>NC_091822.1:43150000-44650000 GCF_038994185.2 Dermacentor albipictus | reverse complement strand
CAATTTTATGATGAGGCACACCGTTGTGAGGGATTCTGAATTAACTTTAACTCACTGGGGTATAATAATGTGCACTCAATGCACGGTACACTGACGTTTTCTGCATTGCTGCGCCACCGAAATTAGACCATAACGGCCAGGATTTTAGCAATGCAACACCTTAGCCACTATGGTGGTTCTGGAATTTGATAGGTATGTATCTCCAGTCAAAAATTCCGTTTGGCAATCGGCTCACATGTTGGTTTGCTAACCGTAATATGGGACCTTGATGGTCTACTAGGCTATCGGCCTACAAGCCTACATGCCTATATCCCTACATGTCTACAAGCTTTATGTCTACATGTCTACAAGCCTGTCGTTCTACTGCTTCTAGGTATGCCATTTTATCGGCGAGACCTCTGTTACAATGTGTAATGTTTATTGAATTATTGAATCTTCATTTTTACTATGAATGCGTTATATTTATGCAGTCTTAATCAGAATATATTCAGCGCCTTTGAACACCTTAGTATGCTAGTCAGTACCTACGATCACTCACTGCGTAAGTAAGCTCCCCATTCCATCTGAAATTTTCGTCATGGTACGTATGTGATATGGCAATCAGATTTAAAAATCGAACATAAATCAATATCAACGAAAGTGAAAGTTTATCGCAAGAGTTTCCTACTACAGCACGCTACCAAACAGCTGCAAGGGGTCGCAGTGCACTGCTTTCCGCCTCTTTTCCGTAAGCTCATTTGACACGGTGTCATCCGGGTAGTGAAATAGGCTGCACAAAAGCACAAATCATTATTGCCAGAAGACACTAAACGTAAGTGCAATAATTGTTGGGTTGACTATTACACCTAGAAACATTGAGGAAGTAGCATAATTGCTTAGTTTATGCTGTTGGGTGAGTGGGTCATACATTGTTAAGCAAGGTGCTACGCGATACCAACATGGACGAGAAGAGCACATGGACGGGCCGGTACTCGCGACGGAGTTTTAGCCGGAAGAACACGCGTAGTCATATCTTCATGTCTGAAAAATCATTGCCTACGTGCTTGCTAGAAACCTGCTTTCCTTCTGACACAATCTGATCAAGGTATCACTGACACCATCATCTCTCTTGTTCCTTATGAAAAAAAGACTGAGCAAGCTCACGTGTCATCTTGCCACGACTGCGCTTGAAATTTTTTGCTTTTCGCCAGCAAAAGCAGGCACGGACTCTAGCGTGTAGCTAAAGGACATGCACTGCAGTGCAAGGGCAAATTAGACCGTTTTGTGGTCTTTATCTAAACCTGGTACTCCCTAAGCCGTCCATTTATACATCAGCCTGTTTGACCGATGTAAACTTTCGCACAAGTCAGCGGGGAATTTACATTCAAACCGAAACGGGCACCCGACAAACCTGGAGGCGTGACCCTAAGTGCAGTCTCGCACGTTCCTTTCTGCAGGAGCGATCCGGCAGCACAGTGAAGCCAACTTGCGCGTGGCAGAATGTAATATGTGCAACGTCAAGAATGTAGTCAACCACTACAGTATGCCGGTGGTATTTTCTGCCCCACCCAAGTTGGGTATTGAAGCAGGGAAATAGGGTACTCTGGCTACAAACTTCAACGCAAACAGCGGCTGGATGCGGCTCTTTATGCGTCAGCATGGGCTTTTCTTTGGAAGCAGAATGACATGTCAGCAGCCGTCTTCCACATACAAAAGAAAACGTCACGTCTTTCACTATTCGTCATCAATCCCTGACGCCAGGAGGCAAGTTTAAACGGCTACCAGTGATACGGTTGCTCGCATTAGTCGTAGATGCACGGAGCATGATTTCTGACGACACCGTTATCAAAATCTTAAAGAGAACTAGCACCTCAAGCTCAAGTGACGCCACTCAGGGTCACCTGCTATGGGACGACGCTACTGAAGTTAAAGCAACTGGAGAGCCGGCTATAAGTGCGCCTCTCTCAACCACAAATTCATATTTGGATTGTGTGTTCTTAAGGTTCGAAAATGAGACTTGGCCCATTCTTGTAAGTTGCTCCTGCGATTCTTACGTAGCTGGCTTTTTGACTCAACCTTACTGCACCATAGATTAGGCTTAATTAGGTGGTGGTGGAAATTCACACAAAATCTTACTCTGCAGATAAACGTAGTCGCCAACTTCGCGTCATTTTCTTAACTGTTTATTATTGGAGCAAGGAACTCTACAAAAAGTATGCTACAAAGTATCAGCAGGGCTGAGACAGAATCGTTGAGCTATCCCAGCCCTAGATGCGTTCATGAAGTGTTCATTTAGCATATAGGCGTTGTACTTGATGTAAATATGCATATACGTGTCCACAAAATTTTATAAATGCTGTAAACACCAAAAAGTTTCAACGTATGCTGAATAGTTTTGAAAGCTGAAGTCATTATAATGTTCAATTTGCTTACATACCTTGGTAGCTCTGAGGAAATATTTACGGCCAATCAACAATACTATGCATTTCAATAAAACTTTATTGGGAATGCGGGTGGCCAGCTTCAAACTTTTGTGTCATGTCACATTACCATTATGTGGCATGAATACATGCTGTGACATATTCAAGAGGCCAGAACGGGCACTGCTTGCACGCAGCCATTTACTCACTGGCAAACTTACCAAGCCGCAGAATGGTGCTTCAGTTTCCTAAGTCGGCGTTGCGCTGTATCCGGCAGCGCCTAAGGCAAATACATAGTCGAGCTTTCATGCGAACTTTTACAGCTGCCCTATTCATTCACACAGGGTCAAAACAAGATTACCTGCCTGTCTTCAGTGGACGAAAGTTTCCCAACGAAAATGTATAGCCCTCCGACTTTGGAGAGTGCACCAGGTCATGGTTTCTCTTGTCACGATGGCTGTCACTACTTCCCATGTAGTGCATATCTTCGGCTGCAGGAGCATGTGGGTTCAATTCTTACAGCCACCGGGCACCAACTGGTTCAATTGGGCATAAGTGTACTTCATGCCGGCGTTCGCATTTCCTTAGAGAAAAAAAGCCTGTGACCTAAATCTTAGTCCAAAACCTCTGGGTCACACAAAAAAGTATGTTTGGACCGTTCCCATAGTGGCAATTCCCATGTGGCTAGACACATGGGAATTGTGTCTAGCCACGATTGTGTCTAGCCGCTAGACAAGTAGTTATGCCTACACTGTAGTAGCGGCTATCTGTCACTTTAGCAATTGACAAATAAATGATGCCATGCATATGAGCTCGCAGTAACGTACGTGTGAATCGCGTTGCAGCGTGAGCTCGTGTCCTGCTGGCTTAATGCAGCTTTTAATGACAGCGCTCGAACATCGATGTGCTGCAATCAATACTGCCCTGCTGCGCTGCCTCAACGTGCTGGCTTGAGGTCAAGCATGAGCACATTCTTTAGTGTTCATGCGGGATTTGTTGAACTCTGTACCTCCCACTTAAGAGGCAGATGCTCTACCGCTAAAGCACCGCTGCGGTAGATTCATCCAGGTAAAATGTGCCGTGATGAGGATCTGGCACTGCTTTAGCGTCCAAGGGCACCGAAAGTTGGGCAAGCTGTCCCGTATTCGTGGTTGAAAGCTGCACGGAGAAACGCAGACAAAGGAGCGCTTGCATTCTCTTGTTGATTTCTCTGCCCGTCAGTCTGCATTTGTGTTTGCATTACTTATCAGTGATGGAACAGGCATTTTACCTTTTAGCGCAAGTCCTGGCGCAGGCGAAAAGCCGATTTGGAGCAGCATCAAGCACTTCTCGTGCAGGGTCAGAGTCAAACGCATGTATGCTTACCATACACCATTCAAATTATTACTGGTATATTCGATATCTTGTGGAGACGCGTTTGCGCGGTGCCTACTTTGCGAGCACGGTCGCGAAAGGACGCGACGCGCCTTCATACCAAGATGCAGAAAGGGCACTGCGGCGGTGCTCGTCGACGCTCCGACTTGAAAAGGCGCGCCATCTCCTCCGTGAAGATCGCGATGTTCTCACTGGGCAGATGCACACTGGTTTCTAGTCGAGCTACGACTCGCTCTTTGCGCACGACGCTTGAGAATGTCTGCAGGAAGCCGCTTCGGAACAGGCCCCACGTCGTTAAAGTGGCTTCTCGATTCTCGAACCACGTACTGGCAGCGTCTTCCAATACGAAAAAGAAAACAGAGATGACGTAAAGCTAGAGACCACATTTCTTTTAAGAATCAGAATGTGCGCGCTGTATTCAAATGTAACTCGCGCAGGGAGCTTTATTCTTATACCACGAAATGTGTAATCAAAATGACTTGGTCTAAAGGAATGTAAAATACAATTGAATACATATGACTATGCACACAACCAAGCTCCCTGGGTTTATCAATTTGCCCGTATTGGTGCATAATATGAAAACGGGATGTATTATAATTTGTGTCGAGCTGTACACGTTTGCAATGTAAATGAGCAACTATTTTTTGAAAATAGAGTTAAACTAGTTTTTCTGAAAAAAAGAAATATAAAAGTTCTTTGTTACCTTGTTTTATTATCAGTCATTGTCTGTACTGCCTATGATGAGAACAGCAGCTTGTAGCATGCAAAAATAATAAGTTTGGACTCTTCATATACGTTAATTTGAATGTAATTTTAATGTCCTTTCGCAGCTGTTAAATGTAGCGACCCTCTCATACGTCGCCAGCCAGCTTTCCGGGTCCTCAAACGACGAACGGCGGAACGTCGGATGCAACCTGGGAAGCAACGCGGCGGCTGAAGTGGATCGCCGTGGTTCGCGTTGGTCTTCCAAATTTTTGTTAAACGAACTAAGACGTAAATGAAAAAAAAACAAGAAGAAAAGACCCAGCAGTTGCACCTGTAAAAACACACATTGAAGGGTCAACTGCACAAAAACACGTGAACTGATTCCCGCTCTAGTAATTTAGTTTAGATAGTTATTTGGCCCGTCTTGCTCCAAAACAAACGCGCAGTGGTTTTCGCGTGTGAAATCTAGCTTCGTAAGCGCTCCGTACCGGAGGCTTGTACGCACTGTGCTTCTTCCAGCGCCAAGAGCAAGAAGACGGGTCTGCTGGAACCGGGCTGATTCATGTGGATGTTTTCTCGCGTTTAGAACAACAGAACTAAGGTTGGAGTACACCACAGCACACGTCGAGTATTCGAAAATTAGCATTTCCCTCGCGCATGCTAGCGCATATTTGTTCAGACTCACGTTGTTTAATCTCAGCTGATCGCTTACTCTATTATGCTTCAGCGGTAATGAACTCTGACATTCGAGCCCGAACGACAATACCAGAATACGCTCGAGGCACTTTGTGAACGGAGGAAAGAGCGCTCACTTGCCATTCCGCGAAAACCTCTACAACTGCGAGGTGCAAGGCACGCTCCAATAATGAAGGTACAAATGACAGTTGAAAAACGTCTACAGTCGTATTTGCTCACTTAAGTGGCATGAAATGATGATTTGTTAACTTACTTCGAGTCCGACGTCGTAAGCATGCTTGCTTTGCTGTGAGCTGTGACCTATGACCTAATCAACAACCTTCTGTTGTGGATTAGTGGCTATGGTGTAGGGTTACTAAGCAGGAGGTTGCGGGATCAAATCCCGGCCACGGCGGCCGAATTTCAATGGGGGCGAAATGCGAAAACATCCGTGTATTTAGGTTTAGGTTCAATTTAAAGAACCCCAGGTAGTCCAGTTTATTCCGTAGTCCCCCACTACGGCATGCCTCATAATCGGATCGCGGTTCTGGCATATGAGAGACCATATTTAATTTAAGCACTTCGCTACGATGTCCGTGCTGTTTGCTTCTTTGACATGGTACACATGGTTGTAGTCGCTAATTTGAGGTCCTTTCTCAAGCGCTGGTGGTCGAAAATTGGCCTCGATGTTTTCGATTGCCTTAAAACCTCAATTTAGAACGACCGACATGTTTCAAACGAGCGCCGCAAGAGCATGCCTCCGCAGCGGTGGCCGCCTCGGTGTTTCGCCGAGCTGACACGGTGGCGCTAATGGCTGAGCTGATCGCTGCACCGCCTGACCATTGAAGGGAGCCCATAAGGCCTTATGTGTACCATTAGGGCGCAATATAAGTCCTTACTTGGATCCTTATATGGCAGTCTAAGAGCTTATCTGGACCCATGTATAACATTATACGGTCTTATGTGTGCACTTACATATCCAAATAGGGCTATATATAAAACATATGCGGCCATAACTGACATTTTTCTGATGGAAACTGAAATACATACTGAATTTAGCGCAATGCTTAACTCTGGTGAATTCCTTCCGGTAATAAATCGAGAAAGTAGAACTGACACAATATGAACAATTTGCCCCTTTTCAAGGCTAGTGTTCCAAAGCTAGAACCACAAAAGCAGATTTTGGACAAGTGAAAACAATATTACTCATTGCGTTTAGCCCACCAGCAATACTAATACGTCTCGCCTATACACTTCGGAGCTGCAATTGGATATTCCTATGGCTTAAAGAGCATTTTCTGTTTCATTCTGTCTTGAGAAGAAATGCGCGTTTCATCAGTAGAATCGAGTGAACGTATATCATGCTACGTTTTTTTATATAAAATTAGGCAATTTTAGCATATGTGATGATTAACGCTCTTGAATGAAATGCTTAAAATGAAAATGCATTCATATACTTGCAGAGGAACATGTTCGATCGAGATGTAGCTCTAAAGCCTGCCCCCAGTTACAATGTTCCGCAACGTCGCAGGCTTTCTGTCTAGCCTGTGTAACGGCAGCCACGGTAGTGCTTAGAATGTCCTTCTGCAATACCAAGAACCGGCTGGCGATCCGAAATAAATTTTCCGTTAATATTCGGGACCGTTCACTAACGACATTCTTTGCGTTTGCAGAATATTATGGCTGTAAAAATACAACGCACACTGAAAGAGAAGACAAGGACGTCACTGGCTGAGTCGTTATCCTAATTATATGTTTTTGTATTTTTCTTGTGCGCATGCAGGGCAAGATAGAATATAGGTGAAACCTTCCCCGCTAATTAACATTTGTGAGTAGTGTTTGTCTTTGTCGTCTCCTCCTGTGTGCATTGTCGTTTTATTGCGCTAAGTTTTCTGATCAGCAGTGTAGCACCAACTTGTCCAACAATTAATTTTGCATTACTTATGTCCACATCGAACCATTTGCTCTAGTTGCCTGTCGAACATTCCTAGCGGACAGAACATCCTAATCTTTTGCATGGTTACGCGCGGACTTCAATGTATCTATTTATGTTCCTTCACGGGGATAATAGAAGGAATGAGCAACCTACTGTACCAGTAGCGCCGCGATGGAAAAATCTTTTAGTAGAGGAGGGCTGCGAGTATGTGGCCATCTAATGTATTCCTCTGAATGTTTTCATGCTTGTGCATGTGCAGGCCACGATTTAACGGGTGACGTTCCTAGGAAAATGTGCGGCGCTTGCATGGTGTAACGCTTACAACTACGCTTAAGTTCATTTCCAGTATTATGAAGAACATGATGACCCAAGAGCCGCGTTTCTGTCGTATTTGTTCCTCCCTGGCACGTGCGACATAGTGTTCCTGAGTGTAGCCACTTGGTGCGAGTAACCGCAGCATCTTCTCGCGTAACACCATTTGTTACTCTTCGAACACGGCGGTACGCAATATTTGATTAGCGGTGCAACTAAATGTAGAAAATTATTTCCCTCTCAATGACAAACACACCAACAGCAAACGCATACAGAAATAATAGCATACGTAAAGGCAACAAACACTGACGTAACCTAAAAAATGATTACGCACATTAGACATAAGGTTTGCCTGGGTGCCCGGACATCCGTGCAGGAAAGTCTGGGTCATATCCATGCTACACGTAGGCCTGCTACCCTGCTGGAATGACCGGTGGATCGGTGCGACACCTTGAAGCCTCTGCCCACGCATCGCAAACAATTAGGCCTCCCTAACAATTAGGCTCCGGCACGTTGCCCCGCCTGCGTGTATGTGTGTGTGTGTGTGTGTGTGTGCGTGCGTGTGTGCGCGCACGTGTATGTGTGGTTTATGTGCGTGTTTTTTCGTGCGTACATGTGCGTGTGGAAGACGTCAGTGCTCCCTTCCAGTGATGGCCATGGGCTATAGCAAGGGAGAGAAGTGTGAGAATAGTAGGGTCAGAGCTTTACGTTTGCACTGTAGCGATGGTTGTCTTTCTGACAAGCAGGCCATTGTTCGGCGTAAGCTATTGGTTCCACTTTTTACAAAATAATAGGTGATGGATAGATGGATGGATGTATGGATGTTATGAGCGTCCCCTTTGGAACGGGGCGGTGGGTTGCGCCACCAAGCTCTTGCTACTATACTGCCTAATATTGTACCTAGGTTAAACAATCAAAAAAGGCAAAAAAGAAACACTCTGAACTACCACGCCCAAATTTTTTGATCCCCTATTGTGAACTGTGCTTTTGTACGTCTCCGTCTTTTGTCGTTTCCCTACTTTTCTTCCACCAATCCTCCAGTCGCCTCTTACTAATGTATATTGCGGACCTGTTTGCTTTATCACTGCTCCCTCTGAACCCAATGGCTTCAAGGAGGCCAGTGGTGCCTAAATCGACCACTGGCTAGACGTCTTCACATTCTAATAAAACTGTGCTCCGTAGTTTTTCTAGCTTTAACACAGCAAGCACATGCTTTTTCCTTCTTATATCTCGCTTTATAGGTGCGTGTTCTAAGGCATCCTGATCTCGCTTCGAAAAGTAATGAGCTTCCCTTTGAGTTATCATAAATGGTTTCTTTCCTGATTTCGTTTTTTCCTCTTAAGTAGTTACTCATGGCAGGTTTCTTTTCCATTGCCTATACCCATGAGATTAATTCAGCTTCTCTGACTTTCCGCTTGACCTTTGTTGTTGTGTTGTCCACCCTACAGGCCGCATACTTGCTGGTAAGCTTCCTAGTTCTTTTCCTCCACTGTGACTCAATGTTTTTCCTGTACAGATACCTGAACACTCTCCCAGGCCATTTACTTTCTTCCATATTCCTCAGCCGATCTTCATACTCAATTTTACTGCGAGCTTCCCTCACTTTAAAACTAGTCCAGCCCATATCACCCTGCACAGCTTCATTTGTAGTCTTCCCGTGAGCGCCCAATGCGAGGCGACCCACTAACCTTTGGTTCCCGTCGAGTCCTGATTGTACCCCTGATTTATAGCGAAAAACCGCATTTCCAAAACTAAGTCCTGGAAAAATTACACCTTTCCACATACCTCGGAGGACCTCGTACCTATTCTATCCCCATAGCGCTCTGTGCTTCATTCTGGCTGCATTTCTCTTCCCCTTTACTGTTATGGCTTTTTCCTGTGTTTCCATATATCCATTACCTTCGTTTATCCATATACCAAGGTATTTATATTCTGTTACCCGAGGTATGTCTTGGCCCTGTATCTCCACTGTCTGTTCACTGTTTTCATTGAATACCATAACACCTGATTTTCTAACACTAAACTTCAAACCTAAATCGTTGCCTTCCTGTCCACAGATATTAGCCAGACGTTGCAAATCACTTTGCTTGTTAGCTAGCAACACAATGTCGTCCGCATAAAATAAACCTGGGAGTTGCTGCTCTATTACTGTACCCGCCTGTCTGTATGAGAGATTAAACCCGATATTACTTCCTTGTGGCGCCCTCTCCATCCTCACCATGTACATCATAAACAACAGCGGGGATAAAGGGCACCCCTGCCTCAGTCCCTTGTTGATATGAACTTTCTCCTCGCTCCTCATCCCTTCCTATTCGACGCAAACGGTATTTTCTAGGTAAATCTCTCTCAAAAGCTGTATACAATCGTTACCTAAGCCTTCCCCTTCCAGGATATCCCATAATATGTTGCGGTCCACGTTGTCGTAGGCTCCTGTAATGTCTAAAAAGGCCACATACATCGGTCTGCTTTCTGCTTTTGATATTTCAATACACTGAGTAAGAACAAACAAGTTGTCATCCAAACGCCGACCTATTCTGCAGCCATTATGAAGCTCTCCCAAAATGCCATTATTCTCAGTCCAAGCTTGAAGCTTTAGTTTGATTGCCTGCATTGCTAGTCTGTATATTACCGATGTCAACGGCCTATACGAGTGAATTCTGTCTTTCTCCGCCTTTCCTTTATAAATCAAATTCATTCTACTTTGTCGCCAACTGTCTGGTATTCGTCTATCTTTTAAAGTTATTTCCACTGCTTTCACCAGAGCTTCCTTACTTTTTGGTCCTAGTTCATTTATCAGCCTAATGGGAACCTCGTCTAGCTCTGTGGCTGTACGCTTAGGAATTTTCTCTTCCGCTTTCTTCCAGTTTAAATTTGTTAGCACCAGCTGCTTTTCCCCTTGGGCCTCTTTCATGCTCTTTTTTTCAACAAGTATAACCTCGTCATTGCCTTGGAAAGATTCGGCTGTTGCTTTTCGGATGTAATTTATTGCCGCTTCTCCTTCGAGTCTGTTTTCATCTTCGTCTAGGTTATGTTGCTGTATTGTTGTTGACTTCCTGCCTAATAATTTTATGTGGTTCCAAAATATTCTAGGTGCGGCCTTCTGTTCCTCACGTATTTCTGACAACCAACGTTCACTTTCACCTTTTAATTTTGCTTGCACCAGTATTTGAACCATGGACTTTTTCTCCCGGTATATTTCCCATTTACTAGTTACTTCATTCTGTGGCAACTGCGCCTTCTTTGCCTGCCTGTGCTCTCGAGATGCTTTCTGTCGTTCGGCGATCGCTTCTCGTATCCCCTTGTTCCACCAGCTTTTCGGTTTCTATTTTCCTTTCCAACGAACATGTTGGTTCTCTTTCCGTATTTCTGTCTTTATTACACTTATAAGCTCACCATATTCCCACTCTTTACTTGGCCATTTGCCGAGTTCTTTCTCAGCTCTAGTGACTGTATTTGCTATTTGTTCAGCGTTCAGATTTGGACTGGCCATTTTGCTCTCCTTGCTCTCTTTCCTAACTACATATCCCATTTTCAATATGATGCGTTTATGGTCACTCCCTATGCTGTTAAACCCTTCCTCATCGATGACCATTTCTTTCAACTTATCATGAATTCCTTCTGTCATCAGACAGTAATCAATGGTCGATTGTCGGTTTCCCACTTCCCACGTGATCTGTCCTTCACACTTAGGCCCTGTATTCACGATCACGAGGTTATTTTGCTCACAAAGGTCCAGCATTGACTTCCCGTTATTGTAGGTATAGCCATCTAATTCCTATATGTGGGCATTCATGTCACCTAATAGGACAATTTCAGCACCACTCCCGAAACCCTTAATACCAGCGCTTATGCATTCCACTAACTCTTTATTCTTCTCTGTGCAATTTTTTCCGGTCCACAAATATGTAACGCCCAGCCAAGTTTCTTTCCCACTCATTGTACCTGATAACCAAAGATGCTCTTGACATTGTGAATTTACTCTTTTCCATTTGGCTCCCTGGTGGATGAGCGTTCCGACTCCCCCTTCCTTTTTTTCCGACTTAGTTCTGTTGCACCCTTCCCAAACATAATTGTCAATAACTGGTGGTTCTTCTGAGTCTCTAAGGTGCGTTTCTGTAACCGCATACACCCCTATTTCTTCTCTGTGTAACTGCTCCTCAATCTCTGCCCACCTTTCCTTTCTTCTGCCGCCCTGCAGGTTTATGTAACCTATTGCATGGCGAGTTCTTTTTCTTGTTTACCTCCTTTTTCTATTATCGACGGCGATGCTCTTCTGATGTTCCCCTGGAGGACCTTCTTCATTACTATCTACTCTGAACTCCTGAGCGCCCGCGGGCCCCCTAAAAAAGCAACAGCGCGACCACCAAGTCGCCTGCCCACTTCTCGTGCTAACCTGTAATTGAAGTGGATCCCATCTCGTTTAAAACCACCGCAACTTCTCACTTCCCTGTTTACTTCGACAACCTCGAAGCCTTTCTCTCGGCTCATTTTCCATATAGTCTCATTAGCAGCCACTACGGCTATTTGTACGTGACTGTCACGCACAGGCACCTCCGGCACCGTGCACACCACGATCTGCACCTGAGGGGATAGCTCACGCAAGTCGTCCACCCCCTTCGCCAAGCGCTGGGCTAGTCCTGGCCCTTTCCTCTTTAGGACGTCACTTAGCCCACCTGCTACTATGACGAGGTTGCGCACGTGGGCATTTTCCGCGAGCTTTTCTTTTGCTCGCTCCATGACAGAACCCAGTGTGCGTCCTGGAAATGTCCCTACCGCCACTCTTTTGTCTCCTTTCACCCTTTCCACAATTGCTTTTGAGCACCCAGCCCGGTTTGCATCGCCTGCAATAATTACCCTTTCAGTCACTCCTACCTCTCCCGGCTTCCCATTGTCATTTTCCGCGTGATTCGGACTCGACAAGGGGCATTGCCCCCTCGGCTCCCGCTTTTTCCGCGTAGCGGCCTCAAGCTAGGTGCTGCTCTTTCCAGCTAACCCATCATCACCCTGCCTGTGTTCCACGTGTTTCTCTGACCCTCCCGCGCCTGTCGCGTTGGGGGTCTGCGTTCCATTGTCACGCACATTCTCGGTCACAATGGCGGCCCTGTTCAGGTTTTCCTCGGCTGCTTCCAGTCTCTTTTCAACTACCTTCCGTGCCTCACGCTCCGTGTTTAGCTCATTTTTGAGCTCTTGGACCTGTTTGAGAAGCTCTTCCTGGAAACTCTCCATTTTCTGCATCCTAGTATCGACATCACATAGTGTGCCGGTTGATTCGACGCCCTCTCCATTCTCACCCGTCTCCTCATCTGCCTTGAGGGTCGCCCCTCGTAGTGCCTGCTTTACCGGCTTTCTTGCCATGTATTGCATTGCTTTTTGCAAATACTATAATACTATATCAATGCAGAGCACGTGCCTTCTAGAAAACACTGATACGCACAGGACGCAAATCCTCAAAATGGCGCAAAGCGACTCTCACCACTGTTTCAAAAACTATCAATGCCGCGGAGACCAAAGGTATGACGCGCTCAACCACGCGGTCACGTTCTCACTTTTCCACCAAACATGCACAGTAAAACCACTAATAGCTATTTCTCTTGCCACTTCCAAGCTACTACTTAAAGACTACAAACACTCAACGTCCCACTAGGCTGCACATGTTGGAACACGCGGCACGAAAGACGCTCTAATCATCCTGCAAAACAAACGTACACGAAGCACACCCGCGCACCCGAAATACGAGAGACAAATAAAAAAAGGAAAGAAACGGAAAAACCCTCAATTACTATTAAAATGAAAAAAAAACAGCACATAAAAACAGAAGGAAGCTCAAAGCATGCACAAGAACTTATGATTTCGTCGTCGCCACGGAGCCCCGAAAAGGACGTCCCTCCGCCACAGAATCCAAACCAACGATATCCAAGACGTCGAGCGCCATCCATCGATCGACCTGCAGAAAAGCGCCGTTCCCATCTTGCAGAAGGCACGCCAAACTAAACTGCTCGCTGCACAGCACAAAAGCTGCTGCGTTCATCATTGATCCGTGGTGTTATCCCACTGCCGTTCGCTGATACATGCAAAATAATGGGTTCGTGGCAACGTCGGCAAAAAGGTAAGCTTCATTTTTTTTTCACCAATATGGACAAGAAAATACACGAATGAAACATTATTCGCGTGCTAAAAAGTGTCGAATGCAGGCCATATTTTCCATCTCATTCCGTCGTCTCTGTTTGTTCACTGCGATGTGTACAAAAAGAAACGAGCCTACACCGTGCCTCCCAAAACATTGTTTTGGTTTCCTTTAGCGTTTTTCATAACGTCAGTCTCGTTTAAACTAGCGCTCACAGGTATCGATTGCTTGCGAACAATAAAATTGTTTCGCAACGCAAGCACCGGTTTAGTGTGGATAAGCGCAACTATTTATGTTTGATTCTTATGTTGTGGCCAGTTGTTTGATATGCAATTTACTCAGATACTATTTTGGATGTTTCGGTATTTCAGCAGGTAAAAAAGAAATAATTTCGCAAACGTAAGGAATGAGATGTGATGCATGGTTTTTAGACGTATTTTCCTTTAAATACTTTCTAGGCAAAATAGAAGTGAAGGCAACTTCTGAGAAGACAGCACGATGTTCACGAAAATATTACTTTAATGCGTATTTGAAAAAAAAAGCGCTGTCACACGTCAGAATAAAGGTACACGTCGATCATCTATTATTGCCGTTCATTAACTCCGGCCATCTCCGTCAAGTCTTTCAGAGCAGGTATAGCCATACGTTGGTGCACATCGTTCTACACATCTTGAAAACTTCAAAAGAGATGGACTAGGTGCGCGTGCTTTAACTTCAAGCTGTCACCACATCTCCAAGCGGCGCGTGTTTAATGGCATTATGCTTGTTTTCAGTGCTTCCATTTAGCATTTATTTACAGTAACTTTATTCCCTTTGGACTCGGGTATTTAGATTTTGCATTTTACCGTGCGGCGTATCGCGCGTTTGCAGGGCTGCTCGTGTTCTTTACGAGTGCTTCAAGCCTGTCTCTAAGTTTCGAAATCCTCAGTGCTTACGAAGCCCTTAAGCTGGAAAGCAGTGACAGAATTCAGCAAAGCCCGGAACACGAGTGAGAGAGAACACGCGCAATGCGTTATCGTGCGAAAACTAGCAAAAAGAAAAAAATTAAGAAAGAAAAGAATTGGCGACATAGTAAATATATTGACCTTCAGAATGACAGTTACGTTTGTCCTCCCTCTTCACGGGACATGCATTGGCGACCTGACTCGCACAATTTCACTTTACACGCTCGAATCGAGAATCAAATGTGTACGGAACAACCGCAGTGGTGATCAGCTGCGTGCACGGAGCTTTATCGCATTTGGTGAACAGCGCTAGTACCGGAACTTTGACTTTTCGCGTGAGTCGCGTTTTCTTGCGGAAGCAATGAATCTGCCAGATTTAAATGCATTGTAACGTTGTTTTCGAAGCTTACGTAGGAAATTCGAAAGCGTATGAGACATTGTTAAGGCTAGATGGCTCAGGTTTGAAGCGCACGTCACCACGAAGAGAGACTCGGCAAACGTATCGGTTTCGAGGCAGTACGTCTCTTGAAAATAGAGTCCGAAGGGTATGGAAGATCTCCAGACCAGCAGGCATGGCTTTGTCGATTCCTGTGCGCACAGTGAAACTCGTAATAATCGCTTGGCGATGAAGGCGACAGTTGCACTTTTGATTCGTGAATAGCCGCACATCGACGACAACCAATCCACAGCACTGGGCTTTACAACATACAGGCGCTTCGCAACTGTGACTTCCCAAAATGGTCTTGACAAAGTGCATGAAAAACAAAGATAGAGGGAAAGAAAATAACTAACAGTGCCCCACGAGGATACAGCCTCCATAGGGACAAATTGTCAGATTCCGCAATACTTCTCAGTCAGGCTCGGCCTTCTGGTCCCTACATGTGAGTGGCCTGCTTCGTGAAGACTCACGATCTGCAGGACTTCATTAAAGTTTTACCATACCATACCATACCGCATCTTTCTTTCTTTGAATTAGTTTATTCCAACATACAAATTGATACTCAAAATACCTGCTCCTAATTAGTAAACTAGGGACACCAATGGTGGACGCAGAGACAAAATCAAAGAACTTTGGCTGGATAGCTGGAGCCTGGCAATTAAAATCAACGAAAATGTCCGGCTTGTATTCTTTTCTCGTCGATCGGCGTCCACAGCAATTGTGTATCAGAAACAATTTACTCCTCAGTTGGGCACTGTTTGTTACGTGGGTGTCCTTTACCACTAGATACTTGATTGACGTCAATATATATATAAAAAAAGCACTCTGATAAAAAGAGAAATCGATCTAGGCCAATCCATGAGAAAATGCAGCAGGAAGTTTTGTATGGGTATGGGTATTCTACTTCGCACTTATCGCGCTTAGGCAAGAGACGTTTTTGAATTTGGTTGTGTTATTAGACCTCTGGCTTTTTAAATTCCTAAGTTGCAGCCTCTATTTCTGATAGGAAGGCGCACCCTACGTAACTACCTTGGAGTCCGAAAGTATGTCGCCAATTCTATCTTTGTCTTGAAGCAAACGGACGAGATTTAGCGTCGAGATATTAACTTCTATCAGTAAAACCTTTTCTGAGAGTATGCCGACATACTCCCGGGACTAGTTGCTCGGAATTTGTCGCACAACCGGCACGGTATTTATTCTACATATAGCATAGGTTCAAGCATCCTCTGGTTGCATTTACGCACTCTTTCATAAAAATTGAACTTTACCCTCCGATCGAATGAATGTTCAGTTCCATTGAAGATTGTAGTACTTGTAAGTTTGATTATGCTTTCCGAGGAATACTAAGACTATTGTCGGTCAGACGCCAGTAGGATTCTTGAATTAGTATCTGGGAAATTTTAGCCTTTGCACGTATTCTTGCGATTGCGGATCAGAACAAGATCAGAGATCTGCAAAAGGTATATTCTCTGAATCGCTGTCATGGAGCGTTGGTTTGTATCTTCCCGATTGTACTCCAATCTTTGTGGCCGAAATCTTAGCCAGTTGTTTGGCCTTTCAGAAAATTTCCAACAATGCATCTTATGTTAAGCATGCTCTCCGACTGCATGTCAGTAAAAAGTACGAATAATTATCTATTGCAACGGTCGCTACACATTTTCATTCCGCTTCGTGTTAGGTAAATTGAGTTATTGGCGATACGTTGACGTCGCGGATTTGCCCTTTATGATATTGTAGACAGTTTTCTAAAAAGCAGCGCTTAGTGAGCCCATAGGGTTCTTTACTTCGAGCCTAATCTTGCTGCCTGGGACAAGATTCCGCATACAACATCGATTTGCTGGTCGCAAAAATGAAACATTCTTTGCTACACCGCATTACGGTCATTTAGCCGGTGTCCCGACTGCAACCAGGGCCAACTGGAATGTCTGGTCCGGTCCCTAACAAAAATTACAAGTATCGATTACCACAGAATCGAATGTCAGTATTAAACTTTTATATGAGTTGCTGTAGGCTTGCATCATGGAACCTTTGTGCGCCATGTGGGGATGTCGGATCAACGGACAGCTTTCTCCGTTTCCGTGAAGATATAGCCCCGTATAAAAAATATCATTAAAGCAACCACTATCGCCGATGGACCTCCCTTTCTAAGTACCTGATATTTTGTGCTAGTCCAGGCACCCTTGGTTGGGATGCCAGAAAGTATGTCAGATTGTGCATGAGCACAGCACCACTACTGAGAGGGCGACATGCTCAAAACGTTTTGTCGTGCTATTAATATTCGATTTTAATCTGTTTATTATTGCATCACTTTCATCGAAAATTCCCAGGACCACTTTCGATTTACTTTAGCATAAATAAATGTCATCATTTAATTATATGTACTAAAGTTAGTGGGAAAGAAGCAAGTCTATATGTTTCCATTGCGAACCTTCGCCAATCCGCCGACGCGGGTACGTACCATATGTTGAAGGTAACGACATCAACAGTGCTCCAGCTCCAAGCCTGAGCGGACGTGTATGTGATAATGATGATGAAAAACGTCTATTTGCTCTATTTTACAGTGATTTTTGCGGCTTCAGATGGAGTCTTCCATCTTCTCTTCAGGGTCGGTTCCCCTAGCCCAGGGCTGCCCTGCGTGCACGCCTTACTAGTCATTGTTGGACTTTCAGGATGTCGCTGGACAGCATCCTCTCCCACTGTTCCGCACTCGGGTTTTTTTATTATTATGGCTGAGCCACTCCTGCCTTCGAGGAGCCTCAAGTAGATGCGACTGCGACCGCGTCAGTCCCGACACCCACACACCGAGTACAGGAAAACACATATATAGCTGCTGTAGTGTTCCTTATAAACTTTGGACCCCACATGTTGTGGTACGTACAAAAAAACGACATATCTAATGCCAATCACGGCAGGTACCAAGAGCCAGATGTCCAACCTGCAGCTGACAGAAACGATAAATTAAATTTTAAGGGTGCAGCATATGACTAATCGGCTTTCCACGCCTGCTGTATTCGACACTAGTGCTTTTTTGCATGTCGAGCACCGTATGCGAGAGCGATCGCTTGCATTCTTGCTTAGGTGGCAAGAATGCATTCTTACCTTATTGGCGAGACTTCATATACTTCTTTCGCTAATCGCTAATCGCAATTTTTTGTTTCTTGTCGCATATTTGATTATAGTTTGTGCAATAGTCGTTCGGGCGTAAGCACCAGCATTGTTAAATCAAAAACAGCGCTGACGGTGATGAGCGCGAAACGAAGTTTACGACTGGTGTGCCATGACAGGCAGGGTGACAAAACTAGCCTCATTGTCAGACGTCGCACTGTATGCGGCTGTTTAATAGAATGTTTGGGATTGAATTCAGAATCCCACAGTCGTTGCAATTCTTGCAGCAGGCAATTGTATTGTCACTAAGGCGGTAAAAGAGGCTCAAATTTTAAGGTAGTTGTCTGGAAAGCCTTTATAAAATTTAGGATCAATAAATGGAAAAATACGTAGTCATTCAATGAAGAGCACAGTTACTTCCACTCCCGAAGAACATACTGCTCTGAAAATGAAGATGCCGCAGTTTCCCGAGGAAAGAACGACGCGGCATAGACCGATGCGCCCAGCTTTGATATCCCTAGCGAGGTATTAGGCTACGAAGTACATTTCGTAGTTTTTATCGGCCGTAAAAATCACGGTAAACATTCGCTTACTCAATTATCCGATGCCCCCACCTCTCCGGAACAAGGCGTCTCATACAAAAACAACACCTTCGGCGCACTACGCGAGCACGTCTCCCACCATGTGGCACCGACCTCTATGGCGGCCTAGCGCGCTGGTCTTGCTACGAAGATTATACGCCCCCGTGTCGCCCTTACGCCTGCTGTAACCTGGTCGTGGTTGGCACAGTACCGTGCTTTCGTCAGCGATTCCTGCCCCTTCTGTCCCGCTCCTGTCCCTAAGGTGGACACTGGGCACCTCCTGTGGGCTTGACCCACTCTACACGCCCTCCGCTAGAAACACCTGCTTCGATGTGGACCACCCCCAGGTCGACCGGCTGATGTCGACAGCGGGCGCGAGTCTTCTCCGAAGTTTTCCGGGGTTGGGGGGCAAGCTGAGACCCCCCCCCCCCCCGGCGATGCCGAAGCCTACCATCCCCCCACCTAATGTTTCCTTGCCAGAGTTTCGTCACCCACATCATTTGAGGTTTCTTTTGACGTGCCTAGACCTTTTCACTTACTGTTTATTGTGGCTAGTAGCTTATTTTATTATTATTGATGCGGATGTGCACTCATTTTAATCCATACTTTGTTTTATGTCTGCCAATCCTGACAGTAAGAGAACAAGCCCATTAGAAGTACCAGTGGATGCTGCCTCATCCGTATTTTTTCACTTCAACATTGTTTCAAATTTCCACTGTAAACACCATGCATATATAAAATAGATATAAGTATATACACAAAACAAAGCTTATTATATTTTTAAAGTGAAGGAGGTAGCCAATTAACAATTATTTTTAAAGGAATAGATAGCTTAAGCTATCTAAATCTTCACCTAAGCATGATTATGCCAAGAGAATGAGCATGTTGCTGCATGTTCACCTCGCTTCAAAATGCTTTGCGTGCTATTTTGGCCTCCGAAGAAACCTGTAGACCTAAGTGACCACTTCGGCAGTTTTTATCAACGGTGTGTAAAGTACACGTGAATGATATCTGTCTCAGTATTACTTCTCCTTCCAGTAAACAAAGCTAACGATTCATAATAAACACATCTAATAATTTACAGCATTTATTAGGCATGGAAACATTGTCACCTGCATGCAGAGGTCATCAATCTGTACAAGGTGTCCTAATTAACGATCATGCACGAACATGTTGAAAGGAAGCAATACGTTACCCGAAGAAAACCTAGTGCATATTGTTTCCAGTACAGTGGAGTAGCTGCTAGTAAGGTTTTCGTTACTGAGATTTAATTACATTATCTATCTATCTATCTATCTATCTATCTATCTATCTATCTATCTATCTATCTATCTATCTATCTATCTATCTATCTATCTATCTATCTATCTATCTATCTATCTATCTAGATATCTAGATAGATATCTATCTATCTATATATGTTTATCTATTAATTTATCTATATATATTTACCTAAATCTTATCTATCTATCTATATATATATATATCCTCTTACGCTGGCCCAGTGGCACAGGTCTACCTGTTTGGGCCAATAGGTAAGTGCTTCTGGCCGTGATGCCACCGTGGGCATTCCATTGTGGCCATTCCGGCTCTGTAATAATACTCTCGTCATTCCGTCATCGTCGGGCCTTCTACCCCGAGCCAGTGGCCCAAGGGTTCTAATAGTGTCACTAGCCACGGGCTCGTAGAAATCACGCCGTCATGTTCGTGGCATCGCCGTCATTCAAGCTTTGTCATCAGACACTCGTCAAGCTCTCGTCATCCTACAGTCATCCTGTATTCGTTGGTACACAAACATATTGATGCCGTTCTGTCATGGACATTACAGATCAGTGATGTGACTCTGGCCACGCTGTCGTCATCATGCCTTGTGCTCTGATCTAGTGGACCAAGTTGTATAATATCTTCGGCCACAAAGTATTTATTCAGTGTCGTGATGCCGTCGTGGTCGTTGTGTCATTGTCATTCAAGGTTTGTCATCTGACTGTCGTCATGCCGTCGTGATCACGCCATCGTCGTCACAGAGATGTTTTCTTATTGTCAACACTCCAGGGACGTCCTCTCGGGATCACTATGCCTCGTAGTCATATCGCCTTCGTCGTACCATCGAGTTTAACTTATCTCTCGGTGTTTTGTTATCATACTGTCGCCACTCACTCGTAAATACGTCGTCCTTGTCATGCCGTCATCATCACCCAGCCGCTGTGATGCCTCCATTGTCAGACTGTGGTCGTATTGCCATCGTGGTCCTGCCATTTTCGCTAGTTCATCTTAGTCACCCGACTCTCATCATGAAGTTGGGATCGCGTCGTTATCTTGATACACCTTGCGTAATATGGCAATGGTCACGCCATCGCCATTATTCACTTCTCCTTCCCAATCTCCTCCGACAGTTGTCATGCCATCTTCCTCACTACATTGTTGTCAGACAGTTGTCGCCATCTTTTCGTTGTCATACCACCATGGGGTGTGGTAATCATAATACCGCTGTCGTCATGCGATCGTCGTCACGCTGTCGTTTCACCATCATCTTCACGCCCATTTTTTGTCATTCGACCCTCGTTGATTCACTGACGTATTCCTTTATTCGTCAATCCATTAATCATGTCATCCTCCAATTGTGATTATGCCGCCGTTGCATGCCATATTCGTCACTGCGCCGTCGCACCGACGCTATCGTGCATCGGTTGTGATACCGTCGTCTTCATGCTGTGTGGTTGCGCCATCGTTATCATTTCCGGGCCTTCATGCGGTTATCGTCATACCGTCTTCTCACCATCCGCGCCCTATGGTTATTGGCATCTCATTGTCTTCATGTAGTCGTGGTCACATTGTCTTCGCTATGCCATCATCATAATTTAAGAATCGGCATACGATTTCGTCATGCGGTCGTCGTTATACGCCTTTGTCGTTTGATCCATATCATTTATTCATTACTCCATCGTCACTTCGTCGGCGTCATACAGCTGTCGTCATCGTCAATGCTCATGGGCGACCTTAGCAAGCGAGTGCCTTAGCAAAGTAGAACAATATCGGGCAATGTCGCTAACACCTGTTGCAGCGAAAGTTTGAGAATTACCATTGCACGTGTTAAATAAACGTGGCTTCGGGAATATGCTCTATCTCTAAATTCCTCGATTGCTACTGGCGTTACCATTGAGAATCATCGTGAGACGAGTTCTGCCGTCCATTTTTTTGGAAGCACATCGTTTATTCTAATCAATCCTGAAGCCAGAAATATTTTTTCCTCTTGAAGAGTTGGAACCGCCAGGGGGCCGAGGAGCACAGTCGTACCTCACATGGGCTCCTGCTTTTCTCGCTATTTTGTGCGGAACATTGCTTGGAAACTCAGCGAATTTGATAACCTCGGATTCCTGAAGTTGCAAGGCATCGTTCGACACCAGCCACGACGCAGTGAGTGGACCTTTACTCGAATTATCGAGCCCTGAACATTGTGTGACCATGCGCTCCAGTATAACCCTAACGCCGGGGCACCCGTGGCACGAGCGGGAGAGCAGCGGCTCGCGCCTGCATGCCCGCGGTGCACGCGCACGGCGCTCTCGCAGTAGTAGTGAATCGCGCAGAACCAGCATCTGGGGCGAAGCGCGCCCGCTTTTCTGGAAACAGAGATGGCGAACGCTTTACAAGAGCCGACAACGGCGCGAATGGAGGTGACCGGGGCTAACAACGATACCATACCACAGTGGACATACGACGCGAACAGCGGCAAAACGACGGGTAAAGCCCACATCGAGTGGCTACAAGTTGGTCGTAAAGGCAGATCATCAAAAGAAGACAATAAATCCACCGAGGAAAGAGCCATGGAAGTCCTGAAACCAGACCCCAAACCTCAAGCACAACCACTGCCGCAGCGTCAACGCATTCCGAAGATGCGCCCCTTCCCTATTGACGACTTTAAGATCGTCTTCCGCCCTCAAGCAGGTCTTGACCTCTCGAAGCACACACTCATCGCAGTGACACATGCCATCGGAAGATCCAGTGGTTTGGTCCAGCAAGACTTTCACGATAATGTCCGAGTACAAGTGCAGAAACTAGAGAATGTGATCATCGCGAGCACGGCAAGTACGGAACGAGCTTCCAAACTGCAGCATATTAACACCATACAACTCGGCGGAACCGTCTATCAAGTAAATCCCCACATCCGGCACCCAGACGATGTGTGCCGCGGAGTGATATACGGCCTCGAACCGGGTACAAGTCCTGCGGCGATTGTTGCCGGCCTTCGAGTGGACTCAAGATACACGGTTCTCGGTGCGCGCATGCTAGGATCTTCAACAGCCGCGGTTATCACCTTCGACGGACAGCACATCCCTTATTACGTAACGTACCAGAGCGGTGACTACAGATGCAAGCCCTACCGAAAATCCGTCCAGTACTGCAGAACCTGCGGCGCCATCGGACACAGACAGGATATATGTCCTCAGCCGAGAGCCAACTTCTGCTACACATGCGGGCGCGATGGGATCACGGAAGAACACGATTGTCATCCGAAGTGCAAAATTTGCGGTGGAGACCACGAAACGGCAGGCAAGGAATGTAAGAAGAAACTTCGTAACAACCCGCCTCCCTACCAAGTAAGAAGACAGCAACTTGACAACGCTCGCGCCCGAGAGAATCACTGGAGCTCGAGCACCGAAGACTTCCCCGCGCTGGTTATCACATCAGATAGCTCACGGGGGCCCTCGCCTCGACAAAGACCTGGCCGGAGTCGCTCTCGCTCCATCCTAAGATCGCGCTCTACATCCCGCTCTCGGTCACGGTCTCGCTCCGTTAGGCGAATCACTTACGTCGCCGCGGCGAACGGAAGCAGCGCCTCGAATTCCTCACTCAACCCGAGCAGTTCGGGTGAGACAGCGACGATACGGACTCTCGAACATAAAGTACAGGATCTAGAGAGGACGATACAACAACAACCGGTAGCCGAGTGCAACATGTCAGAACTCGAGCAAAGAGTGGCGAAGAGAGTAGGAGAAAGCATACTAAAACATGTAGAAACCAGAATAATGAAGCGGGTAGACGAACGGCTGCAAGCACATGAAGCGAAGATTCTTGACCTTGTGGAACGACGCCTTCAAGTCTTCGAGGAAACCCTCACTACAAAACTTCTCGCATCAGTAGACAGGACCATACAGACAGTGATAACTAAAATCATGGAAAAGGTAGAGCCACTAACCCGTACGGTCACCACACTCGACACCAAACTGGATGGCTTCATGGCACAACAGCACAACTTCATGACCTATGCTTACAAGAATTTCGTTACTCATGAACATCTGGCGGAGCAGTTAGGAACCAAACGAAAAGGACGAAGGACAGTACGAGGGGAATCCGCGGAGGATTCTAGCTCGACAACGCCAAACCACCTACTCCAGGTGGAGGATAACCACCAACATGGCGGCTCCCAAACGTAGACATACCGAGCCGCTTCCCACCCTCGGCATTTGGCACTGGAATTGTAGATCCTATAGACCCCGCTCGGCCAACCTGCAAGAATATCTCAAAGCAAACAATCCTGACATAATCGCGCTACAGGAAACCAACACCATGAAAGTAAAGCTCCCCGGCTACAACACTATGGCACAGACTGCCCGCACCGCAATTCTTGTCAAGAAGACACTAACCGCACAGCCTCACGAAATTGAAGACACTGAAATCGAACACACCATAGTGGAGGTGTTGCCGACTCGCAAGAATCAACAGAGCCTATACCTGGCCAATCTCTACAGCCCACCGCGGGAGCAGCTACTCCACTACGACCACTTCGTCCGGGACCTTCGCAAGAACGTAAACGGCAACCGGCTTGTTGTAGTAGGGGACTTTAACGCCCCACACGCGGCCTGGGGCTACCCCAATACCACCAAGAAAGGGTCACGGGTTCACGATGCCGCACAGCAGCACGGTCTTACGTTATGGAATGACTTGCTCCAACCCACCCGAGTGGGCAACAGCGTGTCCCGTGACACCAATCCTGATCTCACGTTCACTCGAGACGTGCGAAAGGCCACGTGGACCCGACTCCCGGACACGCTAGGGAGCGATCACCACATAATTCAAATCGAGGTTGGACAATCTCACCGCGCGCACAAGACAGGAAAGGCGCGACTCACTGACTGGAATGCGTATAGGAATGAGCTTGACAACGATTCGGACATCGAAGACGTTGAATCTTGGCTAAACGGTATCGTGTGTGCGGCTGACGGCCACACCAGGACGATTCAACTAGACGAGGACAACCCGGCGGTCGATAACCACCTACTGCACTTATGGGAGGCTCGGCGATCGCTCCTCAAACGATGGCGACGCCAAAAGCTCAACCGCAAGCTCCAGCGCCGAATTGCCCTATTAAGCATGCAGGCACAGGAGTACGCTGAACAGCTAGCGAGTCAGAACTGGCGATCCTTCTGCGACCAACTTCAAGGAACCCTCAGCACAAAGAAGACTTGGCATATACTTCGATCCCTGGTCGACGACACCCACACCAAAACCCAACAAAGACATACAATTCACCGACTCATCCACAACTATGGCGGCACAGAGGATCAGCTACTCCAAGAACTTCAGACGAAGCTACACGGCTCAGCTAACCCGCAAACCACTGCCACCAACCTTTCCACCCCCAGGGACTACCAAGGAGTGCCGAACGAAGAGCTAGATCGGCCTTTCACACAGGCAGAGTTGCAGGCGGCCCTCTCTAGGATAACACGCAATACGAGCCCGGGCAAAGACAGAGTAACCAACAAGCACCTTCGACAGCTACCCCCTCGGGCGTTGACGGCTCTCCTTCGGTATTATAACGACTGCTGGATTAAGGGTGAGCTACCAACAGCCTGGAAACACTCGGAGGTAACCATGGTACCCAAGCCAAACAAACCCATCTCCATCGCGAACCTCCGCCCCATCTCCCTTACGTCCTGCGCCGGGAAACTGTTTGAACACATGGACAACGAGCGGCTCACCACACATCTCGAGGGAAACGATCGCTATCCGCACACCATGTTCGGCTTCCGCCAGATGCTCTCCACGCAGGACGTCCTCTTCCAGCTAAAGGAAGATATTCTTGACCATTTGAGCAAACACAGCAAGTCTTCCATTCTAGCGCTAGACGTAAAGGGCGCCTTTGATAACGTGAGCCATGAAGCTATTCTCCGTAATCTAGAAGATATCGGCTGCGGTGCCAAAACATATGCCTACATGCGCGCTTTCCTCACCAACCGTACGGCCACGGTGGGGATTGCCAACCTCCGAAGCAAGTCATTTCACCTACCTAACAGGGGTACGCCACAAGGTTCGGTAATCTCGCCACTCCTCTTCAACGTGGCCCTCCTCAACCTCCCCCGCCTCCTAGACACCGTCCCAGGGATATCCCATGCTCTATATGCAGATGATATCACACTGTGGACGAGAGGCGCGAGCACGGGCGAACAGGAGACCCGTCTTCAGGAGGCGGTCAACATCATCGAACGGTACCTCAACACCTGCGGCCTCCACTGTGCCCCAGATAAATCCGAGCTGTTAGTACTCGGGGCACGCACCCGGGGCCGGCCTCCAAGCCACGACGCTCCGGACCCGCAAGTCCTTCTTCAGGGAGTCCCGATACCGAAGGTCGACTCACTTCGAGTCCTCGGAGTCCATATACACAAGGACGGGTCCGGCTCCGCCACCCTCCCCAGGCTACACAACACTGTGGCACAGCTTACTCATCTGATACGACGGGTGGCCAATCGCCGCAATGGACTCAAAGAGCACGAAACTTTGCAAATGGTACAAGCCCTCCTTTACAGCCGCATTACATACGGAACTCCTTACCTCAACCTGAAGACAGCCGAGAAACAAAAGCTAAACCTTCTAATACGAAAGGCCACGAAGCTCGCCCTAGGACTACCGACAACCGCCTCCACTGACCGATTGCTTCGCATGGGAGTTCACAACTCCTGGGAAGAACTCGCGGAAGCGCACCTCATCAACCAAATCGAGAGACTCAAGCTCACAACCACAGGCCGAGCAGTCCTCCGACGCACAGGATACGTAACCAACATAGAACACGATGGCGAACGTAAGGAAAAGATCACAGCGAAGCTGCGAGAATGTTTACAAGTTCTTCAGATCCCTCGGAACATGCATCCAGAACACCATCGGGGCAGACAGCTCGCCAGGGTAAACGCCATCAGACACAAGCACCGTAACGACCCGCAGGCTCGCTACGTGGACGCAGCCAAGTATCCGGGCCGAAACGCCTTCGCCATCAGCGTCACAGACTACAGGGGGACGACACTGGCGTTGGCGACAATTCTCGCCAAACGCGCGGACACAGCTGAGGAGGCCGCTATAGCACTCGCCACCCATACAAGCGAGGATGCCATAGTGGTCTTCACCGACTCTCATACAGCGGCACGCAACTACATGAAAGGCAGGGTCTCCACCAAAGCGATCAACTTACTGAAACGTGGCGATACTCCTCCCCCCTACACCTGCATCATGTGGGTTCCGGGACACGAGGGACTCGAGGGGAATGAAGCGGCACACACCGCGGCCCGCGCAAGCGTCAACCGGGCTTCCCCGCACGGTATTCTAGAAAGGTCCCACCCACACAAATCAGCGGAGGAAACGGAAACAATACCGTTAACGTACCAAGCACTACTACAACACTATCGGCTGGGACGCAGGGTGTACCCTCCACCACATCCCCAACTAACAAGAAACGAAGGCACCGACTACAGGCGACTCCAGAGCAATACCTTTACCCACGGAATCTTGCTGCATCATTTCCACCCGACGCTACACAGCTACACCTGTCCACACTGCAACGTGCCTGACACCTTGGCGCACCTCCTCCTGCAATGCAAGAACACCCGGGCAAGCATCACAGCGACACAACTAATAGCAGCAGACGCAGATCTAAACCTCCTCGCTGAAACGTGGGAGGCTGCGATCTCCAAGTCGGACCTGGTCGACCAGCGCGAACTAGTCGCCCGGGCCCGGAGGGCGATCCAAGCCAGAGGGTTCCTGGAATAAGGGACCCTCCCACGTACCTCGACTGACAAGTCACGACTTCAAATAAAAGTTTCATTCTCTCTCTCTCTCTCTCTTGAAGAGTTAATTTGGTTCCTCTCGTCATGGCCGGTGCGTGTTCCTAGAAAGGGGGCTGACGCGGACAGCACTTTGTTAATAATCGACCACACGTTCACATCTCAAGGTTCTGTTAGCACAGTGGGTTAGATGAGAAGTAAAAGCATGCGTATTTCCTCCTGCCAGTACCCCTCTGCCATGGCCTAGTGGTAAGTGCGCTGCCTTTGTTTGCGAAAATACGAGCGCGTTATTCAACCTAAAACCTAAATAAAACACACTAGATATTCTGTCAGCTTCAGGTGCTGGCCATTGCAACAGCGAACACATAAGCAGCGAAGGGAGTTTGCTTAGACCAGACCCACTTTCATATACGCGGGCGAATCAGAAGGTCCTCCCCAGTTGAAATTTCGGTCGCAACTACAGAAATTTCTCTCGTGAGTACAGAAATTTCTATTGTACGACAGGAGTTCCTGACGCGTCTGTAGTTGCGACAGACATTTGTGACGCTACGACTGAAATTCTGACGTCGCAACAGAAACATTCTGTCACGAGGACCAAGGGTTCTGAAATCGAAAAAAGAGCTTTCTATCGTGACAGCGATTCTGACGTTACGAAAGAAATTCTGATGTTGCAATAGAAACACTGTCGCGACTACCAAGAAGTTTGAAGTCGGAACAGAAACGTTCTGTCGCGACAAGAGTGCTGAAGTCGCAACAACTTTCTATCGCGACAGCGATTTTGACGTCGACACAGGAACTCACTGTCGTGTCGACACACTTCCTGTCGTGGCGCTCGAAATGTGTCACTTTCTGTCACAACGACATAAGTTCTGTAGCCGCGACAGAAGCGCTTTCCGTCTCGACGCTTTAAAATTGTATGCGAGTTTCACATCGGTGGTGTACACTACTTTTCTCTTGCACGGTATTGAATGGTTCGTTCTCTGAATCCGGCAATGCTGATAGTACGCACACCGGTAATAAAGTCGACGTGGCCAATTGTCACAATTGTGCCGTGACCATGAGGCACCAGCAACAGCCCTACCGGCCTCCTCAAAATCGGCCGCTGGTCAAAATCATACCATCTGCGGGAATAGCTGCATATACATTTTGTTTCATTTGGTAAGATGTGGCACCGAGGTGCAAGGACTTACGCAAGCCGTTAAGCTGACACATTAGTTATATTCCGAGAAATATCGCATAAGCTATTGCGAAACAAACGAGGAGTTTGGGTTGTTCCACAAAGTTGCGTGAATATCTGTCTTGCTCGTGTGTCAGTATTCTGGCACAGCGCTGCCGTGAGAAACCGGTATGCTGTCTAAGTGAACACTTATCCACGAATGAGTGCTGCACTGAACAAAGGAATTATGCGCGCGCTCAATAGAGTCAAGAGCGAGAGACAGATGTCGAAATTAGCAGTAAAAACCCTAACAGTTTCAGCGGTCAGCGTTGTCTATTTCTGAATGTCTTCTTTACCATGATTACCCTAAAGCAAAATCTATTTTCTATAATCTACGATGTGCCTTTGGATGGTAACAGCGCTTTTGCTCTTCTAGACAGGCGCCAGTTGACGCGGAGGAGTGAAAGCGCCTCTTGGCTCTCAAAACACAAATGTAAACACCAGCGCAGACCTTCTTACGTTTTACATGCCGAAAATGTGCTCGTACAGTCGCGTTCGGCGTGGTGGAGTGATAGGATGCTGAGTTCGGGTTCGATAGGTCGCAAGTTCGAATTCAAGGCGGAAAGCATTTACTTTCCTTACATTTATTTTTAAGTAAATATTGATCAATAACTACAGAGCGTTTGACTACAGGACGTGACACTATAGACAACAGAACATCCCAAAACCCAACAGACTGAAATTTTCTGTTGTGTTTTTCAACTCGGTTACCCAATTTTTTTAGCCAGAACCTAGAGGTAATTACACATATACGTGCTATTCTGCGTATTTTGCACTATTTTTCCACTTAGACCCCACACCAGTTCACATTTTTGTCCTATCACAGCACTAAATTTGAGAAGCCGCTGTTGTAGAATTTATCCGGCTGACTGTGGAACCCCCATCGGAGTGCTGCCTTGGCTTCATCGCTGCACAACACCACCATCTTACACTTAGCACAGCGAAACACGTTTCCTCATGCAGGGACTGCATTTCCCAGTGAATTTCGATGGGTATTCATCCCTCGCTCTATAGAGAACGAATCAGACTCGTTGCTCGTACGCCGTGGACGGGCGGGCACAGGCCGAGGCGGGCTGGACCATAAATGTCCACTGGTGGGGATGGATGTGTTTACTGTGCATTTATAGCGGTACATTGCATGCATAAATAGGGGCAAGGACTTTCTGATTAGCCCTCGCATTTAAGCGCCCGTGTAACACACTTTTGCGTTCCTAATCCGGTAACGCAGTGAATTTCAGTTTGTTCCTTCTTTTGTAACTGTACAGCACCGGTTTTATTGCTCGATCTGCTTGCGCTCTGGCAAAATTTTCAGCCGTGGAGCTGGCAGTTTACGCAGAGTGCAGGAAATGATGGCGAAACAGCTGGGCGTTTTCCAATAATTGCATACCTTTTTTTTATTTTTTGGGCATTGCTTGCAATTTACTACGGAAGCGGCACATGGATGTTCTGAGATCCTTCGCTGCGTTATTGGGTATTCGCTTCGACTGCATGCTTTAATAGTGCTTAAAAGTTCGCCTCACCGAGCAGCTGCGCTTCCGAAGGAATTTGCTTAGCCTGTTTGCTTTGGTAGCATAAGCAGCACTAACACTGCTCTTATGCAACGCGTCCCCCTTTTGTTCTCTATGTTAACCTGGAAGCAGCGCAGACAACCTTTAGATAACGAAGGCATCTGCACTAAGCCCTGCTATTTAAAAAAACACTTTTACCTGTTTTGGGCTTCAAGAAATGATTACTCGAATGGGATAGTTCTTATCACGACAGCCGCTCCATTCTTTCAATAATTTTAGTGGCTGTTTAGCTGTGCGCCCAACCACTAAAGCAGCGGAGCAGTAGACGTTGGTGCCCTAGTAAAATAGGACCTATCTTCATATTGATAGAGCGCACGCAACTCTATATAATCTCACGTATGAAATATTTCTGGGAACAATCGGAGTTTTAGTTCTCACCGCCTGCTCGGAGTACCTGTTCATCAGAAGCAACGCACCAGTGATTCTTTCTCACGACGTTCCTGCCATGAGCGAATCGATTTTTTAGCTGAAATCCATGAAAGCGGGCGAAACGAACCTGCGCCTCCTTTCCGCATAAAATGTCGCTTTCGACAGTACCAAGCAAAACTCCAAGCCTCCGCTAACCAGCAAGACACGCCAAATTCATTGCTGGGCGCAGCACGCAACCTCGAAAAAACCTGGACCGTAGCCGCTCACCGGCAGACTCGTGCAGCTGTGTTGCGTTGCGTCCGTTATTAACGGTGCTCCGGCCCACATTGCTCGCCGAGTGGCGCTCCTGTTCGTGTCATGCGCTTCGTAAATTCCACAGTGACACCTACGCGGGGAGATGCTGCCAGGAATTGAGCAAACAGTTCGCACGCGCTCGGTAAATCCTGCTTGCACAGGTATTGTGCTACCTGTTTTTTTTTTTTGCTCCACCGCCTCGCTCGATACTTTGCCGCTGTCTCGTTGAAGTTAGCATTTCTGACATGCGCAGGTGCGCCAGACGCGTTCTAACCCGCAAAGCAATGGAATGATCCGAAGATAAAACGGAGCAGAGAAAATTTAATCCCATCTCGCTGAGGAGGAGGACAAAGTGAAGGAGAGATGGCGGCTCCTTTGTTGCCGAATTCTAGGGAGAAGCTGAAAACCTGATGCGCGTGCGAATGCACCCTCGGTGCAGTGGCGTTCTTGGGGGAAAAAAAGCCGATAAATATCCCAGAGAGAAGAAGACAGCCGATTTTGATATGTGGCAACCCAGCTCTTCTTGGTGGAGAAAGAGAGACAGGTTGCACCATAGTCTAACGAAGACAGCATTAGCAACGCCGCTTCTTTTTTATCTTCAAAAGAAACGTGATTTGTTTCGCTTCGAAACGCCTTTCCAAAGAAATAAATGCAACTTGCGAAGGAAGCGGGCCAGAAACACTGCTGGCATTTGGCGAAAGAATGCACGTTAACCGAATAATGCGCTATCATGCTCCAGTTCAGCAAAAATTTTAACGTTCACTAGTGTTTTCGAGTTAGCTGACTGCCTGAAATTGGCTTGCAGTTGCTTTCTCAGCTCGCTATAATTTTTGCTTTGGACTACAGAAGACTGCGTATGCTGATTAGTTGAAATTTCAAAATGGAGGTACTGATGCATATCCGTGCGTTTCCTCGAGAGCTTAGTCGTCAACTGATTAGCACATAGGATCTCTTCGGCCGCAAGGAAACGGAATAATGTGCTTAAATATGATTTACAGAAAACGATGGGTAGGTGAGCATTGCCGAATTCGGCAGTAAAGGACAGGCACTCCGCCTCTTAATGGTTCCAGGTTAGAAATACGTCTTCAATGAAATGTTTGTAGGAAAACGTTTTCGATCCACGTGTTCCAAAATAATTATCTTCTAACTGGCCCATAAATAGGTTAGCCTAGCTAGGTCCTATTTTCCAGCCCATTGATGTTCGATTTATCTCCACAGTGTGCACCATTAAACTCTAACTTGTCTAAGGTGAGAAATAATTGTAGTAAGATAGGATGTGCAGCGCTGTCTACAATTTTGTCTAGTACCGTATCGTCAAAAGTATCAGATGCCGTCATTAAGCAGAATACAGGTCACGTGTAGTGTTAAAAGTATACGTTGAAGTCAATGCTATCAGATAAGAAGTGGTTGGTGCCCTTAAGATATGAGTAGAAACTAGGGGGAATTTTCTTAACGAGGCTGTCGACGAGCGTGGAAAGTGGTTGTGTGTCCTATACCAGACACCATAGGCTGGCCTAAATTATTTGGCTTGTGGAAGTTATGTAGCTTATAAAATCGTCTTGGCACCTGCTGAGGGGGACTAGTGAGCGTTTTTAAGTTGGTATTTGCCTGATTCGTGCACCTGTTGCTGTAAGGTAAGATTGCCGATATTGCTAAGGAATTCCCAAAGCTGTAGAAAGAGATAAGGGCTGAAATGTTAAAGAAAATGAGACAAGACAAGACAAGACAAGAAGTGAGATCCATGAGGTGTGTATTGAGCAACACTGAATTACTAAAAGAATTCATTTTCTCAAGCGTCAAACGAAGAAATGCGGCAAAAATTGGATTGTGAGCTCCCAAACAATGCAAGTTCGGCAAAAGAAAAGGAAGAACTACGCGCTTATAGTGCTGAACTGGAAAAAAAGGAAGCAGCGGAAGTGGCAAGGCAACTTACACTTTCGCAGTGGTACTCACGACGCGATAATCTGGTAAGACAGGGTGCTGTGATGAAAGAAAATGAGGGCACTACTAATATTTTGTTTCATATAATCAATGCAGTCTATGCTCCTATCAGCTCATCTGACCTTGAGTGTTATCACTGTATTTCAACTCGCAACCCAAATAAAACAAGCATTGTCGTTCAGTTTCAATCTAGAGGTAAACGCCATGCTGCCTTAAAAAAAACAATAACCACTAACAGAGACCTATGATTAAAATTTATGTACACAATTTGCATGAACCAGCATGTGTGCCCAGCGTTAAAGATGCTGATTGGTATGGCAGCGAAAAGGAAGTATGTACATAAATGCAAATCTATGGAGCAGCACCGGAAAAATCTATGCAAGAGAGAATTATTGCTCCGATGCTGTGCAAACGTCAGCGAACGCTATCTTGCTCAGAATAAATCTGCTGTTTCTGACGCCACTCGCAAAATCCCATTAAAATCGACATGGAGTATCACGATTTCTTCTTAGTGCATCGCTTACAGTAACAAGAAATCGCCAGCATTTGCTTTCTGCTCATGAATACTCGATCTACAGCCAAAAAACAAAAAATTATTCGTGATTGTTCAGTCTGTTCTCTTTCAAATCTGATATCATTATGCTAACCGAAACATAGTATCATGACAGCAGTGCTTGGTTGCACCTTGATGGCTATGCTGATTGCGCTTTAAATGGAATAGGCGAGGAGGAGGTGTAGCAATCTATGTCACGTCAGGATCGAAATGCGAAAAAATATCAGAATTTTCTAAAACAACATACTACTAAGAAATTGTAAGGCTTAAACATTTATCCAATATAATTCTGGTCCTATTCGCCCATCAAATGGACATATTTTTGGTTTTTCTTAAATTTCTTTGCTAATTTATTGGAATATGTTGCTGCTAATGAACTTTGGCGTGTCCACAGGGGAGGCACTAACATAAAGTTTCTTAAAAATACTTTTGCTACAATGTATTCTACTAACAGATTTCGCTGTGCGGGATTTGTCAACCAAGTTAGTACACCAACTCATGTTACGATGTCTTCGTCTACATGTATTGACATTATTATCAAGAATGTTGGCAGTCTGGTAGGTTACACTGGAATAGTGACGTCGGTTGTCACTGATCATTGCCTTGTGTTAGTAACGTATCGTATCGATGTCCCAAAAGTTGTTCTGTGTCAAATCTGTTTGCTATACAATATATCCCTTATTGAAATATGTATTTTATTAAACGAAACGTGCGCAACTACGACTGGTCTTTCCTAAAGAAGTAAGTGATGTAAATTTCGCGTATACTAAGTTTCTTTCTGTGTTTGTACAAATTAACTGCACACTTTACCCTTTCGAAAACATTTGGCAAACCAAAAATAAAACCCTGGATTACGCAGACATATATTAAACTCGTAAAACTGAAAGCTATACTGTACCGTAGCTTTCTTACTGCACGCTCGTCTGAGGCGCTGACACTCTTTAAAAAATACAGAAACAAATCAAATACAGAACTTAGACGCGCTAAGAACGGATACCATGAGTGCTTGTAGACGCCACGAGTAAAGATCCTGACACGTCGTGGTGCATTATCAATAACGTTTTTGGTGGAGAAAAAATTTCTACTTAACCTGACAAGGTAATCTACAATAAAAAAGAATCCTCAGCCTTAGCACTCGCAAACCATTTCAATAAGTACTTTGCGAATATAACCGTGCGACAGCACACAGCAAACTTCACCTGATAGGTCCTTGTCGTTTTTTCCATTTTGAACAGTTTATTTTTACATCCCACTAGGGAATCTGCGGTTCGCAGCAATATAATGACCCTTAAATATAGTAGAGCTCTTTACACTGATGATGTATAAATATATACGTATATATATATATATATATATATATATATATATATATATATATAAACGAGAAGAAAGGGGGTTAACCGAGGGGCCCGATATTTTATTAGTCATATAATGAGAAGCCAACAAACACTGACACCAAGTACAACATAGGGGAAATTGCATGTGCTTAATAAATGAAATAAAGTAATGATAAATTAATGGAAATTAAAGTGGATGAAAAAACAACTTGCCGCAGGTGGGAACCCAACCCACAACCTTCGCATGTCGCCTGCGATGCTCTACCAATTGAGCTACCGCGGCGGCGTTTCCCCATCCACTTTCTTGGGTATTTATGTGTACTAGTATAACCCTGGGAGTGTTAGCCAGCGCCCCCACTCACAGACCTTGGCGGCGCACGTGGAACGTCTTTTTTGCCGCAGGCGTCACGAGAACGTGATCTTTTCGAGTGAAGGCAACTGGTCAATAAACCCACATATGCTACCTGAAGGCATCAATGTTGCCGGATTCGAGACCCTCGTTATGTAATAAACGAGAAGAAAGGGGGTTAACCGAGGGGCCCGATATTTTATTAGTCATATAATGAGAAGCCAACAAACACTGACACCAAGTACAACATAGGGGAAATTGCATGTGCTTAATAAATGAAATAAAGTAATGATAAATTAATGGAAAATAAAGTGGATGAAAAAACAACTTGCCGCAGGTGGGAACCGAACCCACAACCTTCGCATGTCGCGAAGGTTGTGGGTTTGGTAAATTAATTTCCATTAATTTATCATTACTTTATTTCATTTATTAAGCACATGCAATTTCCCCTATGTTGTACTTGGTGTCAGTGTTTGTTGGCTTCTCATTATATGACTAATAAAATATCGGGCCCTTCGGTTAACCCCCTTTCTTCTCGTTTATTACATAACGAGGGTCTCGAATCCGGCAACATTGATGCCTTCAGGTAGCATATGTGGGTTTATTGACCAGTTGCCTTCACCCGAAAAGATCACGTTCTCGTGACGCCTGCGGCAAAAAAGACGTTCCACGTCCGCCGCAAAGGTCTGTGAGTGGGGGCGCTGGCTAACACTCCCAGGGTTATACTAGTACACATAAATACCCAAGAAAGTGGATGGGGAAACGCCGCCGCGGTAGCTCAATTGGTAGAGCATCGCACGCGACATGCGAAGGTTGTGGGTTCGGTTCCCACCTGCGGCAAGTTGTTTTTTCATCCACTTTAATTTCCATTAATTTATCATTACTTTATTTCATTTATTAAGCACATGCCATTTCCCCTATGTTGTACTTGGTGTCAGTGTTTGTTGGCTTCTCATTATATGACTAATAAAACATCGGGCCCCTCGGTTAACCCCCTTTCTTCTCGTTTATTACATAACGAGGGTCTCGAATCCGGCAACATTGATGCCTTCAGGTAGCATATGTGGGTTTATTGACCAGTTGCCTTCACCCGAAAAGATCACGTTCTCGTGACGCCTGCGGCAAAAAAGACGTTCCACGTCCGCCGCCAAGGTCTGTGAGTGGGGGCGCTGGCTAACACTCCCAGGGTTATACTAGTACACATAAATACCCAAGAAAGTGGATGGGGAAACGCCGCCGCGGTAGCTCAATTGGTAGAGCATCGCACGCGACATGCGAAGGTTGTGGGTTCGGTTCCCACCTGCGGCAAGTTGTTTTTTCATCCACTTTATTTTCCAATAATTTATCATTACTTTATTTCATTTATTAAGCACATGCAATTTCCCCTATGTTGTACTTGGTGTCAGTGTTTGTTGGCTTCTCATTATATGACTAATAAAATATCGGGCCCCTCGGTTAACCCCCTTTCTTCTCGTTTATTACATAACGAGGGTCTCGAATCCGGCAACATTGATGCCTTCAGGTAGCATATGTGGGTTTATTTACCAGTTGCCTTCACTCGAAAAGATCACGTTCTCGTGACGCCTGCGGCAAAAAAGACGTTCCACGTGCGCCGCCAAGGTCTGTGAGTGGGGGCGCTGGCTAACACTCCCAGGGTTATACTAGTACACATAAATACCCAAGAAAGTGGATGGGGAAACGCCGCCGCGGTAGCTCAATTGGTAGAGCATCGCACGCGACATGCGAAGGTTGTGGGTTCGGTTCCCACCTGCGGCAAGTTGTTTTTTCATCCACTTTAATTTCCATTAATTTATCATGACTTTATTTCATTTATTAAGCACATGCAATTTCCCCTATGTTGTACTTGGTGTCAGTGTTTGTTGGCTTCTCATTATGTGACTATATATATATATATATATATATATATATATATATATATATATATATATATATATATATATATATATATGTATATATGATTTCTGAAGTGTGTTTTAGAATATATCACTCCATCTTTCACGTCTATGTTTAAACTGGCTTTAGAGTTTGGGGGGCTACCATTAAAAATGACAATGAGTAAGGTCAGTGTACTTCTTCAAGGAGGTGACCGAAACGATGCGTCAATTTACCGACCCATCTCAATCATTCGTGTATTTTCCAAAGGATTAGAAAAAAATTGTTTTTCTTGCGTGTCAAATTTTTTCGACAACCAAACATTCTATCTAGTAGTCACTTCGGTTGTCGTAAAAGCAGGTCAACGGCAACTGCTTTGCTCACACTCAAGGAACACGTACTAAAAAGCATAGAAAAACATATCTTCACTCTGGCAGTATTCATTGATTTCAATAAGGCGTTCAATTGTATAAATGATAAGCTTTAGCCATGGAAATTATCGAAGAATGACGGTAGAGGTACTTCATTAAGATGATTTGAGTCTTACCTCACTGATCGGAAGCGATCAGTATGCATAAAACACGAGAAGTGAGCTTTCCGTCCTTTACTAAATGGCGTCCCACAAGGAAGCGTACTGGGCCCTATGATTTTTAACCTCTGCCTTAACAAAATTACTAATATTGATGCAACTGTAAAATGTATCACATATGCCGATGACACTACTCGCGTCCTTTCTGGTCCGAATTCATAAACATCAACTGAAACATGTTACGATTCACTCATTAAACTATCTGAATGGTCAATTGCCTATTGCCTAAAAATAAACCCTAGGAAAACTAAAGTATTGTTTTTTTGCTGAAAACATAGATCTCTGACTAGTAATGAAACTTAAATATGTGCTGGTAAAGAACTGCAAATTCTTGATGAGCTTAGATTATGAGGTAATAGTTTTTCTTCGCACCTTACTTGTGATAAACATAATATCTGCAAGAACTGTCTAATATAACAGGGGTTTTGTCTCGACGTCGGTGTCTTCCTCCATCCAATGCGAAACTGAACATTTATTAACCTTTATTTTTTTCCGATGTAAACTAATGTAACTTAATGTGCGCGCCTAGAGGAATGACAAATATTATGAAAAGATCTTTCTCTGAAAAAGAAGATGATGCGGCCGATTGAGAGCGTCGGTTTTTCTTTTTTGAGACAACGCAGCCAACTTTTATAAAGCATAAAATTATTAAACTTAAACATTTCTACACTTTGGCGTTCAAATTTGTTTTTTGCCACTCAAATACTTCCTTCAAAAATGTTCTAATGTCTACTGCATATTCGACGCAAGAATTAATTTCTGCTCATAAGAGAAATACTGATACATGTTATGTTCCGTGATTTCGTTATAAATGTAGCCTGCAGTCACTTAAAATACCAAACATTCAAAATAAATATCAAAGTATATATACTTCGCCATCCAAGGAACTGCTAATGCAGTTTCTAAACTTCTGTTCAGTGATTGTTTTTCGCTCATCAGAGACAATTGTGTTACTTTTTTGTGACGCTTGCACACATACATTTCTTTCTTCTGGTGTATTGAATATGTTTTTTCTCAGTTCTTATGTTGTTCTCGGTCTTTTTTTTATGCATTCATGTAAGTAAATAATTTCTTCTGCGTGTCTAACACTGGTACTATTTTTGATGCAACCACCACGTATGCCTTGTGAGGAACCATGGGCCCAGTCAAGCTGTTTATCCAACAGCTTGCAAGCTTGGCAACAGCTTCAACAGCCCAAGGCATCCAAGAGAACTCTTGTATTTCTGGAAATAAATGTTTATTGCATTGTAATATATTGTATTGTATTGTATCGCTTTGCCACTCATTTTGCTGTCTTGGACGAGTTCTTTGATCCTGTTAGCAATAATTTCTTAGAAGTGCTCCATGGAATCATTGTCAAGGTACTTATGAAAGTATTTCTCATGAAAATCCGTGGGGTATTCAGCAACATAATCAGCCCTGTTCATTAACACTTCAGCGTGACCTTTGTCGCGTGCGTTTATGACGATATTTCCGCCAGTTTGAAGTGTTTTTGTCACTTCACTTCAGGAATTCACAGGCTTTCTGTAAATCACACACGTCTCTCGTAAGCCTGCAGAACATCCCGCTCTGCTACCTAAATCTGCAAATCAAGAAATTTGTCATGTTATACTGGTTGTTCCAGAGCTCATGGGACCGCAAAAGCTGGACTTTGCCTCTTCCAGCAAAATTCTCGTAACCTCAACTCTTGCGCACAGTGGTCTAAGTCATTGACCCGCTTGCCTATTCTTCCAAGTTCCTGAACTGATTGGCGAGGGACTGATTTAGAAGCACTGCTCCAGCAATTTTTGTTTTTTACCAGGCACTGTATTTATGGTGACGTTATGGGCGTTGCTGTCATTAAACAAAGGCTTCAGCATGACATCCAAAGGTATATTATGCTCAAGTAACCACCTTAGTGCGTTTCGAGCAAGAAATACACCGGATGCGTTAGTTGCCGCAAAATTACCAAAAGGCCTTGCAGGTGTAATAAATGACGACAAACGGCTTGAGACAAGCGCTCCCTATTGCGTCATAAATTTTCTGTGAGCCCGCCGCAATTTTACTGCACGGTACTTGCCTTGTCATGGGCTAGCGAAGGCAAAATGGTCTGAGAAATTAAATACCGCTCTCGATGAATTACAGTGACAGAAACGACAGATCCAAAGTGAAAGAAACCCAACCGGTGGAGCCCTTAAAATTTACCAAAAACCTAATCAAAACATACGTTCTAAAGCGAGTCGTCACCACCCATTCGCAGGAACCATGGTATAACATCCACATTGAACGGCTCTCGAACAAGAAAAAACGTCTTTATCGCACAGCCAGGTTGTCACCTTCAATTTACGTTTGGATGCGTCCAAGACTGCATCTGAGGTATCTTGAGGCCATCAGAAATGCCAGAGAAAACTTTTTATCTAATGTGCTTCCGTCGATGCTTTCCTCTAACGTAAATAAATTTTGGCGCATCATTAACCCTCCGCCTCACGACACTATCACCTTACATGATTTTCTGATGAACCCGTACCCAACAATCTCTGTGCCACTCTTCTTAATCAACCTTTGGCAAACATTTACTGATCCGAGCGAATCAAGTTTTTATTTTAAGGCTCTTAAATATAAAAACTACAGACTCCATGCTGTCAGAATACCCACTTCTCCTCCATACCCACGACTTAATCAAATCAGAAAAATACCATTTGCGCGTACTAACTACGGGCGTGAGGATATAAACTATCAACTACCAAGGCCACTAGAGATCATTGAGCAAAAATTGATTTTTATGCACCTCATTTTAAGCAATGCGTAAAAAGCCTTCTCATACATTATCAAACTACTTACACATAAAATGCTGTCCCACTAAAATTTTTATGCATCATATATGTATGCTTTAATGTGCGCTGTAATGTGAATGTACAAACAAAAATTGAAGCATACATATTTTTTCGCATAGTCGTTGTGTAATGTACAAACTATCTTGTTTATTTGTATTTTCTACATCGTACTTTCTCGTTCTTGTTATATTTGCTTTTTTTCGTACATTGAATCATCATGTAAGCCGAACGCGCTTAGGAGCAAGAGCACTTGTCAGGCCATATGGCCTTTAGCTCTTGTCTCCTCTTTGTGTAATGTAGAAAGAAATAAACTTAAAACTTCGACCACTTGTACAGAAGTTTTCCTCTGCTTCTTCAAATGAATTATCCCGGACACAAGCGATCAATTATGTAGCTATGCCTTCAGTACGAATCGATGTATCTGGTGTCGCTAAGCTTATCCACGGGTTAAATAACTCATCTCACGGCTTCGGCGGTAATAACACCAAATTTTTTTTTTAACACTAGTGCCTACTGCTCTAATCTAATATCAAAAATATTTGAACAATCTTTGGACACGGGTACCTTCCTCAAAAAAGGGAAAATAGGGAAGGTGATTCCAATCTTTAAATCAGCAATAAAAAGTTTCCTTGTAATTATCGCCCTATTTTTCTGACCAGTAACTGTTGCAAAATACTAGAACATGTAATCTACAGTAACTTGGTTAACTTTCTTGAATCAAACTCATTTTTTGGTGTGGCTCAACACGGCTTTCGAAAAACATATTCATGTAAAACGCAACTTACATGTTTTACTCACACATTGAACCAAACCTCAGCTAGATCATCTCATGTAGATTGCATATTCTTAGGTTTTTCAAAAGCGTTTGACAAGGTCTCACACAGATTACTCCTTCATAAGCTAAATTAACTAAATTTCGACACAAGTTTGTTAAAATGGATTGAATTTTGTCGTACATAACATTCCCAGTTTGTTGTCGCGAATCAGTGCTGCTCTGCTATTAGCCACGCTTCTTCAGGCGTTCCGCAGGGATGGGTTCTTGGACCACTTTTGTTTCTTATCTATATCAATGACTTGGCGTGTCTCTTAAAATCTAACGTTCCTTTATTTGCTGACGGCTGTGTTATTTTTCGCGAAATAAGAATTGTTAATGACACTACCCTCTTACAGTCCGATCTTGATGCTGTTGCTACCAGGCCCAGAGCATGGTTAATGGAACTTAACACTAACAAATCTAAAACAATGCATAGTTCTTGCACTAAGACCTCCACATCTCCTTTCTACCTTAACAATGTTGAATTAGAATCAGTCACCTCGTACAAATACCTTGGCAGTCACATTACCACTGACTTAACCTGGAACCTTCACACCCAACATATAATTAGCAATGGAAACCGCATGTTAGGTTACTTACGTCGTAACTTCCTTAGAGCGCCATCGTCAATTAAACTATTGCTGTACAAAACACTAATACGTTGCACGCTAAAATATGGTGCTTGATATGGGATCCAAGTCAGGATAAACTTGTAACGGCACCAGCACTGGTTCAAGATAACTTCGTTAGGTTTATTGTGTGTAACTACAATCAAACCGCTAGTGTTACTGCCATGAAGTCTAATCTTTCCCTCTCATTCATGTCTGCGCACCGCCAAATTTCCCGACGAACTCTTTTTTTATAAGTTGTATTATCATCCTGTTCTGCGCGATCAATTTATATGTTGGCCACATTACTGATCCCATCGCATCGACCCCAGCCACAAAGCTGAAATTCACATTGGCAACACTATGCATTTATTTAACTCTTTTTTGTGATGTTGGTTGTTCATATTATTGTGCTAATATTTTATGTATGTTTTTCCAACGATATAGCTAACGTTGTAGTATGAGCGAATATTGTATTTTTCGTTTACGTTTTGCTTGCATATTAACACCACTTCCCTCTGTAATTCCTTTGGCCCTGGGGGTATCATAAATAAATAAACAAATAAATAAATAAAATTTATTTACAATACCTCGAAGGCCCCAGTGAAGGGGTTTTACATGAGGGGGGGGGGGCTATTTCCAATTGAGCTGTATGTTATGCAATTTTTCAATCGCTGTCTTAAATCCCGTGCTATTAGAGAGGAGCACAACGTCAGAGGGACGGTCATTCCAATCTGGTGATGTTTTGGCAAAAAATGAAGGTGCACAGTAGTTTGAGCAGATGGCGGAATCGCAGCTTTTTCGTTATTGATGCGATATGAATGACGATGGGCTGGCTTGATGACAGGAATACAGGGTGTCGTGTGATAAAACTTGAAGAATAGGGACAGACGCGCTATTCTGTGGCGTGCTGAAAGACTTCCGAAGTTCTGACGAGATTTTAGTTCGGGGACACTAGAATAATATGGGTATCTTGAGAAAATGAGTTAGGCTGCACGGTCCGGTACAGAGTCTAGCATTTTATTAAGTTTACATTGGTGAGAGTCTCAAACAGTGCATCGTATACAAGTTTTGGTCTTATTTTGGTTTGGGTCTGGTAGGCGAGAAGTCGGACAGTAGGAGGTGCTAGTTAAAGGTAATGACGTTAACAACCAAGAACGTGGTTATCTTTATTAGTAAAGGGCGTTAGGTGAAAGCACCATGTTAAATCTTACGACAAATTAACACCAAGGTACTTGTAGGCACTTACACATGAAATTGCGGAGTTGTAGATCACACAATTTGGCTGTGGGTAATATTGCCGACGATGCAAAGAAAGTAGTGATCTTTTATTTGTGCTTAATGATATGAGCCACTTGGTGCACCAGATTTCGATCTGAACCAGTGAATGTTAGACAAGTTGTTAATTTAACCATATAGGACGCAGTGGTCTGCGAAGAGTCTGTTGTTAAAAGAAATATTACTCGGTAAATAATAGTGGGCCTAGGACCGTGCCGTGAGCACGTCTGGCATGACGGCACGGTAGACAGAAGACTGAATTATAATGGCGGGAAGGTTAGGTGTTTGGCAGCATAGAATAAGATTTCTAAAAGGGAGGGAACGTTGATGGTGGAACACATAAGGCTGTCTTGAGCGGCCATCAGCACGCCACCGCCACGTTTGTTTAGTCGGTCACGACCTAAGATATGGAAATCAGATAAACAAGAAACCAAATCAGTATCGGGGCTGATGAATTCAGTCAAGGTTCGGTTAAAATTAAAGGTTACCATTAGTTATTTCGGCTACAAGTGAAAGAGAGTCGCGCTTTAGCAAGATACTTCTGGCTTTGGTATAAATCAGTAATAAAGCAGTGCGCGTAACATTTCTGTGAGATCTGGCAACAGGGGATAGCTATCGCGGCTGTGCAGCGACTTTCTGTTCTAGTGGATCAAAAACGTTGGTTGTATTTGCAATTATTAATTTGGTATAGCGAAGCTATAACGGTTTTTGCTGTGTTTTCCCGCATTAGACGAGTTTTTTTGCGTGCAAGACGGGTGTTTGGCGAGAAATCTGCATTGATACTGCTGTCAGCACCCTTATGCTGCACACTTACTGACAAGAAGCGCTCTTTGTCTTTAAATTGGGCAAACCGGACAATGATTGGCCTATCGTTATTTGTTTGGAAGCGGCCAATCCTGTGGGCGCGCTCGATGTCTCTTGGCTCCAACGTAGTAATAAGCTTTGAACCACAAAGGTCGAAAAGGAGTTTTTCCGATTGTTGTCATGTTTCGCGTTCGCAGTCCTTCGAACCAAAAAATAAAAGATTTGTGCGCCTAGCTCTGTCTTCGGAGTCATCCATTCTGGCGGCCAAATTAGTGGCCTGCTTGGTTCTCCATACAGCTGGAGTTTCGACTTCGGCAACGTCTTTTTTATGAGACACGACTGTTGAATAAGTACCCTCGATTTCACCTAGTCATTTTTCATGTCATCAACGGCTTTTCCACTTTGGGACAATTTGGAAAGCATTCATTTCACTTCGTTTGATAATGTGGCTTGCCCGGCTTGAATTTCGCTCAACGCAGACATAACAGTGCAAGACGCCTGTGTTATAGTAAATCGAGTGCTAGGACCAGGGATTTCTTCGCTGTCACCAGATAGTAGCAGGAGTTCCAAGCATAATATGAGCAAAATCATAAATCATCACAAAACAACACTCTGGGCTTCGCAGCCCAAATAACGTCTTGTATCGCCTTGTACCACAATAATTCATCGACTGTGCTCTGTTCAAGATACATAGAAGAAAAAAGAAACAGATACCTTTGAGGCCACGGAACTGAGCGCATGTGGATTATTCTTCTGCTCCGCAGAAAATGAACCCTCGCAATCAGAAACCCTAAAGAGATAACTTCAAAAGTGGTATTGTCCTTTATATTGGGGTATTTTGCAAAACACTCTCATTCAACATTTAGGCTACGTTGGCAAACGCCTAAGCTTAAAGAGCTGGTAACGTCGTGGACGTGGAACCTCTCCCCTTATTCCTGTGTACATATACTGAAAATATAGTATCGATAATGTATATAATCTATAGTCTCAGGGGCGCTCAATCTCTTCAAAATTTGTTGAAAATGTCATGGGTGCTAGTCGTGAATTTAGTATTGCGTTCATTGTCGTCGTGTGACTCTGTTTGTTATTTACTTAGTAATTTTCTAAAATGTCAGAAATGTCAGCAAATATGACCGCTTCTGCAAAATGCTAATTGTTGGATGAGAGGAATAAATGACAGCAGGGGGAGATATCCGTTACCGTGACGATGGCAGTTTCTTACCACGTGCGGGGCAGTCATTCGCGCAAAAGAGGCACACCTAAGAGAAACATAACACTAGCCGCATAGTATTCGATAAGGCAGTGGAGGTAACATTTTGCTAGGATACATGACACTTGATGTGGATTCCGATATTTCCTAAAACCGGCTTCGCGAATATTTTGCTATCGTGTGCCGCAAAAAAATTGCTGGCTTCGTTCTGTTTTGGGGAAATTAAATTGTGGGATTTAATGCCCAGCAATTGCACCCTGGGATTCATAATTTATTTTTTGTTTATTTACAGATACTGTAGGCACTTCTCGGACCCGTGAATCAATGGCTATATCGACTGAAAACAAGAGAAATAAATAAAAATGAATTACTTGGCATAGTTGCATTGAAATATTAAAATGAACATAAATGAATCCTGGTAAAAGGGAATTTCCTTCAAATCAGAGTATACTCCACACTTACACCCCGATCCACCCCCCCCCCCAAAAAAAAAAGAAGCTGATGCTACTAATACATCGAACAAGTGATTGCATCAATACGCAGTTCACTGCCTCCCCAGATAACCTATTCCAGAAATAACATGCGAGACAAAATAAAGAGAACTTGTTAAGATTAGTGGGCTGACTGCTTGTCTAATAGTTTTACTGTGATGATAATGGGATAGTTTCTCGTACTATAGTTGTTAAATAAATCTTCGTCTACATATGATCCTGCGCTGCTCACGCTTTTGCAAGCCGGCCCTATTGCGCAAGGGGCTGTCACTGGAGTGACGCGAGTAAACAGAGTAAATAAAATGCAAAGCTAACTTCTGTACCCTTTCGATTTTATTATTCGATTATTGTTGGTAAGGAGTCATAATAATTGATGCCTACTCCAATTTTGAAAAGTGCTTTGTATGCATTCAGTTTCACTGCAGGAGTATTAGGCTGTTTCCTTTTCGAAAACGACAATTTCTGCGGGGCACCCAGACAGATATATTCAACATGCGCCCTCCAATTGGGGTTACTCGTAACTGTGATGCATAAATATATAGCTTCATCATTTCTCATGACGGTAGCGTTCCCTAAAGAGTGAGTCAATCAAGGGGAACCTTTTTGTTGCTAAAGGCAACGCAAGTTGTTTTAGAAGTGTTTATTCTTAAGACTCACCTTGCACACCGTGCGTGAGTGGAGTGCAAAGCATTGTTCAATTATTTTGGTCATCCCGTTTATTTATGGGATGACTATGGTATACCACATAGTCATCCCACATCTATCTATTATAAGTGTAACCTATTGCTTGTGCGCCTGCATAATGAATAAAATATTCGTAGTAGTCTACTCGCTCAAGCAAAACGCTTATATCTTTCGTCTTTTTATTGCGTGTTTTCGCTGTTGGACTGCTGCGACGTTGTTGATTCGTCTGCACTTTATAAGAGACTTAGCTTGGCAGGCATTGTAGCTTAATACAAGGCCTCTATGACCCTGACACACAAAAACAGTATGCAACCGCTCAAGCCTAAAATAAATAATTTAACCATCACTGAACCACAAATAGTCAATAATTCAGGTATGTATTTACCCTGCCCAGAAAAAAGACTGAGACATGAATTCTTGCGCACGGGGACGAAACAAATGTAATAAATGCTTTTTTGAGTAGGTTTAGAGAACAAAAACAAAGGAAAAATTAGCAAAATGGGTGAACACTTGCGCGCAGTATGAGAGGAAACACAATAAAATTAAAAGACAAGTGCTTAGAAAAAGCGTTACCGTTCAACAAGAAAACTAATTTCACACAAAAAGAAAGAAACATAATCAATTTCGCAAAATAAGTAACAACAATCCAAAGCTCGGGGTAATATAATGATAAGAATTCGTCAATAATAATATTAAGAAATGAAAATAAAACGACATGTCATTTAACGTGGCCTAATAACAACACTAAGGTCTTTCGGCTGGTGCACAGAAATGGAAAGAACAGTGAAAGTCCAAATGTAAATCAACAACGACCACAATGCATGTGAACGACAAATGGACACTATGTCCAAGTCACCATACACTACATTCAGCGGGTTCGCGCTGCGATATGCGCTTGCCTTATCATGAGTCATTTACAAAAAGCTTCTTTGCTGCAACTTACCGTTCGGTGTAGTTGACTTACGATGCCACAAAGATGAGACGAATTAATAAAGGGAAAATCAGACATCGACCCGTTCGTAGCATTTGCTACAAAGGAAACCCATGCGGGTTCCTCGAAAGAAAAGCCTCAGAGTTGAAGAAAAATTGCTCTTGTTCCGGGACTCGAACTAGGGACCACCACCTTTTCGAGGCAGCCACTCTACCATTTGAGCTAGCCAGGCAGCTAGGAGGGCGAAGTCGAATTTGTCGATGACACACGAAGCAAAGGCATGTGTTTGACCTTGCCGGTTTTCGCAGAACTACTACGTCAAAGAAGACACGAATACAAAGACGCCGCCGGAACAAGCATCGATGTGCCCATAAACATAAGCATTGCCAGGTGACATGGGTTCGGCTGGTGGGATGCACTGCAAGTATCGTGCGTTGTTCTTCTAACTTGCCTTATTGTGTGTCCCATTGTTGACTGTTTATAATGGGGACTCCTGTTGCTGCAGATAACCTATTCGGAGCCACGTGCGCCTCTCCGCGCATGCGTCGATGGGCCCTCTTTTCTTCTTTCGCTCTTTTCTCTTCTATATATATTTCCGAGCTGGAAATAAAGCGTCGTCTCTTTTCTCTGCGAATCGGCCTAGATTCCATTGCGTAGATGCCGGCCTTTGGCCGGTACAACGTAACAGTGGCGACGAGGATTCTGCTGCAGCAAGGAAGTCAAGCAGAAGGAGCCCACCACCAACCATGGCACACAGGCTACCGGAATGAAAAGACGAAAAAGATAAGTGGCAGGCGTACCTAGTCAAGGTTGAAGCCTATTTCGAAGCGAATGATGTGAAGGGCGATGCTAAGCAAAGAGCCCTACTGGTAGCTGCGTTTGGAACAAGGACAATAGAAATTTTGAACGGAAAGGTAGCCCTGCGAAACCCTAACGCCCTGACCTACAAAAAATTTGTGCAGACGTTAAACAGCTACTACGACCCGGTACCGAATGAAATTTATGAAAGTTCCAAATTCTTCCATCGCTGCCAGCAAGAAGGGGAATCTGTACATGCATTCATAGTGGCAATGCGGCAGATGGCATACAACTGCAATTTCGGGACTATGCTAGATAGAATGATAAGGCACCATATTGTGTGCGGCGTGAGAACCAAGAATGTGCAGAAGCAGCTGCTAGCGAAGAAAGATCTGAATCTTGAAGAAGCCGAGGCTCTTGCCCTTGCCGCAGAGAGCGCTGAACGCGATTCGCAAGGTATTGTCACGGACCAAGAGCAAGCAAGTTTGCTAAAGCTCTCTGATCAATATGAATCGCGCGCGAAGTCGCAAAGCGTGCAACAATGCAAATGTTGCGGTAAGCGTTCTCACAAGACCAATGCTTGTCGACTAATCAAGCGCAAATGTTACAAGTGTGCACGGCCAGGGCATTTAGCGAAAATGTGTGCGGCAAATGAAACACGCAAAATGCTAGCAGTGACTGCCGAGGCGACGGAAACCAAAGAAAGTGATAGCAGGACGTCACAAATCTGGTCCTTGACCACCACGCACTCTCTCATACCGCCCATCAGGGAATCGTTTGCATGGAATCGAAATAATGATTGACATCGATATTGGCTGCCCTGTTTGTGTCATTCTCAAGAACATTTACAAATTGCACTCTCACCGATCGCCGCAGCTACAAAAGGCGGAAGTGCAGCTTTCATGCTATCTCGGAAAGTTGCCGCTTCTGGGTGCACTGACAATGCCAGTTTCTTATGAAGGTACAACAGTGCAGCGCAGTCTGACAGTTTTAGACTGCAATGGCCCCAGTCTATGCGGTCGGGACCTGCTGAAAAAATTAAGAGACGAACGCATTCAGGTGCTGAACATATATTCGATGGCTCCTGTGCCAAAACAAGCCTTGGAGGACGTGCCAACGCTGCTCCAGCAACACTCCGACCATTTCAATGAAGGCGCTTGTCTCATGAAAGGCCCGCCAGCCCGTCTGCACATCAAGGCCGAAGCAAACGCGAAGTTCTTCAAGGCAAGGAAAATTCCTTTTGCACTTCGTGACAAAGTGTCAAAGGAGCTTGACAGATTAGTCGCATGTGGTACAATATCTCTAGTCTCTCATTCCGAACGGTCAACGCCCTTCGTGCCAGTTTCGAAGAAGGACGGAGCAGTGCGCACTTGCGAGGACTTCAAGGTTTCACTAAACATTGTGTGCGATGCCTGTCATAGACGATATTTTTGCAAACCTGTGGGGAGGAAGAAAATTCAGTGTTGTATACCTTCGCGATGCTTACAATCAGGTCGAGCTAGATGAAAACTCGCGGAAATCAGCAGTGATGAACACACAAAAGTGGCTTTTTTGCTACAAAAGGTTACCGTTTCGCATCGCATCAGCTCCAGCGATAATCCAACGAAAAATTTCTGTGCTGCAAAGACTAAAAGGAACCCAGGCTTACCTAGACGACGTCCTGATAGCCGAGAGCAGCGATGCTGAAAGCGTAAACATGCAAGCTTTGCTACAGCGTTTCCGCGAGAACGGTATCAAGCTTCCTTCCGACAAGTGCAAGTTTGGTGATCATTGACATATCTTGGCCATCGATCGATGCTGAAGGGCTACACCCACTCGAGAATCACGTGGATACAATCAGGCTAGCCCCTTCACCGCGAAATGTTGCTGAGTTGCGATCCTTTGTGGGAATGGTTACATTTTACAATAAGTTTTTGCCAAATCTTTCCACTATACTTTCACCCTTGTACAGCCTTCTTGAAAAAGGTGCAAAATGGGTTTGGCACGAAAAAGAAGACGCGGCATTTCAGAAGGCCAACGATGCTTTGTGTTCAGCCCCAGTGCTAACGTACTTTAATCCGCAGCTGGAGTTGATGTTGGAATGCGGCGCGTCACCTTAGGGTGTCGGTGCTGCCCTTTTCCATCGAATAAATGCTGAAGACAGGCCATTTAGTTTCCGATCACGAACGCTCACCTCAGCAGAGAGAAAATACTCCCAGATTGAGCGCGAGGCTTTAGCCCTGGTATTTGGCGCGACACGGTTCCGCGATTACCTGTTGGGACGGGAGTTCATGCTTGTAACGGACCATCGCCCCTTGTTGCGCCTTCTCAGACAGGATCGTCAAACTTCTGTCATGGCTGCCACCCGGATTCAGCGCTGGGTGCTTTTGCTTGGGGCATACCAGTGCAAGATGAGCTCTACACCTGGCAAACAGATGCTAATTTCTGACGCTCTAAGCCATTTGCCTCAATCGCTGCAGGAGCCGCTAGCGGAAACCGAATATCTGTCGGAAATGGTGCTTATCATAGACGAATGGGACCAGCCAGCGGTTTCCCATCAAGAGACTCAAGCACTCGCAGCAGCTGACGGTTTTTTGCAAAGGATATGCAGGTACGTGACTGAAGGGTGGGCTCTCCGTCGTAGAAGATGACAGCAGAGAAATGGCGTAATTCTGGAAAAGGCGACACGAGTCGTCTGTAGAGAAAGGGCTGTTGTACTGGGGCCATCGTGTGGTGATACCAAGTGAGGAGCGTGAGAAACTGTTGAAGATGCTGCACGAGGCTCATCAGGGGGTGTCTACCATGACGACAAGGGCGAGGGTTAGATTTTGGTGACCAGGTCTGGATTGAGACATTTGTAGAATGGTCTCAGACTGTCGAAGCTGCGTGCAGGCTCTGCCCATGCCACCTGCACGGAACCACGTTAGCTGGACGATTTCGCGAGAGAGATGGTCACGGCTGCATGCCGACTACGCAGGACCCATTGCAAACAAGATGTTGTTGGTAATCATCGAAGCACACAGCCATTGGATAAAAGCCATTCCAGCATCTCGAGCAACCGCTAATGCGACTGCCGATTGCATGCGAACCTTGTTTAGCAGGTGTTGGTTACCCCGCACCATAGTTACGGATAACGGTACGCCCTTCACTGGTTGAGAGTTTGCTGTATTTGTGCAGACAAATGGAATCGAGCATATTCGCACCCCGCCTCCTCAAAGCAATGGTCTCGCCGAACGGACCGTGAGAACCATCATGGAGGGCTTGAAGAGAATGCCTGGTGTGGAGTTGGAAAGTGCTTTGGCTAGAATTCTTTGTAACTACAGAAATTCGCAACAGGCTTCAGGGTCTTCACTGTCTGAACTTCTTGGGAACCGTTTCCGTACGAGACTAGATATGTGTATTCCTCCCAGGAGCCACGAAAAGCCGAAGAATGCAGCGGCTGAGGCCGCCAGTTGGTACTTCGCCCCTGGAGATACCGTCTATGCGCGCAACTACGGCATAGTAGAGAAGCGGACACCAGGCAAAGTAAAATCGACGAGTAGTGCCCGTTTAGCTACTGTGGCTGCCGAGGACGGTGTCGTTCGACGCCATGTCGACCAGATCCGGAAACGTTCATCAGACACAGACGGAAGCATAGAAACATCACGTCCCGAGGAATCGCCTCCGACGACCTTAGGGGCACCGAAATACAAGGATCAAGACCTCCCCGAAGGGCCTGTTCCTGCCCTACGTCGGTCCACAAGAACCAGAAAGCCAGTGGAGCGCTGCGGCTACTAGGGGAGAGGAATGCTGCAGATAACCCATTCAAAGCCACGTGCGCCTCTCCACGCATGTGTCGATGGTCCATCTTTCCTTCTTTCTCCCTTTTCTCTTCTATATATATTTCCGAGCTAGAAATAAAGCGTCGTATTTTTGCTCTGCTAATCGGTCTGGATTTCATCGCGTAGCTGCCGGCCTTCGGCCGGTTGAACGTAACACTTGTGGAATATTTCCTTGCATTTTATATACATAACGCATTTCTTAAGTTTTCTTTCTTATCTTTCGCCTTGTAGCAAGCCGCTCTACAGGTGCTCGGAGTGCAAGGACCAATGATGACTCTCACTTATTTCTAACTTTCAGGACAGAATATGTTTAATTTTTGTGAACATATTTTGCGATTGTTTAGCTTTTGTATGGGATGAGCGCTACTGGTATTATAAGCTGAGCGACGCTACCATTCCTCAACGAGGATGTAAAATACTGTCTGGAAGTCAGCAACCTCATATTGTGAAGACCTGCTCGCGACTCCATGAATTGAATTAAAGAGTCATATAATAAATAATATAAATAAATAAATAGCAAGGAGTACATTCTTTGGCAGAATAATACGTAAAACATAAGGTTTCATGCAGCATATATGTGTACCGTACGGTGCCGCCCACTTGAAACGTAACCAGTAAGTGCGTTGAATCTTGTGCCAAGTAGAGAAATCCTGAACAAGTTTGACGCAATTCCACCGGTTGGCGACACCTTACGTTGTCGTTTCTGCAGAGCGCCGGGAAAACCAGCCAGCTTTCACAGTTTCAAATATAAAACCAGCAAAGCGTTACTTACGATGCCATAACTTAGTGAAATCGAAACCAGTGCTACGAAGCTGGCATCCTTGTTTATATCTGTTCTGATATCAAATTGATGACGTGAACTGTAAGAAACTCCTATAAAGCCCTAAAGCCCTCCTACCAGCCCATAAAGTCTTGCATCGATATGCAACTGCATCTCTACGTCGTAACAGAACATAGAACATAACAAAACGTCGTAAAAGAAGCATAGTGGTGCCCGGCAAGGGTTATGCTCTCGTGAACATCGTGCACTTTAAACCTGTTTCTTCGTATTCTAACTGCCTCATTTCGCAACATATATCCCGTCTTTTATAGCGAGTAGTACTGCTAGGACACTTGACGCAGTTTCCGCGGGCTATCGTTTTACCCGTGCCTCTAAGCATTCTCACGTGAACTTGGGTCTCTGGGCAGTTCGCGGCCTGAGGGGTAGCCTATTGGGCTGCTGTGCTGAGGGGAGCTGGTTCGCTACCAACCGCTGGACCAATTTGGGTAAATAGGTAATCAACACTGTATATGTGCCACTCTTCAGTGAACCAACTTCTGTTGCCAACTTCTTGTCACTGGGTATGGTCGCCTGTGTATATACCGCACTTGAATGAACCTCCTTGAAGGCAACCTAAGTACTAGGCGATTTGCCATCGAGTAGGTGCCCCACCTCGAGAAACCTCTTTGATGCCTACTTGGGACGCTGGCTGTGTGCCACTGGTTCCTGTGCCACCTATCATAATAATCATTGCATAAAACACCATCAGCTATTACCCATCAATCATAACATAGATTTCTAACAGCAATAAAATCATCATTCATCTCTAAATGATGGATGCACCGCCAATGTATTTCACAGAAATCTAGCTTCTACCTTTTATGCCTTGTTTCGCTTCTTTCTTTATTCAATATATTATCTGACAGCACGGTTATTTATTACGGTCTCATGATGCTTTTAAACCACCCTACTAATAATTTTGATCAGAAAGAAATTGTATTGATGAGATGAGTTTTTCTATTAGTGCTACCAAGTATGTGCAATGATTTTCCAATTTATTCCACATGCTTACTGGAACATGTGCGAAGGAGATTAAGATAAATATATAGCAGTGGCAAGCAAGTGCACCGAACGAATAGCCGACGCCCAAGCAGATCTGTTATACACCGGCGCCGGTTCTAAGCGGAACATTTCTTTTAAAATATTGCAGTCGGGTCCCATGGAGAGTTCGTTCTTCCTATGTTAACGTGCTTCTTGAGAATGGTTCTTTCTCACTTGGACGTGGTGTGTAATTCAAGCAGAAATTTGCTGAAATGTTGACGCACAGACTGATCAGCCGCGCAATGCCATTCATGACTCCTGGTAGTTTTACTAAATCTGGCACTCTTTATTGATTCATATCATTGCGTGTAGTATAGATCAGGCCACCATCTCGAAAATCCTCTTTAAAGCGACGGCCATCAATCTTTTCAGTCTTTTGATATCACTACGGTGTTAGCATTGCCTGGAGGTTATACGCCATTGCATACAAACAGTTTAAAGCATTCAAAGTACAATCCTTCTGTTGTTTTTTGTTTTAGTAGTTGAGGCTATTACGAAAGTCGAGAACACGAAAAAAGAAAATAACAACGACAACCATGGAGGGCCCTTGTTTCGTATGTTCCCTACACGTGACGACTCATTAGAACCACCTAAGAATCTCACCTCTACTGTTCAACATAGCAATGGTGCAATTGGCAACAACATTAACAAGCATCGGATTGAGTGTGGCGACTGTCTCGACAAGATATACACGGGCCGTCGACAAGACGCGCCGCGAGAAAAGTTCCACAAGACCGAGAAGTACCCAATGCCATGTGACTCTCTTGCATACAAGAAAAGTCTGGGCTCCTGGTACTGAAAGCAATAACCATAGGAAGACCTCCCAAGAAAAAAAATCCTGGACAGAACTTGTCCCGAATGAAGTCAAGGTACCCCAGGTGGAATAGCTGAAAATACTCGGCCTCGCCGCAGAAAAAGGTGGTTCGGGAGCATCTACTCCACCCAAGCTAGAAGAAACCATTACACACATCACCCGCCTAGTGAGACGGTGCGAAGTGGAGACACCGCCTGGAGGAATATGACAAAGTGATAATCCTTCAGGCGTTAATCATCAGTAGATTTACCTACGACACAACTTATCTCAATGGAACGCAGAGATGGACAAGCAGTACGTTCGGAACGGAAAGGCTCCAAAAATCAACATTGAAATCTCGAAAAAAAGCCCAGACAGAACGAGTGCTCATCTAGGTATTGATAATCCCTCGGAGGAACTAGCTGCAGCAGATAAAGTCTATCAACCGAAAAACTGAAACTGACCGACGCGGGAACAACCATGTTCCGAAAACTTTGGTACATGGAAGGGCTGGAAACACTAGGCGAGAAGAGAACTATTCCGGTGCCACTGAGAAACTATCACAGTGCCACTGATAGCGAGAAATATACACCCGGTACATCAGCGAGACAGAAGGAAAGCAAAAATTGAGTTCTTACGCGAAAGATACGGAAGAAACCCGGACACGAGATAGAAACAATTCGAAGTAGGCGAGAATTGCAGCTCACGCCGCTACTATCATCCACAGCACAGCAACAGAAATAACAGCGGCCGCATGCTTCACAAGTGGCATGGGCACACCACAAGAAGCAGCCATAGGTTCGACCATCATGACTATCCCACGGTCATGAACTACTAACAAGTGGCTTGCAGAAACTATTTCTCCCGGGTCCCGTTGCAGTGTTTGGCTTTGGGACCCTCGTCTGTATGTTGTCTCTTACCCATTATTTGCATTTAAAGAATAGTAATCTGAAACTGAAAGGCAGAAGATCCGAGCATGCTCTACGCATCATAAAGACTGTGAAGAAACTGCCAGACACACACATCGTCTGGACATTGCGGTGGGAAGCCCTGGCAGGGAACGTGTCAATAAGAAATGACGCCCCTAAGAAATGCAGAACATCGCGCAACACTATAGACTGGACCGAAAAAGGCAGCAACGCTCAGAAGACTACAGACTAACTCCTATGTCAACGGAACTTTACTGCACAGAATAGTGCTCACCCAGTTTCCGTACTTCTGCAACTTCTTCGACGTCCCCAACACTTTACTCATGTGGTGCGGGAGCGTGCAGAAACAACAACAATCATGCGGGAACACGAAACCACCCACGAGCAGTGGGAGCCCCAGCTGTCAAGTGCGGATTGCGAGAACGAGCTAGCACTGGTAAATTTAGCCCGCCAGATGACCAGGGCCCACGGTTTCCTGGAAATATTAAAGTGCCCACCAAAAGCGAAGAGTAATTCGCTTGCTCAATAATACATGTTATTCTCTCCCTCGTTACCGGTAATACAGACTTTCAGTCAATTTGCCATATTTCATCAAATGCACCCCGCTCAATCCTACTGCGCAACTTGCCCTATCCCGAAACCCTCCTAACTATTTGCTGAGTTATAAATGCGACGTCCATATGACATATACAAAAGCGCCTAAAATGACTATATCGCGCTACCCAGGTGTTGCTATATTGTACTTAAATTCATGATTAGTTGCTTGTTTATGATGGAGGACAAACCTTCGACACAAATCGCATTCTCTGTATATTCATCTTGTCCTTCCTTGGCTCGTTGCACGCTACCCTCAAACTTTCTGAAAGTGCAATTTTGAATCCTCTTGTGGCGAAGTCTGGCCACGGAGCGCACGGTGCCAGTAAAAGAAGAAGAGGCCGGAGAGGCGTGAGCTCTGCGTCTCGAAAAGGACGAGCAGCGAAGCTGTGATGTATTTTACCTCAATAGGGGCATCTCTGTATCTACAGGTATTATTGTTACTATAATTATTATAAATGCAATACGCAACGCCCACTGCTGGTAACAATGTGTATAGGACGCAGGTGCCCGTTAATATGACCCTCGACGCGAATGACGCGTACACTGGGACGCAGTCGGAGGAGTGAACGAAGCAGAACATGTTTGTGTCTAATGTGAGGTTAAGCTTACTTCCAAGTTAATTAGCTGAATGAAACTTGGAACAACTAGAATTTTATTCTAGCGTACAACATGGGGTTGGCCGTTTCCCTCCCGTCGAAGTCCATGTATTGACAGCAGATGAGAATTCCACAATATTTTGAACTTCTCTGTAAACTGCGTAATTAAGAAAAGTAGACGAAACTCGGCGTAACGTTAGTCTCCTCTTAGCGGCTCATTTTTACATAATTTCTTTCGGGATAGTTTCTACTAAACAAGAGTTACAGTTGTTTTCTGCAAGCATATTCTCTCCGTAGGCGGCCACGTATTGACAGCAGGCGGGAATTCTGTAATGTTAACTAATAATGGCATTAACTAATAATGACAAGTAAATAATACCCGGCGTAAAGATACAGTCATCTTGGCGACCAATTACCGTATATTTTTTCAAGATATCTACAGCAACAAAGCATTTGCGAAAAACTGGAGACGAAAATTCTTTCGTGTGGACGCGATACGTAGACGGACGGACGTCAACCACCGTAGGGGGGGGGGGGGGGGTAGCTATATGCCGCTTCGTTGTAAAATCGCTCTGAAGGGTTAGCCTTCTAAGAAGGTACTCTCTAATGTCTTTCCTGTTCTCGCGACATCTGGAGTCCCTTCTCGCACCGTGGACATACCCGCACCTACCGAAGGCACCTCGATGGCTCATCTCACATGGCTGCCTCTCTTTCTGTCCCTGTCGCGCACTACGCTGTCATGATGCCGCCATACAGCCACCAGCATCCTGACATCTGGTTACCTCAGGCGGAGGCCAACTTCCCGGTCGCGCACGTAATATCTGAGCCAGCTCGTCACGCTCACCTACTAGCTGTTCTATCTGGTGAGGTCACCCTCCAGGTGCGTGTCCTCCTGACCGCACCTCAGTCTCCGACGCCCTACAATAACCAAAAAGCTGCTATACTGGAGGGCGCGATCGTTTCTGAAAGACGCCGCCTGTCTACTAGAGCTTGTCCACCAAGGAGCTCTGCGATTGTCAACCATCGTAGCTGCTTCGGCACATACAGCTTCTACTTGGACCACAAGCCTCCAGCTTCGACGAGGCACTTCTCAAGCACCTGTTCTTCCAACGCCTTCCAGTTCCCGTCCAAGTGGTGGGTAGGCGCACGGGAACGCAGTTTTTCTGTTATGGCGTCCTTGGTCGACAAGCTCTACAAAGTGTCATCTCCAAACTTCGTCGCTTCCCAAGTGACGGTGGCCGACACCGACAACGTCAGGTTTCATACAAGTATTCCCTGATCGTTTACAAATCAGCATACCACCGCCAATCCTTTGCTTCCACAACGCGATGGTTTTTCGACCCTTCATAAGTGTATTCGACACCTCTCAGATCTCGTCGCTGCTGCATTTCACGGTTTGTCCACCAAGCCACGTGCTCGCCGTACGTTTCCCTTGAGGTCACCGTCACCAGCTCGCCGCTTCTCACACAAGCAATCCCCTGACCAGCATCCATCCCTATGCCGGTACCAACGATGTTTTGACATTTAGGCATGCCAGTGCATATGACCATGTTCCTGGATGCGAAACAATCTCCGGGAGCACTAGGTGCGACAAGTGGCCTCCAAGAAAACTCCAGTGGCATTTTCTTCGTCATTGACTCTGTCTGGAGGCGCTGAGGTTAGCGTGTTTCCGGCAAGAACGGAGGACAAACGCTGCACACCCATTCCAAAGTTGCAAGCCGTGACTGGTTCGAAAATTCCCGTTTTCCGTGAGAAATTGCTCACTTTCGACCTTGGCCCCCGAGAACTCTCCGGTGGCTATTTCTTGTTTGTTCGGTTAGCTACCCTATACTAGGCTCCGACTTATCTCATTTCTAGCTCTTCATTGACATGGCCAACAAGAGTATATTAGATTCCACTAGCCAATAGAGCATAGCTTGCAAATCTTTTCCATTTGCTCGATTAGCCTCCACGGCGCAACATGCGGTACCGGAGCCATTTGCCACCCTCCTTCACAAGCATCCATCTTTAACTGCGTCCCTCGACTGGATCAAACCAGTGCTTCACAGTGTAGAGCATCACATAATCACCAAAGGTCACGCATCTCCACGTCTGCTCGCACTAGAAAAGCTACACACCTTTAGGAATGACTTCGAGTACACGTTAGAAATCGACATTGCTCATCTCGGCAGCCGCTCCTGGCCCTCCCCTTTAACATGGCGTCCAAAATGACCGGTGATTGGCGCCCTTGCGGAGATTAACGCGCACGTAACGCTGCTACAATTCCGCACCGGTACCCTCTACCAAGCATACCGGAGTTCACTGTCATTGTCCGCGGTGCCATATTTTTTCCAAGATCCACCTACCGAAAGCTTACCATCAAATTCCTACGGCTCCAAAGGACATAGCAAAAAGCATGATCATGACTCTGTTCGGCATCTTTGAGTTCCTGCGGATGCCTTTCGGTCTGAAGAATGTCTCAGACATTTCAGCGTTTCATTGATGAGGTAGTTCGGGGATGGCCGCTCGTCTTCGTCTACGTCGATGACATCATCGTGATCAGTACCTCATTAGAGACACGCTATGAGCACCTACGCCTTCTCTTTCATCGCCTTCAATCCCACAGCATTGTTATCAACGTCGCCAAATGCAACTTTCGTGCTTCTATAGTGTTCCTCCATCATCCTGATTGACAAATGTATCAGACTACTTCCTTCCAAAGCCGAGGCTATCACCAAGTTTCGTCACCCCACTTCCATGCCGCAGTTAAAACGTTTACTCGGTTTAGTGAGTTTTTACAGATGTTTTATTCCTTGCGCTGATACAATCAAACCTTTGGAAAGTCTCCTCAACACCACCAAACCCACTGTGGTCAGAGCCGCAAGACAAAGCCTTCACGAAGATTAAGACGCAAATGGTAAATACGACTATGCTTGTATACTCAGCATCCGAGGTCGCCACTGCCCACACGGTGGATGCTTCCGGGAATGCCGTCAACGCAGTGATTCAGCAATACATGGCTGGCGTTCGGCATTGACTCGCTTTCTTCTAAAAAATTACAAAAAGCAGAGGTGAGGTACAGAGCTTTCGGCCGCGAGAGACTGGCAGCTTACCTATTCGTCAAGCACTTCCGATACTTCCACGAAGGCCACCATTTCACGCTGTTCACAGAACACAGGATCATAATCCATGCTTTTGGCTCTGCAAGAATTACTTCCCTAGTGAAATAAGACAACTGCATACCTCGCAGAATTCTCGCTGCAATTTTAACACGTCAGAGGAGATTTAATTTTTTCCGCAGAGGTGGCCATCGCCATCGCCATCGCGCAGAAAACAGAGGAACTTCACCACCTAAAATCAACACCAAACGTCTTGGATCTGCGACAGTTTCCGTGGAAAGGTGCCGCGCTTTTCACTTGTAACGCGCGCCGTGGTCCCTATCACCACTTCGTTGCGCATCATCTCAGACGCCTCGCCTCGTATTTAAACATGTACATTATCTTGCTCACCCAAGAATCAAGGCTTCTCAAAGGCTCGTCGCTGAGCGCTACGTCCTACCAGTCATGAATGTCGACGTGCGGGCATGGCACGCTCTTGTCTAAGTTGCCAAAGGCCTCAGATTGCCACATCTAGGGTCCTACAGTCATTCCTCTTACCCACTGAACGTTTCCAGAAGGCTCACATTGGTTGGTGCCATCGGACGTCTTCCTCTATGCAAAGAGAATTCATATGCCTTAATTATGGTCCGCCCTTTTTCTCGATGGCCTGAAGTCGCGTTACTTCCAGACATCACGGCAGAAATTGTCGTAGAGGATCTTATAATCACATGAATTCATGATTCCGCGTTCCATTCGATAATAGAACTAATAGGAGCCGACAGTTCGAGAGTACACTCTTTCGACAACTTACTATAAGCCTTGTCATACGTCACATCAAAACGACTGCGTATCACCCGCAAGCCAACGGACTTTTCAAGCGTCTACACAGACAACTTAGGCCGCCACTCATGGCCCATGGAGACTCGGCAAACTCGGTTGATGTCTTTTCAGTACTACTTTTCAGTCTCGGTGCTGCTTTTAACGAAGAGTTGTAGAGTTCCCCAGCCTAGCTCGTTTGTGATGCGACCCCGCATCTCCCAGCCGAATTCGTGCAGTCCCTATCCATCTCTACAACTTGGGACGCACTCTCATTCCTCCAATGACGGCAACACTTGTTCACTGCGCTGCAATCAGCCCAGCCTCGCCACAAGACCCCAGAAGCACCCTTCACCTTAATGCACATGAATACGACAGCCCATATTTTTCTGCGGATCGACGCCACCTGGCGGTCGGTGGAGGCTCCATATACGTGACCGCATCTCGTTTTAGACCGCAAGCCCGAACATTTCACAATTACCTTAGGTGAGAACCCAACAGTCGTTTCCATTGCCAGGCTAAAACTGGCTTTCTCCGACAACATAGTCACTCACTGTTTTGACACTGACGCGTTTTGTGCTTTTCCTACTCCCTCGTCATCACTTTCACCAGCCACTCGACGTTGCAAGCGCGTTCACTGGCAAACACACTCTGTCTCTCCAGGCGGGGGCCCCTGTGGCCAAGTCTGGCCATGCAGCGCGAGTTGCGGCCAAAAGAATGGGGCAGCAGAGGCGTGAGCTTGGCTTGGCGTCAGCTTGGCTTTAGAAAGAAAATAAAAATCATCCTGAAGGTTTAGCCTTACCACAAGGTCGTGTCTTTGGCCTTTCTTCTTCTCGGGAGATCCTTTTCTTTACACTAGATTTAGTACGGTTTAGTCATCTAGGCCTAACGTCGTTAGCAAGCGGCAGTCTAACACTCTCATTCTTCTTTGTTGTTTGTACCATGCACAATTATCGACGGTTTTCTCTTAATACAAGTGAGCCGCGACTTATCGCATCCTGGTTTATTCGGTTAAGCTCCACACTCATTACCTCTAGACTCTCCTCGTGCACCTAGCTGATTAAAGCTACACGTTTCTTTATTACCAAAAACCAAACTTGCTCCATCGTTAATAGAACTGTTGCAGGAGTGCGCTGCCCTTTCCTGACACCTTTCCCTCTTTCTTGCAGTTCTTGGTAATGCTGGACCTCAGTGTATTCCGATAACTACACGTTAGCTTACCTAATACGTTTAGGGTTCGCGCACGATGTGATTAGCACATAATAAGAAACAATTTTCAATTAGCATTCAACGTAATAAGCTTTCTTTATGTGTCCGTCTCTATTAGGACCTCTTCGGGTCAACTTCTATTTGGCATCTGCCAGGTTGGCTCAATGGCTACCGCATTCTACTACTGATCCAAAGCACGTGACTTCAATTCTAGATCATGGCGGCCGCATTGCGATAACAATGCAATGAAAAAAAAACGCCCATGCATAGCGTTTTCAGTAGGATTGAGAAAACACGGGTCGGCAGAACGGTATCTGGATCCTGTGTTGCTTGATCTTCATTGCTCCTAAGTTCCATAGATAGTTATACCCCATATGTATATTGAAACTTGCGAGTAACGCATCCTTTCTGACAAGTATGCGGAAATCTAACACATGCTCATGTCTGCAAAACTTAACGTGCGAAATTTATTATTCATATTAGTGAGAACATCTTCCATGGAACTAAATATATTGCCCTTAAGACCCAACAAAATTATCTGAGGCTGCACGCGCACCCTATTCCAGTAAGCATTTAATTGTACTGCATGAGCCAAATAATGATATTATACTCGCAAAATATTCATTTAAAGAGTACAAAAAAAGTATTGCGCGTAGGAAAATAAAAGAAATATATACATCGCAAGCAACTTGAAAAGACAATAACTGCCAAACTTAAGATATCGCACTCAACTGAGCAAAAAGGGACGATACGAAGGCTACAAATTTAGTGGCACGAGTTGCGAAACAAGTTATTTTCTGCACTGGACATCGAATTATAGTAAAATGCTGAGTTCGCAGCCAACAGTCCACAGTAGTACCTTAAGGCGTCAGAAAGCAAATCATTGCTAACATTGCGAACACTGCGCGGAAAAAATTATCTGTTTAACACTGAGTAACATATAATAAATAGGCGACATACAGTCTCGCTAAACTGGCCAGGATAGTTCCAGTAATAAAGCTTGGCACATATCGGTCACATTTGACTTCATATGGAGCTGTCTTTTTAACTTCTTGCGCATCAAAACTACTGCAGAAAACTGCGAGCACGAGGCTAACATGGTGGCTGGAGCATCGCAATGTGTTCCGACGTCTATGACAGGTTTCTGTTAGCGCTTAGTTCACAAGGCAACTATCCAGACTTTGTAAGCTATATGCGCCAGCATGCCTCTTGACTTCCTACTCCAGCTTTTTTGCCCTATCCAAGGCACACGACTGTGTTTTTTAACGATCAATCATCTTACGACTGCTTAACTTAGGAATTACAGGTCATCGTTTTCACTTTGTGCACGTGTTTCTCAGCGACAAGTCAGTGCAAGTCAAATTAGGAGCGACATTGTTGTCACAAGCTCAGTTGAACGAAGTGCTCCACGAGAAAGTGTCCTGCACCCTTAGTGTTCGCTGCTGCCATGGCTGCCACGTGTGAGGCGCTGAAGGCAACATACCAGTCTGCTCGCGTGTGCATGTACACCGCTGGCATTTGTATTTGCCTCAGTGTTTACCTACAAAAATGTCTAGCAATAAAGACCCAGACGACCTTCCTTGCCACCCAGACTTACCTGGCGACAGTGAAGTTGTAAACATAAAAGGACAAAGCCCGCTGTGTTTTCTTTCCTGATATACGCTGCAGGGCAGCGAACTTGTCATTTAGCAATGCATGCTTATCAATTGAGCAGACAAGGCTAGCGTGTTTTATTGATGCCACACGCGATCGCAGGATGCAATGGCGGCGAATCGCAGATGCCATTCATTGATCGCTTCCTCCGCGATTCAACGTGATCGGAAGAATCGCTGATGCACATTGAGGCAGCTATCCGATATCACTGATGTCACTGCCCGGACCACTGGTAGCTGATCGTTTGCTTTATCAAGTGCATTTGATGTCATCATCCAAAACTCAGCAGATCTTGGAATTGTTACTCTGAAGATGCCTCTAAATTGCTCTTGGGCAAGCAGGTGTGACAACAAGTAAGAGAATCCTTCAAGAGCCCAGATAGCTCCCTGTGTGTCTGCTGGCTTCTCGAAAACTACTAATCCAGCTTTGTCAATTAACCGAATCATACATTGGAAGAGGTCTAATACATTGTCATTATATAACAGAATACCGCACTTTGGCTGCTTTCAGTACTCTCAGAGCCCTGGGTATTAGATTGTTATAAAGAGAAAGTGAGAAGAGACGCCGTGATCATTTCATTCTGTAGAATGACATCTAACGGTGCCTGCAAATCACCACCAAGCACACTACAACTGCGGCACATTCCAAGTCCTTAGTGCTCACGCTTTGCGATAGAAGGGTGGAATAATGGACAATGGCCTTGTTTTACACATCACTTCAGTATAAATATCAACAAGTTCATCAAGAACAAACAAGTTTGGTAAGTAATGTCCATGGCTATATAAAGCATTCCTTGCTAGAAAACCCAGAATTTCGGGAGGAGCGCGAGTCTACTTGACGGCCGGGAACAAAGTGGATCCGTGCGCTACCGTAGAGGATTGATCTCTCTACAAGGACACTGGAAATTGTGGAAAAGGTGTAACACCTCATCCGGACATCTTTCAGCGATCCTGAACTATTAAGCGAGTGGTGAAGTTTACCAGTATAAGAAAATTCTCGAGCGGAGCAATTGCCAGCATGCCTCTGGGAGCCCAGATCCGCCTGCAGCTTGCATCAACTTCCTGCTCCTCGTACCGAATCCCTAAAAATAATAAAGATGAAAGAGTATTGGCAGTTTTAAAAATAAAACATGTTTCGCTAGTACAAATAATCTAGCATATTGTTCCTTCGAAGTCTAAATTGCAACGACCTGTAATTATAGTGTCGAAGTTCAGCTGTAAAAACTCAGTAGGGAAATCTTTCCGTTTTGCTCGCCAAAACCAGAAACACATTACTAGGCATGTCAACGCGTGAGGGGGGGGGGGGGGGTGCTCAGGAATAATTTTGACCACTTGAGGTTTTTGACGCGCATGTAATCGCCAGTATGAAGGCGTCTTCACATTTAGCTCCCATCAAAACGCTGTAGTTGTGGATGGGATCGAATCCTGATCTCGAGCACACGAAAACAAGACTATATCCACTGGCCTACACGGCGGATATTTCGGTAGTCAAAGACGCCTGCGTGAATTCAAACTTTCTCTATGTGGCGAGAGACATACTGAAACTGAGAAGAAGCACACTTAACCAGTATCGATTTGGTACATGAAGTATGCGATATTATACGTAACGCAGTCGAAAATACTAATAATTGTGATTGCCTTAACGGCGATATGCATACAGCAGCTCTCGGGCATTGTTATGCGCAATCTCGTTTTTTTTTTTTCTTGTGGCGCAAGAAGGTGCGTTAATTTTGTCCTACATGTGGCCGCGCAATTGCCATTATAAGTGATTGGACAAAAGCATAAACACTCATAACTAAGCTTATTGTAATTAACTCTGGAAATCTCCAAATAACGTAGTAATCATATGGCACCCTCCTAAGTGTGAATGGTACATGTTGAATGAATATTAGGTAATTGTTGACGATGACATGTACGTGTTTTGTATGATGGATGTGCCTCACGAAATAACTTCCATATAAGTCGGCTGAAGGGCTACAATTTTTTTCTCTTTGAAGTAAATCAAATACATACGGTTTACGTCACATGTATTCGGGTAATGCTAACCTTACACCAGTATTGTAAATGCTGATTTGACTTTCTTTGAAGTAGAGAACTTTCCCCCTCATCAGATATCAACTAGACAGTAGCAGTGGTGCAAAGAACTGATGTAGCGTTGAATTAAAAGGGTATGAATGCGAGATAGTTGGCACGAATCCATGGGTGAAAATCAGTGGCGTGCATATTAGCAGTAGTTGCGCAGTTAGTACCATCATCTTCTGATACCAGTTGCCTTCGTTGTTTGCTCTCAGCTGTCTCAGTGAGGTAACTTAGGCAATGCACTATATTACGCCTTGACATTCCTATTTGTTAATTCGATTACCTCGTGCTATTCCTCTACATTTCGAGCATTGTGGCCGGACGCCCGTTCATGGTTCGCAGCTACCTGATAGTCTACGCATGTTTATCTTTTTTGCAAAGCTTCTACGTTTCGTCAATGTTCTAGCATTCAGCCAGATTAATGGCTACAACATTTTGAATCTAATCCTGCTCTGTGCTCCCTTTTTTTCCGCAAGCCTTCTGTAACAGAGTAGGAACACTCGTGATCGCGTTCATTATAAGACCCGCCAGGTTTTTTAATGTATCTGGCCGTATGATAGTGTAACATCCAAGGTAATGCCTTGGATGTTCCTAATTATTCCGACCAAATACCTCGTAACCTTTTTTTCACTTGATAGGGTTCAACTTTTTGAACTCTATGAAGTTGACTTGTGACAAGCTGCTTCTCACCATCCAGTGCGCATGTTTGCTAGTTGATTCAACTTTCACCTTGGAACGGTGCTGCGCGTCGTCTGAAAGAAAAACGGCGCCAAGGGTCGATAACCACGTTCATATCGGAAGCAAGGTCGGATTGAACAATGCCTCCATTTGCGTCGACACTGTAGCGGCTCTCAGTGCACTTTCCTAGTTGCACAACTTTTTTCTTCCCACCTACGCGAACCAATGTGCGAGAATAAGACGCAAATTTAGTCCTCAAAAGGAAACTTTTAAACTAGTACTCAAGCCGAGATGATTGAGGGCATGAGCCCACTGTCCTAACGCTAAACAACGCAACCCTTCTAACTTCATGAGTAATCGAAAAAGTGGTTATTCAAAATACAACACTCTTCTTTCACATCGGGGTGTCCATAGGTTGTGCTCAAGAGATTTGGGCTCAAGGGACTTTGTGAAGTCAGGCTTGTGGAGTCACAACACTCACTCACGAACACCGGATGCATTGAAAAAAGCGGCTAAAACTGTCTTTTCTTTTTGTACCTTGCGTTCAGATGACAGATAAAAAAAGGCGGAAATATAACTGAGATTGCTTAATACGCCACACTTCAAGAAACTTTATAAATCGAATTTTCCTGCCTCCGGGACCAGCTTCGGGTGCTTTGAATAACGTCGAATATCTCTTTTACGTAGCTCAAATGCACAGGGAATCTGACGAAACCTTAGCTGGTTAGAAAAGACTGCTGCAAAAAAGTCAATAAAAATGGAACTGGCCCTACAGTATTTCACACGTATGTATATACACATGAAAAATAAAAACATATGAACAACTACACCGTGGTTACATAGAAAGTTCCGGAATAAATAGAAAAGCTCGCGCAGCGAAATCTGCAGCCTGCGCACTGCGCTGTCAAAGCTCTGCGTCGTCGAGGCAGGGTCGAGCGTATGTCGTCGAGACAGGGTCTGCCACTCAGTAATCTCTTCGCGAGGGTAGCAGGCCTCGGAATATGCCGTCTGGTGGGCTAAGCATGAGCGTTAGCCTTTTATCCTGCTCTGCCATCTGCCCAAAGCAGGGCCTGCTCCGTATTGTTGTACTCACGCAGTCTGACATAACTACAGAAGTACGTTACGCATGCACGGTGACTAGCAGAGGGTTGGCGCGTCTGCTAAGATGATTAGTCTAATTCCAGCTTGAAGACTTCTGCGAAACATTTAACATTTATGTAGTCGCAGCGACAGCAAGACAGCGGTTTGCTTACTTGTAGATCCTCGAACAGAGGTTGCGACCGGGGAGGGCTTACATTGATTGCCACCGTCTGTTGTGAAGATTATGCGCCGTAATATATATATATATATATATATATATATATATATATATATATATATATATATATATATATATATATATATATATATATATATATATATATATATATATATATATATATATGTCGCACACTTCGAAAATAACCTTGCTATCCTCGTGATTACTACACGGGGACATGTGAAGGAGGAGTTGGATGCAACAACAGGCGAAACCTTTTCCTTTATGACGGCAACCTCCCGACGTTGAAGGGGAGCTTTCACTCTACGATTTATGTACACAAATTATTAACATTCTGCGGAAGAGAGGCAGAAGGCCCTGCTGCAGAAAAGAAAGTGAATATGGCGCTCTCGTACGAACATGTGCGTCGCACAGATAATGCGAAACCACGCAGATACCGAAGTTCTGCCCGGGATGGAAGTCTTTCTTTCTCTAGAAAATCACTGCTCTAACCTTCACTAAACAATAACGCTCAAAATTGTACAGCATAGATGGTAAGCCTGTTGATTCCTTGATTGTTGAAACAGGCATATTTCTCGGCAGTATGAAGAAATTGCAGTGAACATAATTTGCGCTTTGAGCGCAAAATAAGCACGTTTGAGACTGCAACGAAGTATTAAATGGCCGCACGCAAGTGTATCAATAACTCAACGTTATTGTGCTGTCGATTTACGCATGCAAGATTGTATATAGTTGGGATAATATAGCAATAATGTGCTTGGTTCTTCCAAGGATTACTTTCAAAGGGTGGCACATAGCTGTAGTTTTTATTGAATTAGGCTACAGGGCTGTATAGTGCGAAATTGTAACAACAGAACGACAGCAGGCAGGCGCGAGTGGCATGTTCGAACACTTCCAGGTAAACACTGACGCTCGTCCTGCCCTTGCCACTTCATAACATATTTTGTGCCACAATGCTTTTTATTCGTTTCCTTGAAGGACGAAGAGCGATGAAGCAGTATGTTGGTACGGTGCGGCATGGGTTCATTGCCAACTGTGCAATTTTCGCTGCTTCCAGTGTCACCAATCTTTTTCCATGATCCGTAAACCACCAAGCATCGTTCCGTCCTATCAATTTCTTCCTGATTTTAAGCTGGCCATAACCATCCAGGTTCCGCGAAATTCAAGAAGCTGTCTTGCGAAAAGAGAATGGCAGCGCTGCGCCTTGATGGTAAAACCTAATATATTTACTTGTTTTCTTTGTCATCCAGTGCTCCGTTAAATGGGTTCGCTAGAAGGCGGAAATCAGTAGGGGGATAAAATGTATTCAAGTTATCACAAAGGAGTTTTGCAGTATATAATTAAGGGTTCGACGAATGTTCGTCTGGTCAGGCATGGAAATGAAGTAATTACGGTCACTGACCACGTCTGGTGAATAATCTGACATTTCGGAACCACGTACGGGTTCCTTGTTCACTGAGTTAGACAAGAAATCGTCGTCACTTATATTGCCAGCACGTGACGTAATTAACGTGCGTAAACAGCAGGCATAGTCCCTGGTGTCGGGTTCATTGTAGCTGGCGTCGATTGAATGATTAGAGATTCTAGCAGCCGTCGGGATGACACGTTCTTTTCTTTGGCAACAACAGTGGCATTGTCCCAGTCAATCTTGTGATTATGTTCATGCGCATGCTCGGCAATGGCGTTCGTCGTGTGGCTATTATTTCTTGCATCACGTTTATGTTCCTTGAGGCGTCTGGAGAACTTCCCTGTTTCACCAATATATACTCTGTGGCGATCAGCGCATGGTATCTTATGCACAACTCCTGGGAATGATTCAACAGGTAACCTGTCTTTCACATTCCTGACTTGGTTCCGGAGCTTGCTGGTCTGGATGTGGGCAATGCGCAAATCGTATTTCGAAAATACGCGCGACAGTGCCTCGCTAATTCCTTGGACGTAAGTTTTACAGTAACGCATCAGCAAGTAGCACCAATATACGTTTGCAGTATCAGGAATATTGTTTTTTTTTTCTCTTTTTTATACCAAAAGCAAATGGGCCCTTCTCTTACAAAAGAGCTGAGTAAAGGTGCCCAAATGCTTCCTATCTGTCCTTTCACTGCTGCTGAAAACATTCTGTCAGCATGCTTCGAAGAAGCTTTGAAAACCAAGTTTCACGTCTAAGTGCAGCTGGTTTATCCCTCGCAAATACTAAAAGCCGTGACTGACCAGCTTCTCAAGAAAACGTGATGATCACCCGGATTCCGCTTTCCAACAGTGCAGAAGCAGAGAAGTGGTTGTCACGTCGTACCTGCACCAAACTAGTCCTAAAATGAAGATTGCGAATCGTGTTGGAGTTGACACAGTCTCTCTTGAGCCCCTTTGAAGTTGTCTGGTTTGTGCGCGAAACATAAAATACTCCAAAGAGAGCCTGACTGCAATAAAAACACCGAGAAGCGTTTGTTTCGTGGATGAAACGAGTGGTGTACCGTATTCCTTTAGACTGCGGGAAAGAATACATTAGTCAGACGGGAAGGTGCCTCAGTGACCGCTAACGAGAACAATTGAACAAAGTTATTAATCTGAAAAGACTAGTCATCTAGCCCCACACAGCTCGCGTTGTTGCTCTAAACGCTTATTTGGAAAATCACAAGTGATAACTAGATGATCAGATTAAGTGACTAGGGAGGTGGTCGAGGCATTTGAAATGATTAGAAATGATAACTCTCCAATTTGCCCCTCTGTTGTCGCTGCTAAAGAAAGCAATCATCTCTCTATCGCGGTAACTGTCTATGGTGAATTATTTTGCCGGAAAGAAATCTGTGTTGCAACAGTGGCCTTTTTTTCTTCCTGTTGTGTTATGGCATATATGGGGTAACCATGTACAATAAAGATTCAGTTCTTAGTAGCACTGTGTCTTCGTTCCGTTCTCTTGCCCTACGGGCTTTGTTGTGCTTTGCCTCAAGGTATGCAGTACCAGCTAGCCCACCAGTCTATTCTCTTGAACTTCACGTTCTCGTGTCGAAGCACTGTAAGAGCTCGGGCGAAGTGGTCGAGCGCACTGCTCGATTATTATGCGATGCTTTGCCACTAGTGTTTGCCGAATCCTCGATGACGTGGAAAGCAGTCTTTGCATCATCGGAGAACATTTCTGAGCCGTCGTTGCTTACTCAAGGGGAGACTTGGATTTAAGACAAAGTCTGGTTCGGCAACCATGGTCGTCGGGGTAGACGCGGCAGAATCCGAAAGGACAAATACATTGCCGGTTTCCCTAGTTTCTTCGATGCATGCGATCGTTGCGCCCTTGTTGATGTGTTTGAACACCTGGCTAATGTTTGTCATCATTACTTTCGCTTTCTCTCCATGCAGTCGAATGATCGCTCTTGCGAAGAAAATTTTGCGGTCGCTCAGTAGGCGCTAGTCGCTCTCGATGACGCCTTCTACATGTGCGTTTGTTTCGCTACCGACGGAAATGACAACGCTCGAGCGAGGCGGGATGCTGTCTTGGTCCATAAGTACACTCAAGGCACGCTGAATGGAAGGCATCTTCGTCTGTATCGCTTGGTCTGTGGATATTGTTATCGACTTCAACCTCAGGTCGGTGATTGTGCCGTGTTGGTTCATGCCGAGTTCATGCCGAGATCCACGTATCATTAGCACTGTTGGGGACAACGAACGTCGCAAAGTAGGTCCGGTCCTGAAATGTATTTTTTGCCGTGCAGATTCCAGCCGGCGTTATGAGGTGTCCTCCAGCTGTACAAATTTGAGGGCCGTACCATGAAGTCTTGACTTTCTTCAACTTGGCGACGAATACCTGCCGGGCATCTGGGAGTGAGGCGAGCAACCTATATCAAGCCTCCCAGAATTTTCCCAACACACATTGTGACATTCTAGACTTTTACAGACTAGGGCGCTTGCGATATCACCCTCCACCCAAGTCCTTCTCCCGGAATGAAGCCGTATCCCTGAGACGGCTTCAAACGAAATCTTATCCGATCCTCTCCTTCTCAACAACTTCTCCCCAACCTTATATCCCACTGCCTGCCCAGGCTGCGGTGCACCACCGACGGCGTTCCACGTCACGGTTGGTTGCCAAAAACTACCAACGGATATCCCTGTTCTACAATTCCCCCAACGAACATATTCGGAGTGGGAGGCGATCATCCGTCACTCGAGCCTCAGGTCTGGCTGGCCCTAATCCGACGAGCACGAGCGGTCCCGACAGCCATTGGGGCCCTGGACTGAGTGCCCCAACCACATAAATCCTTTCACTTTATAAGAAAGTTTCTTCTCTCTCTCTCTCTCTCTATTCCACTGATGACGGAGTAGTCGGCTCCAGTGTCTACAAGCGTGTTGGCTTCGCAGCCGTGGAGAAGCACATCAAGGTCTGTGGTTCTTTGTCTTACGTTGGAGCTACGTCTTCGCGTGGTATCATGGCTGCATCGCGTTGACCTGTGGCTGGTACGTGGTGTCATCAGGTCGTCTTTCGTCGGCCATTCTTGGCCCCCAAGCTTCGTCGCTATGGTGGCGTGTTGTTGCTGCGTCATCACATTAGATCTTGAAGCGTCATCGTCGGTGACGGAGGGCTTTCTTCATTTCCATGAAGAGCAGCCGCACCTCCATCGGTTGCTACTTTCGGTTTTCCGGACAGGGGCTTACAGAACGACCCCTGGCTTGACCTGTGTATGGTCGACACTGCGGGGACAGGTAGCATCCTGGCGACGGCGAACGCGATGGTCGTCGGGGTCTCCACTGCGTTGCCACAATGAAGTCGGCAATGTCATTTGGCCGCTCACCAAGCTCTGAATGTAGCGCGTTGACGGCGAAGCCTCGCAGTCGGAAGTCGCGGTCCCGGCACTGGCAGTAGTCGTGACACGCTTCTCCGCAAGGGTGGCCGAGCGGGTGGTGGTCTTGTTCACCTTCTTCCCTTATACTTAAGTGCATAAGCCAGTGGCAATATTACAGCTGATCTAACTGCACCGAAGAAGTTGTTTAGATGATGCAGAAATGGTATGGCAACTAAGCACAGATTTACATGCAGTAAGAAATGCCAAGCTTAGTGCATTCGTTCCGACACAAACATGGTATTTTTATTACTTTGGCATGTAGAAAGGCATATGTAGACAAGACAAGTCTACATTTCAATCAGAGCCTTCATGACCGAGCACCACTTCAATGTGACCATTAGCGTTCATACATCGTAAGCAGTGCAGAGGCCGGCCTGAGTGTCACAAGTACTATGTGTTAGCAAAAGCAGCAACCATTAACCCTGAAAGTAATAGAATGTGACAGAATAACAACAATAAAAGATAAATCAACCCAAGCATCATTTAATACATTCGTTTATAGCCTTCAAGTAGATGCCACATCTCTAATATACTAGTGTACAAGTAACCGAATCGGAATTAATAGAAAAAAAGACTAACCGAGTTTGCTTTCCTAATCCCCATAATAAAGTGGATCATCTTGTGCCATTTTTCGTTCACGATTCTAATTGTAAAAACTGCAAATGCATACAATTAGAGTTCTCAACTAATGTAAAATAGTTGGCCATCACGTTTGCTTCTGATATGAGATGGAACACTCACTTTACTGGTATCATCAAAAAGCTTCATACAATATCTTTTCTTCTATATAACTCTAGATACCTGTTCCCGTTTTCTGTCCGGAAAGTCATTGTTCAGGCACTTGTGTACAGCTATCTCAGACACGTAATTGCCATATTTTATAACAATTCATTTACTTTGCGTCCAAAATTGAATTCTATCCTGAAATCTTTTCTTCGAAGTGCTGCATACAATTAGACCATTACCCCAAATAAAAATCTATTTTCGTTTTTGCGGTTGCCCTCACTTGACGCATCATTTTTCAAACTGTGGTGATAAAATATTTTTGTTACAGTTATTTTCTTTTTCCTTCGGTTGCTGTCAGACCAGTGAGGCACCATAATATGTTCACTACTCCGGGGTGCTATACCTGTTTTGATCGTTATATCAACAAATAATATGTTCCTAAAGTTTTTATTTCTTTACCCACTGAACTGTGCTCGATCTCATCAAAACGACCACTTAAACAGTACCTTAAAACCAAGTATTCTTCTGTTTAGTTGTCATTAGAGCCCGTGCCATAGTTTCGATTAGTTTGGTTTGGTATAGATTAGTGTATCTTTGTTTGTTTTACTTTATATATTTTGTAGCTTGCTTTTGCTCGAAGCTCATGTTTGTATTTGATACTTTGCTTTGGTATTGTAGCCTCGTCTTGTGTTGTAATTTGCTTTTGTTTTGTAGCTTACTTCAGTTTATAGCTTGCTAACCTTGCTTTTTTTAAGTACTTGTCGCTGACTGCCGGGTAGAGACCGACAAGCCTTCATGGCTTGGGCTGACCGGTTTTCGACTTTGCACTATTTTCATGTAATAAAGGATATTATTATTATTATTATTATTATTATTATTATTATTATTATTATTATTATTATTATTATTATTATTATTAAATGTATCAGTGCAGCATAGTTTTCTGAACTTACAAGAAAATGGCATGATAGTTTGCAAACCTATGACCAGGGTACATTTGTGTGTGCCTTTCGTGCCTTTGACGAAGCATTCCTGCAAATTTAATTGCTTGTCTGTTGCAAAAACAGATCAGTTGTCAGTCAGTGCACGGTGCACTGAGCCATTTCTTATGTGGACTCGCTTTGTGTCCTTGGCACTGCTCTCAGTTGTTCAAAACTAAGAGTCACAGAAGGATAAGTGCTATTTAAATCTACATGCGAGAATATGTTGGTTCTGCATTTGAAATAGGGTAACTATAAGAAGAACGAATGACATGTGCTGATGAACTTTGTTTTCATAACCTAAGCGTTTTTACCACATAACCAGTCAAACCATTTGGGATAAAACAAGAAAACAAATTTAGCAACGCACAAGTTTACACCTGGGACCCTGTAACCTAAACCTATTTCAATGGGTTTCTATTCCAATTTTCTGACGTCAAATATACGTAAATGCCGACGCAAGCATGGGGTCGTTACTCGAAATGTCTGAACCGTCCAGTCAAACACTCTCCTGGTGTTAAAAAAGTCACTTTTTGTTCGCTTTCAAAACCATTAACACCGCCTACATTCAGCTGCTTTTATTGTCTAATTGGCAGAAAAAAACACGCGACAGGCACGCTCAAGTGGAGAGGGTTCCGATGAGGCCGAACCAGCGTAGTGAAAATATGAGCCCTATAGCGTAAAACTATGCCATTATGTTTTTGTTCCAATCTCCTGACGTCAAATTTCCGTAACCATCGACGCAAGCACCGGGCGGTCACCCGCAGTGTTGTCTGAACAGACCAATTAAACGCTCTGCTCGTTCATAGGAGGTCACTTTTCTTTGCTTGAAAAAACGAATAACATTGCCTACACTGAGCGGCTTGTATCTAATTGGCTAGCAAGAGGCGAGGAGAACGCTAAAATGGAGAGAGATCCGATGGGGCAGAGCCAGTGCACTGAAAATCTATAAACGGATGAAGAGGGTGGTGCCGGCGTCTGTGATCGGTCCGCTCTCCCTTATTTAACTTGTGGTGGCTCATCGAAAATCACGGCGGCATGCAACGGAAGCTTAAGAATGACGCTAAAACGGATCGTCAGCAAAGAAGAGTTGGCAAAGCGACTTTGTAAACGCACCGAAACGGCTCGATAACGTTACATGGCCACGCAAAAACTTTTATTATACGTAAATGCGGGTTTACTATACGCAGATGCGGGTAGCCAATGCCCGAGTGATCGGCGGGCCGCCATCTTCTATTCCTTTCAGAACGGGGCCGGCTCCGTCTATTCAGAAAGCAATTGAGTTTGTTCGGCATATTAATTCATTTTTAACGCGTACACGTCACTTTGACGCAGTGAGTTTTCGCCATCTTGTGACGTTGCGCGATAGACACGTGAAGTAGGCGCAGCCTGAAAACTTTTGACCAATAGAGGCGTCACTTAGAGGCAGGTGAAATGGGTGTCGTACGAAAACATTTGACAAGTAGCCGAGGGCTAATGGCGAAAAGCCGTCGAATCAGAAATAACTGTTTTTCTTTTGTTGTTTCCAATCATGCACAATAGGTGTGCATACGTCATATCAGATGTGGAGCTCTCATGGTTTTCGTGATGTCGCGTGACAGACAGGCGAAGTGGGGATGGCTTAAAGAAGCTTTTGACCAATCGTGGAGTGCTGATTGCATAATTGGAATACCAAAGTTTCGAATAAATTCACGTTATAGCGCCCCTGGTTCGCGTTCTATAGAACTTGTGTACATTAGTACACACATTGAACAAACGACGGGGAAAGAGAAATGCGAACGACCTCTAACTTGCACATGACATTATTGGTCACACGTGCAGATCATATAGATATGAAAAGGCAAACAAAAGTACAGACAGGAAAAAGTACGTCTTTACAGAAAAAGAACAAGACAAAATGAACAAAACAAATTTCTTTTGATACCTAAGCCCCAAGCAAGATGCAGAATAGCCATACCTTGGCGAGTACGCACGTTTAGTATATCGCTCAGTACCTCGATACCACAATTGCTCGTTGACAGTGACATCAATTGGCCCTTTACGCATCTGTTTATTGCACGCGCCATTTGTGCTTCCTTCACAATCTTGCCTTGATGGCTACTTGTTTATTACCTGCTTCACCTGTACTGGCATTGCAGGCAGGGGTCTACATTCAGTGTAATGCAACTTACACTCAAATCAAGCACACAAAGCCGGGAGGAAATTATCATTCAACACGACGCAAACATTTGCAGATAGAAGAACATTCCAGTCTCGTATGCTCCAGGAAAAAAAGCACAACGTAAGGCATCACCTATAAGAGGAAGTAAAAAAATTTCATTATTGTGATATCTTTTATGTGAGCTATGACGATAGCTTAATATGTATTTCTTTATCGCTACATGCTTGGAATGCTATATCCTGTGAAAGAAGTTTAATTTCAAGCCATTTTCTAGACTCCAAAATCATGCCATTGCAGTTTACCCTTAGTCTCAGTAATACAAAGCCAAGCATGAATTCCTATTGGAACTTTCAACCGTGCCAGCTAACTCAGTTATAAGGGGATCCGCGCAAACACAGGCTTATTCGAGTACTGAACGTACATAAACGAAATATAGCTGCTCTTTGAGCTATTGAAGTAGCCGACAAAATGTATATGGGTGGAGACACGACGGGTACTACACCGATAAACATTGTAGCCCACTAAAATTAAGTTTATTTCTACATGGGTGGGCAAGGCGGAGTGTGAGCAGACAGCAGTCGACTTTTTTCGTAGGTCCGTACAGTTAAGCCTGTACATAAGTATGTAAAATCAGCAATTTGGTTTGTTGTTCTGCAATTCCACCTTTTAGTCAAATAAGCAGATTCGAATACGGATTTTTTTCACACGGAAGGGGCAGCAATGAAAAAAGAAAGCAAATTTGAATGAGAATTTTTTTTGTTTAATTTGAGAGTCGTTTACCAAAGATTTGCTTCCACACCGTGTCAACGGCACTGTGGGATGTCGCGCCTGCCGAAGGACGAATTCCAACATAAAAACGTAGCAACTGTGTATTCGATAAGCGGCGGCAGCGGAAGAGCACACCAACGCTACGCCCGTATCAGTAGCGGAAGGAAAAAACGCCCTTCTTCCCAGCCGGGCAGCGTGTTGTTGTAGCCCCCGCAGGGGCGTCTGCGTCAGCAGGCGTTTGGTATGTTGCGACACCACGTACCCGAGCACACGAGGGTTGGAAACTCCCGCGTGTAGCCGTGCGCGGCTTAGCCGTGTCTGGGGAAAGGGGGATCCAGGAGGTTGAGCCGATGCTGGGTGCTTGGACCTTTAAGGCCTCCTGGCGTTGGCAACACACCTCTTCGGCCTCTGCTTCGCATAGACGGCACCTCCAGACTGACCCACCTGGAGAAAATCGGCAGTCACCTTTTCCTGTCCCTCTATTCAATCTATTGCTTTTCCTCTCGCTAACTCTTCTTTCCTGTCTTCTTATCACTTCTTCTCACTTCCGAATTTCTAGGCGGCAAGTGTTATCCTGGTGTATGTATCCAACCTTGGCTATGTTATATTAGGTTATAGTAGCTACGTACAGCTGGCATCTGCGTTTCCTCCTGGGCTCGGTGCGTCCCCTTGTTGGGCTCGGTGGTGGGCGGCTGGCTAGCTGCCGAAATTAAATTAATCTGCATGGCTAAGACGCCATTGCCCCCCGTCCCCTTTCCTATCATCCTCTTTCAAAAAGAGGGTGCACCAAAGAAACATTTCAGCTATTCAGCCAGCGCAAAGAAGCTTTCCCCCGCTTTCATGTGATACAGTCAAGATCCCGAAAAGACAGTTAGAACTATCTCACCTTTCATCGTACCTAAATGCCTTACTGACACACTAGGTGCTTGATACAAAGTGACGAAAATGAGCAGTGGTGACCTTGTTCTTGAGGTCCGCGACACTCAACAGCATGGCAAACTCTCTTATCTCCTAGCATTCGTAATGTTGCAATCACTGTTACTCCCCACCGATCATTGAACACGTACAAAGGAGTCATCTGTGATGAAGATCTATTGAGCGTAAACGAGGGAGAGCTACTGGAGGGCTGGTAAGAACACAATGCTGTTCAAGTGCAAAGAATAAAAATTAAGCGAGACAACAAAGGCATTCCAACTAATTATCTCATCCTTACCTTCGCATCGAGCGTGCTACCAGAAACCCTAGAAACGGGATATACCAAAATTAGAGTCAGGCCTTACATTCCAAATCCCGAAAGATGCTTCAAGTGTCAGAGATATGGCCATGGTTCGCAAAGCTGCCGTGGCCGACTTACTTGTGCAAAGTGTGGCGAACACGAACACGAATCCAACAAGTGTAATGGCACACTCCACTTTCCCAACTGTGACGGTGGACACGCAGCATACTCTCGAACCGGCCCCACATGGAAAAAAGAAAAAAAGACATAATCACGATGAAAATCAAAGAAAACATTTCATTTCAAGAAGCGCGGAAACGTGTTTCATTTTTTCATACCTCAGGGTATGCTGCTGCGGCACGCAAGGAGCAACGTCGCAGCAGACTCCGGCTCCAGCCCAGCGCACAACGAGTGTGGTTACGGCCTTGCCACCAGCCCCCCTGGTGTCAGCAGCCAACGCTGCTGCGCCTTCCCTGAAGGAGGGCCCATCGACCTATGGGTTGGTGGCCTCCAAGGCCCTGCTTTTCGAGGCAAGGCCTACGGCGAAAACACCCCGCTCGTGTGAGCGAAGGTCCAGTGGCTCCCAAGAGTGAATAGACACAACCTCGAGCCAGAAGGCGTATCTAGCGCCTCGGGAGTGGCGCGAGTCTCGCGACCGCGCCAAAAAAGACAAAACCCGTACCATAACCACGGTGCTTGAAAAGACTCCGTAAGTAATTTCTCTAACTTTACTCCTCTTGACACACAGCATAAAAACACGAACAATATGGCTACACAAATAATACACTGTAACGTTAGAGTTGTTATCCATAACCTCGATGACAAGAAAGAACTCTTACACAAACATAGCCCAAAGATGCTGTGTGTTCAGGAGACACATCTTAAAGGCACACAAACTTTCTTTGTCAGTACGCCATCTACCGTAAAGACCGCAACGAGGCGAATACCTCGTCTGGCGGTGCTGCAATAGTTGTAGACAAGTCCGTAGCTTGTCACCATGTCGCCCTTCAGACGCCCCTTGAGGCAGTGTCGATTCGATCAATTCTTTTTAATAAATCAAGCGTTCATCACTGCATGTTGCTTATACATACCCCCTCATTTTCATCTTGAAAAAAGTGATTTTTGTGGCTTAATTGACCATCTTCCTGACCCTTACATTCTCGCAGGCGATTTTAATGCCCACCACACCATGTGGGGAGACTCGCGATATGACGCGAGAGGTCGTTTTATTGAAACCTTTCTTGTGAATTCTGGTGCATGCCTCTTCAACAAGAAGGAGCCAACTGATTTGAATATTCATAATATTTCATATTCATCAATAGACTTGTCTGTTGGCTCGGCTTCAATTTTCCTGGATTCGCAATGGCATGTAATAAAACATCCCTATGGAAGTGGCCACTTCCCTGTAATGTTAAATTCAATGCCTCAACATCAATGCCCCCTACATACACCCCGGTGGAAACTAACCTCCGTCGAATGGAATGATTTTAAGGAAGCAACTTGCTTATCACGAGATCTTATCACTGATTTTAACGTAGACAATGCAGTAGCATATTTTACTTGTTTTCTAATCGACGCAGCTGAAAAGTTTATTCCCCATACACAAGGTCTCTCTCGTAGAAGAGGGGCACCCTGGTGGAATGAACAGTGCAGACTGGCGCGAAAGAAACAAAAGAAAGCGTCGGGTTTTCTGCGTCACTCCCCGACTTCAGAAAACCTTATAGAATTTAAACTCGCAAAGTCACAAGGAAGGCGCACGCGGAGACAGGCAAGGAGGGTTAGCTGGGAGAGGTTCCTCACGGGCATCACTTCCTACACCCAAGAGTTCCAAATATGGAATGGCGTAAGAAAGATAAAGGGGCAACAAATTCACCCTCTGCCCTTAGTGGACGACCAAGGGACTACGTTGGAGGACCATGCGAACGCTCTGGGCGAACACTTCGAACATGTATCAAGCTCCACACATTACACAAAATCATTCCTCAAATATAAACAATTAGCTGAACTTAAGACACTTGATCTTAAATGCCGTCCGGATGAACCATATACCCGTCCTTTTAATATTGCCGAGCTTAAAGCTCGATTGAGCACATGTAGAAGCTCTGCCCCGGGAGCTGATAGAATCATCTATGGCATGACTAAAAACTTACTCGAAGGCACACAAATCACACTTCTGGCACTTTTCAACTCCATCTGGGCTGCCGGGTACATTCCATCCTCATGGAAGCAAGCTATTGTTATTCCCGTCTTGAAGCTGGGTAAAGACCCTTCCTTGGCGGCAAGTTATCGCCCGATAGCTCTTACAAATTGTCTTTGTAAGGTGTTCAAAAACATGATAATCGTAGACTAATACATTTCCTTGAACTGACCAATATGCTTGATCCCTATCAGTGTGGCTTCAGAGAAGGGCGGTCCACAACTGATCATCTTGTACGCATTTAAGCAAATATCAGCGATGTATTTGTACATAAACAGTTCTTTTTATCGATATTCCTCGATATGGAGAAGGCGTACGACACTACGCGGTGATACGGGATCTTGCGAGACTTGTCGGGAATTGGCATCCGTGGAAATATGCTTAACATACTAGAAAGCTATCTGTCCAAACGTACGTTCCGAATGAAAATAGGCAATGAAGTGTCGCGATCTTTTTTACAAGAAAATAGTGTACCCCAAGAAGGTATGCTTAGCTGCACGCGCTCTATCGTAAAGATGAGCACGCTTCGGGCTTCATTACCGCCAGCCATTTTTTATTCTGTTTACGTAGATGACACACAAATAGCTTTGAAATCCTGCAACCTTGCAGTGTGTGAGAGCCAAGTACAACAGGGCTTGAACAAAGTATCTAAATGGGCAGACGAAAACAGATTTAGAGTGAACCCGAACAAAAGTTCATGTGTGCTTTTCACAAGAAAGAGAGGGCTCGTTGCAGATCCCAATATTGGAATGTCTGGCCAGCAAATCCCTGTGAACAAAGAGCACAAGTTCTTAGGCATTATACTTGACTCTAAACTAACATTTATTCCACACCAAGTATCTCAGCGTGAAATGCTTAAAAACAATCAATTTACTGAACATTTTATCCCATACAACATGGGGCAGCGACAGAAAATGTTTGATGAATCTCCACAAAAGCCTCATTTGATCCCGATTGGACTATGGTGCCGTGATTTATCATTCTGCAGCCCTGAGCGCGCTAAAGGTGCAAGATCCGGTTCACCATTAAAAATCCGACTGGCCACTGGCGCTTTCAGAACGAGTCCCATTGAAAGCTTGTATGTAGAATCAAATGAGTGGTCACTCCTTCTCCAGAGAACATACATCAGCCAATCATATTTCCTGAAAGTCCACTCTAATCCTCAACATCCGTGTTTTAATACCGATAACGATATGACATATGATGCACTCTTGCACAATCGTCCCTCTGTAAGACAGCCCTTTTCACTTCGTGTGAGGGAGCTTAGCGCTGAAATGGATGTCCGAATCCTCAAACATCGCCTAATGCCTCCAGCTAAGCTGCTACCTCCTTGGGAGTGGCAGATGATAAAATGCGATATATCTTTCATGCAAGTTACAAAACACGGTCCAGAGATTAAAATCCAAGTGTATTTCCTGGAACTCCAGCATGAGCATTCCTGTGCGGAATTCTACACAGACGCATCAAAGTCGCATGACGGTGTGTCCTATGCAGCTGTCGGTCCACCCTTCTCAGAATCCGATTTACTGCATCCAGAAACTAGAATCTTCACGGCTGAGGCCTACGCAATATTGTCGACCGTGAAGCATATAAGAAAATCAAAACAAAAAATCAGTTATATATACGGACTCCCTAAGTGTTGTGAAGTCTTTGATATCGTTCTGCAAGCACAAAAAGCCTGTAATATTTGAACTCTATTCCGTCTTATGTAAAGCATATGTATCTAAGCAGCATGTGATTATATGCTGGGTGCCTGGCCATAGGCACATTCAGGGTAACGTTCTAGCGTACCAGATGGCCACATAAATTGCATCACACACTTTTAATTCTACTGCTGCAGTCCCTGTCACAGACCTGAAGCCTTTCTTAAGAAGGAAACTGCGAAACTACTGGAAACGCTTGTGGGACCTGGAAAAAAATAATAAGCTGCATGTAACAAAGCCACAATTAGGTTTCTGGCTTCCTGTAACAAAAGCACGCCGGACAGATGTCCTGTTCTCTCGTCTGAGAATAGGACACACATTTGGCACGCATAACTTTTTACTCAATGGAAATGAGCCTCCAACCTGTGGTAGATGCGGGGAAAGGCTGACCGTACTCCACGTCCTCCTGGAGTGTCGGGAAGCCGAATATGAAAGAAAGAAACATTTTCCCTTAGCGCACCGGCAGCACATACCCCTTCAACCTGTTATGTTACTCGGTGCAGAACCGCTCTTTGATACCAACGCAGTCCTAGGTTTCCTGAAAGATGTTGTGTTACATGTAATTAACCCCATACGCTCGTAGCGCCTCCTCTCTCTAGATGATAGTGCCGTGATAGTTGTTTCGTATAGCACATGCCTCACGGCCCTTGGGTTCAAGGGCTCTGGCGAGGCAGTAGTGCTCTTGGACAATTTTAGCAGCTCACATATTTAGTATATTGCATCATTTTCCCAAAACATTTTTGTGTTCATAGCACACGTCATTATTCATTGCCATAATATTATTACGCGTAGGTTTTATGCCACGTGCAGCAATGTCTTTTGGGCCCCTTTACAGCCACGTCACACTAGCTTCACAGATCCCATTAGACCACTCCAAACTTATTAGCACTAGATTGGCGCTCTTTGGCCATACCTGGCGCTTGCACCATTAAACAACAAACATTCATTCACGTTGTTGTAGCCACCGTCAGTGACACATACTGCGGGTGACGCAGCGGCGACACTGTATTTTCTTGGTAACGCAGTCCAGCGTGTACCCGTGTTACGCTGGGCAGCATAATAACAATCCGCAGAGTGTGTCGCCACATCCCCTCCCCCCCCGCGGTGTGGAGAGCCCTGAGGGCTTGTAAAAATCTGTGCAGCGCACCTAACCCCTATAGCATGTAGTGACAGAAGCAGGCTGCGACGTCGGGGGGCGTGGACGGATGTCGGCGGGTGTACTGGTATTTCCTGGTTCGGCGGAATTGATGTAGGCTGGCTTCAGCCGGTCGGTAGAGACGCGGACGTCGTTCCCGTAAACGCGCAGGGTGAAGGTTTTGTCGTCGCGACGGAGAACTGGGTAGGGCCCGCTGTCTTTTCATTAACTCCGATTTTTCTATTCACAATTTCTAATACCCTATACTTGGTGGTCAACATTCACGACCACTCCCGCAATTAGGTGCCTACGTTTATGACGTTCACATGCTTGCGCACTTTAGCCGTCCATTTATTTTCATTCATGTTCATGAATTCATGTTCATAACAAGTGTCGCTCTGCGCTTATCTGATTTCAAAAGACACCAAATATATATGTCAACTTGGGCTGCCTTATTGCATATTTTACCCTAGCCCCAACATGTTAATTAGCCCATCTACCCACATTGAAATTCTAGCCTTACACGATCTGATATTAGGCCCAGGGTGGTACGTGCGAATGTTTGTGGTGGAGCTATTACTTCCGGCGGAATTTCCCCATGACTTCATATTTGCTTGAGCCGCGAAGTACCCGCGATTTTATTAAAACTGCATTCCGCCTCCCTTTTATTCTGAGAATATGCTGGTGAAAGTTAGAGTGGGTTTTCTCCTCGTTTATGTATAATGCAGCGTTTTGTAAAGCTTGACTGTTCGTACAATATCCTGTTGAACTGACTCCACGGGATTACTTGACTTTTCATTAAAGATCATAATTCCTAATACAGCTCCTATAAAGTGCTAGATCGATTTGTTGCCAGACGCAATTGCAGGTGTCTGTAAATCTTTCGGCACGTGCAGAGATAAGAGTGGCGCGATGCGCAGTCAACTTCCTCAGTTTACAATTTTAATGGAGGTTAGCTCCGTAACTCCCTAGAATTTTTACAGCGAAGCTGTATTCGGCCAGCCAATTTGTCCATTCGTCCGCCCGCCCACCTGTCACATGTACGCCGAAAGCTCCTCCGGCACAACCCCATACGCATGCGTGAAATAAAAACACAAAGGGAAAGAAAACGTCCGTTTCTTTCACACCGAAGCGCCATTTCAGGGGCCACCTGTGTCTGAAACCACGTCCCTGAGACGTAGTTGTTTCCGATGTGGAACCACAAAGGGACAGCGAACAGCCTCGCATCGAAGCGCGTGTTTAACGCGCACAAAGAGAAAGAGACCACTCTGGCATCGAACCGTGGCTGTAGTGGCCACCTGTAACTGACACCACGTGTCTGCGAAGAAGTGCCTGTCTGATAAGAAGACAAAGCCTAATTTTCACTCCGAAGTTGCCATGGGACGGCTGCGAGCGGTTCGTACGCCCGAGAAGTAGCGAACATACGAGGAACGTCGCCGAGAGCAGCGGCGGAAATGTAGTCGTCGACGTCGCGCCGCCGACTCGGCGGTCAGAGAGCAAGAACGTGCCCGCGCCGCTGAGTGACACCGTCGACGTCCGGCAGGTCCGGCTCCTCGGAAAGAGTAGCGCGCCCGAGACGCCGAGTGCAAGAGACCGCGTCGAGACGGCGACAACTCCATTGATGGCCTTAACAACGACTTCGCCGGTGCCAACGCGAGGTTCCGGAATGACTTTCTGTACGGTCACTTCGGATCGAGCGGCCAGGTGTGCGACAGACTATGGTTTGACAACGATCTCTCCTAAATCGCCGTATGCCATCCCAGTAATGGCACGCGGCGCGATTCTTCGCGTAGCACATGCGCGTGAGCTGCTGCAAAACATGTCCGTGTAAGTCTGCGTTGTACTGCAGTCCTACAGCCGTGCCGCCCAACATTGCTTCGCTGGTCAAACATCTTCACAGGGTGGAATGAAGTTTCAATTTTTTGCTGATACCACAATGTAGTCCACATGCATTATCTCTCATAGTTAATAATATACTACGGCGCAAAGTAGTGGCTGAACACGAAATTGGTTCCGTAGCACCAGTGGTTCCTTGGCGCATTTAGTTTCGTTATCAGAAAGCAGTAAAGCTCTTCTCACTTCGCGGTCAGGCTCCATTTATTGCTCTCTTTTTAGGTGCTGTGCTGTGGGAACACGTACCTCATAGCTTAGCGGCTGCACCGTTGTGCTGCTCCGCTAGAGGTCGCGGGTTGGAGTCAGGCTGCGGCGGCCACATTTCGACAGGGTCGAAATGGGTGTATCTTGCACCAGTCATTAAGCTAATTCCGGAGTGCCCCTACACGTTGATTAAAGGATTGTGGTTTTTGCACGTACTATCCCAAATTCTAGCTTTTCTTAAGTTTACTTATGTGACGAAGGCCGAAATGACGCCTTCGTTCTGCGTATCCTGGGCGAAATATCTTTATTAGAATATTCCTACAAACGTCATACTCTATTCTAAACGAGTGCGAAAATAAAAGAACATTGCAGGCTGCTACACTGTGCATTGCAGGATGCTGTATTGCAGATGATAAATTTATTAAAGTGAAACGCCAAATAAAGCGCTTCAGAAGTAAACTCTGGGGACCAGAACTGTTTAAGCACAAACTAATTTGTCGTTTTTATTACGTAATATCGAAATCCACAATAAACCAACCACAATGATGTGTAGTGGACACTACTACGAAATTTTAATGTGCCGATCGGATTTACAGTTATTTTTTACGTGGGTAATTGAGTCATTCCTGGTCTTTCAGTCCAGGGTGTCAGGCGAGTAGCTTGTACTAAGAGAACCCAAATAACCATATCAGCACATCTCTCTTCGCGCTATGCATCGTTACGGCATCAATTATCCCTTACTTAACCAATAAAGCAATTATCTAGATAGCGTTCACAACGCTCACATTCCCTTGGCCTTCCGTAGTCTCCGGTTCCATTGCCCCAGCAATGCTGTCGCTCGTCGCTTCAAGAGAGTTCGTACGATGGGACGAAATAGTAGACTTCAGAAACCACGTCGACTCGAACCTTCCTGCACCATGGCGGGGCCTCCCAGTGCTGCTGCTGGTGCTGGTCTCAGCTCCACCTATGCCAACGCGGGGATACATTTGCCTGTCACCCCTGCTCACGACGAACACTATAACGAACAGAGAGAGCAGAAGCAGGGCGACCGCGCAGCACACCAGCACTAGAGGGTGCGTGGACTCCACGGTCTCGTTGACAGCAGTGTTGAGTAGGGGCTTCAACGGCACCGTCGCCAAGCGCTCCGATGATCTCCGAATACGGCTCGGCGCATTGTCACCTGTGTTGCGGTTAGCTGCCGGTGGTGCTAAGCGGGATCCATGGCCACGTGAGATGATCGGGGGCACCCTCAGAGGCACTTTCTGGGGTACGATCAGAGGTTCTTGAACAGGAGTGTGCCACCACGATTTCATCATTTCATCGTCTTCCTTTTCAAGCACGCATGGTTTATCGAATCTCGGAAGCGACTAAACCAAACAGATGACAACATAACATCAGAAATTTAAAAAAAACTAAATAGCTTTACATGTATAACGGCTAAAGAAGGTTTAAGCTTTTCCAAAGCAAGAGATAGACGAGATCCTACAAAAAATATTGAACTTAGGCAATTTGTTCATTCTACTTATCATATTTGTGCAGCGTAAGTAAAATTTCGTGGCTGTGACAAAAACCACTGAAGCTGGGCGCTTTCGTAAGAGCAGGGTACAGAGTCCGTAGCTCGTGTTTCCCAAGGAGTAAGTATCACAATGTGGTGATGCGCACACTTGGGCACTCTACCTTCTTTTTCAATAGGATACAGCCCGCTACCACATGGAAGCTGAAAGTATTTCTTAGTTTTGGGGTTGCGACGTTTCCTCATTAAAATTTTAATCCAAAAAGCATTATTTCCATAGTGAGGGCCTTTTTAGGCTCTTGATCTATCTGTATGTCCAGTTTCTTTAGACAACCGGGTTAGTGAAGTTGCCTACCACTTTGTGTCACTAGGTCACCGGTAACAGGCTTGAGCCGCATGTGACGTGGCACATTCGGCGCCTGCTTTTTGGAACATTTCGGATGTTTTCCGAGCGTGTACCCCTCAGCTTTCTACTTTTTCGGATCCGTGAAGTCATGAGGAACACGCCAATACCAGACGTTTAAGGGTGGGTGTGCTTTTATGACATTTCTTGCCGTTTTTCTTTTGACTACGCCGTGACTATGTGTTGAACCTAGCCATATTAGGGTTCGCGTGGCGAGCCATCGCTCGCCCACGTCTTTTTCCCGGAAGGTTTTCCACAGACTTTGTGATGGAGAGTGAATTCTAAGGGGAGTTTTTAGCCCCCCCCCCCCCCCCCAGGACTTCACTACAGACTCCGAGTGACAGCTCGTTGCCGCCAGACGTTCTTCAAGGAGAATGAGAAACGCGGCCAAGCCAGTGCGATCGGCGTTCAGCATAACACCGGTTTCAACGCTTGGCGCCGCGCCGACTGCGCGTGCGTTAAAAGCAAGACCATTAGAGGGGACAGGATGCCTCCGCTGCACAAGGAGGAAGCAAAGATCGTCGTGCAGCCCAGGGGAGTCCTGTGTATCAGCAAGTCCAGACGTACCGCAGTCGCCGACGCCATATGTCAGGCTGCCGGACTCGATTCAGCATCGCGGGACACCGGCAGGGTGTGTTCCTACTTTCAACAAAATCTAGCGGTGATCCGCACACCAAACACGGACCGCGCTGCACGCTACGTTGGCATCGAGGGCATCTCCGTCGCCGGTCAACGTTTTGAGGTCAGCGCTTACGAGGCCGCCCCGCACTCCACGTGCAAGTTCGTCATCCGAGGCATCTCCTTTACAGAGGGGTCCACGGCGATCGACAAAAAACTCGTCAAGGCAAAAAATCCCATGGCACTGGGCGCAAAAGAATCAAGAACACCGGCACCGTGGTGGTCCTGTTCGAGGGGTACCGCGTGCCACATTTTGTCTCGTACGGCTGCACTATCGTCAAGTGCACTTTTTTTCGCAAGCAAATGGACGTGTGTTACAGCTGCGGCAGAGTGGGGCACCACTCCGACGGCTACCGTTCGCCCAACGACGCCATCTGCAGAGCATGCGGAGAAGCAAACTCCTACGCTCAGTATAGGTGCGATCCCAAATGCAGGCTGTGCAGAGTCGATCACCTTACCGTCGCCAAGGAATGGAAGCGGAGATTTCAGACGCCGTATCTGGTCAGGCGCAGACGGGAGGAACGCTGCCGCGCCCTCAGCGCCGAACACTTCGCGCCCATGGAGGGCGCGAATCAAGCCCGGCAAGCATCGCCTCAACGCCAACACGGTCGCAGCCGCTCCCTATCCAAAGGGAGATCCAGGTCTCGTGGCCACTCCAGGAGTCCCACCAGGAGCCGCTCCATCTCCAGGGCCAGGTCGAGGTCAAGATCCCGGATCCAATCCAGGTCCAGATCCGGTTCCAGGGGCGGCCCGGATTCCAGAACCCAGCCAGCAGCAGGACCTCAGCCCGCCACCAGACGTTGCGGGATGCAGCCGACCCTAGTTTGACCCGATCTGGCACATCCCAAGCCCGGCGCCAGTACAGAGGCTGCTCTGGTACCACGTAACGACCCATATCCAGAGCAAGGTAGGAACTCGGAATTCATTCGCTTACGCGAAAATAAATACTACCTCAAGAACACAAACAAGAGGCTAGTTAACGGAATGGCAGAGATCGGGAAACTCGTTTTGAATATGTCAGGTAGAAGTGCGTCAGCCAGGGCTGCCGTGACTCCAATCTCAGTTCCGGCAGAGGCTACTGCGATGTCCTCCAAACGCAGCGCATTAACCAAGCAAACATGTGAATCGGGAGCGTTGTCCGCGGAAGTCAGCGAGATTAAGCAAGCTCTCATTAGGCTGGCAGGCGGCCTCACACAGGTCACCCCAAGCGTAACTTTCCTCACCGAAAACGTTCTCCCAATTCAGGTTGCGCTCGGGGACCACAGCACTGGCCGCGGAGCTAAGGCAGATCGCATTGACACCATTGAGGCGCGAATGGCTTCAACCACCTCCACGGTATAATGCTAACCATTACCGTCGTAATAAAGGAAGCTAGACTTCAGTAGCCCACCAGCGTGGCGACAGGAGGTCCTAACTGCCGCGGTTGGTAGTAGTACATCCGGTTAGCCATAATGGATAGACCCATGAGAGTTTTTGGATTTGGCAATGGAACTGCAGGGGGTATTCCCACTAAAAAGCCCCTCCGCAGCAGTTTCTCACGTCTCTCGCTGTCAAACCTAACGCCATTGCTCTCCAGGAAACATTAGACTCTACAGCCTCGCTCCACGGCTACAGGGCCATGTCGGGCCGGCCCGGGGGGCGATTGATTTGCACCTTGATCCATAAAAAAGCCGATTGATCTCACCCACGACCTCATGTTGGCGAGTGGTAGAATCAAATATGTCATGGCTGAGATGCTGCTCGATGTACCGAAGCGGTATCAGTACAGAAACAGTGGGTTCGTCCTCAATATCCATATCAACCTCAGGGACTAGCGCCAGCAGTTCAAGACCATCCTCAAGAAAGCGCCCGACTTGGCCTGCCCTCGACCCTTGGTCGTCGTAGGTGACTTCAATGCACCATACGTCATCTGGGGTTAAATCTACGACACCAACAAGGGGCGCAACCTGTGGCAAGACGCCACCAAGATACACCTCACTCTGGTCACTGACAAGGATTTTCCTCGCGCATCGGCGACTCTATCACCCCGGACTCGACACCCAACCTCGTCTTCGTCAGGAACGACTAGGGTGTAGGCTGGGAGAGCACCGCCATGGAGTTCGGCAGCCACCACTACATTCTCGAGACCAAATTCAAGGTGTCTCGGAGTAGGGTCAGAAAATTCACGTTCATCGATTCAGAACATTTTTTTGCAAGATTCGCGAAGAAATCGGGAGAGCCAGAGTACCCGCCACACTCGAGGAATGGTGTAAAGGCATCCGGAACAATGCTTCCGTGACCATCAACAAAGTGGAAACCAATCTCGACGTTGAACGGATGGACCGCAGACTCGCCCACAAAATTGACGCCAAAAACACCCTGCTCCGCTAATGGAAGGGTCAAAGGCTCTATCGCAGACTCCGAAAAAAGATCTCGGTGCTCAACAAGGTCATCGATGACCACTGCAAGGCGCTATGCCAGCAGCAGTGGGACGAGCTGTGCGAATCCATCGATGGACAGATGCGCAACGGCAAATCCTGGGGTATGCTGAAGCACCTAGTCGATGAATGCGGCTCGAAGTTAAATAAGAGGTATACGCTGGCTGGGGCCCTACGCGAAACCACCAGGTCTGACACGGTCGATGAACTCGTCTCAAAACTCGTACAGAAGTACCTTTCCTCCATTGCGACAGGGTTCCGGTGACCCAACTCCCACACTACTGGGGCCCTGCCCGCAGCGAGCTGGACTAAGACTTCTCCGTTGCCGAGGTCAGACAGGCCATCTTCGCGCTCAACCGCAATTCTGTGCCGGGTCTGAACGAAGTCACCAACAGAATGTTGAAAAACCTTGATGACGCGTCGATCGTTTTTTCTGACGGACAAGTTCAACGAGTCTTAGAAGAGCGGCGTTGTTCCTGCAGAATGGAGGATGGCCTGCACGGTGCTCATTTCGAAGCCCGGCGAGGCCCCGAACCTAGAGAACCTCAGGCCCATGTCTCTAACCTCCTGTGTCGGCAAGGTAACATATGGCGTCGTCGTTAACAGGCTCAGCGGGTACCTCGAAGACAACGAGGTTTACACCTTCAACATGATCGGCTTCCACGCTGGACTCTCGGCGCAGGATGCCGTGAAACTAATCAAGCATGAGATTGTGGATGGCCGTCCCACAGATGCCAAGGCTCTGCTAGGTCTTGACCTGGAGAACGCTTTCGACAGTGTGTCGCCACACCTTCATCGTCAAGACCATTTCAGACCAGGGTCTCGGTTCCAGATTCCACAGCTGTGAGCTCTTTTCTAACGGACAGGAAGGCGAAGCTTCGCATTAGGGACTTCCGCTCCGAAGATGTGCCCCTCGAAGGGCGGGGAACTCCGCAAGGCACCGTCATCTCCCCCACACTGTTTAACATCTGCATGAATGGTCTTTCCGAGAGGTTGGCCCCCGTCGAGGACGTCAAGCACACCATCTACGCCGATGACCACACCATATGTTGCTCCGGCGGCTGCGAAGGCAGAGTAAAAGAAGCCATCAAGGGGGTGATGAAGGGGATCGAGCAGTATTTCTGCCCTTCCGGACTTCGATACTCCCCCGCCAAGTGCTTCACAGAAAAGAGAAGGGAGGCACACCAAAATATTGGAAGCTATTCTCCGAAAGCAGCAGTCTTCACACTTGTGACGGGGGAGGGGGTTGATACCAAGGGTCGATGTTATTCGGGTCCTGGGCGTGTTTGTCGAATTCAACTCCGGGAACGGAATGGCTCTCCGCAAGATCATCGCAAGGACGGAGAACGCTTTCCGCCTCGTTCGCAGAATCGCAAACCGGCACCGAGGCATGAAGGAAAACAATCTCCTCAGGCTCATCAATGCCTTCGTACTGTGCCACTTCAAGTACACGCTTTCTATGCACGACTGGCTCAGAGAGGAGCGAGACAAGTTCAATGCTCTCATCCGCAAAGTAGTCGAGAGGGCTCTCGGGCCACTGATCAGGGCCCATACCGAGTATCTCCTCAAGCTGGGGGAACATAACACCGCCGAGGAAATTGCCGAAGCCTAAGTACGCGCACAACTCACTCTCCTGACCACCACAGCGCAGATAAACGCATACTCGAAGAGCTGAGATACCAACCTGCGGGATTCCCGATTGTCAGCACCCCGATCAATAGATGCATGCGAGAAAAAGTTGAAGAGGCCCCTTTGCCCCGAAACGTCCATCCCGCCCACAACGAGTGTAGACGCAAGACCAGAGCAGCAGCCATCCTCAAACAGATCAAGCAATAAAACATTACAGCAAGCTTCGTCGACGCCACGAAGTACACTGATGGGAAGACCTTTGCCGTCGTTGAGGTTGATTCCAGGGGCAGTATTTCCAATGGAGCCTCGATTTGCCCTTCAGACCCCAGAGTCACCGAGCAAGGCACCATCACCATCACCATGCTAGAGGGACATGGGTCAGAAAGTTCTCATGCATTCGTCGTCATACCATCTTCGTCATGCCGTCATGGGAGTCAATGTCGCCATACAGGCATCAGGCATTCATTGTACCGTCATCATGATACTGTCGTCATACCGCTTCATCATCCGGACACTTGTCATGCCATCGTCGTCACGTCATCGTCTTCAAGTTTTCGGAATACAATGGCCCTCACGACATCGTTCACTTACACTTGTCGTCATCCAAATGTCCCCATACCGTTGTCATGTCATCGTCGCTTTCAGTGCGTGGTCCTCACATTGTCGTCAGGCACACTCATCCGCGACCTTGGCAAGAGAGTTCCATGCCAAAGTGACACGACAACAAAGACAGTGTATGTCACACACAGCCGAAACAATGGAAGTCTCAGAATCGCCACTACCAATTTTAAATAAAACTTCGTTCTCTCAATACGGTGTTTTGCCACATTGCTTCAATGCTAATCGCGTGAAGGTCGAAAGTGAACTTGAGAAAGATTAGGCCATAATTTTATTGCATTACTGATTCTATTAGCACTCTTCGTGTACTTTCGACGTTTTGAGCATATCTATCTATCTATCTATCTATCTATCTATCTATCTATCTATCTATCTATCTATCTATCTATCTATCTATCTATCTATCTATCTATCTATCTATCTGGCCCCTTGCGCCGACCCAGTGGCCCAAGCTGGGCCAATGGGTAGATGCATTCTCATGGTTATGATGCCGGTCGTGTTCGCCTCATCGTCGTCATTCTAACTTTGAAATGAGGCTCCCGTCATGCCATCATCTTCACGTCCTCATCGTCATGCATCCGTTGTCACGACACCATGGCAACCTGTCGTGGTCCTTCAATCGTCATCACTCCATATTTGCCATCTCACTCTCGTCTTGCAGTCCTAGTCAGACCGTCTTCGTCATTCCTTCGGTGGCAATCTTTCTTTGGCATTAAATTCTGTCGTCATTCAATCGCAATCCTGCCAGCCACTTAAGTCACCAGGTATGTGCTGGTGGTCGTGACGCCGCTGCGGTCATTCCATTCTCATGATTACGCCTTCGTGATATGGCTCTTGTCCAGCTATCGTTGTTACGCCGCCGCCACGCCATCGTCGTCAAACAGCTGTCATGTAATCGTTATCACGCCACGGTCCTGATACCATGGCGGTCATTCGATAGCCCTCACTCCAATTTTTCATCCTACCCTCGTCATTCCGTCATCGTCGCGCTCTCATCACCGCAGAGGCTTTGTGATACTACTGACGTAACGCCATTGTCGCCGTACACTGGTCGTCATTCCACTGTCTTCACACCGTTCTCATGCCTGTTGTACTTCTCAGTGCACCCATCAATGTTGATTCTGTGGTCGCTAGTCTCTCGCTTGGCCACAATTCTGGTAATTATTATGTCATTGAGGTCAATGCTTCGATGTCGCACAACCATCGCCGTGCATTCTTTTTGTTCCATTGTTTTGATTTCGCCGCGGTCTTTACATTGTCGTCAGTCTAACATCATCCTCTTATTTCGTCATACTGTCGTCTTACACAGCCCTCTTACCACTGTCATCATGCGATCGTCATCAAGTTCTCTTTCTACTATCGCTATCATTTCAGTAACGTCAGCTCACTGCCGTCGTGCCATAGTCGCCAGACTGTTTTTGTCGTTCCGTCGACGTTCATTCTTTATTGTCATTTATTACATCGATTGTGATTGTGCACCTTCTAAAGGTGAGGCACAGATGCCGCGAAATGTTTGAAAAAATTTTCTCGGAAGTTGCTAATGTCGCTAACACTGTCGTGTAACTTTGATATAATGTACGTGTTAATACAACACTATAATATTGGCTAACGTAACGTAACACATCTAGCAAAGCATTCCGGGTTCATTTAGTCTCTGTGCATAATTAAGAGAAAATGAGGCACCCACCCAATCGTAGCAATTGCTATGATGGAAACACATACGGATACCTCGAAAGAAAAGCCTCGCAGTTGAATAAAAATGTGTCCTGGTCCGGCACTCAAACCCGGGACCACCCCCTTTCCGTGGCAGCTGCTCTACCATCTGAGCTAACCAGGAGGCCAGCAGGTGGCAGGGTGAAGTCGAATTTGTCAACCGCTCAAAGCAAAGGCAAGAGTTGGACGTGATAGTTCTGCGGAAACCCGCAAGGAAACCCACTTGCGGGTCACTCTCGTCACGTTCGTCAACATGAAAATACTTGTTCGTCGAGTGTGTGAGACGGAATTATGAGCGGAATGTGCCAATCCTACTCTCCTTTTAACGGTGGTCGCCCGCTTTACACCAGGGAGTGGTTTCTCTCCGTATTCCTCTGTGTGGGTTGACCCGGCGTGTCCTGACAAGGCCCTCTACCAGGGAGCAAGAGAGAATGAGGTAGCCCGGATGGTGGAAGGTATAAGAAAGCGAGCGAGCCGCCACATGGACGCGCATCTTCTCAGCATTTGTGTACAGGAGCACACACGCCGAACGTTTCTGTAGGTTTATTTTTTCCCTGGTGCGCACTGCTCACCCGTAGTGCCGCAATGACGTATTAAACTTCTGGCATGCTTTTCAGATTTCCTCGTCTTTCCTGAGCTTGCGAACTTTAAGCGTTCTTGTCCCCGTATCAGCCAACCAATGGCAGATACTTTTGTCGTGAGTTTCATGCATTTTAATAATGTATTGTTTTCTATGTTAACATGTCAGTAATAAAGAATAGAAGGAAACCGACAGTGGCTGATTCGGTTAGCGTGATGGTCTCTTATACCAGAGGTATGTGGTTCGAATTCGCAGCCAAACAAGCAATTTTCACTTTCACGCGGCTTGAGGTTTTTCGTGCGACAACACCAACGCTAACACGACTGATGTAATACAAGCTTCTTTTGAATACTGCGATGCCAACGCCGACTATGGCGTCGACTCCAACATCGTATTTTCTGCGTCATGGGCCCTTAACCCTATCGCGTTATAACGCTCTCGATAGTCATTTTCGAGGCAACTTTCTTAACATTGAAGGCACTAATATTTTGTCAATTGTCACAGCGATGAGAGGTTCATGGAAAACTAACTAGCCAAACTGTCCCCCTTCTGCGCTATAAAAAGCGACTGGTTGGTAAAGAAGACAAAATTGTCGCTGAACACACCCAAATACCTCTAAATCTAGCCACAAAATAGCTAAAAGAGAAACACTGCTATAACATTGTTACTTCAAATAGGGTATTAAGAAGGAGGAATGCTTCAACAGCAACTTCCCGAAGAACATTTCATTACGTGCCGAAGCGATCTATACACAATTCTCCGTTTATTTTATAGTGCTGTCATTCGGAGTGCGAGGAATGTGCTAACTCACGAGACAATATGGCCTAATCAGGCTTTAGGCGAACAACGCACAGTATCTCTCTTTCGGTAGCGACGTGCTCATAATGATGACCCCTTGCTAAAACATTCTGCAGTTCGATGTCGGCATATACTCTAAATTTGAAAAGTCGCAGTTTCGCCCAACAGGTGAAGCATTTCTTGCGAGAGCAAACCATTAGACAGCTTTACAAAGTAAGGTTAGTCGCTCTCTCAACTGCATAAACGGCTGTAAACATTGGCTTACTAATCAAATTAAAAAGCACGTTGTCACATGCGCACAGGCACACACAAACACATCTCAGTCGATGACGGCGGACACTGGCTGTCAGAACATTGGCGTAATGAAAGCGGCCGTTCCCGTGAGTGAATCCCCTGGCACTGCCTCTCGCTTCAACGTGGTTGTGGTGCGCAAGAACACAGTGAACAGGATGTCATAAGCCATCTCAGCATAAGCCATCGCACCCAGCTCGGCTTGCATCCAAGGTAGGATGCGCACAACTGCGCTCAGCCACTGCAGCCGGGGTAAAAATGCAGATGCGCACTCACCTGCACCCTCCCACCCCCTCCTAGCATACGCATGTCTCCGCTCACCCTTGCGTGCGTGAGGAAAAGTCGCACACCCTCCTCGCCTTCTTCCCTTCCGAGCACGTGATGAAACAGCCGCATCAAGCCATTATCCTCATTGGCTCACCTTCGCATTCTTACGTCCACACCTACAGCATAATGCACAGAAGGCGTAAGGCGTGCAGGCACGGACACAAGAGGAGAGAAGTGGACAACACGACCCCCGACTATCAACTGAAAGAAGCACTGAGGCGAAAAAAAGAAAGATGACGCGAAACTCATCTGCGTATGCAAATGAGTAGGAGAACAAGGAAAAGGGCTGAGTACTACAAATGCGCAGATGATTTTTGTGTCTTCTTTTTTTCGCCTCAGTACTTCCTTCAGTTGATAGTCGGCGTTCGTGTTGTCCACTTCTCTCCTCTTGTGTCCGTGTCTACATGCATTACCCCTTCTTTGCATTACGAATCTTTACCAACTAGCTCAGCTTTCTGTCGTCCTAAGGTTCATTTGGCCACGCCCTACTATGGCACAAGAGGTACAGAATTGCTGAAGGTTGCTTTATACGTGGCCTGTCCTTTTGTGCGTACACCTGTCACCGCAATTCTTCTTTCAACAGACATCATTGAAAAATTAAATTGTGGGATTTTACGTGCCAAACCCACTTTCTGATTATGAGGTACGCTGTAGTGGAGGACTCCGAAAATTTTGACCACCTGGGTTTTTTTTTCACGTGCACATAAATCTAAGTACATGGGTGTTTTCGCCTTTCGCCCCCATCGAAATGCGTCCGCCGTGGCCGGGATTCGATCCCGCGACCTTGAGCTCAGCAGCCTAACACCATAGCCACTGAGCAACCACGGCGGGTCAACAGCCATCATGTATCGCTTTCGTCCTTGCTACACTACTTGGTACTGGATATCCTTAAATCATTGTAGAACGTCCACCTGACTTGGAGTTTTCATGTCGATATAACTTATGAAGGATGCAGTGCATATATAAGCATAGAAGTCGAATGACAATAAAGTTGTGGCCTCTTTGGTGGATAAACGTAGACATCCCATGAGATCATGCGCTGCACAAACAATACTCTACGCATTTTCGTTACGTGCATAGCATATAATTGCACGCTTCATTGAAGCTTTATCTGAGATCAATTCCACCATGTGCGTTCGATGTGCACAGTTTTTTTTTTACTACCCGAGCAGTGGTGGTATTTTTGGACGATCACCTTCGAGGATACTGTCAAATTCGCTAGGTTTCCAGTCACTGGGATCGGACACATCGGTGTCCATGGCCGACAAAGTGTCATTCACTAAGCTAATACAGCAGGTTCAGCACTGCACTAAGAAGACTGTCCTTAACTTCATAGATAGATGTGACCGGCGCTAGTTACGCGAAGTATCTCTAAATGGGACTTTCAAAAGATGTCGCTTAACTAGCGCCCTGCTTGTGAGCGTCCACGGGTGACAGAGTTTATGCCGCAATGCTAAGACGGAGTGATCAGCACTGCGCCAAATATGTTATCGCTGGTAGAAACCGATGCCGTCCGGCTATATAAGCGTGAAATCTTACCAAAACGAGAAAGTTCATTCCTAAGAAGCAAGTTCCCTACAGAGTTTCTTTGTCGGCACCGGCCTGCATCACACGACGTTTGCTGGTTTTCATGCTTTTCTAACCACTTCGGGTATAGGCGTGACGACCTGACATGGACGAACTTGCGCGTGGAGCGAGTATTACCCCCAGCGTCGCACTGTTCTTGACGACACCGGACGCTGCCGAAAATCTGCTGAAATTGTTTTCCTTGTGGTTGGGGCTGAAGTGTTTCCAAACGCGATCGTTCTAAATACGACCTTAGAACGCGTTATGCAGTGCCATTGTTTGCAGTCATCGCACGCAAATAATGAGATAGAAGCGGCGTTTCATTAAAGAGTTACAGATAGCTCCACTGTGTCAGTGGCGAAGTCTTCGAAAATATACGCCTGTGCCGTTATCAATCGCAACGGACTCGTCATCGGCGTTTCCACTGTCGGGATCGAGTCCGTCCCGGATCCCTAACAACGGCATCGTGCTGGCATCGAGAGTCGCGGCGGCCGCACGGAGGTCGAGGCGCCTTGTCTCGTTGACGACCTCCTGCAGCAGCCTGCTGACGAACTCGACTCGCCGGAAAGTGTGGAAGGTCATCATGCCGGCGAACAGCGCCGACAGCACGAACAGTAACACGGCGCACACGCCCAGGCACACATTGCACGCGCCAAATCTCGGCGCGGGATCGGGCGTCGCTGCTGGGACAGGCTGAACCTGGAATGTAGCCGTAAAATGTTTTCTTGGCTTCAACATCGCGTCACATTTGAGCGGGCATTTCTAGAACAGACACAGTCCCTTTTGAAAACTCGTTCACGTTGCTGCGCTGCCGGGCGTGGGCAATTGCCTTACAGCAATTTTATTGTAGCTCAGGGCGCAATCTGGCCTTAACGAAGCATAGGAATGGATTAGGTGCTAAGATAAGATTGAAAAGATCGCGCTCTATACCCTGAAACCATCGAACGCAGGGAAGCAGCATAACTAAAGGGACACTAAAGCGAAACATGAATCAGTTTAGACTAATCAAGCATTGTTTGAGAACCCTGCAGGCAGTCATTTAAAAGAAATAGTTTGATTATTAGAAGAGAAAATGAAGGTCCAAGTATCAGTATTTGAATTTCGCGCCGAAACCCCAGCGCCGGTACGTCAGCGTGACGTCAGGGATTCCAAAGTACGTTTTCGTATTTGGGCCGCATTGGCTGAATAAAGGTTCCCTAAACTTGCCATGTTTAATATTTAGTTCGTTTAAAACACAATGTAGTCAATCTGTACCGCTATATATAGTTAGTAGGCCCTAGAAGCTGCCATCAATATCCAGGACGTCACAGACCCCAGGTGCGGGAACTTAAGTAGGCGTCGCCACCCGTATTTTGTTGCCCTTTTTCTGCTTTACCAAACGTCTTATCGTTGTAAGAGTGGTGTTTTTGGTGTTGTAGAACGGTAATTTACTGATGCAGAAGCAATCATCTTTTACTTTAGTGTCCCTTTAATAATAGCACGGGGATGCCTTCGTTCTGCAGTTAACAGCGGGCAGCTACTGATATTAATGAAGAAAACTAACATTTTGGTTGAAAGCGCTGGAACAATTAGCACTTGATCGGGGTATTTGAAGTATGCTGTCTAATGAAAAGGTAGAATTGCTTGAGGGGCTTAACCAGCGTACGCCTCTTCGACGGACGCGATGTATTCAAATAATTTGACGCGGCGTGAGTCTACCAGAAGAAATTTGTTGGTTTGCAGTGCCGTAGTGCACACTCTTGCTGCCGACTGTGCTTACTAAGCAGAGGTCATTGTATTAACCAAGTCCGAGAGAGTGAATCATAGAGCGCGAGAGTGCCGAAGTACATAGCGTGGTGGGCTTGGTGTAGCTAATTTTTTACACATGTGCAATTTCTCGCCGGCTTTAATCCAGGAGCACTAAAGACGCACTTTTGCTCTGGTTGTCTCCAACTTAGCTAGTACGCGTCACATATAAGTATGAAACGCAGATGCGCAAAGAACAGTGCACAATATCTCGCGGCAGCCTATAGGCGAAGCTGACGGCGGGTTTATGCTGTAACAAGAGTGTGCAACAATGAAGCAGATTATGCCTACTTGCACTGCACTCTTGGCACCAAAGTTTATCTGCAGAGCAGTCCACTGTATAGCTGCATTACACTAGGCTTTGAACAGCGTATCACGTGCACCGAATGTTAACTCGATACTGCAGCAACAAATGACTAGAATCATTTCGTCCCATACATTCATTTTATTGTGATTAGCATTTTTTAGGAACATCACACCCTTTTCCGTGTGTCCGTCAGCATCTAACCCCTTTCACTGAATCTTCGGCCGCTGCGTATGTGCCACTGTTTGTTTGTCCGAATAGACAACTGTGGCAACTCGGCATGTGCAACAGGGCTTGCGAAACAAGGTATGTGAACCCTTCCAATCCTCCAGAATTGGTTTGCGCCACTAGGCAGCTCCATAGATAGACATCCAGAGCAAAAGCAACGTATTTTAGAAGTCGGTAACAGCAAATTGAAGTCGGTTAGGATAGACAAAGAAATGAAGCGAACAAAACGGGGCAAGAGCGTGCATCGAGTGAAAAGCGTTGGCCTACAGAGAAGCGAAGATGTCGGCAACAGGAAACTGTAGGAGTCGGCTACACAAGCGTGAAGAATTTGGCAACACACTGTGCTGCTACACTGGTTTAATGATAATCGCATTAACACCGAGATTATTTTTGAGCTGACGTCGGCTGGAATTTTTCCTGCAAATTTTTCATCCTTCAGAAGAAGAAGAAGACGCAAAGTGCGGATCTGTGTCGCGTCGGCTCCGCAGATTTTGTATGATTCTCGGCGTACATTCGAAGAATTCACTGACGCCTTATTATCGAGAAGGAAGTGCAAGTTCCACGGACCACCCTGATATCATTCTCAAGTTGGTGGACCGTTTATTTTCGGCACATCGACCACTTTATATAGCGCCACGCCGACACGGCCGCTAAGCCTGACCCAACGAAGCTGGTGGCTGGAGCCCCACCTCTTTTCGGGTTAGAGCTGCACGATGGCAACGGTGAGCGTCGAAGGGGATGATATACCGAGAGAAGAGTATGAGGACGAAGTAGGTTGGCATGTTGTGAAGAGAGGAGGATGTGCCAGTGAGCGGACAAAATCTCAAGGAACCAAGGATCAGGCAGCGCGCTTCTCCAGCGAGAACGCGTACAATAATAGGTGAAACAAGGGACAAAAAGCAAGACAAATCATGGCGGCAAGCAGGATGCCCAGTTTGCCGAAGGCGGAGTACAAGATAATAGTGCGCCCACGTGACAGCTTCAAGGTCACCGACTATGGGATCAATCGCCTAGAATGCTGCGTCGTCAACGCCGCGGGAATCCCCAGGAAGGAATCGGAAGATGACACGGTGTGTGCCAACTACAAACAGAACATTCTAGTGATCAGCACGCCATCGGAGGAGCACGCCGAAAAATACAGGACTATCACTCGACTGAGGATGGGAGACCAGGAGTTCGAAGCCAACGCGTACGAGTCGGCTCCGGAGGATACATCTAAGGGAGTGATAAGAGGAGTAACGCACGAGGTGTCTCCTAAAGAAATAGTGGATATGCTTGTAACACCAAGGAATCCGATGGTCCTCATGACCAAAAGGATGGGAAACACTACGAATGTCATCATCCTTTTCGACGGGCATCACGTCCCAATCTACGTGAGATACGGAAGGGCACTGGTCAAGTGTTCACTATACCGGAAGCAAATAGACATATGCTACCAGTGCGGACGCCTTGGACACAGAGCCGATGTCTGCCCGAACCCGAACAGCAGGATATGCAGAGGCTGCGGCATGGAGAACCCGCCACAGGACCACGAGTGCGAAGCGAAGTGCCAGCTCTGCGGCAAAGACCATCCTACGGCGCATCGCCGATGTAATGCCAGATACAAGTTACCGTATTTGGTAAAGAGGCGCCGCTGGGAGCGAGTCAGACGAGAGGAAGAAGAAACGATGTACCACGAAAGGGAAGCTGAAGGCTGTACAGGCCAGGACGGGAAGACTGTAGACAGCGGTCGGAATAACGGACAAAGGACGGATCTGGACTAGAAGATTTCCCCAAGCTCCAGGCAAGGGAAAGGGGCCGCTCGACGTCGAATGGAACCAGATCGAGATTGCGGTGCAGATCGAGATCCAGACCCAAGACCAGTAATACCGAATCTACCAGAGCACAGGGGGGAGGAAGATCGCAGAGCCCAAAAGGAAAGAGCAACGTCAACGACGCCGCGGGACCCTTACAGGTGAGCTGGGCGGACGCGGCTTCCGGGGCGCGTGCGGAGGCAGAGGCTGCTTTTCAAAATGGAGTTAAGACGCTAGAGGAAGAATTGGCGCAAATCAGGCAGAGCAATGTTGCGTTCATGGATGAAATTAAAAAACTCAGGCAAGAGAACGACCGTTTGAGGATCGGGAAAGTGCCACGCAACGAGGAAAGCTCGCGGGTTATAAGGGAGGAAAAAGAGACAGCAATGGAAGAGGACGTAGCCCTCACCGCCACTAAACGTGAGACCGCGAACGCTCCAATTGAAACCGGAGTAAAGAAACCCAAGCCAGCCACGACGCTCCAAGGAAGACAGGAGGAATTTGAACAGAAAATCGAAACCAGCACCAAGCAGAACGAAACAAAATTTGAAACTAAACTAGAACAACTGGAAGTGAGGCTTGAGGCGAAGATAGAGGCAAAGATGGAGGCGCTAGGAAAAACGATACTACAGCAAGTGCAACAAGTGATGGCTGACTTCGAAGCCAAACTAGCAATATGGGGACCGCAAACAAGTAGGGGGGGACCGGTTAAGACGGCCATTAAGCCGTACACTAGGCCCCTCGTACCCGCCGAGGGATTAGAGAACCTGTAACGCCGCCATGGACAGACGAATTAGATACACGATTTGGCAATGGAATTGTAGAGGATACGATCGAAAACGATACATTCTGCAACAACACCTTAAAGACAAAGAAAACCCGGATATTATAATGATGCAGGAAACAAATGGGCTGGCAAAATTGTCGGGTTACAAGTCCTTTGGTAGAGCCGAAGGGGAGACGAAGGCGCTCACGACGTTGGTAAAGTGAAATCACTCGGTAGTTCAACACGACACGGAAGTTAAGTCAATCGATCACATTCTTTTAGAACTCATACCCATGCGGAAAACGAAGGACAGCCTCTTTGTATTAAATATTTATAGCAGTCCAAAGTGCAGACACCAGAAATTTCGATCGCTCTTTAAAAAAACTCTAGCCATAGCGGACAACCGAGCGGTAGTGATCGGAGGCGATTTTAACGCCCAACACGCGGCATGGGGTTACAAAATCGAAACTCAAAAAGGCAGGAACCTATGGCTAGACGCGCAACAGGAAGGCCTGATCCTCGTGACCGACCCATCTGTTCCCACGAGAATAGGTACCAGCGTTTGCGCGGATACTACGCCAGATCTAACATTCACCAAGAACATACGGGACGCGCAGTGGACAAATACGCAACACGACTTTGGGAGCGATCACAATATACTAGAAATAACGGTAAGGGCAGGACCGCGCAAGACAAAGGGTAGACCACTTAAGATTGTCGACTGGGACAAATTCAGGAAAATAAGGGAGGAGGCCGACGACACGACACAAGGTATTGAGGAATGGACCGAAAAACTAAAGGGAGATGTGGCGGCAGCTACGAAAACGGTCCCGCCGGACGCGCAAATAGAGAACGTAGACAGTAAGCTTCTACACATGTGGGAAGCTAAGGCAGGGTTGCAACGGAGATGGAAAAAAACAAAAACACAACCGGACGCTTCGTAGAAAGATAGCCAAATTGAACAGGGACATAGAAAAGTACGCCCAGCAGCAATGCCAACAGCAGTGGGATGAAAAATGCAACAACATGGACAGTCAGATAGGAATGGCAAAAACGTGCAACATGCTTCGATATTTGTTAGACCCGGGCGGGACAAAGTCGGCACATAGGCAAAATATAAACCGGCTAATACAAACGTACCGAGGGACAGAGCAGGACTTCCTCAAGGAAATCGAGAAAAGATACATCTCGCAAGTGCTGCCCGTCGTACACCCTGAATACACAGGGCAGGTAAATGACGAATTAGACAGCGAAATCGGCGAGTCAGAGGTCAGGGCAGCCCTGCAGAAACTCAACACCATGTCGGCACCCGGAATAGACGGTGTAACGAATAAAACGCTAAGGAACTTGGACGATGAGTCTATAGCTAAGTTAACCGAATATATTAACGAATGCTGGGAGGCAGAGCAGATTCCGCAGCAATGGAAGACTGCACAAATCGTGTTAATACCTAAACCGGGCAAGCGACTGCAAATTGAGAACTTGAGACCCATATCTCTCACTTCTTGCGTGGGGAAACTCATGGAGCACGTGGTCCTAGCTAGGATGACCACCTACCTCGAAGACTGCGACCGCCCACAATAATAGGATTCAGGAGAAACCTCTCAGCGCAGGACGCTCTGTTACAACTAAAACATCAGATCATAGACGATTCGGGCAGATCGACAAAGGCAATTCTCGGGTTGGACCTAAAAAAGGCCTTCGATAACGTAACACATGCAACGATACTGGATAGAGTAGGCGAACTAGGACTGGGAAAACGCACGTACGATTATGTACGCAATTTTCTAACGGGCAGAAAGGCAAAGATCACGATAGCAGACCTAGTTTCGGAGGATATCGAGATAGGCAGCGCAGGTACGCCACAGGGCTCGGTCTTATCACCGATGCTATTCAATCTGGCGCTTATCGGGCTGCCAGCCAAGCTACAAGAAATCGAGGGTCTAAATTATACCTTATACGCAGACGATATCACCCTATGGGTGAGAAACGGAAGTGACGGGCAGATAGAACAAACGCTTCAAACAGCTGTCGAAACAATCGATAAATATCTAGAGGGGACAGGGCTAACATGCTCGGCAGAGAAATCGGAGCTGTTACTGTACAGACCGACTAGCAGAGGTCGCAAACCAGGCAACTACAGGGAAGAGCTCACACATAGAGAGGAGATACAGTTAAAGACGGCCGATGGGAAACCCATACCCAAGGTCGATAGGATCAGGGTATTGGGGCTCCTCATTGAAGCCAAGGGCAACAACGGAGAAACCCTCAGAAGACTGGAGGGAACTGTAGCGCAAATCATGAGCCTAATCAGAAGGATAACAAATAAACATAGCGGGATGATAGAGGAAAACACGATCAGGTTAATACAGGCCTTCGTAATAAGTAGAATAGTGTACGTAGCACCGTACCTAAAATGGCAGGTCGCGGAAAAGATCAAAGTAAAATGGCTCATTCAGAAAATATACAAACTAGCCATAGGACTACCGATCAGCACCAGCACGGACAAGTTGCTGCAATTAGGCCTACACAACACTATAGACGAGCTCATTGAAGCGCAATGTACGGCACAATATGAACGCCTCTCTAAGACTAGAGCAGGCAGACACATCCTAGAGAGATTAGACATAGGTTACCACACACAGTATGGTGTCCAGGTGGACATCCCGAGAGATACAAAGGAAAGATTGGTAATACCTCCCTTACCAAAGAACATGCACCCAGAACACAATGAGGACAGAAGAAAGAACAGAGCGAAGCAAATACAGAAGAAATTCGGCAGCGACAAGGACGCAGTGTTCGTAGACGCGGCTCGATACAGTCGCAGACGGGGATTTACGGCAGCCGTAATCGATAGGGATAAACGGTGCAAGAGATGCGCGACGATACGCACCACAAGTAACGAGATAGCTGAAGAAGTCGCCATAGCGCTCGCAGCAGCTCAGACTAACGCAACCGTGATAGTCAGCGACTCTCAGACGGCAATAAGAAACTTTGCCAACGGCCGAATCTCCCCGGAGGCACTACGAATTCTTCTTGCAGGAGGGCAAAATTACAAAGGAAAGATATCCATCATCTGGACACCCGCTCACACCCTCGCGGAGGACGGCAACAACGAGGCGGCACATGACGCGGCTCGAGGGCTTACGGACCGAGCCGCAGTCGCAAGTGACGCCCCGACACCCTCCGGACGTGACGGTGCGGTAAATGAGTGGGAGTGGGAGGACAGAATGAATACATATAATGACATTACGAAACATTATAGGTTACAGAGGTGCATATTCCCGCGACCTCACGCAAAATTGACAAAAAAAGCAGTCTGTCGCATGGCGGCAGTTACAAACTAGGACGTATCCGAATCCTGCGCTCTCGCACATCATATATCCGGATGTATATCCTACGGACAAATGCAAAACATGTGAATCCAGAGCCACTCTGGAGCATATATTATGGGAATGCCGAGGGCTAAATAACAATAAAGAAAACGCGGCCTCTAGCAGCAGCCTTCGCACGCGCTGGGAAGCCGCGCTGCTCAGCCCCGGACTTGAAGATTAATTATGGGCCATCCAGCGGGCCGAGGATGCCGCCGTCACCTAGGCGGGCCTTTGGCCCTCCCCGCCAACTCGCAGGGCACACAATAAAGTTATTTCCTCCTCCTCCTCCTCAGCGCAAAAATGGGGGGGCTTAATTTACTATACGTGTCCTCACCCGTATACGAAGACAATTGATACATGCAACTGCATATGATATTTGACTTATTTCGAGGACACTAGGATGCAAAAAAATGCTTGATTATTTTTCGTTGGAGTTTCCCAGAACTGCGAGAGCTGCCCGTGAACGCCGAACCTTGAAGCTCGAAAATTAAAATTGTTTTTTAGATGCAAAACAATTCCACTTCAACTCCAGAAACAGGTGACGAAGACAGCAACGAGCATGGCCAACCATCACGAAATTAAACACGCTGCTTTTCAGCGTCCACTGTTCGCATGTTGTGATCGTGTATTAGCAACGCTAGCTCAGAGTAATTTTAGAACGAAGTACGTACGGTGGATCACGAAAGCTGACGGGCCATGGGATAGGCGAAAAGCTTAAATGGCGCGAAACGTGGCCACAAACGCACAAATTAGAATGTTCAGTTTGTGGTGGTTTCAGTTTCAGTCTGCGGCGATCCATTAAGTTATAAGCGCTAAGCTGCAGCAGAGCAGGAATTCACAATAGCCATAGAATGAGTGTGAATAGTTAGAATGACAGTGTGAATAGACCATATTCACACTATCAATCAGGTGATAGAGAAATGTGCCGAATATAACCAACCGTCATATACACCCTTCATTTATTAAGAGAAAGCATTTGATTCAGTCGAAACCTCAGCAGTCATGCAGGCATTACGGAATCAGGGTGTAGACGAGCCGTATGTAAAAAATCCTGAAAGATATCTATAGTTGCTTCACAGCCACCGTAGTCGTGCATAAAGAAACCGACGAAATCCCAATAAAGAAGGGCGTCAGGCAGCTAGACACGATGTCTCCAATGCTATTCACAGCGTGTTTACAGGAGGTATTAAGAGGCCTGGATTCGGAAGAATTCGGGATAAGAGTTATTGGAGAATACCTTAGTAACTTGCGACTCGCTGATCATATTGCCTTGCTTAGTAACTCAGGGGACCAACTGCAATGCATGCTCACTGACATGGAGAGGCAAAGCAGAAGAGTTGGTCTAAAAATTAATCTGCACAAAACTCAAGTAATGTTTAGCATTCTCGGAAAAGAACAGCAGTTTACGATAGGTAGCGACGCACTGGAAGGGGTAAGAGAATACATGTACTTAGGGCAGGTAGTGACCGCGGATCCGGATCATGAGACTAAAATAATCAGAAGAATAAGAGTGAGCTGGGGTGCGTTCGGCAGGCATTCTCAGATAATCAACAGCAGGTTGCCATTACCCCTCAAGAGAAAAGTGTATCACAACTGTGTCTTACCAGTACTCACGTAGGGCAAAAAACCTGGAGGCTTATGAAAAGGCTTCTACTTAAATTGACGACGACGCAACGAGCTATGGAAAGAAGAATGATAGGTGTAACGTTAAGGGATAAGAAAAGAGCAGATTGGGAAAGGGAACAAAGGCGGGTTAATGACCCCTTAGTTGAAATCAAGAAAAAGAAATAGGCATGGCCAGGGCATGTATATGAGTAGGGAAGATAATCGATGGCCATTAAGGGTGACAGACAGCATTCCAAGAGAAGATAAGCGTAGCAGGGGGTGGCAGAAAGCTAGGCGGACGGATGAGATTAAGAAGTTTGCAGGGGCAACATGGTCACAATCAGCACATGATCGGGCTAGTTGAAGTACGGGAGAGGCCTTTGCCCTGCTGTGGGCATAACCCGGCTGATGATAATGATGATGATGGAATGAGAACCTCGCAAACTTTAAAGAGCAAATGTGCGGCCCATTCAGGTTTACTAGTCTAGCCAAAATGAGCAACAATACTCGGAAAGCAGCGCTAATATTATATGGCGTGTTTCTTGTACATGAAGGAAAGTGGCAGGAGTGAGAAAACCAGGGAAAATTAAATATTGCAAAACGATCTTGCAAGCATATTACACGGTGCAATGGTAGTATGCTTTCCACAAAACATCCGTAACAGACCCCAATTTGCTTAACTAATGACAAATAAAGTCGTTTTTTTAGAATACTTCCGCGGTTATACGAAGTTGGGAAAGACAAAGATAAATTCCTGTGGCAAACTCATATTCGTGATTGACTTTATATACGGCCTCTATCGACAAGCAAAGAATGCTGTACACAAGTTTATTCAAAATTGTAAAACGGGATAATAACGTGTAATAACAAACAAGATGGCTGGCTACTATGCAAGGGATGGCGAGGAAAACGACATATCAGCAGGAAAAGAAAGTAAGTTTGTTTAACGACAAACGTAGAGTTGAGAACGAGTTCCTTATTTCCGATGAAACGAAAAACTGGAAGATACAAATTCACAGCTGTGTACGCAGTTTGAAGGTTATTGACTTGCTCCACTTGGAACTAAGAAAGTATGACTTTTAAACGGTAATGCACGCAGTATTAACATTTGTGGGAGTCTTAAAGCAGTATTCCGGAGCTACAACCCGCATTTAGTTATGTTAACAGAAACGTGGTTGCATGACGATATGTAAGACGCAGTTGTTTTTCTTCGATCTAATCACGCTTTAAAAACAAAGGTTACGGCGCTAAGTAGGCGAGGACGAAGTGAGACACAAACGACACATACGGGCGCCAACTTTGAACTTTTTATCGACCAGAACCTACGCAAATTTATACATGAAACCAAAGTGAAGAGTAATCACAGTGCAGATAGGCAAAGGTGATAGGAATTAACATTGCTCGTAAGCCAGTGATCTGTACTGAATTATCATTGCAGGTACATATGAGCACGCGGGCATTACAAACGTAATCCGATCATCCATCCAAATGTTGCAGCTGCATATTCTAATCTTAGCGGCGTATAGAGGCTATCAATGACATTTCCTTGTCACTTAATGCTGGTGACAGCGTCCTAACGCACTTATTCGCTGCTGTCTTTATGAAGAAAGTCTCGATTATCTCCCTTTCAGTGCGGTTACTTACTTTCCTTAGAGAGGTCGCTTTGTCGTGGAGTGGCACACAACCGCAGCGCTTGTAGTGGTATGCCAAGTAGCCGCCGATATTGCTGTTGGCCGCCAACCGGCGCTCTTTCGCTCGATCGTTGAAGCACCGTCCGGTTTGTTCAATTTAGGGGAATATTGTAAACCACATCGCTAACACAATCGGTGTAGCGAGTGACACGCTTCTTTTAGCATGTAGCCGACAGCTTATTCGTCATTAAAGGGCAAATTTTGGCCCATTTGCATGGGGCGGGAACGACAATGCGCACATAATATCTGGCTGCAACCTCTTTTATATTGTGGGACAGCTTATGTACGTACGGAATTACGTGCGTGTCCATTTCTTCTTTTGATATCGGCACTTTTTCCCTTGTTTTATCTTCTGCAAGACGCTTTCGCACACGCCCGTAATAACGGATGGAGGAAACTGAGCGTCTTCCAATTGGCTAATCTGGTTACTAAATCATGTCACAAGATTGCGCTCGTATGACTTCATTATTGCCAAATTGAGGCATGCGTTATCTATCCCCCTTTTGATGGCGAAATTTAATGCAATTCGAATGGAATGACATTTGCCATCGAATGAGTTAGGGCAACTCATTTGCATTCTATTTCGAACCAAATGTATACTCTTGACACCAGATAGACAAAAGGGACACGCAACGCGAAAAAAAATAAGGCGTGCTTAAGCAAAGTCACAAAATATTTTTTTAGACTTACAAAAAGCAATAATTATTTTCGCCGCAATGATATTTTCGCCCCGGGCTGTGCTCAAGCGCTATTACTCTTTGCATCAGGGGTCTGTTGCCACGGTCGGCCATATTGGATGTGTTGATCGAACTGCTTTTAGTTGTGAACAATTGGTGTCAAAATGTTTTCGTCCGTTTTAAATGTACTCGTAAAAGATTTTTAAACGCCTTTAATGGGCATAACATTTCTTTGAATTGCACAAACCTTGTTCCAGATCGTCATTGCTTTCATTTGCGAATACCATTCCATGTTATTGTGTAGCACCGCAAAAGACCGAATAGCATTCCATGCATAGAATGTCATTCGATTCGAATGACATTAAATCTTTCCGTGTGACAGGGGTATTAGTTCATTCTGCCGCAGCAACGTCTAGGCTCGTCTCAGTTACATTTCAAAGAACAAGGTCACCAAAAAATTGGCAATTTTAATGTAGTTATGATTTATAGATGTGTGGATGACTACCTTGTGAAGCGGTCTGCTCCAGAAGACTCATAGGAAACGATGAAGAGCGATAAGAAGAGGAGGAAGAAGAAGAGACTAGGGGGAAGACACCCGTCTTTTTATATATGTGTCTAAGTGCATCACTTTAGGAACGCTACATTTCGTGCTTTTAAATCTAACTGTGTGTCTTGTACCTTGACGTTGCTGTGGTGGTGTCAGTGTCATGTGCTATGTCAGTGCTACTCAAACCTAACCCTAAGCCTTCTCCAGGGCCAGATGACATGCCAAACATTTTTCTTCGCAAGTATGCTGAAACATTATCTTCGTTTGTAGTTGTTAGGCTTCAATTGCCTCTATCTGCAACTACTCTTTCTGCAGACTTGCTCACGGCACTTGTTGCACCTGTGACGCCACACTAGTAACAAGTTATCCCCCTATATCACTAAGTGCATCATGTCGCAAATAACTTGAACATGACATACCCAGTAAAATTATCAAGTTACTAGGCGATAACAGTGTACTTTCCACTTAGTACAGTGAAGTTAAGAAAAGTTACTCAAAGCCTTGCAACTGCTGCGATAAGGTACAGTCCAATTGGTGTAATATATTTACACTTCAAGAAAGCGTTAGCCCTTGAGTAACCCAGCAAGCTTATTGAAAAACTTGAATCAAGCAATCTTGCAAATTACATTGTGAATTGAGTGGCTGCTTATCTCACTTACCGTACACCACAAGTTTCAGTCAATGAAAACACTTCTTGTGAACTTCCAGCAACATCTGGAGTGCCACAAGTCTGTGTACTGGACCTTTTGCTGTTCTCTATATATTTAATGACACGTATAATTCCATTTCTCATGGTGTTCAAGTCAGCATATTTGCTGACAACTGTGTATTATTTAATAAGTTACCTGCGCGAATATAAATTATTACTTAACTTTAACCCCCAAGGCATCTTTTCCTAATGCATTCGGTGGAGAATCAAATTACATGCCAATAAAATAGTCTTCTTGACTATATTGAAGAAATTGCCAAGTGGTCGTTCACCGACTAGTGCCGAACTGCTAGCAAAAGTCAGTGTATAAATTTCCGGGAATCACAATAAGCAGTGACTTAAGCGGGAGTACTAACATTTCTAACAAATGTAACACGTCGTTTAGAAAAGTTTGCCTTCTTAGACACAAAATAAAACATGCTCCCCCTAGTAATATATTAATGGCTCAGACCTCACTTAACAAAAACTTGAATACTCCTCTAATTTGTGAGATACCTAAACTAAAACTAGCTTTAACGCTCTGGTAATGATAAAATATGAAGCTGTCAGGTTCATACATTTCAAAAATTCTACGACTGACTCTCCCACTATCCCAATGACACAACATAACATTCACACAGTACAGTTACGAAGAAAAGTACAAAAAATATAATTTATCGTTTTATTCAAGAACAACATCGAGTCCATAAACCCATAGCTTTATGTAAGACGACTTACGGAGCCCAGAACGTGGCATCTTCAAGCTCATTCTTTAACAGTCATACCGCCCGAACGAACTTTTACAAGCACTCTTTTTTTTTCACGCATCATAAAAGATTGGAACAGCGTCCCCTTCTTATAGTTGACTAGCTTTAGGTCCAGGAAAGTATGTTTTCAAAATCAGTGGAAATGTCATGTTTTGAAACATAATGTTTTAATCACTTTTTTTTCTTAGCACCTAAGTATTTCTTCACGTCTTCTGTACATCTTAAACACGCCTTTTTCTCCACCCTCACTAAATAATTCGTGAAACGCCTTTCTTTTCCCGTGAAGGTCGGGTCATCATCTTATGATTTGCGTTGCTTGTTATTCTATTGATATAAATGAGTGATGCTTTATTTTTGAGCCATTGCTATGCACTTGAAAGTGAGTTGTTTTTTATTTGGAAGATGGCGTAAGCGATGCGCATGATGTGACGCGCATTGCACATGGTTTTTCGTTACCCTGAATGGTGCTGGTTATTTTGTTTATAAATGTGTGTCATTCTATACCTCGCGACACGCTATTACAGGCTGGGTAATTTACCCGAGATTGGATAAATGGCATGCATGGTGCGACATGTATGTCTGTGTATGTTCCCCCTTCTACTTTGCTGGTTTACGCTTTACTACAGTCTTTCATTGCTAGGTATTTCGTCCTATTTTCTGGTAAATGTACGTGTTTCTTTTTGTCTTTTCAACATTCTTTTAATTTTGGCACCCCTCCCTCTTCTGCTCGGACTATGTTTTGGGCCTGCAGTATTCTGGAAATAAATAAATAAGGAAATCAATGAACAATAGGTGCATGAGACGCAATTCAAGCGTGTTTTCAATATTGGTGGGTTTCGTGCTTTCTTCAATACAAAGAGCTGCAGGGTTGCTTTTCGGCCAAACAGGCAAATTATACGTCTAGTGGCAAGCATTTAGAATGCAATGCTTTCATGCTACCGCTAAATATCCTGGCGGACGCGTTCCATTGAAATGCATTCATAATTTCAGCCGACATGGAGTCAGTAGGGCTCCTTACTCAAATCAAACTTTTCCTTGACGATTGGGTCATATACCGAAAAGCAGCAGATACTTCTAACAGTCACACCCTTCAATCTGATATTGGTAGCATGGCTAATTGGCGTAGCCTGTGACGCATCAATTCGAATGTTAATAAACGTAAAGCATTCAGAACACCACAGAAAACCTATCACCTCAAAGTATACAATTATCTCCTAAATGGCTCCCAACAACCACGTGTTAACACCTATGAGTATATCAATGTTCGTGCATAATCTACCCCGTAAGGCGTACGTAGGATTTGTTAGTAATAACGCTAACGCGTGCTTGGTTTTCATCGCTGAAATTCTTGTCTTGCACCCACGTCCTTAAATCTACCGCTGTACAAAGCTCTTGTCGGCCGCAAACGCGAATGCGCCTGTTCCGTTCGCGACACTCGACACAAGTATCTTTCACAAACACACGAATCGATTCAAAACCGCACTGCGTGGTGCTTACTTTGAAGCAACTTCCGCCGAGCCAATGCTTCCATGAAGAACCAGAAATCCTTACGCTTCCAATTTTCTTTCAAGCTTCCAACGCCGCATGATTCGCTTGTGCACATTTCAAAGCATATTTTACACTGATAAGAGTTTATAAAACACCCTGTTTACAGCCTAAGCTCATGCGTCCTCGCATACATATGCCCATTTACAAGTTGAAGTACCATACCTCTGGACCCATTAATGTTTCGCTTCCTTCTTGCCTATAAAAATTTGTGACTGGAATCACCTGCCTGCTACCAAAGTCTCCATGACTAATCCTTCAGACTTCAAATCTTCTTTGATTGAACATACTTTTCAACATTTGTTTTTGTATACCATATCATTTTATGTGAACAACTTCACTCAGTAGCGCATTAATGGCCCTGAGAGAAATCAAATGAAATGGAATGAATGCAGGCAATTCACGAGGCATGGTTGGTGGGCAAAAAGGAGTCAAAGGCGACAAAGCAGAAAATAATTATCAGTGAAGCTATGACTGAAAAAGTAGTGACGTGTCAACGAAAATAGTAACGCCTACAAGAAGCAGCTCGGTTCCTGTCTTCAGCGTCTCAGTGCCGATGGTCAGCAGGAAACACTGGATGTTTAGGATTCTATCCAGCGTCGGAGACAGTCTCCGTCGACAGCCAAGGAGACAGATTCGAGTCCTATGGTTTGAACGCGTCTGAAACCGCCAGGAAGACAAGGGGAAGGCGCCTCTGAGACGTGACGCCATCTCGCGGCTACACGAAGAACCTAAGAAAAGCCCATATCTCTTCGCGCGTGAGAACCAATGAAAAAACACAGTGTAGCTTACATCGGGCGCATAGAAACGCGTGCTGCGCTTTCTTAGGCGCAGACGACGTACCCGCGAGTTTCGAAACATCCTCCTCAGCCGCCATTTTGTCTGGAGAGCAACTTAGCCTGCATCGTTTCTGTCTCTGTGTAGTTTTCGTGAAGCTGCCTTCCTTGATAACTTCGTTAGACTTGACCACTGTCTGCTTAGCCGTCTACATTGGGATTTACGGCGGGTATTAGAACAAATCCAGTACTTGCGCTCAATTCTTGTAGAGCGCAAAGGAGAAGCCCCAAGAAAGTCTTTCGAATCACGAAAACTTGAAAGCCAAGGGCTTCGATCACACGCGCGACCTTGAGCTTCGTTTCCGCACTGGCGTGACGACGTGCGCTAAGCTAAGGCAACGGAAGAACAGAGTACACACAAGTGCCACAAGATCTCGCTTCCAAGCATGAACACCTCTATAGCAACCAGGCTGTCTCTTTCTTCTACTACACTGGCGCTCGTCAATTGAACGCACGGAAGCCTTAGTGGTAGCCCACGCGACTACAGTCGTTCGCAGAACAACAATATAATCAAGACGACCCCGGCGATATACCAGAGAAAATATTTGCGAAGATCTACTAGCAGACTACGATAGTCAGCTCTTGACGAAGTGTTGGCTACGCTGCAGGAAATGTGAGAATGAATAGGGAATCAGCATGGAGGAATTGCGCTTATATAAGCAAGCGCATGATCATGGTCCAGCCTGTTATGAACAATTTAAATGCCACTATTGTAAAACATATGCAACAAACCCAGAAACAGTACCACAAGCAAACTTCGCAAATCACGTTAACGTAAGTTATACACGTAAACATATACACTCTGAAATGATTGCGCTAATTCAAGCGATCATGAGTATACTTACAGCGAAAACGTTTTGTTCAATAATCCATTTACTCAATCAACGCACTATGGTAGATGCTGCGTAATATTAGAACGTTTGGCCTCAAGGCTACAATTACCGTGAATAAATGTTCAAACAGGTATTTATAACAAAGCGTTCTACTTGCGTAATCACCGATTACTGCTCGAGTAAAAAAAAATATCAAGGCATGTCCGAAGCTAAGCAATATAAACGGGAATTGTAAGGTAACGCTAAAATGTAATAGTGTTAACTAATGTGCCTAAAACATATTACCGTTGAGACTCTAACTGCACAGCCAGTAGGAGTAGCAGCTAGTAAGAAACAAAATAACAAAGTGCCTTTTGTACTTTAAGAGCGATGCACTTGAGTAACTTTAGCTTAAGCATGGATAGGCACCGAGAAAAATCCCTCCCTGTACGGAACTTCAGTCACCACTACACCATTACAACGTCGTATACTATGGCCCACCGCTACCGGCGTTAGCCATTACATTCCTCGTATGCTCCTCGAGCTCTGTGACGGCGCATAAGAGTGGACGTACCGCAATGGGAGGCAGCACGGCAATGCCGTCGTTCCCACTTCCGTGCGCCGAGTTCGTTGGTGGCCCGACAGAGGCGTCGGCGCAGGGCGAGAGCTTCGTGACCGACGGAGAGTGTTCGGACTTTTCGCTGCTGCTGCCTGTTTCTGCGGCATTGGAATCCAAGCAGGTCGCCTCCATGGTGGCTGCTGGCCAGCTTTCCTCCTTCTCTTCTTCTTGAGATTATACCAGAGCAAGCCCACGCGAAGCACGGAGACGAGATGCACAAGAGTCCTGCGTTTCCCAATAAACACCGATTTATTTCAACAAGATAAATGGCACATTCGTACGTGTTGTGTATTCCATGCCTTCAAGTCCTTCCTAACATATGCTTCACACCGCGTGACTTCTACAGAATCTGCTCTGCCCACAGAGTATGTTGCTTTTATCCCTGCTGGCACGACATCAATGCACTAACTGTGGCTTTACTTGAAGAACCACACTACATTTGTGGTTCGTGTAAGGAAAAAGAATTCCGGTGGAGCCCACCTCTCGACGGCTGTCGACGTTAATGCTATTGCCACGCTAGCAGTGTACTGACACACCATATTGCTGAAGCCACATGTAATTACAATGTGCAAGGACCACTCTGAGATTTCCGTTTCTTCTGACTAGTTGCCAATCGCGAGGATACCATACTTATGCGGTTATTGGTACTCAGCAAAGCTTTCTCTTATGTTCGCCCGAAGGTAAATTTTATGCAAAATGATAGGCTAAGGGCCGAAATGATCCCACAAGATCACGCATATAAAAATAATATTCAGATCCAACTCACATGTTAGAATCTATGTGACGCTTTAAGTCCCAGTTTTTTTTGTTTTTTTTGTTCACCCTCTGTTCATGGTTGATACCCACTATGTATTTATTATTTATTTACAATACACCAAATACGTCTGCTGGAGGGGTATTACGAGATGTGTGGGTGGTACACAAATTAAGAGAAACAAGCTGTAAGCATTCAATGGAGGTAAACAAAACAGCAAGAAAAAGCAAGAACTAAAAATGGGCACATATGAAGGGTAAGAAAAAATGCAAAGAGAGAACGCGAAAACTTATAAAATATATCAATCGACAAATATTTAACGGAGCGTGCACAACAACTGGCAGTGACAAATTTCAAACCATGAAACGCCGCAAGCAAAAAAAAACGGCAGACAACTCGATAAGCACGCTAACACGTCGACATAAACACGATGAAGAGAATGCTACAAATAAAACAAGCAGATGACGCAATCAGGTAAGTGATTCACAGGGCAGACACAAAGCGCACAGAATCAGGATGAACGATGACTCTGATTGGAAGATTACGTCACTCGATGGCTGTCTGAATGAAAAGGATGAGCAGTTGCGCGAGCATGTGGTGGATAAACTGCTTTATGGTGGCTGTTACGGCTTAAAGACGCTATGCTGGTTCGATGAGGGTGTTGTCGGAAGAGAGGTATGATAGAGTTTAAGTTAAAGGCTAAGTCTGAATGTTCAGCGCTGATTATCTAATACGAGAAAATTAGCTTTCAATTTTTAATTGAGTATCACTTCTATGATTTGCGTGCTCGATAACATTAATGTGACTGCCCGATTTTCTATCGACTAAAGAGTCTTTCTAAGGTTGAATTTATTGGGGTGCTAGATCGTGCATGCATATTCCAACTTTTGTTTTACAAGAGATTGATAGGCTAATAACTTAACGGAGAGCGGGGAAACTGCAATGTTGTCATGTTGCAGTGACGGTGAGGGAGAGTGTGGAAAAACTGTGAACCATGAAACCAACTATTTTATATAGCTAACATGTGCCCGGAAATCCAAGTTACAATCTATGCACAACGAAAACGGCGAGCGTAGTCGGCGATCGCCGAAATCTGATCTGTGTGCCAAGCGCGCCGGCTTTTACACATAACTCGTCGACCGTTTTGAAGTAATCGTTGCCTTTCAGGAAGTACTACACAGTTGGTGTCACGCGTACAATCGCATTACACAAGGTTCGGCGAGATATACACAAAAGATATAAACAATGGCAACATTCGAATAAGTTCCGTATGATGCAAGAGAGTATTGCTCTGAGCAATAACCTTGCCCTTTTAGCGGGTGAAATGTGGTCCCCGAAAAAAGGCTAAACCAGTACACGCGTCAATATTAGTTCATAGATAGGCAAGGCGGTGGTTAGCTTGGTTTATGATGCGTGTGAAGGAAGGCGATCACATGAGATCGCGGGTGATATTAAGTCCTAAATATTTGGGGTAATCTTCGGAAGAAATGACCGTGTCATTAAGTGTGTACATATGGATTCGATATTGTTACGGGTAGGTCTACCGAAGAAGATGCTCATTTGCAATGCAAGAACACTGAAAGTCGCGGTGCAATAAGAAAGGTGGTAGACGTTAGACGTCCTCTATTTGTCCACTCTACACTTCACCATCTCCTATATCTGCAGGACAGCAGGCTCATAACAATATCCTCCGGCGGCGAAAGCACCGACTCCGTGCTGGGGAACAAAGACTACATGAAAAAAACTAGCCAAACCGCAATTAAGGGGTGTCCGAGACTCTATACGGCTTGCGGCGGACAGCGTGTAGAATGTCCGTGCGGCGGTCAAAAAGGCAGCTCTGCAGCGATTTCATAAGCGACATCAGTCACTTCGCGGCACAAGCAATATGGACCGGTGTATTGGAAGACCAGTTTTTAGGATAGTCCGACACGTCATGCTGGGTACCTCGGGAGGATGAGTGATCCAGGGACAAAGTGGGTGGCCCCATGGTCGCCTGTTGTAGCGAGACTGCTGGTGAAACTGGTACACAGAAAATGGAGTGCGAGTAACATGACGTACATGGTCGATACGTGCAGTAGTCTCTGTAGCGTACTTAATGTGTGGGCCCCTAGAAGTAGGCACCAGGCTTTCCATGGGTAATTTGAGGTTGTGACCGTATAAGTGAAAAAATCAGGCAGAAAGCCATCTGGTAGTAGTTCAAGGATGTGTAAGCACTGTGCCACTTGCTTATCTCCACGCAGGCCGGTGTCATTGTCGATGTTATGGGATTTCATCCAAACATTATCAACCCTTATCAACCCTTATCGATCGTTCACTTATCATGTTCGATAGCCCACGTGATAAGGTAGGTTTAAATGAGATAGAATTCAATACGCCACTCTAACCCACTATTATTGGTGTTAATTATGTTGAAAGTAATCAGCCACAGATATTTGGGATGTAGCTAATTAAGACACTTGTACCCCGACCATCAGTGGGAGTGGCACCGACGACCGTTGGTGTTAATTAGGGTGAATTAACGTTCATTTAACCATTTAGCGAAGCCGTTGCTAAACCACTACTACATTTACTGAGGGGAGTACTCAGCACTTCATTGGTGGTTTGGATGCTTCTTTTGAACTTTTCGTTTATGGAAAGGTCTGCTGTTCCGTGTGATGTATTGGTGAATTCAATAATATACGCACTGTTCACTTCAATTAGCTGAGAGCTTCTTGCGTTTGCCTTACATGGGTAAGAGTCAGACAGACAGACAAAGAACTTGACTAATGGTTCTGAGAAACAGCGTTAGGGTACCTCCCTTTTCAGGGAGTCCCCGTAGCCGTCTCAGGCCGCACCCACGTCGAGGTAGGAAGGCCGTGGTCCTCCGACCTGTCGCAGGCCCTCTGGACAGCTCGTAGTTGCTCTGAGAGGTCACCGCTTTTAAGGGCTGCCTCCCAGTCGGTTAGAGTGGTTAGCGATGAGCGGCGTAACGCAGGGCATTGCCAGAGCATATGGGATAAGGAGCAGTACGCCTCCCCACAGTCTGGACAGTGGGGTTCTACATTAGGTGCAAAGTGACTGAATCGGCCCCTGAAGGGGAGCGATCCCCTTTGGAGCATGCGAAAGGCCGATGGTTGTGGTCTAATACGTGTAGGGTGTGGTAGCGGAAAGGCGCTTCGAGCGAGTTGATAGTGTGCCAAGATTTCATGGAAGGTGAGAAGTGAATCCCTGTAAAGTCCTAAGTGGCCGCCCGTGAGTCCACCTGAACCGCCGCGGTGTGTAAGACCTTGGGCACAGTCATGGGCCAACTCATTGGCGTTAACAACCTCAGAACATCGCACGCGTAATGCGAAGACGTGGGATCATTCCCTATCTGCGGCCAGTTGTTTTTCATCAATTTTCATTCCCATTTTTTAAATCATTTCTTTAGGTCAATTAGTAAGTACAGGAAACTATCCCTATGCTGTCGTTTGTGGCTTTGTTTGTTGACTTATTATGACGTGATTAATGAAAAAATTGGCCCCTCGGTTACCCTTTTTTTTCATTGATATGAGCCTTGACATTCAGAGATGATGCCTTGTGTAATGCATCAGGAAACAATCATGTATATGAGCGTCCGCTGTCAGGGGGTATGGTAGCGAGGCCCCATTTAAGGGGTTGGTTCAAGACCTTTCAGTTGACGAAAAGGGTGTATAAAGGGGAAGAAACAATTATATGGACAAAAAAAATAGTTTGATGTGTCAAAACCACTTTCCGATTATGAGGCACGCCATAGTGGAGGGCACCGGAAATTTCGACAACTTGGGGTTCTTTAACGTGCACCTAAATTTGAGTACCACGAGTGTTTTCGCATTTCACCCCCATCGAAACGCGGCTGCCGTGACCGAGATTCGGTCCCGCGACGTCGTGCTGAGCACCCAAACACGATAACCACTGAGCAACCACGGCGGGTGTTTATCCGGACGCACTGCAGGGAGTGGTGAGCGCTAGTAAGAGCACCGTCACGTCATTTGTTCACTTGCCTGCGTCGAAATAAATCAAATTCAGGAACAACATAATTAAGCTCTTGGTCAACAATAGATACATTTAGCCAGGTTTCAGTAAGTATTACGAAGTTAGATGAAGAGTCGATGAGTCTCCCTAGAGTACCACCTTTGGGTAAACACTCTGATAGTACAAAGAAACAACAAATCAGTTTGCTGGTTATGTTCGAAGGCGGAGTGCAATTGCTACGATCCAAATTTGACAGCGTTTTGACTGGTATGGTCGAATATCTATGTATCGTCGCCAATGATTAGGTTGTTATAATGTACTTTTAAAGAAACAGTCTGGCTTTTCCAAATATCGGCCAAACGTTTCCAAAAAAAAAAAAACGACTGCTTGGCGAGTAGGGATGCAGTGCTTACTACCAGGTTCTTTGATTCTGCGTCCTGCCGCTACAACACGTTCTCTTTCTTTGAAATGCGCAAGTCTTACAACTGTAGGACGTTTCATTTCCGAAAGGTACGTGCCAAGACGGTGAGCGCATTCATTATCTCGCGTTTCCACGATAAACTGGAGATCAAAAGGGCAGTATTGTGTCATTTTTGATGCGAAAGTGTGAAATGGCTCCTTGGACGAAAAAGCTGGCATCCCGCGTCTATAGCAGCGTTTAAGTTCACATTGGCTGCGACACCGCGGCACGAGCGCGCCTCGACGCAGCAGAGCGGGTGGGCGATAGGGAGCACCTGCTGTGGCTGTAGCGCACCAAGTATTGCATGAGCGCAGCAGGCATCACAGCGATGCGAAATCGCCTTCGCTCGCGCTGTCAAAAGTCGGTGTTAATGGCGGGTTTCTTGTGCGCGCAGCCTCTCGCCTGCGTTCTAACGGCACCTCGGTAAGGGCGAATCAAAACGCGCCAAACGCCTCAATGCGTTTGCTTGCCCGCGAGCCCTTCATAACTCAAAGAACCGCTCAGCGGCGTTAAATTGGACATCATTGACTTCGCTTTCACAACTCATGAGAAGTGCTTAGGTGTCCTTGTATTTTTTGTCTTACTGCGCCCAAGTCTCTCCGTCTGTATCGACGAGCCCATAAACTATTAAACTTTGCCTGCGCGCCTTGTCCTGCGCCTCGTCTACAGGGAAGGTGACAGCAGCGATTTGGTTAGGTCGGCCCTAAACAGGTGTCTCAAGGCTTGCGAATCGACTTTTTACTGCAAGAAAAAATACAATCCTGCTCAATTTTAGTAAAGCACTCCTAGATGATGTCAAATATCTGGTCGTTTTGCTTAGTCTAGATTTTCGAAATCTTATTTTATTTGGAAGCGTTCATTGTTGGGACTTGAGTTTGCTGAGAGCCAATGCTAGATCTCAGCGCTTGTCACGACAGGCAGTAGTAGTTCTAGCACTGATAGAACCAGGATTTTCCTCAAAGTCTCCACCCAAAAATAGCATCAAAGGAAGAACCCAACGACCGTCTCTAACTATTCCGCAACATTGTCGCAGGATCCGCAACACTACAAGACCATCATACCGCGCACGTCACGAAAATAAAGTGAAGTGGGTTTAGAAAAAGAACCGGATTCCAGTGAGTATCACCCATTGTTAGTGTGCCGCCTATCCCACTGAAAGGAGTGCTGATTCCCCGATGTATTTTATCGGTTCATTGAGCCGCTCCTAGTTGCGGGGACAGTGCCCGTTCTTCAAGCATGTGCAGGTAGGGTTGCTGTGATGGTGCTGGATCGTGCTGGTGCCACGAGGCGCGGATGAGGTTTGAAGAGCCGGTCGCTGACGTCACACAGAACTTTTCTGTATAGATTTGAGCTGTTGCCAAGCAAGATTGCACCGGGAACTGCGAAGCTTGTGTTGTTACTGCGACGAAATGGTCTTGACATAGCGACAGCAACGAAGATGACAGAATTGTAAGCTGCATAAAAAGAGCGGGATTCCAATAAGCATAAACCACAGCTGGCATGCCACATATCACCTTGAAAGCATGGCGGATTGGCCAAGATTTCGATGGAATTAAAAGAAGGCAATTAGTAATGCCAAGAGAAATACTTAAATACCTAGGAAAAAGTCCAGACAACAAAAAGGAACAAAAATAGTGTCATATTGAACAAGCAAATCTCTTTGAAACAACTATAAACCTTTATTGGCTGAGCGTGTATTTTGTGACATTGCCCACAGAAGGTGGCCCCGATAGTTGAAATTTCAGCAATCTGAAAATTTATCTTCATTTGTTTAAAGAATGCGTATAAAATGTTTTCCATGCATTTGCGAATCACCGAAAAAATAAAAAAGTGGATTTCTTTTTTTTCCATTCATTAATACCGTTTAGCCTTGTCGGCCCTTAAAGGGTGATAAACCATCTGTACAAAAAATACAAACATAAAGCCTCAGTCTTTGCACAAAACAAAGAATACGTTAATTTGAAACTTTACATTGGCGAACAAAGCCCGATTCACAAAAGAACAATATGAAGTGGCAGCAAATTGAGAGGAGAACCGCAAGACACAGAAAGAAAAAGAAACACCAGCAAACCAACATGGTAGTGTACACGTTATAGACAGTAGCTGCATCATGAATAAGGCCATATACAGAGACGTGTAATACAGAGAACCATTGGGCATTACAGTGCGGAAACAGCTGTGAACGCAACGCCATATTGAAAGAAGTGGTATTTAAGTACCTGGTTATTTGTCCCGAAGCAGCGAAGTAGGGAATTGTTCAAATCTACTAGGGGAGCCTCTTCTATGTCTCACGGCAGTGAGTTTCATTCCTGGATTGTTCTTGAGAATAAAGATTATTGAAATGTGCTCTTCGCAGAAAGGGCACGGCGGACGAGGGAGCCACACCACCCGTGTGTTGATGAAATCATGAGGAAGGCATTCGATATCCTAACCGAGTGAAGTTTCTCCACTTTAATCGTTTTTCCCACCCTCGGCTGTATCTGTTTCCAGCTTCTCTTCTTCTTGCTAATTCCTCTGCTCTATTCGGGTGCCCACATAGTAAGTGGCATTGGACAAGGATGTGCACACATCCAGTAACGCATACTTGGAGGCTGAAGTTGTCTGTTGAAGCACATATTTAGCCATACATGCCGAGGGTGTCTAAATTCACTTGCCCTGCTTGTCTTTTCAGGTCTATAGCTATTTGTTTTAGTGGCCGCCGTTTTCTTTATCTTATTTTCTCATCTTTTCTACCTTTACCCCATCCACGTGTGCAAAGTAGCCAACAGGACATTTATCCAATTGAACCTATCTGCCTTTCAGCGCCTGTTTTTACTGAATCTCTTTCTCTCAAGACGCATGCTAGAAAATCATCGAGCGTCCGTGGGTTCCGTCTTAGAGTGTAATAGAGCTCCGATCCGCGGCCGTTTTAATACATTCGAATTACTTAGGATGTTTTTCGCACACTTTCCGGGGAATATGTATGTAGCCGTTTTCCCACCTTCCTGGCTCGCTGGTAGACCGTGGTCGCATGGTTAGTGCTTCGGGCTGCTGTGCTGAGGTATCAGAGTTCAAAGCCAATCATCGCACCAGCTTGGGTCTTTGAGTACTTGCCTATGCGTACATACGTGCCGCTCTTCAATGAACCTTCTTCATGCCAACGTGGGTCACTGTAGATGAGCGCTGGGTAGGAACGGCTGTTCAAAGAAACTTTTTGACGCTGACAAGGAGTACTTTGTGCCGGCCATTCGGTGCGTGCTGGGCTTCGATGAACCATTTCATGACAACTTCGGTCATTGCGCATATGCCGTCCTTCACTGAACGAAGAAGAGGATCCCTTAAATTTATCCGATGCTGAGCGGAATGGAACCCACATAACAAGGGTCCCTCAGGCATATCAACCCGATGTCTTGGAAGCCGGCGCAACAAAACCACCTGGTATGTGCCACTTTAAATGAACGCCTTTCACAGTATTGTTTTAGCGAGCTGTGCCACGAATGCACTGTGTGTGTACCACTCTTCAATAAACCTCTCGCCAACTGGAACGACTGAATATGTGTCACTGAGCGTGCGGAAAGCGAGGGAACAATTCTCAGCGGTAGCAGGTACCAGCGCGACGCGCTTCTGATCTCGGAGGCCACGTGTGGACTTCTGCGCAGTGTCCAGAACGAAATAATGCGAGAGACGATCTTGTTGCCGCATGACGCGTTTCTCCACGCTCGCACACAACGGCGTGCCGTCCATTTCGGAAGCCAGCTTTGAACTTCACGGCAGCAGCCAGAGAGTATTCCAGGGAAGCACGAAAGAAAAGTTTCGCTGCAGTACATGCGTTTTACATAACTTCTTTCGATGGTGGCATTTAGATGTGTCACTATATTGATTCAACGTTACCTCATTACCGCCGACACTTCTCGTGCGGTGGGTAGGGGCGTTTTTTTGGCGATGCTGAAGTAACGTTTTATGAGAGTGCTCATGACCACAGACTGCTTTGTGATAATTTAGATCATTATGGTTGCTTTCTCAGTGTATTCGCTGCTGATGAAACAGCCTATTCTCATGAAATCCTTGTTACTTTTGTGTGGAGTTTCTTTATTTACAGACTGATCTTATTTAAGTTTTATAGAACTTTTCAAAATCCCCTGTGGTAAATATCAAAATACTTGTCCTTGAGCTGGATCATTCGAAGACGCAGACGCCCCTCAGAGGCGTCTGCGTCAGCAGGCGTTCGGTGTGTTGCGACACCATGTACTCGAGCACATGAGGTTTGGACCCTCCCATGAGTAGTCGTGCGCGGTTTAGCCGTGTCCGGGGAAAGGGGGATCCTAGGGGTTGAGCCGATGTTGAGTGTAAGGACCTTTAAGGCCCCTCGGTGGAGGCAACACATCTCTTTGGACTCTGCTTCACGTAGACGGCACCCCCGGACTGACCCACCCGGAAGAAATCGGTAGTTGCCTTTTCCTGTCTCTCTCTCCCTACAACCTTCGTCTTTCCCTTACTTTCCACCTTTCCTGTCTTCTTCTGGCTTCCCCTTTACTTCCAATTTGTCCAGGCAGCAAGGGTTCACCTTGTGTGAATAGCCAACCTAGGTTATTTCATATTTGCTTATAGTGGTAATGTACAGCTCGCGTTTGCACGCCGTGTTTCATAGAGCCTGCAGCATCCCCTTGTAGGACTCCACGGTGCGTGGCTGGCGTTACTGCCGAAATTTCACATATCTTTATGGATAGCTCCTTTCCTCCACTCCCTGATCGCCCTCAGAAAAGAGGGCGCACCGATTAAGTTTTTCACTTTTTCGGATGCCAAGTCAGCAACTTCCCATGTTTCCATGTAGTTACTCGGAAAAACCCGGAAAACCAGTACGCACTATTTCACTGTTCCTTATATCAGACGTTGTCTGATGTTTTTGGAGCCGGTTATAAAGCGACCAGGATTCCAAGCGGTGATCTCCTCCTGGAGCTCCGCGATAAGAAGCAGTACGAGAAACTGCCTAAGCTAGTGTCATTTGGGGATAACAAACTAACAGTAACCCCGCACCCTACTATTAACACCACCGCGGCGTTGTGTGGGACGATGACTTGCTGGAGCTCACGGAGGCTGAACTCTTGGAGGGCTTCAGTGAACAGAATTTAATCAGTGTCAAAAGAATTAAGATGAGGCCAGATGGCAAATAAATCCAAACCAAGCACTTGGTAATCACCTTCGGATGAAGTGTTCTGCTCGAGTCGATCGAGGCAGGGTACATCAAGCTCCGTGTTAGGTCATATGTGCCCAATCCGCTCAGATGTTTCAAATGCGAACGTTTCGGCCCCAGTTCGCAGAGCTGCCGAGGCCGTCAAACCTGTGCGAAGTGCAGTGCCCAAGAACATACTTCTGAAGCTTGCGAGAACACTCTCTATTGTGCAAATTGTGAAGGGGAGTACGCCGCATACTCGCGGTCGTGCCCATCCTGGAAAAAAAAGAAACTGTGACGATAACAGTAAAGGAAATATCAGTTTCAAGGAGGCACGCAGGCGGGTATCCTACCTGCCCTATTTGTCGAAGTGGCGCATCAGGGGGCAGCGCCACAACGGTCTCGGGCGACTGTCCGACTCACACCCAGTGAGGCGGCAGTAACGCCATTAGTCCGCCTCCTCCCCCCCCCCCCCCCCGGCGCCTGCATCTAGCACAGCTACGCCACCCCAGCAGAAGGGGCCATATACCCCCGGGCAGGTGACCTTAAAGGCCTCGTCCAACGTGCCGAGGCCTTCACGCCAAACAAATCGCTCGGAAGAGCGCGTGTTCAGCGCCTCGCAAGAGGCGATGGACACAACCACCAGCAAGACGGCGCCACCAGCGCCTACGGAGCGGCGAGGCACTCTCGATCGCTCCAAAAGAGACAAAACTCCCGTCACGGCGCCTGAAAAAGGCCCGTGAGCTGATCGTTATCTCTTAAACACACAGCACCCAACACATTATCATAATGGAAACACAAATACTATAGTAGAATGTACGAGGAATTTTACGTAATCTCGATGACATTAATGAACTGTTACACAAACATAATCCAAGGTTGCTGTGTGTTCAAGACACACATCTGTAACCCACACAGACAAACTTTTTACGTTAGTACATAATCTATGGCAAAGACCGCAACGAGGCTAATGCCTCCGGTGGTGTTGCAATATATACGCACAAATCTGTACCTTGTCAACAGATGCCTTCCAGACGCCCCTTGAGGACGTGTAGGTTCGGGCAATCCTTTTTAACGAACTGGTGACTGTGTGCTCGTTATACATACCGCCTAACTGTCACCTGAAAAAAAAAACGATTTCCATAACCTAATTTATTAGCTTCCTGTCCCCTACATACTCGTGCGTGATTTTAATAGCCAGAACACGATGAGGGAAGATTCGCGATGCGACGCCAGAGGTCGATTAATTGGAAATTTTCTTTTGACCTCTAGTGCCTGCCTGTTTAACAAGAAGGAGCCGACGTATTACAGTGTCCAACACAACACATATTCAGCAATAGATTTAGCAATCGGTTCTTCTTCTTTTCTGCCTCACCTAGTATGTGATCAATACGTGATCAATAAATTGTGTGGAAATGACCACTTCGCTCTAATTTTAAACCTGATAACCTTGCATGAGAACCTTCCGCATATTCCTCGATGGAAATTAGCATCCGCGGATTGGGAGCATTTTAAAGAATCATCTTATTTATTAACAGATTTTATAAATAATTTTACTATAGATGATGCCATTGCATATTTTACCGCTTTTATTATTGATTTAGCCGAGAAGTTTATTCCACAGACGAATGGTGGTTCACTAAGACGTGTTCCCTGGTGGAGCGAAGACTGTAGAGAGGCGCGAAAGAGACAGAACAAGGCATGGGCCGTATTGCGCAGATCACCTAATGCCGAAAATCTAATTCACTTTAAACAAATTAAATCGCAGGGAAGGCGGACACGACGTCAGGCAAAGAAAGAATGCTGGGTGAGGCTCCTCTCCGGCATTAATTCATACACGCAGGAGGCAAAAGTGTGGAATGGCTTGAGAAAGCTACAAGGGCAACCAATCCATTCGGTGCCTCTGGTGAACGACCAAGGTCGGGCACCAACCTTGCTAAACCTTCCAAGACCAGGCACACTCTCTTGGGGAAAACTTTGAGCGTGTGTCGAGCTCAATACACTATGATGAATCATTCCTGAAATACAAGTAAATAGAAGAACTCAAGCCATTTGTACGTAAATGCAGACATTACGAAGGGTATAACCGGCCATTCAGCCTTACCGAGTTAAGAGCTGCCTTGATTTCATGCAAGAGCACTGCACCGGGACCTGATCGAGTCATGTATGACATGATCAAAAACTTCCACACTGACACACAAGTTACACTACTCGCACTATTAGAAACTATTTGGGCTGCTGGATACCTTCCACACATATGGAAAGAAGCAATTGTGGTCCCTGTTTTGAAGCAGGGCAAAGACCCCTCCCTGACGGCAAGCTATCACCCGATAGCTCTTACAAGCTGCATGTGTAAACTTTTCGAAAAAATGAATATACGGATACTCATGCATTTTGTTGAAGTCAACAATATACTTGATCCCTATCAGTGTGGCTTCTGAGAAATATGGAAATATGTTGAAAATAATTGAAAGCTATATGTCGAATCACATCTTCCGCATGAAAATCAGCAACGTATTGTCGGGACCTTTCACACAAGAAACAGGTGTTCCCCAGGGAGGCGTGTTTAGTTGTACGCTCTTTATCGTGAAGATGAACACGCTTCGTGCTTCATTACCATCTGCCATTATTTATTCCGTCTACGCGGAAGACATTCAAATCGGCTTCAAATCCTGTAACCTCGCAGTTTGCGAGAGATAGGTGCAGCAGGGCTAGAACAAGGTTTCCAAGTGGGCAGAGAAAAACGGATTTAAAATCAACCCCCACAAAAGTTCTTGTGTTCTTTTTACTAGAAAGAGAGGCCTGGTTCCACATCCTTATGTTCAACTGTGTGGACATCAAATACCTATCAACAAAGAACACAAATTTCAAGGTATTATACTTGACGCCAGGCTTACTTTTATTCAGCACATTAAATATCTTAAAGAAATATGTCTAAGGACAATGAACTTACTTAAAATTCTATCCCACACAACGTGGGGTAGCGACAGGAAGTGTCTAAAGAATCTTTATAAGAGCCCAATTTCATCACGATTGGACGATGGTGCCGTCGTATATAATTCTGCCGCTCCGAGCGCACTAAAGATCCTAGATCCTGTCTACCATCTAGGTATCCGCTTAGCCACTGGCGCTTTCAGAACAAGCCCGATTGAAAGTTTATTCGCGGAATCAAATGAATGGTCCCTCAATCTACAGAGAACTTACATGAGCCTTACATATTTCCTGAAAATACACTCTATTCATCAACATCCGTGTTTTAGCACTGTTAACTATATGACGTGTTCTAGACTTTTCCATAATCGTCCCTCTGTAAGACAGTCTTTCTCGCTTCGTGTGAGGGAACGTATTGATGAAATACATGTCCCACTCCTCGAGCTTCGCCTAATGCATCCAACCAAGCTTTTACCACCTTGGGAGCGGCAGTTGATAGAATGTGGCATATCCTTTTTAGAAGTAACCAAACACGCACCAGAGATCGAAATACGAATGCATTTCCAAGAACTCCAGCACTAGCACTCCTGCGCAGAGTTCTACACAGATGCTTCGAAGTCAAATGCAGGGGTGTCCTATGTTACCGTCGGCCCATCCTTCTCAGAGTCTGGTGTACTGCATCCGGAAACAAGTATCTTTACGGCCGAGGCCTACGCATTACTGTCTTCTGTGAAGCTTATAAGAAAATAAAAACTTCAAAAATCAGCGATATATTCAGACTCCCTAAGCATCGTGAAGGTCTTGATGACACTCTATAGACACAAAAATCCAGTGCTTAATGAACTGTACTCCGTCTTGTGTAAAGCATACATATCTAACCAGCATATCATTATATGTTGGGTGTCTGGCTATAGGAGCATCGAGGGTAACGTTCTGGCGGACGAGATGGCCACGTCAATCGCATCGTGAGCCGCTAACCCTACCGCTGAGGTGCCTGTGACAGATTTCAGGCCTTTCTTGCGAGGGAAGCTCCGAGACCACTGGCAACGCATGTGGGACGCGGAAAAGGATAATAAGCTCCACCTGATAAAGCCACAGTTAGAATTTTGGCCGTCTACTACAAAATCCCTCTGAGCAGATATCCTATTCTGTCGTCTGAGAATAGGACACGCATTTGGCACCCATAATTTTCTATTCACCGGAAATGAGCCTCCAATCTGCGGTAGATGCGGGGAGAGGCTGACCGTACTCCACGTCCTCCTGGAGTGTCGGGAAGCCGAATCTGAGAGAAAGGGACCTTTCTCTTTAGCATACCAGCATCACATTCCTCTCCATCCCGCAATGTTTCTTGGTCCAGAACCGCTTTTCAATACAGACACAGTCCTAGGTTTCCTCAGAGATGTGGTCTTACATGTAACGAGTCCCATATTCGTAGCGCTTCCTCTCTTTAGAGGATGCCGCAGGAATAGTTGTACTGTATAGCACATGCCTCTAGGCCCTTGTGTTTCAAGGGCTCTGGTGAGGCAGTTGTGCTCTAGCTAATTTTTGCATCTTACATGTACTGCATATCATATTCTTCCGCACTCCAGTGTAAGGCTCATAGTACTGATCATTAGTCATCGCCATAATCTTGTTGCAGGTAGAATTTACGCACTTTACAGCGACAGTTTTTAGGCCCCTTTAAAGCCTCACCATATCAGCTTCACAGAACTCATCATTCCACCGCAAAATCAATAGCACTGTCTCAGCGCTCTTTGGCCATATCTGGTCCTTGCGCCACTAAACAACACATATTCATTCATTCATTCGATGACACGGACACATCTTGCACGAGAAATCGAAGAACATCAGGAACAAATAAAGAAAACTCCACTTATTAACTTCTTAATTATATTTTCGGGACATACCGCAAATTACAAATTGTGGCCGGTGAGCTTGCAAAACATAGGCACTTGAAATGAATTTCCAAGATGATACCAGTTTCGAGGTATAATTTCCCAAAATATGGAACGAAATACCTGGCGTTCCAGTTATTTTGTGCTCCAATGCATAAAAGAGCGTTTTGTTGAAAAAGTAAGTGAAACAACAGTGCATTTTTACGGGAAGTTCGATGGCGCATATTTCCAAACTAGCGCCATTCTGGAACGTCGCTCCAAGTGGATACACCTTGCAAACTAACCAGCTACAATTCGTAAGTGTCAATGTGTGCCGTAAAGTAATTCATTCTGAAGATAATTGATGAATTTTTGTTAATTAGTTGAATATGTGTTACATTTCCCGTGCAGGTAAAGCCCGCTCCTCTGAATAATCCAGCTCAAGGCCAACAATTATATTATCCGCAACAGGCTATTTTTAAACATTCCAAAAATCTAAAAAATGAGAACCCTGTGTACATGCAGAACGCGGATACAGGCTCACGCCATGATGCCCTAATAATCGTTGAATTTGTTGGCTCTGGCCGTAAAATCACGTGATGCTCGAGCCTCAAAGGATATTTAGAATCCGCTGCCCCAGCAGTTAGTGATGATATGCAATAATGACAAGGTTAGGCTTAAATACATGTGTACAAATTCCCTCGAAATTCGGCAGAGGGCCCGCCATTCCTTCAGCTCATTGGACCAAGCTAGAAAAGCACGTGTATAGATTTGACCCATGGCGGTGCCAAGTTGCTTTCGCTGAGCTCGACCGCTGGGAAGACGTCTTCACATGCTAATAAAACATGCTCCGTCGTTTGCCTAGCTTTACCGCAGTAAGCATATGCTTCTTCCTTCATTCTCATATCTCGCTTTAGAAGTGCATGTTCTAAGGCATCCCGATCTCGCTTCGAAAAGTAATGAGCTTGTCCCTTTGAGTTATCGTAAATGGTTTCTTTCCTGATTTCGTTTTTTTTCTTATGCAGTTACTCATGGCAGGTTTCTTTTTAATTCCCTCCACAAATGAGATTACCTCGGCTACTCTGAGTTTCCGCTTGACGTTCTTTGTTACTGTGTTGCTCACCTTACAAGCCGCACACTTGCTGGTAGGCTTTCCAATTCTCTTCCTCCACTGTGAATCAATGTTATTCCTGTACAAATATTTGAACACTCTCCCAGCCCGTTTGATTTCTTTCATATTCCTCAGTATTTGTTCGTATTTTATTTTACCGTAAGCTTCCCTCACTTCAACACTTGTCCAGACCATATCACCTCGCACAGCTTCATTTGTAGTCTTCCCGTGAGCGCCCATTGGGAGGCATCCCACTGACCTTTGATTGCCATCGAGTCCTCATTCTACCCCTGATTTAAAGCAAACAACCGCATTTCCAAATATAAGTACTGGAACTACTATACGTTTCCACATACTCCGGAGCACATCTTACCTATTGTATTCCCATAGCGCTATGCGTTTTATTATGGCAGCATTTATCTTCGTTTTCATTGGTATTGTTTTTTCCTGTATTTCCATATATCTATTGTCTTCGTTTATTTATATACCAAGGTACTTATACTCTATTACGCCAGGTATTTCCTCCCACTGCATTGTCACTGTCTGTTCGCCGTTTTCATCGAATACCCTAACACCTGACTTTTAACGGCAAATTTCAGAACTCATTGCCTTCCTGCCAATAGATATTAGTCAGACATGGCATATCACTTTCCTTGTTATCTAGCAAGACAATGTCATCCGCATAAAACAAACCTGGAAACTACTGCTTATTACTGCACCCGCCTGTTTGTGTTAGAGATTAAAGCCGATATTACTTCCTTCTAGCGCCCTCTCCATCCTTACCATGTACATCATAAATAGCAGTGGGGATAAAGGGCATCCATGCCTCAGTTCCTTGTTGATATCAGCTCCTCATGCCTTCGCATTATACGCAAATGGTATTTTCTAGGTAAATTACTCTCAAAATCTGTAGACAATCGTCGCCTAAGCTTTCCCTTTCCAGAATATCCCACAAGATGGTGTGGTCTACGTAGTCATACGCTCCTGTATTGTCTAAACAGGCCATTTACAACGGTCTCCTTTCAATTCTGGATATCTTAATACATTGAGCAGGGAAAAATAAGTTATCATCCAAACGACTGCTTATTCTGAAGCTATTCTGAAGTTCTGCCAAAATTCCGGTATTATCTACCCATGCTCGAAGCTTTAACTGCCTGCATTGCTAACCTGTATATTACCGATCTAATGGTCAATGGTCTATAAGAGTTATTTCCATCTTTCTCCCCCTCACCTTGATAACTAAAATTCACTCTACTTTGTCGCCAAGTGTCTGGTGTTTCTCTATCTTTCAGACTTTTTTCTGCTGCTCTAAACAGAGCTTGCTTACTTTTTGGTCCTAGTTCACTATTGCGCCTAATGGGAACCTCATCAACCGTGGCTGTGCATTTCGGATTTATCTCTTTGGCTTTCTTCCAGTTGAAATTTGCCAGCACCAGCTCCTTTTCTATCTGGTTTTCTTTTATGCCCCATTTTTTCTTCAAATACAACCTCGTCTTTGCATTGGAAAGATTCGGCTGTTACTTTTTGGATGTAATTTATTGCCGCTTCTCCTTCCAGTCTGTTTTCATTTTCGTCTAGGATATGTTCTTGTACTGTTATTGACTTCCTGCCTAATAATTTTATGATGCGGCTCCAAAATATTCTTGCTGCGGCCTTCTATTTCTAACGTATTTCGGAGAACCAATGTTCAATTTCACCGTTGATCTTTGCTTGCACCAGTATTTGAAACAAAGATTTCTTCTCCCGATATATTTCACATTTTCTGGTTACTTCATCCTGCGGCAACTGCGCTTTCTTTCTGCCTTCCTGTGTTCGAGGGCTCCTTTCTGTCTTTCGGCGATCGCTTTTCGTACCTCCCTGCTCTACCAGCTTTTGGTTTCTTTTTTTTCCTTTCCAACGGACATGTTTTTTCTGTTTCCGTAATTCTGTCTTTATTACACTTAGAAGCTCAATATATTCCCACCGTTTACTTGACCGTTTGCGAAGTTCTTCCTCGACTGTTGTGACTATATTTGTTATTTGTTCAGCGTTCAAATTTGGACTAGCTATTTTGCACTCCTTCCTCGCCTTCCGAACTACATATCGCATTGTCAAAATGATTCGTTTATTGACACTCCCTATGCTGCTGCACCCTTCCTCATCAATGATCATTTCTCTCGACTTGTCATGACTTCCTTCAGTCATCAGACACTAGTAAATTGTTCATTGCAGATTTCCCTATTCCCACGTGGTCTGCCCGTTACACTTAGACCCTGTATTTACGATAATGAGGTTATGTTGCTCACAAAAATCTCACACCGACTTGCCGTTGCTGTCGGTATAGCCATCTAGGTCCTGTATGTGGGCATTCATGTCACCTAACAGGGTAATTTCGTCATCATATCACCCTTAATATCAGCACTTAGGCATTACACTAACTCTTGATTCTTCTCTGCGCAATTATGTTTGGTCCAGAAATACGTTACGCCCAGCCAAGTTTTCTTTGCAGTCATTGTGCCTGATAACCAAAAATGCAATGTACAATTTGAATTTACTCTTTTCCATTTGGCTCCCTAATGGATGAACACTCCGACGCCCCCTCCCTTTATTTCCGATTTAGTTCTGTTGTACTGTTCCTAAACTTATTCTCAATCTGTGGCGGCTCTTCCGAGTCTCTAAGGTGCGATTCTGTTACCGCATATTTCTTCTCTCTTTAACTGCTCCTCAAACTCTGCCCAGATTTTCTTTCTTCTGCCGTCCTGCATGTTCATGTAGCTTATTGCATGGCGAGCTCTTTTTGTTGGTTTCCTCCGTTTTCTGTTATAGTCGGTGATGCGGTTCGGAGGTTCCCCAATGGGACGTTATTTATTACTACCTACACTAGCCTCCCGAGCACCCGTAGGCCCCTAAATAAACCAACCGTGTGACCAGTAAGTCACCAGCCCTCTTCTCTTCCAAGCTTGTAGTTGAAGTTGACCCCGTCTAGTTCAAAACCACCACAGCTTCTCACTTCTTTGTTTACTCCGACAACCTCGAAACCTTTCTCTCGGCTCATTGTCCATATAGTATAGCAGCATTAGCAGCCCCCACAGCTCTCTGTACATTACCGTCATGTACAGGCACGTCTAGCACCATGTACACCATGGTCTACACCTTACGGGATAGCTCACGCAAGTAGTCTACCCCCTTCGCCAAGCGCTGGGCTAGTCCTGTCCCGTTTTGTGTAGCACGTCATTTAGCCCACCTGCTACTACGAGAAGGTTGCGTCAGTGGCAATTTTCCGCAAGTTCGTTTTTGCTCACTCCTTCAAAGCGCCCAATGTCCATCCTGGAAAGCATCCTACAACCTCTATTTTGCCATCTTTCACCCGCTTCACAATTGCCTCTGAGAATCTAGCCAGGTTTTAGTCGCCAGCGGTAATCACCCTTTCACTCTCTTCTACTGCCGATGCCTCTTCCGGCTATCATTTATCATCCTTTTCTATGAGATTTGGACTTGACAAGGGGCATTAACCCGTTCCTGCTTTCCCTTTGTGGCCGCATCAAGGTAGATGCCACTCTTTCCAGCTATCCCCCCCCCCCCCATGTTGCGTGAATTCCACGTGCTTTGGTGACACGCTCTCTCCTGTCACGCCGGTAGACAGCGGTCCATAGCCACTACCATTCTCGTTCACAGTGGCGGCCCTGTTCAACTTTTCCTCGGCTGCATGAAGTCTTTCTTCCACCGCCTTCCGTGCCTCCATATTTAGGTCATTTTTTAGCTCTTCGACCTGTTTCACAAGCTCATGCTGGACATCCGCCATTTTCTTTAGCCCAGCACCGACATCGCAGTGTGTAACGATTGGCTTGATTTCTTTTTTATTGTCATCCGTCCCCTCGTCTACCTTGAAGGAACCACTGATAAATGCCCGTTTTGCCGCCTTTCTTGCGATGGGTTGCAGTTAGCTTTTTCTAATGCAAACACCGAACCTTTCAGAGCATGTACCTTCTAGCAAAAGCCGATACGCACAGTATCTAAACACGTACAATGCCGCAAATTAATTACCTCCAATCTTTTAGAGGCAATAAATGCCGCACAGACGTAAGGTATGACAAATGGTTGCACGTGTACAACCACGTGGCCACGCTCTCACTGTCCTACCAAATAAATATTCGCGATGCCAATGCACACACAGTAAAACCACTAATGCCTATTAGTGTTGCCACTTCTCAACCACTATTTAAAGCTATAAAAATTCGACGTCCCAGTCGTTTGCCCGTGCTGAAGCACATGGCGCGGAAGGACACTCCTACTGTCCTACAAAACCAAAGATACACGAAACACACCAGCGCACACGAAAAAAAATAGAGAAAGAAAAAAGCTAACCAGTTATTATTTAAAGGCTGAAAAAATTAGCAAATCAAAAACAGAAGCAAGTTCAAAGCATGCACAAAACTTATGTTTTCGTCGCCGCCACAGAGCCCTGAAAAAACACGTCCATCCGCCACAAACGTCGCCACCACGCGGATGAGCGGAGGCGAGCGCCATCTGAACGGTTTTCTTGCAATTAATCGAGCGTGCCGCGCCGCTCTATGAATGGTAGAAATGCCGGAAAAAAAGGGGGTGGGGGTGTTTGACTTCCCGCGTCAAAGAATCATCTTTTTTTGTATATTCAAATTACAGACCGACGCTATCATGTCTGTAGATGGTGATCACGTCACACTTTACGATTTTTCGGAATCATTTGACTTTCAGGAATTAAGTTAGTTCAGTAACGCCTCGGCGTCACGCGGCAGGCATGCGGGGTTGTGTCTCGGAATAAGTTTTGCGCGAAACTATGTTTGATTCCCACACCGGATTTTCTTTTTTTTTTGCGACACGGAGCCCTTAACGCTATCGCGTTGATAATCGGAGTGCGTGGCTGCCCGCACTTTGTATGGCATGGGTGGCCACTGGAAACACCGAGCAAATGCATGTTTTTATTATTCGAAAGCGAGGGTGTTTGTTAAACCATGAGGCCGAATCCGGCCGCTCAACTATCACGCAGCCTTCAGCGCTGACGAAGAAAGCAAAAGCCGGCCATCATTCGGTCCGAGTATCGAGTATCAATCGCTGAGCACTGCAGACAATCGCAAAACAGACGCTGACTTCTTTCAGCCTCGTGCCGGAAGGGCCGGCTACTTGATCTCGACCAATGTCGACGCGCAGCTTCCAACTTCGGGAGCGTACGTTGATATTTGCCGAGGGCAGATATCATCGCTGCCCGCGCTCGCTAGACAAACAGGGCCGGTCCGTACGAGGAGCTTCGAGTCGTTGGCCATTTAGAGTTGAATTTGGAAAAAAAAACTAAAGTAGCGGTAGCCTTTCCTTTTCACATCTGTACGCCGCACCGGAAAATTAGCGTACCTGGTTGCTTTAAGTGGAAATGTGCATTTTCTGAAAAAAAAAACGCTAGATAGAAGACTAAAAGTCATGTCACGCAATATATGTAAAAAAACCCTTCTCTCATGAGCAAGATGTCGTTTGTTCATGATATGTCGCACTAGGCTTAAAAACACTGACATCAGTCAGACATAACGCCGCAAGCACCGCAGCTTTATTGCAGCCTGTATCCGTGTGTTCCGCGGCTGACGTGTGATGACGACCATGGCAGTGCCGATGAAGGCACGATGAAGATGACGATGAAGTTGGCGATACATCACTTCTCCCCCTCTTACAGGTCCAAGCGTTCAGGAGGCCGTCGCTCTCGGGTCGATCTTCGTAAGAGTGGCGGGCTATCCGTCTGGGCCACCACTCCGTCTGGTACCCCAATAAGAGTTCCGCCGGCGACTTTCCATCCTTGACGGGCGTTCGGCGATATCGACATAAAACCCGCGCTATGCATATTTTGAGGTCTATTCCGGGGTTCTTCTTTAGTCCTTCCTTGAGCGTACGCACTGCTCGTTCGGCTAACCCATTCGACTGTGGATGATAAGGGGCTGTTGTGAGTTGTTGCACATTGTTCCGTGCCAGAAACTCACGAAAAACTTTGCCCACAAATTGTGGTCCGTTATCAGAAACAAAGGTTTTTGGAAGGCCGAACCGTGCAAATATTGATCTTAGCGCGTTGGCCGTGGTTTGCGAAGTGGCAGTTTTCATTGGAATGGCTTCCATCCATTTCGTTTCCGAGTCGACGACGACTAAGACCATTTGTCCGTCCAACGGGCCTGCGAAATCTGCGTGCAGCCGGCTCCACCTTTCCCCGGTGGCTGGCCAGGCCAAAGGTATCTGTGCTGGTGGCATCGCTGAAGCCTGCGCACATGTGGAACATGAGTTCACCAGTCGCTCTATGTCGGAATCCAGTCCCGGATACCAAAACAACGTTCTCGCTGTGGTTTTCATGGCTGTCATGCCGGGGTGTGTCTCGTGCAAAAGACGCAACACACGCCTTGCCACCGCCAGGGGTAGAACAATGCGATGTCCCCAGTACACCAAATTATGGCTGACTGTAAGCTCTGTTCTTCTGTTGAAGTACGGCCGGAGATGCTCATGGCCCTGCGGAAGATATGACGGCCATCCCTGGGAAATCCATTTTTTAACCTGCAGAAGGCTGGTGTCTCGATTAGTCAGATGTTCAACCTCGCGGGCGCAAAGCGCTGTTTCCTCAAGAGAGTGGGCATACAAAACGTACTCGTCGGCAGCAAAGTCCCGCGGCTCCTCCATTACTGGCAAGGGCAACCGACTGAGGGCATCAGCATTGGAATGGTCACTTCCCTTCCGGTACTGCAATGTGTAGTTGTAGTTGCCAAGAAACAAGGCCCAACGCTGTATTCTTGCGGCCGCCATCGGTGGTATGGCTTTACCTGGATTAAATAAACCAGTAAGAGGCTTGTGGTCTGTTACTAAGACGAACTGATGTCCGTACAGGCAGTCTTTAAACCGGGCGACGCCGAATACCAGTGCCAAAGCTTCTTTTTCTAACTGCGAGTAATTGCGCTCGCACTGGGTAAGTGTCCTGGACCGGAATCCGATGGGGTAGTCAACACCATTCACGCGGTGCGACAAAACGGCCCCAATGCCTACTGGTGATGCATCGCACTCCAGCCGCAGTGGCTTATCCGGGTCGAAGTGAGCCAGAAACTTGGAAGCCACAATTGCCTGCTTAACTTGCTGAAATGCTTTCTCCTGTTCCTGGCTCAATTGCCACTTGACTCCTTTGGATAAGAGAGCATGTAGCGGAGCTGGCATGGTGGCCAGATTGGGCAGGAACTTGCCATAGTAATTTATGAGACCGAGAAATGCTTTCAGCTCACTCACCCAGGTGGGCTTTGGGACTACAACAACGGCTTTGATATTGTCGTCCTTCGGTCGCAGACCCTTCGCGTCGATACGATGACTGAGAAATGTGACTTCGTCTTGCCGAAACTTGCACTTCCCCTTGTTCAGTCGGAGACCATACTCCCGCAGCCGCTGCAGCACGGTTTTGAGCCTAGATGAATCACGTTTTTTCTCGGCGATGATAATGTCATCCAGGTACACCTGCACACCAGGAATATCCCCCAGCAGTCCGTCCATTCGCCTTTGGAATATGGCTGGAGCAGAACTTACGCCAAACGGTAATCTGTTAAAACAAAAGAGACCCTTCTGGGTGTTGAGGACTGTTATGTTCTTTGCTTCCTCATCCAATGGCAACTGGTTGTAGGCTTGACGCAAATCCAAGGCCGTGAATACTTCGCCACCGTTTAACCTAGCAAAAATGTCGTCCACTCGAGGCAACGGGTATTGTTCTACCACAGTGGCCGCATTCACAGTCATACGGAAGTCTCCACACAGTCGGAGGGACCCATCGCCCTTCAAAACGGGTACCACATGGGTTGCCCATTCAGCGGTTTTTACCGGCGTCAAAACGCCTTCCGCGACCAGCTGATCCAACGATTCAGACATCTTATCTCTGAGAGCGTAGGGTACAGCACGGGTCTTAAAGAACCGTGGACACGCGTTTTCTTTCAATTGAAATGTGACCGGTGGTCCTTTGCACAGGCCGAGTCCCGGAGCAAACACGTCGGCATATTCGTCAAGCAGCTGTTGCAGACCTGTGCTGGCAGCCTGTATTCCAGCCGGTTGCAGATTCGCTACCACATTCGACGACATTGCCACTCCAACTTCATTAAATGCCTTGATGGTGTCTCTGCCGCACAAAGATGGTCCGGAGCGGTCGCCAACTATGACAGTACCAGGAATATCTTTCCCGTCGCACGTAGCGGTCATGCTAAGCTGGCCGACAACTGGAAGTTCTCCCAAGAGACAAGAGAGCTTGAGCTGTGAACTCTCCAACGGACGCCAGAGCTGCTTGTACTTGCGGAACACCGTTACGGAAATGACGCTTACAGGTGACCCTGTGTCCACCAACATAGTGAGCGGAACGTTATTCCAACTGATGTCCTTGTAAATAGGCCTAACCTTGCGGATACTGGCTGCGTGATGGAGAACCGCTGTAATCGTGTGCAAGGCGTCGTTGTCGTCCGAGCTTGTGTCCTCTCCGGCTGCCATGGCGTACGAACCCTGGCGCCGTTGTCTTGCTGGATAAGATCCCTGCCGACGGTCACTATTTGTGCTAGACAGGCACATCCGACGTAGATGTCCTCGTTTTCCACACCGGTGGCACACCGCGCGAAGGTGTTTGCACTCGTCCTCAGCATGCGATTCTCCACACTTTCCACACACGTCGCGGTGTTCCGGCTTGGGACGTCGCTTCGAGGAATGGCTCTTTTGTCGGGCAAAAAGTACTTCTGAGTGCGCCGAGTTCATGCTCCTGGCATGTTCAACAGCTCTCTGTGCCGAGACAGCAAAGTCTTCAGCCTCTTCTAAGGTGAGCTTCCGTCGCGTCAGTAAATGGCGCCGAACGTCTTCATCCAGCACTCCGCAAACGATTCGATCCCTCAACATGCGCTCCAATGACGAGCCGAAGTTACACTTCTCAGCTAGGCGTCGAATGTCCGCAATGAAGCTCTGAGCAGCTTCCCCGTCTTGTTGCGAACGCATGAAGAAAGCATAACTTGCAGCGATCTCGTTGACCTCCGGAGCATAGTGATCTTCCAGATACCCGACGACTTCCTCATAGATCAGTTCATTCACCTTTTTTGGTTGACACCGGCCCTGCACCACACCACTGCACTGTCCGTGAGCGAAGCGATGAGCAGCGCTCGCTTCTTCGTTGGGTCCACGATGCTATGAGCCTCAAAGTACGCCTCCAGGTGAACGCGATACGTAGGCCACGTACCTTCTGCATCGGCAAATTCCGGTGGCCGTCCAGCACTCATGCTGACGCGGGTCTTCTCACCTAGCGACGCTAGGCCTCATCGCCACTGATATGTCGCACTAGGCATAAAAACACTGGCATCAGTCAGACATAACGCCGCAAGCACCGCAGCTTTATTGCTGCCTGTATCCGTGTGTTCCGCGGCTGACGTGTGATGATGACCATGGCAGTGCCGATGAAGGCACGATGAAGATGACGATGAAGTTGGCGATACATCAGTTCAAACTACTGTGTGGTGAAGAATGTTTTTTTTTTTTAAGAATTAGTCTTTGGTGGCAGATTGATGACAATTCTAAATAAACTAAGAGAGGTAGATATATTTGGCAATACACTATTAAAATGCGCACGCGCCGTCTGTGCACGACAAATCAATCACAGCCGACGGTGTAATGATCATTACATATACGAGTGTAAAGATCCTAACACAGTTAACAGCGGTGAATTGTAGGACTAGCGTTAACGTTATATTACACTGCAGCCAGAGATTCAAAATTGAGGTTTTTCCTCGCAGAAAGACGACGCACTACCGGTGCTGAATGGTTCCTTAATTAATTTTAGCTTGCGTGACGTCATCTAGTGACATTATCCTTCATTTGGGAGGCAGTAGAGGATGTGTGATATCCGCCGTGTTTGAGGCACTCAGCGCACTGCTCAACGTGTGACGTCATTTGAAACAAAAAACAATAAAATAAAAAATAAAAAATAAATACATATAATGTATATTTAAAATAAATAAATAAAATAAATACGAGAAATAAATAAATGATCTAGTGGTGAGCTAAACACGCAGCAAAGCCCGTGAATGGCTTCCAAAATTTTCCAAAAGCTTTTGAGCACATCTTCACGACTTAATGCGCGTTTGTAAGGAAGGCTTCGTAGGCATAAAAACGTTTGTTTCATGTTCACGCTCTTCTTTTTTAGCTTACTGTCTGCGTGTTCGCGATACATGAGTAGATGGTATATAACGAAAAACGTTGCCCAAGTTCCCAACTCCGTGTTTGGACCTCCGTCTGTTTACAGCCAGTTTTCCCATCTATCTACAGTTAACGAACAGCAGCACATCGACTTACCACTTTATAAATAGCCATTATAATTCATAGCTGTTAGGTACGGGTTACTGACGCAGTGAATTCAGAAAACCTATCTACATATACCTGAATTGTAGAAAGCACAGTACAAGTGAATGAAAAAATACCTTCAATGGGCTATTGCAAACTAAACATCGGTGCTTCATTCTCCTTTCCTATAGTCTGGCTGATGATAATATCGTTGAAGAAAAATTTTGAAAGGGACAGAAGTAAGGATTATGATACTTGTTTCAGTTACTGTCAGCTTGACAGAGGCAAAGTGTAAGTTTTAGAGTTCACAAGGTCAAATGTCAGTTGCGCCTGCCCCATACTTGTCGAACACTACATCCGGATGTCGGCGAAAAAGTAAGTCTGCCTAATTGTTTTGCTACCTACCAGGCGACCGTTCAACGGTGCTGTTGGAATAAAGACAAAAAGGAAAAAAAATCGAGGTTAGAGAAGCTGAACCTCTGCAACATCAACAGTTGGAATACGTAGTCTCTTTTTTTTTTCGAAATCTTGTTATAGAGTCCCGCAATGCAAAAAGCGATACCTCTCGCAGCAGGAAGCACCAGAATGTGCCGATCAATAAAGAAGTCCAATTTGCGCGCCAGTAGGCGCTCTGGCTTCGAAAGCGTACTAAGAACTGCACTCTGGTGCGCCGGTTGCTGACTGTGACAATGTTACGGAGCCGCGCATTCCTAGCAGCAATTTTGGGGTGCATCCTTCCTGAAAAGTAAGTGTCCAGTCTTCCGCGCACAGATTAAATGGTGAAAGGTTGCCAGCTGCCAGTCATGGCTGTACGGCGAAAAGATCGATGCGTGGGTGTGGAAAACTGCTGGCTCCCATGATGGCTGTAGAAAATAGTCGATTTCAGATAAACTTACACGTCGCGCTCAATAAGCTTCACGGGAACAGTGGGTAACACCAAAATAAAGATTATTTACGATTATGTATCGGACAAAATTTGCTCTAAATTATCCATTTAACCCCAGTATCGGGAAAATGCAGACTGAATATGCGCCGTTAAATGCATACACGTTCCGGTTAGCAGATTTCGGAACTGAAGTTTTTGACAATGGCGGAACCTTTTATAGTATATGAACAGTGACATTCCTGGCAGGCATAAGGTTCACATTTATCGAATAAGGCGCTAGGCACAGTTTCTCGCAAAAGGTGATTCTTTGAGTAATTCCGGGCTACATGTCGAGTACTGGCCCCCAACATGTATAGTTCCCACAGAATTTTATTCTGCGTGAATGGTAGAGACGATTATCGTGTGAATTGCTTCGTCCAACGCCACTTGTAAGCTTCATGTGTAGATGTTGTCACTAGATCGTTCATTCCCTACTTATAGTCACTATTGGCCTGAAAGTCTGAAGCCTGGCAGGTAATCATTCAGTATATATCCAAATATTTTCATACTGCTACATCGCTAAACAAAGCTCAGCTTTCTATCTGCTTATACATGACGATACTGCAGATTATGCGGTCACAGGTTGGTTTTACTGCCGCACTTTCTTCTGATGATTCCGAAATCGCGCGTTGTCTGCTGCGTACCACAATCGCCACATCAGAACCCACTAAAATATATTGAAAACACGGAAATGGACTGAATAGGCTGCCACTGAACCAATTTCAATTTTTCTGGTTCATAATGTAGGATCACACATTTTCTGTTGAACTGGCACAGCCTATAAACCAATCTGTGATCTCGTCACGCACCCAATAGTCAGGGACACATTATTTTTATCAGTTTCCTTTTTTGGTCACCACGTGGCGTATCGATCGCAATAAGATGTGGCGTGTGTATGCTGCCGTGAAGATTCGGAGACCACTCAGCACTAACTAATAATATGTGAAGGGATTCACGCAGTGAGACCCGTAGATAACATAGACCTTCTAGAAGCGCTTGGATTTAAAGAAGACCGGTCAGCATTCGAGATAAGCAAGAGACATTTAGAATAGTAGTGAAAAAAAAAGTATGGAAGAAATTGATACGGACGGATTCGTTACAGGCATATATAACCATTCAAGAAAGACAAACTATTTTTGCGGAAGAGAAACGGATTAGGGAGGCGTATACTAAAATGCGAGAATGAAAAACATGCGTAGCATATTTCGTTAACTGAAGCAGGCTAGGCGACTATTCGTCCCCGCGCCGTTTCAAAGGGGATATCTATAAATCATGAACGTTCATCATAATCATCATTACCTACTTCCTGGACTCGTTCTTAGAAAAGTAGAAGAAATTTGCGATATCAAAAAGAAAAAGAACGAAATGCCAATCGTAGAAATTTAGTACCCCTAAAGTAAAAATTGCGTCATTCCCATAAAGCGCACCTGTTAATTATTTATAGTTTACCCGTAACTCTTAGCGCAGCCACGTGACATTTATCCAGCTAGCAGACGCGAAATTCTAAGAACAGTTACGTTACGCTTATAAATGTCCAATTACTAAAATAATTACCCGAAGCAGAATCACCTCTTTCATTTAGTGTTTACCTGGTTTTTGCAGCGTAGGAACTGTTCGTTATAAACTATGACACGTTCTCACTGTGAAGGTATTAGTCCGCAAACATTATATCCTTCGGATTATTGCTTTTTTTTTCTTTCTCACAAACCAGCAACACGTGAATATTTCACATGAGAAAATCACGTGCCTGCAAGACACTCAAGTGGATTAGTTAATGACACAGAACAAACAACACCACAGCGTTCCTACTTTCATTTGGCATTTACTGCACCGGTACGCCCACATGTGTGGCAGGTTCGAACAACCCTCCATTCGTAATTAATATTCCCTGTAGGCCTCCTGCAGCTTACATACACGGCTCTATTACACTGAATTCCTCTCCAGTGTAGTTCCATTCATCCTACACCCCGAGTGGGCAATGCAGTCGTTGCGGTCACATGCAGGAGTGAAAAATCGTATGTCCATATACCCATAGCCTAATCTCATGGTTCCATGCCCCCTCCCCTCCCACCCAGCCTCACCTACCTTCTCCGCCTAGGTGGGCCGGAAGTGCGCACCGGAACCTAGGCCGAACTTCCACGCTGCTAGTTGAAAGGCTCGCTGGTTATTGAAAGGCCCACCTTTACAACGGAGTTTCTGCAAACATTGGCTGCTCAGTTGAAGCTGCAGTACTCATATGATTATTCAGCTTGAATAGTATCCCGGGATCTAGCTGTTCCCTGAAAACACGCAGCCTTCAAACCGGTTCATACAATGATAAGAGAGCGGCGCTCTTTCATGTTGTGAAAGGGATAATATCAGGGGTGCTATGCAGGATGCGCCGAGTTTCTCGTTCACCCGAGTTTTGCCCGAGTTTGCTCGACGGCAGTCAGTGAACGGAGATAGCGCGGAACGCGCCGAAGGTGCAGGCAAAAAAATATGTAGACAAAAAGCCGCGTATGACAACATGAGCGCACCCTGCGTGGCACGCTGCTTCCACGTTTCAAGCGCAGAAGGCTGCACAACGAAACGCGCCAGCACCGCGTATTGTTATCAACGGATTATCGCAACTTAGCGATACCGTGACTGCCCCGCTGTCTGTCAGCACACTTGCCGTGAGCCGCTTGCCACGCCTTTCCCGGGCGCGTCAAGGGCGTTCCTCATCTTTCGGGCGCTATCTATCTATCCTCCATCGAATGCGAACGGGGTACATGCGGCGCATTCTTGCACCTACACTTTCACTCAAACGAATACGTTAAAATACAACAAATAAAATAACGCAGATTTTTATTTCTTTAGGTATCTGTTTTTCGTTTTGAACGCTAGAAATTTGTGATGACAAACGGAGATCGAGCAAATTATTAAATTTTGCGCTTCTTGCCGTGAGTGGCGACAGGGAGGCGAAAGCTTAGAAGCGGTACATTGAAGCGGGTTCCACGCACGAGGGCGTTCATACGGTGATAAATCGCCTAGGGGCGCTGCAGTGCTATTCTCAATAAAGTCGGTCATGATCCATGGAGGGTCATGGCCACTCTTTCTCCATTAGGGGAATAGAAACGCAGCGCCGCGGTACGGCCGTTCATCGCAGGCGCTTCACTAGGCTATTAAGGCCCCCGCTTGACCAACTAGAAACGCAGCTGTCGTTGCAAAATGGCGGTATGTTATTTTAGAGTGCGTAGTGACGCAGTTCAGTGAAAATGTACCAGTTTATCTTTGTGCGCGAAGCCTCTGCGATACATTACGAAACGTGCGTGCTTCCCCAGCGACACAATTCATCGCTTCTCATCGCTTGCCCAGTGAAGGCGCCTCTGGCGCATGTACGCAGTATATGAGTGTGTTGTGCAGTCGAAGGTGCTTGCGGATTACCTCTGCTGGAGCCAGCAGCGATCGCAGATGGATATGGTAACGACACCGCAGCACTCGCATTTTGGCAGGTGAGGGCACTTGTGTGCAGTTATGAAATCAGATTTCGAACGGAGAGAGGTGTTGGAACTGTTGAGTGCGCAGTGCTTGTGATGAAGAAATGCCATTGCACTGGGCCTAGAAGAGCGAGCGATTCTCAGACGCTGATCGTGTTTACGACGTTGTGGCTCCGTTTCATCACCGATGACAGAGCAGCCATCTGAAACGACTGCTGCAATACGCACTCCTCAGCATCGTCGTCCCCCTCGACGCCTCGACGCCTTGCAAGCAGCTACAGTGACGTGCCGATAATTATTTACTGTGCGCTACGCGCCACAATGCAGGCAATGAAACCGTGTTGTGCGGCCATCTCAGCCCGAGAAGATGTATGCCAGCGACAGTCAACGCTTTGTTTTTGATAGTGGTGCTCAGTACATCACCGATGACAGTGTGTTGTGTGTGTTTTATGTCGGGGGTCAGGATTGTTGATGCCTCTCAGCTCGACACCGCGTCGCTGTTGCCGGAAGATAAGTTGGGCGTGGCCCAACTGTAGTGGGTGCGCGCGCAATAGTTACATGCCTCGCGCGGGGCGTGACCTCTGGTTTTGATTGACAGGCGAACTCGTGCTAAACTCGTACATCGCGAAACCCCCTCCGAGTTCAACTCGGGAACATGGCGGCGGCAGCAGCAGCCTGTTTCATTGCATCCAGCGGCAGCAAGCGTCAGTATGACCGTCCGGACCCGTTCACCTGCATGACCGACGGGGAGTTTCAGCGTCATTTTCGCCTGTCGAAGACATCAGTGTGCTGGCTGTGTGACGAGCTAGGCGAATACTCTCGTCTGCGGAGACAGCGTGACGGGCTTCATTCGCTCACCGTCGTAGAGCAAGTCATCTGTGCCTTCCGTTTCTACGAGACTGGGAGTTTTCAGGGAAGCGTCGGCGCCGAGCGTTACATTGGACGCCATCAAACTACTGTTAGCCACTGTGTCAGAGATGTGTCTGACGCGCTTATCGATGCGGCAATGCGTAAGCGGTGGCTAGCTTTCCAGAATACTGCGGCGGAGCGGGCATATATAAAAGAATGCTTCCCACTTCGTGGGAACATTACGAACGTAGTCGGGTGTGTCGACGGAACGTACGTAGAAATTAAGGCGCCTTCAATGTCAGCGTTAGTGTGATTAACAGACTTTTTCGCTGGTTGATCACTTTTTGTCGATTGTTCTACTTATCTGTCAGGGTGCCTTCCAAATGGCTCACTTTCTTGGGAAAGGGGTTAAGTATAAATAGATAAATGGATATCACTAATTGTGTGAAGTAACCTATGAATCCTAATCTCATAAAGAACTTGGGGTTCTTCATTGGTGAAGTTACTAAGTATGCACAATGCTGAATTTTGGTCATGCGTAATCTATCGGCCGCACTATGAAACAGCGAGGCATTGCACAATTTGTTGCAGCGCGAGCTGTGGATGTTGCGCCAAGCCGGTTGTGTCTGTGCATTTGTGGCGAAATGCGTTGGCTTGCATGAAGAAAATACTTCAGATTGTTTGCTCTGTTCACTGTCGATGCTTGTGCCAGAGGTTCAGTGCATCTTTTTTTTTTTTGGGGGGGGGGGGGGTGGCGTTATTCTGGTTGGATAAATTGTAAATTTTCGTCTCATAATGGGGCACTAATTCTTAAGCATTAGATCAATGCACATCCGATACTCTGCAGAACTCTCTGTACGTGAAGATGTCATGAACCACCAAGGCATTATTACATATCGGGAGAAATGTGGTGCCGATGCCAATGAAAAGTGGGTCTTTAACTTACCATGATAAAAATAAAACTTGCAGAGCAAATAGACCATTTGTACAGCTTTAGAGCAATGATTACACAAAACGTGATATGCCCAAATGAGTAAACACTTGCCGCATTGCCAAAGTAGGCTGAGCGACATGCAGCATATATTGGCATTGAACATGTCTCGTAACCATTACTTTTATTGTAAGCCCTCGCTGTCACACCTTTCCCTCCAGCACTCCCTTTACTGAAACGTGGCACTGTCTTTCCATTGGTGTCAAGATGATAATGGTAACAGCAGCAGCAAGGCTGGTTAATGCTTGCCTCTTTGATTCATGTGAGTTTAGTGGTAAAGAATATGGCACGTTCATACATACAGCTGTGCTGCAAAATTTAACATTTGCGATTTTTCGGAGAGCTAATTTGTGTTGGGAAATTTCAAAGATGTGCACCATTGTGGCCTAATAACTAGAGCATTGGTGAGGTTGAAGACGGTGTATTGGTATAGAAGCTTGAAGTTTACTTGCACAACAATTCGACGGGACACAAAGAGAAATACACACAGCAGAATGCTTTGCTGTGTGTGTTACACTTCTTTGTGTGCTGTTGAATTGTTGTGCGATCCAACTTAAAATAGAGCATTTGGCTTCTTTGGTGCAGGACCGAGGAAGTGTGAGCTATTCGACAACATGCCAGTGCCTTGCCACACACTTATAGAAGTCGGAAGGTTTGCAAACAAAGCTTTGCTTTCAAATCCACCTGCTCATGTAATACAAGCGCTGATTGAAAGAACCATCACACAAAAATAATGGTGAAATCAATGGCCTGTGAAAAGTGTAATTTGTATATAGACACTGTTGACATAATAGGTGCCATACCGGTGCCATAATAGGTGCCATACCGGCCTCAATATTGTACTGGACAGAGCAGTTTGTTTCCTATGTGAAGCTCAACCTCCCATTACATGCTGTGCAAATAACCAAGCTCAGTTTGTTTTGACGTGCTACACAACATTCAGTGTAATCTGTTTTTGATTCTAAAGAAGTGCCAAACACCACCTCTTTTTCAAGGACGTCATGGGAATATTTGGCGAGACCTTTTTCAGCCCCTCATAATGGAAGTGTGTCCAGCCTGCTTTGCTTGGATGCCTTTATAGATTTCTGCTCCTGATCATTGTGTGCTATCAAATCACAGAAGTCTATGCAACTGGTGCAAAGCATTACGTGTTTCTATAGTCGGATACAACTTTAGGAGGCTGCGGAATCTGCACTTTGAGGCAGGTGAACACAAGCCTGCACCAATGGGCACGCACTCGATACTGATATCGTGCCGCCGGACAGACTAATATTGCTCGTTGGAGAGGGACTATTTCTTTAGACGTGTAGGCAATCGGCTGCTGCGCTTTGGTCATCTGGGCGGCGCCTCTCCTGTCTTGTGAAGTTGTATCCGACGAGAGGATGCCACTTTTCATACAACACAAAAGGACAAAGTGTACAATTATTTGGCCTATGAAATGGATACATGACAAGTGAGCTACGCATGGGCTTAAGCTGTGTGAAAATTAGTACATGCAAATATATGACACTGTTAAAGAATATGTGGTATCGAACATGCATGTAATGGCACGTTTAGATCGGGGAATGTTGCATTCATGTGCACAGTCTATAGGTGATAGCATTATTAAGGTCATGCCGTTTCCTGTCTTTTCATTGCGAAATACACACACCGTTCATATTGTGGCTAATCAACACCCACTGCATTCTTGCACATAGAAAGAAGTAACAGCACGATGACGTATATGCTGCATTAGTGTCTTTTTCATTTACACGGTCCAATAGTGGCACAGGTTGTCTTACGTGTTTGCCCATATTGAAGACATCAAGTGCATGTTACAAGTGTCCCAATATGCACAGCACAATGTTTACTGCAATAATTTTATTCATGCTCTTGAATAATAAACAAAATAATAAACTGAAAGCTCCTCTATAAGGTGTGTTCTGGGGGTTCGACTGGAAAGCAGTGAGGGCACTGATCCTACTGTTGCAGAGCTACTGTTGCCACACTCAAGAGCATGTGCCTGGCGCTCGCCTACTGCCACCAGGCGGTTGAATGCCTCCAGCAGCAGAAAGTTTTGCTGCAAAAAAAGTGGATTGTTGGAATGAATCAATCGCATATAAACCATTATTTACAAATAAAAATGCTCATTGCACTATTGGTACTAACTGCCCTTAACTGTGGAAGCCTTCAGTGTATGCATAATAAAACAATTTGTCGGGATAACATTGCTTTATTTTTCATAACAGGTTTTTTTCAGAGCCAATTGTAATGTTTATTAGTGTGCCAACAGCTGAGGTGTCCTCGCACCTTCACGAGTCTCTACTGTCAGCACCACAAACCTATTTTTGTTCACTGCAAAATCAATGGCGCTCCCTACAATCCCGTCTTATGCGAGCTGATTTCATCCTATGCCTACAAACATTATATTTTTGTCCCATTACGCAATTTTCTACCATCCTCAGCTGCAGTTCTCTCTCCTTGACATCCATTCTCTCACGCTTATGTAATCACCTGCTATAAATTGGCAACAAGTGATTGAAGACGTGCATTGCCTGCCCACCGATTCCATTTTTTTTCTTAATCTCAACTAGCATATCAGTTGCCACGGTTTACTACGCCACTGTCTTCCTGCCTTAATGCTATCTCCAACAATTTTTGTTACTTCGCTTTCTGCACAGTCCTCGACTTCTCAAGTTTCTTTGTTAACCTCCAGGTTTATGTCCCATATTGGATAACCGGTAGAATGCAACGATTCTAAACATTTTTCAAAGATATCGGTAACGTGGCGATCACGATTTGGAAATGCCTCCCATGTGCTGTTCAACCCATTAAATTTTTGTATAAGTTTCCTGCTTTATATCAGTACCTGCTATTGATATTTCACCTGGACAAAGATACTCTTTCATAGATTCTGCGGGCTGAGTGTTGCTGATGAATTTCTGTTATACCACTAAGTTAGTGAAGGTTACCTTTATCTTTTCCATACTTTCGCGGGCCCACGTACATGTAACAGCACGAGCACTCATTGGCTCTCAATGCCTTTTTTAAACTGCTGGACATTCAATTCGTTACTACGAAAGCGACTTAATCCGTGCACTATTATTATGCTAAATATGAAACAGTAGAAATATACTTATCTGCAGTTTGTCGATGCCTCCTTCACTGTGTTGGTTGCGAGATCCATGGTCGGCACCACCTCCTTGTCGCATTGTAGCTATATCGACTGTCTTCCTTTTGTACACACTGTGCAATATTCGTGACGCTCGCAGTCACGCAGAGTGGAGGAACTCAGCGCACTCACATAAGCAGCACCGGATAAGTTGTTTGTTCAGGATTGTGCGGTGAACAGTAGGTGCGCGTTGCGATCTGTAAAATCGCCTAAGCTATTGGCAGTCTTTCGGGGTGCACGGAAAGATTGCTCACGGAGCAACAGAACTATCCAAGAAATAGTGGTCATCTTCGAGCCTGATCACTACGTCGAGCACTGCAAGCTCGTAGTACGAGTTTGTTTACACTAGGCATCGCCGATGCTTAGCCGCCATGCTCGCCCGATGAATGTATGTGATGACGCCACCACAGCGTTCCCTCGTGGTATAACGCGAAGCGTACTAAATTACAAATTAGTCGAATATACATTCAGTGTACATCTTGTAAGCTTTAAAATGCTGTTAAACCACGTTAAACTAACTAATAATATTGTACTAAATGCATTTGTTTTATAACTCGCTTGTGCGTGTAATGCACTCGGTGGAACGACAAACAAGTGAAAGAAGGCGCGACCATGCACCGACGGTACGATCACGTGAGCCCCAGTTTGTCGACCGCCCAGAAGGCAACGCCCAAGGAGTGATAGCCAGCCAGAGTGAATCTAGATCAACCAATGAAACTGGAGGCTTGTCGAAAGATAAACTGTGTCTCGGTACCATTCGTACTTTCATCTTGGGGTGTCGCCAGAGCTCGTGAAGATCCCGAGTTTCGCCAAACTCGGCGCATCCTGCATAGCACCCCAGCTCACCTTTTTCATTGGGCATTAAAAAGTTTCAATATTTATTCCCAGTGAACAATAAACGAACACATGAAAGTTCTCAGAACGTTCCCGCAGTGCCAAAATATAATGCATTGCAATGCTCAAAGTAACCTAATGAAATCGGCTTGAAAGCTTAATAAAATCTTTGCAGCAAACTGCATGCTTGTATCTTTTTATTTATATCTGAAATTACTTACTATTCCGCGGTTGAGATTGTTGTAACTGCTTAAATACGCAATAGCATGTAAAGAGCAGCCCCTTCTGAGATACAGCGAAATTATTTACGAAATTGGTGAATACACGACATTTGAATACTGACAACAGGTAAGTATAGCTTAAGCGCCTATTTTATAGACAGCCTAAAGTACGCAGCATCCGTATATCTGGTAATGTAAGGCAGCACTACGCCTTCCAGAAGCATAAAAGCAATGGGGCGAACGGCATGCATTTGGCGCCGCCTGATCTGTACAAAAATATTTCACAGGTAATTTCGATATATTCAGCATTGGCAGCCCACAACATGACGGATAGCGCTATAAAGTTACGCGCACTTTCTGAGACAAATTGAATAAACATGCGCTCAATCGTATTGTAGATGCGACTAACAATCCAGATGGAAGTCCTTCGTAAACTATATATTGAAAAACCGCATGAAATGTTGCAGCAACGTTGCGTTCGATATAAACGAGAATGTGAATATTGCAATACAAATCCCAGTATTTAATAAGCGAGGCATCAAGAATGCTTGAGTTTTTATATTCACCCACACGCAAAAAATGGTAAATAATGTTCATACTAATGCAAGAAAAGTAAGTAAACAAAATAACAAAAACGTATTACCTTGCTTTCTATATGTTGCACGAGGTATTCGTGAAGGTGCTTACGAAGAGCGGACATTTTTTAATCACCCCAGGTTTATGTTAACATATTTAGCAAGGAAAAAATTTGCTCCAGCAGCCATGTCTGTATACATGCGTGTAATACCAACAAGACCTACACTTATTACTTGTGGCGGAACGACACCGTGCGAAAAGCAGAATACGCGACTTACGCAGAAGCTTCCAACTGCAGGTTTCAGACATTAACTAAAGTCTCACCCGACCGGCTGGTCTGCATTGGGGAAATGGACTTGTGTAACCAGAGTGCCAAGATTGAAAGCGAAGATGTCGCTTTCGTAAGCGGCATTTCACAGTGTAGCACCAGCTGCCCACAAGCCAGATGGACTTCGCGAGCGATAGTGCTCTGTAGGAGGCACAAGCAGTAAGCAGGCAAATGACGGAACTAGAGATAATCCAGCACGACAACGGTCAGAGCATCAAACAGCGATGAAGAGAACAGTGTCTTCGCCTTTTCCTTCTACCGAGACTGCATGAGTGAGCGTGCGGGTGTTTCGGTGCCAAATGTAAAAGCGCGAAACGCACTGACACAAAAGTGGAGAGGAAGACGCAGCGCTTTGGTGTTCTGCCGCGTTTCTGGGTCTGTTTGCTGCGCGCTCTTATATGCTTACCAATTTTTCGGAGCTAACTTTTATCGTGCTCTACGCTCACAGCTGGTTGGTCAGAAAGTTCGCGCGCATTTGACGGAGCTTGACGGCCTGTCGAGCGTTTCGCCTGCCGCCTGGCAGGAGCCATACTTGAGTGAAACGGTGCAAGGCGTCCAGCTCGACTCGCGGTCTCGCGGCGGTGAAATGCGGGAAATGGTCGCCGAGGAGCGTCGGTTGCCGCAGAAAGTACGCGCTGTTTGCTCCGCTCACCAAAGGCCGTCAATGTTTTCACACTTTTTGTCGAAAGGACAGCACAGCAACATTTTACGGATGCTGCTGTATATTATTTTTTGCTACCAGTGCCCCTTAAGCTTTTTTGTGATAAGGGAAACGGCACTTGCAGAAACATAGCGCGCCAGATAGGCCTTTAATAATAATAATAATAATAATAATAATAATAATAATAATAATAATAATAATAATAATAATAATAATAATAATAATAATCAATTTCTCTGGGCCACCAGAATATTTGTACAAAGTTCGTGAAAGACACACGACGTATTAATAGGAATGGTTTAGAAATGCTGCGCCACCGTTAAATCCATATTCAAGACGCTGGACTTAATTGGACATACTTGAGTAGCAAGCGTCTGTGCCACCGAAGTCGAAGCTATTCCGTTCGCGCTCCATCGACAGGGTCGCTGTCACGAGGCCTGCCAAATGAGAGCAGCATAAAAACTCGTCAGAGTCAGCCTTCACGTAGACGTCGCATTAGTTGTATGTTCGTTTGTGTCGCGACCTAGTAACTCAGGCAGGAACTCCTATATCGTGACAGTGCATTAAGCGCGGAAAATGATCCAAGTTCTTTCCATGATTGCTCGCATTCCGAAACGACACTCCTGGAACGAGCTTAATATATACACAGCATGTCATAGGCTCCGCTTCGCTGTCTACAACCGAAGAATGGCGACTTCGAGAGCCGATTTCAGCGTTTGCAAATACTTTGCTGAAACCGAGGTGCCTTTTATTTCTGGCCAGGTCCCTTTATAGCGGTCACCTTGTCCTCCAGCATAATTTTCTTTCCCCAACAAAAAGTTCGTCATTGTGTGGGAGATGCAGAAACTGAAAAAAAGTGGGAACAATGGGTGAAAAAATTTGCATTTCATATGAGTTCGCGCTCTTTCCTCACTTAGTGCACTCTCTATCGCCGCCATTCCGGTGAACCATAGAGTGAACATCCCAAATCCCCAGCACTTTTCTTTATCTTCCAGACAAAGTGATGGCGGGGTGCGTCCATGCCTGGAATAGAAAATTTCCAGAGGCGAAAAGCGTGAAAAACTTAGACGCTTGCCCGATGCGGACAGAGTATGTATATCCAGCTTTTGTGGACACGTAAGAAATTAAATTCTGTGGTCTTGCCTGTCAAAATCACTTTCTTGTTATGAGGCATGCCGTAGTGGCGGACTCCAGAAATTCGGACCACTTGGAGTACTTTAACGTGCACCTAAATTTAGCTACACGGGTGTTTGCGCCACCATCAAAATGCGGCCACCGTGGCCGGAATTCGAACCCGCGACCTCGTTCTTAACAGCACACCACAGCCACTAAGCAGCCACAGCGGGTTGTGGACACGTACCCACTCGCGCCCCAAGCGACCGCGGTGCCAAGCTAGCGCGTCTTCAATTTAACGAGCGGGTTTTTTCGTGAACAATTCGAAGTTCAGGTCGACAATTGAAAAAAGTAGGTGACAGACACGTTCTAGAAAACAAGCAACACGAGAGAAATGAAGTGATTATGATGTGGAAAGTTAGACTTTTGTTGCCAAAGCGGTTAGAGATTGAGCAATGGAAGCCTGTGGAAAAGACGAAAATTTGTACTCAGTTTTCGAGACAAAAACTGTCCCTGTGATAAAGCTATGCTGCTTTCGTAACAACCTCTACAGCGTACGTAGTTCAGAAACTCAGATTTCGATTGGTGCCCGTCTAAATTCTCTATACACCGCGTAACACTGTTCCGAAAAGCAATCTTTGAAACAGTCGTGCAAGTTCACGTGGTAACATTAAAAAACCCGAGCCTATCCCTGCGGAAGTGTTGGAAGCCGTGGTCGAGTGGTTTATTCTCTTGCAGCTATCGTTCGGCGTCATGCTGGCAGCGGCTGGATGCCGCTCTCCGTGACTTTTTTTTGTTTTTTATCGTCACACAGCACTTATTTTCACAATCTCCCACCAGAAGGTAACAATACAAAACTCAAGATTTAGTTTCGGTTTTCGTTTCTTCAAGAGTGCTCTTCAAATATTGTATTATCTATTTTTACCTCCGGAAACGTAGCAGTGTGTTGGTCGTTTCTTAAGTCATCGTTTTTATAATCAGATTTTATTCCATGGACAACATAAACTAGAAGCATGTGCATGTCCTTGTTTTACGTAAAAAAATAATGGTCTTGCCTTGAACCACCTAAAACTCAAACAGGTCACTGAAATTATAGATGCCTCTATAATTGGGGCAGAGAAAGTAGATAACATACCGAAGTTCTTAATGCGTAAGCATTCTTTGGCGAGTACCCCTGCAAAAACCGTCCGTCGCGCGAGAAATATAATGCCTTCCTCAGCACAAAAATGCGTCATTTTCGAAATTAGGATATTTTATGATAGTGTAAGTGTAGATTATTGGTGGTTTTATAAGCAATAAGGAACTTCTGAAACAAAAAAAAATTTAATTGATCATATAGAATACCCATACAGGTAGTACATAGGGTTCTATAGAAGATAACTGGGGAAACCTATAGTAGGGGTGGACCAGCTGAAATTTGGTGGTAAGCCAGCTTTAAAGTCAAGGGTGAGGCATGCTGACATTTGGGCGTAGGCCAACTTTACTTTAAGGGCGGGTAAACTGAAATTTGGGGGTGGCCAAGTGAATTATTGGGGGTGGGCGAACTTAAGTTTGGGGTGGGCCAGCTTGAATTCGGGGATGGGCCAAGGAAAATTTGAGTTGTGCCAACATCAAATTTGGGTGCAGGCTAACTTAAATTTAGGGGTGGGCCAAACTAAATTTAGGGTGGGGCCAAGTGAATTTTCGGGGTTCAACAAACTTGAAATTTGTGGGTGCGCCAACCGAAATTTGGGGTTGTGCCAACTTGAAATTTGGGAAGGGGGGGAGGGGGCAATTAAAATTCGGCGTTATGTGTACCCATATTTACAAAATGCCAGTTGAATTTCTGCATGCTTTTTAGAGTGGGAAAATACCAATGGGACGATGGCAAACAATGGGAAAAAGGATAAATTAGGGCTATGAACCCCTTTCTCTATAGGGCTCACTAGAGTTCAGAGAGAGAGAGAGAGCACTGTCTCATACGCGATAAAAACATTAATGAGACTTACCGCTTAAAATATGTTCCATTTCTTTGAAGACCAACTGCTTAAAAATTACAGGCAGAAAATGAGGCCTTGTTTTAAAAGGCGTAGGAAAGAATTACCTTTATGCAAAATATTGCGCTTGAAACTCAAGGAGGTGCGTTAGGATAAGCTAGAAAAATACACGTTATTGACATCGAAACTGTAAAAAAGCGCTACTCACTTGCTGAAAATATGCAGAATTTGAATTACTGAGAAGGGGAGGCGGCAGTGCATGACCGCAGGAAACCACTATGTATTTAAACTGATGCGTGGCAGCTGTGCGTGAGCTAGACCACTGTATCTGCTGGCTAGGCTCGTAGCCGTGGAAAAAGCGGTGAGAGAACGTCGTCCTTGTGGATACCAGGTGGATTTGCTATAGCTGAAGATGGACTAAGGGATTGCGGGCAGCACTTAAACGTGGGAAATTCAGTGTTATTTAAAAATGGTCATAACCCATAGGAATTGACAGGTGGAATATCTGGTCCGCAGTGTTGCAGCGGTGCCTCTTCCGGTGATATCTCTTTTTGCATGGAAGCGAAGCTCCGCCCTCATGGTAACAACGGTACCAGCCGGCCGTGAACGGTGGAGGACGAGTGTGGCACAGAATCGAGTGGAAGGCAATGCTACAAAAATTTTGTGGACGTGAGTGTAAGGTGGGGAGATGACGAGAGGTGCTGACATAGCTACACTAACGCTCGCGTGCTGTGTCTTGCTGCACGCTAACACCATCATATTTTTGTCGGTTGCGCGAACACCAATAACTGGTGGAGCAGTTTCAGGCACTTCAGTTTTAATACAACACTTTTTTCGAACCTTCGCAAAGCACCGCAGTAGGTAGGTTCCCGTCTCGCCTGGTTTGGAGACTCTTCAATAAAAAAGAAAACTTGTACAGAGGTAACATTAGAACCATCATAGTTTAGCTTATAGCCGGATGCTCTACTGTTGGAGTCATATACGCAGACAGAAATAAAGCCAATAATTCTAAATGTTATGCTTTGCGCAGCACCGATTCTCCCTGTGAATGGAATCGGCCTAATTTTGTCTCTCGTTTTCAATTTGACGCCTGTTATTTAATCCGCAGCAACTATGACACAGGGAAGAGTTAACTAAGCGCTGCCTGTCAGCCCCAATACAATTCTCAAGCCTTATTGTTTCAGCTATTGTTTCAGTTAATCGAAGATAATTGGTGCAGAAGTACAGTCTAATATTGGCAATCATAGTCTCATTCTTTTAGCCTTTCCCTGTGCAAGTTCGTTGTAGGTTACACTTCCGTACGTTTATTTAGAGCTTCTAGCTTATTCCACGCAGGTTTGATGGAACACTCTTATTTTATTTCGACCCAGCCACGTTCCTTTATTGCTATTGATCACGTACCAGCACGTAACACAACTCTGAGCCGTCTAAACAACTCCATCAGATGTTGAAGCAACCCAGCTTCCAGCATTCGCTGGAGGTCATCGTGTTCACCGGAAACACGATGACCAATGTTTTATCCTTGACTTATGCCAATGAGCTCATTAAATGAGAAATGCGTATGTTTCCCTTGGAACAAATATGTTTTATAACTTTTATTATTTTATTTAATTTCCATTATCCTAGTTTGTTTAACAGTCTAGTGTGTGACGCTGCAGGGCGTTATTAAAATGCTACTTATATTCAGAACCAGTGGCGTCATTTTGAAGGCTTGGCTGAATACGCCCATGAGCGTCTGAGTTCTTGTATGGCATGAATATGGAGATTCGTTGCGCTACAGAAGGACGGGCCCTCACTATTTTCGCAATTGACACACTCAAGTAGTACATACAAACGGCTCATTTCAATGTATTAATTGCGATCCACGTCTTAATGAATTACTTAAACAGGCCATCAGGTCACTTAAGTTTATTAGCCCTATAATTACTACGCTTTGCCCTACCTCTGGGCAGGGTTGCCAGATGGCCCCAACACAACATAGCCAAATGATATCGAAATGTAACCCAAAAATAGCCAGACCCGAATTTTTCAGGAGCGAAAAGTAGCCAGAAACATAGGCTAAACATTTGATGATGTTCTGCAGGCGTGTTATAGATGGTGTAAATGGTGTGAAAATCGCACCGCGTATTTCTGGCTGCAGAATTACTTCCGCCGTTTACAACCAGCACAACACTGGCGAGAAGATCTGCGTAAACAAATTCTATAGAGCTGCCACTAAGACCTGGATTTGGACACCGCTTATTGGTACAATGAACAGACAGGTTTCTTTTGTGATTTACGCATGACGTTATTGGGATTTACTGAGCCACGTTCTGAGCTAACTTTAGTTCAAGCCTCGCTGTACCCGAGGAATTTTCTATATAAGTCAGGCAAAATAATGCCAGCTCCAACCTCGGGGATCAACTTCGGCTGTTCACGACCGTGTGCCGAAGAGGTGGCCCGAGCTCAAGGCATTAGGATAGGGATGCCTTTCCTAAGCTTGATGAATAAAATAAATATGTTTTCTCAAGCTCTCGCTCTCTTTCTTTTTTAAGTTTTCTGGAAAGCAGCTCGACGCTGAGTTAGCAAATGCTGCCGCTTGGAGGCACATTGGGCTCTGGTGAAAACTCGAAACCTGGCATTTTCCTCGTGCGACGAGATGGCAGTTGTGACTGCAAGGCGCATTTTAGTGGAAACAAACAGAACGACCTTCTGGCCCATAATGAAAGAGGTGAATTAAATTTTATTGTTTTAATTGCCACCTGGATTACGGCGCTGGCAATAATCCAGGTAGTATCAGTATCGAACACACTTGAGCCGCGCAATACTCAAACAGGGATTCGCTGGCAAGATTCGAGCGATATGAAAACGTGTGCACAAGTTTCTGTAAATGCAGGCACGAATGCGTGTGTGGCGAAATTTCTGAGTGGGTTGTGTACCTTACTATCATTGCGACTTGAAAATAAAATGTAATTCCGCTAGAGAAAACACAAAGTCAATTTATATGGGTCTCGCACGGCTGTCATGAAGTACAAAGTCAAATTTGCCTAACAAATTCAAGCACTATACAGTACAATAGGAAATCATTATCATGATAAAACATGATCATGATAAGATAAAACACTATCACATGACACATGATCATGACACATGAAACATAACACATGATCATGATATGATAAAACACCATCATACCTTTACAAACTGGCAAGAACTCTATTCCAACCACCATTGCGATGTGTGCAAAAATAATAAGAGAGAGAGAGAGAGAAAATGATAAAAGGAAGGTAGGGAGGTTAACCAGGACTGAGCCCGGTTGGCTACCCTACACTGGGGAAAGGGAAAGGGGGGGACGGAAAGATGAAAAGAAGAGAAAGTCCACTGGAGATATCAGTCGGTCACTCAGTCCGAATCACAGGCGCTCACTCAATCCGGTCGCTTTCAAATACCGCAGCAGCGCTTTTGTGGCCTTTTGTAGCTGCGATATGCGAGGCCATGGTCCCAAGATCTTCTTCGAGGTGAACGGCTTCCCATCCAGCTGATTGAGAGCTGTGCAGAGGTCTTGCCTTTCGTTTTCATAAGATGGGCAGTAGCACAGTAGGTGTTCTATGGTTTCCTCGACACCGCAGGCATTGCACTCGGCGCTATCAGCCATTTCAATCAGAAATGCATAAGCATTTGTGAATGCGACTCCCAAACGTAAGCGGCACAGCACTGTTTCCTCATTTCGCGGAAGACCTGGTAACAGCCGCAGTTGCATAGAGGGATCGAGGGAATGCAAGCGATGGTGAGTGAATTCAGATGTGTGCCACTTCTCCAATGTCAAAGAGTGCGCTAGCTTGCCTAAGTGTTGGGCTGCGTCGGTCCGCGATAAAGGTATTGAAACAAGGGTTGCTCCTTCGTGTGCTTTTCTAGCAGCTTCGTCAGCGAGGTCGTTGCCGGAGATACCGCAATGACCAGGCAGCCACTGAAACACGACGTCGTGTCCTTTCGCGATCATGAGATGGTGCATTTCTCGTATCTCCGACACGAGTTGTTCACATGACCCGCGACGAAGAGATGCCAGAAGACATTGTAAGGCTGCCTTGGAATCACAGAATATAGCCCACCGATTAGCCGGTTGGTTATTAATATAATCAACGGCACCTCGGAGGGCAACAAGCTCCGAACCAGTCGATGTTGTCAAATGAGAAATCTTGTATTGGATGCTTAGTGATCGTGATGGTATAACCACTGCGCTGGTGGAGCTGGTCTGAGTGGAAGAGCCATCCGTATATATGTGTATTCGATCAAAGTAGAAAGTGTGCAAACAATCCAGAGCTGCTTGCTTCAAAGCCAAGGTAGGCAGGTCTGCAAAAATAATAAAATATCGACGTAACATTACCACAAACACCTATATTGCATATGGATGGATGGATGGATGGATAGATGGATGGATGGATGGATGGATGGATGGATGGATGGATGGATGGATGGATGGATGGATGGATGGATGGATGGATGGATGGACGGATGGACGGATGGACGGACGGACGGATGGATGGCCGGATGGACGGATGGACGGATGGATGGACGGATGGACGGATGGATGGATGGATGGATGGATGGATGGATGGATGGATGGATGGATGGATGGATGGATGGATGGATGGATGGATGGATGGATGGATGGATGGATGGACGGATGGACGGATGGATGGATGGATGGATGGATGGATGGATGGATGGATGGATGGATGGATGGATGGATGGATGGATGGATGGATGGATGGATGGATGGATACAGCTTTCTTGCACGTCCGGCAAGGTTTAACGCGACCCGACCTCAGGTCTCCCACGGGAGAACGTCAACGCCCTGCCTCAATGCCGCCTCACGGGCTTGCTGGACTGCCCACGTCTGGATTCCGAGGTCTGAGCTGCGCAGAGCGGCGTCCCACCTCGACGACAGGGTCTCCGGAGTAACTACCATCCCTCCTATAACTACATTGCACTTCCACAGCATGTGTTTGAGTGTTTCTGGTCTTTCCTGGAACAATTTGCACGTGTCGTCCTGATGCTTATCTGGGAATATACGCTTAAGACGGAATGGATTAGGGAAGGTGTTCGTCTGGAGTTGTCTCCCGGCGACGGCCTGCCTCCTGTTCAGTTTGGGACTCGGCGGTGAGTATATCCTTCTGGCGTTCAAATATGCACTTGTTATGTCGTTGTATCTGGTCAGCCTGTCCCGTTCTGCTCGAGAAGCGTTCGCTGTCGTGCGAGAGGCGTTGCCCTGTTCGGCGCGGCGGGTCATGTCTCGCGCCGTCCGGTGCGCCGTTTCGTTTAGGTTCGGCAGCGCATCGCCTTCGGTGGTGACGTGCGCGGGGAACCATATGATCCTCGAGCTCGCGGATTTGGATCTGCCCGCATGGGCCAGAATGGACAGGGCTTCCTTGGAAATTTGAACTTTGGCGTAATTTTTTACTGCCGTTTGCGAGTCACTTAGTACGACTTCGCATTCCTGTTCTGTAAGGGCCAGCGCAATCGCTACTTCCTCCGCTATTTCCGAGTGTTTGGTGCATACACTGCATGTGGTTCTGATTTTGGACTCTGCGTCTACGACTACGGTGGTGTATTTTTGGCCGTTCGGATATTCGGCTGCGTCGACAAAGCGCGTGTTTCTCTCCCTGCCGAATAAACGGAGCAGAGCCTCGGCTCTTGCCTTTCTTCTACTTCGGTTGTAATCGGGGTGCACGTTTCTTGCGATGTTTGCCGCCGTAATAGTGGCTCTGATTTTGTTGGCGATTTGCATTTTCTGGTCATGCTGGTTGAAGTACGTTATGCCGAGCGTGCTCATAATGTAACTTGCCGTCGTGGTGGTATGTCGAACAGTTTCTTTTCTCATCACAGCTGGAAATATGCGTGAGCAAAGTAAAATGTACTTACTAATAAGACTTACAATTACAATGATGATAAAGTATGTGCACATAAAAAGTAAGCCATAATTGGAATTACTCTGCGCACAAAGTTTAAAGGTAAAAAATTGCCGCAGGAGTACGGGATGACAACCGACCAGTTATCATCCTAACCGCCGTCTTCACTGTTCACGTACATATTTTTTCATATATTTACAGTTTATCATTGTAATAACACGCAATGTTCAAGAAGTACCATGAAACAATCACAACTTTGACGTAATACGCAGCCGCTTGGCTAAAATAAAGAACGAAAAAAAATAACATTGTGTATTGTCCTGCATATGATACTGCTCCCCCTGCAGGTTTATGCAAATGGATTAAATGTACAACTAGCCCCATTTGAATTAACTTCCACTGCCACTTCGACTATATGAACTGCAGAGTTCAAACACGACAGAAACTGTTTATCTGGCTCAGGATGTTTGCAGCAGTGCACACTTTCTGCAAAAGTAAACTTTACGTGAGCGAGAGCTTGCAGTGCGTCTTTCTACATGTACTTTCTAAAATTATTCTTTGTCAATGAAAGCCAGCTGAGCACGCGGCTGAGCAAGAGGCATAGGATGTAGAGACAAAGCAAGCAATGACAACAGGGGGAACATTGTATTTCCGGCACTGTCTTTTGCATTCCCAATGCTTGTTTATGCTTAGTGATAACAGAGGAGAATATTAAGGCGTAACCCTTTAGTGGCTCATGAGTGTCCGGGCGTAGTCCGTGGTGGACGTAGAAAAGCGGTGATTATCGGTGAGGGGAGCAAGGAAAGAAGGCGCCATCGGCGAGGGGAACAACGAGAGGAGGCACCATGACAGTAGCGCTGTGCGAGTGGTCACGTGGGAGAGCGCGGACATGCGAGGGGGGGGGTGTGCGCACATCGACGACAAACCTTGCAGCCATATAGCTGCGACTGCATCTCATGCTCGGGGCCAAGACGGCGTCCGTTCGCAAAACAGTTCAGACAACAGCTACAGAGACAGTCATAGACAGGCTTTCGCCTATCGCAGTTTAGCTCGGCAAAGTGCCCATAGATATCTTTTTGTTTTGATCGACACTCGAGACTGCTGGGCTTCGCTGTAAATAAATAACGCGGTGATTTGTGGGAAAACTAACCAACAGGCTTGGGGAACCCTTGATAAACATTGAAGGATCACGGACGAAAATGACTCGCCACAACGTGCGAGCGAATACTTGAGATGTTATGTAAGTCGACATAGTAGTTTGCTGAATAGCAGCTGGTACGAAACACGTACTCGACAGGTGTTAGCCCCACCATTTCTCTTACTGAATCACGCGTGAACCGGCAGCAGGTGGTGCCGAAACCAAAACAAAAAGAAGAGAGCCTAATGCTGGAATAATGTATAAACATGGCATACATGACTTAACGCCATCCTCTCAGCGCCGACATTGCCGAAAGACACAGCCTTCGAGAGTGCCTACATATGTTTGTAGCAGCAATGAGCTTTAGGTTTTCATAAACCGGCGTTCGCAATTTTTTTGAGTGTCGACGTTTCTTTGCGGCTCGGAAGTCGTTAAGACGATAATATCCCAAATACAGCCATGTAGCGAACTCGGAATTTTCAACGCCAACCCGCATTAGAAGTAGCCCGATTTGGCTATAAATAGTCGAATCTGGCAACCCTGCCTCTGGTGTCCGCCGCTACATGCACCAGAGTTCTGAAGTAAGGAAATTCCCTATCAGTGCCATGCGATGACGACTAACCTAAAGCATGTCCCAATAGTATCTGCAAGTTTTAAAGCACCACATTTAGTTTTATGGCAAAGAAATCGAAAACTTCTCGCTTGCTGGCAAGAACACATTTTCCTGAATACATACAAAAAGAACATTTCATTCAGGCATGCACTATCAAATTTCGGAAAAGCGGTTCCGCATCGCTGCAGATACTTGTTCTATAGTGTAAAGCTTCCTACAAGTTCTTCAAAACATTGTATTCAGGATTTTTCCATGCCCTGGGAGAACCCAATGTAGCAGCAAGTTAGATTTCTTTAAGTAAGGTTTATGTTGTACGATACATGGACAAATTCTTAAACGGTGTCGTTTGGTTGCCGTGTTTGCAGTGAATTACTTATTCTACCACTTGGAAAGCACTATGCAGGCGTCGTGCACACGCTGTTGCACAAGTGCACAATGCTGTTGTTACATAGGGTCCAATCCAGGGGCCGTATTCTGATATGTTCACCTTCCGCGATAGTTTCGCCGCCGCGATATTCACGTTCAATAAATCAAGCGACTGCTTACCCGTAACGTCAGTGTGCACTAACAACACGCGCTGTCGAACGCTTCACGTCGCATGAGAGAGTGCGAGTGCAGAGCGGCTCGGGTGTGTTGTTTTCGAGTGTAGTGGCCGCAACGCGGGTTCTGCGCACCGACTACGGTTGGCTACGGCCGCTTTAGGCAGAATAAATTGAATAAGGAAGTGTGAAATGTACTTAAATGACTCAACAAATATCGCCGCGAAACAACGCGTGTAAGACATCATCAAAAAGGCTACAATAAACTACCACCTGTCTTATCTCTACTGCACTCCACCATCAACCGAATGCCAAGAGATGCCAAAAGACGTGTTTGTTTATTCAGTATATCTCGAGAGCACCCATCGAGAATATGGCGTTAAAATGAGGTAGGTGGGAACTACTAGATGGCGCTGTTTATTTTCCGGTTTTGCTAAAACCGCCAATCAGCACGTGCCGTTGGCGGAGGCGTGGCCAAGGCGATAGTCTCACGGAAGGCGAACGCTTCAGAATACGGGCCCTGGTGGCCGTAGTTGTGGAGAAAGCTTTCTATGCTCTCTGGTAATGCTGACGCTCTTTATGATACGGCGGTCTGACGACAACGGTCGTCGTCCTCGTAAGGGAATAAGCAGGCGTGCAAGGACAACCAAGTCTTTAATGCTTTACTGCTCCCACAGTAATACACTTCAGCGGCCTGTGTTTCTGGTTTCGTATATTTAACCGATGTGTGTCTCACTGCTAATGCTGAACGTGATACGCAACAAACGCTCGCGCTTACGGATACCTGTCATTATCGTAATTATGAAAATATACTTATAAATGGGCGTGTACGTAACAATTTTCTGCCGTCTGTCTACTTTTTCCTGATGATATGGGCCATTTAGATAAAACGAGAGTGTGGAATATTTTGCTTCCGGTGTACAGAAACGTAATCCGATTATATAATGGGACTAAGCTGCCGATGTCCTTAGCCAACACGCACTGTAAATATCCACTTCTGAATCTTCCAATGTAGATAGCACTTTTATAGCAAGGAGGGCTCGCTTACGGCATAGAAAAAATAAATAGAAACAACTTATAAATACGAATGCAACACTGCATCATGCGGGAAGTCCAACAAGAATCACTGCACAATGCAGATTGCGCTATAGATTTCATGTCTATCACGTCTTTCCCAGTTTTCGTTGTTGTAAGGAATGAATCTGCGAACTGTAGCATCGCCAACGTTATACAAGAGACACTGCCGTTGAAGCTCAGACACAGTGCATGGCTAGTGTATGCATTTGATGCATCTTGAAATTAAGGCCACAAATATGAGCAAAATGAGGGTTCTTATAAATGAGGGTTCTTTTTGCCGGCCCCCAAGGTTATGCTTTGAAATCACGTTTTAATATAGTCATTTTGGGAGATTTTTATAACCTCTTGCAAGTTTAGTCCGTGTGAGCTGTACATCGTTACGCGAACGAAGGATTAAGACTGCAGACTATTTACAAAGTACAGCGGACTCTCGTTAAACGGAACCTCAAGGGACCGTGAAAGTTAGTTCCGTTTACCAGGAGTTTCATTTGGAGAGAGAAGGTTCAGGATATCGCAATCCGTTCCAGACTGCTTGGTTCCGACGAGGCAGGCGTGCGCGCAATTGGCAGTCTCCGCTGAAGCGGATCTCAGATGGAAAATCTAGGTATTAAAGAGGACGGTACGCTATGGGCACAAATGAATGAATGACATTTGAATGACAATGATTTTGAGGGTAGTAATTAGAAGAACAGTGCTGTCTCATCTACATTGTAGATGTTCTTTGCGTCATACTCCTCCAGAATTTTGGGGAGCCGCGTTGCTCGCCAGTCGGCGCATGCCGTCGTGTCTGCAGCGGCAGCCTCCCGTGAAACGGAACGACACACTATGCCGTTCCGATCTTTAAATCACGTCAACCATCCTTCGCTGCACGAGAAACCTTCGATGCCGAGCTGCAAAACAAATTCTTCTGCTTTCACGCGAACGAGTGGACCACTGATCGGAATGTTTTTCACTGTGGGCTCTCCGCAGCCAAACCACCAGGCACTTCTCCAGAACTTTGTGGTTGGCCACCCGCAGTCGTTTTCTTTGAGGGCCAAAGCGTGACGTCTCCAAAGCCTGCCGCAGCTTATCCTTGTCCTGAAGTATCCCGTGAGGCTGCTCTTGGGGACGGCGTGCTTCGTCGCAAGCGCTGTTTTTGTGAAGCGACCACCCTCGAAGTCGTTGATTATCTCCTTCTTCCTTTCCAACGTAAGAGCATTGTGAGGTCACTTCTGCGCTGCCATCAGGTGCTGACTTCGCCACGAAATGTCGCAGACGACGCTAAACAGCGGATGTAAGGCTTAAGCCTAACAACAGCTAGCGCACCGTGACAGAGAGCAAGCGATTCGGTTACAGTGTGCGAGAAAACCGGAAACGTCCATGGACAGAAACCAAGAAGTAGTGGGGAGACAGTGATGCGTACCGCGATGGGGCTCTGCATGAACGTCATCTTGCGGTTTCGAGTCTATTTTCGGTTCCGTTTATACGGTGGACAGTTCCGATTATCGGGATTTCTTTTTTACATTGCCTTAACACAAAACCAACCAACTGCGAGGCGTTTGTTCTGTTTAAGCCTTGATTCCGTTTAACCGATTTCCGTTTATCGAGATTCTACTGTATATTTACACAGGATAAATGCAGCGTTCGCCAATTCAGCCGAGAGCTCGAGAGCCAGAGAGCGTTCGTCGCCTTGGTCGGGGCACCCGCGTGCATCGGCCACACGAAACATGCAATATCCATGTATCTTTACCCCCGACGGAAGAAGCACCATCCCGGGGCGTCTAAATATCGGTGATAACAGGAGAGTAATATGGCTTGAGGCGTGCGACATGCACAACGACAGTGGCATTTGGGGCTGATGAGGCACTGGTACTGACTGGGGCGATTTCGTACGTAACTGGAGTCACACCACGCAGCCCACAAATTGGGCCTGTCTACCGAGACAGGAGTTTTTCTGACCAGCAAGCGTAACGAGTCGGGGACCACAGGAGCGCCAGAGATGCATGCGAAATGTGGACGTCTCTGTGTTGGCGATCGTACAACCACCGTTGCTTTTCTTGAGAGGCCAGGAGGCGTGCGCTGGCAATTTCACGTGTTTGGGCTGCCCTGGTGATGGCGTCAAGTGCACACTCGCTGGTCGCTGCTGCGGCAAATGGAAGGTATGCATCCAGTGGCAATGTGGGTTCTCGGCCAAACAACAGAAAGAACGTGGAATAATCGGCAGTGTCGTGACGCGAAGAATTACATGCAAAAGTGACATAGGGTAGGGCAAGGTCCCAATCAGTATGATCGCATGAGGCCTACTTTACAAGCACGTCTGTTAAGGTGCGATTCAGACGCCCGTTAGACCATTAGTCTGTGGATGCTAAGACGTAGTCAGCTTGTGCTTGGTGGAACAGGAGTGCAGGATGTCGGCGGTGACTTTAGAACGACATGTCCCACCACGGTCTGTGAGCACTTGGAATGGAGCACCATTTTGCAGAATCACATCGCGTAAAAGAAAATCGGTGACATCTGTGGTGCCGCTTGCTGGAAGCGCACTGGTGATGGCGTAGCGCGTGGTGTAATCTGTTGCCGCCGCAACCCACTTGTTGCCAGACGTGCATAGAGGTAAAGGGCCAAGTCAGTTCAAGCCAACGCATAAATGTCGAGTGGTTGAAGGCACCCGAAAGGGAGCGTCGATGGTGTTTTTTGGCGGTGCCATTTGTGTGATTTTTTTTTCGGTGCCATGTGTTGCGGTGCCATCACATGCCGCGACGTATTGTCAGACGGAGCGGGCAAGGCCTGGCCAAAAGAAGCGACGGCGGATCCGGTCGTAGATGCCGGAGACCCCAAGGTGACCTGCCGTTGCTAAATCATGAAGTTCTTGGAGAACAGCTGACCGGAGGTGCTTAGGAATGACGAGAAGTATGGCAAAACCGTCGGGACTTACAGTCGAGTGGTATAATACACCGTACCGAAAAACAAACAGGTGAATGGACGAATCAGAAGGCGAAGATTCCAAGCCATCAATGATGACGCGCAAAGTGGCATCATGGCGTTACTCGTCGGCAACGTGCAGCAGCTGAGAAACGGAGAAAACGCAAGCGTCGATATCAGGCTCAGTGTCGGCGGGTGGTTCATCCAATGGATAACGTGATAAACAGTCTGCGCCGTGATGTAATCGGCCCGACTTGTACACTATTGCAGAGGAATATTCTTGCAGCCGCAGAGCCCAGCGACCAAGCCGGCCGGTAGGATTCTTGAGGAAGGAAAGCCAACAGAGCGCGTGGCGGTCCGTGATTACAGAGAAGCGCGTGTCATACAAGTACGGGCGGAATTTGTAAACCACCCACATGAGAGTCAGGCATTCACGATCTGTAATCGAATAGTTGCGCTCCACTGCTGCGAGGAGGCGGCTAGCGTATGGGATAACACGATCTTGACCCTGTTCGCGCTGGGCTAAGCCGGCTCCGATACCGTGACCACTGACATCGGTACGCGCCTCTGTAGGAGAGGACGGGTCAAAGCGGGCCAGTATAGGTGGCGTGGTAAGAATGTTGGTGAGGTGGCTAAAAGCGGCAGTTTGAGCAGGGCCCCACGTACACGGCACGTCCTTCTTTAGAAGACCGGTAAGAGGTCAGGAAATCGCTGCGAAGTCTTTAACGAAGCGTCGGAAGTAGGCGCAGAGTCATACAAAACTTCGGACTTCTTCGACAGACTGAGATGCAAGAAAATACGTGACAGCATAAATTTTCTTCGCGTCTGGTTGAATGCCACAAGCGTCGACGAGGTGGCCCAGAACTATAATCTGTTGACTACAGAAGTGACACTTCGAGGAATTTATAGTGCAGCCCAGGCTCGCGGAAGACCTGAAGAACAGCTGATAAGCACTCAAGGTGTGCCTCAAATGTAGGCGAAAATATGAGAACGTCGTCCAGGAAGCAGAGGCACGTTGGCCATTTAAACCCTTGAAGCAAAAAGAACATCTTACGTTCGAACGTTGCTGGGGCGTTGCATAGACCAAATGACATAAATTTGAATTGACATAGGCCGTCAGGAGTGACAAACGCGGTCTTTTCTTGGTCCTTTTCATCCACAGAAATCTGCCAATAACCCGACCACAGGCCTATTGATGAAAAGTAGTTGGCACGTTGGAGAGAATCGATGGCGTCGTCAATGCAAGGCAAATGGTAGACGTATGTCTTGGTAATGCAGTTTAGATGACGATAATATACGCAGAAATGCCATGTGGCATCTTTCTTTTTGACAAGCCCCATGGGCGACGCGCAAGAGCTTGACGAAGGTTTAAAATGCCCTTGGCAAGCATCTTGTTCACTTCATCTTGAATAACCTTGCGTTCTGAAGCATAAACTCGGTATGGCCGGTGATTAATAGGAATGGCATCACCAGTACTTCATCAGCATCAGCATCGTCAGCCTGACTACGCCCACTGCAGGGCAAAGGCCTCTCCCATACTTTTTCAACTACCCCAATTGTGGCCATGTTATCACTGCAAACTTCTTAATCTCATCTACCCACCTAACTTTCTGCCTCCCCCTGCTATGCTTCCCTTCTCTTGGGATCCAGTTTGTAACCCTTAATGACCATCGGCTATATTCCCTCCTCATTACATGCCCTGCCCAATTCTTTTTCTTGATTTCAACTAAGATGTCATCACCTCATGTTTGCTCCCTCACCCAGTCTGCTATTTTCTTATCCCTTAGCGTTACACCCATCATTCTTCCTTCCATAGGTCTTTGCGTCGTCCTCAATTTAAGTAGAACTCTTTTCGTAAGCCTCCAGGTTTCTGCCCCGTATGTGCATACTGGTAATGCACAGCTGTTATACACTTTTCTTTTGAGGGATAATGGCAGCCCGCTGTTCATGATCTGCGAATGCCTGCCAAGCGCACCCCAGCCCATTCTTATTCTGATTATTTCAGTCTCATGCTACATATCCGCAGTCACTACCTGCCCTAGCCAAATACCCTACCATGCTACCACTACTACCCTACCAATATTTATGTGATGCTTAACAATTGAAGTCTGGCCCAATGGGCGATTGCTGAGGTCGACGATGTCGTGGCAGGAAACGGAAAGGCGACACAGAGCTACTGCTTATTCAGGCAATAGGTCCGCAGCAATCATTGGAAGAAATGCTGCATTAGGGAAAATAGCATCATGTGGACATGGTGAAGAATCTGAGCAGACGTCTACGGAAACCGTACGACGTTGTCATTTCCGATAGCACGCAGCGTTGCAACCGATATGCCTTCGGGTAGAACTTCCTTTGCCACGCCAAAACTGACGACGGGAACGCATGTCCGGCTATCGGCAATGGTGGCGACGGAGTGGGGTACAGTGATATTGCGCATCAAAAGGACATCAGGAACAGGTGTGGCCACATAATCACCATAGGGCACGGGAAAAGATTACACCAAATCGACGAAAATCAAGGATTCAGGCGGCAGGTGGACGAAGGTGGCCGTACTAAAGTTGTTCGGTCGTACTCGCGCACGAATATGCGCGAGTAGAGGAAGTTCGAGGCAAACGGTAACAGTAGAACAGTCGATCAAAGCTGAATTCGGTGTGAGAAAGTCGAGTCCGAGGATTAGGTCATGGGGACAAGTGGTTAGCACTGTAAAAATAACAGGAAATAACAGGTCGACGATACTTATACGAGAAGTACACATGCCAGTGATGTGAACAGTGCTGCCATTCGCCACGCGTACGGGTTGTGTAATAGCAGGCGTGGGAGCCTTTCTTAGTCGACGACAGAGGTTATACCTGATTATGAACACCTGGGTCCCAGTAGCTATTAACGACGTCAAAAGGACACCGTCGACGTGTACATCAAATAAGTTCTGGTTCTTTGGGAGTGTCAATGGAGGATTTCGACACGATGAAAATACCAGCAATATTATTTTCCTTCACAGTACTAAAAAAGTCATTACTGGTCAGACGACAGGCTTCTAGAAGAACCACGCATGAGTAAAACAACCAGCAATCTCTAAGTTACATCGAGTGATATACAAACGTGAAAAAGCGAAGAAAAAATAAATACCAGACGTGTTACTGGGTGTTATAGCGTTTATCCCTTTGGGCGCTAGAAAGTTGGGCATCTATCTATTTTCGGCAGTTTCTTAAAATCTAGTTGTGGGCGACATACAGGTTCTAAGCGACAAAAACACGATAAAGTCATATACTGTATTGCTTCGATGGGTCAAGTACGTACAGCATGGCCCCAGGCTCACCAGACGCACGCAGGGGCAGGGCCCAGTTAGGTCAATTTGCAAGCACAGCTGGTTTTGGTGATGAGCAGGCGATCCAGATATGCCTGCCATATACAAATTTTTGCTCCTGCTACTAAGCGGATAAATGTCTGCGAGCGAGTTCGCTTGCATGATTAGTCAGGACACATCATCACGAGCATCTAAAGACTTCTCAGCAGCCGCATCTAAAGCCGAAAGTAAATACTGTGCGCGCCTTTCAACACAAAAAAATAATGTACGTATAAAAATTGGCATTGTATAGCGAATAATCACACGCGAATGTCACCAAAGCCAGGGTGAGCTTGCTATACTGGTGGTCAGCAATAATGTACATCGACAGCATGTCTACTAGCGTGTAACTGATACGCCATTAGGATCGTTGCGTGTTTGTGCTGTGACTAGCATGAGCGAGCAGCGCAAGCTATGGCATAGGAGTGAAAGCGGTGAGCAATAATGAATGTTAATGCCATGTTGAAGAAAGCCTACAACTTCAGTTGCTCAGGTGGCCAAAAAAGCTTGTATGGTAGCTTACCGTTGAGGGTATTCCGTAACCAGAGCACTAGACACACACACACTTTAAGGAAACAAGGAGAGCGAAAGGGCCGAGTGAGTTGACAAATAATGACAGTACTCGTATGGTCTATCAAGAGTCTGAAGAGAACAATCAAGTTAGATGGACGCCAGCTCTGGCATAGTTCATATGTGGCGACGTAATGAAGCCCAAATTGTGCATGCCAAAATGAATCAGCGCGGTCACACTTGAGTAACACGCCATGTTGACCTGCCGCCAAGACATTACGCCATTTAGGGAGTACTTAAAATAAAAACGAGCACATTAGAAAAATTGCATGGATGCTTCAATGGTACAAGATCCCATCCTAACAAAAATAAGCATGCGAATAGGGGCATTAGAAGATCGACTACTACGGTCCTTGTTGATATTGTTCAGGATGGCGTTACCGTATTATTCAGCGCTAATTTATGAAGAAACTGAGCTCAAGGTATGTTCAAGTGTGTTATCACAATGGCGGGCGTGCTCGAACTACAATTGAAAGCACTTTATTTGAGCGCGGCTGAGTACACTCTGTAGATGACGTACGACAATGATAGCAAGAATGCAACATTATTAGATGAATTTAATTCGAAAATAAGTTCAATTAGTAGTACACCTCAGTAAAAGGTAAGCCCCTCCACACTCTAGCTGTAGAGGACTGCAATTAATGAACAGACTAAAAAACATGTGCAGCTCCCATTCACTGTGGGAATCGATGTCAGTGAAGCTTTCCGTGCTGGATGTTTTGATAGACGATAATTAGTGGTGATGTTGACGGCTAAAGCTTAATTTCTTCAACGTTTAGGCTAATACAATAGTGGTGCGTTGGTGTTAAACGTTACCTTGGGTGCACCATTGCACTTTGTCTGCGTAGTACACAGAACACACAGGGAGAGGTGTTTGCTTGAGGCGTTGTTTCCGCGATATTTTATGATATCTGAGAGGGTTGAGCGTTGTCATTGTCTCACATGGCAGCTAATTATGGCAGAAGTATTAAACTTGAACTGGATTACGCCGTGGTACGTGCCAAAGCCACACTCGGATTTTGAGGCATGCTGTAGTGGCGGACTCCGGATTAATTTTGACACCGCGATGTTCTTCAACGAGTCCCACATCTAATTGCGCGTGCGTTTTCTATTTCGCCCCCACCGAAACGCGACTGCCGCAGTTGGAATTGAACCCACGGCCTCTAGCAATGCCATAGCCGCAAAGCTAATGCGGCAGGCAAAGAAGTATTGATTTCACGGCCGACCGGCTCGGTAAAAAAAAAAATTATGGGGTTTTACGTGCCAAAACCACTTTCTGATTATGAGGCACGCCGTAGTGGAGGACTCCGGAAATTTCCACCACCTAGGGTTCTTTAACGTGCACCTAAATCTAAGCACACGGGTGTTTTCGCATTTCGCCCCCATCGAAATGCGGCCGCCGTGGCCGGGATTCGATCCCGCGACCTCGTGCTCAGTAGCCTAACACCATAGGACCGGCTCCGTAGTGTCTCCTGGACCTCGCGGGACGCTTTAATTAACGCGCCTCTGCTTCTGCGCGTCCTGCGTAAGTTGCCCGCTTGACCATGTGAAGCAATGACGATGCTCAACCCTCTCAGCGGTTACAAACACTGGCGCACAACAACGCCTCGCAGACAAACAGACAAACAGCAATTGCGCAAAAAAGGTAACATTTTCCATCGAATCACTACTCCGGTATTGCACTAAACGCTGAAAAAAAATTAAACATCCTAAGTCAGCGTTACCGCTTATTATCGTCAATCAAAGCAAACCACACAGAAAGCTTCGCTTACATCGATCCCTACAGTGCCTGCAATCCGCATAACTTTTTATACCATGAATTTATTCATATACTCAAGGATGGCCTTCATTAAGGGAATAGCTTCATTCAAAGTGAAAAAAAATGGACGTCATGTCCATGGTAAAGTTGATTTAAACAGCTGCAACCACATGGCCGTTACATTATTGCCGACTTCTCTGGGATCGTATTCGTCAAAATGGGCTACAACTGATAGTCAATTGACGAGGTTGATGAAAGGCAACAAGGCAGTAGCCGCCGGAAAATAAAATGACTTTTTGAGCAACCTGGTCAAAGGCCCGTGCTGTGGTTTCCGCGTCTTTTAAATGTAATTCAAAGTAAGAACGGAGGCCGACGAAAATGCGGGCATCCTGGGAAAGGTGAAACTGCTAGAAATCTTAAGACATCATTAAATTAAATGTAATAGATAACTTAAAGATCAAACACGGTAACGTTGACAGGGCAGCCAAATTTCGGGACAAGTAAATTGGCCGTAGAAAGAATTCAGCTGAAACCCGGTGGTGCGAAATAAGGCGAGAATGGCGGCACGTGCTGAAGAGAGGTCCAATATGTCCTGTGGCCTACGCCAGCCTCCAGCAACTGTCGGGCGACCGCACATATAAGCGAGACATATAAGTAGTTGTAGTATGAGTCGGTTCTGAAATTCGGGAAGCGGACTCCATCATATTATATCCACAGAAAGTTCACGCCGTGCGAAATTTTCCTGTACCTTGTTCAACCAACGATGTCCGTAGTTTTCTGGGCTTATGCTCTTATTTGCGGCGTTTTGTGGAAAATTTTGCTGGCATAGCTCACCCTCTCACTGACCTTCTTATGAAAGACGTCTCTTTCTCTTGGGGACCACTGCAGGCGAAAGCGTTCTCCACCCTGATTGAGCGGCTTACAACTTCCCCAATTCTGTCACACTTTGACCCTTCTGCGCCCACTGAAGTACGAACTGACGCGAGTGGTCATGGCATCGGCGCTGTCCTCGCTCAGCGTCAGCAGGGCCAAGACCGTGTCATCACTTACGCTAGCCGCCTTCTTTCCACGCCCGAGCGAAATTACTCCATTACTGAGAGAGAATGTCTCGCGCTCGTATGGGTGGTCGCGAAATTTCGGCCGTACCTTTTCGGTCGGCGCTTCTGCGTCGTAACCGACCATCATGCCCTCTGCTTGCTCTCCACTTTGAAGGACTCCACTGGACGACTTGCACGTTGGGCCTTGCGTCTACAAGAATACACATTTTCTATTATGTATAAGTCAGGGCGCCTGCATAAAGACGCTGACTGCCTCTCCCGCAATCCAGTGGATCCACCGGACGATACCGATGCAGACTCGGACATCGGTGTTCTATCCCTCTCCGGCTTCCTCCATATTGGCGACGAGCAGCGCAAAGATCCTGTTCTTCGAACGCTTATGGAACACCTAAGCTCCTCGCCCAATGACCCATTCCTCTGGATGTTCACCTTCCGGGATGGAACTTTATACCGTCGTAGCGTTCGTCCTGACGGCCCGGAGCTCCTCCTAGTCGTTCCCAAGCACCTTCGACTAGCCGTGCTCCAGCAACTTCACGACGCTCCTACGGCTGGACATCTGGGCATCGCTCGAACATACGACCGCCTGCGCCGACGCTTCTTCTGGCCCGGCATTTATCGCTCTGTGCGCCGTTATGTCACTTCTTGCGACCTGTGTCAGCGCCGGAAGACGCCTGCTATACCTCCCGCTGGTTTGCTGCAACCAATTGACACCCCTACAGAGCCCTTCTTCCGTGTGGGCCTAGACCTCCTTGGCCCCTTTCCAATTTCCATCAAAGGAAACAAATGGATTGCTGTGGCAACCGATTATGCCACGAGATATGCCATTGCACGAGCGCTACCAACCAGTTGCGCTACAGATGTCGCCGACTTCTTACTATACGACGTCATCCTGCACCACGGCGCCCCTCACCAGTTGCTGACGGATCGCGGCCGCTACTTTCTATCGAAGGTCGTCGATGATCTGCTCCGCTCCTGTTCTACACAACACCAGATTGCTACCTCGTACCACCCTCAAACGAACGGCCTCACCGAGCGACTCAACCGCACGCTAACTGAAATGCTGGCCATGTACGTTTCCGACGATCACCGCGACTGGGACGTCGGTTTACCATACATCCCTTTCGCATACAACTCGTCCCGTCACGATACTGCCGGTTTTTCACCATTTTACCTGTTGTATGGCCGCGACCCCACCTTGCCCTTTGACACGTTGCTACCTTCCGCAGTACAATCACCCAGCACTGATTACGCTCGCGATGCTATTGACTTAGCCGCCCAGGCCCGAGAAGTCGCCCGTCATCGCCTCACAGTCTCGCAAGCTTCTCAAAAGCGACGCTACGACCTTCGCCACCGAGACTCCCATTTTTCACCTGGTTCCCTTGTCCTTCTCTGGACGCCTTCACGTCGCGTCGGCTTGTCCGAAAAACTACTTTCCCGTTATTCTGGACCATACCAGATCTTACGCCAACTGTCCGACGTGACATACGAGATCGCCCCAGTCGGTGAGCCTTCAGTGCATCGCAACGTCACCAGCGATGTTGTTCACGTCGCCAGGCTGAAGCCCTATGTCCCCCCATTAAGTGCGCCTCCATAACTTGCACCGGGATGGCGCTACTCCACCGGGAGGGTGATGTTACGGTGAAGTGAAGGAAGAAGTTGCATTGGTCGAGAGGAAGACGAAGTCTGGCACTTGCCTGAACGCCATTAACCTCACTTGTAAATATACATTATTTTACATTCGTGGGCCTGCTTTCTTCCTGCAACAATATAAACAAAGTGCCACTGCGGCGTATTTGCGACCACCCAGACGACTTTTGTTTTTGTTTTTTGCATTAAGGAGGCGCTTCATTAAGCCGCAGCACCGCCACCTGACCTAGCTTGCCCAGTCTATTCTGCGAAAATAATTACCCATACTGGAATTATTACGCTTGAGAATTGATGTCTTTCGGGAGCTGGCAATGCATAACCAGCCCGAAATGTGACTGGTGAAGTGATAACATAGACGCTGTTGACGTCTGGTCAATGGTTGTGAGTGAACTCAACAATCGCCGAAGAAGAAGGCTGCACTTACTTCGCTCGAGCGCTGACCCCAAATGTTCTTCACCCAACGTAGAGCTAGAATTGGCAAATCGCTAGTTTTCACATTAAAGCCCGACCGCAGTAAACAAAACAAGACTGCGAGCAATCGTTCCTTTGCTGGGATATGAGACACATATTTTGCAAGTACGATAGCCAAATATGCATTGCTTTACAAGGTCCCTCTTATTCTTCTCATATGCTCATATTGTGGGCCCTCTGGCACATCATTACTCTTAGGCAGCTTCAGTGTTACGGGCTTAACAAGTTAGCACTGTTATATCATTGATCCTTCTATATAGGAATATATAGGAATAGGACTTGTATGGACGAATGCGAAGAGAAAGGATTAAGAGATCATTTGTTCGATGATTTTCCACACTGAGAAAAACACCTTTAGTGGGAACATGTAGAAACGTTTGGCGACGCTATGGGTGGTACTAGTACCTTTCTAGGGCATCTTTTATGAAACAGTGCTGAATGGCGCGGAACCTTAATGCAAGTGGCACGGACAATCTAAGTGCGATGCTTTGCCTGCTCTGCTATCATTTTTGTGACTCACCGTGGCGGCTGCCTAGAGTCGAGCGAGCTTATTTTAATTTAGTACGATGCAATCTAAAGCTCTTGTTCATAAGAAAGGGAGAATAAACACATCACTGCCTAGAAGTTGCCAAGGAGAAGAGAGAGAAAAATAGCAAGGATAGGAAAGGCAGGGAGGTCAACCAGAAGAGCATCTGGTTTGCTACCCTACACTGGGGATGGGGGAAAGGGGAATATAAAGATGAAAAGGGAGAGAGTGAGCACTGACTGCGTGTGGGCGGGACACTATGCGCAGGGACGCTATAAACGGGCTCTTAAACCAGTGCACTTCAAGTATTGCACAAATGCACGATTCACTTTTCGTGCCAGTGACGGGTGTGGCCACGGTCCGAGTATCTTTGACTCATTGAACGGTCTTAAATCCAGTCGGTGTAAGGTTTCCCGCAGAGAGAGGCGTTGTACATCGTAGTGGGGGCAGGTACACAATAAGTACTCGATGGTCTCCTCGCACCCACACGAATCGCACATCGGGCTCTCGGCCATTCCCAAACGATACGAGTATGAGTTCATGAACGCTACTCCCAGCCACAAGCGGTACAGCAAGGTTGCTTCACCGCGGGAAAGGCTAGATGGCAGTTGTAACCGTAGCGTGGTGTCCAGTTTATATAATCGGCAATTGAAGGCACTTGAACTCCAGAGATCTTCCGACTTTTTGCGTGCATATAGGCGCAGTTCCCTCGTAGCATCCGACCTCGCCAAAGGTATTGAACGCATCTGGGATATGGGTATCTTTGTGGGCAGACCGGGCAGCCTTGTGAGCTAGGTTGTTGCCTACGATGTCACAGTGAGCAGGAATCCATTGAACTATAATGGTGTGCCGTCTTTCCAAAGCATGGTGGTGCGCTTCCCTGATGTCAAATGTCATCTGCTCGTAAGTTCTTTGGCGTAATGCAGACTTGATGCAGTGAAGGGCTGCCTTATAGTCACAAAATACGACCCATTTCTCTGTTGGCTCTTCGCTGACGTACATCATAGCGGCATGGAGAGCTGCAAGCTCTGCCGATGTACATGTAGTCGCATGCGACAATTTGAATTTAGCTGTAACCTTCTTTGCTGGAACGACGAATGCGGCAGCTAAGCTGGTACGGGAGGTCGAACCATCGGTATATGTATGTATGGGGTCCTGATACGTCTGGTGCAGTATTAGGAGCGTAAGTTGCTTCAGAGCTGGCGATGGATGATCGGAGGTTTTTGTAATTCCAGGAATAGCAAAATTCAATTGAGGCTGTCGTAGGCACCACAGGGGAGATGAAGGCTTCATCGCCGGTGTAAAATATGGCGGCATGCACTCTTTATGAGCGTTAATCACTCTTGAAAAGGTCGCTTGAGGTCTCACGGCTAGTAGGGAGGCCAAATGATGGTCGGGGATCCTTGACAGATAGCGAATGTGCGCTCTGAGAGAGTCGACAGCTACGTGTGTCTGGATCATATAGTCCCCAGCGATGGCAATTGTTGCAGCTGTTGACGTGCACCGAGGCAGCCCTAAACACGTGCGTAGGGCTTGACCTTGTATGCTCTCCAAAGCGCGAAAGTTCGTCTTGCATGCATTTGAGAACAGTGGTAGACTGTAACGTAGGAGTCCGAGAAACAGTACCCTGTAGAGCTGCATCAGAGAACGGACTGGTGTGCCCCAGTTTTTCCCGCAGAGAAATTTAAAGACCTGAGCAATGGCAACTAATTTCTTCTTTAGATAGACGCAGTGGGGGCTCCACGAGAGGTTGCGGTCAATGATTACACCCAGAAAGCGATGTGTCTTAGCATAGAATACAGCTTGACCATTGATTGAAACAGGATACGATGCCATTTGTTTGCACGTAAAGCCAACCAATGCGCACTTTTCAGTAGACACGCTGAGGCCTTGTTCTCGGAGATAAGACGCCGTCATGGTTGCCGCCCGCTGAAGCCTGGCTCGTACCTGAGGGCGCGTCACCGCAGAAGCCCATATGCGAATCTCGTCGGCGTATATTGAGACGTGAACTGACTGCGGTAGGTACTCCGCTACTCCTACCAAGACGAGGTTGAACAGAATGAGGCTCAACACTCCACCCTGCGGCACACCATGGCAGCTGTAATGTTCCGAAGTTGGGCCGTCTTCTGTCTGTAAGAAAAAGCACCTCTCAGTCAAATAGTCTCGAATCCATTGATACATCCGGCCACCAACTCCAACAGCCTCAAGTGAGTCCATTATGGCCTCATGGGCGACGTGGTCGTATGCTCCTTTTATATCTAGAAAAAGTGCCACTGATAGGCGCTTGAGGCTTTTTGGATTTTGGACCCAGCTTACGATGTCAATCACTGCAAAGAAGGGAAATAGAAAGCAAGGCCGGCTGGCGTACACATTGCATATTTTTCCTATTTAACTATAAGGGGTACGCATATGCTTCAATTGGAAGTGGTCACTTTGACCTGTCTACTGTGCTTGGCGAAGTGCACTCGCTAACAAAAAATAATCTCATCCTTGATGGTATTCCTCTATATGTTTCTGTATATGATTAATGCTGTCTGCATCATAAATGATGGCACCCATGGCAGAAGATAAAACAATCTGATGCCCCATGCTAAATGTTGACGATTGCTCTACGGGAAGGTGGGTGTGGCTATCTAAATGTAAGAACACAGTAGTAAACTTTTTACCTTAGGTTTTTGATTCATTGTTAAGAAGATCAATATTTCACCAATCGGCCACTTCTGGCATTGTGGCTGTTGGATAAATATAGTCCCATCAGAGAGTACACTGTCTTCCCTGCAAACTTCAACCTGACGAGATTCACCTAAAGTACGCCTGATAATTCTAAACGGAATTGACTTCATACTGTTACCTAATTGACGATCGATTTAGTACGTCTGAGCAACACCTCGAAATTAGTTTGACAAAATGCGCATGCCCTGATTGACATTCATGGTTAAGAAAACACAACCATATGTCTTCATAACAATAGGTAATACGGAAGGAAATACTTAAAAGAATGAAAATTTTACTATATTTCTGTATTTATTCTTGTTTTCTAAAATGTAACTGCCCCTCCTCGAGCAAAGCTTGGTGGCCTACGTCTGCATAATGCCCTGCTTAAATCACGTTGCCCAAAAGCATACTCGTTCTGAGGGAGCTATTTATTCTGCTTACATTGGAAATCTTGGCAACTGTTGAATCGCTCGCTTCTCCACATTGGTCGATAAGCAAAACATGACAATATGAGGTGGCATGAAAAACAACGACGATCTGACAATAAAGTAAAGTTTGTAAATGTGCCTAAGCAACAACACATATATAAGGCACTGCACGAATCAATCTACAACCGACACAAAATGCTGCGACTCAAAGATAACACAGAAACAGACAAAGTGCCAGTACATAGATACAATGCCACATTCAGTAAAAAAAAGTAATTAAAGCTTTCAGAACTGATCGCTGCGAGGATGTTTTCTCCCATGCCCAAGCAATATTTCTATGCAAGAAGGATGATTATTATCAAGGGTCATCAATGTTGCCTTCAAATCACAGCTTTCTCGTTCAAACTCAGGACCATCTTAATAGCAACGGTCCGACATTCTCCCGTGTACAGTCCCAAGTGCAACAGCGCATAGCTGAACGACTTGCACGATACAAATAACGCACTGTATGCGGCTCTTCTAACTTGTTGCTATGAATGAGACAACTTAAGTCAGGACCAGCACCAATAGAGAACTGTAGATGGGAAGCAACTCTATATGGAAGGCTGTTCCTAGAATTGGTGTCATATCGATAAACATTTTATGTATTTGCATATCTGTTTTATTTTATTGTTTGCATCAACCCTGGTGAATTGAGTTAATGTGACAGGAGCGGAATAATGGGCTTCTCACGCGATTTTGTCGCCTTGAGTATATTCTGGTCAACCAACAAGTCCAGGAATCCATCGCAGGTTCGTTTGACGCAGTTGTAGCTATTTTAAAGGAAATCTGATGAAACATCATTGCGTTTCGATCACACGGGCAGAATCACCGCAACTTTAAGAAGTTTCAGGAAAACATTAAGGTCTACAACTTTAACGTTTTCCAATTGATGGAAATATTCATATAGATGTTGATCGTAACAAAATTCTTGAACCGTCTGTATGAATTACAATGCGTATACTTTTATTGTAGCAGTCATGCAGTGGACAGAGTGTTAACATTGTATAAAAAAGATGGTGCATACAGCATTTTTCTCCTCCAGTCCGGCATTATCAGCACTTGTCTGCAGTGGTGGAAAAGGCCAACTTGGCGAATGGGAATCAACGCTCCACTTTGCATGGTCTACATTTGAAAACGAAGTACTGCGAAGCGAGTTCTAGAAGCAGCTGCCACGTTTTGTAAATGTATCAGGTAGTGAACCCGTAGCGAAAATTCCAGGTTCTCAGCAATCTGACGACTAGTATTCCGTATTCCTGATGGAGCGTATGAATTCTCAGGCCATGCCCAGGGACCGGCGATGATTTGATTATTTCGCGTACAATGACTTTAACTAATTGTGACTCATTACTTCTTGTTGTTTGCAAGGCTTTGGTAGTTTTATTCGAGGTTGCAGTGTGATTTATGGTATTAAATCTCAAAAATTATTTAAACACCTGCCAAAGCAGCAAACGTCATGTCTTGTAGTATTATTGGATGGTGAGCAATTCACATTAGAAGAGTTCGGTTATCTTATTCAGAACTGCGGTCGAGTTAAAATAGACTGACCATCGCGAAGATATTCAATACGCCATTGAGTTTCTAAAATTAAAGAACGTTTAGTTGGAAAAGCTGTGTTGTAAGAAAAATTGAGTGCACGAGGCAAGTACTCGCTGGACATGCAAAATTAGAGAACAGTCAAGATTATGCGTAGAGCTCTCTAGAAAAATTTCTGCCCCACGCCCCATGAAATATAACCATCGATGTGGAATGCTGGTAATTTTAAGGCACCATTTAATTCAACGCTTCCCTTCATGGGAGCGCATTCTTTCTCGTTGGCTCTCAAGGTGCTATATTAAGAACGCTTCGAGAAGATGATGAAGCAAACTAACAGCACCCACCCAGGAAAACGCACTCTTCACTCCTCGTACCATTCTGTAGCCGAAACTGGCTACAGCGGCGACAAGCATCGAGAGAGAATGCAAAATATCAAGCATTCCCAACAGCGGAAATGTGTTTCTTTTTTTTGTTTTTGGTTCTGTAACGTGAGTCGCAAAGCCCGTAACATGGGCGTGCTAATGACACCAAACACCTGAATGACTCCGCGAACAAGAATCATGAGCGCGCCTGCCAAATCTGAGAATCGATCCGGTTGAGAAAACAGGCAGCCGATGCAAACATAACGTCATGCGAGACGAGGCTGGAAGCCCAAAACTGTGGGCGCTAATGGATCGGGCGCCGTATGTTGTGGCCAGTAATTTCTCTCTGAACACACTCACGCATACTTCAGTCAGAGTACCTCAGACGAAAAAGCACTGGCTCAGCAGACAAGCAAAGCAACTCGACCATTAAGCAATGTGACACGAATAGCCATCCATCCCGCCTGTCACGCGTTTCTGATAGCAGGAAGTAGAGCTCTGACGAGGGCAACGCTAAGCATGCAGCGTTGGCCGACTTGTTCGGCACGCGATAGGCGCGCGTGGGCAGGAATGCTGCCATACTCATGCGACCGCATAATATTTGCGCGCCGTGTCTCTCATTACTTACGTGTACTGACACTTGCGCGCATAGTCGTATTCCCTGATCTCGTGCTCTAGAAGACACGCCATATGCGCGATATAAACGTGACGTGTGGGAAACTTCCAGGTGTTGCAGAAGTGAGCTTATGAGCGGCGGATTTTCCTGAGAAAAGTGAGAGAACCATTGATGCAGTTAGGTGTCGCTAGAACGCTGTGTCAATGTAATCACAAAGTTCGAGTCAAAATCAATTCAAACTGAGAACATGGCCTAGCAGAGAGCCAAATGAAATCTTTCAAACACAAACTGAGTGAATTCATTCAAGTACGAAAATCTGTAGAGAATACTGAACTCTTACAAATTCTACAGCAGAGATATTTTGTTACTTGTGGCTGCCACTGTACATTTGCTTTCGTTTATCCTTAGGGGAATTTCGATTGGAACTTTCGATTATTTTCTTCCAATTTTACTTTCGTGACTATCTATCCATCTTATGTTGATTGAATGCATATTTAAAATGCTTTTTAACTCAGTTAAAATAACCGAATGAAAACAAACATGCTTTAACTGCCTGTTGACTGCAGCACCTCAATCGATTTGATGTACACATGCCGATGGAAATTGCCTGCTTCTTCTTTATACTACTCCGAAACACAGTATTCGCAGTTTTTAACAGCCTATTGAATGATATAATTTAATAGACTGTCAAAAACCCTTACAAAAATTTCTGGTAACATTGAACAAAATTTTTTGGACAAGTATTACGAGAACGTACCAACAGTTTAATAAATGTTTTTATACCGTTTTCACACTTACTAAAAACTTCATACGAACATACTGCCTACTATTGGCCACCGATGTCCAATAAAAAAATTATTGACAGACTTTTTTTAAATGATGAATGAACAATTTTTAAACATTGCAAGCAGGATTTACTAACCGTCCTAATACTTCTTAGAAATATTACAACATTCAACCAACTTTTGATTCTTTGACCTAGAAACATCCTAGTAGCATTTTTTACACTTTCTGCTGCTTGTCCTAGAAACATCCTTAGAACTTATACGTTTCAGAAACGTCCTGGCGACATTACCCGCTTTCTCCGGGATTTTTTCAAGTATTCTCACGCGGTTCTGATGTAACCTTGAGCATGAGTAGGATATAAAGGTGTCTGTTAGCGAACTCCAACAGTCTTTTCAAACACTGATATTTATTTTGCAACCATTTCAAACAAATCCTTAGAAGCCGCAAGCAGCGATAATAATGCATTCTTCATGTCCCCGTAGTAAAAATAGGATGCCTTGCTGTGAGCCTAAGGGAGGAGAAAATGCAGAAATAGCATAGCCTGATGCATTGTGTCAGTGTATGTGGACGAGGCAGCATGTAGCAGTCCTGCAAAAGAATTTAACTTCAAATGACCTTCAATGAAAGCAAAAAACTCAACTGACTGCCTTGCCACACATACTTGGAATTGCATACAGTCCACTGGGGCTGAAAGCCTCTTTTAGGCAAGGTCCTTGTGGGCGTTCGAACCCCACCTAAAAAACAAATGATGTGGTACTGCGGCACACAATATGACCCTGTTACATGTAGGAATCATAAAATTGTGTGAAGTAGAAGATAAATGAGTTGCAGCAAGGATATTCAAAGTTCTTAAAGCGGCTTCAGCCTGACGTGCTAACTGCCAACAAATGCGATGACATCACTTATGCAGACAAACTCGAAAGGTCCTTCAAACTGTCCTTGTTACAATTATCTTGTATTTAGCAAGAGTAAGCTAATCAGTACTAAACGCAGCTGCCTGAAGTGCTCGACTATAGAAAATCCATAATAATAGTATCTTACAAAGAATATTCTACATTGTATTTGACAGATAATAGACAATATGTACCCGTCATGTTTTCTGTTCATCGTCGTTTAATTTACAACAAAAAATGTACCTTAATCATGAATTTGATGGTGGTTCCGCTTCACAAATCCGGTAACATCAATTCCTTCATCCAGTACAGGCCAATATCTTTTGTGGTCGCTAATAAGCACAACGGCATGATTGCGACGCGTATACAGTTTCGTATCGTAAGCAGCACGATGAAAAAGAATATTTGGCACGTCAACATTAGCAGCAGCTTCGGCGCATGGTAAAGATGCTTTTTTCTCTCTAGGAAGAAATGAGCCTTGAGCATTTTATTGACAATATATATGTGCGCATGTATATGTCTTATCCCTGTTGTAAATCTTGTTTTCATGTATATGACAGGTGTGTTTGCAACAGCTCATTGGGCACAAAATAAATCCATAAGAAACCGGTAAGAAGCTAAACAGGTGAAAGAGCAGTCCCCGTAACTAACCATGTTAAACCAATGCGACAACTGTCGCAGTAACAAATCGTATCAAAATTTTTACTGACATGAATTCTGAACATCGAGACACAACGTGTGTATACTGCCCTATCTACATCGGCGAGATGGGAAATATTGAACAACGGCAGCAAAGACTAAGTACAATAGTGAATGGATAAACTCTAGTATAATCGGCCAGGAAAGAAACAGGAGGACACGCCTCTATCCGTAGTCTTTAGACATACAATCAACAGCACACACGCTCAACTGTAAGCAAAGGAACCTTCCTCCGTCTTATGCCCTGTGCTTGCGTCAAACGCTAAAACCTGCCTAAATAGGTACTTCTACTTTTTTTGCGCTATTGCGAACAAAGGTTCTGTATGGAAGGCCATATATGTTGCTTTTAAAGTTTTATTTGGTTGATCTATGTCTTTCTCATGTTTCATCCCGACCAGACTGGCTTCCGCGCAACGTTTTGCCTAAAGCATGTCTTTAGGTGCTAAAACGTTTTTCTAGACGCTATAAAACACCTAATTCACGGTACAAAACACTAATTCGCGGTTCTAAAAAATTCAATTTGGCTAGCATAACATAGTCTATATGTAGTATATCAGGCATAACTACTCAAGCCCCTGATTTATTTAGGTAAGTTCATTATGCCGAGGGCACTCGAGATCCCCAAAAGATTTAATTCATGATGTCCTACTAGAAATCCTGAAAATGGCAAACAAAGTAAAATTATTGCATATTACACAAATGTATCCTACAACTCACAAGGTAGCGACAGTTTTCACACATCTTTGTGAAAGAACGCAGATCAGATGCTCTATCTTTGTTCTGCTTAGCTTCCGCAGTGTAGCAGCTCCCCTATGAAAATGGCCATTGCCTTTATGTTTCCTTTATGTTTCCTTCTTGTGTCCTATGTGACCTTTATGTTTCCTTGTCCTTTGTGTGACCTCCAGGATGTGAACTTTGTGTGTACTACGTGTTTACTCATCCTAACGTATACCTCGAGGAAGTTACCTTTATTATGCCTCTAGGATGTGTCCTTTATGTTTACGGCAGGATGTTAACTGGATGTGCACTATGTGTTACCTGAGTGTACACTTGAGTGCACATGTAGGTAACATAGAGTGCACATAACAACTGTCTTTACATATAATATAGGCAGATCTATCTGTACTGTGTGACAGGCATTGATACACTCAGCAGAGTCATTGTAAGTACTAAATCTTGACTTATGCTTTCATTTGGTCCAAGAAAACAACCCTTATTATAATTCTTGTAGGATGTGTCCTTTGTGTTTACGGCAGGATGTTACCTAGGTGTGCACTTCAGTACACACGTAGGTAACATAGAGCATATAGTGGGGGAGTTGGTTACGATTCATCGTACCTTTAGCAACAGCGCAAAAGCAACGCGGAAACAAGGAACACTCCGAAGAAACAGCGCCGTCTTGTTGTGTTTCTTCCTTTTGTCCGTGTCGCTTTCGCGCTGACCACAAGTACGAGTAACTGCTGTGTCGATATTAGCACGCGTAGAAGCAGGGCAGCGCGGATCCCGTAAATGCTTGCTTGGGCGTACAACTGAACAATTTATAATTGTGAGTTGGCTAAGTATGAAAGTTGTGTGCGGAGTATGGCCGTATTTGATTACGCGAGCATGCAAGCAGTACGCCTGTTTCACTTTGGCCGAAGTTCCGCTGCCGCTGCAAGCCAGCTATCGCCACATTTTGTCGCCTTCATTCCTTACGCTACGAGCAAATATGGTGCCACCTATGCAAGATAAAGCCTGACATTCTCAAAAACACGCCACTGGGCACCATAAGAAGCGTGTATATGTGTGGCAATTCCGAATTTCTGATCGGTAGGCGTCACAGCTCTCGCGGCTGCCCGCACACCGTGCGTCATCCCAAGCGACGGAAGAGCACATGATGCGCGCTGATTGGCTCGTGTCCGCCGACAAACCACAGGACAAGCGTTCGCGCATAGTTCGTCTAAAATCTCTGCATATACTTTAAAAAAACAAGGCAGCGCACCAAGATACTTTAAAATCAATAATTTGTGTTTAAATACCAGCCTTTCTTCCAGCAACGACGTTTTTAAATCTCGAAGGCCGTGCTTTTCCAAAATTCACGCCCTAAAGAAAAATGTAGATCTCGGAGGCTAAATTCACGTTTTAACCGCAGTGCGGCGCTGCCGCAGTGTAACGGTTGACGGTGAGCTGGGTCACGTTGTTTTGCTGTGAGCGGTGAGAGTGTTCGTTACACAGTAATTTAATCATATTTTCGAAGTGCCTAAACAAACTGTGATCCGTACCGTGTGCATTAACCATCAGGAAACCTCTGGACTCGTGTAACGCCATTAGTTCGCCTTATGTTTCGTGTGATACGCCAGTGTCTTGTGTAGCGCCCGTCCGAGCGGCCTTTGTTCTCGCCTGTCCGCGTTCGCTCGTGGAATACCTGATACTGTGGCTTCGAATTATGGTGCGTGAAAGAATTTGTTGACAGTTGTGCTTTCGTGCGCTGGTGTTCATCGGCGATTCAACAGTGTTCGCGCTGGAAAGAGTGTCGCCGCGTGGTGCCTGCGAGACGAAGAAGCCGTTTGCTGACCACATTGAAGGTAAGCAGATCTGACGCTTGCGCGCATTCTCGCAGCTTTTGGTTCATGTAGTAAGCTTTGTGGAACGACAACAGAACACTTTCTGAGCGTACGTTGACCATGTTGCTGTGCACATTTAGCAAAGCGTTTCACGAGGGGAGTTTCCGTGAAATGTATCATTTCTTACCGCTTACTTGCTTTATGGAGTGATGTGCTACCACCGCCGATTGTTGGGACTTAATGGGCAAATATTTACCTAAACGCTGAAAGTTACTGTTTTCTCGGTAGTTTCCCGGCAAGAAATTCTTCCGTAGATATGAATTTCCGCAAGTTACGTTTGTAATGGATGTCGATGTGTCACGGGCATCGCGAGTTGGCACGCGACTGCGATGTTTGACACTTGAACAGGTATTAGCTTGTGTGAAGATTACTTTATTGATAGTGTTCAGATTGAAGTGCAGCTTCGCGAGAACTTGTCTGCATTGTTTGTGTTCTTCGACGTGCTCGTGTATTTGTCTTCTATATTGTAGGGCAAATGTAGACCGACATTACAACAGCGAAATTTCTTTTTAATCGAGGCATCTCAATCAGACGCTCGTTTTCATTAATATTTTCATCCGAAGAACGGGATGTGAGTTCCTGCGATTGTTAAAGACAGTGGTTTGTAGCACTGCCCAATAAGGGATGCGATTTGCTTGCGATGCTTTGCGCTCGATGTTTGCCACTCTTATAACCCACCTTTCACGGCTGGCTGTTATAGTTGATAACGATAGCGGAATGTCGGTCAGATCAATGAGCAAAGGAGTAGCATCGGAAAAGGGATCGCTACAAAATCGCGGTCTAGGTTTTAGACCCTTCGTAATCGATTGGTCATTTGATTTACTAGATCTTTAAGTTTTGGTGATAATTTCCCATGTAGTCTGATGTTTGCGGCTGGTTTTATTCCCGCCTGAATTTTACCATATAACAGTGTAACCACTTGAGATATAACTACGAGACATCTGTACAAGCAGGCACACAAAGATTTGTTGGCCAGTTGCCTACTCCTATAGGTCATGTACTACTTAGCAGCTGCTGCAGAAATGTTTAAAAAAATTTGTGAGCAATTTAATACCTGAGTGGACTGGCAGGTCAGTCTCTTTCAAACAATTAGTTAAAAGCTTCTGTGTTGCCCTGATGTTTTTATGATCTGTTTTTGACTTCTCCACGTTTCTTCGCTGTGTGCATACAGGCCAGGCTGTTCTTGCTTAAATGAATATTTTTGAATAAGTGAAAAAGATTGGCTTTTGTTTTGTTTTTCAGGTGCCTTGTGAGCTCTCACCCAAGCAACACATTCCAGAGGTCTGCTGTGAGCAGACGTGGCAAACTGAAGTAACATTCAGATAGTCCAATAAACTGTTCGTAGTTTCAGACAAACTTTTGCAAAGTATAGTCAAAACTTTCTTTTAAAAGTGCAAGCACTGATCCAACCTGATCTTTCCATCCAAACATTACATATTATATTAGTCACAAAGACATAACTAGAACAGCAGCACTGCAGTGAGGAACGTACAGTGGTTCTCCAAGTGTTATACTGAAATAATCTATGAAGGCTAATTAGTTTGCAATTTTAGAACAAATTGTCATGAATTTCTGTGCCATAACAGAGTTTCAATCCATGCGCTGCATCATGTAGGGAACAGTAACCTTACAATGAAAACCAATGCAAAACTTTTTAACTCAGGAAAAATTTATAAATATAAAATGTGTACACGGAACTCTTCATCTATGCATGTCTACGTAAAATACAGGATTTAGTCACTGCGGCCACATAAAGGATGCATAAAGGTAGGACACACGAAGGAAACATAAAAGCAGTGGCCAAATTTCAACATGGAGGAAACATAAAGTACGGTAACATAAGGGATACATAAAGGGAGGACACACGAAGGAAACATAAAAGCAGTGGCCAAATTTCAACATGGAGGAAACATAAAGTACGGCAACATAAGGGATACATAAAGGGAGGACACACGAAGGAAACATAAAAGCAGTGGCCAAATTTCAACATGGAGGAAACATAAAGGATATTTCCTCATGTGAACTGCGGGAAACATACAGTAAACATAAAGGACATAACCATTTTCATAAGGGCTAGGTTCCTGCGGGATAGAGGGATGCCTCGAGAATCCGCATAGTCTTCAAGAGTAACAATGTCTCATTGATTGCGCTGTGAACATGGAAATGTTTGATTTACCATTCATGTGGAATTGCAAAAATAGGCTCACACGGGTAGCTGCATCAAACTGCATCTCGTTGTACAAACGTCTCTTGGTTATATCTCATCAGGTTACACTGCTATATTAGTAGACAACGTCATACCACCAGGACAATCATCCCTGGAACTCAAATATGTAGTATAATGTAGAGCATTGAATTTAAAAGTATATTCAGCACAAGAAAAACATTCTGAAAGCTAGGCCTCGATGCAGTAGCGATGATACTGATTGGACTTTATAGCGTAAAAGCATACCAATATGTTTTTATTCCATTCGCTTGACGTATCGGGCGGTCGCCATCGTCAAGGCAAGCATCGGGCGGTCGCCAGCACGGTTGTCTGACCAAACCAATCAAATGCTCCCCTCGTTCATAGGAGGTCACTTTTGTTTGCTTGAAAAACGAATAACATTGCCTCCACTGAGAGGCTTCTCTTATTGAATTGGCTCACAAGAGGTGAGGAGCAGGCTTAAATGGAGAGGGATTCGGTGGGGCTGAGCCACTGCACTGAAAATCGATAACCGGATGAAGAGGGTGGTGACGGCATCTGCGATTGATCCGCTTTTCTTTACTTAGCTTGCGGTGGCTGGTCAAAAATTGCGACGGCATGCAATGGAAGCTTAAGAATTACGCTAAAACAGATCTTCAGCAAAGAAGAGTTGCCAGAAAGAGGTCGTAAACGTGCCGAAGTCCTCGAAAGCGTCACACGGCCACGCAGAAAGGTTTATTATATGCAAATAAACCCGCGCTCTCCGGCAGGTGCGAGTAGCCAGTGCCTGAGCGATCCGCGGCAGCCATCTTTAATTCCTTTTGGAACGAGGCAGCCTGCGGCTATGCAGAAGAAAATTCAGTTTGCTTCGGCATATTACTGCATCTTTAACGCGTACACGTCACTTTGACGTGATGAGTTCTTGCAGTCTTGTGACGTCGCGCGACAGGCAGGTGAAGTGGGTGCACCCCGAAAACTTTCGACCAATTGTCAAGGGCTAATGGCGAAAAGGGGATGAATCAGAAAGAATGATTTTTCTTTTGTTAGGTCAAATCATGTATAATCTGTTTGTAGGCGTCATCTCAGATGGGGAGCTATCACATTATTCGTGAAGTCGTGTAACAGAGAGGTGTAAGAGGGGGGGGGGGGGTCCAAAAAAGCTTTTGACCAATCGCGGAGGGCTGATTGCAGAATTGGAATAGGAAAGTTTGGAATACTTTTACGTTATAGCGCTCCTTGTCCCTATTCGTTAGCAGGCTCACCGACTCCCCGGCCTGCCATACGTACTGGAGTAGCCAGCCGTTAACGGTGGGTGATAAGAGTGGCATAGAGTGGAGAGGTAAGTACCGCTACAAAATTGCAATCTTTGCTTTATTGCTCAGTGCTGCAACGCAGTGCCCTATTCTATGATTGCAAGAGCTGACATTCTGTTCTTAGGATGCAATATATATATACATATATACATATATATATACATATATACATATATATATAAATATATATATATATATATATATATATATATATATATATATATATATATATATATATATCTGTCTATAGCGGACCACGGTTTCGGAGGAGATAGAAATAAGCAGCGCAGGTACGCTACAGGGATCGGTACTATCCCCGATGACATTCAATCTGGCGCTAATCGGGCTGCCAGCCAAGCTAGAAGAAATCAAGGGACTCAATCATACCCTATACGGAGACGATATCGCCCAATGGGAGAGAAATGGAAGTGACGGAATAGAACAAATGCTTCAAACAGCGGTCGAAACAGTCGAATTATATTTAGAGGGGACAAGGCTAACCTGCTCGACAGAGAAATTGGAGCTGTTGCTGTACAGACCGACTCACAGAGGTCGCAAATCAGGCAGCTACAGAGAATATCGCACTTATGGAGAGGAAATACAGTTAAAGACGGTCAATCGGAAACCCATACCCAAGGTCAATTGGATCAGGGTATTGGGGCTCTTTATCGAAGCCAACAGCAACAACGGAGAAACCCTCAGAATACTGGAGGAAAGTGTAGCGTAAATCATGAAGCTAATGAAAAGGATAGCCAACAAACACAGCGTGATCAGAAAGCAAAACACGATCAGGTTAATGCAGGCCTTCGTCATAAGCAGAACGCTATACGTAGCGCCGCAATTTAAATGGCAGTTTGCTGAAAAGATCAAACCAGAAGGCCTCATTCGGAAATTATACAAAGTGACCATATGGCTACCGGTGAGCACCCGCACTGACAAGTCGCTACAATTAGGCCTACACAACACGATAGACGAGCTCATTTAAGCGCAATGTACGGTACAATACGAACGCCGCTCTAAGACTAGAGCAGGCGGACACATCCAAGAGAGGCTAAGCATAGGTTACCACACAGCATGGTGTCGAGGTGGACATACCAAGAGAGACGATGGAAACAATGGTAATACCCCCTTACCAAACAGCATCCATCCAGACCACAGCAAGTACAGACGAGAGAACAGAGCGAAGGAGATGCAGAAGAAGTTGGGCAGCTACAAGGACGCACTCTTCGTAGACGCGGCTTGATACAATCGCGGACGGGGGTTTACGGCAGCCGTAACGGATATAGAGAAACACTAAGACTTGCGCGACGATACACAGTACAAATAAAGAGACAGCGGAAGAAGTAGTCAGCGCTCGCAGTAGGTCAGACTAACGCAACCATGATAGTGAGCGACTCTCAGACGGCAGTAAGAAACTTTACTAATGGCCAAATATCCCCGGAGGCACCACGCATTCTTCTTGCAGGAGATCATGAGTAAAAAAGAAAGATATACGAGACGTGGACACCCGCTCACGCCCTCGTGGAGGACGGCAACAACGAGGCGGTACAGGACGCGGCTCGAGGGCTTACGGACCGAGCCGCGGCTGCAAGTGACGCCCCGGCACCCTCTGGACGTGACGGTGCGGTAGATGAGTTGGAGTGAAAGGATAGAAGGACCAGATATAATGACATGAGAAACCACTATAGGTTACAGAGTGGCATATTCTCTCGACTTCATCCAAAATTTACAAAGAAGCAGTCTGTCGCATGGCGGCAGCCACAAACTAAGACGTATCCGAATCCTATGCTCTCGCGCATCATATATCCGGATGTATGTCAAACGGACAAATGCACCAGATGTGACCACCCTGGAACACCAGAGTCACCCTGGAACATATATTATGTTAATGCCGAGGGATAAGTAACAATAACGAGAACGCGGCCTCTAGCAGCAGCCTTCGCACGCGCCTGGAGGCCGCGCTTCCGAGCCCCGCACTCGAGGATCAACTGTGGGCCGTCTAGCGGGCCGAGGATGCCGCCAGGAGCCACGAACTCCTGGCGGTCACCTAAGCTGGGCCTTTGGCCCTCGCCACCAACTCGCAAGACACACAATAAAGTTATTTCCTCCACCTCTACTAGAGCTTCACTTCTGCGGTATTTCAATTCTCTAGAAAATAAAATTATTTTTCGTTCTATATAAATGGGAGAAAAAATGTGATACAGATTCCTTTTTTTCATCATCATCATCATCATCATCATCAGTCTATTTTATGGCCACAGCTGGACGGAGGTCTCTCCCTTTGATCTCCTATTACTTCCTGCACCAACCAATATCAACTAGCCCATGCAAATTTCCTAGTTTCATCACCCCACCTAGTATTCTGCCGTCCTCGTCTGCGCTTGCCTGCTCTCGGCACCCATCCTCTAGCCTTAGTGGTCCACCACTTATTTAAACTACGCATTACATGGCCTGCGCAGCTCAATTTTTTCTCCTAATGTCATTTACAGTATGGGCTATCCCTGTTTGCTTCCTTTCTGTCTGTTAACGCTACGTCTAACGTCCTTTGGTTCATATCTCTTTGCGAGGTCTTTAACTTGCTCTGGAGGTCCCTGTCAATCTCCAAGTTTCTGCCCCATATGTTAGCACCCGTAGAAAGCATTCGTTGTACACCTTTCTTTTCAATGATAGTAGGAAGCTTACAGTCAGGATCTGACAATGTCTGCCGTACGCGTTCCAGCCCATTTTTATTCTGTGAATTTCCTTCTCATGATCAGGGTCCCCTGTGAGTAATAACCTAGGTAAATGTACTCCTTCACAGACTCTAGATGCTGAGTGGGGATCCTGCACTGTTTTTCCCGTGCCAGGCTATTGATCATTGTCTTTATTTCCTGTTTATTAATTTTCAACTCCACTCTTGCATTTTCTCAGCTGAGGTGCTCAATCAACTAGTCCCCAGTGTTTCTGTACAGGGCAATGACATCTGCTAACCGATGGTTGAGATATTCGCCGTTGATCCTCACTCCTAAGCTTTCCCTGTTTGATAGCTTCAATACTTCTTACAAGCATGCGGTGAAAACCATTGGAGAGATTGTGTCTTCTTGCCCGGCCCCTTTTTTATATGTATCTTTCTAAATTTTTCTGTGGAGAATAAAGGCAGCTGTGGAATCGCTGTAGGTATTTTCTAAAATCTCAGTGCCCTTTCACTATGTGAAGAAGAATGATGAGCGAAGCTGTGTATGTGGTTCTCTCAATGGAGAGCTGCACCTCCGCTGTGGGTCGGCCCGGCATTGCACTATCTTCGCGATCAGCCCACATACGGGGAGCACTTAACGCCTGCTTCACCTCCGCTGCAGGTCGGGCCGCTATCGCACTATCTCTGGGATCGGCCCACGTATGGGTGTTTTTTTTTCCTTGCACGGTAGAGGTATACAGCTTCGCTGTAATATATTTGCGCTAGCCTCCTGTACTCCTTGATTACGTAATGACTCTATGACAGCTGGCAACTCTACTGAATCAAATGGCTTTGCGTGTTCTATGAAAGGCATATAGAGAAGCTGATTGTACTCTGCAGGTTGCTCGATTACCTGATTTATGACATCGATGTGAACCAGTGCAGAGTATCTCGACCTGAAGCCTGCCTGTTCCTTTTGTGGACTGAAGTCCAGTGGTGCCTTTATTCTATTGGAAATTATCTTGGTGAATATTTTATATAATACTGGAAGTAAGCTAATCGGCCCACAATGTTTCAAATCTTTAACGTCTCCCTTTTTGTTGATTAGTTTAATGTTGGCATTTTTCCAGTTCTTTTGGAACTTCAAGTCGTGAGACATTTCGTATTAAGTGCCCCTGAACATTTCAAGCATGATATCTGCTCCATCTTTGATTAACTCCATTGTTATTCCATCTTCTACGACCACTTTTCCCCGTTTCATGTCTTGCGAGACCCTTCTAACTTGATCGTTACTTATAGAAGGATCCTCTGCATCGTGTTCATTACTACTTCGAATGGAGTTATCGTGGCTGCTTTGGATACTGTACGGGTCAATATAGAGTTCTTCCGGTGCTCTTACTACTTCTTTGAGGTTGCTGATCCCATTATCCTACTTATTTTTCAGTGCATACATATCGGCTTCTCCTGTGCCAAGTTTCTTTCTCACTGATATCAGGCTGTGCCCATTTCTTACGGCTTCCTCTGTCTTCCTCACGTTATAGTTTCGAATATCCCTTATTTTGGCGCTTTTGATCAGTATTGACAGTTATGCGGATTCTATCTGATCTCTTAGCTTGGACGCTTTCATTCTTTGTTGTTCGTTTATTAGGTCCTTTGTTACTTGGGAGAGCTTACCTACTGGTTGTCTTGGTGCCTTACCTCCCACTACAATTGCTTCTTCTGAAGCCAGCCTTGTGAGGGTTTCATTCATTACATCTATGTCATCTTCAGCTGTGTTGTAAGGCTGAATAGTTGTTTGCAAGTACCATGTTGAATTGGTCTGCTTTTACCCTTACTGTGTCTAGGTTGGCCTGTTGCTTCGTCACCAATGAGCTTCACATTGAGGTGAATTCTAGAGCTCGCCAACCTATGATCACTGCACTTTAACCTACCTAACACTTCCACATCCTGCACTATGCTGGGTTCGTTAGAAAGTATGAAATATATTTCATCTATTGTTTCACCATTAGGGCTTTTCCAGGTTCACTTTGTTGCTATGCTTCCTGAATAAGGTGCCCATTATTCGCAGCTTAAGCCATTCTGCTAATTCTATTCACATTGCTTCTCTACTGTCCCTACAATTTTTACCGTAGCCTGTCAACTGCTTGCTCACTAGCAACCTTTTCCCCACTTTTGCGTTGAAGTCGCCCATTATGCAAAAAAGAGGTGAGGTGTGTAGACAAGCCACAAGAGCAGAGAAGTGGACAACACGGCATGCATGCTGTCCATTTCTCTACTCTTGTGTCCTGTCTGCACGCCTCACCTCTTTTTTGTTACGTTCGTGTTGTCCACTTCTCTACTCTTGTGTCCTGTCTGCACGCCTCACCTATTTTTTGCATAATGAATCCTTACCAACTAGCTCAGCTTTCTGTCGTTCGAAGTCCCCCATGGCTACAGATAATGGGTTTTCACATTTCTCATCGCTAATCAAACATCTTTGAAACATTGATCTACTTCATCATCATCATGACTGAAGGTTGGGGGGTAGGCTTGTACTGCGTTTATTTTATACCTCTTATTAGATTTTATGACGACTACTGTTACGCGCTCATTAATACTACAGAATTCGTCAATGTTTCCCGCTATGTCCCTGTAGATTAGGAATCCTCCCCTGTATTTTTTATTTTATTTTTAGCACACGATATTCTTCCAGTAACAAAAATCTATGACTATTGCCTCATCCGAACACTTAAACAAGAACATTTAAATAAAACACCTTTTATTCAATCTCTTTCAGGCCTGAGAAGGCGCGAACAAAACTACAATACAAGAAATAAGGACATGTGTGAAATTAAAACATTTCGAACAACATATGGTCTACAAACGTTAGAACACCGGCTTCCACGACTTTTTAATGACCTATTGAGACGGGATATAAGACCCCTATGTGTAACATTTCGGACACTCTTGGCTTTCTTTCTTTCCTAAACTTTCCTTGTTTGTTTCATTATGCAATGAAAGCCCAATCGCTTTACATAATTGTGGTGTTACTCGATGCTATTCCTATGTTTTTCTGTTAAAGTGTCTTTGCCATGTCTTTGCATTGTGTACACTATTATAATCCTTCATATCTTTGGCCATGTGTGTATGGCTTAATTCTTTTTAAAAGAAACTTATGTGCCAGATGCAGCCTTTATATAACATGTTTATATATTGTTCTGTACTGCTATGTGACCACCGTGAACAGTGTTTCTTTTTGTGTATCTTCTATTTATGTCACTTTGTACTCTACTACCAACAAAGGGGGGCCGTTGCTCTGTCAAGCTGTTGAAAGATAGCTTTTACTTCAGTCCCCCCCTGCATCATCATGTATGACGTGATGGTTAAATAAACGTATTATTATTATTATTATTATTATTATTATTATTATTATTATTATTATTATTATTATTATTATTATTATTATTATTATTATTATTATATCTGTGACTCCTCTATAGCCGAGGACGTGGCCGTCAGTCAGCACTGCGTAGGCCTCACCAATTCTTCTAACCTCACTAAGGCCAATATTGTGACAAAGAATGCCTGATAGTTCCTCGAAGAGTCCTGCTAAGCAACCTTCGCTCTCATAAATATCTCCTGTATATAACGTATTCAGGAGAATATACCTTATATTGAAGCTTTTCAAATATTTTCACTTCTAGTGAGTGTCCCTGTCGTGGCAAAATTTATTAAAAGCACGTAGAAAGCACGAGCGCCTCGTTTTGCCTATACATAGTAATGAAAGGCAAACGTTGCTTGATTTATATACAAAGTCACAGATCTTGTAATGAGACACATACGGCCACCACCAAAGAATATTCTATAAAATGCTAAGTGGTGAATATGGCAGTGGGCAAAAACGAACCAGACGACTTATGCTACTATAACCAGCGTTAAATATTGAAAATCATCGTTGCAACTTCGTTTTCCGAGAACACTGGCTTAACTGACAGCCCAGCGAGTGAAAGAAATAGTTTTATGTAGGTCAGGGTACTGTATTACGTGGCCGAAATCAAACGTTCGCTAGGTTTGAGGATTGGGCGAGTTAGTATTCAGTTCTAAACTGGTACAGTGCAACATAGAAAAGCAGAAACAAGCCAAGCCCGCCAACTAATGGAACAAAGCGCTGACTTCCTACTGGTTTATTGGCAATTTGCACGACATATATAACTACAAGAAAACATCAAGATACGTCGTCATAACACTGGCCGGCTCGGTTTGTTTCTCTTTTCTATGTTGCGCTACACCAATTTTAGAATGCAAAATTAACCGCTTTTATGGAGGCACACATTTCCAGCTTCTGAACTGTCTGGGTACCGGTCTGCTCGAACGTCGGGGCGCATGCTCGCCTGGCAACACACATGGTTATAGCCTGATCATGGCTCAACTCATGTGTCCAAAGCAAGTGTCTATACAGGTGTGCGTCTGTTACAATTGAATATGTGTATTTTTCGGGTCAGCCCTGCCGCAACGTGTCAGCAATTTTTAGTCCCACGCTCACACAGCACTGGCGCAGCCTGGCAATGCTGAATATTTTATTGGCGGAGCTCGTTAGACGCGGTGATGCCTCGGATACAGTAATCGAGAAGCGGACGGACAGCAGTGCCAATGTATCAATCTCACTAACGAACCAACATGAAAAGTGTTGTCAAGGCGGCGGGTTTACTTTATTTCTCTCGCTATTCAATTTCAAACCTAAAGGTCCACTGATGGATTGATTGTTTCATGGGTTGTTTTTACTCAAGCGTCAAGCAAAGCCAAAGAGCACCATAAAAATAGTGTGGTGCAGTCGATGGTGTGGTCAGTAACAAAGGGTATATGTGACGCGGCTCTATAGTGGCATAAAAACAATAGCTGTAATGTGCGTAAAATACACACTAAAATAAAATATGGCAATGATACTTATGGTGTACAATGATATGTTGGAGGAAATTAAAAGATATTCAACGAAAACGTGGAATACCAAAATTCATCACCCTCATTAGCACTACTGCCTCGTCAGGGCCCTTGGAAAGGAAGGGCCAGGACGCGTGTACTCTACAAGATGGTACCATCGCAACAGCAGCTACACAAGAGAGGCAGCGCTACGAATTATCTGGCTAATAGCAAGAAAGGGGCTGGCAGATGGAATGGCACACTGTGGTATAAACTTTTTTAAAACAGGGTTGAAGTACCTCAGACAGGCTGGCCAACGTTTCGATAGGTGGACCTATCTTCGTCAAAGGCGCCCTCGTCATCCTCGGCGTGTTAGTTTTAAAGGGTTAGTACAGTGACGTCACGTGCGGGTGTTGTCGCTGGCGGCTGGTTTTAAAGAGAGAGATTACAAGAGGGAACAGGCGCTGCCGTCCGACGTCTGTGAGCCTCATTCTCAAGACGAAGGGACAAGAGCGTGAGAGTGGGCACGCGGGGAGGAAAGAAAAGAAATAGAAGCAGAAAAAAGGGGAAAAGAAGGGGAAAAAAAAAAGCAGGGGGGTGCCAGGGCCGTACCAAGACACAACAAAGGGGGGGGGGGGTGAAAGAAAAAGAAAGAGAAAAATGAAATCTTTAAGAAATACGGGGGCTTGGGAGCGTGTTGGGGATGCGAAGGGTTAGGAGGTAATCCGGGGGAGTCGTTGGCGGCATGTTTTTGAGGCATTAGAACGGCCGGTCAAGCAATAGGTCGAGTAATTTTGAAATAGTTAAGGTGGCGACGGGGAGTCTGCGGTGCAATGGTGGGTTGACTGAAAGGCAGCGGCATGGTCTTTCAAGGGGCACTGCCCCACGCGCTTAACGTAGGTGTCGTTACGGCGGCATCCAGAAGGCGATGGTTGAGGCGCCGAAGAAGGCATATTGACTTCGGAATGTGTTGTCGAGGGGGTTGCAGCCTATATATGAAATGAAATGAAATTGGTTATTTGCCATCCTGTACATTTGCAGAAGGAGGAACTGTAGATAAAAAGCTGTCCTTCAACATCTTTTTATCTACAGTCATGTAGGTAAAAGATGCAAATAAAAGATGAGGTAGATGCAAGTAGTGTCATTTGAGCGTCACTGTGGAGGTATTTACTCAAATTGCACAAGATTATGTCAGGACGCGGTGCAGAGCGCTGATATGCGGTCAAGGAGGCTTTCAGTTCAGCGATGTTGAAAGCAAGGTTATAAGGTTCTTTCGGTCTGTATTTGCGATTGATTGATTTGCGTTCTGCTATTTCCTATTGTCTTAGGAATGCAACTAAATAATTGTCGGAACTAAATACGTGTTCGAAGTATTCACCAAGAGCTTCATCTTGGTTTTCCAAGCTATACGCTTCATCATTTACTAGGGGCAACGAGTGTATTTCTGGTCCTCTTTTCCTTCTTATCTCGTTCCATACTTTTGTCTTCTTAGTATATGAATTTATGCCTGAAAGAAACCTTCCCCAGCTCGCCCTCGTTTCCTGTCATCGCATCCTCCTTCCCTAGGATTTGACAAGCTTAAATTCTACGTTATTTTCAGCAGTAGGGCCTTCACATAGCTTGCACCAAGCCCTATCGGGTCGGTGTCCAGACCTCTTCCTTTTAAGCCCTATCTTGTCGCTTTTGTGCCTGTCTGCAATCATCGTTCCATCAGGGGACCCGTCTTTTGAATTAGGTACTATTTGTTTGAGGAATGAGCTTCTCCGCTGCGTCCATGATAAAAGCAGCACTATCTATAGAATATTTTGCTATAAAATCTCCGGATAAGTACGTAGATTCCTTAAAGCATTTCCAATCAGGTGAGACTAGTTACCAGTGATGGACATCTGGAGGGGAGTGATGCTTTGTTACCAAGTTTAGCATTACCAATACGTAATCACTTCCAAATGTGTTTTCTTTATTGCATGTCATTCTAAGTCAGGGAAAAGTGAAGCAGAGCCAATCGACATGACTATAGGTAAACATGATATATGGTGAAGATTGTACATGATGTTTCCTTCTTATTTAAGAGGCACGCACCAATGTTTACAAGAAAGTATTCGATGAGCGGACCTTTCTCGTCGCATCGCGTGTCCCCCACTACGTGTTAAACTCAATCACGAGTACGTAGGGGTCCGGAAGCTGATCAACGAGGTTATATAAATAGTTCTCTTCTTTTGCGATGGTGCTTTGGCAATATGCACACAGAATATACAGTGACCCACTCATTAAAAACATTTGCCCCAACTGACATTGCCTCGAAGGGCGTCTGGAGGGTGACATGTTGACAAACCACAGACCCATCTGCGACTATTTCTACTTCGCCTGAAGCGTTAGCCTCTTCAAGGTGTTGTCAGAAAATGGTGCATTGACGAAGAAAGTTCGTGGTTCAAGTTTCAGATGCGTCTGGTGAACACAACGCAACGTTGGCTTATGTACGCGTAGGAGTTCTCTATTATCATCAAGGTCATAATGGCCTCTACTATTCAACTGCACTATCTGTGGCTCCATAATGAGAAACGTGTTTGTGCTGTGTGCTTAACAAACAAAGACAAGCTGAAGGGGCCCTTTCCAGGTGCCGTGATGCGACCTTCATATTTTTTTTAACGGTTGAGAGAATCCCATCACTGCTTAGGCGCTGACTATGCCGTGTGAATGAACCTTCTGTCCATCGCCTCTTCTGGGGCACTGGACACGCGCTCTTGTGAACGATGTGTTCGCTTTGTGAACCTCGCATCGAGAGATGAGACACTGGAGTGTTCACGGACGGCGAAGCAGCGCTGGCTGCTGTTCCCACTGGGACTGGTTGAGTATGCTGAGACGCTAACCCCTTGTGCGCACCATCAACATACCCTGCGGTATGAAAAAAAAAAGAAACACACTTCTGCGCTTCATAACATGAAATGTTTCCCTTCATTTTCAATTAGATTATGCCTTTTTCTTTTTTCCATGTGGCGCAAGTTCGAAAGTACGCTACGTGTTCACCGTCACAGTTGGGATAGTGTAGCGTGACCCTACTTCCGATGCGTGTTCATGGTCACCAGATTTCGCACAGGTCAGTCGGCCTCGACAGCTCTGCTACCCATGGCCATATCTCTGACACTTGAAACTTTTGGGGAGTTTGGAATGTAACGCCTGACTCGAATTTTAGTTAATCCTGTTTGTAGGGTTTTCTGTAGTAAATCCCCGCACAAAGGTGAGAATCATATGTTTAGTTGGGAGTATCCTGGTTGTCCCTCTTAATATTTATTCTTTGGACTTGAAACAAATTTTGAGATTTCCAGCCCTCCATGAACTCTTCCTCGCTAAGGCTCAAGAGATCTTCATCACAAATAACTTCTTTACTTGTGTTCGGCGATCGGTGAAAGGGTAACAGCGATTGGCCGCATTATGTAGTACAATTGCGGCTCTTCGCCGATGACTTGGTAATACATGCATGCATGCAAGGAATCGATGACCAGCTTCGACTAAATACTACATTAAGCAAAATAGCCCGCTGGTTTGACATGAGGGGAATGGGAATTAATCTTCAGAAAACGCAGTATCTGACCATTACTCACAGAACGTCGATATTTAGGTTCAGGTATACATTACTGGGTAACGATCGAATACAAACTGATACAGTAAAATATTTAGGCATACATTTAGAAGCGCGTAAAATGAAATACCCATGTGGATAACACATGTACGAAGGCCTTCCGAACACTCGGTTTCTTGCGAAGAAAGTTAACTGCAGCACCATCCTTTGTGAAACTAACAGCATATAAAACTTTAGTAAGGCCAATTCTTGAGTATGATAGCATAGTGTGGAACCCGCACCAGAAAGGTGTCTCACAGAAATCAGAAAGTATTCAAAATAAAGCGTTGCGATTTATATATCATAAGTATTCTCGACGGGAAAGCGTGAGTACTCTTAGAAACCAAGCAGCACTGCCTACCTTTCTTTGTGGGCGTCATGTGGCTGTCATGAAATTTCTTTTTATGCTACGTCATGAACACATTAACATAAATAAGCGAGATTACGTGCGGTCACCACAACGACACTCCAATAGAGCCTGTCATAATAAACACATCAGGCGGTATACGACCCAGTGCGACAAGTTTAGATATTCATATTTCCCATGGGCAATCGAAATCTGGAATGCACTGCCAAAGGAAATTGTAGAATCAGATTCCGTGGATGGCTTTGTCGCAAAGTTCGAGCCATATTTTGGTTGCTCATGAAACTATTCGAGCGCGTCATCATCATCATCAGCAGCAGCAGCAGCAGCAGCCTGGTTACGCCCACTGCAGGGCAAAGACCTCTGCCATATTTCTCCAACAACCCCGATCATGTACTAATTGTGGCCATGTCCTCCCTGCAAACTTCTTAATCTAATCCGCCCACCTAACTTTCTACCGCCCCCTGCTACGCTTCCCTACCCTTGGAATCCACTCCGTAACCCTTAATGACCATCGGTTATCTTACCTCCTCATTACATGTCCTGCACATGCCCGTTTCTTTTTCTTCATTTCAAATAAGATGTCATTTACTCGAGCTAGTTCCCTCTCCCAATCTGCTCTTTTCTGATCCCTTAACGTTACACCAATCCGTCTTCTTTAATAATAATAATATTTGGGGTTTTACGTGCCAAAACCACTTTCTGATTATGAGGCACGCCGTAGTGGAGGACGCCGGAAATTTTGACCACCTGGGGTTCTTTAACGTGCACCTAAATCTAAGCACACGGGCGTTTTCGCATTTCGCCCCCATCGAAATGCGGCCGCCGTGGCCGGGATTCGATCCCGCGACCTCGTGCTCAGCAGCCCAACACCATAGCCACTGAGCAACGACGGCGGGTTCCGCCTTCTTTCCATAGCTCGTTGCGCCGTCCTCAATTTAAGTAGAGCCTTTTCGTAAGCCTCCAGGTTTCTGCCCCGTAGGTGAGTAGTGGTAAGACACAGCTATTATGCACTTTTCTCTTGAGGGATAATGGCAACCTGCTGTTCATGATCTAAGAATGCCTGCCAAACGCACCCCAGCCCATTCTTATTCTTCTAATCATTTGCGTCTCATGATCCGGATCCGCCGTCACTACCTGCCCTAAGCAGATGTATTCCCTTATCACTTCCAGTGCCTCGCTGCCTATTGTAAATTGCTGTTCTCTTCCGAGACTGTTAAACATTACTTTAGTTTTCTGCAGATTAATTTTTTGACCCACCCTTCTGATTTGCCTCTCCAGGTCAGTGACCATGCATTGCAATTGGCCCCCTGAGTTACTAAGCAAGGCAATATCATCAGCGAATCGCAAGTTACTAAGGTATTCTTCATTAACTTTTATCCCCCATTCTTCCCAATCCAGGTCTCTGAAAACCTCCTGTAAATACGCTGTGAATAGCATTGGAGAGATGGTATCTCCCTGCCCTACCCCTTTCTTTATTGCGATTTTGTTGCTTTCTTTATGGAGGACTATGGTGGCTGTGGAGCCGCTTTAGATATCTTTCAGATTGTTTACATACGGCTCGTCTACACCCTAATTCCATAATGTCTCCATGACTACGCGTAGTTTAAAGATAATTAGTTGGTTCCATGATTGGACACTAGTGCACTTGTGATTGTATGCAGCCTTACGATTTCAAATCTAAATATTGCATTATGCTGAATAGTGGTGTTTTGTTGTCCCCCGATATCTACATGAATGTTATACGACGAATATTGCAATTGTCTTGAGCACCGTTTGTTATTCCTTGGTTCATGAGAAACAAGGAAAGTGTCTTGTATTGAATACCAGTGTTGTTGTATGGCAGTTTCCCTTTGTTTTCTATATTTCTTTCTTTCTTTTCTTTTCCTGTTTTTCCCATGCTCATGTATATTTTTACAATACACTTCCTGTTTGGGCCTGTGCAAAGACCTACAGTATTGTTAAATAAAAATTAATTAAAAATGAAATGCTAGGAGATTTGAGAGCTTACTGCGCTGTTTAATGCCGCGAAACTAAAGAAAGTCGCCACTTCTCATTTCCTGACATTGTAGCCAGCACCCAGTGTGTGGGTGAGACAGTTAGGGTGATACATTGAAACACAGTGAAAGCTGAAATAGTTCTCACCTGCTTTTCGGGATCTTCACTATGTATCTCCTGGAAGCATGGGAAAGTATCTGCGCTGGCCGAAAAGTTGGAAAGTTTTCTCTTGGGCGTTCTCGTATGGAAAGTGTAGAATCAGGAATTGCGGCGAATGAAGTTTTAGCCATTAGGACTTATTTACTTTCGGCAGCTATGCCAGACGCCTACCACTGAGCCCAACAAGAGGACGCTTAGAGACCTGAGGGAAACGCAACCGGAAGAAAGACAACATGGAATGTAAAAGAGAAAGTCGAAGGTGGGAGAGAAGTGCAGGAAAGGCAACTAGTGATTTCGCCGGGGGTTGATCAGCCGGGAGTGCCGTCTACGTGAAGCGCAGGGCAAAGAGGTGTGTCGCTTTCGCCGAGTAGAGATGAAGGTGCGAACACCCAGCGTCGGCTAAACCCCCAGGATCTTCTTTTCCACGTGCACGACTACACACGGACGAAGGGCGGGGGGGGGGGGGGGGGGTGTCTAAACTACCATGTTCTCGGGTCCGTGGTGTCACAACAGAGCAAACTCTAGCTTATGCAGACGCTCGTGCAGAGGCTCATTGTTTACCAAAGGAGAAAAAGGCGCTTTTGATGCTATTCACGGATATATAGAAAGTGCACTAGTGGGCCTAGCCGTGGCTCAAATGATGGGAGCGTGGTGGAATATGATGTCCCAGCCAGCATGGTATGCCAGCGACACTGTAATGTAGAACTTGCATGAAACGCATTGTGGTATAATGACTTCTTTACAAGGGAAAAATTGAAATCTCTCACATCTAAGATCGCACAATAATATGCCGAGCGATCGTATGTATGTTTTGCAGTTTCTTTAAAGAGGCCCTGAACCACTTTTTATCGAAGTGGAGAAAGACATTTGAAGTGAAGATAGGCTATTTCAGAACCACTTTGCCGTAAAAAGTACTTCAATGCGTTAAGCAGAAGCGGAGTTATCGGCAATCAAAAACTCCTCAGAAGTGCTCCCCTTTCTCCTCCAATGCCATGCACTGCGAAGGCTACGGCGGAGACGTCACCGTGGCGCAGAGTTGAAATTTCGAATTTGGTGCCTATGCTGCGCTAAACGTAAGCCAAACGCGGCTGTCCTCAGAGAGCCGCAGTAAGCTTAGCCACTTAGAGTCACTGGAAAAAATTTCAGAGTACCGCATTCGTTTTCCCCCCGCCGCCGGCGCGTTCATTGGCTCAACCGTACCATGTGACCTCTGGGGCGCCATATACCTTCCAAGCGCCGGGCGGGCCGGTTGAGTTAAAGCGCATGCAGCGCAAGTTCCCTACGTGCTTTTTTTGTGTGTGTGTGTGTGTGTGTGTGTGTGTGTTACGATTGTCGCGTTCGCATTTGACTACAGGGAAATCATGCCTGGCTGCTGCGCCTTCGGATGCAGCAACCGAACTGAGTCTGAAAAGACTTTTTTCTAGATTCCGACTGGGAAAAATGACCGAGCGCGTCGTTTTGCGTAGTTAAACAGAATCGGCCGGGAGAACTTCAAGCCTACAAAAAACACCCGCGTGTGCGAGGTTTAAGTACACCGTGCTTGTGCTTTTCGGCACTGTTTTAGAAGATATTTAAGTGAAGAGCACGTGGAGTTAGCGATGCTACGAAAATAGGAGTTCATTGCAGGGATCGTTCACATCTTGACGTTTGACGCGGGTACACGTGTACGCGTTTGTTGCTTAACACAAACGGTTATTCTGTGCTCGTGGCACGGAAGGCACACTTGTCGCGCGAGAATTCCACGTCCTCACGTGCATCAGTTACTCGCATTTCTCCGCGCACGTGAGCGCGCTCTCGCCTCGAGTCACTCGACCAATATGGCACTTATTTTTCGCAGATCGTGACAATCTCAGTCAATAAAAACATGGTAAATACGAGGCTCATGATACTTCCTTTTTTCCACTTATCCTTTGCTCATTGATACATACGCATTTCGTGCTTGAAACCAATGGCCAGGTGATATTCAAAACACATGCTTCAAATTTTGAGCTTGTAAGCCGAGCACATGCTATGAACTGAAGTCAGCATACACAGTGGCGTAGCAACAGGGGGGGCCGGGGGGCCGTGGGCCCCGGGTGCAAGGGGTCAGCGGGGGGTGTCATATACGTCTGAAGACACCCCTCTTTCCACCGGCTACACCCCGGGGGGGGGAGGGCTGACAGAAGACCTATGGGCCCCGGGTGCCAGACGACCTAGCTACGCCACTGAGCATACATATTATGTTTCATGTTGAAATGCTACAGTGCATACCCAAATAATTTTGTGCTTGATGCAGAACAAGAAATACAAAACAACAGAACACACAGTAGCTTCAGTTTCACTCTGTCACTATGCATGTTACATAAACCACTCTAAAAGCACAAGAATTTTATACATCTCCCATGTAACATAGAAAAAGAAATGTGCTGCGTCACCAGCGGGCGTTCCTGATTTTTTTTTTACACAGGCAGCAAATCTTGGCAGTCTAAGAAAAGAGTCATAAATAAGTTGAGTTGCTCAGTGGATGTGGTGTTAGGCTGCTGAGCACGAGGTCGCGGGATCGAATCCAGGCCACGGCGGCCGCATTTCGATGGGGGCGAAATGCGAAAACACCCGTGTGCTTAGATTTAGGTGCACGTTAAAGAACCCCAGGTGGTCGAAATTTCCGGAGTCCTCCACTACGGCGTGCCTCATAATCAGAAAGTGGTTTTGGCACGTAAAAACCCCATAATCTAAATCTAATCATGAACGCACTAGACAGCCGCGTTCATAAATCGCAGTGTCGCAAACTCTGGCTCATTATCAATGTACGGAAGTAATTATACGTTGCTGTAATCACGCAAATGGCTCAGATTGGCCTTCCACAAGATTTAACGCGCAAAATGGTCATCGAAGTTGGTTTTTACGCCTGATGTGCACGGATCATCTTACGATCACGGCCAAACAACGGGTGCGCACACGGCAGTCGCAGTTTGTCGTGCGTATGCGGCGGACGAAGTCGCCCGGCAGAGGCGAGAACACGCGGTATCCGATTACAAACTAAAAAAAATGTATCCGATTTAGCTTGTGAAATTATTCAATGAACGTACGTGCCAGTAACACTGTCAGGTATTAGTTTCGTCCTGCTTGGAAACATTCAATAGAAGCCGACGGCGGTCCACGATGTCCATGCCCAAAAGCACAAGCTTGCCTCATTCCGGCTCGAAGTGACGAAATGTTTACTTCGTAGCTCGCTCCGCGGAAAGGGAAAAAAAACACGTGCATAAGCTCCCGATAGCAGCGCTAAGCTGCTGCCCACAATCGTAGTACAGTTCCAGCAGTTAACACGATCAGCGTGCAAAACAACCACCGGCTGCATTACTTCGCACAAAATAACATTTTATTTTTTTTCTTAGCAACCATTATCCCCGTGCACAAAGTATTTGCACTTCAGTAAACACTCAACACGATGTGTCACCGAATATCACGCTCTTCTAACACGGCGGCCTTCCAGCGACGCAGTCGGCTTGGAAGGTATATGACGGTGGCCGCTCAGTGTTGCCAGTCAAATCCCGACCTTTGCGGTACTCTGAAATTTTTTCCAGTGACTCTATTAGCCACTGGACTCGTGGCAGCACCTCGCGGTGGCCGTGGTGTAGCCGAGCACAGCGACCAATAGCAGCCGCTTATAGGAGTATGCTTTATGACGAAATAGAGCACACAGAAAAGAGCGAGGATCATGGGGTTTTTGAAACGAGAGCGTTTGAGAAAAAAAGTGACTTCGCCCTCCTCTAGCGAGCTCCACGGACCGCGTACGACAGCAGAACTTGGCTGAGATGTTCACAACAGCGTATGTTATCTGCGGATTATGTTATTTCACCAAACCTGAGGGGTGGTTCAGGGCCTCTTTAAATATCGCCTGGGCATATAGCATAATTCTACACATTGAGCTAAATAATTCAAAGAGGTGGACATTACTTCCATCAGAAATCAAAAGACATATTCAAGTAATTCAAAAATATTCGCCTAATAACTTCCTAATTAATTACTTTCCGTTATACAGCGCTGTTTTAAAAATTAATTGGAACAGGGCCTTTTTATCGCTAGTTTATTGGCTCATACTGCTATCCTCAAGTTCGTCCTAAGTGGATACGCCTTGCAAATTGACCGGCTACAATGAATAAATTGCAGTAAGTGCCATAATATAATTAAATAAGCAGTTCCCTAGGGACCTTTCGTGAAGTGACTGCTTGTGTATTTCGACATTACGTGCACATAATGCCCGCCTCTTTGAATGACCCAGCTCAAGGACTAGGATGAAGGCATATGAGAACGGCAGTATAGAAAATTGTAAGACAAAAATTCTCACCCCGCCTACTGTCGGACATTCAGCCTCGTATGATATCGTGCAGGATATTCTAGCTAACTTGTGCCGAGCGTTAAAAAAGTACGCATGTGTGCTAAGTGAACGCAATTATGTGTTTACTTCAGCTATATAATTGGACTTTGTGCTGCTCTTTCTCATCTTTGCACCTGATCCGACGTCGCTCGGTACAAAGTCTAAAAACACGAGACGGAAGGCGGAAAAGAATAAGAGGTTAGAACTGCTCCTTCGCACAGCTTATTACTTTGCGCCGCACTACGTCGTACTAGCTATGCACCTGCTAGCCCAACATTGTAAGCTTTGCACGTGCCGCAAGTCGCCTCTAAGATACGCTCTCAGCCGCGTAAGCAGTTATGCACAGCCAGGGGAAGGCGCAGCCTGGTAGGTGACGAGCGCAACTGCACCCCCCCCCCCCCCCTCCCCGCACACATAAGGCGCACGCTTGATCACTTGACTTATAGGATTGGGTGCAGGGGAAGGCAGTGCACATCAAGCTACTGTCCTCCTCTTTTCACCCTTACATTCTTTCCAGCAGAATGAGACGCGCGGGGCTTGATAAGATCCCATCTGACTTGGACTTTATACGAAACATCACGGTGACAGGGGAAATTCACCTGGAGTATGCTTATAATGGCAAGCGCACTAAAACTTTGTGGTCGTCGATAACACATTCCGCGAGAGTTCTTGGTCGTCGGGCCCACGACAGCCCGTCTCTCGTACTGTTACATTGTTGATAAGCTTGCTGCCCAGTGAGCTGGTTCTTACAGAGTCACCAACGTATGCTTCGTTTTTTTTTATTCCGTTATTGGCAACAACAAGGAGCGCTGAGGCTCTGCATAGTCTAATCTACGCAATAGACTTCGATTCCGTGGCGAAGTGGTTCCCAAAGGGGCGTCACGTGTGAGCTTGAAACTTCCGTGCACTGCGCTTGCAACACTAACATGCAACATTTGGTGGTGAATCTGTGCGCGAGAGATTTATCGCACCGAGGGCGTGAGTCGGGTGTGTACTTGAAGTGCACACGGCCAAATGCGCCCCTGCTGTTTGCATGAAAACAGCCTTAACTCATGGTGTGACGCAGTGACTACGGCGTGATGCTGCGGAGCGTAAGATCTTTTATTTCCGACTAACGGCCGTGGTAGCCACTTTCCTAAAATATGAAATGCACGCAGACGCGTGTGCCGACTGTTAGGCCTGCGTTGAAAAATTCAGGCGGCCTAAATTTATCCGGCGCCTTCTATATTCGCGTCTTTTGTAGACCCTGCGTTGCTTTGAAATAATAAATCCACTCAAACAATCAGTTAGCCATTCAGTCCGTGAATACATAAATGAATCAATTAGCCATTGGAATAGCCCTGTATAGTGGCTATACACCGTGCGGTGTCCTCCGATTAGCGGTGCTGCGCACTTTACCAAATCGAAGCCCTTCACCCCCCTTCTATCCCCAAGTCGAGCTGATTATTGCTCGCCTGTTTCAGTGTGGCCCCACTGATAAGCTCCAGTGTCACTAGTAAACTGCCTGGCGTAACATTTAGCACCGTGCTCATCTCCCGAGGCTGCCAAGTTGCAAGTTATCGCGGTGTTCCTTACACACGTATTCCAAAAAATTAGTTGCCGAGGTTAGCATACAGGTGGCAGTGAAACACGGGCTGAACGTCCTCAATGAGTTGGTACTGTGCAACACCGTAGTTTGAATGGAAGCCTTGCTTATACAAAGAAACAGCGCATGGACGCAGGGTCTGTATTAGCGATCCCTCCTGGACTTCAGCAGATTCACAAATCCTTTTTCATAGACTTAATCATCCTTATTCACTCTGCATCTCATACCTCTGTATGTCCTCAGGCATTAACCCTCGCATTAAAATAAAAGAAAGAAGTAGCGCCTGCTACAACATCTTTCAAATGCATATATCGTTAAAGAGTGCCTCCCACGCGTTTGTCGCGTTTGCTGAGCAGAAGGGGAAAAAAAAGACGGCTGTCTTCCTCGTGCTCGCCATGGCCACTAACGCTGCACTTCTTACAGTCGGGACCATCACTTAAATTAGAATACTGTCAGCACAGAACGCGTACTGTTGCACGCGTTTAAGCGTGCTCGTGCGAATGCTAAAACTTCGAGTCAACGCTGACGCCCGTATAAGATTAGATAGTTTCCGAGAGTAGCCTGTCCGAGACTCTCGTATATTCCAAGAGATCAAGGAAATTGAACTCTCATTTGCCAATGACTGCAAAAATTACCTTGATGGTATAAACGGCTCTGCGGCAGAGTGACGACGAGATGCCTGTCATTTAAGCCTTTCGCGTTTTGTTCCGTGAGGTGTTATTTCGCCTTTCACTTTCGTTTCGGAAGAGGAACGGTGGAGGCGAGGGCTAGCGGTCGAGCTGAAATTGGGGAAGAAAGTAGTGTTTAATTTGCATTTTGCGCACCACGATTTCAAAGCTTATGCGTCACATTTTGAGACAAGAAGCGGCGACATCGTCTCTGCAAAGGCACGTGGAATCTTTGCGCAGTGCTGAAAACAAAAGAAAGCAGCGGGGTGCCTGCAGTACGGGCTTTAGTCCCGAAAGCGTAATATCAGCGGGCATGAACGGCTGGCTGCTACAAGAAAGTATTCCGCAACTCTTTGGCTCCTGCGGACTTGCACCGAATACGGGTTGGTACTGCGACCGCGGCGAGGATATCATCAAATTAAACGTGTGCTGGCTTACGAAACCACGAAAGTGTTGTCCCGGGACAAGCGCCCAGCGCCCTCCTCACTGGAATAGGCAGAATCCCAAATAAGTCCTGCCGTCGTACCTGCATGGCACGCAGCGTACTCGCAATGAGCTCAGCAGTGTCAGGTTTCCCTGAGGCGGTGTCTTCCGTTAAACCCACTCGTTTGCGGAGCGGCACGCGCACATGGCACGCAACAATTACGAAAGACAAGGCGGCTGCATTGAGCCGAGAGGTCCAGCGAAAGAATTTCGCTTCTTTCAAAGCACTAACCCCTCTGGCTTTTGCAATTGCTAAGAGTAAACGGAGCACATTTCCCGAGAGCTCATGTTTGCCAAAACGCTTAGAAGCTACGCCGTTCTTACGAGAGTAAATAGTTCCCTGACGGAGTGAAATACGCGGCGATATTTTAATGGATGCACGATAGTGAAAACTGAACTTGTATTCCCAACTTCAGAACATTTGTTTTCGGCGTGGCTTGTGCATAACTCTTCCTTAATCAGGGCTTTGCAACTTTTGCTACGCGAAACATCGGGGTCGCTTTTATGATGTCAACGACAAGAAATAAATCACATTCAGATTACCATAATAACATCCACCCTTTCCCCTGTATAGTTCCTCTAGAAGATATCTAGCAGATACCTTCTTCTTCCAATATTTCCGAATGTCTGCTTTTTATTGCACACAGAAATCCCTAGCACTATAAACCGTTTTATGTCAGTGCCCTTAGCCACATATAACCATAAGTTATTTCAGTGAAGCAACATTTATTGTGTTGCTTACGTTGACCGTATAAGTTGCCATATTTTGCACAATGCGTGCGTAACGCATTTCTTTCCTGCTAAGAACACACATATTTAGAAAATTACCTGGACCTTACAGCGGAATTCACCTCGTTCCCGTGTACTAGGTGAAGAAGCCGACATGCGCGAGAAATCACCCCTTCCCTATAGCAAATAAAGAGATTCACTAATAAATATACATTTATAAAGAGTTTATCATTTTAACAAACTTTATTCCCTTTCAGGGATCAACTATGTATGTTTTATCTATGAATGGTTTCTATTAACCGTACAGTGACCCTACTGCTAACCCTACCCAGTGACCCTACGTGGGTCACTCCGTAGTCCGTGTTTCCTTAGCACAGCAGGCCAATGGGGTGCTGTGCTAAGGAAACAGGGTTGAAAGCTAGCCATTGAACCAGTTGAGTCACTGAGTATGTGGCAATGCGCACATACGTGCCCTACTTCAAAGAACCTCTTTCACGCCGATAAGTGTAAATGTAGATGTAGGTAGGTGGCGCTGTTCATTGGAGCTCTATGACGCCGACTATGAGACTTTGGTATGTGCCACTCGTTCAAGTGTTCCTCCAGGACAGCAATCATACGCATTAGCAGGCTGTGCTGCAAATGCATTGCGTATGTGGCACTTTTCAATCAACGCCCATCGCGCCAACGCATAGGTGAGTTCCGCCATGAATACACTGGGTATGTGCCGTTCTTCATTGAACCTCTCGCCAACTCGGGTACCGAGTACTGCTACCGAGTGTGCTGCAAGCGAGGGGAAAATTCCCAGCGCTCGCAGCACACGCGTGCCGAGCTTCTCGTCTTGGAGGCCTTGCGCAGACTTCTCGGCGGTGCGACTAGATGGCGCATCGTGCCCCAAAAGGAGCGCTAGGGAGGAGCCCAGTTGCGGCATGACGCGTTTCTCAGCCTTGGCACGCACCGGCGAGCGACGCATTTCCGAGGCCACGAGCAGGCTAGCTTTGTGGGGACGGCGCCAGTTAGCGTCGTGTTCTTCATCATCATCATCATCATCATCATCATCATCATCATCGTCATCATCCTGGTTACGCCCACTGGAGGACAAAGGTCTGTCCCATACTTCTACAACTCGTATTCTTACGGGAGTGCAAATAAGAATGCCGCTGTAGTATACGCATTACACATAACTGCATTTGCCGATGGCAATACGTTATATAGCTGTAATGATTCAGTGCTAAATTCAGTACCGTCAACAGTCATCCTGAGGTGCGTTCCGCCAAATGTTTACCTGTTTGCATTAGAGCACATGTTGCTAGTCCGAAGTTAAAATTGAGCAGTATGCAAGTGCTGCCTGCTTAGCAGTAATCTTAAGAGGACAGGGTCACATTCTAGATACCTGTCCTAATTAAACATAACATAATACATTGGCGCTCCTGTTATTTCTTTTTCAGGAGTTCACAACAAAGTTACCGGAGCGCCTATATCTTAGAACTCGTCTTAGCGTTTCTGTTAAGAAGACGTCACTAAGCAGTAGGAAGGTGGTGAATCGTGTAGGTAGGAAATTATCCCCAGTGAGCAGCGCAGAAACCAAGAAGAGAACACCGCAATCAACGGTGTCTATTAATAGAAGGTCCACTGTTATGATGAACTTGTCAAGTGTGAAAGACATTCAGGCGCACGTTCTCAGGGCACGATAACTTGCTCGTCCCAGAAAAGGCTGTTACGGTAAGCGTGGGCATCGACTCGACAAGTGTGAGAGGCGTTCAAGCGGGCGTCCCCATGTCGACATAATTGCCCTCTTCTCCGAAACAACGTCACCCCTTTTGTTCCGCGAGCTAACACAAAGGCATGGAAGTATAAAAGACAAACGGAAGGGCAGGAGGTCGTCGACTACCAGAAGACCACAAGGGGTGATTAACGCCGTCTTAGCCCCCGTATGATTGACCTGCCAAGTGTGAGACGCGTGCAAACGTGAGTCCCCATGTCGACATAATTGCCGTCTTCTTCGAAACAGCGTCCCCCCCTCTACTCCCTGAACACAAAGGGAAGGACGAAGGGAAGAAAGTGCGAAGGTCAGGAGCTAGACAGCAGAACCTGACGAAAGCGCTATTACTTCCACAGTCTCCAGAAGAAGACGTCGACCACTACATGACCACAAGGGGTCATTTAAGGCCGCCTTGGCCCACGTGTTAATCGCAACTGTTCGAGACTCGGAGGATACAATCTTTTCTACTTTTTTATCATCACGATGCCCGGATTCGTCGTCGCTTCCCGATTCTTGCGTTAAAGACCCACCTCATCCGGTCGAGATCATATCACCACTCAAAACTGCGTGATGGAGTACGAAAGCCTCATTGCATATCAAGAAAATGTATTAAAATAATAGGTGCGGGAAATTTATGAACCGTAAATAAAAGCTGCCATGTTTGTTTTTAGTAGCGCTGCTAGCGGCACATATGCGTGATGAAGCTGAATTGTTTCGCATCGTAAATACATGCTTCTGCGTCATCCAGGGCCATGTAGTGCGAAACTATTCCAATCGGTTTTTTATTCCAGTCTCCTGGCACTCAATTTACGTAAACGCCGACGCAAGCATCGGTCGGTCATTTTTAGCTTTGTTTGAACCAGCCAATGAAGCACTCTCTTTGTTTAGAGGAGGTCAACGTTCTTTGCTTTCAACGGTAATAACATTGCCTACCTTGACAAATATTTCTGATCAATTTGGCCAACAAAAGGCGAGAAGCACGCTGAAGTGGAGATGGTTTGGGTGGAGCCGAGCTAGCGCAGCCAAAATAGATAACCAGAGGAGGATGGTGGTGCCGGCGCCTGGAATACGACCGATTTCGCTTCCTGATGGTGATGTGGCTCATCGAAAATCGCAGCGGCGTGCGTTATGTTAACAATACCAATAAAACGGATCCTGAAAGAAGAATAATTGGGGGACCGATGCCTTATTCGTACTGGAAGAGCTCGAAAGTGACTACATAAAAAAATTTTACGTGGTATTAGAACAAAATTTATACTATTATACGCAAACAAATCCATTCTATTCGACAACTGTAAGTAGCGAGTGCCAAAGCGAAAGGTCGGCAGACATCTTCTATTCCCTTACAGGGAACGAGGCAGTTTCCGGCTATTCCTAAAAAATTTTGTTTTTTCGGCATGAAAATGCATTTCTAATGCGCACATGTAACTTTGATATGGTGGGTCTTCGCGGTTTCCTGGCGTCGCGTGGCAGAAAATTGAAGCGAGTGCTGCCCGAAAATTTCTGACCGATAGTTGAGGGATAAAGCAAAAACTATGTGGAATCATAAATACCTATTTTTCTTTTGTTCGGTCTAATCATGCAGAATCCATGTGAGCACGTCAAATCATGGCTTTATCATATATGTCATATCAAATCATATCATATTGTGGTATTTATGTCTTTGCGTGACAGACAGGCGAAGCGGGGGTAGCCGAAAAAATATTTCATCAATCGTGGAAGGTTCATTGCAGAAATGGAATAGCTTTACGTTATAACGCCCCAGGCGTCATTACTGCCTTCGAGAGAAGAAATAGATTTTATTGATGGCTGATTCTGTTGTTCCTCTGACTTCAGAAAAATTTCTTATGTCTAGGTTTTCGTATTCGTGCAGGTTTTTCTGAATAAACCTTCTATCGATAAACACCAGTCGTCCTGTTATTTTCTTATTCCTTGTCCGTTTGCACATTGCTCCGAATGGATTGCTAAGTAGATGCATATGAGTCGTAGGGCGGTGGTAATAACTTTATTGAGATTTTGCTCAGTTATGATCTGGCAGGTCTGAGCCCTAGGATTGCCCCTCGCGAGGAGCGACCCTTTCGACCCAGGTCACTCCTACCAGCTCCCTCACAACAGACGTGGGAGGGACGGCTCAGAACGCTGGATCAAAACTACGAGCCGTAGGGGTGTGTTTAATGGTCTCATAAGAAAGTAAATGTATGGATCGACATTCAATATGCATCTGGTTGAAACAAACCGAATGTTATTATGTTTATTATTGTTACACGAACGATGGTATAAACACTGACACGTCTGGCATTCTTGCAGAATGAAAAGGCTATCTGCAGGACAGACTAAATGGCTGGACAATGTGCAAGACTGAAATATGCAATTAAAAAAAACAACCAAAGCCCTTTCCGACTTAAGTGAGGGACTGGCCACTGTGGGAACCAGCTGTCAGCATATAGAATCGATGCGACAGCAGCTGCGCGCGTAGAAACCGACATCGTTCAAACTGTTCCTCGTGTCTGTACTCTGCAACACCGAATAGATGATGCCGGAAACCGCTCTAGACGAAGTAATTACATATTTTATAGCATATCTGACACTTCTTCCCACGAATCCTTCACGCACTCCAAGGAAATAATCATCGACCACTGCTCCGAGTGCCTAAACTTTTGTGTAAAATCTGATGAAATTGAGCGTCCACATCGGCTTGGACAAATATTCCCGGCCGAAACCATCTCATTATTGTTAAATTGTGTAATTTTAATTTTAAAACAAAAGATCCGATTTTCACAATGGGTCGAAAGCTTAGAGGTAAAGCATGCAGCATTGGCGAACATCTTTCCAAACAAACTCAGACCACGTGCAAGCACCTTATCACATATGCGAAAAGTAAACTCGTACGTTTTTCACTTTGGTATATAACCTTACATATCGCACCCTAGCGATTTTTCTTTGACGAATAATTCCAACAATTTAAGGAATTATAGCTAGCCTGTATCCACAATCACACAGTTAAACGTTCTATACCTAACCCTGAACCGCCCTTTTCTTTATCACTTTGTTCTAACAAACGCAGTTTTCTTCCTAAACGTAATATCATATCAAATACTCTGTCATAATTTGAAAGTAATCTTCTCGTACTCACCGTAACATGACTTTTTGATGACGTTTCTGACTCAGTAGTTCTTACCGACTTTCCTAATGTTATTCTGTTCAGAAAACATAGGCAGGGGTCTGGATGGAGAGGTATTATTGCTATGAATAAGCAGCTACCCTACTCCATAATTGACATATCATCTGAACTAAAAAGTCCCATGGCTAAAATTCAATGTTAACCCACAGCTGCTCCTTCTTGGTGCTTCTTATCGCGCCCCCCTCACCTCCCACCCAAACAGTCTTGCTGATTTTCCTTTCAAACTTAATAATATCCTGAGCCATTCAGCTAAAAAGTACTCGAATGCATGTGTCTTGCTCTTCGGGGATTTCAATTGTCCAAGTATTGACTGGCCTTCCGCGCATCTACGTTCAAACCAAGCATGTGCTAAGGTCTTCCTTGACGTTTCCGTTAAATTTAACTAAACGCAATTGGTAACTAAACCAACATGTGCAACACAGGCTACTAAGAACATTTTAGATCTCATACTAGCTGCTCACCCCGAAAGCCTGTCAACCAGTGACTACCCACCCGAAATTAGTGATCATAAATATTCCATGTCAGGTTGGCCATTACTCCCAGTTTACGACATTCATACAAAAAGGTGATCCGCCTCTACAACAAAGGCAACTATGCTCTAAATAATCAAGAACTACGTAGTCTTTATGAAATATTCGAATCAAGTTTTCATGTGCGCTCTGTGGAAAACACTAAACATAACCCTGTAGAAGTGAAGTACATTCGAACTATAACTGTTAACGTTAACCGACATCAGCGATGGTTTAAAAAACACTTAAAACAATCGAGATTCAAAAGAAACGTCTTTTTCTATCCGCGACAATGAAATCAAACCCCTGCTCCTGGGAAATGTACTACAGGTCCCAACATGTCTACTTAGACGCTATCTGCATACATCAATGTTTATCACAACGACCTTTATCGCATGATAGGTGATAATCCAAAAAATTTTGGCACATCAATAATCACCCCACACCGCTTACTATCAGTTCTCCAACCGTAAGGTGCGATCCTTTATTAGACGCTGACTGCCCTAACGCTTTTAACGCAACATTCAGTCTTCACCATAAAATCCAATACGCCCATTCAACACATTCCTGCTCCTGCCATGTCAGAAATGATGCCATCATCTTTTTCATTAAACGGTGTTTGCATCATAATAGAAAACATCAAAATACCATCGTATGCTGGCCTTGACAAAATTATTTCAAAACTCCCAAAAACTACAGAAATCATTCCTGTTACTTTTCTAATCTTGCTGTCTTCGCACTCATTAATCACAGGTAGCTTGCCCATCGAATGGAAAGTTGGCAAGGTCGTTCCGTCTACAAATCGGGTAATAGAAACTCACCGCTAAACTATGGCACAAGTTCCATAATAAGCGTTCCTTGCACAACTACGGAACATGTCATTTTCTCTCACCTAATGGACTTTCTCGACTCAAACGATTTTTTTTTCTTTCATGACGGCACGGTTTCCGCAAAGGACTGCCTTGTGAAACCCATTGGGCCATCTTTCTTCATGGCCTACATTCAAACCTCGATACTAATACAACGACCGACGCAATTTTCCTCAATTTCGCAAAAGCCTTTGACAAAGTAGCTCATCAATTCCTCCTTCAAAAACTTTCGCACTTGAGTATTAGCCCTAACGTTCTAAGATGCATAAAGGAATTTCTTACTAATAGCTCACATTTTGTGCAAATCAATAACAATGCTTCTAATCCGCTTCATGTAACATCAGGCATTCGACAGCGCTCTGTGCTATAGGAGCCTACCTGTTCCCAATATATATTATTGATCTAGCACTTAATGTCTCTAGTCATATCCGCGTATTTGCTGACGATATTGTTGTCTACCTTAGAATAACTAACATTGGTGACCAAATATTGTTTCAGTATGACCTAAACAATATTCAAAATTTGTGGATGACTGGCTAATGCTACTAAATCCTTCTACATGCAAAATTATATCAGTAACCCATTGCCAAAATCCTCTCGTATTCTGTTATGAAATAGGAAACAAACTTACTGAAACAGTTAAATCTTTCCAATACTTAGGTATTACTATTTCACATGATCATGACTGGTGTTCGCACGTAAATAACGTTGTAATATCTGCTAACAAAAATCACTGTTTTTTAAGCGCCACTTATAAAAAGCTCCCCCTCACCTAAAACTACTAGCATACAAATCGTTCCTCAGATTTGAAATTGAATTAGCTTCTGCTATATGGCGCCCGCATGAAATTTACTGCACCAATACCCTCGAAGCCGTACACAATCGCGCTATTAGGTTCATTTACTCAGCATATTCTTATGAAATCAGTGTATATTCCGTAAAAGTAGTTTGCCAGCTCTTTTGTGTCGCCGTTGCCTCGCCAGCCTGTAGTTTTTTCGATTTTCCTTTTTACAGTTCTCTTGTGATCGCGTCACACATTTCACCACCGGTACAAAAATCACGTCACACAGGTCCTTCATTAAGTGTCGCTCGCCCCAAAACGTGCACTGTCACTTTTACGTCTTTTTTCCCCTCGTGTAGTTGTAGACTGGAACGGCTTTCCATACGACGTCGCTGCCAACGCCAGTTCATCTGCATTCAAGGAAAAAGTGTCTCCAATTCTCCCACCTTAACTATTATTGTTCTAACTATTGTTGCAATCCCACCTGTTATGTAATAGCCCCGTATGGTGTCTTCAATGAAAGAAAGAAAGAAAGAAAGAAAGAAAGAAAGGAAGAAAGAAAGAAAGAAAGAAAGAAAGAAAGAAAGAAAGAAAGAAAGAAAGAAAGAAAGAAAGAAAGAAAGGAAGAAAGGAAGAAAGAAAGAAAGAAAGACAGAAAAGAAAAGAAAAGAAAGAATGAAAGAAATTCAGGTCTGCACTCAGCCATAGCAGCTACCAAGCAGTCTTTATTCTGTCTGCTAGCCACATGCTTCACTTTGCCAAAACTATCACCAATGGCATCACGAGAGGCACTGGCTTGTCCTTCTAGCTTGCTACCAAAGACAGCAGAAGAAGCAGACTTTCCACTGTCAGTGCCTGTCTGTTTCTGGCTTACAACTGCTGTCAAAAGTGAAGGGAACTTCACGAACTTTGCAGCTGTCACAGAAAGAACTTTGCCTTCGCAGTCTGCAGCCAGGTCACAGCTCCATTCTTGCTTGTGCAGTGCCGCAGCTTTCCGCCACCTCTTCCATACTACCAGTTTCCACTCACTGTCGCCACGCTGAGAGACAGCCTCTGGCACAGCAGCTTCTCGAGCACTGGCCTCTCCTTTCCCAAAAGGTGAGAACACAACAGAAGCACTCTCATGCTTTTATGTGACTCTCCTAGTTCTCCTGACACATGTGGTGCTTCCAAATCGACCAGGGATCATTGGCTCAACAGGCCTCTCCTCGGCTTTTCCCCTGCTTGGTTCACTTGTGCCATGTAAAAATGGGAGAACGCAGACTGTCCCAGGCGCACCAAGCCTTGCTTCCCTTAAAACAGACACGGACAGCGCCAAGAAGTGAAAAGCAAGCAGCTTGAAATGGTTCTCGAAGGCTGGCTGGTGTCGTGCCTCTGCAAGGGAGCAATGCTAGCTTTCCAGACAGGAGCTGGTGCTGTGGAAGGTCCGCTTGCTGCTTGAGAAGAAATGAAAATATGCAAACGAAGTGGGGGAAAGTCAGCCATGGAGGCAGAAGGAATGCTGTTCTGGCGAGTCCAACCGGTCCATGAAGAAGGTGCCTGGTTCTCCTTGTAGCTGGTGCAGGAAGTCTGCCAGCACCGTGTTAGCAAAGCGGCTCGGCTGGACACCATCTCTGCACAGGCAACTGCGCCAGTTGTTCACGAGACACCCCGGTACGGAATGTGAAGCCACATTCGTGGAAGTACCGCATTATGGCAGCATTAACCTTTATGTAGTTGTCATTGAGGCCCCGCAACCAAGAGGACTGAGCTTCCTATGAGCTGTACTGATTCTACCCCCGAGGAAGAATGGCAGAAAAACTACATGACCATGGGATTTTTTTCAATGATCCCCTGAGCGAGCTGGCGATACTTGTCCACGCACACGCCGACAGTGTCAACAGTGTTGTTAGTACCAACGTGCAAAATGACAACATCAAAACCAGCTAGGTTCTCAGCAATCATTGACAGCAAATGCTCCGTTTTTATTCCTCTACGCGCAACAAAATTGACAAACTACGACGCGATGGGAAATGCTAAGAATAGATATAAACAACGCCATCAAACATAAAATAACCCTGAAAACCAGCCGTCGCGCATATAAAAGGATGATGCTGAAGGCTTATGAGGATGAAGCAGAACCAGGCCTTGGGACCAGCGCCAGCGGCAGCAGAAAAGCACGACCCGCAAGCGCGGCCGCTGGGATGGGTACTGAATGTCATGTGCGAACAAGGAGTCAAACCACGCGCCCATATAGAACAGGAAATACGCACGTATGAGACTTTTCCTTTTAGTGATGTCACTTCCGTTCGTGGCAAGATTCGATTCCGATCAGGGGAGCTGCGCGCTGCACCAGGCAGGGTCCGTGACGTATGCTTTACGCAGTCCTCAAGGTCGCGTCTGGGAGAACGCAGGGAAGGAATTTCGCTCGCGGATGCTAAACGGGTCCTGTGGAGAGAGCGTACATGTTTGCAGTGAAGCTCGCCTCCTAAAATCATGGGTTTCCGACACTTCAATATTTCTATCTCGGCTATTAATGAGCCCATTTGAAACATTGCTGCGGCAGAACACTCCCTACAAAACGCGCAACAGTTTTAAGCGTATAAACAAAATTTCCTATGGGGCCTGGTTAAGGGCCCTTTGAGGATATATATGTAAGAAATACTAGAATAAAAACATGTATAGAATACCTGAATAAATCAAACCGGCTAGGTGACTATTTGTCACATCCCCGTTTCAAAAGGGATGTCAGTAATTATCAGCAGCAGCCGCTGAAGCAAACAAAAATTGTATTGTGCCCCTTGTCACCCCATGTGAGATGCTCGCCGCGTAATGTCGGTACGTGCTAACTTTGAACTGCAGTTGCATCGTATCTTTTTTCTTTCAAATTCAATTTCTTTATTTATCCATGAAAACACAAAGTGTGTCCAGTACTGTTTGGACCTGTACTGTAGGCTAGTTATGGGTCCAAGAAATGAAATTCTGTAATACCGACACTTCGTCACATGCACAATAAAACTTGGAAGAGCGCAGAGGGAGATATATACATAATAACGATGACAAAAAGAAAGCTTAACAAGAAACAGCCGCTTCAATTGAAAAGCATCGTGCCTGTTATATTAAAATAATAAATTGATGGATCATGTGCACCGCGTAGCCTCGATACCTGTGTTTACTCTTCGGTACTCTTTATGGCGTCTCCTCGGAAGGTACGAACAAGTGCCGAAAAGAGCGCATCGTAGGGCCAAGCGCGCAGCTGCAGCCAGACAACGTTGGTCTCAGCAGACGGCTGTGCAGATAACGGCACAAGCTGTTGCGCGGCGTCGACGCTGGGTGGACAGTTGAGATGGTGCTCGTGAAAACGACGCAAGGAGACTTCGCCGCGAAGGCCCTCTAGTGCGTGGTGCCGAAAATGGAGCTCCTGTAGAGCCCCTCCTCCGGCTTACCCTGTGTATGTGCCGCGTGTGCCGCGCAGGCCTGTGTCTCTTTCTTCTTTTTTTTTTGGGGGGGGGGGGGACTAGACAGCCACCAGCCCCAAGTTCTCTGTTCGGATACTTACCCACTGAGTGTACATTCTTCCCTCCCTCTCCTTCCTTTCTTTCCATCCCTTAAACCCCTTCCCCCGTGCAGGGTAGCATACCGGACGTGCATCTCGTTGACCTCCATACCTTTCCTTCGTTCTATTCTTCCTATTCCTCCTCCTCCTACCCAGTTGCCCAAGTTCTTTACTCTCGCAGATAGCAGTAGCAAGCAACCCCGATGGGGGCGGAACGCATAGGATAAGTGTTGATTTGAATCTAGAGACAGGTGCTGGAATTCTAATCGGGCAAGGTTTCAGATAACAGCCACCTCTTCTGAGGAGCTTCTCGAAGCCTCAGTTTAGTACCTGCCGCTGTAAAGCCTTTCGAAGCAGAGAATCGGTCCTTGTGACGTGTTGTGTGCGACTTGCACTGTTTTGTATTTGTGTTTTTGCAGCCCGTAATGCTTCCCTGTAATTGTAAAAGGGTGTTTGACGTCACAAATTTCTTTTGTGTAACACGTCTCAACATGTCAGTGTTTGACTGCGCCTAGGTTCATCGCCATAAATAAAAAAAAGTTATATTACGTGCTTCCCCTGTCTTCCTATATACCCTTTCTTTGGTGCTACAAATGCAATGTGTAATTCGAAGCGCTATGGTGGGAGATTGGGAGAAAGCGATTATGGTGCCTGATGTGGTGCACTGATTTTCACTATCTCCGAACAAGTTTCCGTGCGAACGTCGCATTTATTACGCTGCGCGAATTCACAGAAGATAATACTCGATGCGAGTGTACTTGCTTCATTCATTCAAACGATATCTGAAGCACGAGTACAGCTTAATAAAAGGTAACATAGCATATTTCCCATCGGCTACCCCTTGCAATTCCGCCTGTTTCTCGTGGCTTTTTTTTTAAGATTTCATCGTGCCATACTTCATGGACCTCATTGCACGGCCATAGGAAACATCTAAAACCGCGTCAGTCACCGTAATTAGGCTAGAGTTATTTCATGCTATTTGAAGTCGTGCTTTCTCAATTAATCTCCTGGAGTTATCAGGAACGTAACCACCTTCTCACAAGCGTCAAGTTATCACCAATAAAAACAATTAAGCGAAACTTTGCCGAGCATTCTATGAACAGGATGAAGTTAATTCATGCTTTTGAAAAACGTGACTGAACATGTTTTAATCCGGTATATTGTAACCACCCCTTGGCTACTCCTATACGGTCCTGAGGGTAAAACAAATGAATAAATAAATAAATAAATAAGTAATATGGTGCTCATTGCTCTTTCCCTCTCTTATGTGCTCCAGAATATATTTGGTTTCTAAGCCTCATGGGCTGCTTACGACAGTAAATTCTTCTTTACTCGCACTTTGTGCTAAAACATTGTGCTACATATTTTAGATCCGTTTAACAGTTCTGTCTATCGCGCGACCAAAATCTTTAAATCCATCTGAGAAGCTGGCTTCGCCGGTATCCCGAATCATGGTCTCGTCCCTCTACGCTGCCTACTTGCATGCGTCGCGGCCTACGTGCAGGCGTCGGTGGTGCAACCAAGATATTTCGTCAAAACGATAAAAAGAACAGGGTGGCGCAAATACCACGAGGAATACAGTTTCCTCCTTCGTGATAGGAATGCCAACGTGGTCGCCCTTTATTGCCGAGCGTAGGGAATATCGTATAAGAACGGGGACATGCAGAGGCAAAATTTGGGAGACGCACCCATGTAGCGTGGATTGCAGCGCAGACGTCGCTCCTCCATAATCCCGCACGCCTTGTGAATTCGCCGGATCAACGCGGAACGGTGCATGAAAGCTTCCGCAAGGACTCGTCTCTCTTACTCGTTGCATAAGCCGTCTGCAAGGCGCCCAAGGTGGGGCCATATTTCCAATCCGCAAGGCGCATGGAATCAGAGCGAGCCACGCAAGCACGAAGGGACATTTCACGAGCCCTCTGCTTCTCTCTCGTTTCTCGTGAAACAGCAAAAATGTGCGTCCAGGCGTCCTCTTCTGATTCACCTCCTTTCTTAACAACTAAAGCGGTGACTGTTACGGGCCCATTTATGATAATGAGTGCTGGTACTTCGCGCATATTATGTCATTCCCATTTTCAAGCTGTACTCACATCGCCTGAACACCAAATTACGTACTTTGCTTCCTTCGTTCGTATTTCTTACTTGCCATTCGTAGCTATCAAGCGTGCCAGTATGGAAGAACGGCATTGCAACAATGTGCGTGCCACTAAAAGAGTAGGGTAGATGTGTTTCAATTGGTCACAGTATAATCGCTCCAGTACACTCTCCTGCATCTAAGTTTAACCGAACATTCACGTGAGCCGACCTGCTGCATAAGCGTTTGCTGAAGCATGGTTTTAAGTCGCGCTAACATGACGAGACACAAGAACCAAGAAGGGAGACACACACAAAGCGCTACAACTTTTTACTGAAATTTATTTGAAGAAAACAAGTAACTTTAACACAAAAAATGTAACCAGTTAGAAATCCAACAGTGGCATATACATTTATTATGGAATTTCCATGAAGTTCATCTCTCCTTTCAAAAACGATACACATATACACACATCTGGCTTATGCACCCGTCACCACTGCAACATGAAAACACCCGTGTACTTACATTTAGGTGCACGTTAAAGAAGCCCGGGCGGTCTAAATTTCCAGAGTCTCCCACTACGGCGTGCATCATAATCAGAAAGTGGTTTTGGCTGCTGAAATACCATAATTTAATTTGTTACCACTGCAACATATGCCTTAAGCCTCGCCTATCTTCTTTTCGATGGCGTCATAATGCCTATAAAACAGAGTAGTACTTTTAAACTTTGGCTGGATCTGCAAGTGGTGAAATGCTGAACTAGATATGAACAAGGTGGACATCTTAAGCAATCTGTGCGTTCCCGCCATCGCACGCTTAGAAAACGGCCAGTCAGGGTAATATAACTCTTGCCACATGCAATCGGTGTTTCGTATACAGCGCCACGTTTGTACAACGTTACCGAGGATCTGTCAAGCTGTGATAAACCGTGCTCAGGCGCAGTCATTAAGGAAGGGATGCCAAGTATAAGCACCCAAGAAGTTTCTAACGAACAAACGTAGCTTTATGGCTGGTTCCATTTTTATGTGTACTAAAAGTAGTTTTATTCCACTAAATTTTAGTTGAAAATTGTTCCTTTTGGTTTGTGTCTTCCTTCTTCGTTCTTGGGTTTCGTCAAGTCAGCGCTACTTAAAGCAATAAGAATTTGTTATAGAGAGTACCTACAACGCTTATTTTACCTCTTCTTGTTTGTCTTAAATAATAAGAACGTGCTCTGCGCTCAAAGTGTTCTCGGCTGCCTCTTTCATTGAACATCTTCTTTCGGTCAGATACTTAAAGAAGGCTTGCTTTAAAATAATACGCCGTGCGTATCGTCTCGCACAGAACATTCCCGAAATATTTGAGGGTCCGTTTGTGACACCAAAATTTGCCCCGACACCATTCCTACCAACAACCTGACATAATTACGCACCAAAGTTTGAAGGCAACCGCTAAAACCTATGCCTGTACTTGCCCCCCCCCCCCCTCTTTGCAACGAATGAGAGTATATAAATAAAAATCGGTGAATTCTGATCTCAATATGACTTGCCACGGTAGTGTTTTAACACTGAATTCACAAATACCTAGGAAAGTGGGCGGGAGAACCGCCGCCACGGTAGCTTAACTGGTGAAGCACTGGCCGTATTTTCTGGAAGCTCTGCGTTGGGCTGCTACCTGCGGCGTGCAGGTTGCTTTTTTCTCCACTTTCATTTCAATTACTGTTCTTTCTCTGCCATCATTATACCTTTATGATACAGTCGCGACTAAGAAGAAAAAAACGCCGAACCCTTTACGATGACTGTCGACGCTAATGTGTATAGCATTGAATCGATATTGCGACACAACGTATTGCCGCTGTCGAAACGAGTTATGATTGAGGCGCTTACTACAACGGGACTCGTGTTTCGCGCTTCCCTAAGAACACTCAGCGCAATCTAGCGGTGCTACCGGGCAGCCTGCACGTGGCCTTTGAAATTCATGGCTCATCGGTTTATGTGAACGCTGGGAAACGCTTAATTCGGCATCTGGGCTCCTTCCTCGTGCTTCTGTGTGGACACGCTGCGCCACGTAGTGGCACTGCTGAAGAGTCCGTGCGTACCTTTCGAGACGAGAAGCGTGGCGCGCCGGTGCCTGCGAACGCTCGGACGTGTTCCCTCTCTTGCCGCACATGCAGTGGCACATACTCAGTGACCCATGTTGGGCAGAGGGTCATCGAAGAGCGACACAGGCCCAGTGCATTCATGACGCAGCTCGCTAAAACATTGTCGGGAAATACGTTCATTGAACAGCGACACATAACCGTCTGCTTCGTTGTAGCGCAGGCTAAAGAACAGGGACAACAGAAAGGCGCATTGCACAACCACTGCGCACTAACTTTAATGAACAGATTAATTTTTAGTTTGCGTGGCTACTAGTACCCCCGAGACGTCATACGACGCGTGCGCATACCTCGAAAAACATGAACAGATTATGGAAAACCACACGCAGTCATTTTAGATCGAAAGCTCTACTACGGTATGTCTCTCAAGGTCATGGATGGCGTCGCGATGACCTCGAGCCGCCGGAGCGCAAGTGTGGCAGGTGTGACGCCACGCCAAGTGATCCGCTGCGGAGAGCGTCACAGTTGTGCTCGCTCGGATACGCTCGGAGCCTCGCCGCTACTGTACCACATGACTAAGCGAGGGTTACCGGTGGCTTCGCCAGCGCTTGGTCGCTTATGTATGGCGTGCCTGTGCGTGCGCTTCACCGCAAGCGCCCGTATGAATTCAGTCATCCAGTAGATATAGCTAGACGGCAGGCTGCGAACTCCAAATGCACAGTTGCCTGCTGAACCACCGGAGCAAGGAAGGGCCAGATTTGCACGTTATAGAGAAAGTTACCAAGCGCGGAAGCGTGCCAAGATCGAAACTACTGCAACCGCCACCGTCGTTCAGCAACACGAACAACAAGAAGGAGAAGGAGACGAAATAGTGGATACAAGCAACGGCACCCACTGCGATCGTTTGACGAGCCACATCCTTTGGCTGGCGGAAAGTTCAACTATTACGGCTAGGTTTCACCGCCACTTCACGGACGGTTCGGCAGTGTATGTAACGTGTATAAAAGACTGAGTCCTAAGTTATATGAAACACGGTTTGTATAGTCTTTGCAAAACCAATCCAAAGAAACCTTTCGCTCGTGATAACTAGGTTTACAAGAGTTAAACCCCAGCCAATGTTTTAGCCACACTGATTGTTAGATACGTTCAACGCCCGCAGAGGATAATAGCGTTCTTTTGTCGGTAAAGGAACTGATGGCTCACTAACGCATGCCTCACCAAATGTTGGTATGTTTCTCTCCTCCTTTATAAACAGTTTCTTTAAATGAGGCTTAGCAGTTGCATCTTTGGCATTGTAGCGGAAGACAAGCATCAGCAGACACAGTATTGGCTTTGTTTTAGGTGTGTGTGTTAGCGGTGACCTTGGCGAAACTGCGCGGCGACGAAAAATCACCGGTGCCGCAAAGAGTGAAAACGCGTCAGAAAAATGCACTGAATGACGTCATATTTCCCAGGGAGTTTCCAATAAAAATAAAGCTAATTACTTGCTTTAAAAAGGAAACTTCGTACATTTGGTCTAGGTGGGACTCGATCCTCGGCATCCTTCCCTGAAGCCACGAGTGATCTTTCTTTTCCTTATTGTCATATTTAACACATTGGCCAGCCACTCGCATTTATTCACTTTCAACTGTGTAAAGACTTCGAATATTTGAAGCACTTCTGTTGTGTTATCATCGCCGCTTGAGCGATAGTGGCGGCGCGACTATCGCGACAGCTTGCTATATTAGCCCAGTCATGCGGCCACCGCGGGGCATTCCACTACGAGCCGTCATGGAATAAACCACGTTTGGTTCTGCTCACGCCTCTTCCTTCGGCTGCGGTTTTCACCCCGTGAAAACACTACATTGGCGACGAAGATGGGATGCTGAGCAATTCTGCGGCAAGCTGACATGGCAACGGAAGGACCGGCAGCGGCGGGTGCAGTGGCGCAAATCGTGGGTCGACTGGGACACATCGAGCCCTTTGACGAGTCCACAAGCGACTGGCCGTCGTACGAGGAACGCTTGTCGTCGTTTCTTCAGGTCAACCGTATCTCCGAGGATGACAAGGTACACGCTTTTTTGAGTCTCATAGGCCCAAAGACGTACAGTCTTCTCAAGTCGTTGACCGCGCCGGAATTGCCGTCAGCTAAAGGTTTCGAGTTTTTAAAGAGACTTCTTGGTGACCATTTGTCACCGAAGCCGTCGGTAATAAGCGAACGCGCAAAATTTCACAGAAGAGCACAACTTGAGACTGAGTCAATTTCGGAATATGTTGCGCAGTTGCGGAAATTGGCACAGACATGCGAATTTGAATCCGCCCTTGACCAGTCATTGCGGGACCGTTTTGTCTGCGGTCTGTGCCGAGAAGATATACAGCGCGTGTTATTCACGGAGGATAACAAGCTAACCTTCCAGAAGGCCGTAGAACGAGCGCTAGCCATGGAAGTGGCGAAAAAGAGCGTTGCAGAAGTGCACGCTTCGGAATCAAGCGTATCAGGCGTTCACAAAGTCGGAGCGGTTGGGAAAACTGATATGACGCAGGGAAATTGCTACCGCTGCGGATCTGCGAAACATGCAAGCAGACTGTGCCCGCACGTTGCGGCCATTTGTTTCAAATGTGATAAGAAAGGGCGCATTCAAAGAATGTGCCAAGCTAACAAGAAGAGAACGACGAAGGGAGCGCGTCGAAACGCAATGAAGGGGTTGAGTCCCGTTCAAGCTTCTGTTAGCGTGAAGGGAATTGTTTCGCCTGGTCTGGAGCCGATAAAAGTTTCAGTGCAAGTACAAGACGTGCCCTTGGAAATGGAGCTGGATACGGGGGCTACTGTGTCCGTAATGTCTTTGGATCAGTTTCGTCAAATGTTTCCCTCCATCAAGGTCGTGCCAACGACGCTGAAGCTGCGGACGTTCGACGGAGCCATCATCCAGCCTGTCGGAGTGGCTCACGTTGCCGTGCAGTACGGAGAGCAGAGGGCCCAGCTGCCTTTTTACATCACGAGAGAAAAGGGACCCCCTCTGCTAGGTCGACAATGGTTGCAAGCCATCCGACTCGACTGGAGCCGTATTTTCAAGCTCAATGCTATTCCCAGGTGGGACGATTCTGCCTGTTCCAGACTGCGCGCTCTTCTAGACAAGTACCAGAGTTTGTTTCGGGACGAACTGGGGACAATGGGAACTGGGGACGCGACGCCGGTGGTGCCAGTAGTAAAGAAGGACGGTGGCATAAGACTATGCGGCGATTATAAGACCACCCTAAACCCTTGTCTTGAAACTGATCGCTATCCACTCCCGAGAATCGACGAGTTGTTCACAGCGCTCGCAGGGGGCCAACAATTTTCTAAAATTGACCTAAATCGAGCCTATCAGCAGGTAGTAATGGCAGAATCGTCAAGAAAGTATTTGACACTAAATACTCATAAAGGACTTTTTTCCGTAAACAGGCTGCCGTTCGGTGTTTCGTCGGCACCCTCTATTTTCCAAAGAATTATGGACACAATGTTGAAAGGCCTGAAAGGCGTCAGCTGCTATTTGGATGACGTTCTCATCACCGGCAAGACGTCAGATGAGCACTTCGCAAATCTAGAGGCGGTTCTGAAGCGTTTAACTGAGCGCGGCGTTCGAGTAAAGAAAGAAAAGTGTTCATTTTTCCTAACGGAATTACGGTATCTGGGTCATGTTATCAGTGCAGCAGGTGTCAGCACAACGCCAGACAAGATAGACGCACTGATGAAAGCGTCCGCACCCACAGGCAAGCAGCAACTGAAATCGTTTCTGGGCGTTGTAAATTACTACGGGAAGTTTGTTCCTCGATTGTCTACTCTGGCGAATCCACTTTACAAACTGCTGCGTCCCGACCAGCCATGGCTCTGGGATGAATCGTGTCAAAGGGCATTCGAGAAAATCAAGAATGCGTTGGCGTCATCCTCGATCCTGGCGCATTACGACCCACATAAACCTTTGCAAGTGGCATGTGACGCTTCCCAATACGGCGTGGGCGCAGTACATTCTCATGTAGCTGAAGATGGAAGCTCTCGGCCTGTGTTTTACGCGTCGCGGACATTAACCGAGGCCGAAAAGAACTACAGTCAGCTAGAAAAAGAAGCGCTGGCCATTATCTTTGCCGTAAAAAAGTTTCATTTCTACATCTATGGAAGATGTTTCACACGATTACGGATCACAAGCCATTGCAAACAATTCTTGGGCAAAAAACGGGCATTCCGCCAATTGCAGCGGCACGCTTACAGCGATGGGCTGTCACGTTGTCCGCTTACAAATACTCGCCCGTGTACAAAAAGTCCAGTGACAACGCAGAAGCAGATTTTTTTTTCAAGGTTCCCGCTCCAGGGTCCTGAAGACGGTACGTCTGAAGGCGAGGAATCATTTTATGCTTTGCGTCTGGACTCTATGCCGGTGTCCGCTAAACAGATTGCGCTCGCTACAGCACGTGATCCGATGCTCAGTAAAGTGCTCCAGCTTACAAGCATAGGCTGGCCATTGCATTTGCGCGATGCGAGCTTAAAACCATTCTTTGACAGACGTTTGCAGATCAGCGTACATCAAGGGTGCCTCATGTATGGCCTGAGGGTTGTTATTCCGTCCCCTCTTAGAGAAGCCGTGCTCGACGAACTGCACCTCGGTCATCCCGGCATTGTGCGGAGCAAGGAGCTGGCTCGCAGCTATGTGTGGTGGCCGTCAATTGATGCAGACTTAGAGACAAAGGTACGAAGTTGCCAAGCCTGCCAGGAACAACGGAATGATCCAGTTAAGGCACCTCTGCATCCCTGGTCATGGCCGACCGCACCATGGAGGCGAATTCACTTGGACTTCGCGGGACCTTTCCGAGGAACTATGTTTTTAGTCGCTGTAGATGCTCACTCGAAGTGGCCGGAAGTGTTCGTTATGCGAAGCACAACATCCGAGCGTACTGTTGCCTGCTTGCGTGAACTTTTCTGCAGATTCGGAGTTCCGGAGACGGTGGTGTCCGACAATGGACCACAACTGGTGTCCGAAGAGTTCAAGGCGTTTATGCGGAGCGTCGGGGCCAGGCACGTCGTGAGCGCTCCCTATCACCCAAGCACAAACGGTCTGGCGGAGCGTTTCGTGCAAACATTGAAGTCTGCTCTACGCAAGTCATCTCCCGGTGAGTCTATCGAAGAAACACTTCACAACTTCTTATTGGCGTACAGAAATACGCCTCACCCTACGACTGGAGAAGCTCCAGCTAACCTATTGATGGGTAGACGATTGCGCACCTGGCTGGATGCAATGAAGCCTACAGTGGAGGGGAAGGTGATGCACAGTAAGTTCACCCAAATGCAGCAGCGCAGGAGCAACAGGGACTGTTTTTGTGTTAATGACAGTGTTCTAGTTCGCAATTACAGAGGCCCAACGAAGTGGGTTCGTGGAACCATTCTGAAGAAGACTGGACCAGTCTCGTACAAAGTCATGGTAACCACCCCCCGAGGCAAGTTCATCTGGCGTCGACATCTCGACCAGCTGCTGGCTGACGCCGGCCCTATGGTGACACCAAGGGCATCCGACTCCGATTTCTCGGAGGGGTTCCTGGTCTTCCCTGAAGGTCAGACTGGTGACCAGCCAACATCGGAAGAGCCGACACCCGGGGAGTCCATCCCTCCAGCTCCCGGTCCTCCATCAGAGACATCGGCTCCGCACAGGCGCTACCCGTCAAGACAACGCCGTCCACCCGACAGATACCAAGCCGTTCTTTAACTATTTCATAAGGATACAAGGGCACCCTCTAAAATAAAGAGGGAGGAGTGTTGTGTTATCATCGCCGCTTGAGCGATAGTGGCGGCGCGACTATCGCGACAGCTTGCTATATTAGCCCAGTCATGCGGCCACCGCGGGGCATTCCACTACGAGCCGTCATGGAATAAACCACGTTTGGTTCTACTCACGCCTCTTCCTTCGGCTGCGTTTTTCACCCCGTGAAAACACTACAACTTCCTCTTCAGCGCCTTGGTGTTTCAGCACATCTCTCACTTTCGTGACATTCTCAACAACATGAGAATTAACCGATCGTGCTTGGGGATCAGCTTGGAAGTGCATACGTGACCTCCAAAAGCTTTAAAGACCGAGAAGCATAAATACGTCATAAAAGACGCTATTTCCTTGAACAGGAAGAAATCTTATGCCGTGCGCATCTATTGGAACTGCCTTGCACGGTGTCCTTCGAAGGACACCCCAATAAAGACAGCATTCCAATAGCCAATGAAAACATGCTCCATTCATTGTTGTTTCCTGCACAAAAGACAATAAACCTCTTCGTTCGAGCCAAGTTTTTACTGGCAGTGTGCCTGTGTGAAGTTTAATGAAAACCATATTCACCCATGCAGGTACTAACTTGTTTTTGACACGCTTCAGAGCTTCGTTTTCTAATTCTTCATGACAAATCCATCTATATATGGGGGCCGGAAAGACGGTGTTTACACAGAGAATGCAAAAAGAGCCCTTAGGAGGCGCTTCCTGGGCACATTGCTCGAGTACTCCATAGAAAACCTACTGATCAGAAATTTACAGGAGGACATAAAGCCACGACTCATCCACGCTTCTGCCTTATTAAAGCTGTGCCTAGTGCGTACCTGACTGCAGACGTCACGTCGTAGCCATCTCGCCAACTAGCGTGTGCGTTACTGGGCGGTGCACGTGGTGGTGCGGAGAAGGTGGCGCCATTTATTTAGCGTAGAAAACAAGCGCGTTGACAACCTTCCGAGGTCTACAAACGGTATAATGTGTTCGCATTCCCACAGGCGAGCACTCTTAAGTGTCTGCCGAATTTTAGGTTTAGTAATTGCTGTGGCGCCCGGTGTTGTGGGGCAGACAGAGAAGCAGTTGGTTGTGGGAAAGGGGGAAGATTGACGCTATCTTCTGCAGCCCTTGCGGGAGCGCGGCTCAGCGCTCCCGCAAGAAAAGCGGTCGCACGCACCTAGCGCATGGACGTCACAGTTCGAGCTGCGGCAGCGGCAGCGAGCGATGGAGCAGCGGGCGCGCACTTGGGGCTCGGAATGACGGACGCTGGTGGTGGTGGTGGAAAAAGTTTATTATTTATTGAGAGGGAAGAGGGGAGTAAGAAAAAGGGCAGGGTGGGTGGGTCCCTATTCCAGGACACCAGTGATTCTGGCTACTCTCTCCGCCTGGTCCAAGGGGTTCCTTTGGGCCCGCAGCTCTGGCCGGGTGAGGAGGATCTCCCACGGCTCCCTAATGTAGGCAAGCATCTCAGGCGAGTTCGCTTCTCGTGGTCTTTTTGTACATTCTCACGTCACATGTGGCAGCGACGGCCCCGCACCACACCATGGACAAGCGCTGGCATGTAGTGTGGGACTCATGTGGTGTGCTCTTCCAGAGTGGGGATAGGTGTGTGTCTGTATTCTTCTGTGTGCGCGGGCTTCTTGTACCCCCAGTTGCCGATGCGTGGGGGCAAGGCGCTCTCTCGTGCGACGTTGGTGTTCGAGGATGTCTCGGGCTATACGTGGACTATCTTGGAAAGGGCTGTGGTTCCCCGCTCGGTTTGTGAGTTCTCGAGCTAGGGAGTGTACCCTCTCATTGCCTGGGATTCTCTCGTGGCCTGGACACCATGTGATTGCATGTTCTTCTTAGAGCGCGTCGCCTAAAATTCTCAGGGCGATTCGTGGCAATCTGCCTTGCACGTAGGTTCTGCATGCTACTTGAGAGTCGGAGATAACCAGTGCCGAGTGCCCGGCGCTGTCACTGTGTTTGATTGCCATCGCGATTGCTGAAGCTTCAGCAGTGGCTGTGCATGTTGTGTTTATTGAGGCCGTTATTTAGGCTCTTTTCCGCTGCGTGTTGCGAACTGCTACAATGACGTCTCCTCTAGCAGTCCGAGCGGCGTCCGTCGATTGCACTTCTTGATTATTCCCAAGGCTTTTGATAAGTTACTTAGCTCGGGCTTGTCTTCGGCCTTTGTGGTATTCGGGATTCATGTTCTTTGGTATCGGTGTGGCTTGTATTTGCTTCCTGATATGGCCTGGTATCTGGTGGATTTGGTCACTGCTATATTGCGGTTTCACTGAATATCTTAGTTCAGTCAGTACTTGTTGTACGGCTTGTGTGAGACACAGGCGCTCTGTCTGATTTATCATAACCGCTGTCTTGAGCTCTTCAAAGGTATTGTAAACTCCTATGGCATGCAGTCTTTTATTTCCGGTGTTCACCGGTAATCCTAGCGCCACCTTGTACGCGCGCCGTATGATGTGGTCCACCATCTTGATTTCTGTGCGATTTAAGTTTTGATAGGGAAGAGCATATGTTATACGGCTGATTAAAAAAGCTTGAACGAGTCGTATCGTTTCGTTTTCGTATAGGCCTCTCCCTTTCTTTGTGATTCTTCCTATTAGTCTTGCTATTTGCTTCGTTGTCGCTTTCAGGGTCGCGATAGTGTGATCCGCTCGCCTGTTGCTTTGTACCCAAAGGCCCAAGACACGAACCTTGGTCTTTTCTGGAAGCATTCGGTTCTCTAGTTGGAGGTACAGGTTTGGCCTGTTATGGTAGCTTCATCCATGGACTCTGACCCATTCCGACTTTTCTGGTGCACAGGCCATGCCGTGTTCTGCCACGAAGTGTTGAACGGTGTTGATGGCTTCTTGTAGGGTACTTTCTTTGTGGCCTAACGATCCTTTGTGCATCCATAAGCTGATATCATCCGCATAGAGCGCGAATTTGAGATCTTGGATTTGATGCAGCCTTATTGCCAAATTGTTCATGTCAATGTTAAACAATAATGGTGAGAGTATAGCTCCATGTGGAATTCCTTTGTTGGAGAGATTGAGCTTGGGTGATCACACATCTTCTAAACCTATCGTGGCAGTCCTACCAGTTAAGAAGGATCTGACGTAGTCAAAAATTCTCTTTGCGCATCCCATTTCTTTTGAGTACGCCACTGCGGAAGAAGCACGTGCCGCTGCGCCTTAGCGAGGAGGTCGCCTTAGTGCCGCACTTTTATTTTCCATTGTGGTTGGTTATGTCTTGCAAGAAGACTAGCCCCGATTGCATAACTTCATGAATTACCAACATGTCTTACAAAGAAGTGTAACCCCACCTGTATAAATTCATGTACTATTTGATGTGCAGCAGGCTTTCGCCTCCTTGTGTTACAGTGTTACAAGAGTGTAACCACCTGCCGAATATTTTGTGCTCTCATTGCCTATAATTTATTCATCTACCAGTTTGATTGATGTAGTGCATTCCACACGTGAGAGGAATGCGGTATTCTACACATGCCTATAAGTCTATTTTTGAGCGTACTGCAGGACGAAGGCCTTTCCCAGTGACCTCCTATAAGCCCTATCTTGCCCTAGCTCATTCCAAATTGCGCCCTCATTTTCCCTAATGTCATTACTCTAGCTAATTTTCTGTCACCTTCGACCACGCTTCCCTTCTCTTGACAACCATTCTGTAACTCCAATTATCCACCGGTTATTCGCCCTAATCATTGCATGACGAGCACAGATTTATTTTTATTTTTCCAAACGTCAACTAGAATATTTGCCATCCGCGTAATTCGCGCTCTCATCCACATCCTTCTCTTGCTGTCTCTTAATGTTATGCATGAGATTGTTCGTTTCATCCCTCTTTGTGCGGTCCTTGTCTTGTTCTCGAGATTCTTTGTTAACCTCTAAGTTTCTAGAGCATATGTAAGCACTTTTAAAAGGCAATGATCGCACACTTTCTTTTCACTGACAGTGACAAGCTGCCAGTCAGGATTTGGTAATACTTGCCATGTGCACTCAAACCCGTTTTTTTCTTGTGTAAATTTGTTCCTCATGATCAGGGTACCGTGTGAGTAGTTGACCTAGATAAACGAACTTCTGTACAGGCTCTAGATGCTGATTTACGAACCTGAATTATTGTGTCCTTGCCACGCTAATGAACGTTATCCTTGTCTTCTGCGTATTAATCCTCATCCCCACTTCACACGGTTTCGGTTAATGTCCTAAATCATGTGTTGTAGTTCGCCCCCATTCTTGCTGAACAGAATAACGTCATATGGAAACCGAAGATTGACGAGATATTCGCCGTTGATCCTCACTCCTAAGCCTTCCTACTCTAATAGCTTGAATTCTCCTTCTAAGCATGCAGCGAATAGCATAGGAGAGACTGTGTCTCTTTGCCGGATCGCTTTCTTGACAGGTAGTTTTCCGCTTTTCTCGTGGAGACTCTAGATAGCTGTGGAATGTTTCCAGATGTTTTCTAAGATATTCACCTATGCCTCCTGTACTATTGGATTACTCGACGCCTCCATGACTTCGATCCATTAAAGTCATATAGAGCGGTTGATTGTATTCTGCGGACATCTCAATTCATGATTGATGTCAAGGACGTGATCCGTTGCAGATTCCTTAAGCCAGCCTATCTCTTGGTTGATTACTTGGTTGGTTGCTGCCACATACAAGTGCGCAAACGTCGATTGACAGTGTTACGCATGCCTACATGTAAGGCGCTTGTGTATGTCGCAGTCATATGTAAGGAGCCGTGAGATGACCGGAAGAGATACCCAAGCTCCGCGAAGGAAGAAGTCAACGGGTGCACGACAGCGGTGGCACGAGGCACAATATCGCGGTTTTCAAACAAGGCGGACAGCAGTTCCGAGCTACCCAGTGTGGCCAATACCCCTCGTGGGTACGAGCCATGTTTTGAGGCAACAACAACAACAGTTCCGAGCTACTGGGGTGAACGAGCTCCTGCCGGGTGAGACGTGCGTAGCAAGGTGCGGAGAACCGCGGAGTCGAGCGTGGACGAGTCTCCGACATATCGGAGCTCCAGCTACCATTGTTCGAAACGCTGGCTGACCCGAGGGCCTCGTTAGCTGCCGCATCTCAGCTGTGCCGAGGAGCGTTCCAGTCTCGCGCAGTTGTGGCTGTGCTAGATGCGTTCCTCACGGCGACCGCCACACGCAGGTTGCGGGTGGCCCATGCGCCGGGCACCGAGGCCATGCTGCACATGGCCCCTCCAGGTTGCCGCTGCGGCTCCTCAGCGTGCCGTGCGTGCAGAGAACCGTGCTGTGCGGGGAGAAAAAGTGTCGTTGTCGCAGCCGACTAAAGCAAAGGTACTCTACAGTGCAGTGATGACGAAACCGCGAACCTCTCAGCACGAAACTGCTTCTCCTGTGCTTGTGTGGGGACGTACTGCCTTTACGCAGCTTGTTAACTTTCTTTACATTTTTTCAAGGTTCTTTTAATTTACGTCAATGTTCACAATAGAACAAAGGTTCGGAAACGACTCTATGTCTTTCTTCCGCATCACTGCGCATTAGCAAAACTGCTGAACAGACCTAAACACTAGTCATCCTGATATCGATAATGTGCTCTTATAAATGCAATGATCAGCGTACCTTGTAAGTAGGACACATTCACCTATGGACAGAAGGACTCCGTATAACTCTATTAAGCTGCAATGCGCTGCAAACCACACCTGTCGTGCATCCTTATGAACTGTACGCGCTGTACGCATGCGGTACATTTGACTGATCGCTAACATTCACTGTTGTTTTGTATCCTCAACTAAGGCGCTATAACGTAAAGCTATTCCAAACTTTTCTATTGCAATTCTGCAATCAGCCTTCTACGAATGGTCAAAAAGTTTTTTCGATCCCCCCATTTCGCCTGTCTGTCACGCGAAGTCATGAAAACCGTGATGGCTTCCCATCTGATATGACGTAAACACACTGGTTACGTATCATTGGAAACAACAAAACAAAAATAGTTATTTATGATTCGACGCCTTTTCGCAATTAGCCCTCGGCTATCGGTCAAAACATTCGGGTGACACCCATTTCACCTGTCTGTCACGCGGCGTCACGAAACCGCGAGGTCTCACCATGCATGTCAAAGTGACGTGTACGCGTTAAAGATGCAATAATATGCCGAACAAAACAGAATTTTCTTCTGAATAGCCGGAGGCTGCCCCGTTCCGAAAGGAACTAAAGATGACTGCCACCGATCGCTCAGGTACTGGCTACTCGTAGCTACCGGAGAGCATGGGTTTATTTGCGTACAATAAACCTTTTTGTGTGGCCGTGTAACGTTTTCTAGCACATTCAGCACGTTTCCGAGCTTGTTCTGTCAACTCTTCTTTGCTAAGGATTCATTTTAGCGGCATTCTTACCTTCCGTTGCATGCCACCGTGATTTTCGACCAGCCACCACAAGCTAAGTGAAAGTGGACCAATCACAGACGCCTGCACCACCCTCTTCATCCGGTAATCGATTTTCAGAGCACTGGCTCGGCCCCATCGAATGCCTCTCCCCTTGACCTTGCTCCTCGCCCTTTGAGTTAGGGCAATGTTATTCCTTTTTAAAGCAAAGAAAAGTTACCTCCTATAAAGGAGGAGAGAGTTTTATTGGTCTGTTCAGACAACACTGCGGGTCACCGCCCGATTCTTGCGTGAATGGTTACGCAAATTTGACCTCAAGAGACTGGAATAAAAACATATCGGAATAGTTTTGCGTTTATAGGGCCCCTAATTTCTCCCTCTTCCTTTTCCTGTATCTTCATAACCCTTTACTCAAGTTATAGAGTAGCAAGCGAACACAAGCTTCTCAAGCCGGCTTTTAAGCCTCCATACATGAAACCTTTATCTCTCTTCTCTTTTTTACCCGTAATTCGGGATATGTGAATTCGACTTTCACCTGCGTCAAGTTGTGTTTTTTCCCCACTTTCACTCCTTTTGTTCTGATCATTTCTAAACCTCAGGTAAGCGTAACTGTTAATTAACCATGTGAATTTTCCGTCTTCATTGTCCATTTTATTCACTTGGTATAGTAACTCACGTATGGAAAGACAGGTATCAGCCACCGCGTTAGCGTTGTCGCTATGAGCTTTTGCTGCCAAGCGTGACATCGTGAAATCAGCGCCTGGTTGCATCAACCACATTAGGTTGGCGGCGCCATGTAAAGACGCCTGTGCACCGTGCATTAAGTGCATCGTCGAAGAAAAACAGTTCATAAAAATTCCTTTGGAACCCAGGCCGATGGCGTTTCGCTTAGCCTTTAGAGATAGGTTTCACACATTATACTTCATACTTTAATTATAAATACGAATTCACAAAGGTAACAGTCATTATCGGGAATGTAAACTCGAAGCCAACTGCCAGATGGTGCTGCAGGATTATATGACACCGATAAATCAAGGTGCATACATCAGAGTACCCAAGAAAAAGGCTGAAAACTGTGGACATCGGCCCTGCTTCAAAAAGCGAGGATTAGGCAACGTTTACTGGAAGTTACAGCCCAGTATTTCTCCTCTAATGTTTCCGGTGCGCTGATAATGTACGACGGTCGTTTCGCTTGTGTCGCCCCCCTTCAGCGAGCAACAAGAGCTAAAGAAATAAAAGAGCGAGACACGACTGACTTCGCCTGCGCGGACTAATTGCTTTCGTGCTATTCGTTTTTCAGTCGGTTAACGGCACGAGAGAGCAAAATAAATCGAAAAGCAGAAAAATGAAGGCGCGCCAGCGTGCGCTGTGTAAATTTCAATTAATTGGGGGCACACGCGCTGTGCTGAACACCATGGCCCAAGCCGTATAGACATGCACTTTTCTTTGCATCCCCATATGCAAGCGTACGGTAGCGCTGTTGACAATGCTGCTTCCCCGTTCCTCCCCCTCGCTCTCTTTCCATTTCTGTTACTAAAAAATAAGCACGCTTTGCTACTATGCTGTTGCACTTCCAAAGTGAAAGAGCTTGCAAAATCCTCAGCAGTTTTCTGCATAACCTGCACGATTCTAACGAGGTGGATAAAAAGACGAATAAAGAGGCAGAGTACGGGTACCTTATAACTAAATCCGCTCCGCTCTTCAATAAAACATTCTTCTTCTTGCTTCAACGTAGTCCTTCCTTAATGTCATTGCATTGTTTCCATCGCTTTACTTAAAGATTGCATCTTCTTGAGCTCATCAGACTGTACTGTAATTAACGCGTAAAGAAGTAACAAACTGAGTCCTTGTCGAAAAGGGCCCCTGTCATTTGGGGCAGACTTTGCTTAGAGGCAAAGCGATTGAAACATTATGAAAAACAGCAGAAGATATCTCAAAATGGCTGTTGGCGGTAATTCATTAAGCATTGAATTATTTTGGCAAGGCACCGCAGTGCCACCATCGAAACATGTCATGTATGAGGTGTGTATCTCCAGCGGAACTCATCTTTCGCGTTTCCCTAAATATACTCGGCGCCATCTAACAACTACTTGGCTTTGTCGAAAGAGAAGAACGTGCATTATTGCGGCCTATTGATGAAATCTTAGGGCTGCTCGGTCCCAGAGAGGCCCTATCAAACCATCCGTCACCCAATTTATTTAACAGGCCGAAAGCGAGGTTACACATGAACATACCGACTTGAATGCCTAAACCTTAAAAAATAGAAAGCAATGAGAGTGTCTCGAAAAAGTGATCAGCCCACTTCTCAAGGCTTAACGGTTGCCCTCTTCAATTCGTCGACAGTTACAAGCATCTAGGCGTCGATGTCACCAAAAACCTGCCTTGGCAGAAACATAACGACCATGTTATTAACAAAGTTAAAAGTACGCTTGGTTTTCTTCGCCGGAATTTCCGCCTCATTCTCGTTCCGCTGAAACTACAACTATATAAAACACTCGTGCGTTCTAAACTCGAGTACGGTTCACCCATATGAGACCCCTACACTAGGTCACTAACACAGCCCTTAGAATCAGTTCAAAACCGCTCAGCTAGGTTTATCCTCTCTAACTACTATCGATTAATCAGCGTTTCTAGCATGAAGCAACACCTTGACCTACCTCTCCTTTCTAATGCACGTCGAATTTCCCACTTATGTCTGTTTCATAAAATATACTACACTAACAATGACCTAAAAATGACACTTTTTTCGCCTCCAAGCAAAAAAAGTGTCATTTTTAGGTTTTTATAATGTTTCAATCGCTTTGCCTCTAAACAAAGTCTTCTCCTAGCGAAAGAAGTGTCATTGACCATCCAATGAAGGTTGCGGTGTCTCAATGTAAAAAAAAAACAATACATACCTTGAAACCTTCATTCCGAAAGCCAGTCAAGACTGGAATCACCTTCCCACCTCCACCGTCGCTATCACAGATCATGATGTGTTCAAGTCGCCTATCTGTGATCATGTGCTGCCTCTTTAGAATTTTTTCTTTTCTTTTTTTTTACTATTGCCCCTCCCTCCGTAATGCATGTACGGCCTTGAGAGTGAATAAATGAAATTAAATGAACTGCGTGCTTGGAAGAGCAAACTTCCAAACAGTGAATAGCAACCTTGTTGCCTTAGAGTATTATAGGTTCAACAAATACTGAGATTTCATAAAACGCTGTTGAGCCAACGACGTTTTCAGAACCATCAATAAAACTCAAAGCTGTTTATGCAACAAATGGATTTGCGCATTATTGTTGCATTCGCTGGCAGGGGCATACAGTTCGACTTCGTAGGCGCGATAACGCACTAATCATCATCATCAGCAGCAGCAACAGCCTATCTTTATGTCCACTGAAAAAGGACGAATGCGATCCCTGCGATTTCGAATACCCCTGTCCTCCACCAATTGATTCCAGTTACACTGCTTGGATGCAGGGACCTGATTATGGATTCCTCTTGGATGTCATTCGATCCGCAAATCCTTTTTCATTCATGTAATCATCCTTATTCGCCCGTATCCCATACCGTTTATTGCCTGAGGCATTTAGCCTCGCATAAAAAAGAAAGTTGCTCCTGCAAATTTTCTGATTTCATCACTCACCTAGTTTTCTGCCATCCTCGACTGCGCTTCCCTTCTCTTGGCACCCATTCAATATCTCTAATGGCCCACTGGATATCCATCGTACGCATCACATGGTCTATCCAGCTAAATTTTTCCCCATACCGCTCTCTTCCTGTCTTTTACCGTTACGCCTCACAATTTTCGTTCCATCGCTCTTTGCGCAGTTCTTAACTTGTTCTCGAGCTTCTTTGTTAACCTCCAATTTGCTGCCCTATATGTTAACACTGGTAGGATGCACTGTTTGTGCACTGTTTTTTTTTTCAGTGATAGTGGCAAGCTCCCAGTCAGGATCTGGCAAATCCGGCCATATGCACTCCCAACCCATTTTTATTTTTCTGTGAATTTCCTTCTCATGATCAAGGTCCCACGTGAGTTCTTGACCTAGATATACGTACTCCTTTACAGACTTTGGAGGTTGACTGGCCATTCTGAATACTTGTTCCCCTGCAGGCTTTTGAACATTATCTTTCTTTTCTGCCCATTAATCTTCAGCCCCACTTTTAGACTTCCCCTGTGAAGGTCCTAAATCATTTGTTGTAGTTCGTTCCCAGTGCTCCTGTACTAGACGACGTCATCTGTGAACTGTAGGTTGCTAAGATATTCGCTGTTCGGTTTAATAGCTTGAATACTTCTTCCGAGTGAATAGCATTGAAGAGATGTGTCTCCTTGCCTGACCTCTTTCTTGATAGGTAAATTTCTACTTTTTTTGTGGAGAATCAGGATGGCTGTGGAATCTTTGTAGCTATTTAGCAAGGTGTTCACGTATGCCTCCTGTAATGCTTAACGTAATGCCTTTATGACTGCTGGTATCTGTACTGAAACAAATGCCTTTGCTATAATCTATGAAAGCCATAGAGAAATGTCGATTGTGCCCTGCAGATTTCTCGATTACCTGGCTGAAGCAAGAATATTTGGGCTGAATAATACCCAATAAAATTGACACAGAAGCGTGTCGTTGCATTTTTGCACTCTATTCTCGCCACACCATAGGCAGTGTTCAAACGCGGCTCCAATTCTTGAGACTACATTGTGTATGAAATGGTCCCATTAGAACTTCCAGGTTATTCAAAAGCGGCGGGTAATTAGGCATGGCAAGGCTTTTTTTCCCACAGGCTCACCCTATCTGTTTGGCCGTTTGAAAATCAGTTTTGGCGGCTACTGTGCGCAGCAAGACTTTTGCTCCTTCATCAGCCAGCTCATGTGTCCTCATTCCGCGTATGCAGTACAGTCAGAATGATATTGAGAATAATGTGACAGTGTGCCGATTACGGAAACGTGCAGTAAAATCACACGCGGCAAAACGTTCACTTGGGAAGTGCTGTCGCAGCTTTTGTTTTCTTTGCGCCTTTTGTGTCCATCTGTCACATCTATTTCAGCATCTGTTCTGAGGCGATATTTTGTTCAGGCCGACGTCAAAGACACCCACGAGAGCGGGGTTGCTCAAAAGAGTAGTCATTTCCTTTGAGTCCTACGCTTTTAGCTATCCGGTAGCACCACTGGTTCCGCTGTCTCTAACACGGTGCAGCTACGTAGTGACGGATTCTAATCCTAAGGTTCGAGATGAGTTTCTCCGTTGCGGGCCTCATCACATCCCGTTCATTCCCGAAAAAGTAAAATCCTGATACGTTCGAGCAACCTGAAGCGGCTGTGCAGTTGCTGCCCCGTCGCTTGCTCGAAGCTTTCGCGTGAAGGTCTCCGGGCTTTTCATTTCTCGGCGCAGTAAGGGGACGGAGTGAAGCAATGCCGGAAATCCACTCGAATCTGTTATTTAAGCATCTGAGCATTCTATTTTTGTGAGCAGGCTGATTCGGTGTGTACATCATGAAAATAGCTGCTTAAAGCTTTCATAAACAAACAATTTGTGTCTGGCGATCGACTTCGGCGCTTTTAAATAAGCATAAAAAGCCCAGGACGCTGTGCATACAAAACCCCAATGACCAGCCCCGGGAAATACTGTTCGTTGCTGAAGAAGAAAAGATTTGGTCAACTTGTGTTGTATAACAGTCTTCATTCCATAAGTGAAAACTACGAAATACAGTTTTAATAAAATTGAACTTTATTATTGTTTGTGAAAAAACAAATAGTGGCTACTGCTTCAGAACGCATCTTTACATCAAAATTTCGGCAGCAGGTTACACTCCTGTATCACATGAAGGAGAAAGCCTGCTGCACACTTGGTAATGCATAAAGTTATGCCATCGTAGGACTCAGGCTTCTCGCAAGACATAACAAGCCGCAGTGGGAAGTAAACGGGTGGCAACCGTTGTCAGCTAGCTTCGGCCTGCTCTCCACGTTGCCGCCTCGCGCCATCGCGTTGCTCTTTTCGCAGTGCGGGTTCTTCGGCTCGTTTTCGACGCTTTCCGGCGGCTTCGCGCACTCGTATAGCAGGGTCAGACTGCCGCCAACGCCATTGCTCTTCGACTTTACGCTGCATCCTCTCAGCAAGGGAAAGCACCACTCGTGGTCAAACCCCTTGCTGCCTCTGCTTCGGACGTCACACCTCGTGTCTCACTTTTATTCAGTTACCCTAAAGGCCCGGACGGCCATTACATAAGGGGGAAATGATAATAAAACGAAGATACATTGTAACTCATCGAAAAATATCTACGCGATGCAAAAACAAAAACAGAGAAAGAAAAGAGGGAGAGAAATCTTGATACAAGACAATGAATCTATTACATAAACTACGGCTAATAAAACTGTTAGCAAAATACACAATGGTGCAAACATCGCAATTTAAATTGCTATACACATAAGTGAATGTAAACCAAGGGAGCGAGAATTACAATGACCAAGTAACCTATAAAAAGGCCTGCGGTTTCCAGGTACTCGGCACTAAGTAGGCTGAACCGAAGAGGAGATCTGCGATTTAATACTACAGGAAAGAAGAATGAAATAGTTACATGACACAAGTACTATCACTACCATTACACCAAAGCAATAAATCATCGAATACCCCCCCCCCCCTCTCAGCAGTTGCGACGGTGGTTTTCAACACCTTCGCTGTACAGCCACTTTAGCCGAGCCATCTCGTAGAGCTCTCGTAGCCGTCTCGTAGAACTCTCGAAGAACAATCTTCCTGCTATCATTGGCGAGCATCCTCAGTCGTAGCGTACTTCCAAGGGGAGTATGCAATGCTTTAGTGATGGTTCAGATGCTTCTTTTGAGATTTTTTTTTGAAATGTATCCTTTTCTGCGTGTCGTATGACTGATTGTATTGATTGTACGCACTGTTTGCTTCACTTTGCTAGGCGCTTGTAGCCTCTGCCTTAAGGGGGTATGTTTCATTGCATGTCTTACTTGTATACGGGGGTATGAGCCACTAATGATGATGATATTTTTACCACACGACTAGACGCCGCGTTTTTTTTTATGTATGAGCCATTGTCAACAAGCCAGTTAAGGCTTTCTCCTTAATGAAATTAGTGGTGTCCAAGGGAAAGTACTCGCCATCCGGAGAGAATGTGCGAAGAACTTGCCGCGCTGAAGGAATACACTATGACGAATGTAGCGTAGTACATGTCGACATTATTTAAACCACCATATGTGGAGGCAGAAACAAAACTGAGAGACCATGGAACGCAAGGTTTTTGTCATGGCCGCTAATGATCTAATAAAATGCAAAATGAGGCTAAGTAAACACACTGCATATTGCATTTCTTTGTCACCCTCCTCGTTCTACTCGCGACCCTCATTCTACTCACGACGAGTAGCTCATGGTATTATATCGAATTTCGAGCATAATAGAGCATCGCACAGAACTTCCCGAGCTGAATTTGCAAATATTATATTTACGCACAATTTATGGACATACACCGCGCACATATGCATTGAAAAATTAGTAGACCCCTTCAACACGACATAGCCTGCGATATCCAAGCCGCAAATTTTCTCGGCACACGCCGTTCTTAAGAAGAAACTGCGGTTTAGGCATGACAGCGGTAAGAAGCCGACATATCCTTCAATAAGTACGGCTCTAGCCAAAAGTAACCCAAGCATGCCCGAAATGAACGAGCATTCGCGGCAGCCGGGCGAGCTGGAGCGAGTGGGGTCCTGGCCGTGACGCCACTCGCGAGAGGGCGCCACGCCAACTTCACCCCGCTAATATTAAAAGCGATCCGCGATGGGCACAGAGCTGATGTGCACCGAGAGCTGATAGGTGAGTGTGCGCTGTGTTCTCGCCGCTTAGTTCGCGCTGAAGCGACAGCAGGAAAAGGGCAACTCCAGCGTTTCTTTCTTTTGCCATATTAGGATATTGTCATTTACAAATGGCATTGACAGTCCCGTCACCGATAGGGTGATTCTGTTTGCTTACAAATTAATCAATAATTTTAAATAACCCATAAACGAGATACCGAAACCGAAAGAGGCAGCTGATTGGCGTGACGAGATGGTGAGTCGATGACGTCAGATCCTACACTACTATAATGTAAACACGCAGTACACTTGGCGCTAACGCCGAAAAAGCAAAACTGAGGATGTGTCCTGACGACAGAAGCAGCTTTTACAGAATTTCCTAACTAGGCCGCGGTTATTTACGCGACGATTTCAGCTGAAGTTACGGTGTATTCTCTAACGTTACAAACACAGGATGGCCAGTAGAAAGTCATGAGTCGGGAACGCAACCCTACGCCAAAACTCATTTTCAGGAAAACTGAATGACTTGCAGCCATATTGTTTACGCAGATAATCAGAGTATGAAAGAGAACATATATTCCAAATTTTAGTAAGATCAGTGGGCATCAAAAAATCGCCGGAGCTGCCCTGAAAGTCAATTCGTTCGCTGCTACTGGCGCTCTTAACGCCGTTTTGGCAGCAAGTGCCCACGGTCTTCGAATGAAACTTGTTCATGTCTGCCTGTGAACGCGTTACAGTACGTTTGTTAATTTAGTTAGCAAGCAAATGTGTACAAGTCAGTATGGTCGGTAGACCTACTATCCTTATTTCTTAAAGCTGTATAAAAATTGTCTTCCGGAATAAATGCCTCTTCTTTCGAGTCAAACAGCAGCTGTTTAAAGCGAGGGTTTCTTTGCAAACGCTGCCGGACTTTCTTGCCGTTTTTGCTGGGTGTCGTGCTGTCTTTCCAAATAGATCTTGCTTAAAAAAATTCACTGACAATTACTATATTCCTTAATGCGAAAGTTGAGCGCAGCTGTTTAGGTTTTTCCAATTCGTATTACATTAAGGGAAGCATTTGACTGTGAACGTGAACGGCAGGGTGATATAGGCGGCGGAACAGTCTCTGCTTGTGCAGCTTGTATCAGCAGCGGCAGAAGTACTCCAATCGGTTGCGTCGCTCATTGTTCAGAAACAACGAACACGGATGCACGTGGTTCGCGCGGAGCGCATTCTCTAGCGGAGGCGTGGCAGGCGAAGTAACGCATGCGCAATGCGTTACCACCATGGAGCGTGTCTAGTTCTACACCCGCTTTTCCCTTTGCCTTTCCACCTTACTCTCCTCTTCGAGATTCTGCCTCATGGTTCCGCTGCACCCTCCTTCTTTACTTTCCTCCTCGCGCTCTCGCTGCTATCGCCATCTTTGCCCGCTACGCTCTGCGTTCGCTCTTTCATCCATCGCTGTGGTCTTTGGCTCTGTTACGAAAGACGCCGATGCTCAGCACAGGGACGAGCTCCTAAAAGCTGCGCTTTAAAATTACCACAGAGCTCATCTCACCATGAAAGTCGACGGCAACGCCATAAGCATCCAAAGGTGGTGGTGGTGGTGATGTTGAAGCACGCGGGGTTAGCCTGGCATACATAGCCGGCAATTGTTCCACCTGATCCTCCTTCGAGTTGAGATCAGGGGTGTGTAACCAGGTGTCGATGAGCCCCGTGTCTCGCAGGAAGGCTATCAGCAGTCGTTGCGCTCTCTTCCTGAATGTCGCGGGCCCTCCGGGGAAAACAACGTCTTCAATGGTCCTGTGCGTGAGACCGCTTTTTTGTAGGTTGTCAACCATCGCTTTTCTTTCTGTGTCAAACTGAGAGCATAGCCAAATGAAATGTTTGATGTCGCCAATGTCACCACAGAAAACACAGAGTGGGGAAGCGCGAAGCCCAGTCTGGAATAACCAAGCTGGGGTGTACGCGGAGTCGGTCCTGATGCGGTATATAAGCGTCGCTTGTTCGCGTGTAAGTCCATGAGTCACACAGGATCCATGTGGATTCTTGCGCATCTCTCTAAAGTGAAGGCGGATTGCACCCTTAGGGTTTTGAAAAGTTTTGGAGCTTTCACTTTTGGGACACATGTCAGCGCTAGGCATGCAAGGACGTCAGCTTCCTCGTTTCCATCAATTCCTACGTGTGATGGAATCCACTGAAAATTTATGTTAAATCCTTTGCTCGTTAGGTCGTCAATCAGTGCCAGAGACTGCCTTCTAAATTTCTCTAGAGGTAGGCCCCGATGTAATATCTGTAATGCTGACTTGGAATCCGTCAGCACCACGACATTTCGTGCAGAAAAGGCCCGTAGTTTCCGCAAAGCCGCGGTGATTGCGGCGCTTTCTATTGTTGTAGAGGAAACTAAGCGATCCAGTCGGCCAGACCATGACACATCAAGGGATGGTATGCAGAATGCCGCTGCACAGCTATCTGTTTGTGCGCACACCGAACGGTCTGTGTACATTTCTAGATGACTTTTAAACACAGTGCTCAAGTGGTCCAGCACAATGAACTTGGCTTCGGCAGTTGAAATGGTGCGTTTCGTCGCTAGGTGGGGTACAATGAGGCTGCAGGTAACGTTCGGAAAAGACAATGGCGGGTCAAGGCGACTTCGTTTAGGCAATTCCAATCCTAAAAATCGGGTGGTGTTCAGCGCCGCATGGAAATGTGAGCGAGTTCTTGCTCTTAGCCGCCGGAGAAGCGCCGTGCCTGCGCGTCACTCGCCCAGCCTTAGTAGCTGCGTCAGCAAGGCCTGAGATGCCAAGAGGCGAAGTGGAAGAGTCTCTGCCTCATTAGTGACTTTCTTGTTTGAAGCCGCCATTGGAACTCCCATCGCCAAGCGAAGTCCCTTTCTGTGCACTGCCTCCAAGCACTCGAATTGACTCGATGACGGTGATATCAGAGGGAGCTGATAGAGAATGCGGCTTGTTATCAGTGCAGCGTTCCGTTTAAGCATGGATATAGGATTGTTTCCCCAACGTACACCTGCCAATCGACGAAGTGCGTTGATTCTTTGCACTGATGCAGCCACAACACTTTCGACCGCACTACGCCATAATAGCTTGCTGTCGATGGTGACGCCCAGGAATCGAACATGAGTTGCACGAAGAATCGAATGCCCTCTGATATTCAGCGTCAGACGTGCTGACTTGCATCTCACTCCCGGGAAAAGCATAAAAGCAGATTTTTCTGCTGATAAAGATAGGCCAAGCGTCGATAAGTGGCGATCGATAGTGGAGATTGCGGCCTGGGCTATCCGGGCCAAACGATTGTGTTGGTACGCCGAGATCCAAATGCAGATTTCATCTGCGTATATGGACATTTTAACTGCCGTCCGACCTACTTTCACGGCATCTGGAAGGCTGGCCATGGCAACGTTAAAAAGCAAGGGAGATAGAACACTTCCAGATAGAGCAAGATAGAACACTTCCTTGTGGGACGCCGAGGGAAATTCGTCGCTTGTCACTCATTATACTTCCGAGCTTAACTTGGACACATCGATCACTGAGAAATTGATGAATGAATCGAAGAGCATTTCCCGAGACGCCCATGGCTCAGAGTCCGTCGATGATGCCTATATGAAGCACACAGTCGTATGCCTTGGCAACGTCCGTAAAATGGCGATTGTGGAAAGGCCGTCTACGCGATGGTGCTCGATATGGCTTAGTAGATCCAAGACACTGTCCTGGGCACTCAACCGTGGACGAAATCCGGTCATACATGTCTATTTCCTTGCTCAAGATACCATGTTAACCTCGTACATATTAGTCTTTCCATCAACTTTGATACGCGTGATGCTATATAGCGATACTGGCCGATATGAGGTGAGGTTTGCAGGATCCTTTCCAGACTTGAGCACTGGCACCACCCATGCTGTCTTCCACGCTTCTGGGATCTCTCCTCTGCTCCAGACGTGAATATGTCCAGAAGGGCTCGTTTTCGTTCATATGGCAGATTTGTCAGCATCTGATTGCTGATCGAATCGGGACCCACAGCACAGCGTCTTCTTAATTTGCTAAGCGCCAAATCTAACTCACGAAATGTGAACGGTGTATCCATGGTATGGAATGCTTCAGACAACAGAGGGTTCGATACTCCTGCTGATCTGCCAGATGTGTACACGACTGCAAAATCTTCTGCAAGGGTTTGCAAATCTTTTCCTTGCTTTAAAGCAAGTGCTTCGAATGGCCTGTGTAGGCGAATCTTTCCGGATAGGCTATTCATTACTCCCCATATCCTTGTCATGGGAGTAAACGCCGATAAACTCTCACAGAAAGCAGCCCATTGAACTCGTCTTAACCTTTTTGTGTGACGACGGATGACAGCGTTTATCCTGTTGTATTCAGTTTTCGCAGATGGATTTCCCGTTTTTCTCATTAGTTCTCGCTCTCCTCTCCTACGCGCTGCGCAGAGGTTCTTTAGTTTCAAATCAGGAGTAGGGAAATGATCTGGCAGTTTCAACATTGAGGTAGCCACTCTTTTGCTCCACAGCATATCTGCGAACAGCTCACCAGGGGATTCATCCAACGCTACTCTGTATGTGTCACAGCGTGTCACAGCACAGAATTGTCGCCCAGCATTGTGAAAACCGGTGATGTTGGTGAAGATCAGAAAGTGGTCACTGCCCATCCTGTCTGGGGTCGTTGTTGACGATACGACAAGGTCTGTAGAATGGATCACGAGGTCTATGGCACTCCATCAATCTGGTGGTCTGAAGAAAGTCGGTTTGCCATCGTTCGCGATACATAAGTCAGCAGCATCCGCGGCTGCGAGAAGTTCCTTGCCTCCGGAATCTGCAGTCTTATCTCCCCAAAGCGAATGACGTGCGTTAAAGTCGCCATAGATTATTATAGGAGAGCGGCAACGAATGCAAAGGTCCTTTATGAACGCCTCCATGGAGACCTTCCTGCGCGGACTTATATACACCGACACCACACTGAGTTGTCGTTTTCCTAGGCACACTTGCGCCGCCGCGATTTCCAAGAAGGTAGAACAAAGGTCTTGCACTGGTAAGGTGACGTGAGGTATTTCTCGCCTGATGTATATCATCGCACTTCCATTTGCAAATGATGGTATACTCGGGTTTCCATGTCTGATGTACCCTGGGATCGTCCTTCCATATGGGAGACCGGCCTCCGAGAGGGCTAGAATTGGTATAGGTATGTCTCGAAGGAAAAGGTTGAGTTGAAAAAGACGCTGCAGAATACCGGCGCAGTTCCGTTGCATTATTAAGGGTAGTTTTGGACGACAGAATGGACCAAGTGGGCGAAAAATTTCCAATATGCTACTGAGGGTATGTGGAAGTAGAGCAGAGTTTTACTGACTCAAGAGCCAGCACTGCTTCCAGCATATCCTTCGTTGAACTAGCAGGCATCTTCGCGACGTGGGAACGTAGCGTCCTCAACAAAGCGCCTATCACATGCAGGCAGTTTTCCTGCTGACTGTTGCCAAGTGGTACTTGAGGTCGGTTTACTGCGTCCGCATAGGTGCATTTTTCGGATTCTTTTCGAACAGGTTTCTCAGCCGCTGTGACCGTTTGCGTTGGCTCAATAACTTCGCTTATCGGTGTGAGACGCCGGAAATGAGATGCGTACTATGTTTCCAAGCCAGTTAGTTGTGGCGCTCTGGACGTCTGCTTCGTGTTCGATGGTGCGCTTGCACTCTTTGGACCCAGAACAAACAACTTATTTCTCCGCTGAGCAGCTGTCCGCGCAGGACATCGACCGTAGCTAGCAGGATGGTCACCGCCACAATTTGCACGCACAAACTTACTTGCACACGTCTTAAAGTCATGAGGTCCCCCACAGCACTTGCATCTGTGTTCCCCACGACAGTATTTAGCGATATGTCCGAAGCGCTGACACTTAAAACAGCGTGGTGGTGTCTCCACGTAGTCGACAAGCTCGTGTTTGGTGAAACCAAGGTTGATCTTCTCCGGGCGTTCAGAATTTGGAGTAAATGTGAGAACCACCGAGTTTGTGCGCCTTGACTCCCATTCAGATGACGAGGTTTGGACCCGACGGATGATTCTTCTTGCATGGAATACAGCCTGAGGTCTCAGGTAGGTGAGCAGCTCTTCATCCGAGTACCATTTGGGGACTCCCTCAACAATGCACGTGTTTTTCATATAACTGTGTGGGACACGGGCAGATATGACTATGCAGCCGATATTCTTGGTCTCTAGGAGGATGTTGGCTTGTCCTTCTGTCTCTACATCTAAGAGCAATGCTCCCTGTGCTGTGAAGTGGCTCTTCACTGGTGCTCCACCGAGTATCTTTTCAAGCTCAGAATATAGGACAATAGGGTTTACTTGCCTTAAATCATCTCTTTCCGATGTTGCAATGATTAACACTGGAATACCCTCCGCCCTGTCTTTACGATGGCGCACAATTCGAAAACCACCCTCGTCCATGTCTAGGTCTGAAGGGTTCGCCACGTTGTAGTCCTCGATGATAGTTGACTCGTCTTCAGATTCACCAGTGTCTTGTCGCCAGTCAGGCTGGCTTGTACAAACCAGCTGGCGTTTCTGAACCGGTGTCAGCCCTTGGGAGGTCATGGCGGGGTGCTCGTCGGTGCCAGCTTGGTTCCTTCTAGCACCTTGTGAGGCGGCGGATGGCGCAGCACCCGTCGGTCTCCGATACGGAAGGTACCTTTTCGAGTCGACAGACGTCTTGAACCATTTTGACCAGTAATATTACCAGAAAATAACTAAAATAACGATAAATGTAGGCAGAGCTACTCAGACAGGCTAGCAGCAGGTTCGTCGTCTTCTTCTTACCATAAGCATCCGACAAAATGTAGCGACACACCCCATTTCTGAGGTCACGTTCACTTAACGTGCGTAGTGGTCATTCTCAGACTTTCGTTGCTTCGTCTACACGTAATATACTCATAATGGGAAAGCCTTTGCCATTATGAACAAACCCTACCAACTAGCCCAAGAATCAGCCTGTTGAATGTAATATATATTGTCAAACTTTGGCACTCGCTTTCCAAGGTCGCCCATGAGCATGCTGGTAGGGCGACGACTGTATGACATTGACGCAGTGAGGACGATAAAATAACGAAGAAATAACGACTTCGATCGAACTACAAAAGCCACATAACGGCGTCTGCATGACCACCACGAGATGTCCATTCCCACATGATGACGAAAGCCTGAAGACGACGAAATGGCGATAATGAGGTAACGATGAGTGCATGACGACGATAACGTGACGGTGATCTGATGGCGAAGGTGCACGACCGCGGTGGCATGACGACGACGGTATAACACGATGAATGATAACGACTGTCCAACTGCACAATTATGAAAATCGCATGACAAAGGCGGCGTAATCACGATAGAATGACGTCAGTATAATTACAATAGAACGATGAACAAGGAATGACGCGTTGATGACGGCATGATGGAAATGGGATGACAGTACTAAAGTGATTACGATGGTAAAACAACAGTGCGACGATGACGGCATGCCGATAATGGTATGACAACAACTGCGCAGCGACGATGGACAACAAAAAAGTGGCATGTTGCAGTTTCAATGACCGCGATGGAAGGACCTCCACGGCATCACAATTACGACATGACAGCGAATGCATGGCGACGACTGTATGATGACGAGGCAGTGACGACGATTATCTGATAACGACATGAAAACAATCTGATGACGATGAGTGAACTGCTTCTCGTGTGCTCGTGAGCCAGTTCCAGCGCCAGCTCGTGTACCCCACCAAGGACAATCAATAAACTTTTGACTCTCTCTCTTTGCGATGACCGCCACGTGTATCACATTGCGCAGCACGAGTGCACCAGAGCACTTGCGTGCGTGCCAGTTTCACTTAGGTGAAAGACGCAAGAATGCAATGGACAAATTTATAACCTCTATTTACCGCCTCGCACAAGCTTCGCTTAAAATAAGCTCAAGATCTGCGTTCTGTCTGCATAACTTATTATTGAATGGAAGCATATATCTAGAGCTGACACCAGCGCAAGATACAAAAATTTCGAGGACGCTTAAGCTTAGCCTTTAGAAGTGGAACGCGATAGCACTCACGATCCCTCACTCTTTCTCACGTTCCCCAGCAACTGCAGCGTATGCAACCGTAATGTTTACCGGGAAACGCGGGCGGTGAACGCTACGCACGAAAGCGAACTTTCTGGTAGAGACAGGGCCTTTCACGTGAGCCGATTCCGGAGATAATGCAAAGCCATGTCAGAAAAACTACATCCTTTTCGGGTTACCGTTATTGTTCCGCACTTAATATATCAGTCTTAGAAAATTTAACAGGAAAGGCATGCGTTGTGGTTGTTTTGTTTCATGACAGTTTTTGTGGGCTTTCGTTCTCAAATTTCCGAGCAATAACTTTGTCACGAATGTAAGACAAGGTGCGAGCAACCTTAAAGTTACAATGGTGTGACAATATAGCCCGCACATACCGCATGTCATAGAGTAAAACGTGGCACTTACACATACCTAAATATATACAAAAATTTTTGCTCACTGGACGCCGGCGCCGACGCCGATACCTAATTTTCTGCGACATGTGTCCCTTAACGTTATCGCGTTAAAAGTGAGATAATTCACGGAGGTACTTTGAATGATTACGGACCATTGAACAATCCCTCAGCTTTATAGCTTCATGATATGCCTTCAGGTGTGTGGTTCAAACGTTGACACCTTGTAAAGCTAAAATGCCAGTGGCTGATGCGTTTGCATCTGTACCACGCAGAACACGTTCGACAAGAACTGTGGTTAACATTAGTACAGCGCAGTGCCCGGCGCTTTAGCTCATTGTAAAAAAAAAACAAGACAAAGCTAGAGTGAGAATAAGAAAACAGCAATACAGACAGAAAAAGAATACGAATTACAATTGAATAAGTAACACATTCTAATACAAGGGATAAACGAACGGATTAGGTGGTGCAGAACTTATGAATTGTCTAACGCAAAAACAAAATACTTGCAAAACTGATCATTACAAAGAAACGGAGAAAAAGACTGTGTCAGAAACGGCATACGCAGTAAATAACAGAGGTCGTAAATTAAGCCTGTTTCACGCATAAAAGAAAGAAGCGTTTTTGTGGCGGACTGAGCTAAAACAGCGGAAGACATCAGCCCTAGTTCGATGTTCATTGTGCAGCACGTCATTCTGTGTGGCCATTGCGACCAGGTAAGATCGCGCGTCTGAGCTCTGTCTCTCTCTCTACCTTCTTCTTCCTTCTCTGCCTCCACCTACCCTATGCCCAGCGTAGCGTTGCGAACCGAACTTTTTGTTCTGGTTAACCTCCCCACCTCTCTACTTCTTTATTCTCTCTCATTTCTCTGTCGCTCAACGAGAATTTCCCTATATTGAGTTCGGGAACATCTCGGAGTTCAAAGCGCATATCTTGAAGGAGGTATAAATAAACTTTTTCTTGGTGTTATGATATGCTTGTATCTGAAAATTATCCATGCACTCTTCGTGTGCATTACATAGAAACCCATTTGAATCTACTTTTCTGTACTTTAAATGAGATGTTGTGAATAAACACGATGTTGAGCCGAATGCGATGAATGCCTGCACGATCAGGCCTGGCGAACCCTCGCTACATGCGAAGCATTCCGAACAAACTTGCGGATTCCGCCGCATCCACAAATTTGCGTCTTTTCACGTTCACCTGCGAATGGCAAAGGAACTTTGCGAGTGACCAAGAGATGGCAGCTTCACAACTTTTCTTTGTTGCTTAACACCTATTAAAGCGGTGGCCTGTGCAGCAAACTTAAGATGATAGGTCATCGAGTCTCGTGCCCTGCACGGAACACGGACGTTTAGGCAACTTAAGTCGCTATGTAACGGCGTGCAGGTTACAGTACTTCTTGACTTTTTGAGGTTCAATCTATGCAATTTTCGCTGGGTTGTTTCGCGAAAGTAGAGGGCTAGATGTTTTTAGTCGACTAATGGTGACATAGATGAAATGACTTAGGGTATTGTGAGCCTTCGCATGCAATGCCGCTTCTTTCTCTATTGTCGCGTAAATAGTGGTGCACAGATTCATGTAACATATGGTGTGTGCTAGGTTGTGTTCTACGAAATAGATTTGGTGGAGGTGCTACGTGGAGCTGTCCTGCACATGCGCCCGCTTTGCCAGCCAAGCACGCAACTTGTAAACGGTCGCCATCTTTTTTTCCGACGTGATCACCAGCGAAGCGATGACGGCGGAGCCAGTCGCGGCTCTCTTATCTACTCCAGGGACGCAAAGCACGCAGAAATAATATTTACTCAACTTTATTCCTACCATACGGCGTCCTGCCACGTACGTTCCCATATTTTTCCTCTATCTATATAGAGTTGTTTACTGCCCTGCTTTTGTATTGAAGTGACGGCGCTAGCAATGAAATATTCATACAATTTCAAATACCACTGTTATTCTTTTCCGCCCATGGGAGCCGGGAACATTTCCGGACTTCGACATTGAAGAGTCGATCTACATCTACGAGCGCGTCAGCAACAATAACAGATCAAACACGATGCTGATGTTATCGGATATAATTTTCATACGAACTGACTGAGGGATGTCCGGACTGACTGGAACTCACTGGTGCACGTGTGGTTTTAAACACATGAAGACGATCTGACAAGCTGGAGCACTGACAAGTGATTGACGAAGTTGGCAAGTTGTTCAGTAGTTCAGTTTGTCGTCAGCAGGCCGCTGTGAAAGTGAGGAACCCCTAGTCTTGTTATCGACGGAATAATGCAAACATGAAAGGACGGCGCCTTTGCCGACGGGCTAGCGCCAACATGACTGAAAGTGACAAGGATTGCGGCTTATGATGGAAAACTGCCGAAGGCACATTTTATTTCAGCGGGTATTGGACCTCAGTATCATCAATCGGACATCCAATCAAAAATTAGTGTGCTTTATTTCTGTCTCAACCCCATAGTATATTGTGTGTGAACATCAAGCCGTACAAAATAAAAAGATTTCGATTCTACGCCTTTCTTACCATGAGGTTTCCGCGTGTTTTTGAGATGCTCTAGGGCTGCGCCCACTTTCCCTATCTGTCATGCGACGTCACAAAACCACGAAGACACAACTCGTAAAAGAGACGGGTAAGCATTACCGATGCAATAGTACGCATAACGAAATTGGATTATGTTCGGAATAGCTGGGGAAAGCATCCATCCGAAAGGAATATGGTATGTCTACCCACCGATCATTATGGCATTTGCTGCTCAGAGTTGCACTGCAGAATGGAGTTATTCGCGCACAATAACAATTTTTGTGGGAAAATGTGCGGTTGTCGAGGCCTTTCGGTACGTATACGACACTGCCCGGCGAATTCTTGTTCGCTATGGATCCGTTCTTATGACATCTTTTTTTTTTTACTGAGATTGCATGCCGCCGCGATTTCATACAAGCCACCGCATGCTAAGCAAGGGCAAGCTAGCCATTCGCAGATGCCAGCACTTTGACTGCGCTAGCATGGCCCCACCAAAACGATCTCCACTTCTGCTTGCTCCTTGTCACTTGTTAGCGAATTATATAAGACAAAAATTAACTGATGAATACGATACTCCCTAACGCGAAATTTGAGCGCTCCTGTATACATGTTTTCATTTCGCGATATACCGGCTGGCGCAGGCAATCTGTCTCGTGCGGCATGTTCCAAATGGAGCGATGTGTGGCACCTCTGCCTCGCTAATCAGTAGATCGTGAGAGGCAGCACGTGTGTGAAGCGTGGGTGCGATTCGCTGCAGCCGCCGCAGACAGACCTCGGCTCATACAGCGCTTTGTTTTCATACAGGCAACGCGTGCTACTCTGGTGCCATATTGTAGCCATCGTCACCGCACAGCCTGTCTTGCGCGGTACTACGCTTTTCTTCTCACGCTTTCGTTCCAGCAATGACGAGAGTGGCCCTTCGTCGTCTTAGGAAGGTCGTGCCAGCACTGTCAGCGGCGACGACACCCAAGGGAGCGTTACTCGCAGCCGCTCGCCATCGCCCCTTGCCACAGTAGCGATCCCAGACACACAGGCTGGTACCGCAGACGGACCTCGGCAGCTGACGCTGCGGACGAGCGTAGCTCTCTCCACCTGTCGGCACCTTGGACCCTCCCCCAACTCCCCGGAAGCGCAAATTAGATCTCCCACGCGGCTGCGGATACCGTGGCCACCGGCAACTTAGCGCATGCGCAGGCCGTCTCCCCTCTGTTTCTTCGCCGCTTTTCACATCATACTTCCGCTGCACGTTCCCACTGCGCTAGTGCCTTTCTTTCATCTCACGCTGCGCTCCGCGTTTGCTTTCATTCTTCGCGGCACTCGTTCGTTCGGTTACGACAACGCTCACTGCAGGAACTGGCGTCTAAGAGCTGCGCTCTAAAACCTGTCAAGGTTGGCAATGTTGTTCGAATTGAAAGTAAACAACAGTGACTTCCTATATATGAGGAGAGCGTTTGATACGGTAGTTCAAACAACGCTGCGGGTCACTGCCCGATTATTGCGTCAGTAGTTACGCAAATTTCTCATCAGGAGATCGGAATAAACGCAGATTGAGATAGCTTTACCGTATATAGCCCGTGCACTTTTAAAGTTGTCGCTGGCTACAGCACAGTCGTGGTGTAATACATGCAAATGAAAATTAATGCAAGAAAACTGTTGCTACGAACATAATGGAAAATAGTATTATTTCTTTTATCAGTACTGCGTCAATAGGCGTGCTTTAGACGCTGTTAAAAACTACAAATATACCAGATCCGACTTGAAATGAAACTAGCACATTTAGTAGATAGAAAGGGAAGTCATGCAAAAGTTCCGGCAAAGTGTTTGCGAAGCGGAACGAGTGAAATAACGCTTCGCGAATACAATATACCGTTTGTCCGGTTCTCGAGCAAAGGTGAGTAGTTCGGGGCACATATATAACGAAGGTAACATTTGAAAACTGGAAAATTTGGAAAACGTGATAAGAACCTGTGCTTAATCTCTTTACTTATATTTATTTATGAATGCCTTACCGGCTTCCAGGAAGGAACTGGCAAAGTGGGAACTAAGGTTACGTCAATGTAAATAAAGCGTTACTGAAAAAAGCAAGGAAGCATCTACTTTGCAAAATAAGTATTCGTCGGAAGCTCGCAACGTCATGACAGTCAGTATCAAAGGCACACCTAAAATGAAAACCAATAACAGAAGAAATACGCACCAAAACGTAATAAGTGTATATTACACGAAGATAATTGCACCACAATGTTCAGTCTGAGAAAGAAGCTACTAAAATGTTAGTAACTGCAAGCAAATAGGTAATAACTGCAGCGGTTAGTACCTCTCTTGAATCGTTACCAACTTTTTGCTGCCTGCAGTCATTGCCTAATACAAAACTCTCGTCACCACCCATAGTGTGTCCAAATTAGTAACTGTCCACAACCCGACATATCAATGTTTAATAGGGCCTGAGGAACATTTGCTTGATCAAGTGCAGAAGCATAATTTTTTTTCGTAACGTTAACCGACTGCAGTGTCTAAGCACCCTGTCAGGGCAGAAACTCCCACTGCACAAATGTCATATAGTGTGTGCAGCATACGTTGTAATCATTACTTATAAAACCTATACTCTACCTTTGAAACAAAGACTGCGGTATTTTAAAAGATACGCAACTCCAAAAAATACCATGCACACCATAACGGTCTTTCCAGTAAGCTCTTTTTTACCACCGGTCTTGTGTTTGATAAGTGAAAGAAATGTTGTAGTGCTTTTTTCCTCGCATAATTTGCCCGCCAACACACTCGCCGGCGTTCCAGCGCCTCCTCTTCAGAAGCTGTTCCGTGTTGTTGCAGAGGCAATTCTCTAGTTGCCTGCGCTTTTCGCGCGTGCCAGCTCCTGCACCAGTTCTCGCCCGCATTCAAACTGCACCTCGGTTAGGTCAAATCGGAACGCGGCAAGCGTCTGAACACACTCGCTCGCCCGCGCGATATTAGTAAGAGTGTTCTGTGCCGCTCGTCGATGTAAGCGTCTGTGACGTAATTTTATTTTATATTCTTTATTTAATAATACTGTCAGCCCATAAAGGGCCATTATAGGAGTGGAAGATACAAATACATACAAGGATACGGTATGACAACAAAAAGCAAGCAAATGAACAACTGCAGACGTCTCAGCAGGGGCGCGAATCAGTTTAGATTCTATGCACCTTACAAGTTCCCCCCAAAAAATCAGGAAAATATGAACAGACACACCTTTGGCAAATTATGATATACACAATAGTAAGCGGTAAAAGAATAACGTGTACACAATGTAAAAATTCCTGCACGCATGGGGCCGACATGACAGAGTCGGGGACCGCATTCCCATTGCGCAATACCTCTCGGGACAAAGCTGTACTTAAAACAGTCATTTCTGACTTGAGGCGGTGTGATTTACCGGCTCTGACGATGTCTGGATATTTCGTTTGTCGAGATCTTCAAGTACTTGTGTTTGCCGACAAGCAAGTGACCATTAATGATAAGGTAAATTAGTTTCAGTCGCTCATACCTGGTACGCAAATCTAGCGGAGGTAAGTCGGCAAGCTTACGAAGTTCAGTGGGGGATTGGCAGTAGCGATACTTGTTAAATATGATTCTTGATGCTAACCTCTGTATTCTATCAATCTTTTGTTGGTTAGATTTAGTGTCGGGATCCCATACAGTTTTAGCATACTCCATGACAGGACGTATTAAGGATTTATGGGCTAAAATTTTTACCTCAGTTGTCGACGCACTTATATTCCGTCTTAGGCTCCAGAGCGCTTTGCTAGCCTTACCACTTACAGCATGAACGTGTTGATTCCATCTGAGGTCAGAAGTGAACGTTATACCTAGATACTTATGTTTATCGACTTGCTAATAGGTATACTATTTATATTGCAAGGATAATGCACATTTTTTTCTTTCTTGTTATGGACATAACAACAGACCTAGCTGTGTTTAGTTCCACCTGCCAGTCGTCACACCATTTTTTTAATTTTTTGCAGACTAGACTGTAAATTGGCCTGATCATTACTATCTCCAACTTTATTATACATCACACAATCATCAGAAAAAAGTCTGACAGGGACGCTAATATTATTGGGCAAGTCATTTATAAAGATCAGAAATAAAACAGGACCTAGCAGACTTCCTTGCGGGACACCCGACACAACACGGGAAGGGCGTGATATGCACCCCGCGAAATCAACGTATTGTTCTCTAGAATAAAGGTAAGATGAAAGCCACTGAGTGATTGCGGGGCTTTGAAATACGGAATTAATTTTTATGACTAATTTCGGATGGGACACTTTGTCGAATGCTTTCGCAAAGTCGAGGAAGATTATGTCAGTTCGACCAGGGGAGTTTGACGTTTCAGAGAGGTCATATACAATTTCAATGAGTTGGGTGGTTGTAGAGAGCTGTTTCCGGAAACCATGCTGTCCAGGAAAAAACGAGTTGTATTTGTGCAAATAAGAAACTAATTGTTTATAAATAATGTGCTCGATGAGCTTAAACACGCGCTTGTAATAGAAGTTGGTCTAATATTTGCCACTTCCGCAGTACTGCCACTTTTGTATCGGTATGATTTTTGCGCGTTTCCATGCTACCGGGAAGCAACCACTATCAACACAGAACTGAAAATTTTTAGTTAGGTATTTAGAGTTTCATTTTGCATATCTACGTAAAAACTCGCTTGGAATGCCATCAGGACCAGGGCTCTTCTTAATATCAATATTCAGCAAAAGATTTAAAACGCCTTGTTCATTGATGTCAATGTCTGCAATGGGTGGTCTAGCAGCTGTGTAGCCTACATGAGGTGTATTACTATTATGTTTAGAAAAACGGATGCGAAGTAAGCATTAAAATTATCAGCTTGCATTGCAGCAGTACTGCAGAATTCTGAGGATAACGGTTTTGTGGATGGGTTGACATACCGCCAGAACTTCTGCGGCGCCTCTTCAAGGAACTTCGTAAGTGTCACATTATAAAACTTGTGTTTACATTCTTTTATAAGGCATTTCAGGTCATGGCGATGTGTTGAATTGAGATCTTCTTATCGGGGGTTGGATTCCTCGAACAGCCCCCACGTTTTTTCCTTAATCATCTCTTTAGATGCATAACTTCCCTTGTAATCCAATGATTTTTCCTTTTAATTCTTTTATAGCACTTTGGTATGTAGTTTTTTATACAATCCATGACCATTGCAAAGTAGTAGTGCCATAAATCATCTTTACTAGCATTTGACTCGAAGAGATGAACAGAATGGTCGAAAGAACGCTCTAAAAAGTTTAGCACAGCAACATCATTAGCAGAGGAAAACTTCAAAAATGTTTTATGAAGGGTACATGGGTATGTTTCAGGTCCTAAGGTTAGAAATGCTTGCACCATTTTATGGTCCGAAAGACCATCCTCCGTTTTACATATTTCTAGATATGATAATAAAGAATTTGACAGAAAAATTAACTCTAGCATTGATGACTTAGTCTCACAGATTCTTGTATAATCTGTCACAACCTTGGTTAGGCCTAAACATAAAGCTAGGTCCAAAAGCTGGTCGAAACTTGAAACTTCAGTCGGTCCCGGTGAAAGTGTCGGAAAATCAATGCCGGGAAAGTTAAAATCTTCTAAAAGTATAATATTATTGCCTTGATGCATGTTAGACTCCATAAATTTTCTTAAATGCAAAATAACATCAACGGGTGAGTTAGGAGCCCTGTAAATACAACCAATAAGGACTTGACGTTCACCCAACTTGGTTTTGATCCAGACCATTTCCATCGCTTTCTCGGTCTCGAGAATAGCATGCATATGGTACACCGTTCTTAATCAAGAATGCTACGCCGCCACCTCGACCTTCCCTATCTCTTCTGACAATTGAACACCCAGGGGGTGTGACCTCTGCATCACTTACATCCTTACGCAGCCATGTCTCTGTTATACCCATAACATCTGATTCATCCTCCAACACAATGCTCTCTGGGATTTCAACCTATTTAGGATACTTCTGGCGTTCACATTAATAATAATAAACTTTGCCTTTATTGTGCGGGGTTGTCAGGTGTTTCTTGCGCGAAGTGGTTGCACAAGTTTGACGCTTTTATGTTTATCTTCATCCCAACCGAACACTACATTATTAACTTTCAATTTATCGAAGATCAATGCTACTTCTGCTCCACCTTTCCTTTCTTCAGAGCAAGAATGCCACAGCTTCTTTCGTAATTGAACAATCCTTTTAGAATAATCTTCGCTAATACTAATCTGGGTGCCTTGGAGCTTGAAACAATTATATATTATTCTTTTCTTGTCCCTGAAATCTACGAACTTTATTGTGATCGGGCGGTTCACACCAGGAATCCTCTTTCCGAGCCTGTGAATCTTCTCGGTGGAGCCTAACTTAAGTTTGAGTATACCTTCGAATATGTCCTCGTTTGCTTTTTTCATTAGCACTTCCTCACTTTCCTGCTCGTCTTCCACAACTCCGCGTACAATTATGTTGTTTCGTCGAGATCGGTTTTCTAAATCATGAACTTTACTGCCGAGCACAGCCAAACTAGCATCATTCCTGATAACTAAATTCTCAATTTTAGTGAGCCTGTCACGTGTTTCATCTAGAGACAGCAATTTATTTTCTATCGTTGATAGCCTGTTTTCAACAAGTTGCAAACTAGTATCAGAGGAAGCTTGATTTTCTTGTATTTCATTGAGCTTAAGCAGGATTGTCTTCTGCGTTTCAAGTAGTTCCTTAAGCATCTCGTCAGTCAAAGGACCAGGGTTTTCTTCAACGTCTCCGGATATTAACAGCAACATCCTCACCACTGACAAACAATCACATTCACAATCACAAGCAATTCCAAAGGATGTGTGGACACGGCAACATGACCAAACAGAGGAAATTGCTACGGAAACCAATATTTTTTTACTAACCTGCACGAACAACGGTATGTCAGTCGACACAGCTACGGACGAGTTGCCGTGTCCACTGAATGAAGGAGCCGGTGAAGGTCCTTTTATAAGCGGTGGGCGTGTGCCGACGTCAGAGTCCATTGGCGTCATCCTGCGCCCAAATGTTGCGCGGTAGCTGATGTACACGTGCGACAGCAGTGGTACCATCCAGATATCAGGATCCGGACGGGATGCGCCGTCTTCGCTTTCCAAAGCGGGGACGCACAGTGCATGAACGGACGCAAACTTCAGCGGGCAGGAGCCATGGTTCGCGCGATGTAGAGGAGCAGCTACAGTGAAGAGCGTGCAGGCCGAAAAGTAATTGTTTCAATATCGGGCTTTCCCACTCAACGTAGCGGTTTCGAATCCTGCCATCGGCCAATTTTGACGGTGTTTATAAAACACTATTTCGTTTAAAATAATGTGTTTGGAAAGCCATTTGAAGCAAGAAGGATGAAGTTTAGGCAAATATTTATACAAACTATAGCCACAATGCTGGCTGACAAACTAACACGTTGGAGACTTGTGCAGAAAGTAGCAAGCGGTAAGCGTGTGGAAGTCTGAGTAAACAGATATTCGTGTGTTCATTTTTGGGACACGACACGGAGCGTCCAACGGGACTGGACAGAAAATTGCCCTGGGCACCTAGCCAAATAATATTGGGTTGGAACTTACAAGAAATGTAGTAGTACTTGCTACCTTGAGGCCAGTAACTGCTTGCTACATATTTCGCTAACCTGCTAGCAACAGCGTTAGTAACGGCAACGCTATGAATAGTTACTACTGTAGTTAGTAATGGTAAGGGTAGTAAAAGTTACTAGCTGCAGTTAGTAAGGAAAAGTGTAATAACAGTGAATAACCTAAAGGTAGCAAATACTATAACTTTTTTTTTCTGAGAGTAGGCACACAAACACGACAAGAGGCATATGAGTTAGAGAATAATCGCAAAGCAAATTGCAAGTAAAAAGTAAGGAAATCAATGAAGCCAACAATGGAACTGTCCCATAGGTGTTAAGCCAGATACACTATAGACAAGACGGCATGCAGAAAACAATTGCAGTGCTTAGATTTACTTCCCCGCCGTGACAAGCTAGGTTGAACCTCATCTAATGGCGCAGGAAATTAAAGGGTACATTGATAAAACTGACACTGCCAATATCAAGACCTATGAATAGTGTGATAGTTTTAAATGAACTTCCTAACAGTAAACAACAGTTGTGGGGCACGCATTCTTTCTTTTTTCTCTTCCCACTTACCGTTCACTGCAACAACCTCACGCATGCGCATATTGCGCGCGCATCTCTTGTTTACCGCAAATACAGACACCATCATGCTGCTAGATTATATGGGATACTATCGGTTATCCCGTGCTAAGCATGTATTTTGTTTAACTACTTTCTTCATTTTGCACTTTCTTTGAAAACAATGAGCTGGGCGCCGTTTGATCTTATCGATTTTGTGCCTACGTAACGAGAGCATAATTTATTGAAATGGTGGGTGTAGGTCCACTCGAGAAAGTGAGTAAGGGGAAGGGAGCTCTGTATAGCTCACTATGAAAGCTACTCACGCGAAGATACATAGTGAGGTAAGTGCCTCTTTAACATAGCTTATGGTCCGATGTATTGCTCAGATGATGTGAACTCCTTAGTTCATTACATATCCCAGAATGTCTTTACCTTACCACACGTGGTGGCGGACATTACAATCGGTCTCCATTAATCAGCTTAACAGCTAACATTCGAGAAGTGACTACTCGCGGTATGGGTCATAGCGCTGCCGCCGCAACTGCGCTGAGGCGATCATGTCGTCCGTGATGGGCAATCCTGCTTTTTGCTTGCTTATAAGGACTTGTGGTCCTCGAGATAGTGTTTCTGGGTAGGGGATCGTCTCGCACAGAGATCCTAGCCAGGAGGGGTTCTAGCCAGAAGGGGCCAATTAGTCGTGCCTCGCTCGCCAGCTCATGGTCCGACTCGCAGCAGAGACAGAATTGCTTTCTGCTCAATAAAAGAAAAATCTCGGACAAAATTTCCAAATAATTAGTTCCTAAGTTCTGCTCGCAGTTGGACCGCCGCCTCTGGAAATGTGTTTAACGTATCGATCAACTGGTACTTGCTCTTGCGAACCTATGAACTTCGTTGTGAATATAGTGACTGTTCCGACTTTCTCAAAGTAAGCTTCAAAAACTAAACCAGCTTGTGGGTTATGCGCTTCAAATTTCATTGTTCCCTCTAAAACCTTTTACTCCATTTTTTAGTCTTCATTTAGCCTTTATTTACTCTTAATTACACTTTGTTTTCAACAAGAACCACACTTCTTTGTATGAAATAGTTAAACGATCTGCAATGCACACACGCATCGCGCGTTTGTTACCTTATGAAGAACGACACGACCATGGGATTGCGCTGGACAAATTAAGTGTAAACAAAAGGAGCCAAGTTAAAAGCAACCGCAAAATCACACAACACGTATTTCGAGGCGCTCCGACAACACTGTAGTTTTCTGCAGCGCAGCACTTCGCTATAGCATCGTTTCCCACTCAAGCTGTATTTTTTTCCTTAAATATGAAGTCAGCAAATTCGTAATGTGAGAACACGCCTTCGTTTCTAGGCAATAGAGGGCGCAGCACTACGACGTTGGGCGCCCACGAACTAAGAAGCATATTTTTATTTTTCAATATGCGCTCGCCTTGAAAATTGCGTTTTAATATCGCTCTAGAGGCACGTGGACACAGCTTGTATAGTTGCTCAGCACAAACACAGTCTTTAATTTTCTCGCCTGTTACACGATACTGCCTTCATAACGAAACCGCAACGTTCACTTGCTTTGCGGTGTCATCAAAAACCGTTCAGGAGAAGAACGCTGAGCAATCGCACGTTGCGCAACTCTCGAATTCACCCGGAACGCATTTTAAGAGCGAACAGACAGCAAATCCACACGTAGCAGCCTTCTTCGTGCATTCCCGAGCTCAAGGTTGAAAAGACGACGCCAACCTGCTATCCGGCAGCGCTTTCACATCGAAGTTGGCAATAACGCAACAAGATTTCGCCGGTGTGATGCGGCGTCTCCTGCTCTTGTCTCGGCGTCGTTTACTGCCTGCCGTAATGGCGTAGGGACAGTGATATACGAGTCTCGAAGTCAGCCATAACCATTTATTTTCTGCAGCACCCACGGTTACGAATTTCGCCTCTTCACGCTGTCGATAGCCTTTATTTTCAATTTTTAGATGCGCTATGGGTTTGTATGTATAGGCAAGCCCCAAAAAGAGACGCATATATATATTCGTAAATTGGTGTAGCATAAAAGAAACGGAACCAAGTTGAAGAGGCGGCCAAGGTTGCAATGACATCGCTTCTAATTTTAAAAAAAGAAAATACGTTCTCTTTACTGCAAAAGGCCTGGCTGGGGAGCCCATGGTGCATTACTTTTGTATTGCCTGCATGAAGTCACTGCTGTATATTGGCCCTTGCAAAATGGTTGCTATTTTCTTATGTTTATTTCTGAATAATGGACAATTTCTGCCATGCATAGACCCCCCTCCCCCACCCCATATATTATGAGGGTCCTAAGGAATATCGAAATATAATAAATTGGCAAATGAATAAATAAATACATTCGTTGCGCGTGCCCCCCCCCCTCGAAATAATATTCTCGAACACGAACTTTCCGTATTTAGTTCTTCAGCAACGGCAATACGTAAAAACCCTCTGGCCATAATTTTTGCAAAATGGCAAGATATCTTCTTGCGTTGCGAAATGCGCCCTGAGCACTGAAGTGGACATCAGTTAATCGCCCCTCTCCTTCCCCCGCTTCGGTTTTCTCGTTAGCAAAGACAGCATAGTCGCATTATGCGATTAGGGAGTGCACCAACGTTGCTGCAAGATAAACAGGATGCCCCAGCAGCCCTTGTCCAAGCTACACAATATAATGCATGGAATCTCCATGAACAGATATCTGGTATACTGATTGTGCAGGTCAATGTGCCCTAAGGAACCAACTTGAATCTGCAATTCAGCCAGTGTCTCCATGGGCCCTGCACCATGAGCGAGTTCCAACAGGAAAATGACGCCACACTTTCAGCACAGATTATGTTTGACAGCGAGTTAGAGCAACTCAATGAGAAATTAGAACAGTACAGAAATTACTTACTGTTTCTTTCACAACTTTATATAATTATCCCTCGGCAGTTAAAGAAGTAGTCTTGGCTTCTTCAAAAAGCACCCATATTTACGGAAAATGAATCGTGAGAATCTGTGAGGCGGTGCAGTTTTCTTTCGCAAGGCGTGATCTGTCAAGATCAAAGCCCTTCATTACCTGTATTAAGCTATGCCTATGAGGGGGAGAAAGAGTAGCTTTTAGTGAAGAGAAAGGAGGAGAACTCGGCCGGAGAGCGTGTCTCTGGCGTGCTACTCCTTACTGGGCAAGGGGACCTAGGAGATACGGGCAGGTGATAATGTGCTACTATATACACGTTGTCCAATACGCGGATGCACGCTGTAGACATAATACGCGCAGGAGTAATCATGGCCTCACAAAACGCTATCGCACGAATAGATTTAGCACAGTCTGCACGTCTCACAGGTTGTAGAGGCGATCGTCTAAGCCAGTCTCACGCAGAAAGTTTCAGAGTTACTTTATGGTGCTTTGGGCATGGTGAACTCCTCTCCACGCACCTAAACGTTTCTCTACCGAAAACAGGCGGGAGTCCAAGCTGACAAAACACTAGACTTAAGCGATCTTTTTGGGAGTGTGAGTGACGTTACAGTTAGGGTCCTGTTCTTGTCCAATCTTGTGAAGGTATCGGTGAGTGTACGCCATACCGAGCCGTCGTAATCGGTGAATGAATGTTTCCTGGCCTCCGCAACCGAAGTGGAAGCCTGAATTGCAAACCAGAGTCAAATCTATGCAGGCGCTCTTGCCGATGCTCGGGGTTGGCCCAATGGCTCGCCATTCATGTTTTGCTGGCGTTACGGAGCAAGGCAGTAATGTCACGCCGGGAAAAATTGAGTTTTATAATCTTCGTGTCAGTGTGTGCCTTTTTGCCTCCGTGCCAGCCTGCTCATTTCCAGTGATTTCGCAATGACTAGAAAGCCACTGCAGCACGATGGTATGCCCAGATTGAGACGCTTCAGCAAGCAGAGAAATATTATCATAAACCAGCGGGCCATGTGCGGTTCTGTGTTTCATGTAATAGCTGATTAGTTACAGTGCTGGTTTTGAGTCACAAAACAATGTCCATTCCTCGAGGCATTGTTAAGTATGCAGTAGAGTGCTTCTAGAACTCCACTCAACTAGACGACGTTATGTGTCCTATCTTGAACCGTAGCGCGATCCCCATTGCAGTTACCATGTAAGCTGCCGCGGAGAAGGTCTGAGTCCCAGAACCATCTGCAAAAACCTGTTCGGTATATCCATACATGTAAGCTATCTAGGATACCGCGAAGTGCTTGAGCCCAGCAAGCGGTGTTTCCGACGCCTTCGTTATTCCGGAGATTGAGTGTCAGCGTTGCTTTAACCATGGTCCAGGGTGGAACTTCCGGTATGTCATGCGGTTCGAAGTCCGATGGCAGTAAATCTTGCGGTGATAACACAGCTTCTGAGTAGGCGGTGACAGGCCATATGCTTGTGACGTTCGTATGTAAATGATTCCTGTGCCTAGACATGCACTCGCAATGGTTCATGTTGCAGATAAACTCGAGCTGGGCACGCGCGCGCCTCTGCAATAGTACCCCAAGTAGAAGCACGTTGTGGCAGTCCTAGGCGAATTCTTAGTGCGCAAGCCTGAGCACTTTCAAGTGAGCGTGTGGCAGATGGGCTAGTCCAAGAAAGTATAGGTGCACTGTAGTGGAGCTAGCCAAGAAAAGTACCTGGTATAGCTGCAGAAAGGAAGATTTGGATGGCCCCCACGATTTTCCAGAAACATATGGAATGACTAGAGTAAAGCTGTCCAGTCTTTCGAGTGGATTGTAAAAGTAACGCTGGTATGGCAAATTAGGTCTTCGGGCTCTGACGAGGAAAATACCTTCAAAGAAAGACCTCATATTTAGTTTACTTAAGGAATGTACCAAGGTTGATGATGTTTTATATTCACTGACTTAAGATACAGCTTCTTTAGGTATGGCGTATAGACAACTCGTTATATCACATAAGAAGTTCCATATTTTTACTAACCAGGTAGCAAACAACGTTTTATTCATGGGATAATCTGGTCAAATGGCAGACCTTGTATTTCCTAAAAAAAAATCTATATTATTAGGTGCACAGTGCTTTCCTTCTGATGGTTACCATTTTTTACCGAATTGTACTAGATATATATTTTCGATAAGCCAAGGACGCACCCACACTATGCAGAAATGATTGAATGTTCTCGAATATGATCTAGCGAAAGAGCTTTGTCCAATCAGATTGCGCTTGTAACGTGAAGGGTGTTCTGTATTCTCAATTATGATAGACTTCAATGGTGAGTTCACATCAGACTAGTACACTTACTGGAATTGAATTACTTTTACTTGAGCAACCAGTGACACCCAACTAGTCACTTCACTGACGAAACAAGCTGTACCAGAAGATGCAACCTTGAACACTTGGATTTGCTGCGAACTACAGTGCAGCCCCTACGATCTGCATTTGACGTCCAAATAAATGCAAACATACAGGTCGGTTGCCACCTTCCCACAATGACCGTCCGGCCTGCAGCTACGCCTCAATCACCTGAATATGGCTAGTTTGAAGGTTTGCATGGAGGCGCTTTTAAGTTGCCTCCATGGGTGTTAAAACGTGCTGCTCATTTCTTATTCCCTTAGAGGAATCTATGACTTATATTAACGTTTAAGTTAACCTATAGTTCCAAGTAACCCATAACATAAAGGTCACTCGCTAAATAAGAACAACTTGATCTTTGTTTTTTTCTTAATTTTCGTCATGACTAGAGGTTACATGTATCGAAGCAGCAATTCTAAAGCTTACTGCAACACCAAATGGCTTGTAATCTTTAGTTTGTAACCTATAAAAAGACTTGTCATTCGTGACCTAGGGAACCTACTTTATGGATTGCAAGTTTTCTGATGGTTGTGTCCTATTGCCATCCTGATATGGTGTTTTCAACAGGGAACAACTTGTATGATATGGTGCACGGCCGGGGAACTGAGGTAGGTTAGACGAAATTAAGATTCTGATTGGTACCAGTTGTCAAGAAAGCTTACATCTGGCACGAGATCATGCTCGAATGAGGCAGCAGCAATTCATTGGTGTGTGATCTGTACTGCATACGTGCCATTATAATCTAAAAGCGAGTCACCGAAACAATTAGCATACATGGCAGAATATTGTGGCAAACGACGTTGAGGCGTGAATTATCACTACGGTTCAATGTAGTGAAAAGTCCCGGTCACCACAGCAGGCATTTTAGTGTGTGGTATAAAACAGACATTTGTATACATGCACAAAAACTAAAGGCCAATGCATTATGATGAGTGAATATATATTTCACGTAGTAGTTCTGCGGAAACCCGCAAGATGGAGAAAGTAATGAGCAAAGAAAAAATCAGAAATCCACCTGTTCGTAGCAGTTGCTACGAACAGGTGGATGTCTGATTTTTCCTTTGCTCATTACTTTACTCCACCTTGCGGGTTTCCGCAGAACTATATACTACGTCAAACACTTGCCTTTGCTTCGTGTTGCCGACAAATTCGACTTCGCCCTCCCATCTGCTAGCCGCCTGGTTAGCTCAGATGGTAGAGCGGCTGCCCCTGAAAGGCGGTGGTCCCGGGTTCGAGTCCCGGACCAGGACAAATTTTTCTTCAACTCTGAGGCTTTTCTTTAGAGGAACCCGTTGGGTTTCCTTTGTAGCAATTGCTACGAACAGGTGGATGTGTGATTCTTCCTTTGCTCAGTATATATTACTATTCAACATTCTTTTCCATGTCCTTATGTATCGATGCTCCCTTTAGTCGCCTTTGTTTCGTCTTCTGAAACGGGAAACCCACTGACAGCGGCCGCATGCTGAAGGGCGCACGCGGGCGCACCCTGGAGTACTACGACTCCAAGGCGCGCGCCTCTAGGACTGACAAAACAAAAGCGTCGAGGAAGCCGAATACTGTATTGTAGGGCGAGAAAGGTGCTTTGTAATAAGACGTATGGTACGCTGCAGCGGAATATAATGGCGCCATTTTCTTTTCTTTCTTTTTTGTGTTCTTGACGTATAAGAGAGAGTTGTTCGTAATTTGCATCAAATGTCGCGTTTATTAGAGAATGCCAGGAATGCATCAGTTTTGCCTGCTCACTAACGCGCGGGAAAGACACTGCTACATTCCCATGATGGCGACAGCCACTCCAGTAAGGTCTTGTAGAACGATAAACGTTCGCTGACGGTGCGCAGCCACAATGGCGGCGGGCTAAATGAGCACGTAGAAAACGTTAACAAAGGGAAAATGAGACATCCACCCGTTCGTAGCTATTGCTACAAAGAAAACCCCGGGTGGATGTCTCATTTTCCCTTTGTTCATTACTTCTCTCCACCTTGCGGGTTTCCGCAGAAGTACTACGTCAAGTAGAAAACGTGCAAAAGCAAACGAACATCAACATCTTTCAATAATAAATAATAATATATGGGGTTTTACGTGCCAAAACCACTTTCTGATTATGAGGCACGCCGTAGTGGGGGACTCCGGAAATTTTGACCACCTGGGGTTCTTTAACGTGCACCTAAATCTAAGTACACGGGTGTTTTCGCATTTCGCCCCCATCGAAATGCGGCCGCCGTGGCCGGGATTCGATCCCGCGACCTCGTGCTCAGCAGCCTAACACCATAGCCACTGAGCAACCACGGCGGGTGTCAACATCTTTCAACTATGGAATATTATCATCTTGATATACCGTTCTGCGACACTTTAATGGAACTTAGTTTCATTATTATTTTCAGTTGAACTAGATGCATGGCGTAAACGAACACGCTTCAGCTCCAGCCAAACATAAGCGCAGTCATAGCTCATCTGCGCTGCGCGGCTCCCGAGATGAATACTGGGAAGAGTATCGCCGGCTCTGTCTTTCTCTAACGGTCGTGTCGCGCTTTGTTTCGTCGCTTTAAGCACGTTCTTACGCTTCGCGATTAGGTAGCTTGCGCCTACCAAGCGTGTGGTGTGTCTTAGTCGCTCGTGAGGCGTGGTACAGTTATTAGCAAGACAACTAAAGGTGCGCGAGCAGCTGAAAAGAAGCCATGACGTCCTGGAGCAGGGACATGTTGGGCGTGCTGTGTGGCCGCTACAACGAGCCGCATTGCCGATGGGGAGCACAGGTTGTGTTGTGACTGCTGTAGCAAATGCCCAATTCAGCAGTAAATGTTACCTAGGCAAGCAATGCCTCTTGTTCAATTATTTATTAGCTGGCGTGTGTCCGTACCGTACGTTTCACCGTCAATTCATTCATGCTCATGCTGACACTACTCAGCTGTATTGAAGCGAACGACTGACTCGCTTCATAAATACTCTTTTTTCTTGTGTCTCGATCAGTCACCGTGTTGGTTATTCTTAAACCTGAATTTTATGTTGCACTTTTGCGCGGACACACAGCATTAGACCTCATTCAGGGAACTGGTAAGAAGGAAAAATGGAGAAGGAAAGGCAGGGAGGTTAACCAGTTTAGCTTAACCGGTTTGCTATCCTACACATGGGAGCGGGATGGGGGGATGAAAGATTGGGAAAGGAGAAAGAGAGAGAGAGAGCACACATAGCACAGCACACACATCATCCGTTAGAGTCCATTACTCTTGCGTGGTACGTGATATCACTGTCACATCCGCTTGTCCAATTCCGTCTCTTTCAAAAACCGAAGTAGTCCCTTCGTCGCCTTCAGCTGCGATGTCTTTTGTCGGCGGCATGTGAAAATTGTTTCGAGGGACCATGGTGATGGGACAATGCTGATGTGTGCAGACTGATATGGATAGTTTACAAATTATTTGTAAACTATCCTGATTTAAAGAATATTAGTTGAATTTGAAGTTTAGTCGGATTTTATCTATAGCGCAAGAGAAAAAAAGCATACATCTCAAGCAGTACATTAGGAGGTCCCAAAACAGAACTGTGCGGGGGATCTTCTGCTTCACAATGCTTACAAGATAATTGTATAAACCGCTGGAGGGCGCATCTAACGAAAAATTACACACAGTGGATTGTTATCTAAATACAAAATAACAAGATAATACAATTATATAAAGAACTGTGCTAATAAAAGCCTATTTCATTATGATAAGCTAACAGCCATAAAGAGAGATTATGAAGATGGTTTATAAAGAAGTTATAAGAACACAACACGAAAGTATTTGCTTAATATCAATATAAACAATACCAGAGGGGAAATGTGTACATAGAAGATTTATTTCAGTGTGTAATCACTTGATAATGCGTTTTTACAGTGAAATAGTCACGTTTTTGCGGTCTTGTCTTTCGCACTGGAGGAGAGTATGAACTGACTTGGGAATTAATTTTCATTCAGTTGCTTATTCTATAATTTTTATTTCTAGCAGAATTTCCTAGACAAAACAGCCTGCTCAAATTATGCGTATTTAAGTGCTCGTCCGGTAGCAGTTTGTGTGTTTGTGGTTTATTTATGTCTTTTTTCATTACATGTTCATTGGTGTTGTTTGAAGGGAGACACTAACGAGTACTTATAAGAATCATCATCATCATCAGCCTGTTTACTCCCACTGCAGGGCAAAGGCCTCTCCCATACTTCTCCAACAACCCCGGCCATGTACTAATTGTGACCATGCCGTGCCTGCAAACTTCTTAATCTCATCCGCCCACCTAACTTTCTGCCGCCCCCTGCTACGCTTCCCTTCCCTTGGGATCCAGTCCGTAACCCTTAATGACTATCGGTTATCTTCCCTCCTCATTACATGTGCTGCCCATGCCCATTTCTTTTTCTTGATTTCAACTAAGATTTCATTAACTCGCCTTTGTTCCTTCACCCAATCTGCTCTTTTCTTATCCCTTGACGTTACACCTATCATTCTTCTTTCCATAGCTCGTTGCGTCGTCCTCAATTTGAGTAGAACTCTTTTCGTAAGCCTCCAGGTTTCTGGAGAATAAAATAAGAATATAAGAATAATCCCTATAAAATCTTATAATCTTATATAATCTTATAAAATCCCTATAAGAATAAAAGCTCACTATTCTGTTCTTGTAGGCTCCACTACCCAGTAAGGAGGTCGGAGAGTTAGCAATTGACATACTCAGAGCGAGCAGACATACTTGTGTTCACAACAGAGATGAGATAGTCTTCCTTATGATAGTATAAAACTCATGGGTCTTTGTATTTAGGAATATTGTACACGAACCGTCAATATTTCAGTCTGTTTGAGCCATTCATGGTGCTTTTGTAGAAATTTGCGTTGTCACGCAGCGCTCTGCGCAAAGGTGGTTTCATTATTGCTTCATGGCCGTGGAGAAAAACCCGAGCAAGGCAAGATGTATTGCTTGTGAAACGAAAACTTCGTGTCATCTTGTTTTGCATATGCAAGTAAAGTAATCAATAACATTACCACCGAATGTGTTGCATCAGCTTCTCTTCTATCAGTTGCTACTCGAACTATTTGCAGAATGTGCGTGCTGCCCCCTCATATCTCCATAAATTCCTTTTCTATACAGGCAATGCTCCACGTAGAAACGTGCAGTTATTCTGAGATGTGCCAGGTTTTCAAATGTGCTTTCCACTTGCACAAAATATTTTTATTTGAAATCTCACCATAATATGATGACGGCATGATACTGTTTGCAGAACACTTTCAACATGGACCGCAGCAAAGAAACATGTTGCGGGTCGAATCTGTATACGCTGCATTTACCTCTACTAAAGCGGCATAGTGTGTATTTCATAAAGTGCACCGTGTCTTGCTCATTTAATCTAACCAAGTATGTGCCAGCTTATTTAAAACAGTACAAATTTTTTTATGCATCGTGCCTTTTAGACTAATTGCTGAAAGCTGCCTTGTGTAAATGACCTGCGCTGTAATATAGCAAGGCCGCAAAGCTGTGACAAAGACTGTCCTTTAATTTCAAAAATAGAGAATTTCAGACGACAAATTTATTTCTGCTAGACAACTTTTATAGCAATCAATACAGAATTTCAGCAACAACCATTAGTACAAATAGTACGAATACTTGATTGAATTCCAAATAACCAACTGTGGTTAACGGCAGAGCTGGTCATCAGCACTCCATATCCGGTTGCTTTAAGCAGGGTTTGGATACGGGCTAGTTGGTATTCCATTGCGAACATCACTTACAGCACCGACATAGACAGAGGGACCAAAGGAACGACGAAGACAAGCACTGACTTCCAATTGATTTTTATTTTGAGTAACACGCATATATTCCGAGACACCAAGACAAAAGTGCCCCCTACCCCTCCCCAAAGCATAAAACCGACATGAGTATGCATTCGACATTCAAAGAAACCCTGACCGCCGCCTCAAGATGAACTAGAGAATTGCCGTCAGAATTCGACAGTACAGTAACTAAGCGGCACAGAATATATTTTATGGCGTGCTCATGAGTTACCAGTATATGCACAGTATTGAGCGAAAATATTGATTGTATAAGCAGCCTCACAAAATTTCCACTAGAGGCCTAGCTTTTGGCTTGCTCCTAAAAGTCAAAACTGAAAGTATTTTTTTATGCTCTAAATTTGTTCAATAAATTCAATCTGTGTAATTTCAATTGAAAATGCTGTCTTAGTGTAGTATGCGAAGCGTTAAGACATCAGAATGTATTTTTCTTGATTTTTATGTAATCTTTCAAAGTCGGGAGGTTGTGCGATTGCATAAGTCCCATTTTCACAATTCTCTCAGCTAATAATCCTTTAGCACTAAAATTTTACGAGCGCTAGAAAAATAAGGTGAGTTCTCATTTGCGGAATCATTTTATTCACTTCAATAAAAAACTTCCTAGAGAACAAAAAATAATCGCAACACCCTTGTTACTTTCTGTATCTGAAAACACGCTTGAATGAAATGTAAACAACGTGTTTTGCATAGTTCAACAATAAAACTGGGGGAAAAGCTAGCGCATGACTCGTATGACGCCAAAGAATCGGGAAAAAAGGAATAATCAGTAATTATTTTGAAGGAACACAATTTAGGTAAGCACTAGAAACTTTTGATACACGTAAGCATTAGACCGGCCCTAAGTTTCTGGCAATAGGAAATTTTCGCCGTATCTGGACTTTCCAGGTAAGCGGTGAAACATTGGAAGCATTTGATATGCCATCTCTAAACGGACGAATGACGAGAGATTAGCAATAATAATTTAAGCCCCAAATTACACAGACACTTCAAGTTTGTCTGCACATTGGCCCTAACATTCCTCGCACTATCACGAAATATAAACTTCGTTGGTAACCTATTTATTTATTTACTTACTTAGTTTTACATACTACAGCCCATCTTGAGCTATAAATGGGGGGACCATAACATCACATGTCAAGTTCTTGCGAAAAGATGATAAGGGACAAAAAAACTAACATTTCCGGACAAAACATTCCAGCGTTCCATTGTTGAGGGGAAAAACTATGGTTGTACATGCCACTTGAGCGTTGCAATGGTAAGAGATTCAGATTGTGAGAGCTACGGGTACGAGAATGACCACAAAACTTTACGTATTTATCTGAAAGGGTACAGCGTGGAGAGTTAATTAATGTGTGCGGGAACCTTATGCTTTCGTTGTGCGACGTGTTGCCAGCGTATTTAGGTTCGGTCTAAAGAGGTTAGAAGAAGGCGAATAATCTGTATTGCAGCGACAGTAAATAAAACGGACAGCCTTTTTTTATACGGGCTAAATCTTGTTAATATCGTTTTTATGAAAACGGTTCGAAACTATACAGGCGTATTCAAGGATTGGGTGGAATAACGATTCGTATGTTAGCAGTTTAGTTTTTTGAAGAGCCACAGGAAGGCTCCATTGGAGATTGCTGAATTTCTTTAAGCGTTTATTACATATTACTACAATATGCTCGCTCCAAGAAGAATTGTGTGTAAATACGAGTCCGAGAGACTTCTATCCAGGTGCATTTAGTAGCAAGGAATTATTGAAAGACTACGAGAATAGGGAAGAAGTTAAACACCTACTAAATGTCATTGAAATGGTTTTGGTGAAGTTTATACTCGTCTGCCTGGTGTCCCACCATCAACCAAAGTGGGAGAGTGCGTCGTTAAGAACAATGCGATCTTGAGGGGAGTGAATATCATGGCAAAGGACGCAATCAACAGCATAGAGACGTGTGTGGGTAATAATGTAATGCTGCAAGTCATTAATGTAAAGTACAAAGAGAAGTTGGCCGAGGTCGGTTCCTGTGGCATGCCAGAGGAAACATTAGCAATAGGGTAGTCAAAAACATTATGATGTGCGTATGTCTTGCGTGTATTCAACGAGCTAAGATACGGTGCTAACACCACGACGAAAACCATGATGTTAATTACTTATTATGGTAGTGGATTAGAGGTAATCCATGATACCTTTGTGAATTATATGTTGGAGTACATGGCAAGAATGAGGAGTCAACGAAACGGGATGGTAGTTAGTTAACATTTGCTTTTTTTCTGAGAACTGCAGACTGGCATATAATGTTTTTTGGGCGCTTCTAGTCAGACAATCATGTACTCACAGAACACGCAACTCTTAGGTAAGGCATAATGTCATTTCATGCATGTTGCCCGAATCCCTTCCCGTCATCTCTGCAGCCTATCCTGTAGAACACCCCGTAGAAAGTCTAGTGAGACCCTTTGTACACATCGTGGTTCTACTACCTCGGGCTTCGCGCCAGCGACACACACCATCTACTCCTCCAGGATGATGCAGCCCGCCTAAACTACGCCTTGCGATTTCTGAGACCCAGAATGACTTGGATCTATCCATTACCGTGCTTCAGCAATCCATTTCATTCTCTCCGAACCGATATTACCACAGCCACGCAACCATCAAGAGCGACGGCTGGTTACTAGCTAAGCCGTAGGGTTGGTGCGTGAGTGCTTTTCAACTGACACAGCCCCTTTTTCTTTCACAGTATTGGCTGGTCGTTCGACTTCCCACGCGTTTTGCCTTATAATCTCATCGTGGTTTTGGCCCGTAATATTTCAGAACTTGCCTAACTTTACACATTATAGGCTGCATCGCAACCGCTTTCTTCGCCGTTCGTACGTACCACACAGCTGAATCGTCGCAAGCGGCTACTTAACTTCTCTACACTTTTTGGGGCGCGAAGCCGTGCACCCTTTCCCTGTTGTCGTTGTTGTTGTTGTTGTTGTTGTTGTTGTTGTTGTTGTTGTTCACTGAGCCTTTTCATATAAGTTCAAGTTCAAACGCATCGATCGCATTTTTGTATCTATTGTGCGTAGGGGAAGTTCACATGTACGGCGCTGCCTGTAGGGTATGGATGGCGCTTTCTCGCTTAGGCAGAGTACACCCACGAAACAAACAGGCTAGATAAAACATTTAAATAACGTGTAAATAGAACTCGCTATGCGCTGACGTAATAGCTCAGCTAAAGTTCAATTTAGCGCCATCCCCCGAACGGAACTTGCCCTGAAAAAGGAGCGTCGCAATCGGCGCACTATTTTCAGGGGAAGTTAACGTCAGATTGCGTAAAAGATTGAACGAAAAAGAAAAATGCAGCGCCGTCACCTGCTTTTCAAGTCTAGTTTAGGGGATAACAGTCTACAATACAGGATATATGCAAGGCGACCCCAGGGTCGGCAGAAGGATCAAAGCACACTTCTGCTTCTATCATGACACTTCTCGTAGGTAATTCCCCTCCCGGTTGGCATTCAGCGCTACTCAAGCGAGACAAGTGTACCAAATCTTACGTGAAACCTGCTAATAAGCATTAATCATGCAGTGTTATTACTCGGCGGATCGCCAATTTCTTTTTTTTTTTCTTTTTAACATTTTCTTTTGCTTGTAAAACTGTTCAGAAAAAAAACATCCCGCGGTTCATTCAACGCGCAGGGTGCACAAGGTAGAGCCAATGCTCTGGCAGATTTCTGTGTCCATAATCGCGCATTCGTGCAGCTAACGCAATAACAGAAAAAATTAGCGGTCCCTTCGAGACAACTGCGCTTTCCGTGCCTGCTTTGTAGAGCGCCGTGCTCAGCGACAGCTGAGCACGGTGCACACAAGGCGATGTTTCAAGCTGTTCTACCTCAATATGCGTCCGCATCGTCGACCACTTTCAGCTTTGTATCACCTTTGTATATAATCAGTAGGTTTCGTAAGTCAGTGAAATAATAAATAATTCTTTCTTATTACCTAAGACTTCGTAAAAGCAGCTGTTGCTCCTTGCTTACGAAAATACCTTGCAAATTGAACAAATCCACCGAATCTGCAGCAGGGCATCATTTTTAATATAATTACGAGTAATTTCAACATTATTTTCGTTTTCTAATGCAAATATAAACTGAAACCCAAGTTCTGTAGATTTTAGGGACGCCAAAGTGAATGCGTAATAGCGGAAGTACAGGAACAAGCTTGCGAGTGTTGCGCGTGTGAGAAAATTGACCCGGCAGAAAATGGGCCACAATAGAGTAGGCACGAATTGAAGCACGAACAAATAATCATTGATCGGACCACCAATCCCGTGTAATTACGTACCACTGCAGCGTGTAATGTAATTTCATACAACTTAAAGAATTAAATAGCATGAAATGGGCATTTAGGAGCGTAAATTAATATAGCAACATTATTAAAAGCAAAACACAATAAGAAGTAAAGAAAACACCAGGGGAGCTTTAACGTAAAACTATTCCAAACCTTTCTATTCCAATTCTCCTATCAGCCCTCCACGACTGGTCAAAAACTTTTTTCGACCACCCCCACTTCACCTGTCTGTCACGCGACGTCACGAAAATCGCGATAGCTCCCCATCTGGTATGATGTGTACACACTGATTATGCATGATTTGACATAAAAAAGAAAAACAGTTATTTCTGATTTGACCCCTTTTCATCATTAGCCCTCGGCTATGGGTAAAAAGTTTTCGGACTGCACCCACATCACCTGCCTGTCACGCGACGTCACAAAACCGCACAAACTCACAGCGTCAAAGTGACGTGTACGCGATAAAGATGCATTAATATGCCGTACAAAACTGAATTTTCTTCGGTATAGCCGCAGGCTGCCCCGTTCCGAAAGGAATAAAAGATGGCTGCCGCCGATCGTTGAGACGCTGGCTACTCGCACCTGCCGGAGAGCATGGGTGTATTTGAGTATAATAAAACTTCTTGCGTGGCCGTGTAACATTTTCGAACACTTCCGGCACGTTTGCCACCTCATTCTGCCAACTCTGCTTTGGTGATGGTTAGCTTTAGCGTCATTCTTAAGCTTCCATTGCATGCCGCCGCGATTTTCGACCAGCCACCACAAGCTAAATAAGGGAAAGCCGACCAATCGCAGACGCTGCCACCACCCTCTTCATCCGGTTATCGATTTTCAGTGCACTGGCTCTGCCCCAGCGGATCCCTCTCCACTTGAGCGTTCTCCTCGCCTCTTGTCAGCCAATTAGATGCGACAAGCCGCTCAGTGTAGGCAATGTGATTCGTTTTTCAAGCAAACGAAAGTGACCTCCTATGAACGAGGAGAGTGTTTGATTGGTCTGTACAGACAACCCTGTGGGTGACCTTCCGGTGCTTGCGTCGGTGGTTACGCAAATTTGACGTCAGGAAATTGGAACAGAAACATATTGGAATAGTTTTACGTTATAGGGCCCCAGTTTACAAGATATTAACGGAGGCACGAAAATTAGTGCTTTTGAATAGCACTAATGTGTCCCGGGACGAAAAAAAACAGTCTAGTGATGCAACAGACAGGAACGATCGACGAGTAATTAGGTGGCAGAAACTTCGCCAGAATTTACATAAAAGAATACGCCAACAGAGAATTAGGCACCGCTACAAACCCAAGCGAAATTGAAAACGTAGCGCCGCATTCCAGGTGTTTATTACAACCTAAAAATTTTAACACCCTTAAGGGTGTAAATGACTTGTCCCATGGGTGACCCCCTTTTTGGGTGTATTGCTACACCCCAAGCAATGGGGTGCAAATTAACACCCCACAAAGGAAGGGGTGTTAATATGACGTCACCTTGCTTATGGGTGTAAAACAAACAACACCCTTTCTATATGAGGTGTAACACAGACACCACCCTTTCAATATGGGTGTAGCATGGACAACACCCTTCCAAAAGGGTGTTATCCCTGCAAGTATTTTAGCGTTCACTACAGCCATGTAGTTAATGGGCAGACTAGCTGTTGTGAATGATGCCTAGCCTTAGCTATGGTACTACCTTGTTCAGTATGAGCCAGTATCTGTGAGGCGTCGTCATATTGCGCTTCTGGTCCGTCATCTGGTAGCATAACGTGCCACCCTTTCAGGCAAAAAATTTACGTTTCATGATTGCAGCAATGCACACACCCTATGCTTTTCGTAATCTTCCTCTGCAGTGATAGTACACTGCCGGCAGGATGCAGAGCGCAATAACAACGCGCGCTGCACTAAGCACACAGGATCTCCCGCACCTTGGTGCACCAGTACTTATCCCTCCGTGGAAACAGCACACAGCCAAAAGCATGATGTTACATGGATTTCAGAAATAATTAAAAACCTCCATTTTTCTTGGTCAAAAATTTTCGCAGCAACACCAGCTCGACCAGGAGGGAAAGACACCACAGCTCGTTGTTGTAGCTCATATTGAATGCAATAGAGCGCAAGCAATGCATGTATTGGCGACGGTAACAAGTGCAGTACTACAGAAGCATACGTTTGCCTGTCAAGCAGTTTTTTGCCGTTTTAAGCAAACATTTTATACCTGTATTCATCACAGTAGTCATTTATCTCTACGGGATGCTTCTACTAGTATTTTCACATATGACTTACAAGGTAGCACTGAAAGCTAAAGAACAAAGTGCAACAAAGCGCTTCCACTTCGAATGTTTCAGCATTTACGAACAAAACCATGTGTAGCTGTGCATGCTATTCAATATATAGGCATGCACTATTTCCTGAAATATATGTATGCTCCATTTACTGCCAGAGACCTGCTTATACCCAATAATTTAGTTAAGTTTCACCACGTGCTTGCATTGAATATCCCACAGGCATTGTAAGTTAAGCTACCAGAATAACAATCGGCTAGTCTAAGGTTACCTAATTGAACAAAATCATTGTAAAGTTTGTGACGAAATGTCAGAAGTGTTTATTATTTCATTAAAGAGGAATGGTTACAAATAATGTTCGCACATTTTAAAAGTAAAAAGGAAGATAAGGAGTAAAACCATACAAATACAAAGACATAAGCACCGAATAATGGCACAAGTTTGCTCAATTAAATTTTAAGCAGAACGGTTTTTTTTAAATAACTTCACTGCTAACTATCACATGTTTTCATTTGAAAAGCACTGCATCTTATTATAGAGTACAAAAGTAATCGGTCACATAGGAAAGAACAAGTCTGAGTGTGTCTATGTGAACACAAGGATAGAAAGTTGGGCGAGTTGGTACAGTAACATGATCTTGGATTCTAGCGCGAAGCGACACGGACACAGACTAGAAGCAGACAGCATAAGCGCTAACACTCAACTAAATTTTTATTGAATGGAAGAACATATATATATATATATATATATATATATATAAGTGATTGCAAAAAACTGCAGCATAAGAACATGACAAGGTATGAAGACATCAGGTAAACATATCAGGAAGTAGCGAAGTCAAAAAAGGAAACAACAAAAAGACTACTTCAGATTAACACACGTGTTGTGAAGATACTGAAATTCGCATCCTAACAGAGACAAAGATGCATGGCTAACGCAAATTTCTCCTAATCTTTTAATGTGGAATGCCTCTCTATCTATTTGTTGTGAAAAACTTTGTTTCATATTGTGTGGACATGATTAGTAATGGCCAACTTAAGTGCTGAGTAAGCTAGTCATGTCCACACAATATGAAAGTTTTTCAGAACAAATAGATAGGCTCGAGAAGGCTAGTTATCATATGCATTTATTATCACTAACCTGCGAAAAACTTTCAAAATGGGTAAAAGGCCCCGCTAAGAAACAAGAAAAACAGAAAAAAAGGTTTGCTTTGGTGCCCTATGTTCATAGATTATCCCATGGTTTATGGAACGTGGCCAATAGATATGACGTGGATAAAGTTTTCTCGGCCCCGCAAGTTGTCTATCATGTGCCTATGATAAATAGGAAACTTGAACAGGGTGGCAAAACAGAAAAGATGATTGCGGCGTTAGACATGTGTCCCTTATTGTGCCTTGTAACACTGGTATAGTTTTTCAGGTTCCTCTCAAGTGCGGCAAGACTTACAATGGACAAAGCGGCAGGTGCATTAATATTAGACTAAAAGCACACAAACATTCACTTTACAACCCTAATGCTTCACATCTAGGGTCACATTGTTTCAATTGCGGTTGTAAACCTTTGTTTGAAGACACAAAAATTCTTTCGAGGCACAAATGCCAAACCACACGGGAAATAATCGAGGCATTCCGCATTAAAAGATTAGGAGGGACTTGCGTTATCCATGCATCTTTGTCTGTTAGAATGCGAATTTCAGTATCTTCACAACACGTGTGTTAATCAGAAGTTGTGTCTTTTTGTTGTTTCCTTTTTTGACTTCCCTACTTCCTGACATGTTTAACTGATCTCTTCATACCTTGTCATATATATATATATATATATATATATATATATGTATATATATATATATATATATATATATATATATATATATGTATTTATATAAACGCGAAGCGAGGGGGTTAACCGAGGGTCCCAATTTTTATTAGTCATATCATAAGCCAACAAACACTGACACCGAGGACAACATAGGGGAAATTACTTGTGCATAATAAATGAAATAAAGAAACGATAAATTAATGGAAATTAAAGTGGATGAAAAAACAACTTGTCGCAGGTGGGAACCGAACCCACAACCTTCGTATTTCACGTGCGATGCTCTACCAATTGAGCTACCGCGGCGTTCTTTCCCTATCCACTTTCTTCGGTATTTATGTGTACTAGTAGAACCCTGGGAGTGTTAGCCAGCGCCGCCACTCAAAGACCTTGGCGGCAGATGTGGAAAGCCCTTTTTGCCGCAGGCGTCACGAGAACGTGATCTATTTGGGTGAAGGCAGCTGGTCAATAAACCCACACATTCTACCTGAAAGCATGAATGTTGCTGGATTCGAGACCCTCGCTATGTAATCAACGAGAAGCGAGGTTTGTTGGCTTATGATACGACTATATATATATATATATATATATATGTTCTTCGTTTTAATAAAAATTTAGTTGAGAGTTATCGCTCGTCCTGTCTGCTTCTAGTCTGTGTCCATGTCACTTCGTGCAATTATCCAAGAGCATATGTGAACACAACATGGCTAGTTATAACTTGGGAGCGCTGCACAAAAGTTGAACTTGAGAACTAGTAATAGTAGACATTTACTTCGCTCAGCTGAACGGCAAAATATTGCAAATACCACAGAGACAGCATAAAAACTGGGCAGGACAGAGCACTGACTGTTAATTATAGTTGCAATATGCACACCAAATCTAGACATAAAAAGTCAAAACTAAACTGCCGGAAATGCTCATCTCTACAAGAGACCACTGAGGAACAAATGGTATTCTTTTTATAATTCCATCTCATAGGTTACTGATCTAATTAAACTCGACACATAACCCCTTGTTCGTCACAAATGCCCTGTTCTCATTTCATATGCATGATTACCAGCCTTGGTGAAAGAATGACTTGCACTAATGTTTTGAACACCGGTAAAAATGCTGCTTGTTCTCAACTTTCTGTTGTGACAGCACACGTGTGGGCAGTTGTGAACGCAGTTGCCTATAGGGCTCAAACACCATGTTTTGGCTGCACAGGTACTGTCTACCGAACACCTGGTTCAATATAGCTTGCACCTCAGAGTGTGCAGCCAAACTGCTGGCACAGCATTTTTTCCCCTCGCCAGTTGATAAAGCCTGAACAGCTGCAATCAACCGCAGATTGCTCGTAAAGGTGCCATAAGGTCAGGCAGCAAACACAGATGCCACGTAGCAAAACTTTCAAAGTGCATTTTGTGAGTCGAGGTGTGTAATTTGTGCGTTACTTCGGCAGCACTGCCACATTCACAACTATTCATTGCAGCTCCTAAATTTCAACCACATCAACAAAATTAGGGCAGTTCCTTCAGTATGGTGGCAGATGCTCAGCTGCAGGCTTTCTAGAACTATGCATTATTTTCAGACAGTGCCAGCACAGCCCGTACCACATCTTTGAAGCACTCCAGACAAGTACACCAGTTACACTGTACACAGCACCTGGTGTCCATTTACCTATAGAGGCAAGGCAGCCCCTAGAGCGTTTTGTGACAGGCATGCTGGGCACCTTGTTTCCTGAAAAGCGAGTGCCATTTGATACTTCAGTGCCTGTAGTGTCTTCTACATCTAAATGAATATTGAATACATAGTAGTAACATGAAGACGACTAAAAAAGCCATCAGCCATCAACTGTGTGGCTAATCTGGGTGCAAGCTATTCTCTTATCAAATATACCTGTAGGCATTGCGACCAATGTGCTCCCAGATGTATGAGGCATTAGTTATTGCAGAGCTGTAAGGACATGACAATCCTAGGATGATTATGTTCTTGAGGCTTTTTCCCCCCTTTCCATCTTTTGAAACGTGTATACTGTAGTCATGAAAACAAAAATGCTAAACTTGCGTGTGATAAGTTTTGCGGCTTATTTCCTAGCAGCTCATTGAAATGGGCCACGATGACAAATTCAAACGCTGTTACCTCATCAGACATTCAAATTTCTTGAACACTAATAAAACCCGGTAGGCATTAGAGTGAGCATCACTTAGATACATTACACTTATTTAAAGTTATTGCACCACTTTGTGCCAGGTAAAAATGTGAGAAACATAAAAAATGTTAGGATTCTACGGCCAGCCGTGAAAACTAAATTTAAAAAATCATTAAGCTTTCTTAAACGTGTACAGGAGCTTTACAACTGGCCGTGTTGGTGATGGGCACGCAGATAGATGAGCAGCCATTCCACTGAGACGAGAATGTTGAGGGCTTCGCATGGAAGTCTGCGAGACACTGCAGAGTAGTTCTTGGTCCACATGAAGGAGGTTGCTTGCATGCACGTCTGGGCCATCATACTGAATGCATGGTGTTACCGGAACTTTTTCCCCCTGCATTGTGGTAAATAAAGCACGGTTAAATTTATACGACATTTAATATGCAAGAGGTGAGGCATCCACATAGGGACACGAGAGTAGAAAAGTGAACACGAACGCGAAAAACATGAAAAATTTCATTAAATTGTTTTAATACATAAAATTTTTGTACTATGTGTCATTCATTATGAGGGTTCATAACCGCAACATATTTCATATATAAGCAGGTAGAATTATCAGCTTGGTGAGTTTGTACAAGCTCGTTTGAGGCAAGAAATCGAGTTTCACAAAGACAACCTCAACATTCTTGATTGAAAAAGGAACACCTCACATGACATGCAGTCCTGTGAGTGGGAATCGCACAGTTCAAGAAAAACAAATTAAACCTCGCACACCGATCCTGGAAAAGGAATAAGCACCTGCTACTGCAAAAAGCTAATTAATTGTTAGGCTTTAATAGCACAAGGGCATCTTTGGTCAAAGAGCGCCCAGTCTGTACTGCAAAAGATTAACTTAGCGCATCTTTACAAAGCAAGTATATAAAGATGACTAATGACTCTGCGCTACAGTTGCTTTGCTTAGCATGAAGTCATTTTAATGCATGCACACGTACATACACGCCACACCCAAGTGTAACAGCTGCAGAATTAAAATTGGGCAGCAATGAAGTCGCAACCTTTAACCCTTGATCCCAAGCTGTACTAGTGGCTGGAGGTAGTACCAATATCGCCAATGACGAGTCGCAATCTTTCTGCCCGATGTTATGCTGCTCTGACTGTCAAAGATGAGTTACAGTCGGCATTGAGGGAAAGCTGCCCTAAGAGCAGCTTTTATTTTTGTGTTATTTTAACCAGACACCAATGATCTAATATATTTTTAGAATGAGAATGACACCGAAAAATTGAGTACGTAAAAAATTTAGAAAATTCGGTACATTTTTCCGGAATTAACTTTGGGGTTAACGGGTAAAGCGGCAATCCAGAAACTAGAACAATTTTTGACATGTTTGCTACCAGTGGATGCTAGAAAATATGTTGGCATTCTGTAATTTTGTCCAACAATGCAAAAGGGATTCCTAATAACTGAGGAAATAAATGGTAAGGTATCATGAAGTATATTTCGTCAATGTACTGCTGAATCCCTCAACTTCTGTTACTATATAATCTCCACTCGATTAAGCTGCATTTTCTGAACTAGTTCAGGAGGTGCTGCATTTCACTGCTCGTTCCACCAGTTCAACATGGCAGCAACTGCACGTTGTGATTTGTTTTACTTAGTGCAGGCTTTGTACAAGGCGAGTTCACAGCATTCCCTGCACTTGGCCGAAAGGTCATGCATGCTTACGCAGCAGGTGTGGTGCCACTTTCGCTCGAGCGAGGTGCAGAAATCATAGAGTTGCATACAATAATTACTAGAGGGAACTCTGACGTTAGTGTCTATAGGAGATCAAACAAGAACGGTTGTACCAGCATGGAAATTATGGGAAGTTCATGGATTTGCCTAAACTTTGTCTGTTTGGCTTCAAACGGCTTTGTGACTTTGTAAACTAGTCATTTTCAACAATATACTGTGTAATAAATAAATAAACATTAAAATCGTCTGACGACAGGATTCAAACACAGGAACTCTAGAACAGAAGTCTGATATTGAAACCATTAGGCCACGGAGGCATGTAACGACAAGTGAGTGGAACGCCCTGATGAATTTATCGCAGGCATACCAGTGCCTTGAGACACTTGGCACATTTCGATTTGGTCACCTGGACAAGCGCAATCATTGCAATTAATAGCAATTGTGCGTGTTGGCGGCGTCTTCTGCACTTCGAAGAGCATAGACTGCGCTGAAATTTACGATAATAAGATTTATATAGAGTATAATATACGAAGCCACAAGAACGTCTAAATTCAAAAGCACGAATATCAGACAAATCCATGTGCTTCCCATCATTCCCATGGTGGTACGACTGCAGCGCCAGAGTTCCCTCAAGTAATTACTGCAAGAAACTCTATGGCAGAAATAACCGAAGTGCCTCGCATATTGTTCTGGAGTAATAAACTAAGTTTTGCTGGTCCCATCAATCTTAATGGTCATTAATTCCAAGTTTTAGTGCAGTCACATGTCTAGTAGGCAATTGTATTTTGCATAAACATTGCAAAGCCAACTGTGATGAAAGTTCACTCTGGTAAATTGGTTATGATCGAGTAGTATAGACTACTGAAGCAATCTCTGGAAGGCAAGTGAAGTAATTTCCTTATTAGCAGCCTTTTAACAGCCTTCGAGCATATGACACGTACATGTACCTCAGATATGCAGATAATATTTCCTTGACTCAGTAAGAAGCGATGCTTCATGTTCCACGAGGCTACTTCAATCAACGCAGTATTGGTGCTCTCTAAAATCAATGCCAATGCAGATGATCCAAATATTTTTCAGGGGCAACAGTTATGCCTGAAATCATGCTAGATTAGTTTTTTTAACACAAGATCAGACCATGTTAGAAGTGCTTCTAAAAATCCTCCTATTTATTAGACTAGTCACATATCTGTACACAAAGGCTACTAATTAGGTCCCATGCTATATCATCTTAACAAAAACCACTTAGAAATACACATGCTGTGATAAGGTTCCAGACCACATTGAGATGCTGAACAAGGTGAATTCATTATATTTAAAATGAAGCTCCTGTTCTTCCAAACGAGAAGAAAGGATACTGAGGGTCAAAATTTTTCTTAATCACCGCTGGAAGATGCCAGGGAAGGCACGTGGAAACTTATTTGTAATTTTCCATTTAAATGTAGAAATGATAAAGGGAAATGAAAATGATAAAAAAACAACCAGTCATGGGGGGAGAACGAACCTACAGCCTTTGCATTAGGCATGCGATGCACTAACCCCTGTGCCACCGAGGCAGCATTCAACCATCCACAATGGCCCCTCAGATTGTCGATGCACGAACACGGCCGTAGTACCACAGTGGTTAGTATATCACATGCGTAATGTGAAGGTTATGGGTGCGTCCCCCCCCCCCCCACAGGTGGATATCTTTTAATCCACTTTCATTTACCTAGAATTTATCATTTCTATACTTCATATAAAAACATGTTAAACATGTTCTGTATGCTTTCTTATGTTTCGTATGTTCTTTAAAGAAGTTCCTGTATGCTTTTCCTTGGCCTCATTATCTGCTGGCTTCTTCCAGTTCTGTTACTTCCAACACTTATACATATTCTCATCTGGTAAGTAAACAGCTTTCAAGCCAGTGTTCTAGCCTTCATAACGCCATGAACACGACCAAAGATCGAGCGAAACAACTGTCTGCTCTCGAAAATGATTACCGCGTCCATTTACATACCTATGGCAGCCACAAGCAAAAGTCAATGGGCTAGCTGTCCCCAAGCCGCAGATTAGACTGACAGCAACATATTACGGTAGCGCAAAACAATTTCCACGCTGACTTAGCAGCCGCGGTGTGCTCTAAGTGCCACAGTTCTCGTTTGCCGCTCGAAATTCACACCATGATGACGGGCACTGCATCTTTCACATGAAATATTGCACGGTTTGCTCCGGAGCTCAATAGGAGAGCGAAACGCATTTGGACGTACCTGAAATCCGCATGCCGGAAACCCGTCGACGCTACCGAGAACGGGGCACACAAGCCATACACCCGCAGGGCGGCTTGACTTGGACGTGAGGCACTTCTATCAAATATTTCACATGCGACATGTTTCCCACCGATTGCGCGAACGCGAGAAAATGCCGCAGGTCACAATGCAACGCCGTGCACCCATGCATCTACCGATGAGCTGTGTGCGCGGACTTGCAGAAAAACAAAACTATGACAAAATGGCAGGCGCGAAAGAATGGCGGCTCTTGTTGCGGAGACGAAGCGGACGAAGCACGGAGGAAGGAAACTAAGGAGAGTCCGTACCCCCTCCACGCGCTAGGAGAAAGGTGTGGCGGAAATGATGTAGTAGGTTGTCATTTTTTGATGCTTTTTTATTTATTTTGCTGTATGGCCACGCCTTTTGGGCCACAATGGCGGCGTTGTTCTGATTTTGAGCGCTCAAACGTGTTGCTCTGGAAGGTTTCGTGCCGTGGCAAAGGCGCTGCGTTGGGCGGGTTTGCGTTGGTCACCGTTTCTTGTTGCGCTGTATTACCTGCACCGTGCTCTGCCGGATGTTGCGCGAGCGCGCGCGCTCCGCGCGGGAGACCACGGGCAGCGCGGGTGGCACAAAAGGCGGAGCATCGCCATGAGCAACGCCAACTTCCGGCTTCACTTTTGCTTCACAAAGAGTGACGTCAGGGCCTCTCCTTAGTTTCCTTCCTCCGTGGGACGAAGCAATGAAGCGCGAATGAATGTTGCCAACTGTTGGTTCCGCGTTATGCCGGTGGTGGTGGCTTTAGTGGCGTGTGTTGCGGCTGTCTAATTTTTTATTTCTTTTCCCCAAACAGTATAGCTAAGATACGTTCTTTGTTTTAATTTATAACTGTGTCGTTTGGCATTATTTTTTGTATTTTTATGCTATTAAGCCGCCAATTATGGCCTCCCAGGTTCGCGTGCGCCAGCTTCGCGCGCAAATCTCGGAGGCCTTAAGACAATTCCTTAGGAAATGTCGTTCTTGTCGTTGTTAACGTTTCATCATCGTTTTGTCAACTGAGATAGAGAGGTAGTGTCCCTTTTCTCGGGGTGGGGAGGGGGCGATCAAGACGGCATCGTTCAGCGGGGGGGCGGGGGAGTAGGTTGGTGTTGGTTGTTATCGCGAAATTCCCGAACCCTGTGATTTTTTTTATAACGTAAGCATTTCTATACTTACCCAACAAGAAAAACCATCCATCCGTCAGTCCGTACCCCACGATATCTTTCAAAATAGAACCCGCAGCAGCGAGTGAATTCACCTTCGTGCTAGCTCTCGCTTCAACGCGACCGAAGCGGTGAGGCTTTCAGCTCATGCCGCACTTTGGGCTTTTCGCAGATCACTTTCAAGATAGGTGTACGCGCGTCTGTTTTCAAAGCGAAGTAAACGGTGAGAACACAGCCCGTGAAGTTTCCAGAAGTGGGCACACTCTGTCCGCATTGCAATTCACTTTAAGATACATTTCGCGCGGCCGTGCCACAAGCAGCCGCCGCCGGAGAACGGTTGAAAATGGTTCGACGCGGAGAGAAGGGATAAAGAGCGATAACGGCTCAAAACGAACGGAACGTCACCAGCGCACCTGGCCCCGCCACCTGCAGTACTTTGCTTGCGCCATTCACTTGGCGCCGCCGACCACAGCAGCTCGTGTCGCCGCAGCGCTGTCGCTTATACTCGTCGGATCAAGTCTCATAACATTGATAACGACATGGATTGCGTGCAGATGAGGAAGAGTCACAATGCTTACGCATACTCAGACAAATTCCAGAGGAGTTCCTGTGTGATTTTTTTTACCGGAAATGTGCAATCAGCGCTGACCCAGAGTTGACAATGCATGTAAGAGGGTTGCCAAGCTTTTCTTTTTATGAGAGTCCAAAAGATCTGCTCAAGCTAAGACGTGCTGATGGCTGTATGTGTTTTTTTTTTTATTGCCGCATGCCCTCGAATCACCACGAATCCTACAGTGTAATGACATTAGAGCAGCATTCACGTCCAAAGGGAAACGCAGCCGGTAATTGTGCTGCTTAAGGTTTGCGGCCCGGCGGCAGCTGCCCTCCCCTTCCCCGTTTCCGTTGACAAGTTAGGGGGATGGGTTTAGAGCAATCTTACACCCCCCCCCCTCCCCACCGTGGTGTAGCCAGAAAATTTTTCCTGCGAGGGGGGGGGAGGGGGGTCCCATATTGACCGTGGTGGGGGAAGGAGCGGGGTCATTGCCATAGTAGCAAAAAATATACTGTTAGTGAGCGTTACAAGTGCCCGGCTTGCCCCACTTGGCTACGCCGCTACTAGCCCCCCTCCCCCCCCCCCCCGCAATCGACGCAAATCGAGCTATCAGAACGTGCATGACACGCATGCATGACATAACATGAATGACATGCCGCGAAGCTGGCATGAATGTCGTCACATCATCATCATCAGCTCATTTTGACGTCCACCCCAGGACGAAAGCTTCTCCAGCGATCTCCAATACCCTTTTTTTGTGCTAACTGGTTCCAGGTGTGTTCAAGTTTCCTAATTCCATCACGTCCACATTATTCTCTGCCGTCCTCGACTGTGCTTCCCTTCCCTTAGCACCCATGCTGCAATTCCAATAGACCAGGAGTTCACTCCCCTACGCATTGCAATGCCTGCCAAGCACGACTTCTTCCTCTTAATGTCCACCAGAATAACAGCTATCCCCGTTCGCTCTCTAATTCACATCGCTGTCTTACGGGCTATTATCTTCATGTCTAATAATTTTCATTCCATCGCTCGTTGCGCGGTCCTCAACGTCTTTTCAAGCTTCTTTGGTAACTTCCATGTTTCGGCCCATTACGTTAGTAATGGTAGAAAGCAATGATTAGCAGTAAGCTCCCTGGTCATGATTTAGGAATGCCTGCCGTAAGCCCTCCAACATTTTTTTTTTTATTTTTGTTAATTTCCTTGATCAGAGGCCCCTGCGAGTAACTAACCTCAATAAACGTATTTCTGCGCAGCTTCTAGAGGCTGACTGCCGACCATGATATTCGTTCTCTCGCCATGCTGCGGAACATTACTTTTCTCTTCTGCATACTAACTCTCAATCAGACTCTTACACTTTCTTCGCCAAGGTCCTCAAACGTGTGTTGCAAATAGTCTCCAGCGTTGCTGAATATGCCAATGTCATCTACAAACCGTAAGTTGGTGAGCTATTTACCGTTAGCCCTCACTCCTAACCATTCCCGGTCTAACTGTTTGCACACCTTTAAGTATTCAGTGGTAGCATTGTAAATATTTTGCCATTGATCATATAAAGCCTTTTGCAGATATCTGGCTATGCAAAGTCTGCGCGTTAATGTCATCCGTTCGATATCAACATTCGTGGGAAACTTCATTTTTGACCGCTGTTCAGAGCCAGTGCGCTGCTGCCTAGATGCCCCTATCTAACCATTCCAGCTACCTGATTCAAGCGCAGGTAGCGCGCGTTTCATGTATATCCAATATCAACGCCTTAACTGTCAATGTTCATTTATCATATACTGTAGCTTGTTAACTTGCTCCCTTATATTTAGGGTGTAAATTAGAAAGGCTGGGGTGTTCCAAGGATGTTTTCTTGTTGAACACCCTTGTTCCTTAGAAAAGGGTGTTTCAAAGGTGTTTACAAGGGTGAACAGATAAGTGCACCCGCATTACACCCATAAGGGTGTGAAAGGTTTAATAGTGTACTAATGCATTCATTAATTTAGGTTGATATTACGTTTCATTTCTAAACTGCTCATTGGCAACTCTTTGCGCAAGAGTTAACAGTTGTTCTTGCCGCTGGAAAGAACAACTGGCACTCTATGAGGACAAGATTACTAACATGCGTAGTTACTTAAGCGGTGTTGCACGGAAGTGGTATGATTTGCACATTATTGAAGAGGCTGGCAACTCTTGGAATCAGTGGAAAGAAAAATTCTTGACGACATTCCGAAGCAACCCAGTGCAAAGGTGGGACGCCGCGCTTAATTTCAAATTCAAGCAAGGCTCCCTCGTAGAGTATTTCTTTGACAAATGCCGCCTTTTAAAGCTGGCCGAGCCTATGCTTCCTCCGTCTGCCGTAGTAGCACTAATAATGCACGGACTGCACGCGCAAGTCCTGAAGCAAGTGCAACTACGGTCACCTAAAACTATGGACGGGCTCCTGGAGTGCCTTCACGACATATCATTTACTTCAGAAGAAAATATAAACGCTAGCTCAAGCGGTCACTTCACACGGTCCGGCATGGATTCGTCAAGCCGTAATCAGCGAGAACCGCGCCGCCTTGCAGGCGGCACAGAGAGCTTGGGTTGGCGCGCTCCCAGAGGTCGGGTGCATAACATCGACAGCGACCCTGTTCCCCTACTTTCGGACGCTGAAGAGGCTCCGACGACAAAAAAACTGATAAACAAGGGTGATCAGTCCGACCCGATGACCACAACTGAGACTGTTTATTTAACTTGCTCTAGCCTACTTCACATCCCTGTGAAAGTGGGAAACAGACACATGATGGCTTTGGTTCACAGCGGTGCTTCTGTGTCTATAATAAATGCCAAGCTGGTAGATGCAAGTCACCTGCATAGTGGAAGAGTACTACGGGTGCAAGGCTACGATGGAAAAGTGACAATGCATAATCAGTGGGCCTCAGTAAACATCGAGTTCCAAGGTCATGAAATAGCGAGTGAAGTACTGGTGATTGAGGGGGTGACGTATGACTTTCTGCTATCCAGACCAGATATAAAGAAACTAAAAATCAACGTATACTGGGACGATGCGGTTTTAGTGGAAGGACTATCAAGGCAAGAGACACAGCCGGATAGAAAGGATAACCTGCGAGTTGTCAATTGCGCGGAGGATATTGCAACGACCTATCCTGAACTAGTATGCATAGGAAGCTATCCACCGGCGATGACGTCACACAAGGTGCCTTTCGAACTCACCGACAAGACCGTCATCCGAAAATCACCTTACAACATGTCAAGAGAGCGCAAGATATGGTTGAAGAAGGAATTGCAGGAGATGCTAGACGCCAATATAATCCGGCCTTCGGTGTCACCCTTCGCCTCTCCCATAACTATTGCGCCGAAAGAAGATGGAACTTTCAGACTGTGCACAGATTACAGGGTTCTCAACCGACAGACAGAACTTATACCATTTCCCATGCCGAAGATAGACACGATTATAGATGAGACAGGTGGTTGCCGATGTTTTTCACGTATTGACTTGTGCAAAGGTTTCTGGCAGATCCCGCTAACCGAAGAAACAAAAATGTACACTGCTTTTATCACGCCCTTCGACCTGTACGAGTATAACCGGCTTCCTTTCGGCTGGAAAAACTCACCAGCATGGTTCCAGAAGATTATGAACGAAGTCCTGAAGCCTTTCCTAGGTGTCTTTTGTAACGTGTACATAGACGATATTATCGTCTTCTCCAAAACAGAGACGGAGCATCAGGCACACCTGTCCCAGGTATTAAATGCCTTGAGCTTGGCACACCTCAAGGTTAATTTTAAGAAAAGTGCGTTCTTTCAAAGAAAAGTGGTGTTTCTTGGAAGAGTCTTTGATGGGACTACCAAAAGCACGAAACAAGAGTCCGTCGAGAGGATATCCCAACTGGTAAAACCATATGACGTACACTCATTGCGTGTATTTTTGGGATTAGCAGGACATTTCAGGCCCTTCATAAAAGACTTTGCCATCAAAACAAGATGCCTCACGCGCCTAACACAGAAAGAAGTTCCATTTGAGTGGAATGAGGAATGTGAGAGAGTCTACCGTGATCTGGTGCACAGAATATCTGCTGACCCTATTCTACGCATACCAGATTTCACTTTACCCTTTGAACTGAATACCGATGCCTCACACTATGGGACAGGTGCAGTCTTGTACCAGAAATGTCCAGAAGCAATCGGCCGAGAAAAGCGACACGTAGTAGGTTACTACAGCTACAACCTCAAGCCACCTGAAGTCAACTACACCACTACTGAAAAGGAAGCTCTTGCAGTCCTCAAAGCAATTCAGTACTTCCGTACGTACCTAGAAGGTGCGAAGTTTACTTTGTTCACCGATGACCAAGCCCTCACTCATCTCTTGAATATGACCCAACCTAAGGGACGTATCGCCAGATGGGTGAACTATTTGCAGCAGTTCGATTTCACCATCTCCCACAGACCTGGACCCCTTTTGACTGATGCAGATGCATTGTCTAGACTGATGATACAGGCCAACAACGAACAATCGGCAGAAATCAATGAAATTAAATTGTGGGAAGGCACTGAACAATTGATTTTTAGGGAAGGTCGCTATCAGGTCCCGCCAACGCTGGTTTCCAGGGTGCTTTATTTGTACCACGATAGCCCAGAATCTGGAGGACACGACCGATTTTGGCGCACCTACAACAAGCTAGTCAAGAGATTTACGTGGCCTCACATGAAAGACGACGTCAATCGATACGTTCGTTCATGCCACATTTGTCAAATCAACAAAGTGAAATATAAGCAGCCTACGGACGCCATGATAATACCTTGCCACTCAAACGTTCCTTTTGAAGTTATACACCTGGATTTCGCCGAGCTAAATAAGAAACGAGAAGGAGTCCGAAAAACGCAAGCTTTTCTTCTGGCCATAGATGAATGCACCAGGATGGTCGCGGCACGGGCAGGAAAAGAAGATGCGAATAGTGTCATCGCCCTTCTCGAACGGGATATGTTTAGGACAACCAAGACAATTGTATGTGACAATGGTCCAGCGTTCAAGAGCGAAAAGCTAGCAAGATGGGCTCGAGACCATAATATATCAATCCAGTTCTGTGCGCCATACCATCCCGCAGCGAATGGGCTTGCAGAGCGTGCTATAAGAGATGTTAAACAATACATCAGGATGTACGATAGTTTCCCTGATGGTTGGAAATGCTCTTTAGAAGCAGCTGTAAGACATCATAATCGCTCCTACACCAGCGGCTTGGGATGCAGCCCGCAATTCGCTTCTTCTGGCTTACTCCTGCGCTTCTTCATCTTCTATTCCAAGGCTCATACCGCTTCAAGGTTTTCGCGCAACTGGACGCTGGGAAAAGAGACGCTTCGGGACCGAATCTAGGTCGCAGTTGACCGAGGAGAACTGCAACACGTTCCGCCAAAATCTCGCAGCCAATGCAAAGCGCCCTCCAGCTGCTACGCACCTCGCCGAGCACCTCGAAGACGCACGCGCTCCGAGTGCGAGAAAAATAGAGCGCCGATTTGTTTGGGAAAAAACAGCCGCGGAAACACGCGGCAGCTCGCGCCGCATCAGCTGCCGGTGCATTCATTATTAAAGGGCCTCATGCGCCTCGGTTCTTCTTTCTCGATGCGCTTCTAATTTGGGGCGCGCATGACCAAGTCTCTGGAGAATCGCGTATGAGCAGCGCCTGACGCTAATTCATTGATCAAGCCGCACCGTGTAAGTATTTGCTTCTTCCAAGCCTGTGCGCGCACGCTCCGTCTTTTTTTCTCTCTCTTTCTTTCTTTTTTAGCGATACGCCACTCCTTTTACAGCCGCTGGCACGGTGTACCTTTGTGGCAAGGCGGTCGGACGAACTCGCTTGCTCCAACGAAAGAAACGTCGTGCACAAAATGAAATCCACAAATGGCAATTTAATCTCGCCGGCGCTGTTCTGCAGGGCCGAATCCTGCGAGCGACGAAGGAGGCTTGGGCACCGAGGTGGAGGCGAAACCGGTGCTCTCGAAGATGGTACGGAAGCTGGAGGCAAAAAAAAGAAAAGAAAAAGAGAAGCTAAGTGGCGACAAGATGCGTTCCGGGCGTCCTCGCGTGGAGGAGCTGCTTCTTTTCGCCTACTGCGGAACAACGCTGCTCCCCCTTGTTGTTGCACAGACCTTGGGCGAGAAATGAGTAAGGCGATGAACATGTACAACGACGGCGGACTGTGCCGTCGATTTGGGTTGCGGAAATGTGCAGGTGCATTTTGGAAAATGCTATTTGTGGTTTCTTGGAAAACTTGTGTATTGCTGTTTCAGTGTGTCGGTATTAAATTTTCTCCTACAGCGAAGGGTTGGCACGACTAGAAGAGCTTAAGTACGTCATATGCTTGTTTTCACAAAATCCCCGAAGGTTCGCCACTCGGGCTTTTTTCACATTTTGAGAAAATCTGAAACGTTAGCGCGGATAGCCAAGCAAATCTACGAGTGATTTCGCTGTGAGCAAAATAACAATTGCTAGACCCTCGCCTTCAGACTGTTTTGAGATGTTGTACGAAACTCTTGCAAAGCTTCGCCGATTGCTTGGAAGCAGAAAGTAAGACCGAAATTACATGACTAAACAAAAAGGCTACCATCACATATTTGACGAGTAAGGAGAGCTTCAAGTGCGTAGGTTTTTCATCTGATTTCATAATAATTATTGAACACTCGTCACATCCCAATTTTCATGCGTTATATGAAACTCGTTGTTAATTTTCACAGTCTGCTCAGTGAAACAAGTGAGGCACGCTAATTATCTTTCATTGAATTAGGAAGCACGTTGTGAGTGACGCGCGATAAATATTTAATCTGCGTAGGCTAATTACCGACCTTGTATAAGATTACTTATTCAAGCGTTTCGGAGCGTCTTAATTCCATTCTCCGCTATGCTTAAATCATAAAACTCTCAACGACATCAAGTTTCAATTCACCAGCCACTGTAGCCCTGTTGCTACGGTGCTGCGCCGGTGAGCTCGAAGTAGCGTGTTCAATACCTGCCACGGCGGGCACATTTCGATGAGGACGGTATGCAGAAATGCGCGTGCACCGAGCAGCGGGTTCCACTTGAAGGCCAGGTGGTCAAAATAATCTGGAGTGCCCCACTGTGGCCTGCCTCGTACTACCAGGTCGTGGTTTTGTTCCGTAAAGCTCCAAAATATGTTTCAATATTTTAGCTTCGCGTTAAGTGGAAAAGGGAAGGGGGCGGGGTTACGGTAAGCGTAACTCCTGTCGGAAACGTGACGTTTCTGGCTTAGAATTGTTTCACATGGGTAGTCAACCTTTGCATTTATACTATATATATGCATTACCTGAGGTTCATAGTTGGTTTCCCCGGCGTCGTTGGTAGAATAAATTATGCATATTGGTTTGTTTTGTGAAAAGACACGCTATCGCATCGGTAAATAGTAGGCAAAGGTTAAGCTGTGTGTTTATATTGCGTTCTTTGCAGTGAATTACGCATACAAGCTCTGCATGCGTAGCGAGCACGGCGTTATGAATGTGCAATACGAGTCGCGCGAAATACATCCCACTACTAGGGCACGAAAACAAATCCCATCAAGGTCAACCTTAGCGCAAATGTGAAGGCCGCTATGGTGAATCAGCTGCATACCTAACTACGTATGGATCATGTATAAGGGTCGCAAAAAAAAGATTATTTCTCAAGTGCTTGAAAGTGTCGTGTGATTAATTTATGGTATTACCCAGAGTTCCGCGATGGAAGTCCACGTTACACCAAATATATACTTGTTGAAGATAAGGGGCAGGTTATGATTTCGCTGTAGGCAAAATTAAAACTCTGTGAGTTAAGGGTGGTGTTCACAATAAGTTAAAGAGCCATGCGCCTTGTAACGCTGTAAGTGTGTACTTACAATGCAATCAAAATCAAACTTCGGAAACAATGTCACGACCGCTAAGTATGCGCTGTTAAGTGCCTGTCGATTTGAACAGGCTTCGCAAAGAAATTCTTTTCTAATCTTTACCTATCTTTATGCTACCTCTTACGAGTTTCGCAGCAAGGTTTCCGGATCTTGTTCGTGAATTTGATGAGGCACCTCAATTATATTTAGTGAAAATAAGGCAGAGAATACGGGTGATATGGACGCAAAGTGCGAAGTATGTCAGTTAATTGCGACCTTTGCAGTAAATTACGTATCCAAGCATTTGGGAGAGTTAAAAGTGTGTTCCACGGAGGGTGCTGAATTTAACCCGCTGGCCTTGAGCTACTATAAATTTCAGGAAGAATATACTTAGTGAATGGGAGGTACGTTACACCCGATGCACTAGCGAAGTAAAATTGCTCGAATTCAATAGTCTCTTCGTAAAAAAAATGATTTGCAAGTGAGGACAAGTTTTATACGCGGACCAAGTTTCATACAGGCAAGTCATACATGGGCGTCGTTTTATTGTCTGCTGCCTAATTGGAAGCAACTTAAATTCTCATTACAACGGATCGAAAGAAACGCTTCCCCCGGAAATTGTGTTTTCATTCTGCAAAAGCCCCATCTAAGTTGTCTTTCTTTTTTTCTTTGTGCAACCGTATTTTCCTATGTTACAGAGCTTGGGACCACGTAACGATATGGCTGCAGTGACCCAGTGGGTAGGGAGGGCACCAGGCTCGGCTGCCGTAGGTCGACCCTCCCTCCTTACGCAATAAACTTACCGGTTTATCAGACAAATGCACTCCTTCCCTCCACCCCCCCCCCCCCCACAGCATCCTACCACGCTCCCGGCGGAGATGGGCAAGCTCCGTACATTTCATGGGTGCGTTATTTGGGAGAAGTTTCGCAGAGGCCGCATACTTGTTTTGCAAGAATTAAACTAAACGACACATCACCCCTTTGATGTAACTGATCCACAGCGGGCGTCTTCAGAGAGAGTGCCAAGGTGGTCCAGCATGAAGTCAACATGCATAGATTCACAGTGTCCTCGCACTTTTCTCAAAGTAAAACTAAATGATAAACGTACTGAGTTATCGCATTGCACAAAAAAAAGATCACAAACTAACGTAAATTAGAAGCGAGTTCACGCTACCAGTGTTAAGCACTGCCTGCAATTATAGGCATGAAATTATTGATAAATAATGCTAGTTGAAATCACAAGGGCGCCCAGTATGGAGCTACGTCAAGGGCAACTGGTAGCGGTAGTATCAGAAGAAGTAGTAATAGAACATTGCGCCAAAAACAGGGATAGTTACCAGAATGTATTGTATTGAAAAAGTCCTTTGTACATCCTACGATAGATGGAACAGAGCAGACCCAGACACTATGTAAAAGCGAACTGGCTACCATAGAGAAGGCCAGTCTCGAAGAGTCCTTAAGCACGAAAACGTTTGACTATTCTTGCTCTAGCAAGACTGTCCAGTTGGCCAGTGTCAACAAAACACAGCGAATCACTTTTGTTACGCTGGTTGTGTCACATCAAAAGTTATAATTTCTGATTTAGGTGCATTAAATTGGACGCAAAGCCTATAGTAGCATTCGTCGTGCACTGGAGCGACCTATGGGCTGAGAATAGATCAGCAAACCAATTACTAAATTATTGATTTCTGAATAGTATTTCTTCCTCAATCAACTACTTATTGTTTCTGAGTGCGAATTTATTTTCAATGGTAAGAAATAAAGGTAGACCAGTTGTACTGCTACTTGGTGTGAAGTGGTGCTGGAATTTTATGGGGCTAAACCTATTACAGAAGACTCTTCGCTAGGCAGCGTACAGTGTTTAAATGAAGTCATGAAGGCCCCAAGCAATGTTTGGCGAATGGGAAGTGCACAGTGACAGTAGACTGCTGCGTGGTGAGCCGCACAGAAGACTTGAGGGGAGGAAACGTAGAAAAATGTAAAAGCGCAGCTGTGTAAATGTGAGTTGATATTACAATATCAAAAAGCAAGCGAATGAACACCTTCAAGTAACAAGCTGCGTCAACAGTACAGTCATTTACAGCCTGTCCTCCTTTAACTGCCGATTAGAGTTGTCAATCCAAGCGCTCACAAGTGATTGTTCTTGGAAACATTACAGATCTGGTATTTCGCTTTTTCAAAAGAAGGACAAGAAAACTAAACTACCGTTGGAAATTTCACGTGGTTTCCAGAGAAATTTACAAGAAATTTTTTAGCAAACTTGCTTTACGTATAACTAACGAGATATGTAGCTCTGCACCAACATGTTGCACATTTCCTAACTGGCTATGTCAGCGGGGCTAATATAACGAACACGAGAAAGCTAAGCTGTACTCTGGACGCGACATGCAGCCAAATTATTAAACACGAACGTTCTGGCTCTCTAGATTACACGTTGATAAATTGGATGACATAATATATTACTTCGTTTATACCGCACGAAATAGCGCCGCGCACTTTCGGAGTAACAGAACACCCATAAATGCAACAGAAGGCAGCCTCAAAAACGCAAGAAGCTCGACAGAAAGCTAGAGCAAAGAAGGCAAGCACTTGAGAGCGGAGCTCGTTTCGTAGGTGTGTCTCGCGAGAACGCAAGGAGAGCGAAGCAGTCTCCACCAAAGCGGTCATGAATTTCCTTTCTTTTTTTCAAAAGAAGCGCTGTCGTGACGGCCATCTTAATTATTTCTTCTGCTATGTTCTGTTAACTTGTGTTATAGATTACTTCCTGTGGAGAGATTACGTTCTGTAATACCTCAGGTACTCATTCTGAATTCTTCTACAGAAAAAATAATCAAAACTAAAAGTACTAAGGAAATAAATGACAAATGTCAATGGAACTTGTAAAGACACCAATGCCGCAACGGAAACACCACTTGAAATCTAATATATGTGAGTGCCTCAAACCGAATTATCTATGCGCTTTGTGTTTTCTTTATTTGTTGGTACAGTCCCCATTGTTCTCGATCAATATTAAGTCTGAACGCCACTTACCGCAAGTTGGAAGCACAGTGCCGATGGTCAGTGCATGACTACTGGCATGACTGTAAATGACTGCTTACCACTTCGCTTTGCTATTAGGTTTTGCACGTACATTGCTGTTGTTGTCTTTAGGCGAAGTTTTCTTTGCCTACCATCCTATGATTTGGCCTGTGTCGGCCGATGGTCTGTCAGTCGGTTGGTGTAGATTCAACCTCACTTTAAAGAGAAGCGCGTCTGGTGCCGGCATTCGAACCTTGGTCCGCTAGGGCTGCAGCCCGATGCTCGAACCATGAGGTCAAACACGCTTTTTTATCGTGTTTATTACAGTGGACACAGTGCTATGAAGAAGGAACGCTTGGTAAACAAACTCTTTGATATTCATAGTTACAAATGCTATAGCTCAATTATGTAAACTCCGCTATGTGGACTCGTGATATTAACTGTACAAGGGGCTGTTGTACACCTACAAGAGTCACCCAAAAAACATGTTTGTCCCATTTACAGGGACTTCTTCGAAGGAATACGTTTCGTTGGAACAATAGTTTCCCGCGTTAGTTCGCCTCCCAATATTCGACATTGAAAGTCACACATATGTTGACGCCTTACCCGATTTCTTCCTCTCTTCCCCGTTTTCTTGAGTCATGCATAAAGTTTACTTCGCGGTTCGCTTCCTTCACTCGGTGTTCCATTGAGCACTTGCACATTGTGTGGCGCAAGACATTGCGCAAGGATTTATGGTCCACGCTTTTGTCATCCCCTTTTTACCGCTGATTGTATATTGGTCTTCCCGGTTTGGATGTACTGAAAAGAGTTGGCAAAATGTATATGCCTCCTAAATCAATACCCTTTCTTTTATAAACTCCATTCTGAAATATTGCCAGGCAAAACGAGGTTGAAAAAAAAGGTATTTTTGAGTTTGTTTGGTTAGCTGCCACCTATGCGATGTGCTGGAAGCAAATAAACAGTGTTTTATTGGCTGCAGGGATGCCATCTTCCTTTGAGATATACTTCAGCGAACTCCGAAGAAGGGCTTCAACATCGACCCTCACACTGTGCGATACCTGTTTCCAGCTTCTGATGATGAACTGTTTAATTGGTTTTGATTTTGTTTTCAATGAGAATGTACAGCTTCTGCAAGAGACGTGTGCAGGATCGTAACGCAGAACCAATCACATATTTCAGAAGTAGTTTTGCTGGAATGGCTATATATCTAAAAGACATTTAGGATGCATCTTACATTACACCGAACTTGTTCCCCTTCTTCGTGAAGTGCTTATCAGGCCGCAGACGCACGTATCTTTCTCTCGTGCCAACACTAACCAGCTCTTTCAGACAGTCGCCACGTATCGGTTATCATGATAATTTTTATGCTAAGTGAACACATCCACACCAGGAAATTTGTGAAGAAGCGGGCGATACATATAGTGCTACCAACTAGCCCTCTGAGATGATCGCCACGTGCTGATGATGATAATAGTTTTCATGTTATGGCATGTACCCATACCCGGGTAGCGGTCATGACAGTACCCCGTTGTTGATAATGGTGATGCTGATTTTCATACAATTGCAAATAGGCAAGAGAGAGAGAGAGGAAAGTTTAATGATACGAAATGCCGAGAGGTCGGCCTGAGGTATATTAATCTAGCCAGCTACTCGGCATTGGGGGAAGGGGAAGACGGAAAGAAAGAGGGAAGAAAGAGGTGCATGATGGATGACGATGACGATAGAACATATGGCAAGCAAATGCAAGCTCAAAGTCTGCAATCCAGGCCCGTAATTTTTAAAAAGTTCAGTAATGGCTGGATGGCATTGAAACTCGATTGAGCATCTGGCCAAGGGCCTAAAATAACGTCGCCCGACAACGGTGCGCTATCGACACGCGTAAGGTCGTTGTCCAACCTTTCACGCTCTTCCACGTACTTAGGGCAGTCACAAAGCACATGACCTATAGTCTCAGTCACATTGCACACCTCACAGTGCGGAGACTCGGTGCGTATCCGCGCGTAAATGCTACCCCCAGCCTTAGTCTGTGCAGAAGACTGGCACAGCTGCGTTGAATTTTCGGTGGTAGCCTAAAATTCATGGTAGGGTCCAATCGCTGGAGTCGTCTGCGGCGATTATCCAGATTGTCCCGGTGCTTTGCTGCCAATTTTTGGATGATAATGGAGAGGAGGCAGTTGGCGTCCGCTCTTGAAAAGGGAATTGAAGGCAGTGACTCTCGTTCTGCGAGTGCTTTCTTTGCTTCGTCGTCAGCCAGTTCGTTGCCCTGTACACCACAGTGACTAGTAATCCACTGAAATGTGATGTGGTAGCCATTTTCTTGCGCTAAAGTGTAGAGCTCGGCAGTTTGAAGAGCCAACACTCTGTAAGCGCTTTCTTTCATCACAACTATAAGTAGTTGAAGAGCCGATTTTGCGTCACTGAAGACTGTCCATATTTGAAGAGGCTGTCGCGAAATATATTAAATGGCCTCTCTGATTGTCACTAGTTCCGTATATGTTGTAATCGTCTTGTTATGCAGACCAAACCGTCGAATGACTTGATGCGCAGGCATGACGAAAGCTGCACCAGAGGCATACGACGAGACCGATCCGTCTGTATGCACGCTCACCGAGGAGTCATAGTCTTTCGACATATATTCAAGTGTTAAATGTCTGAGGCCGACGGTAGGTATTCGCGATTTTTTAGAAATTCCGGGAATAAATAGACATACCGGTATTTTGGACATTACCCATGGGGGCATACGTGGAAGGTCAGCCGGGGCAAAGTATGCTGTTATGGCAGATTCTTGGCATTTAACGGTTCTTGAAAAAGTGGAGTCCAGCCGTATATCTGGTAGTGTCGATAAGAGATGGCGTCCATGACGGCACAGCAGTCGCAGGAATACTCGAAGAGGTTCGCATCGTAGATAGACAGGTAAAAGGATGACGCGAGCCTCCTCAATTGTTCCGTGGGTTGAGGTGCAGCGTGGAACACCGAGACATGTTTTCAGCATCTGTGCCTGGGCACTTTCCAGCGTACGCAAACATGACGGGCTCATACTTGATAAAACTGGTAGGCTATACCAAATGTATCGGACGTAGAGAGCCTGGTACAGCCGGAGTAGCGAATGCTCAGATGGACCCCACTTCATTCCGGCCAGAAAGCGAAAACTTGATCAAGCCCAGTTAATTTTTTCTTTAACATTATGACATGTTTCGACCATGAAACACCGCTGCCAATGACAACGCCGACGCATTTGTGGTGGGTGACATATGGGATGGCATTTCCATTGATCATAATTGGATACCAACACATAAGCTTCCGTGTGAACGCTAACGCAGCGCACTTTTCTGGGGCCAGTTTCAGTCCTTGGCACTGCAGGTACTGAGACGTTAAAGAAACAGCTCGCTGCAATCTGGCACTAAATTGCGGTCGCGTGACTGCGGATGCCCATTGCATATGTCGTCTGCGTAGGTACTGATTCGTAATTATTTCCGCAAGGCCAATAAGGGCCACATTGAAAAGAGTCGGGCTGAGAACTCCTCCTTGAGGCACTCCACGTACCACAGCGTGTCTTGTCGTTTCGCCATTATTTGTGGACATGAAGACTGTACGACCATCTAAGTAATTTTCAATCCGCATGCAGAGACGGCCACCGATGCCCAAATTACTGAGGGCATCAAGAATGGCTTCGTGCAGTACATTGTCATAAGCTCCTTTTATGTCTAAGAAAACTGCTCCTACAAGTCGGTGTCACTTTTTTTCGTCTTCGATCGTGCACACGAGATCAATGACCCCATCTATTGCACACCGGCCATGTCTAAATCCGGTCATCATTTCAGGATAAAGTTCATTCTTTTCCATGAACCATTCTAATCTAGTGAGCACCATCCGTTCCATCACCTTAACGACACAGCTAGCTAAAGCTGCCGGCCGGTAAGATGACATTTCGTAAGGCGATTTTCCTGGCTTTAGGAGGGCCACCAAACGGCTGGTTTTCCACTACTTCGGGACTGTACTGGATGACCACATGGCGTTATTGGCGGCGAGGAGTTACGGAGTCGCCATCTATCGGAAGCGCCTCGCTTGCGTAGTATGAGGGATCACGTGGCGCGCTCCTCGTAGGTTTTGCTGTCACCGCTCACTGAAAACACCACGCGCGAGCTCTCCCGGACATTTCTGTGAGTAATTTCGAAACGAGAGACGTTTCTTACTGTCTAAATAATAATCTTGGGCAAACTGAACGCACACAATCGTTTACAGACGCTATCTCTTTACCGAATACGTACAGTGAGCGTCACTGCGCGCGGTTGCCGCGATGGTCTCTCCCGAACCGGCTTCTTGCGTGAAAGGTAGGTAAACGCTGAGAGCAAACTATGTGAAATATGTTCTTATAGTGTTTGTATAACTAAATCGAACGAAGCCTCAATGCAGCGATCGCGCAGGTTCGCAGCGACCGAATGCGCGTCTGCATGCTTGTCCGCGAACTGTGTCGCTTTCCCCGCGCGCGCGTTTTCGCACCGTGCCATGAGCTTTAGGTCGCAGAATATGAGCATTTGACAGTATACAAGCAACCATTGTTGCGTGGGCGCTATCACAGCTGTTCAAAAATAATTTCATTGTAGAGACTTCGACGCCTACGGGGACTGTGATGTGCCGTCACGACGATTCAATCTTTTTTTTTCTTCTAAATTCTTTGACCTTTCAATACTATTTCTCGAGTTGCGTCGCACTGTATGTTTATCGGTGTTCTCTGCGTGCAATTTCCCGCTGCTCCTTTTTTGTAATCCAGTGCATTAATTCATAACACAAACATGACCATATGCCATGCTTTCTTTAAATGTGCTTCTTACCGCTGCCTTTCCACTCCACTGAACTTACCAGTATCTATAGCATCGACAAGTTCTTAGACCAAACCGTCACGACATTAGTCGGGCAGCGGACTCGGGCGAGCGTCTCAGTGCGCGTTTTCAGAACATCGCAGACCGGGCGCCGTAGCAGAAATCTTCCTCGCGTCTGTGCTTGCTGCATACCCAAGTTGTAGCCGATGACTGTTTGCCGGTTTTATGTTTCGCGAGCCAAGCTTCACGCAGCTTCTTGTCCTGCGGCTACGTGAGATAAGGCTGACACCGGCCTCCGTTACGTGCGTCCGGCCCTGCAGCACCGAGCAGTAATGTTGCGCGCCTTCAAAGGCAGCCACTACCTATTGTAGTGCTTTCAAGCGTTGTAAAGGAGACACTCGAAGCGGGAAAATTTCACCACTAAATGAGGACCGCAGCGTACGAGGGAATTTAAACTCGTTTTCAGCTTGCTTCGGCGCGCCCGAAGCAGCCGACGCGGCCGCTATGTCCACGTGATCCCTCCTAGCGCGTCATGCTGATGGTGGCGCCAGCTTTTCCAGTGGTGGAGCTCGAGGCCAATAGTATGACAGTAGGACTTTCCGACCTTCCATCCCAAGGTGACACAGAGCAGTATATGAAATACCGTCAGGTCCAGGGGCAGAAGATCGTCTCGACGCAGCAAGTGCAGCTTCCAATTCCGGCATCGTGAAAGGAAGGTCAAGACGATCATCTTTAGGAGGTAGCACGGGTCGATCCAATGTTCGACATGCCGAAACATCCGTACGGTTGACTCTCTTACAGAAGTCTTCGGCAATCTGCACTTTCGTCAGAGGTTGGGGAAGTGCTAGAGCGCGGAAAGAATGATTTTGTTGAGGTGGGGCACGAAGGCTTCGTACTATCTGCCAGATCCTAGAAAGTGGCTTTCGAGGATCCAGAGACGAACAGAAGGTCCTCCACCGTTGTTTTCCCATTTTTTGAAGGTGACGCCGTATTTTTTGTTGAGCTAGTCGACATAAGACGAGGTCTAATGACGATTGAGTTCGCCTAACCTTCTTTTCCGCTCTACGACGGATCGCTCGGAGCCGTTCATATTCAATATCAATCGCCGTTCTGGATGTAGGTGCACTGATGAACTTAGTTGTCTTCTGCACTGATGATACAATGATGTCTTCTATATCAGATGGTGAAGTGATGTATCCGCAGTGCTCTTCGACATATGTAGAGAATGTGGACCAATCAGTGCAGCATTGCTTATGCAGTTGATTGCATAAACCAATTCATCTGCACGTATGTTGGTATATGAACGCTCCCATGCGTTTCTATGTCCAAGCACCAGTTGACTAAGGGCAGGAGGCTCTGAGATACAATAGCGAGGTCTAAGCAACTTCCGTAGGTAGTGCCGCGGATGTAAGTTGGAGATCCATCGTCGATGACAGCCAGACCTTCAGTGTCTATGAAATCCATCAAGTTCCTATCCCGACAGTTCATTGCGACACTTCCCCAGTAAGGATGATGAGCATTCAAGTCTCCAATAACAACATGAGAGCCTGGGAAACATTGTAACACAGTGGATAGATAAGAGAGTTCAAGTCTTCGCCTAGGCGGTATGTAGGCGCCGATGATTGAAAACACATGTAGTTTATGTTTTAGCATCACACACACATATTCATTGCTGTCATCTGGAGTGATCTTGTTCCGCACAAGCGTCATGTCACTGCGTATACGCATTAACACTTTGCTCTTGGGTGCATCTTCACGTGACCAGAGCTTAACGTATTCAGAAAGGCGAAATTCCGACGTAAGATTTGGCTCGCATATCCCGATCACTGGGAAGTGGTATTTGTAGACTCGTTGCCTAAAGTCAGACATGCGGCCGCCTAGACCTCGAGCATTCCATTGCATTATAACAGAATGATGCATCTTCTGTTCCATTGTCCAGTGTTTTATCGTGAAAGCCATAATTAACACCCTTATTTTAGAGCCGCTAATAGCGGCTCCATAGCATCTAACGCCTTCACGACCGATAATGCAGTAGGCGTTGCCAATCCGGAGAGTAATATACGCATAGTGTTTACTAGCTGTTTAAGCATGTCTATCACCTTTTCATTTCCAAGCCTTTCATTACCCTCCCGGCAATTGGGGAGCGCTGAAGGAGTATCTCCTCCGGAAGCCCTTAGTGGTAGCGAAGGCCACTCTACAGGCAAAGAGGTTGAACGCACGTTGGCTGACACCTCATTCCTTGACGGGCGCGGAGGTACTGGAGGAGGCGCATCTTGTGTGTGCTGACCTCGCTCTCTCTGCGGCACGTTTTGCATCCAAGTACTCAAGGAAGTGCCTCTTTCCGCCGGGGCTTGCTGTGGGAGCGGTCACGCCTTTGCCGCAACCGGCGCGTTTCCTTGCGGACGGAATCGGCGGCCTCCTTATGCGTGGCAAGGAATGGGCGCTACAATGGCACATCCCACCAACGGAAGATTGGTTAAGCCATTGAAGGTACATAGTGTGACAACGCTAATATATTTTTGGGAAGATCGATGCGTGTTGGTGGTTGCGATTTCCATACCATGACGCATACCGACAATGACGGAGAGAGAGAGAAAAACAACTTGATTTCGTCAGGCGGAGGTGAATTCGTTCATGATGTCCTTAGCCGGGGCAGATAGCCGTCAAGCACCATTTGACGGCAACCTCTTCGGCTCGCTGGCCTGCCCGGAGTGGAACGTCCAGGCTGGATCTGAGCAGCAGCACCTCCCATTATTCAAGTGAGAGTGTGGCCAGGACAATTGAAGGATGTGGGTCCTCCTCACAGTCTCAAAAGATATGACTAAGTGTGGATAACTCGCCGTACATGTGGCAGTGGAGATTGAACCGGTCTGTTCACCCTTTATTGGACGTTCTCATACCGACAAAGAAGGATCCGCCATTAAGAGTGTCTCCTTGTTGATTATGATGATTATTTTCATACCATGGCACGTACCTACAACAGCTGATAGGCCAAGGAACCTATCCGCATTTTTATTATGTTCATGATTTTCATACTATGCCACATAACCACAACAGGGCATTGACCTAAAAGCGGGCGGTACAAATCGTACCGCCATCTCACTCTTTAATGTGATCGTGTGATGTGTGTAGTGCGCGATATAGTGCGGTGGTCAGAAAGGACAGAAGCAGACGACAAGAAATGCGCGCGCCGAGGCAAATTCCGCGCTGGAGAGAAAACGACAACGCCGAAGAGCGTCTGGCACGTGAATGCGTGGCGCATGAAACGAAAACAAGAGAAAAATGCCAACCAAATAGGAGAAACTACGATGCGTCAAACAGCCAATAAGAAAACGACTAATCGGCCAGAGCGGAAGAAAAACCGAGGCGCGCTCGCAGAAGGAGGGGAGACGCCGGAAGAGTTCCAGGAAGCTACGCCAGGAGAAGGTCGGCCACCGGACCGAGAGTTGAAGACGGGCCGTCAGGTTCCGGACCCGAGCCAACAGGACTTCGCCCGACCGGGGCCTCCTGCCAAACTGTTCCTGTGCGTCGCCACTCTACCCGATTGTGCCGCTAGCTGCCCAAGGCCGGCGAGTTTCTGCACCCGTGGGCAGGACGAGAGCAGTCGGGCTACGGGCCCGAGTTCTACGCCCAGTTGCCCGGCCAGAACGCCCCGCCATCTACTCGTGCCGCCTGCTGCCCGAGGCCGGCGTTCGAGCTTCTATGCCCATGGACAGGACGAGAGCAGTTGGGCTATGGGCCCGAGTTCTACGCCCAGTTGCCCGGCCAGAACGCCCCGCCATCTACTCGTGCCGCCTGCTGCCCGAGGCCGGCGTTCGAGCTCCTGTGCCCGTGGGCAGGACGAGAGCGGTCGGGCTACGGGCCCGAGTTCTACGCCCAGCTGCCCGGCCAGAACGCCGCCGCCGTGTGCTCGTGCCGCCAAGCCGCCTGCCTTCTGTCTCAAAGCCAGAGCTAGGGCGCTATGGCCGTCTGATCAACGGGTCAACACCCCCACCTTTGGTGAGACCGGCGCAACTTTTCTCATCATCTTGTCGCCGCGTGTCCACGTCGAGACTATTAAGCGCCCCTGACATCGTGGGAAGCCCGGACTCGCGCACTGGTTAACGCCACCCTAGCCCTGAGTGTGTTTCTTACCGCGGTGTCTGTTCGAATGTTTATTTTATGCTTTCTTTCTATTTCTTTCTGTTTCTTTCTATCATTTATTTTATGCTTCTTTGTAGTTTATTAAAAGTTTGTGTGTGTGTTTTTGAAACCAACAGCTTTGTCTTCAATTAAGTCCTCGGAGGCTCCGCCTCCAAGAACCGTCAGAAGCGTTAAATACAAGAACGTGCACCCATACTGTGACTTCATAGGGTGTGTTTGTTACATTTACGGCCAGCATCGGGGGCAGTGTACATAGGCGGCTAAGGAAACAGCCGAGACAGCTTCGAGGCCAATAATGGTACGCCTTTCTAGCCGTTTGGAAGACGCACGGAAGACGCTTCTCCGACGTGTCGCCACCTCGCGACGACAAGAAAAAGTTGAGGAAAGCACGGAATATTTCTGTAGTTTAAGTATCTGCGCTTACAAAGATGGGGAAAACATGATGTAGATTACATTAACGGTGTAGGATAGCGTGTCTACGCTTTCTTGTCAGCAAGCAACCGTCCTGTCGCGTCCTGTTCAACCGCATTCTTGTTTTGACAGGAAAGTAGCCGGCATCGTTCTTGACTTCGATGCAGCTTTCACGAAGCTTTCTACTTTAAAGTCTTCGTGTGAATCGGAACGAGACTTAAGACGGCAGCTGTCCGCTTAGCCGTCTACTTAGCCGTCTGCGGTGAGTATGGGAACACAGCCATACTCGCAGCGGAGGATCGGGCACGACGCGCATTGGCATATTGAGAACCATGGTGATAACTTTTCCATACAATGGCGCATACCACAGCGGGCGATCGGCGAAGTAGCCGCTATCATTGAAATAAATATGATTATGTGAAGAAATATACGCAAATATGATATTTGTCCTATAGCGTAATAGGGATGAGCGAGAGCAGATGCGGCACGCCAGTTTCCTTTACGCGAAAAACGAAGGAACGCAATGGATAAATATATTACACCTTATTAACCACTTCACGAAAGCTTTGTCTCACATGGATTCCAACTTGCGCGTTGGATCTTTATATTTCTAGTAAGATGTGTTACCAAAATGGACAATGGAGAAATTGGTGCTCGTAACACAAGTGGCGATTATATGCACAGTAAACCACCTGACATAGCCACGAGCATAGTCAGGGACATAATACGTGCATATAGATCGCAGCGTTTACTTGCTCAGTGGCATTAGCGGGCCCTCTGTTGAGAGAGAAACGGCCGAAACAAATAGGCTGTAAACAAATAAACACAGTGGGTCATACTGAGATATGGTATTATAAACCCGGCTTGCTCGCACAACTTTGGTGCACGAGTGCTCTCAGATTGTTCATCTTTTCGGTATTCGTTTTCTTTATAGCACCAATTGCCAAAGTTGCAAACTAATCGTGCTATAGGAAAATGGGAAATACTGTCACTGGCAACAGTGGCATTGCACGAGCCACAACTTAGAGGGCTCTGTTCATGCAGTTATCCTGACCAGCCACTTTTCACCAGCCCCCCTCTGTCTCAACGGCTGTCGTCATGGCGGCGCATCGTCACACTGCCCTCCCGGACGGCGCTGCATCATTTACACATGGTGAAGCTGCGGCTGCGTGACCATTCGTGGCCTGCTGACGACATCGACGATATCATTCCATTTGAATAGCCAGTACTGACGCCTACTCTTCACTGACAGCAGTGGCATTGCACGAGGAACAACTTAAACAGAGTTCCCTGTTTACGCAGGTACTCTTACAAATCTTTTTTTTTTCATACCACTGCCACTGCTGCCATCAACTGTGTTCTCCTCCTTCTTGTGCCTGGGAGTTTGTGTTTCATTCTGTACCATGCCAACTAATGCTGAACTCTAAAAAAATTGAAGGTCTAGAGGGCAAAATTAACACTTTAACTAAAGACACTTCTGATAAGGTGTTCGGCATGTTTTTGTTAAAAACTAAATATTGCGGCATTCGTGTTGTGGAATTAAAAAAGGAACTTGAGTTCCTCCAATCAAATGCACAACACTTGAAGGAACTTGTCGAGGACCTACGTAGCAGAAATGGTTCATGGCAAAAATGCCTCATTGGCATGCGGCCTACGAGAGGTACTGGGACTTACCCAGCACCTCCACCACATGTCACGTAGTAGTGACGGTAAAGAATGCAGCAATGCTGTGAATGACCAAACTAACCTTTATTGGGTGAACCTGTGACCACAAGAACAGGCTACACTCAATGAACAGCGATAGCTGCAAACACAGCCAGCGATCGTCGAAATCTGATCCACCGGTCAAGCGCGCTGGCCTTCATACCTCAGCCATCGAACGTTCCAGAGTATTCGCTGGTGCCCGCGTGTCTTCTAAAGATTTCTCCACTATTCGCGGCACGCATAAATGCAGTCACATTACACTAGGTTCAGTGACAACAGACAGCGGACAGAACCAACGAAAACATTCCAGAAATTTCCGATACATGCAGGCGTGTCCCTCGCTGAGCGATAACATTTATTAGACGGTGAAAAACGCTCAACCGAAAAAGGTAAAGACGTCTACGTGTCAATGTGCAACCCAAAACTCAAAACCACTCATTCACTCACAATGTCTAAGAACTTCGAGTTATACTCACGCCTCAGCAACGTTGAGATCAAGGGCGTGCCCTGCTCCAAAGGGGAGGACTGTATCGCAATCATGGAAATGTTAGGGGAGAAAGCTGGCTGTCCCATATCGCTTAATAATATCGACATTGTTCATCACGGCCCTACGCGGTCTAGCGATAAAAAAAACATCCTTGCACGTTTTCGCTCCCGAACTAAGAAATCTGACTTCGTCAGTAAAGCACGTAAGCCCACGCTTTGTGTTAGTGATCTAGGCTTCTCTAGCATTTCTAACAAACCCACCTTTGCAAACGATCATCTGACCCTATGTAAGAAAGCCCTGTTTTCCAAAGCCCTGAGACTTAAGAAATAAAAGAATTTCATGTGTTTTTGGTCTTACAGCTGTCAATTCAAGGCTGGAAATACTGCTGCCAGTAAAGTTTTAAGCATTTTAACGATTATTCCGACTTGACTAGAATAGACTAACAGCATAGCAACCAGTGTTCATTGTCGCGCTGCTTATTACATCAGTAATGGTCTCTTTCCTGGAACCTAATCAAGTTCATTCTTTAATCAGTGCATTTCATTCCATCAGTCATTTAAATCCTAGAAGTCTTCGCAAAGACTTTGGCTAGATTGATCATTTCCTTTCATCATGTTCTAGCTCAGTCTCACTAAATGCTTTAACTGAAACTTTGTTGTCAGACGATGATAAAAATCTTTATTGCTTCCTTAACTACACTTCAGAGTATTGTAACAGATCGATAGCAGTCATGGTAGAGTGGCGATATATATTTCTCCTGAGCTTGTTTATCGCAGACCACATATTCTACACTTATCCATCACTAATTGATGAAATAGTCAACTGTTCTCCTTCTAATGATTACAAATATTTCATATTTGGTTACATTTACCGTTACCTTTCATCAGTCAACGACTTTTCATATAATCTTGATCATAGTTTACATAGCGTTTCACTAGAAAACATAAATGTCATTATGATGGCAGCCATTCACATGAACCTACTCAATGACACATCACCGAGAGTTATTTCTTAGATCACTCTACTACAAAACAAAAGATACGAATGCTTGTTCGGTGCTTCTATACGACAGGTTTCTAATGGCAGAGGGACGCTAGTTGATCACGCGCTCTCTAACTTACTAACTTCACCAGAGGTGAAAGTTCTCGATATTAACATAGCTGATCATTACCCATTGATTCTACGCTTTAATTATGACTCCAGTCTTTACCCTCTTCCACACTGTAAATATGTACTGTAATAGTATAGAGTGGTCTGAAATCAGAACTTTTATTGATCGTGAGAAAGCATTTTCTAAGCTTCTTAATGTAATTATATGACATGCTCATAAGTTCACCTGTAAAAGAAAATGTACAAAAGCCCTTCCTTTCTCCCACAATCCAAGGATATCTAAGAAGTTATTAGCAGCTTTGTGCAAAGTAGATAACTTCTACAAAAAAACTAAAGACCAGGTTTTCAATCACAAATTAATTGCCCGATATAAATAGTTACGTAACTCTATAAACAGCTAGTTAAAGCGGCAAAACGGTTATATCTCGAACGAAAAATCTTACAAATAGGCAATAATGCCCCTTTCAAATGTAACATTGTTAACTCGTTTCTAAACAGCCATGGTCGACCAGAACAGGTATGAAAATTATGTACAACAGCTCAGAGTATAACTCCCCTATCCAAATAGCCAACGCCTTCAGCTCCTATTTTTTGACAGTGACAAACCCTCTCCTTCACAAATCGGTGAACTTAATCGTCTCCCTCATTCATTTTTTTTTCTTATTCCCACAATACCAGAAGAAATATATCAGGTTATAAGTGACCTGAACCCACCAGTGCAGGAATTGATAAAGTTCTACCTACTACAACTAAAATGATTGCGCACCTAATGTCGGATTAGGTGTTACGTTACTAATTTGATTTTCAAGACTGGCTTCTTTCCTAACAAGCTTAAGAGCAGTAAAGTTATCCCAGTTCTAAAAAAGGGGGACAGCAAACTAATACATACCTACCATAATATTTGTACTTTACCTTCTGTCAACAAAGTTCTCAAGAAAGTAATCGTATTATGTCTAGCCAATTCAATATTCAATATTCTCTCTTCATGCCAATTTGGCTTTCGTAATGGATACTCCACAGATTTGGGACTTATACATGTAACTGACCAATCCAAACAAATAATTTACGAAGGTATATTTGCAGGTTCAGTCTTCATCGATCTGACAAAGGCATTCCCCTGCGTAACCATAGAATCCTTTTTGCTGAGCTTCAGGCTGTTGGTGTATGTGATGGCGCCCTCTCACTATTAAAAAGCTACTTAGCTAACCGAGTTCAGGTTGTGTCTGTGTCTAATCTCTATTCCAGACAACAAACCGCTAACATTGGTGTCCCTCAAGGATCCATCTTAGGACCACAACTGTTTTTTATCTATAGTAATGATCTGCCTAACTGTTTATTGTCTACGAAGTGCATTCTGTACGCTGATGATACCATCATATTTACATTTGATAACAACCTGTCACTGCTTATTAATGGGCTAAATACCGATAAAAAATCTGTTCAGTTTGAGTAATGCTAGCTTATTACCTAATAATGCCACCAGGACTAAATTTGCTGCATATTTCTCCCATTAACAAGACTCGACATCCTTCCCTTCTTCAACTCTTGTCTCACACTCCATCTCTCCCAGTCCATGCTCATCTTTCCTTGGGATTTCTCTTGACTGTAACTTGAAATATGAAGATCACATTTCGCACATAAAAAAGAAAATAGCATACGGTATTCGCATTCTAATTAAAACCCGTCCCTACTTTCCATCTGACACATTCATCTCACTATACCACTCATTCATTCACTCTCATGTTAACTAAGGCATAATATGCTGGGTAACACTTATAACACTCAATTGGCATCCTTCCAGGTAATCCATAACCAATCAATAAGAATTTTTAAAAGTAGTACATGCTTTCCAAATGAAAAATCACTATTACATGAAAGAACATCCTAACCATTTCCGAAGTCACCAAATACAATCTAGGGATTTTAGTCTACAAATATATGACTGAGGAAGTAGCACCAATCTGCTTCTAACTTTGTTACCTGATAGCTCACAGTCATTTGCACTCAGTAGTAATTTCCTTCTACTTAAAGTGCGGACTAAATATTGTCACGTGGTAGTGACGTTAAAGAACACAGTAGCAGTACTGTGAAAGACAAACTACACTCTAAAAAGTTTAACACCCTTAAGGGTGTAAATGACTTGTCCCGTGGGTGACACCCTTTTTGGGTGTATTGCTACACCCCAAGCAAAGGGTGCACATTAACACCATACAAAAGGAGGGGTGTTAATATGACGTCACCTCACCTATGGGTGTAAAACCAAACAACACCCTTTCTATATGGGGTGTAACGCAGACACCACCCTTTCAATATGGGTGTAGCATGACAACACCCTTCCAAAAGGGTGTTATCCCTGCAAGTATTTTAGCGTTCACTACAGCCGTGTTGTTAATGGGCAGACTAGCTGTTGTGAATGCTGCCTAGCCTTAGCTATGGTACTACCTTGTTCAGTATGAGCCAGAATCTGTGAGGCGTCGTCATATTGCGCTTCTGGTCCGTCATGTGGTAGCATAACGTGCGGCCCTTTCAGGCAAACAATTTAAGGTTTCGCCATTGCAGCAAGGCACACACGCCATGCTTTCGTAATCTTCCTCTGCAGTGATAGTACACTGCCGGCAGGATGCAGAGCGCAATAACAATGCGCGCTGCACTAAGGACACAGGATCTCCCGCACCTTGGTGCACCAGTACTTATAACTCCGTGGAAACAGCACACAGCCAAAAGCATAGTTACATGCATTTCAGAAATGATTAAAAACCTCCACTTTTCTTGGTCAAAAATTTTCGCAACACCAGCTCGACCAGGAGGGAAAGACACCACAGCTCGCTGCTGTAGCTCATATTGAATGCAATAGAGCGCAAGCAATGCATGTATTGGCGACGGTAACAAGTGCAGTACTACAGAAGCATACGTTTGCCTGTCAAGCAGTTTTTTGCCGTTTTAAGCACATATTTTATACCTCTATTCATCAAAGTTGTCATTTATCTCCACGGGATACTTCTACTAGTACCTTCACATATATGACTTAAAGGTAGCACTGAAAGCCCAAGAACAAAGTGCTTCCACGTCGAATAATGTTTCAGCATTTACAAACAAAACAGCATGTGTAGCTGTGCATGCTGTTCAATATGTAAGCATGCACTATTTTCTGAAATATATGTATGCTCCATTTACTGACAGTGACCTGCTTATACCCAATAACAGTGTATTTTTCACCATGTGCTTGCATTGAATATTCTACAGGTATTGTAAGTTAAGCTACCAGAATAACAATCAGCTAGTCTAAGGTTACCTAATTGAACAAAATCATTGTAAAATTTGTGACGAAATGTCAGAAGTATTTATTTCATTCAAGAGAAATGGTTACATAATAATGTTTGCATGTTTTAAAAGTAAAAAGGAGGATGAGTAAAACCATACCAATACAAAGACATAAGAACCGAATAATGGCACAGGCTTGCTCAATTAAATTTTAAGCAGAACAGTTTTTTTAAATAACTTCACTACGAACTATCACATGTTTTCACTTGAAAAGCACTGCATCTTATTATAAAGCAAAAAAATAACCGGTCACATAAGTAAGAACAAATCTGAGTGTGTCTTTAACACAAGGATGAAAAGTTGGGCGAGTTGGTACAGTAACCTGATCTTGGATTGTAGCGCGAAGTGACACGGACACAGACTAGAAGCAGACAGGATGAGCGCTAACTCTCAACTAAATTTTTATTGAAACGAAGAATGAATATATATATATATATATATTTATTTATATATGTGTGTGTGTGACTGCAAAAAAACGCAGCACATGTAAATGAATATTGAATACATAGTAGTAACATGAAGACGACAAACAAAAGCTATCAGCCATCAACTGCGTGGCAAATCTGAGTGCAAGCTATTCTCTTATCAAGTATACCTGTAGGCATTGCGACCAATGTGCTCCCAAGATGTATGAGGCATTCGTCATTGCAGAGTTGTAAGGACATGACAATCCTAGGATGATTATGTTCTTGAGGCTTTTTCCCCCACTTTCCATCTTTTGAAACATGTATACTTTAGTCTGGAAAACAAAAATGCTACAACTGGCGTGTGATAAGTTTTGCATCTTATTTCCTAGCAGCTCACTGAAAAGAGCCACGATGACAAGTTTAAATGCTGTTACCTCATCAGACATTCAAATTTCTTAAACACAAACAAAACCAGATAGGCATTAGAGTGAGCATAACTTAAATACATTACACTGGTTTAAAGTTATTGCACCACTTTGGGCCAGGTAAAAACGTTAGAAACATCAAAAATGTTAAGATTCTACGGCCAACCATGAAAACTAAATAGAAAAAATCATTAAGCTTTCTTAAACGGGTACAGGAGCTTTACAACTGGCTATCTTGGTGATGGACACGCAGATAGATGAGCAGCCATTCCACTGAGACGAGAATGTTGAGGGCTTCGCATGGAAGTCTGTGAGACACTGCAGAGTAGTTCTTAGTCCACATGAAGGAGGTTGCTTGCATACACGCCTGGGCCACCATACTGAATGCAGTGTTACCGGAACCCTTTTCCCCTGCATTGTGGTAAAAAGCATGGTTAAGTTTATACGATATTTAATATGCAAAAAAAGAGGTGAGGCATGCAGACAGGACACGAGAGTAGAGAAGTGAACACGAACGCGAAAAACATGAAAATTTTCATTAAATTGTTTTATTAGATAAAATTTTTATACTATGTGTCATTCATTATGAGGGTTCATAACCGCAACACATTTCATATATAAGCAGGTAGAATTATCACCTTGGTCAGTTTGTACAAGCTCGTTTGAGGCAAGAAATCGAGTTTCACAAACACAACCTCAACATTCTTGATTGAAAAAGGAACACCTTAGATGACATGCAGTCCTGTGAGTGGGAATGGCACAGTTCAAGAAAAATAAATTAGAACTCACAGACCGATCCTGAAAAAGGAATAAGCACCTGCTACTGCAAAAAGCGAATTAATTGATAGGTTTTAGTAGCACAAGGGCATCTTTGGCCAATGAGCGCCAAGTCTATACTGCAAAAGATAAAGTTAGTGCATCTTTACGAAGCAAATATATAAAGATGACTAATGCCTCTCTGCACTAGTTGCTTTGCTCTAGCGTGAAGTCATTTTAATGCATGCACACGTACGTACACGTGCTACACCCAAATGTAACAGCTGCAGAATTAAAATTGGGCAGCAACAAAGTCGCAACCTTTAACCATTGATCACAAGCTGTACTAGTGACTGGAGGTAGTACCAATATCGCCAATGACTAGTTGCACTCTTTCTGCCCGACGTTATGCTGCTCTTGTTGTCAAAGATGAGTTACAGTCGGCATTGAGGGATAGCTGCCCTCAAGAGCAGCTCTTATTTTTGTGTTATTTCTAACCAGAGACCAATGAAGTAATATATTTTTAGAAAGAGAATGACACCGAAAATTGAGTACGTAAAACGTTTGGTACATTTTCCGGAATTAACTTGGGGGTTAACAGCTAAAGCGGCAATCCAGACACTAGAACATGTTTTGACATGTTTGCTACCGGTGAATGCTGGAAAATATGTTGGCATTCTGTAGTTTTGTCCAACAATGCAAAATGGATTCTTAATAACTGAGGAAATGAATGGAAAAGTATCATGAAGTATATTTCGTGAATGTAATGCAGAATCACTCAACTTCTGTTGCTATATAATCTCCACTTGATTAACCTGCACTTTCTGAACTAGTTCAGGAGGTACTGCATTTCACTACTCATTCCACCAGTTCAACGTGGCAGCAACTGCACATTGTGATTTGTTTTACTTAGTGCAGGCTATGTACATGGCGAGTTCACAGCATTCCCTGCACTCGGCCGAAAGGTAGTTCATGTTTACGCAGCAGGTGTGGTGCCGCTTCTGCACGAGCGAGGCGCAGAAATCAGAGTTTCATAAAATAATTACTAGAGGGAACTCTGACGTTAGTGTCCACAGGAGATCAAACAAGAACGGCTGTACCAGCATGGAAATTATGGGAAGTACATGGATTTGCCTAAACTTCGTCTGTTTGGCTTCAATCGGCTTTGTGACTTTGTATTCTAGTCATTTTCAACAATATACTGTGTAATAAATAAATAAACATTAAAATCGTCCGACGACAGGATTCAGACACAGGAACTCTAGAATAGAAGTCTGATATTGAAGCCATTAAGCCACGGAGGCATGTAACGACAAGAAAGTGCAACGCCCTGATGAATTTATCGCGGGCATACTAGTGCCTTGAGACGCTTGGTGCCCTTCGATTTGGCTACCTGGACAAGCTCAATCGTTGCAATTAATAGCAATTGTGCGTGTTGGCGCCGTCTTCTGCACTTCGAAGAGTATAGACTGCGCTGAAATTTACGACAATAAGATTTATATAGCGTATAATATACGAAGCCACAAGAACGTCTGAATTCACAAGCACGAATATCAGACAAATCCATGTGCTTCCCATCATTCCCATGGTGGTACGACTGCAGCGCCAGAGTTCCCTCAAGTAATTACTGCAAGAAACTCTATGGCAGAAATAACCGAAGTGCCTCGCATATTGTTCTGGAGTAATAAACTAAGTTTTGCTGGTCCCATCAATCTTAATGGTCATTAATTCCAAGTTTTAGTGCAGTCACATGTCTAGTAGGCAATTGTATTTTGCATAAACATTGCAAAGCCAACTGTGATGAATGTTCACTCTGGTAAATTGTTTATGATCGAGTAGCATAGACTACTGAAGCAATCTCTGGAAGGCCAGTGAAGTAATTTTCTTATTAGCAGCCTTTAAACAGCATTCGAGCATATGACACATGCACGTCAGATATGCAGATAATATTTCCTTGACTAAGCAAGAAGCGATGCTTCATGTTCCACGAGGCTACTTCTATCAAAGCAGTATTGGTGCTCTCTAAAAACAATGCCAATGCAGATGATCGAAATATTTTCAGGGGCAACAGCTATGCCTGAAATCACGCTAGATTAGTTTTTTTAAACACATGCTCAGACCATGTTAGAAGTGCTTCTTAAAATCCTCCTATTTATTAGACTAGTCATATATCTGTACACAAAGGCTACTAATTAGGTCCCATGCTATATCATCTTAACAAAAACTTCACTTAGTAATACACATGCTGTGATAAGATTTGAGACCACATTGAGATGCTGAACAAGGTGAATTCATTATTTTTAAAATGAAGCTCCTGTTCTTCCAAACGAGAAGAACGGATACTGAGGGTCTAAATTTTTCTGAATCACAGCTGGAAGATGCCAGGGAAGGCACGTGAAAACTTATTTGTAATTTTCTATTTAAATGTAGAAATGATAAAAGGAAATGAAAATGGTAAAAAAACAGGCATGGGGGGGAGAACGAAGCTACAGCCTTTGCATTAGGCATGCGATGCACTAACCACTGTGCCACCGAGGCAGCATTCAACCGTCCACAATGGCCCCTCAGATTGTCGACGCTCGAACACGGCCGTAGTACCACAGTGGTTAGTATATCACATGCGTAATGTGAAGGTTATGGGTCCGTTCCCCAGCAAGAGGTGGATATCTTTTAATCCACTTTCACTTACCTAGAATTTATCATTTCTATACTTCATATAAAAAACTTAAAACATGTTCCTCTATGCTTTCCTTGGCCTCATTATCTGCTGGCTTCTTCCAGTTCTGTTACTTCCAACACTTATACATATTCTAATCTGGTAAGTAAACAGTTTTGCATGATGCTGGAATGCAATATAAAACATTATTGCAGGGCCATGTTATGTGGAATGCCTTACATTGCCCAGGCAAAGTGTATAATGTCAATCTGAAAAAAAATTCCCACTTAAGGCAGAAATGGTGTGTACTGCTGTGTGCAACAGGGTTTAACGAAAACAACTTCTTCAGAAATAAAGCCACCAAACAACGAGGAAATATGAAAACTAGATCAAAATTTGTGCAGTTGCATGTTAAAAATTTAGCACAGCAACAGATGAAGACATAATGAAGGAAGCGCGAAGATAGTTTATTTTGGACACACGAGGCAATATACTTGAAAGATGCATATGAGCTTACACGTGGAGAAATATTGTTTATGTAGCAGCTAAACTACGAACAGGCCTAGAGCACGCTGATACAAGGTGTCGAGCATGCAAATCTTATCATGCCCTTAAGTCAAAGAAACATGGCTGTTTCTCATGACTCGCTACACATGGCTGGCTCACACAACTGAGCCACTTCTATATATGCTTTGTAATTACCAGGTGGTCTGTATGACATGTGCAAGCTTTAAATATGTATAAGTGCCACGTAGCTAGACAGCACCAAGGTAATGTCGTTTGCCATCGTTTTGAGGAAGTGAAACCAATTCTTGCATTTTTCCTAATTAGGTAATTAGTTATTAACAATTATTTGACTGCTCAAATATTTCATTCAAAGCAAAAGTGTCAGTGCGAAAATTGTAGAGCATCCTGAAAAATTCCCAATCCAGCTTTCTACTGCTCAGTAGGTGCAACAAATTTTTTTTTCGAGCTTGAAAGAAGCCAGTGAACACATGCAAGAAGTGCCGTGCAACTAACCGCTCGTGCACCTGAACACCATTTGACTCTTCCTTTCATGCTTAAAAAAACTTTTTGAAAAGAATATTTTAGAAATTGATTAATTATTATTGACTATGTTTTAGGCAAAATGCATGAAATGGTGTGACTGCCACTTCCATTTTCGGCGACATGAATTGACTCCATTTGCATGTCCAAATCCAGCTATACATGGTGCGTGTTTTGAGCTGGTTCTGTAATTTAGGCTGGTTTTGACTAATTGAAGCTTCGCACCCTAATAATGGAGTCTAGCCTAAAAAGAAATTGGTACATAAACGGTTGCTGTCAGTACTCCATGTTGTATCTGTGCAACGTTTATCAAGCGTATTCTCTTGTTACTGTGCGCCGCGTATCTGATGCACGCGGTCATTGTTCACAAGCGCTATTGTATCGCTAGCCAATCGCATGCCTCGGCTGCACCCATGCTCCCTTTATAAGGCGAAGCCACTGAATCGTTGCTGTCTGTTATGTTCATGTTGCTGTCCGAACAAATACTTGACTTCACGGCGTCTCTGGTCAACATGGCGACGAAGATGGGATCGTTCGGGCAGAGGCAATGACCAAGCCTGAGGAAACGGCAACGACGCCACGGCAAGCGAGGACATCAGTGATGACCAACACCCTGGGATCTTTGGCCGAGTTCTGCCCAGACTCTGGCAATATCGAAGTCTACCTGGAAAGGTTCGACCTGTATGCAACCGCCAATGGAATAGACTCAAGTAAGAAGTTGCAAGTCTTCTTAACAATCCTGGGTGAAAAGGCTTACGTGACTCTGCGTAGCCTGCTGCTGCCGAAGAAACCAACGGAAGTCAAGTACGAAGAAGCTACAGAAGCTCTCCGAAAGCACTATGCTCCAAAACGGTCAGTGGTTACCGAACGGTATCGCTTTTACCAGCGAAAGCAAGAGCCGGACGAAAGCCTAAAGCAGTTCATCGTCGAGCTGAAAAGACTGGCTGCAACGTGCTCGTTTGGAAGCTTTTTGGAAGAAGCGCTCCGGGATCGACTGATTGCTGGACTCAGGACGGATTCGATTCGATGCCGTCTTCTTGCCTTGTCAGACGACGAAGTCACCTGGGAGCGAGTATGCAAAATTGCCACCGCCTTGGAAACTGCCCAGAAAGACACCCGAGAAATGCTACCGGAGGGGTCAACCGCCAGTCCTGCCGACGTTTACTGTCATCGGGAGCCCACCACGCAAGGCAGGCGACACGCGACCAAGACGGCTAGCAGCGAGCAGCGTGCCCCCCAAAACGGTCCAAGGAAGCAACGTGGGAAAGGCATTGTTCGCGCCTGTCATAGATGCGGCGGACTGCACGCGCCAGTGAGTTGTCCTTTTCTCAAAAGTACCTGCTTCAAATGCTCGAAGCCAGGGCATGTAGCGAAAATGTGCAAAACTAAGGTCGTGCACAAAGTTGAGGAGACCTTGCCGTCAACAGACTTGCTGACTGTTAGTACGACTAACCAAGTTCATAGCTCTCCGCCTATTGTGCTTAAAGTAAAGGTAAATGGCAAGGAGATTCCGATGGAACTAGACACGGGAGCAGCTGTGACCATAATGTCTGAAAGAGACTTTGATGAAAATTTTCCAAATTACCCATGTTCCAAAGACGACGTGCGTCTAGGAGTGTATAATGGCACTGCACTTAAAGTGAAAGGCGTAGCAAAGGTCAATGTGTCTTATCAGAACCGAAGCTACGATCTGCCTCTGATAGTCGCAAAGCAAGAAAATGAAGCCCGCATGCCGACGCTTTTAGGTCGAGATTGGATGACTACACTAAAAGTTGACCTGCAAAATGCTGTTCAGCAGTTGCAACGTGACGTGGATAACGTACAGGAGGGCAGGCAGATGGTAGCAGCGGAAGCTGAAAAGAAGTTGAAACAGTTGTACGGTGATGTGTTTGAGCCAGGCTATGGTTCTATCAGAGGATTCACTGGTAGTATACGAATGAAAACCGATGTGCATCCAACTTTTTGTAAGGCGAGACCAGTACCATATGCCTTGCGCGAACAAGTGGAGAATGAATTGCGTGACCTTGAGAAAGCTGGTGTGGTGTACAGAGTCAGGCACAGTGATTGGGCTACACCGCTAGTTATCGTGCCAAAGAAAACAGGAAAAGAAATTAGGATATGTGGCGATTACACAGTCACGGTCAATCGGGATATTGAACTTGACCACTATCCACTGCCTCTGCCAGAAGACATATTCGCGTCACTGGTTGGAGGGACCGTGATCACCTTACTAGATTTGTCGAAGGCTTACCTACAGCTTGAGCTGGATGAGCAGGCACAGCAACTGCTCACGGTGAATACGCACATGGGACTTTTCAGGTTCCGGCGATTGCCGTACGGAGTGGCAAGCGCACCCGCAATGTTTCAGGCCGTGATGGACCAGGTTTTACAAAACATACCTGGGACAGCCTGTTACCTGGACGATGTGTTAATAGCAGGTAAAAACCTGACGGAGTGCTATCACCGTTCCCAGAAAGTGCTAGAAGCGCTTAGTAAGCACGGCATTCGTGTAAACGCAGGGAAATGCAAATTTTTCCAAGAAAATGTTTGTTACTTGGGGCACGAGCTAGACAAGCATGGCGTACACCCAGCAGCGGAAAAAGTAAAGGCGATTCGAGAAGCGCCAAAACCAAGTAATGTGACTCAGTTAAAGGCATTTTTGGGCCTAGTAAACTACTACGCTAAATTTTTGCCTGACCTAGCAAATGTGCTAGAACCTCTCCACCAACTGTTGCGCAAGGGCAGCACATGGAAATGGTCGAGCCAGTGTGACGCATGTTTCAGTCGCTGTAAAGATTTAATCAGTGAAGACACGGTCTTGGAACTGTATGATGTAACGAAAGAAATACAGCTGACATGTGACGCTTCTGCTTACGGCTTAGGCGCAGTGCTGTCGCACGTGGTTGAGGGCGTAGAGCGACCGATCGCGTTTGCATCGCGGACGATGACGCCTGCTGAGCGTAACTACGTGCAAGTGGAAAAAGAAGCGCTTGCAGTTGTTTTTGGAGTGAAGAAATTTCATAAATATTTGTATGGGCGTACGTTTAGTGTAATCACTGATCACCAGTCGCTCACAGTCATATTTGAAGCAAAGCACCACACAAATGCAGTAGCTGCAGCTCGTGTGCACCGCTGGGGAATTTTTCTTGCTAACTACAGTTTTCGTATTTTGCACAGACCAGGAACAAAGATAGCCAATGCAGATGGTTTATCACGCCTTCCACTGCCGGAAGCCGGTGACGAAGCAGAAGAAATCTTTTATTTTTCGCCTGTCAATAAACTCCCTATAACTGCGAAAGATATCGAGCGTGAAACTGTGAAAGATCCAGTTCTCAGTGCTGTTCGTGAAATGGTATGGCACGGATGGCCGCGGGCTGTGGACGCTCATTATCAGCCTTTCTTCGTGAGGCGATTTGAACTTTCAGTGGATTGCGGCTGTTTGGTGTGGAACAGAATCGTGATACCACATTCGCTTCAAAGTGAAGTTATGTGTTTGTTGCATGAGCAACACATTGGCATTACAAAGATGAAAGCTCTTGCAAGGTCAATGGTTTGGTGGCCAAAGATAGACAACTGCTTGGAACAAACTGTAAAGCAGTGTGAAATTTGTCAAAGCACAAAATCTTTGGTGCCACTAGCGCCGCTTTCATCTTGGAAGTGGTGCACAAGCAGTTGGGAGAGGATACATCTAGACTTTGCTGAAAAAGAAAAAAAGATGTTCCTTTTAGCTGTAGATTCCTATTCCAAATGGTTGGAAATAAGAGTCATGACGTCAACGACCGCGCAAAGCACGATCGAAACAGTGCGCTCGTTGTTCGCAAGTCATGGCCTACCTAAAGAGGTAGTCACTGATAACGGGCCGCAGTTTCGTGCAAAAGAGTTTGAGGACTTCCTATTGTCAAACGGGGTTAAGCACACGCTTACTCCACCATATCATCCTCAGTCCAACGGTTCGGCCGAACGTGCAGTTCAAACAGTAAAGCAGTCGCTGTTGAAGCAATTACTGGAAGACCAGAGGAATAAAAGTTCCAGGTCACTGCAGCACAGAATTGATAATTTTCTGTTCGCCTATAGAACAACGCCGCATACATTCACCGGCCAAACACCAGCTGAACTCTTTGTGAGGAGGAAGTTGCGCACAAGGTTGTCGTTATTGAAACCAGATATGCAGGATGCAATAAATGCCAAATGTGAGAGTAATGTACGTAGTGCAAACAAGAGGAGGAGTTCACCCAGAGTATTTTCTGTTGGGGATAGAGTGTTTGTGCGTTCAGTACGGGGGGAACAGGTGAAATGGCGTCCAGGCAAGATTGTGGATGTGAAATCGGCAATGACATACCTTGTGGTTGTGGATGGACAGACGCGGTTTGTGCACGCGGATCATTTACGACATTCTTGTGTAAAGCCTGGTAGTGTTGTGAAAGAAAAGGATGTACCTTTGCCACATGCAAGTGAACTGCTTGAAAGTGAAAGATTCCTTGCACCCGCCTCAAACCGGCCAGTGTTGGATCGTAGTGATGGTGGCCCACACTCACATGGAGCCCAAAGTGCATCATCGTCAGAACAAAACGATGCCGGTTCACCTGTGCTACCCAGGCGCAGCGCTCGTGATAAGCGGAAGCCGGATCGTCTGACGTATGACAGATTCTGATCTTGTTGGAGGGGAAGTGTTGTATCTGTGCAACGTTTATCAAGCGTATTCTCTTGTTACTGTGCGCCGCGTATCTGATGCACGCGGTCATTGTTCACAAGCGCTATTGTATCGCTAGCCAATCGCATGCCTCGGCTGCACCCATGCTCCCTTTATAAGGCGAAGCCACTGAATCGTTGCTGTCTGTTATGTTCATGTTGCTGTCCGAATAAATACTTGACTTCACGGCGTCTCTGGTCAACACTCCATACTCCTCTAACTTAGTGCAAAGTGCTTGTGAGCCAAGAAGTTGGTAGTTCTAAGCAGTATTTCTCATTTTGACCTGGTGTTATAGCCCACTTACTATGATGCCATGCTGCTCAGTCATTCTGGTCCCAGCTTCAATCTAGGCCATGGCAGCTGCCCTCCAATGAGGGTAAAATGCAATAACGCTTATGCACTTAGATTCAGGTGTACATTAAAGAAGCCAGGTTCTCAAAACTTTAGGTTTTGGAATGTAAAAGCCCATAATTTTATTTTAAAATCTAAAGGTGGTTTATTAGGAGCAGGGGCATCATTTTGAGCTTTTACTGCACTGCCATGGCACCAAGAAGCTCCAAGTAAATAAAAACAATTTCTTAGACAATGTACATATCTTGCAAACATTTACAAACACTTCTCTGCATGCACCTCTGTTGCTGTTATATTTAGATACGTACGCCAAGGCGGGTTATGATGTTAGAACATGTTTCAAACTTTTTTTTACCGCTTTAAAGTTGTTGGTTATTTTGCATCTCACTGTGTGTCGAACGCACATTTCAGTGCATCAATTTCTTCAGAAAGTGCACTCCTCTTTATTTGTGCATGCAAAAATGGTTCAGAAGAACTGCTTTCTGAAGGTCTGTATAACAAGCAAAAAACAATTCTATGTAGGCTGCACAAAGAGAAAGGATTGGTTTGTAAATATGTTATTTAGTTCTTAAAAAAAGAGGCAGCTGTCAGTATTCTGTTCCAAAGTAAAAATTGCCCCTACCTGGCTCTGCTTCATTTTCCGATGTTGATGGTCCATTCGGGGGCACTCACTGATAGGCTGCGCTTTGGCGATGTCGGGTGTGCTGTCACCAGGCCCAAGGTCGATCGACATCCTCACCCAAAGTCGAGTCCAAACGCTATAAAAGAAATATCTCATCATTTTGCTATCAGTTTTGTCATCTTGCGTGTTTCACACACGGCCGTCAGTGAAATATTTCGTCACTTGGATACTGAAAGAAATTCAAGCATTTTCTGGCAGCCAAGCTGATGATGATGATGTGTGGTATTTTATGGCGCAAGGGCCAGGTTTGGCCAAAGAGCGCCATGACAAGTGGTAATGTTGATGTATCATGGAAGATGTGACTTGGCTGTAAACTGGCCTAAAAATTGTCGCTGTAAAGTGCGTAAAATCTACGTGCTATAAAATTATGGCGATGACTAATGACGAATACTATGAACATTAAAATCCATCGTGGAAGAATGATGCAAAATAGAAAATATATAGGATGGTAAAATTACTTGGAGCACTGCTGCCTCGCCAGAGCCCTTGAAACACAAGGGCCTAGAGGCATGTGCTATACGAAAGAGCTATCACAGCGGCATCCTCTGAAGAGGGCGGCAGCCAAGCTGAATACACAGTAAATGGAGAACATTAAAGAGCAAATGCAGTTGTCACATTAGATTGATCAAGTACATCAGAAATGGAAAATAAATCAGTGATACTGTGTCTGTTGGCTTTGAATGCAAGAAACGTAAAAACAGGAACTTGCAGCGACGCCACTTTGAATTTCCCGCGTTTGTTACACCTCACAAGTTTGGCATCGTCCGGTACTCGGGGATAGTAACCCCTTATAATCAAGATGAACGATCGTCGGCATAAATTAACAGGATACTTAACCGGGCAATATTGGCGCATAAAACAACTCCCGTAGCGAAGCTACTGTCAATTACCCGCTGACGCATCTGCGGGCGGTGCGGTTTGGGCGAACAATTCAAAAAGGAATGAGAGTTTCACTTGTTTCACGCCTACTAAGCTAAGACAGAATTTGAGTTTCTTACTAAATTATACTGGATATTTACGCTCCGAATAAAACGCTGGGGGGAGAGAGAGAGAGATGGCTCTTTATTAGAAGAACAGAGAATTTTGCCGGGCTGGGAATTTTGTTACGTCACATTGCATACGTATGAGTGAGGAAATTGCTTTTATTGTGTTCGGCCCAGACGGCATGTAGCAGCAACCACTCTCATGCAACAAAAAGAATTAAACTGGTACTCGCGGCACGGAAAACAAACCCATCCAGCGCCAACGTTACGCCTCTTGGAGTTAGAACTACGCACGATCAAGCCAGTTTTCTAGCCTTCACAACGCCATGAACACGACCAACATCGAGCGAACCAACTCTCTGCGCTCGAAAATTATTACCGCTTCCATTTACATACCTATCGCAGCCACAAGCAAAAGTCGATGGGCTAGCTGTCCACAAGCCGCAGGTTAGACTGAAAGCAACACATTGCGGTATCGAAAAACAATTTCCATGCTGACTCAGCAGCCGCGGTGTGCTCTAAGTGCCAAAGTTCTCGTTTGCCGCTCGAAATTCACACAATGATGACGGGCACTGTATCTCACATGAAATATTGCACGCTTTGCTCCGGAGCTCAATAGGAGGTCGAAACGCATTTGCACGTACCTGAAATCCGCATGCCGGAAACCCGTCGACGCTTCCGAGAACGGGGCGCACAGCCATACACCCGTACGGCGGCTTGACTTGGACGTGAGGCACTTCTATCAAACATTTCACATGCGACATGTTTCACACCGATTGCGCGAGCACCAGAAAATGACGCAGGCCGCATTGCGACGCCGAGCAGACGTGCAGCCACCGATGCGCTGTGTGTGCGGATTGCAGAGAACAAAACCATACGAAACGTCAGGCGCGAGAAGATGGCGGCTCTCGTTGCGGAGCCGAAGCGAACGAAGCAATGACGCGCGAATGAATGTTGCCAACTGTTGGTTCCGCGTTACGCCGGCGGTGGCGGCTTTAGTGGCGTGTGTTGCGGCTGTCTAATTTTGTATTTCTTTTCCCCAAACAGTATAGCTAACATCAGTTCTTTGTTTGAATTTTTAGCTGTGTCGTTTGGCATTGTCTGTGTCTTTTTATGCTATTAAGTGGCCAATTATGGCCTCTCAGGTTCGCGCGCGCCAGCTTCGCGCGCAAATCTCAGAGGCCATAAGACAACTCGTTAGGAAATACCGTTATTGTCGTTGTTAACGTTTCATCATCCTTTCTTCAACTGAGATAGAAAGGTAGTGTCCCTTTTCCCGGGGTTGGGAGGGGGCGATCAAGACGGCATCGCTCAGCGGGGGGCGGGGGAGTAGGTTGGTGTTGGTTCTTATCGCGAAATTCGCGAACCCTGCGATTTTTTTTAATAACGTAAGCATTTCAATATTTCCCCAACAAGAAAAACCATCCGTCCGTCAGTCCGTACCGCACCATATCTTTCAAAATACAACCCGCAGCAGCGAGTGAATTCACCTTCGTGCTAGCTCTCGCTTCATCGCGACCGAAGCGGCGAGAACACTGCGCTCACGAAGCTTTCAGCTTATGCCGCACTAGGGGCTTTTCGCAGATCACTTTCAAGATAGGTGTACGCGCGTCTGTTTTCAAAGCGAAGTAAACGGTGAGAACACAGCGCGTGAAGTTTTCAGCAGTGGGAACACTCTGTCCACAATGCAGTTCGCTTTCAAGATACGGTTCGCGCGGCATTGCCACAAGCAGCCGCCGCCGGAGAACGGTTGATAATGGTTCGTCGCGGATGAAGAGGGCTAAAGAGCGACAACGGCTCAAAACGAACGGAACGTCACCAGCGCGCCTGGCCCCGCCACCTGCAGTACTTTGCTTGCGCTGCCGACCAGAGCAGCCCGCGTCGCCGCAGCGCTGGCGCTTATACTTGTCGGATCAAGTCTCATAACATTGATAACGACATGGACTGCGTGTAGATGAGGAAGAGTCACAATGCTTACGCACACTTAGACAAATCCGAGAGGAGTTCCTGTGTGATTTTTTTTACCGGAAATGTACAGTCAGCGGTGGGACCCAGAGTTGACAATGCCTGTAAGAGGGGTGCCAAGCTTTTTTTCTTTTGTGAGAGTCTTGCCCAGCTCCCAAAGATCTGCTCAAGCTAAGACTTTCTGATGGCTGTATGTGTTTTTTTATTGTCGCATGCCCTCGAACCGCCACGAATCCTACAGTGTAATGGCATTAATGCAGTATTCACGTCCAAAGGGAAATGCAGCCGTTAATTGGGCTGCCTAACGTTTGCGGCCCGGCGGCAGCTGCCCTCCCGTCCCCCGTTTCCGTTGACAAGTTAGGGGGAGGGGTCTAGAGCAATCTTACACCCCCCTCCCCACAGTGGCGTAACCAGAAAAGTTTTTCGTGTGAGGGGGGGGGGAGTCCCAATTGACCGTGGAGGGGGAAGGAGCGGGGCCATTGCTATAGCAGCAAAAATTTTACTTTTAGTGAGCGTTACAAGTGCCCGGTGTGCCCCACTTGGCTACGCCGCTACTAGCGCCCCCCCCCCCGCAATCGACGCAAATCGAGCTATCAGAACGTGCATGACACGCATGCATGACATAACATGAAAGACATGCCGCGAAGCTAGCATGGATGTCGTCACATCATCATCATAATCAGCTTATTTTGACGTCCATCGCAGGACGAAAGCTTCTCCAGCGATCTCCAATACCCCTGTCTTGTGCTAACTGGTTCCACGTGTTTTCAAGTTTCCCGATTCCATCACGTCCACATTATTCTCTGCCGTCCTCGACTGTGCTTTCCTTCCTTAGCACCCATTTTGCAACTCCAATAGACCAGCAGTTCTCTCCCTTACGCATTGCAATGTCTGCCCAGCACGACTTCTTCCTCACAATGTCAACCAGAATATCAGCTATTCCCGTTCGCTCTCTAATCCACATCGCTGTCTTCCAGTCTATTATCATCATGCCTAATAATTTTCATTCCATCGTTCGTTGCGCGGTCCTCAACGTCTTCCCAAGCTTCTTTGGTAACTTCCAAGTTTCGGCCCCATACGTTAGTAACGGTAGAAAGCAATGGTTAGCAGTAAGCTCCCTGGTCATGATTTAGTAATGCCTGCCGTAAGCTCTCCAGCTAATGTTTTATTTTTGTTAATTTCCTTGATCAGAGGCCCCTGCGAGTAATTAAGCTCAATAAACGTATTTCTGCGCAGGTTCTAGAGGCTGACTGCCGACCATGACATTCGTTCTCTCGCCACGCTGCGGAACATTACTTTTCTCTTCTGCATACTAACTCTCAGTCAGGCTTACACTTTCTTCGACAAGTTCCTCAAACGTTTGTTGCAAATAGTCTGCAGTGTTGCTGAGTATGCCAATGTCATCTACGAACCGTAAGTTGGTGAACTATTTACCGTTAGCCCTCACTCCTAACCATTCCCAGTCTAACTGGTTGCACACCTTTAAGTATTCAGTGATAGCATTGTAAATATTTTGCTATTGATCATATGAAGCCTTTTGCAGATATCTGGCTATGCAAAGTCTGCGCGTTAGTGTCATCCGTTCGATATCAACATTCGTGGGAAACTTTATTTTTGACCACTGATCGGAGCGAGTGCGCTGCTGCCTGGGTGCCCCGATCTAATCATTCCAGCTACCTGATTCAAGCGCAGGTAGCGCGCGTTTCATGTGCAGCCAATATCAACGCCTTAACTGGCAATGTTCATTCATCATATACTGTAAGCTTGTTCACTTACTCCCTTATAATTAGGGTGTAAATTAGAAAGACTGGGGTGTTCCAAGGGTGTTTTCTTGTTGAACGCCCTTTTTCGTTAAAAAAAGGGCGTTTCAAGGGTGTTTACAAGGGTGAAAAGATGAATACACCCGCATTACACCCATAAGGGTGTGAAAATTTTTAGAGTGTAGCTTTTATTGGGCGAACCTGTGCCCACAAAACAGGGTACACTTAAAGCACAACGATAGCGGCGAACACAGTCGGCGATCGTCGAAAATCTGATCAGCGGGTCAAGCGCGTCGGCTTTTATACAGCAGTCATCGAATGTTCTAGACTAATCGTTGGGACCCGCATGCCTTCTACAAAGTTCTACACCATTCTCGTCAAGCGGTGAAATCAGATAACACAAGGTTCGGCGACAACAGACAGCGGATAGAAGCATCGATACCTTTCCAGAAAGTTCGGATACATGCAAGCGCGTCCCGCGCTGTGCGATAACATTTGTTAGGCGGCTAAACGTAGTCGCCCGATAAAGATAAATACACTTGTCATTACCCCCCTCTTAAAAAAAGCATCGACCCGATGCTGCAAACAAACGAAAGTAATAAATAAGCACTTGTAGCAATGAAAACAACAAAATAAGGGAAGTTCGTTAGCGTCCGTAAAACGGTTTAAGACGCACCACGTGGACCACTTCAGGTCGTGCGCGGCGCCGCTGTGAATGCGAGATGCCGTCTGGCACGACCTCATAGTCCAGTGCGCCAATACCTCGAATGACCTTGTAAGGTCCGAAATAGCGGCGCAATAGCTTCTCGCTTAGTCCTCGTCGGCGTATAGGGGTCCATACCCAAACACGGTCGCCGGGCTGGTACTCGACGAAGCGTCGTCGGAGGTTGTAGTGTCGGCTGTCCGTGCGCTGCTGGTTTTTGATCCGTAGGCGGGCGAGTTGTCGGGCTTCTTCGGCGCGCTGGAGATAGCTAGCGACGTCAACATTCTCTTCGTCAGTTACGTGCGGCAGCATGGCGTCAAGCGTCGTCGTCGGGTTCCTGCCGTAAACCAGCTTAAACGGCGTGATCTGTGTTGTTTCTTGCACCGCCGTGTTGTACGCAAAGGTTACGTACGGCAGGACCGCGTCCCACGTCTTGTGTTCGACGTCGACGTACATTGCTAGCATATCGGCGAGGGTCTTGTTCAGGCGCTCCGTGAGACCATTCGTCTGCGGATGGTAGGCAGTTGTCCTCCTGTGGCTTGTCTGGCTGTACTGCAGAATGGCTTGGGTGAGCTCTGCTGTAAAAGCCGTTCCTCTGTCTGTGATGAGGACTTCTGGGGCACCATGTCGCAGCAGGATGTTCTCGACGAAAAATTTCGCCACTTCGGCTGCGCTGCCTTTTGGTAGAGCTTTAGTTTCAGCAAAACGGGTGAGATAGTCCGTCGCTACGACGATCCACTTATTCCCGGATGTTGATATCGGAAACGGCCCCAACAAATCCATCCCAATCTGCTGGAATGGTCGGCGAGGAGGTTCGATCGGCTGTAGTAATCCTGCTGGCCTTGTCGGTGGTGTCTTGCGTCGTTGGCAGTCTCGGCATGTCTTGACGTAACGGGCGACGTCGGCGGTCAGACGCGGCCAGTAATACCTTTCCTGTATTCTCGACAGCGTCCGGGAGAATCCGAGGTGCCCAGCGGTTGGATCGTCGTGTAGGGCGTGCAATATTTCTGGACGCAGCGCTGACGGTACAACAAGAAGGTAGCTGGCGCGGACTGGCGAGAAGTTCTTCTTCACGAGCAGGTTGTTTTGTAGCGTGAACGAAGACAACGCGCGCTTAAATACCCTAGGGACAACGTCGGTGTTCCCTTCCAAATACTCGACGAGACCTTTTAGCTCCGGGTCGGCTCGTTGCTGTTTAGTGAAGTCTTCCGCGCTTATTATCCCAAGGAAGGCATCGTCGTCCTCGTCGTCTTGCGGCGGGGGATCGATGGGGGCGCGCGATAAGCAGTCGGCGTCGGAGTGTTTTCGTCCGGACTTGTAGATCACCGTGACGTCGTATTCTTGCAGTCTGAGGCTCCACCTCGCCAGCCGTCCTGAAGGGTCCTTTAAGTTAGCTAGCCAACACAACGCGTGATGGTCGCTGACGACTTTGAATGGCCTGCCATATAGATATGGGCGGAATTTTGCTGTAGCCCAAATGATGGCGAGGCATTCCTTTTCAGTCGTAGAATAATTGCCTTCCGCTTTTGACAGCGACCGGCTAGCATAAGATATCACCCGTTCATGCCCGTCTTTCTTCTGGACTAGGACGGCACCGAGGCCTAGGCTACTGGCGTCAGTGTGGATTTCGGTATCGGCGTCTTCGTCGAAATGTGCGAGTACCGGCGGTGACTGCATGCGTCGTTTTAGTTCTTGAAATGCGTCGGCCTGCGCCGTTTGCCATTTGAACTCGACATCAGATTTGGTTAGATGCGTTAGCGGCTCAGCGATGCGTGAAAAGTCCTTGACAAAGCGCCTGTAGTAGGCACACATGCCAAGGAATCTACGCACTGCCTTCTTGTCAATGGGCTTCGGGAACTTTGCGATGGCAGCTGTTTTCTGCGGGTCGGGGCGTACTCCGGATTTGCTGATGACGTGGCCTAGGAACAGAAGCTCGTCGTAAGCGAAGCGGCACTTTTCTGGCTTCAGAGTTAGCCCTGATGATTTGATGGCCTCTAGTACTGTTGCAAGCCGCCTAAGGTGATCGTCAAAATTTCCGGCGAAGACGACGACGTCATCCAAGTAAACGAGACAGGTCTGCCACTTCAATCCTGCTAAAACCGTGTCCATGACGCGCTGGAACGTTGCAGGCGCCGAGCACAGTCCGAATGGCATAACCTTGAACTCGTAGAGGCCGTCTGGGGTGATGAAGGCGGTCTTTTCGCGATCTCTTTCGTCGACTTCTATTTGCCAGTAGCCAGACTTGAGATCCATCGACGAGAAGTATTTAGCGTTGCAGAGCCGATCCAATGCGTCGTCTATTCGTGGGAGGGGGTATACGTCCTTCTTCGTGATCTTGTTCAGACGACGGTAATCGACGCAGAAACGCAGGGTTCCGTCCTTTTTCTTTATCAGGACCACAGGGGATGCCCACGGGCTTTTCGACGGCTGGATGATGTCGTCGCGGAGCATTTCGTCGACTTGTTGCCTAATAGCTTCACGTTCTCGCGTCGAAACTCGGTAAGGGCTCTGGCGGAGTGGTTGAGCGCACTCTTCGGTTATTATGCGATGCTTTGCAACTGGTGTTTGTCGAATCTTTGATGAAGTCGAAAAGCAGTCCTTGTATCGTCGGAGAAGACTTCTGATCTCTTGCTGCTTGCATATGGGAAGACTTGGATTTACGTCGAAGTCTGGTTCGGGGACAATGGTCGGCGGGGTAGATGCGGCAGAATCTGTGAGGACTAAGGCATTGCTCGTTTCCACAATTTCCTCGATGTACGCGATTGTCATGCCCTTGCTGATGTGCTTGAACTCTTGGCTGAAGTTGGTTAGCATCACTTCCGTTTTCCCTCCGTGGAGTCGAGCGATCCCTCTTGCGACGCAAATTTCACGGTCTAGCAGTAGACGTTGGTCGCCTTCGATGACACCTTCTACGTCAGCGGGTATTTCAGTGCCGACCGAAATAACAATGCTGGAGCGAGGCGGGATGCTCACTTGATCTTCGAGCACACTCAAGGCGTGGTGACTACGAGGGCTCTCTGGCGGTATCGCTTGATCTTCAGACAGGGTTATTGACTTCGACTTCAAGTCGATGACTGCGCCATGTTGGTTTAGGAAGTCCATGCCGAGAATGACGTCGCGTTAACACTTTTGGAGGATAACGAAGGTGGCAGGGTAAGTCCGGTCATGAACGGTAATTCTTGCCGTGCAGATTCCAGTCGGCGTAATCAGGTGTCCTCCAGCGGTCCGAATTTGAGGGCCTTCCCATGCAGTCTTAACCTTCTTCAACTGGGCGGCGATGTGTCCACTCATGACGGAGTAATCAGCACCGGTGTCCACTAAGGCGGTAACTGCGTGGCCGTCGAGAAGCACGTCGAGGTCGGTGGTTCTTTGTCTGGCGTTGCAGTTAGGTCTTGGCGTCGGATCACGGCTGCGTCGTGTTGAACTGAAACTGGAACGTCGCGTCGTCAAGTCGTCTTTCGTCGGTGTAGTCTTGGTTTGCTGACTTCGTCGGGACTGCGGCGTGTCTTCATTAGGTCGTCGAGATAGTTTCTTCGTCGTTTTCGTCGGCGGCGGAGGATCTTCGTCAGTTCGACGAACAGCAACCGCACCTCCATCGGTTGCTGCTTTTAGTTTTCCGGATATGGGCTCGCAGAGCGGCCCCGGGCTGGGCCGCTGTATGGTCGGCGCTGCGGTGACAGGTAGCGGTCTGGTGACGGCGAACGTGATGGTCGTCGAGGGTTCCACTGAGTGGCGGCGAGGTAGTCGGCGATATCGCGAGGGCGTTCACCTTGCTGCGGGCGCGGAGCGTTGACGGCGAAACCTCGCAGTCCCATCTCCCGGTACGGGTATCGTCGGTAGACGTGGCCGGCTTCGCCGCAGTGGTAGCAGAGCGGGCGGTGGTCAGGAGCGCGCCAAACGTCTGTCTTCCTCGGGTAGCTGCGCTCGGCGACGGGTCGGCGTGCTGGCGGCGGCGGCGGTGGTCGACGGAATTGCGGCGTTACGAGGCCCTGGCGCGGTCGTGGAAGGGGACCTTGACGGCGAGCGACGGCGGCGTAGCTCATCGCTTGCGGCTGAGGCTGCGGCGGTTCTGGTTGCACCTCAGGAACTCCAAGCGATCGGTGCACCTCTTCTTTTACGATGTCGGCGATCGAGGCCACTTGAGGCTGCGACGAAGGCAAGACCTTGCGCAGTTCTTCGCGCACAATGGCCCTTATGGTCTCTTGGAGATCAACGGAGCCCAGCGCTTGGACGGCGCACTGAGGCGTGAGCACTTGGCGGTTATATTGCCTAGTGCGCATTTCTAACGTTTTCTCAATCGTCGTAGCCTCTGTCACGAACTCGGCTACGGTCTTCGGTGGGTTTCGGATAAGTCCGGCGAAAAGTTCTTGCTTTACGCCTCGCATCAAGAAACGCACTTTTTTCTCTTCGGACATTTCCGGGTCGGCGTGCCGGAAAAGACGGGTCATCTCTTCTGTAAAGATAGCGATGGTCTCATTAGGTAGTTGGCCTCGGGTTTCCAGCAGAACTTCGGCCCTTTCTTTTCGGACAACGCTCGTGAACGTCCTCAGGAAGTTACTGCGGAACAGGTCCCATGTTGCTAAGGTGGACTCCCGGTTCTCGAACCAAGTCCTCGCGGCATCTTCCAAGGAGAAGTACACGTGTCGTAGCTTATCTTCAGAGGTCCAGCTATTGAAGGTCGAGATCCTTTCGAAGGTTTCGAGCCAGGTTTCAGGATCCTCCGACGTAGCTCCCCGGAAGGTAGGGGGCTCTCTGGGTCGTTGAAGTACGATGGGTGAGACTGGGGCAGCCATTGTGGTTGTCTTGGCCACAATCTTCTTGGTCTTCTCAGGCAGAAGTCCGTGCTCCGGGGGCAGCTGTTGTAGACGACGGCTTACTCGGTGGTCCGTGACTACGTTGGTGCTCTCTTTACGGTCCGGGCTTGGATCACGGCTTGTCGGGGGCGTGCGGTACATGGATCAAAAGCACCTCCACCAGATGTCACGTGGTAGTGACGTTAAAGAACACAGTAGCAGTACTGTGAAAGACAAACTAGCTTTTATTGGGCGAACCTGTGCCCACAAAACAGGGCACACTTAAAGCACAACGATAGCGGCGAACACAGTCGGCGATCGTCGAAAATCTGATCAGCGGGTCAAGCGCGTCGGCTTTTATACAGCAGTCATCGAATGTTCTAGACTAATCGTTGGGACCCGCATGCCTTCTACAAAGTTCTACACCATTCTCGTCAAGCGGTGAAATCAGATAACACAAGGTTCGGCGACAACAGACAGCGGATAGAAGCATCGATACCTTTCCAGAAAGTTCGGATACATGCAAGCGCGTCCCGCGCTGTGCGATAACATTTGTTAGGCGGCTAAACGTAGTCGCCCGATAAAGATAAATACACGTGTCAATATGGTAAACAGACTGCAGAATTTTCCTCGATATCACTTTGGAACACTGTACCACGCGTACTATAATATGCAAGATATTTAAACCAATTTAAAGGAGACCTTAGAGTATTCGTACTACATACCTAATAATATTGCCTGTTATTTTCTAATTTTATTCTGTTTTTATACGGTCATGCTGCGAACAAGTGTTGTTATTACTGATATGCTATAAACATGTTTCGATATTACCCTTAGCTGTCATCTTTGCTACTGTTGCTTTAAACATTCTATCCATCATAAGTGCGTTTAACAGGAGGTCCCGATACAGTAATATTCTGTGATGTAATAGGTAATCTCCGCATTTTTAACAATAAATAAATTCTTAAATTCCAGTGGACGTCATCGTACCTACATAAGCAGAGAGTATACTTGCTGCTTTAGGACACTACGCACTTGCTCTAGGTACATTGGTGAACGCATATTCATTTCCCTTGTATTCTGCTTTGCCATTTAGGCCGACCCACGTCGACAACAGTTTTATCATAAACGTTCGCAACACGTGCAATATATACTTCCATACGAAACATTTTAAAGTATTACATCTTACCTCCCTTCGAGTTTGAGCATGCCTGCTAAAAGGCGAACGGTGGTGGGAATTTCATTATTCGGGTTGGCTATTGAGCTAGCACAATATCACGCAAGAAAAAAAAGACCGTATCGCGAAAAACGTTAAACCTGTTTCCTGCTTTGTTTGAAGAAATTCTCGAAGAAATGATAACGGTTCTACTGGATCAGCCTGAACACGTTGTCAAGCACTACATTCATCAACTTACTGTCAACACCAGCGGTCACATTAACCATGGTGTTTTAATGATTTCTGACATGCGATTGGCGGCATTCCCACAAGATGATTCTCTCGTCCATAAAAAGAAGGGGGAAACTTAATCGTGATAATAACGCGATTCGGTTGATTGCCGTGTGCAGATTGTCGTGTACAACGCCTTACAAAAGGACAATCTGCTGTCATTTTCACTGTCGTATGATACTAAATTGAGCCGCTAAGGTACTTGGGGTAATATACTGCAGCGTTCTTTACAGTGTAGTCGCAATGACAACTCACACTTCAACACAATTCACATTCCTCATTATTCAAGCATGCCACTGAATGCATAAATGAACATATATAAATGTATTCACACGTGCAAAATTGTAGCCCGTGCGAATATATTTATTTGCGTCGTTGAGTGTGTTCGTTGCGTCGGTCTAAGTTTCAAGCTAAGTAATGAATAATGATGAAAGAAATGCGATGGTAAAGAAGGTTACAATGACATTGGAATTTAAAGAAGGAACAAGCAGTGCGGTATAGTTAGAGCGTGCAGGTGTGCGCTTGCGAACGCGCGCACGTTAAATTAAATTCGTGAATGCATTCGTGCCAAAACCACTATCTGATTAGAAGGCACGCCGCCGTGGGGCACTCCGGAAATTCGCACCCAACGCGCGGTACACGGGAGTTTCCGTATTACACCCCCGCCGAAGTGCGGCCGCCGCGGCTGGGATTTGATCTCGCGAAGCGTGCACGCGCAAGCGTAATATCGCAAATCACTGGCCTAGCAGCGTTTCCACCTTCGGCTAAGATTGAACACAACATGGGTCCCCGGCGCATCTTTACGGCCAATTTCCTCTTCCAAAGTTTTCATCGACTGACTTGTTGCTGCTCAGAGTGCTGCATAAGTAAACAAGCGCATATTTTCCACAGCGTCATCACTAATGCGAAACAAGGAAAAGCATCACCGATTTCTCGACCGCCAACCTGTGTTGAGCTGTCGCTAAGCGTACACGTGCCGTGTCCCCGTGACCCAGGGTAATCGAGGGAAAATGGCTGGGAAGGAAACTGGGCTACGTCCCGGGATGCAGAAAGGCAAGGGGTTGCAGCTCGTGATTAGCCTTTGATTACGGTGCGCAGGTGGCTGGGGCGTTGTTTCGGCATTAGACAACATGTGAGGGACAAAGCCGTCTCCTTTACTACCGCCCTGGGATCACTGTCAGGTCAACTGCGGTCGCTCTCGACATCATTGCGGGAGAGAAGTACGCGTGCAAGAATGACCCGGACTTGTCTTGACAAACACGAAGCTGAGCTGGAGCCTGCAAATGGCACTGGAACAAGACCGGGTGAAGCGAAGTTTTAATTTAAAGAAACACTTTAAGTACTGTGAGTGTGAAGCTTTCGTCGTCATCCATATTTTTCCCGTCTTTGTATGCGCTAATAATTTTCCCCAGACAGGCACATAATCATCAATTATTTAAGCGTGCCTCTGTCAACAAGATCTGTGGCCGGTGCGGGAGAAGAAGGAAAATAAATACGTGACTAGCAGGCGAGTTAAGAGAGAGAGAGAAAATAATGCAGAGAAAGGCAGGGAGGTTAACCAGAGGTAGTTCCGGTTGGCTACACTGCGCAAGGGGAAGGGTTAAGAGGGATAAAAAGAGAAACAGAGTAGAAGGGGGAGATAGAAAGAAAGGGAGACAAGCACGAACAAAGCGCGTACACTACAGAGCGGTAGGGAGCGGCATTCTTAGAGTTTGTCGTGAAGCCCCGTGGACCGCAAGAACCTTACTAGGGCGAGTAAGGCCTTCAACGCGGATGTTCTTTCGGAGCATTGGCCTAAAGCTTTTAGTTCTGAAAGTGGACGATTGTCCAACTGGTCCAGTACTCTGCACATCACTTGTCGCTCAGCACTGTAAGCAGGCGAGTCAAAAGTAAATGCTAAGCAACGAGATGCAGAAACGCGTACACTGACTTCGCAGAAATGTGAAATATCCAGTTTACACTCATCGCGAACGAACACAAAACCTAGGATTATTTAGTCACGCTGCTCAAGCGTTTGCTATAGTGACAACTGAGGGTGTTTGATTGGTGAAGGTGATTCTTGCGGCATAAGCTGCCGATACTTGTCCCATTTCAGCAACTAGCCCTTTAATAAGTCATCCTTGTAACATTCTCGTAAGCCAATCCCAACTCTTCTAGCCGAGCAAGAAAGATAAAGCCGAACAATATACTGTGACCAAGCCGGTACGCAAGCACCACTTCGCTAGCACAGGAAATCTCCAACCGCGCCTAGTGCGTGTTTGCATCGTCTCGTACCGCACAGTTCTACGTTTCGCTAACTTCGCTGCTAGCTCCCGCAGCATTTATGAAGTTTACAAGTGGTTATCGAAGTTTGCTTCTCCCGTAGTTCTTGTCATCTGCATGAGGGAAGCCTATACGGCCAACGTGTGAGCTGAACCATAACCTAAAACCCCCTTACTAGTATAGTGCAAACTTTTTATCTGTAAGAGGTGCTTTCCTTCGCCTGCCTTAGACATCATGTTCATTAGATACACATGCCAAATACTCATATGGTGCCCAGCTATCATTTTAACATGTCTAAAGATGTTGTAGTTCACAAGAGCAAGATTCTTTTGGATATTACATCACCCTTTATAGTTCATAAACAACAATCAACCACTCTCCTCCATACTTCAATCCTAACTTACTCTATTGCGGAAACCGAAGGCAAATCATAAAGAACGGCTCAGTGTGCAAATGCTAGGGCCACTATCCCTGCCAACTAATGTTGCTCGCACTATTCAAGCGTTGAAAGCATGTCTCTTACTTAGAAATACAACAGTGGTACTAGCATGTTCATGCAAGTTTTGGAAAGAACAAGCTATCTGACTGGAAGAGCCTGACTGCGGAATATTGCGTATAGCGTAATAATAAGGTCCTTTCTTTCACGGGCAGTGATTCGCACCACGCTATCACAGTTGCAATTATGGGAGTGTTCAGTGCGCGGAAATAATATGCATGAAGAACTCTAAGCCACATGTCTTCCAACATCATTTGAACGCATCCAATTATGGAAGCTCTCTCGATTTACGCGTTTTCGTGCTCGTACGACATTTGCTCGGAAAAGGAAAACTAACAGGTTTCACAATTATGGTCATTCCTTCGGAATACAATGTAATATGAATGTTAAGAGAAAAAAGAATGGCTGCGGATTTCCGCGATTCTTCCGTGCCCGAGTTCTTACAATGCGACAGCAGCGGCCTTTCACCAGCCATCGACATCTTCCCTAAAATATCTTTGTATTTCGCGCAACATCGTCTTCACCCGTCGAAGTGTTTCCAACAGTAACCTTCGAAATGCCTGCACAAAGGCCACTGTACCAGGAGTTGCCGTACCACAAAAAAAAAACTCGTACGAAATTCCTATAGAACCAAAACTGGAATATAGCGCAGTGGTTAGTGTGCCTGGCACCTAACCATGCATTGCCGCAGGAGCATGCGATCGATCCTGAGTGTCTGTCTCCGCCGCGATATGTCGGCCCCGTATTCACAAAATGTTCTTACGCTAAAAGCGTTCGTGCAAGCCAATAGTGATGTAGGACATATAGTTGCTGGAGGCTATCGGCCAATGAAAAACAGCACTTACGAACGGAAGGCTTTCTAATTCGGCCCCTGTTTTTTGCTTCATGATAACATTTAAAGGGATAAGGTGGCTTGGCGAGGAAGAAACGATAATGGGACGGCATGAGCGATGGGTGGACCTACATAGAAATACTAGTTTTCAGCTTATAACTGCCGTCGCAGTAACGAAATATGCAGAAACCTTTATGGCAATATAATAAGTAATTTGAATGCTCTGCGATTACGCCGCTTCGTCTGATCCCCAGCGTTGGCATGACTATGTGCTTCGGCTACTTCCGGTGCAGCCATTTTCAAGTGACCCGCCTTGGATACCAGAGTGACTTCCAACCGAGCGGAGCGTTGCTCGGGTGCCTCTGGCAACCAAATATTTGCGGGAATCTGAGCTCGGTATAATGACTCCATCTATCCGCCCAAGCATGACGCAAGTTCCATAAGAACAGCAGAGCACTCACCCATGAACAGGGTGCACTCATTCGTCAAGCCCAGACTGGGCCCTATAACGTAAAGCCATTTCAAGATTTTTTTATTTGAATCGCCCGACGTCAAAATTGCGTTACCACAGCCTTGCCTGAACAGCGCAGTCAAACGGTATTTTTGTTTATAGGAGGTGACATCGCTTTCAAAATATGTAATATTGCCTACATTGAGCGGTTTTATATTGTAATTGGCTGCCCGGAAGCAAACACCACGCTCAAGTGGAGAGCGTTTCGAGGGGGCCGAGGCAGCACACTGAAAATAGATGACCGGATGAAAAGGGTGATATCGGGGTCTGGGATTGGTCCGCTTTACCTTACTTAGGCTGCGGTGGCTGCTCGAAAATCGTGGCGGCGTGCAACGGAAGGGTGTGAATGCCGTTAAAACGTATCCTCAGCAAGAAAGAGTTGGTAGAACGAGGTCTTAAACGTGCCGAAAGTGCTCAAAAACGTTACACAGCCACACATAAACTTTTATTATACGCAAATAAATCCAAGCTCTCCGACAGGTGCGGTAATCAGTGCCTGAGCGATCGGCGGCAGCCATCTCTTATTCCTCTCGGAACGGGGCAACATGCCGCTATTCAGAAAAAAATACTCAGTTTTGTTCGGCATACTAACGCCTATGTCACGCGTAGACGTCACTATGACGCAGTGAGTTTTCGCAGTTTTGAGACGTCGCGAGAGAGGCAGATTAAGTGAGTGCAGCCCGAAAACTTTTGATCAATAGCAGATGACTAATGGCGAAAAGGCGTCGAATCAGAAATAACTATTTTTCTTTTGTTCCGTCCAATCATGCATAATCAGTGTGTACATGTCATATCAGATGGGGAGCACTTGTGGCTTCCGTGACGTCACGTGACAGACGGGCGAAGTGGGGGGTGGCCCAAAATTGCTTTTGCCCAATCGCAAAGGGCTGATTGAAGAATTGGAATAGAAAGGTTTGGAATAGCTTGACATTATAGCACGCTGAAACACTTACCACAGCAGCGCGAGTACACGTCCTTAGCGGGCACTTGCCCCAGGATCGCCACCGTCCCGAAACCGTAGTGATCACCAGTACACATTCCATATTCTGCGGTCGTGACGGCGAACTTTACCTTCCTTGCATGTTCTCACAAACATTTCCCCTAAACACCATGCCGGGTCGCTGACCACCGTGTAGCCACCAGCACCGATGTCCAACGCTATCTCGCGGTGTTTCCCTATGCTGCGCCAAAAATTGCCGTAAGTGACGCTCTGGACTCCCAGCAGTGGCTTAGCCAGGGGGTGGCACACTAGGCACGTGCCCCAACCTCACTTCTGCGTTTGTATGTGACCTGAAAATTTGGATCGCACCGTTCAATGACAAACTTCGTTTTCGTTCGCGGTGAAGGTAACAGTAGAATTGTTCCAGCAATCGCTTGCGCTTTAGCTTCAGTCCCTGCTTGTGGGTACCGCTAACGAGCTGTACGTTGATAGACTGGTTGTCTCTATCGTACAAAGTAAAATCTTCATTATCAGCGAAAAAAAACATTGCAATAGGGATTTGCCATACATTGCTTCCCTGTGTGTCTAAGGGTCAATTAGTTCGTCGTTGCTATGAGAACTGCTTTCCTCCTATCAAACTGCGTTGGCAGAGCAACCGCCCAGGGAAGCATTGGTCCCGAGATTTATCCACTGACCAGATAGATGTTTTCGTCGACTGCGCCGCTTACTTTGGGAGAAAGCCATATTGATTCCCTCTGTAGCTTCGTTCTACAGTGGTGTGCATAGTAAACAATTTCGAAGTAAATGAAAGCGTACCCGAAATATTTGTTTACATGTTGATGACAGTCTGGTTTTCGTTAGCAAGAGCAACTACAACAAAAATGACAAAAATGACAAAAATGAACCGTTTATGGGAGGGCGGGAAAGCTGGGTTTAAAGTTCACGGCACATCACGGAACAGAATAACCTAATTCAGGTTTAGATACCAGACTTTCCTTTGGTCTTCCCCCGGTACGTGTGCTGACGAAGCCGTCCGTGAGCAATCAACCTCCGAAAATTTGGACCGCCTGGGGTTCTTTAACGTGCACATAAATCTAAGTGCGTGGTTGTTTTCGCATTTTGCTTCCATCGAAAAGTGGCCGCTGTGGCCGGCGCTCGACCCCGCGACCTCGTGCTGAGCAGCTCAACAGTATAGCTACTGAGCAACCGCGGCGGGTTTTCTTAATAATTCACAGCAGCCCTGCTTCCTGTTCTGTTTTTGACAAAACATTCAGCATATTTTAGAAAAATGCGGGCATGTCACAATGCTGGCCAAATATATTTTGTAAATGTATCATGACACAAATACAGCCTACGTAGTCGATAATTTTTTGCGTTAGAGATACGAGATACCTGCCAACTGTTATATACTGCTATATATACCAGTACTGTTAGATACCAGTACTGGCTGTTTGTAGCTTAAGATACTAGATACATTTGTTAATTATTCAATATAGAGCCAGTGATAGCGGCCGCTGCAATTTTGCGGAGTTTACTTGCAAAATTCTTGTCCTGCGTCTCAAACCTCAGTTCTTTCCAATTCGCTCTAATTTGTGTCCTGTTACAAATACGTAGGGGAATTTATTTCTTCTAATCTTTCTTGGAAGATGCATGTGCACCACATAATCAACAATGCTAATCGCATGCTGGGCTACATACACCACAATTTCTATCTTTCGTCTAGTTTTGTAAAACTACTTCTTTAGTAATCCTTAGTTCGTACCTAACTTCAATATGCTGCATCTGTCTGGGACCGCAGTCAATAGACCCTCATCTATCAATTTTAATCGCTCCAGAACCGGGCGGCTCACTTCATTCTTTCTAATTATCACCATAACTAGAGCGTCACTACTATCAAAACAAGCTTATCATTACAATTTCAATAAAGAAAGAGGAAAATATTCCGCCTTTGCCTGTTCCATAACTTGTGTTATGACAACCCTATTCTTAAGAATAAATTGATAACCCTCCCTTGTTAGGTTTAACTCGCATTGACCGTCGTCATAAAGTTCGTGTTCCTTCATGGCACACCAACCACTTTTTTTTTTCATTTCAGTCATCCCCCCTGCGGCAGCAAATTGGAATCACCATCCCCGATCTGTCGTCTAAATATATAAAAATTTGATGTTCAAAGGTGCTTTAACAAACCTTCTGTTGTCATAAACACAATAAATTATCATCTTTTTTATTTTCGCTTAGCCCATTTTTTTTTCTTTTTGATCGCATCAATCCTTGCTTTGTAAGCATATATTACTGTTTTGAGCGTCATTTATTTTGTTTTGTTTCTTTGTCAATAAGATTTCTTTATGCTTTGTATGCTGCGCGTTCTCTTTGTCTACTTGTACTGCGCGCCATTTATAGTTAATTCCCTTTATTGTATTAATGTAAACCTTTCTCATCCATATTAGTTTTATACGATATCACTCCTGGTTTTTTATAACTTTATGCAATGTACACAGTCCCCTCTGTAACGCTCACGGGCCCTGACGGTAACAAAAATAAATAAACAAATTAAATAATTAATAAGAATTTTTCGCGACTTTAAACAAGTTTTATATCGCTATGCCACACAGTGTACGTGTCCTGCCCGACTTGTATGAGATTAACTCGGCTGTGCTGCGCTGTTAGCAATTTATGCATGCCGCGTTTACTCCCGCCACGATACGGCACGTTAGGTTGCAATCATCAGGTGAATCAGCGTGTTATTTTTCCTACTGTTCCTTTGTACATGTTTGTAATAGCTTCAGTGCATAATCTGCCTATTACGCACTGAGTAATTTCCGCGTGCTCAACAGACCTAACACTGTTAATAAACAATTCGTCGCCCAATGCAGTTTATTGCACCCCTACATAAAAAAAATTATGGGGTTTTACGTGCCAAAACCACATTCTGATTAGGAGGCACGCCGTAGTGGAGGACTCCGGAAAATTCGAACACCTAGGGTTCTTTAACGTGCACCTAAATGTAAGTACACGGGTGTTTTCGCTTTCACCCCCATCGAAATGCGGCCACCGTGGCCGGGATTCGATCCCGCGACCTTGTGCTCAGCAGCCTAACACAATAGCCACTGAGCAACCATGGCGGGATGCCTACATGAGTAACAAATATCAAATCAATTTAATTGAATTCTCGCGTTTTACGTGCCAAACCATGGTTTCATTATAACATGACAACATAATACACACATATACCATGTTTCCAAGCCAACCTTAGCCAAGCGCCTCCTCCAAGCCCCAGAAACACAGAGAACACAGCGGCGGCCATCACGGCATTGACTAACCACAAATGGGTGCGCCATGGTGTTGGTACGTTACAACAACTCGTTTCCCTTCAGCGCAGTCATCGAGCGAGTTTTCAATTTCGCTGCCCAATATCTTCATGAGAAAAGGGTGGAACATGACCAAGAAAACATTTTAAAAGCAATGGTTAATGGTGCGGCTTTCCGCAGAACTACTACCTCAATGGTTAATGAAGATAAAGAAGGTGTGAATGGCTGCAGAGGGCGCACTAAAAGAGCCAGACTAATTAGTTATAGGTACTCTACTTGTGCAGTAAAATGTGGGAGGAGGAGGAGGAAAGAACTTTATTGTGTGCCGTGCGAGCTGGTGGGAAGGGCCAACGGCCCCGCCTAGGTGACGGCCAGGAGTTCGTGGGTCCTGGCGGCATCCTCGGCCCGCTGGACGGCCCATAGTTGATCCTCGAGGGCGGAACTGAGCAGCGCGGCTTCCCAGCACGTAGGAAAATAACATAAAACTAACCAGTGGCTGGCTCAACCCTCGTAAAGTGTAATCGCAGTACTCCAAATCAGAAGCGATGTGCATTTTCACTCCAGGTAGGCGTCTGCACTGTGCAAAATGTATATCGAATTTTTATCTGGTGAAACGATTAATTTACCGACATGTGTACGGAACGTATTTCTCGAAAATGATTTTACTGACAATGCTTTTAGCCCAAGGGCTTAACTTCAAGCAGCAGTTGTAACGCTCCACCTGGTCAATATAGTTTGTAACGTTCTGCAGCGAAATTTCATTATTTGGTGATTCTACTGCCACATACCACACCATTACCTCAATCGTATTTGAATATTTTAAAAATAATATGGCATCCAGTTTTCGCCCTTTAGAATAAATTTTATCCGCCGTCTATTGCTTACGTCAGTGACACTGGGCGTCCTCGTGGATTTTGCTACGAGCCTATCTTGTGTGTTAAGGTACACGATACTTCGTATAATATATCGAAAATACAGATACTGATACGTGTCTTGCCAAATGTATCTTGATACAGATACAAGATACCCAAAGAGTATCTTAATACAGTATCCAAGATACGTATGGATCCTGCCCAGCTCTGGCGTGCCGATACCTTTAGCCTCTTAGATTTGTATTAGAACTAGGTAGGCTATGTCACTGCATTATTGGCGCTCTTGAGTAGTTAAACCAAAGAAACTCGACACCGCTCAATGCCGGCCCCTATAGCATCGTTTCCTCTTCCAATGTTACCGTGTCCCGTACGTTCTTTAATGGGTATTGGAGAACGACTGGATTCCAACAGAGGCATAGGACCCATTATGCCGAATTGCAAACAGTGACCGGTGACTGTCGCCCTTAATGAGATTGGCGAGATTCCTAGAGGGGTATTTGCGACGACCTTATACGGTTGCCAGGACAACCCTTAAGACTGCTCCCTTGTGGAGCCCCAAGGGAAAGGCAGCCTGACTGACAGGTGCGTATATTGGTGACGGCTATTGGACTCGGAGAAGAAGAAACGCCTTTCTATTTTGGCATGATTCAGTTTACGAAAGCTTTGACTTCATGCATTTTCACTCTGATTTGCCGACATGCTTTAAGGGTAAGAGTGCCAATGAAATCGTATTTTCTCTTCATTAGGTGCGCTCTTATTTAGGTAACCGAGTTTAAGCGGCTAAAATTCCAGAACTCATTGCCTTAACACCTCCACACCACTCAGCAGTGTGCCGTTCGCGGACGTGATCCATTCTGCAATGGATCACGTTCCTGTCATCAAGCATATAACTGAATAATGTGCGGAGCCTAATCGAACTTGCTATGTGGCTTTCATAGAGTACGAAAAGGCTTTTGATTCAGTACATATACCAGCACTCACAGATACATTGTATAATAAACGCGTACAGGTGGCATACGTGAATGTCTTCGGAAATAACTACACAGATCCCACAGATACCCTGCTTCTCCGCAAGAAAAGCAGAAAGTTACTTAGCCAGTAAGGTGTCATGCAATGAGACACAATTTCTCCAATGCGGTCACTGCATGATCAGAAGTATTCAAGCTATTATCCTTCGAAGCCTTGAATATATATATATATATATATATATATATATATATATATATATATATATATATATATATATATATATATATATATATTTATATATCCTTCGAACTAGCATATGTATCATACATTTGGCATCCCTCAAAAGCATATCTAATGGCGCATTCGGAATGCATCCAGAATCGGTCCGCTCGCTTCATCACCTCGAATTACTCGTCTTACATCCGTGTTTCATCAGTGCAGCAATGACTTGGTCTGTCACCGCTCGCATCACGCCGTGTCATATCACGCCTTTGCCTGCTCCACTCTTCTATCACCCGAAATCACACCACGTGCTACTAAAACAACCACATAAACCGCCCTCTCGGCTCAGCAGTACCAATGCAATAGCGCGTGTAAACAGCCACACGGCATATATGAACTCATCTTATTTTCCTTATGCAATAGTGTTGTGGAATTCCCTCCAAGGACACATAGTTGCATACAGCCAACGCGAGGAAATCCGCGAAAAAAATAAGACGCCACTACGCAGCCGCAGACGACCACTGTTCCCTACGCTGATAAATCATAATAAATATCTACCTGCTCTGATTTTTTATCTCTACTCTTTACCTTTATATTTTCAATGCATTATCAATTGTATTTTTCACATCACTTACTGCATTTTCTTGTGTATATTTTTGAATTTTCTTGAAATCATTGAAGCTCACCATGCCTTTATGCCCCCCCCCCTCATTTAATGCTTTCGTGCCTCTAAGAATAAATGAATGAAAGGAAAAGAAACGGTGAATATCCCAACAACCTTGGTATGCAGACAGCATTGTATTGTTTGGCAACACTGTGGATGTAGTGCAACAAATGATGGAGTACCTTAACAGAAAAATTCGGGCAGAACCATTCATACGATTGCGGATTAGCCAGCGCAGCTGTTCAAGGTAATAGGCGTCCCATTATAGCTCATATATGTACACACACGTAATATATATATATATATATATATATATATATATATATATATATATATATATTGTTACGTAGGAAGACGCAGACGACAAGCTATGTACAAATATATTTACAAGGAAAATACGCTGCGCTTGGCCAAGAGGCAACAGCCCGCGCTAGCTTCTAAATCGTCGTCGTCGTCTTCACACTGCTGGCCTTTCGCGATCGCACATATTGTGCCGTAGCACTACCCCCGGCTGCAAAAGCGCCGTCCCGGATCGACTAAAGATCGGACTCGGAAGCAGTGTAGTAGGCCTTGAGCCTACTGACGTGTACGACATCACTAGATGCCACAGGACAGGACGAGCTTGAGCCCACAGGTGCAATTTCGTAAGTCACAGGCGTCACCTGGCGCAGCACGTGGTAGGGCCCTGTGTATCGCGAAAGAAGCTTCTCTGAAAGTCCGACGTGACGAGAGGGCGACCACAGGAGCACGAGCGCACCAGGTGAAAACTGTACGTCACGATGGCGGGCGTTGTACTGACACTGCTGAGTGGTCTGTGAGGCCGTAAGTCGAGCACGGGCAAGCTGGCGTGCATGGTCGGCGAGGGCGATGGCGTCGCGCGCATACTCGCTTGTTGAGACCGCAGCAGGAGGAAGTGCCGTGTCTAGGGGCAAGGTAGGTTCGCGACTGTACAGTAGATAAAAGGGAGAAAATCCGGCGGTGTCGTGCCGGGAAGAATTGTAAGCAAAGGTGACGTAAGGAAGGGCAATGTCCCAGTCGAGGTGGTCCTTGGAGACGTACTTGGCCAGCATATCGGTAAGAGTACGGTTTAACCGCTCTGTCAGGCCATTGGTTTGAGGATGGTATGAAGTAGTCAGTTTGTGTTGAATGGAGCAGGAACGCACAATGTCAGCGATAACTTTCGAGAGAAAGTTTCGACCACGGTCAGTAAGCAGCTGTCGCGGGGCGCCATGAAGCAAGATAATGTCACGCAAGAGAAAGTCCGCGACGTCAGTGGCGCAGCTGGTAGGGAGAGCCCGAGTGATAGCGTATCGGGTGGCGTAATCAGTCGCGAAGGCTACCCATTTGTTCCCAGAGGATGACGTGGGAAAGGGACCGAGCAGGTCTAATCCAACACGAAAGAACGGTTCCACAGGGACGGTGATCGGCTGGAGATGACCGGCAGGTAGCACCTGAGGTGTCTTCCGACGCTGGCAGGGATCACAGGCAGCAACATAGCGTCGAACGGAGCGAGCGAGACCAGGCCAATAGAAGCGGCGGCGGACGCGGTCGTACGTGCGGGTTACCCCAAGATGTCCTGCAGTGGGTGCGTCATGCATCTCAAAGAGCACAGTCTGTCGTAGATGTTTTGGCACGACAAGAAGAAGATCAGGGCCATCAGGGAGGAAGCTCCTTCGGTACAGAATGCCGCCCTGAAGGACATATCGTCGAACGGATGCGTCGGTAGGTGTAGAGCGCAGACGCTCGATGAGTACTCGCAGCGATAGGTCTCGGTACTGCTCATCGGCGATGTTAGCGAAGGCAGACACAGAGAAAATGCCGTCGGCGGTACTACTGTCGGCGTCGTCAGGCTCGTCTACCGGGTAGCGAGACAGGCAGACAGCGTCCTTGTGGAGTCGGCCAGATTTGTAGGTGACAGAGAACGAATATTCTTGGAGGCGTAAGGCCCAGCGACCAAGTCTTCCTGAAGGGTCTTTCAATGAGCATAACCAACAAAGCGCGTGATGGTCTGTGACAACGGAAAAGGATCGGCCATATAAGTATGGGCGGAATTTCGCAACCGCCCAAACTAGGGCCAGACACTCACGCTCAGTGATGGAATAGTTGCGCTCCGAGGGTGAGAGGAGCCTGCTGGCGTAAGCGATAACACGGTCGTGGCCACGCTGGCGTTGTGCCAGTACTGCTCCAATTCCGTGACCGCTGGCATCAGTACGGACTTCGGTAGGCGCAGAAGGATCGAAATGGGCCAGAACGGGAGGCGTTGTGAGAATGTCGATTAGATGAGAGAATGCAGAGGCCTCGTTATCGCCCCACTGGAAAGGAGCGTCTTTTTTCAAAAGGTCGGTTAGTGGTCGTGCTATGGCGGCGAAATTCCTCACGAAACGGCGGAAGTACGAACAAAGGCCGATGAAGCTGCGCACATCCTTGACACACTTCGGAACAGGGAAGTGCGTAGCAGCATGGATCTTGCCTGGGTCCGGTTGCACTCCGTTCGCGTCAACGAGATGTCCAAGGACGGTAATCTGGCGACGGCCGAATTGGCACTTCGATGCGTTGAGTTGCAGACCGGCTCGCCGAAAAACGTCCAGGACTGCTGAGAGGCGCTCGAGGTGCGTAGCGAACGTTGGGGAGAATACGATAACGTCGTCCAAGTAGCACAAGCACGTGGACCATTTGAAACCGTGAAGAAGGGAGTCCATCATGCGTTCAAAAGTGGCAGGAGCGTTACATAGGCCGAACGGCATCACCTTGAATTGATAAAGACCGTCGGGTGTTACAAAGGCAGTCTTCTCGCGGTCGAGATCGTCCACGGCAATCTGCCAATAGCCGGAGCGAAGGTCAATAGAGGAGAAATAGCGAGCACCGTGGAGGCAGTCAAGGGCGTCATGAATCCGAGGTAGGGGATACACATCCTTTTTGGTAACCCTGTTAAGGTGCCGATAATCCACGCAAAAGCGCCATGAGCCATCCTTCTTTTTTACCAGCACAACCGGTGACGCCCAAGGACTACATGACGGTTCAATAATGTTCTTGGCAAGCATTTGGCGAACTTCTGCGTCAATAACTTGACGCTCAGCTGGTGACACTCGATACGGGCGGCGATGAATGGGAGGGGCATCGCCGGTATTAATGCGATGTTTGACAGCTGTAGTTTGGGCTAAAGGACGATCGTTAAAGTCAAAAATATCGTGGTAGGAAAACAGAACGCGGTAGAGTTCACGAGCGTGCTCGGAGGGCAAGTCGGGGGCAATCATTTTCCGTAAGTCAGCGATGGTACAATGTGTCGACTGCGATGGGAGAGGAGTATCGGATGAAGTGTCGTCTACTGCAATGGATGCTACTGAGTGATCCTCGAATGAACAAAGCTGGGCCAAAGACATCCCACGTGGCAGCACTTTTGTCGTCAAGCCAAAGTTGACCACTGGCAGGCAGACGCAATTCGCCGTAATAGATAAAACTGTATGGGGTACTGTGATCCCGTGTGTAAGGAGGACGTCTGGCATAGGAGCCGCGATGTAGTGACCGTCGGGGACTGGTGGGGATGACACTAGGTCAACGTAGGTCAGTGCCGAAGGTGGCAAGCGAACGAAGTCGGCGGAACTGAGGCGACTGGGGTGTGGTTCAGCAGGATCCAGAACAGGCAGGTCAAGGCGGAGAGTACTGGCGGAACAATCGATGAGAGCAGAATGTGCGGAGAGGAAGTCTAAGCCGAGGATGATGTCGTGGGGACAGTGGGCGATGACTGTGAATAGCACGATTGTTGAGCGATCGGCGAAGGAGACGTGGGCGGTACACGTACCAATGACGGGGGCTGTTCCGCCATCGGTGACACGGACAACAGGCGTCGTGGCGGGCGTGATAATTTTCCTGAGCCGGTTACGAAGGTCAGCGCTCATGACGGACAAATGCGCCCCAGTGTCTATGAGAGCAGACACAGAAACACCGTCGACTTGCACGTCAAGAAGGTTCAGATGAGTGGGCAAAGTCAGTAGAGGATTTGGCGGCGTAGGGGGCAATGCAGCGTCACCTCGAGGTGCTGCATCGTCTAGTTTTCCGGCTGGGAGCGGCGTCCGAAGGGAGTCGGCGAATAGGAGCGACGGGGCTGGGGAGAGCGAGATTGTCGTCGTTGGGGCGAAGGCGAACGAGAATAGGGGCGGTTCGTTGCAGGAGAATCAGTGGTGGCATTATCGGAGCGTGCGGCATAGGGACGAGAAGGGCCAGCTGAGGGGCGAGAGTAGGCAGTATAAGTAGACCGGATCGGGGAACTCCAGCGACTACGACAGTGCCGAGAAATGTGCCCGATGCGATGGCAGTGGAAACAAATAGGCCTGTCGTCAGCAGTGCGCCATTCAGATGGGTTGCGGAAACGTGGTGGGTAAGAAGATGCGGGACGGGGCGAAATCGAAGAAGCCGGGCGGGTATCAGGGCGATGGGCCGAGCAGATGGTGTGAAGACCCATGTGTTCAAACTCCTGGCGGACAACTGCCTGGATCAGTGAGACCGTGACTGCAGATGCGGTGGTGGGACTGGAGTCGAAGGCAGCCGGATAGGCGGCCTCGATCTCACGCCGGACGATCCTGGTAACATCGGCAGTGTTGTTGGGACAAAGAGCGTCGGCACAGGAAGATGTCGCTGGGGTGTTGGGCAGACGGGCAAACTGCTGGTCAATACGTCGGCTTTTGGCGAGTTCCAGGCGGCGGCACTCTTTTATAACAGCATCCACCGTGGCTACGTTGTTGCAAACGAGCAAGTTGAAGGCGTCATCAGCAATGCCTTTGAGGATGTGGGAAACCTTGTCTGACTCAGTCATGTGGGTGTCAACTTTGCGGCACAAAGCCAAGACGTCCTGAATGTACGTGACGTAGGGCTCCGTTGGCGTCTGCACACGACCGGAAAGCGCCTTCTGCGCGGCAAGTTGGTGACCGTAGGGGTTGCCGAACAAGTCTCGAAGCTTTTGCTTAAGCGAATCCCAACTGGTCAGCTCATCTTCGTGCGTCCGATACCAAACTCGAGGTGTGCCACCGAGGTAAAAGACGACGTTGGCGAGCATGATAGTTGGGTCCCACTGCTTATTGCGGCTGACGTGTTCGTAAAGGCTGATCCAGTCCTCGACGTCTTCCCCATCTTTCGCCGAGAATACGCCAGGATCACGGGGAGCGGAGAGGGTGATGTAGGTCGTCGAAGTGGCAGCAGGTGTCGGAGCCGGTGGAGTCGGGTTGGCGTCGCCGGGTGCCATGAAGGTAGGCTCGACGTAACGTCCACTGCGAAGCTCCGTGACGAGGTACAGGGAAGTCCACCTCCACCAAATATGTTACGTAGGAAGACGCAGACGACAAGCTATGTACAAATATATTTACAAGGAAAATACGCTGCGCTTGGCCAAGAGGCAACAGCCCGCGCTAGCTTCTAAATCGTCGTCGTCGTCTTCACACTGCTGGCCTTTCGTGATCGCACATATTGTGCCGTAGCAATATATATATATATATAATTTTTATTGACCTTACCTTGCAACGACGGTGCTCACTGCTTGTTCTTCAGCCGTGCGCACAATGCGTGGTCTTCCCACTTTTCCCTTTTTTTTGGAGTTAGAACTGCTGCAATGGTATACCTTGTTGAATCCGGTACCGGCTACAGAGGCGCACATTCCCCTGTTTTCTCGCCGCAACAGCCGCGTAGTTGTATAGAGGGCTGTTGTATGGAGTTGTATGGAGGCTATGGACAGCAGACACAGCCGGCAGCAACGGCGGCCAGCACGGGTGCACTCCCCCACTGCGAAGGGGCAGCGAGCGGTGAAATCACGTGTTCATTCTTTCTTCTGCGCCTTACCAACCACTTGTTATATATTTTGTTCTCTTGACAGACGCTAGCCAGCCCAGACACCTCCCCCCTCCCTCCCTATCGGATTGCGCATACGGCGCATTTACACAGGTCCGTCAGGTCTTCCACACTTACAGCGAAGCTGTAAGTGTGTGAGAGTAGGCTTCAATATGCAGAACACAAAGGTAATGTTCAATAGCCTTGCAAGAGAACCAAAATTCATGACTGCCAGTCAGCCTCTAGATTCTGTGCAGGAGAACGTTTATGTAGGTCAGTTACTCACTGGCGACCCTGATCAACAGAAGGAAATTTACAGAAGAATAAAAATTGGTTTCAATGCTTGCGGCGGGCATTACGAAATCCTGACCATGAGCTTACCACTGTCGTGGAAAATAAAAGTACAATTATTGCGTTCTATGGCTTCTGACACATCAGGTATAAACTTGTCGGTGAGCAAATAAGCTCGAAAACTAGTTAAGGTCTATGCAAAGAGCGATGGAAAACAACATGTTAGGCGTAACGTTAAGAGAAAAGAGAGTGGTGTGGAACAGACATCAAAAAGACGTAGCCCATGCAGTTGACATTAAGATGGCAAATAAAGCTGGGCAGCCTATGTATTGCCTAGGGCAGATAACCGTTGGACCATTATGGCAACATAATGGGTGCCTGTGGAAGAGGAGCGCAGTAAAGACGGCATAAAATTAGGTGGGCGGATGAGATTACCAAATTTGCATGCGTTAGCTCGAATCAGCTAGTGCAAGTCAGCATTAATTTGCGATCGCTCGGAGAGGGCATCGTCGTGCAGGGGACACAAAAATTGGCTGTTGATTATGATGGTGGTGATGATGACGATTATAATTGTACCCCAGTGCATTGGTGGAGTAGCATGCCTCTGCCGCTTTTCGACTAACCACCCGCTGTGAGTATGTGCCATTGCATAAAAACCACATTGACCAGCTACGTACGGCTATCACCTCAAAAGGATTGTTGGCGATGACACGATATCTACTGCCTACTTCTTTCCGGCTGGTAGATATCGGTGGTAGTATTGGGCATGTGCCATTGTACGGAAATCATCATTATGAACACGAATACGTGGACGCTCCCTGTGGTCGAGCTCTCGTGGTGGGTATTTGGCATATTATTGAAATCGTATTCATTAACATGCATGCAGCTATCGTATCAAAGGTCTACTTGGTAGTACGGTATGTATTGCCTGAGTCTTCGTCAAACCGCGATGCTGGGCATGTGTCATTGCACATATACGCTCACGCACTTCGTAGCCGGACACTCATTATGTGTATATGCCGTAGTCTTGAAACCATATTCATCATCAACGCGTAGCGGTAACATCACAGACATAATTGGTGGCATGAAATGTACGGCCTGCTTCTCGACCAATGGTCCCGTATTTAACATGTGCCAATGTACGGAAATCATTATTTCATTATTAACATGGGGACGTAATACGTGGCCCAGCCCTCGTTTGTATGTGCCTCAGTTTAGAAATCGCAATCATCAAGCTGCGGTCACACTTCTTGGGCAATCAGTCGATGTGGTCATGTGCTCTGCTATTCAAACCATAATCATGATGAACACGTGGCGACCATCTGAAAGAGCTAGGTGGTGTTGGCATAAGAAAAGTGTACGTGCGTCTGTGGCCTAATTTGAAGCACATCCGCAACAAACATTAAGCCTTTTCAACGTACGAAGCAATGTTGTAGAGTTACCAGTAGATACAAAAAGGCATTTTTTATGCAGCCCAGTTTCACAGGTAGCGTTTCACTGTGTAGTTTTAAAAAATGTTTCTTTTTACCTTTGGATGAAGGCGCCTTGCGAACTCGTTCATATACACCATGCCCTGGTAGTCAAGAGATTGTAGAATGGTGAAGGGGAAGTGGTAAAATCAGCTATGTAAAATATTTATACACTTGTTTTTGACGCTGTGTAGAGACATTCGGTAGAAAACAAAACCAAGATGAACTACAGAATAAAAAATACTTCATACTTAAAATCCACAAGCAATAACGCTCAGAATATTGGGGTGGAACTGCGAGGGTGGGGTTAAAGCATTCATTAATTTAACTTGTATAGGTGGTCCCAGTAATGGGCGCCAAATATTACAAAAGAAAGAAGAAAACACGAAAGGCTTCATTTTGAGTAAACATGGCCACCCAATAGTTGCTTTCACCGCAAGAAGAAGACGTGGCATTTGAAAATTTTTTTATCTTGTTAGACTACACATATTGTGGAAGAAACGCACGTTCGACCGAAACGCTCAGTTCATTGTTTCGTCGAAATTTCAGCATGCTCAAGTCACTGGTCAATTGAAAGACTTGCATGACCAAAGATAGTTTCGACCGGACATGAACCAAATCTTGAGATGTTGCTTGTCATTGCTACTTTTTTATGAACTAACCTTCCTGAAGTTTTTCTGTGGCATATGGTGTGCACATCGTTAGTCATAATTCCTGTCTACTCCATCATTATATTATGTGTTGGGTGGTCTGCGCACGCTTGTCACATGTAGCATTATACATTAAGCAATAAATACCCTGCAAGAAAAATAAACAATGAAAGCGTTTATGGTCGAAGTTTAGAACATCGCGGGAACCTCCAAAACAAGTCGTCGGGCCTGGAAAGCAAAAAGTGTTTGAAACGGAACTGTCCCATCATCTGCGGGGTACACATTCCTTTACGCAAACACTAAATTATTATGAAACAAGGAAGTACTTATCAATGTAATTTCTTCAACAGCCATAAATGCAGTAGCGAGATATATTATTCATATTGAAAGGCAGAAGAGTCGGCCTGAGCTGGCACGCTGTAGTTTGCTACTCATAAACGAAATAAGATAACTCACAGAAAATATGCGGACAGAGACCATGGCATATTAAATATGAAGCTCTGTTAAAAATACAGTTCGTGCCATTTATTTCTAAAGGCTGTGCCTTCGCGAATGCTGACTACCTTTTTGTGAAGACCCCTTCAAGAAAATATACCACGCGGCAGCGCTGATGAGTTTTAATCAATTTGTAACCCAACCCTCTTCCCCCCAATTTGTGGGTGGGGGAGGGGCACTGCAATGTAGGCAAGTGTTGACTGTTTATCACATTATAAACATGCACAGAAGCTAAATTTTTCAGCAAGATTTAAAGGAATATAGTGGTAATTATAACGTAATATATGTAACGCTGGAATGTTTCTAATAGTCGCGGGCGATGAAACATGCTGCACGCTGCAGATTTGAGCAAGCCAACGTAGTGGGAACACCCTCCTTTGTAGTTCATTAAGAGTAAATGTGTCTCAGCGCTAAGTAACCATCTTAACTTGCGAAAGCGTGGCAGCGATGAGAATACATCGTATATATTGCAATACTTCTCCACTGACTGTTACATTTCTGCGCTAAGCAAAATACTTTCACTGGCTACATTGGATAGGAGGAAAAGTTGGGTGCACACAACACGACTGCTGGCTTTCCAGGCTGTTTGTAGAGTTGGTAGCCTTGTTCGGAACATGCAGCATTGTTTAATCTTATGCAGAAGCGGAATGGTAACACCCTGTTCCCATTTTCGAGACATAAGGACACCTCTTAACTATCGCTTTCTTAAACAGAAACATTCTAACTAGTGCCATAAGTTGCCCGTTTACTTGCAGTATATGCATTACGAACCTATCGAACCGTATAAGCAATATACCTAAAATGTCTTGTCATATTTTACATTCTGACTTACAAGAGAGCAGGGGCAAAAGCAAGGAGAGAACGCAAAAAGAAGCGCCTAGAGAAAAAGACAAACGAGCAGTCACGACCGTTCTCAGGGACAGAACATAAAAACATGCTCATATACAACTGAGAGTGAGCGTACCGCGTTCGTCATGTTTTACACATGGTACTTAATTTTTCCTGCTCTTTCCTTTTAAACGTGACAAAGAAATGTGCACAAGCAGAGCTGATCATGGAGGAAAATTTCCGGTCACACCGAGAGTTTTCTAATTCCCGTACGTGTTCTTTAAGGCTTCAGTCTTGCTGCGCGGAGCATACAGGGAGTTTTTACTGCAAATAACCGTTCCTTTATTAACGGTAATGTGGCGCAATGTAAAATAACATAACAAAGAAAAAGGAGACGACAAAAATAGTGCCAGCCTTACAACTAATTTTATTTCAAGCGAACCACCCAAATATATATGCATGCCAAGTATGCGCACACAACGAAGGCACGGCACATGCAGACAGGCTCTCTTAATGCAGCACCTAAAAAATCACATTCATCCTTGTAAAGAGGAAAGGTCGTAACACTCATACAGCCATCACGTTTCTTCTTAGTGTGATAGGCTTCGATCACCTCTGTTGCCCACGCCTGCCGGCATCTTCCTAACATTCGCGTGTCCGCAAGGAGCTGCGCGCAGCCACATGGAGCAAAGTGGAGAGTCAGGTGCGAAGCCGCATCATTCTTTGGCCTAGCACTCTTCTTTTGGCGAGAAAGCTTAAAATTTCGGGCCGACATTAGGTCACGAAGCTCCTACAGCTTATTCGGTGCCGAAAAAAACCGCGTGAGCATCGTGCCAATTTCTTTCAAGTACAACTTGCGGGAAATTCTATACAAGTACGGCACTACCTGTGGCGTGTTTTTTTTCTGAGATGGTCCATGCTTCCGAAGCAATGTCTCGGACATGGTGATCACCACCATAGAAGGCAACCCAGCTGCAACCCCCCGGCCTGTAACTGCTACGCTGTAACTACTAACTGCTGCACCTATAAACTACTATCCATAGTATGCTTCCACGACTTCAGTAGAGCAGACCGGAAACAAAGCGTTGCTGTAGGCTTTTTCACTGTTTTCGAGTGAGCACGGTCATAAGGAAGCAAACCCATTGGGGCACGGGGACTATGCATTCAGTACGAAAGGGGAACGTTTAGTGACAGGTTAATATCTAAAGAAAGTGGCACGCACACTTGAGCCTGCTTGCGTTTGGTGGTGCGAAAGCATTATACCGTTTGTAGACCCGCGAACCTCATGAATGCGCTCATTTTATGCACTCATGACGTGACGCCACCACCTCGTCACTGGCTGCGCCGTCACGTGTCCTACGAGGCACGCGCTGGGCTCCAACTTTAGCCAGCCAGATGGCTGCGACGTGACGTCTGCTGTGAAGCAAGCACTAGACACACCTTTGTGCAGCCCGAACGACCGCGGAGCCACCGTGGCGTCGGTGAAGCGTGTTCCTCTCAAAATCCCGAGGCCTGGGTTCGATTACCACTCAGAGAGCAGGGAATCAAATTTTCTTTTGACTTAAATTAATTTACTTTGTTCACAAGACCTCCCCGAGAAATTTGACGTCATTCCTAGCATTGTTTTTACAAGTTTTTACGCTTTGCGCCATCGGCAATTTTTGGTGCCATCTGTCGGCCTATAACTACTATATATAACCTCTGGCGTGCGGTTCTAAACCTAAACTTGATGCTAGTCACGGACCCAGCGTTCACCACCAGATGCGGAACATCGTCGAGCCGTGACACGACACCGGATCTCACCTTTGTCAGGATGATTGCAGCGGTCAAGTGGACGAACCTCGAGGTAAACTTTGGTAGCGACTATTATAGCTTGGCCACGCACCTCCAAGTCGAGCAGAAGAGACAGCGCATGTTCCAGTACACAGACTGGGACAAATTTCGCAAAATTAGCGAAGAGCGAACGGAGAGTGAGGAGAAGCCTAGCCTCGAACAATGGGTTGCACAGGTTAGACACGACATCAAAGCTACCACCAAAGAGGTTTGTACAGACCTCCCGGTGGAAAAGATGGACAGCCGTCTGGCTGACCTGTTGGAGGCCAAGCAGTCCCTCCTCGCCAGGTGGAAAGGTCAACGGCTCAACGGCAGGCTCAGAAAAAGATATCGGAAATCAAGAGAACTATAGAAGAACACTGCAGAGCCCTCTCTAAGCAGCAATGGGATGAGGTGTGTAACTCGATCGAGGGGCGGATGCGCAACAGGGGCACCTGGAACCTCCTAAAGCATCTCCTCGATGAGACGAACACTAAAACCAACCAACGCAACACATTGGCGCGCACTCTACACACAGCCAAGCGAGAATATTCGAGCAAGGAAATTTTATCCAAACTCGTGCAGAAGTACCTGTCAGTCACATTGGGCCCTATATCACCTTCCCCTGACTACGAAGGCTCCGAGAACCCTGAGCTCGATGCAGAATTCGGGATTGAGTATATCAGGCAGGCGCTCCACGCCCTCAACGGCAGATCGGCTCCGGGTCCGGACAAGATCAGAAACAAAGCTCTACGGAACCTGGACAAGAAGTCCATCGAATACCTAATGGACATCATTCCCCAAGCACGGAGCAGTGGTAAAGTATTGGAAATGTGGAAGTCGGCCGACACCATTCTCATCTCCAAGCCAGGCAAGCCACCCAGCCTCGATAACCTCCGCCCAATTTCGCTCACATCGTGCGTGGGGAAGGCTGCTGAGCACGCATTCCTAAACCGGCTTTCCCGCTACCTGGAGGACCACGACATTTACCCCCACAACATGATCGGCTTCAGGGTCGGACTCTCGACGCAGGACGCGATGAAAGTCATCAAGCATCACATTATTGACTGCAATACGCGGGACACGAGAGCCATACTAGGTCTAGATCTGGAAACGGCATTTGATAACACTCTTCACTCGTGCGTTTTAAGCACAATCTCGAGCCTAAACCTGGGGAAGCACTTTCATTCCTACACAAGATCTTTCCTGTCAGACAGAGAAGCCATCCTTAAGATCGGGGACCTGACTTCAGACATGATCAAGCTGGGGTCTAAGGGGACGCCACAAGGGGCAGTCATATCCCCAACCCTCTTTAACCTCGTCATGATCGGTCTATCCAGGACACTCTCTGCTATTGACGGTATCAGTCATACCAAAACCGCAGACGACGTTGCCATCTGGTGTACGGGAGGTAGTGACGGACAGGTAGAGACGGCCCTGCAAGAGGCGATTGATGCTACCGAGAAGTACCTTGAGTCCACGGGCCTTCGGTGCTCACCGCACAAGTCGGAACTGCTACTTTATCGACCCAAGCACAGAGGCCTGAAACCAAAGGGATAGAAGCCACTCGCCGAATGCGACATAAAACTGCACACAAACGACGGAGGCTATATTCCGAGGGTGCATGCTATCCGGATTTTCGGCGTGATGGTAGAGTCGAGTGAGTCAAACAAGCAGACAGTGCTGCGACTCACTAACAAGACGCACAATGCCATCAGACTAATCAGCAGAGTGGCCAACCGGCAGCAAGGCCTCGGAGAAGATAACCTCGTGAGGTTGGTACATGCGTTCGTAATGTGTCATCTCACTTACGTCGCGGCCATGCACTACTGGCAAAGATCGGAGCGGGGCAAGCTCAATGCATTAATCAGGAAGGCAATCAAGCGAGCTCTCGGCCTCCCCATATACACTCCCACGGAACCCCTACTTCAACTTGGCATGCATAACACGCTAGAGGAAATAGCGGAAGCACAGGAGAGGGCCCAGTTCGTCAGGCTATCTACCACACAAGCTGGAAGACACATCTTACAGGAGCTGGGCGTTCCCCCCAGAGTAATCAAAACAGAGTTCGGCAGCATCCCTCGAGAGCAGCGGGACCGCATCACTGTTACCCCGATCCCACGAAACGTCCATCCAGAACACAACGTGGGAAGACGTCGGGTGCGCGCGAAGGCTCTCCTGGAAAGCGCTCGCGATCAGGCTTTGGAGAACACTTTCGTAAACGCAGCGCGCTACGGTGATGGACAGGCCTTTGCTGCAGTTAACGTAAATCATGAAAGGCAAATAACGAACGCAATCTCGATGCGGACGACGTCCTCTGAACGCAGAGCAGGCTGCAATAGCGATGGCCTTATTGGACGACAAGAGGAAATCTACAGTGACTGGATATCAGCTGCTAGGGCATTTGCCAAAGGAACCATATCCGAGCTGGACCGAGGGATATCAGGAAGCAAAGAGATCAAGCCACACACATTGATCTGGTTTCCAGCCCACATGGGACCGATCGAGGGTGCCCCGCCCGACCTCAATGAGTCGGCACATGGAGCTGCGCGAGGGATCATCAACCGCGTAGCTACCGGGCAGCGTGACGCCGGGGGTACTGACAATCGGGACTTTCCTTCGTCGTACACTAAAATTATTAAGCACTTTTACTTGGCTCGGAGGATCTACCCCCTCCCACATTGCAAACTCAATAGACCTCAGGCTTTGACACTAAGGATTCTACAGACGGGGGCATACCTAAACCCCCTACTTCTTCGCAAGATGTACCCGGAAATTCAGACGACAAATGCATGTGCACTATGCAGTGACTTAGCGAACTTACCTCACATGCTCTGGCGATGTCCCGCGTTACGCGTCGATGAAAGTAACACTTCACGCTGGGATGCTGTCCTACGCAGTCCCAACCTCGAAGAACAGTTATGGGCTGTCCAACGGGCCCGCGACGCGGTGGAGAGGCGCGGCCTCTCTGTCCCGACGCGGCAGCGGCCCGGTGCGCGCTAAGGCGCGCCCCTAAGGACCCTAATAAAGTTTTTCATCCATCCATCCATCTCTCGGCCCCGCCGGCTACGACGGATTTTTGTGTTGCGGGGAATATAATGCTTTGGCATTAGAAATGCAAAGTATTCTCATTAGGCAGCTCAAGGGTGAAAGTAACGCCTTAATATGCTGCCTGAACACTGACCGAACTAAGTTCATGTCGTCAGAGAATGCCTAGAGATTATAACTCTTTAATAACACGGGAAAATCGCCCATATATCTAAACATATTGGGAACAAGGTCCGAGTCAAGGCATCTATCTAGAACCTGGTCAACGCATGAAAGAAGGATATTACACAAGTCAGGAATTACATATGACCCAACACGTATACGCTGGACATATAGCTTGTCACTGAAATAAACAAAGGTGTTGTTTAGGGGAATTCCAGCAAAGTCGAAATTATCAATTAACATACCACAAGAATTCATAAAATCAATGCTTGCATTGTCCTCAATGCATTATCTAACGCCACATCCAAGTTCATTATGGATTACTGAATACAACAGGTCCTCCCCATCATTTGAGGACACATCATTTGAGGACACATAGGCAAAACCACTGCCACTACTGAGAAAGTCCTTCACAGTGGCTGAACCTTTGTGGCGAACGGATCTTCACAAGAAAGTTTATTTATTATGTTTATGCAGCAAGCGACCAGCCTGAAGCTTCGAATTTTAATGCTATGTCACTATTGACCGTTCGGAAAGGCCCTTCTGGTTTATACCTCTTAACGTGGGAGGTCATATTCAAAAGTCAATCCGTCTTCTTCGTCATCTGCTCTAGGCCGAATGTCTCTCTCGGATTGTCTTGGCTTCGGAATATAACCTCTGGCGGTAGGAGTGCCGTCTCGGTGCATTTTAAATCTTGACCACTGAATGAGGGCGGCATGGTTACAGTCTGCTGACGTGAACTATGTCTCTGGGAGCGATCGTAGGTGGCACAGTCGGCGAGACGGGAACAATGTCGTAGATGATGTCCGTCACCTGGCGGACGATCCGGTAATGGTCCGTGTACAGAGGCAGCATTGCTGACAAGCCAATGCGGCGGAATAGACACCAGAGGAGAATTTCATTACTGCGTTTTTTATTTTGATAAGCTCTCAATTGACTAGTTGTTCCCCTCACCACGTACCTGGTCTTCAATAACACAGTAATTTTCAAATAATAAAAAAGAAAAAACTAAGGCAGCGGATCAGAAACGAACTTCGCTATGCCGGCTGTCATAGAGGCGCTTATGGGTCGCTTGCAAGACTCACAGCTTAGTGTGGGATATCTGACGAGCGCGATAGGCACGGGCGATGGCACCACGTGCATATTGGCACGGCGGTGCTGTAGCAGCCCGAAGCCTTGGACGAGAAGTGGGCTGGTGATTTGCTGGTCACGCGGTTACTTTGTGGTGGGGGAGGGCGAGGGGGCCGAGCGCTCAGGAGGTCAGTATAGGTAGTAATGAAGAAGGCCTCCTACTTCAACCTCAAAATAGCATCGCTGTCAATAGCATGAAAAGCAGGAAAACAAAAAAGAGAGCTCGCCATGCAATAGTCTACAGAAACATGAAGGGTGGAAAAAGAAAGGAAAAGTGAGTAGAAATTAAGGAGAAGGTAAATAAAGAACTAATAGGGGTGTATGCGATTGCAGAAACACGCTTTAGAGACTCGGAACAGCCTCCACTGGTTCATGATTATGTTTGGAAAGAGTACAACAGAACTAAATTGGAAAGAAAGAGAAGGGTAGTCGGACGGTGGACCGGGAGTGAGCATCACTGAGCATCAGGGAGCCAAGTGGAAAAGAATAAATTCAAAATATCAAGAGCATCTTTTGTTATCATGTACAATGAGCAGCAAGAAAACATGGCTAGGCGTAACGAATTTGTGGAGCGGAAATAATTGTAGGGAGATTGTAAAGAGGCAATTGTAGATTGGCTATGGCGGTGGAGCGCAAAGGACACTTCACTTATTGCTCTTTCTGCGTTTCTCAAGTTGGCTGGGGACCCAACACTACTACAACAGACCTGTAGTACAACTTTTCTTGGACCTGCCCAGCTGCTTCCATCTTCAGTACTATGCTACTTGCGAAAAGCAGTTTCATCGCCTCTCCTAATCTGGACATTTGAACTCTGCGCCATCTGTTCGCAAGTCGGACCACGTGTGCTGCCATCGTCGTCGACGAAGCGCAGCTCGTAGGTGAGCCTGGGGCGTTTCCTATCATATTAGAGTGTTTTAGCAGAACGTTTTTGACGGTCCGGTCCGCTCTCGCGTACCCGCTCACAGTTAGCGGAGCGGCGACGAAGAATCAGTTTTAGCGGAGCGCCCGGCTGCGTCCGAAAGGCATGTGCTTGCCTGACACGCCACCTTGCCGCAGAAGGTAAAACCGCTATGAACATAATATTCAAGTTGTAAGAATCGCCGCAATAAAATAATATATTTGGAATTGCTCAAGTGTCTGAAGGCATTTCACGCAATACATTGCATTTTCATTTATATATATATATATATAAATATATATATATATATATATATATATATATATATATATATATATATATATATATATCTATATATATAATCCTTACATTAACAAAGCCGTTGTGCTGTGTTGTAGCCAAGACAAGGTTTTTTGCTCTTTCATTACACCTAAAACGTGGTCCGCATAAACAAACGTGCACACATGGCATGGTTCTGAAACGGGTTCATGGCCACAACCTCCCGAATAGAAGAAGATCTTCGTGTCTCCTAAAGTGTACTGTAGGTTTGCGCTTTACAAATCCCGATTCAAACGACCTCGTGGACGGGCCAGCAGCACTGGGGGCAGCCATTTTGCTTCGCTAGACCCGCTTGACGCGCTCGCCGCGCTCCGCTGAGAAAGCTTTCTAGCGGAGAGGGGGCTCCCGTCCGCTCGCCCGCTCACTGCTGAACGGGTCGCGCATGCGCACTTGCGCTTCCGCTAGCCCGCTGAGCGGAGCGGACCGTCAAAAACGCTCTGCTAAAACAGCCTATTGGCTGTGGCGGTGGAACGCAAAGCACACGGCACTTACCGCTCTTTCTGTGTTTTTCAGGTTGTTTGCTTCTCTACGTTACTCCTCTTGCAACGCGCTCTTTCCGCTACTGCCAATCTACAAATTTGTGCTCTTTTGTTGTTTTTATTATCCTATATTGAAAAGCCATAGACCTGTACAGTTGCAAATATGTTGCGTTGCTGTGAATGTCGCTCTGTGATAGATGAAGTTGAATAGTTTCTGACTAGTTCGCAATGTGAATTTTTGTATCCTAGCGGTACCTGCCCGGCGTTGCCGAAAGTGCCATTAAGGGCAAAAGAGATCAATTGAAAAAGTCTTGGATGTGCGAGTCTGGCAAACCTACAAGAAGTAAAAGCTTCTCGTCTACGAAAGTGTGTAAGAATGAAAATGAAATAATAAAAAAACTTGATGAAATGGACCAAAAGCTTACTTGCTTGTTAGTCTGCCAAACAAGGTAGACGAAATCGAACAGTCCATCCAAACACTTTCCGGTCACTTTGACAAAATTCAAAGAAGGCTCGACAGCCACGAAAATGAATTCATCATCATCAGCATCAGCCTGGTTACGCCCACTGCAGGGCAAAGGTCTCTCCCATACTTCTCCAACAACCCCGGTCATGTACTAATTGTGGCCGTGTCGTCCCTGCAAACTTCGTAATCTCATTCACCCACCTAACTTTCTGCCACCCCCTGCTACACTTCCCTTCCCGTGGAATCCAGCCCGTAGCCCTTAATGACCATCGGTTACCTTCATCCTCTTTACATGTCCTGTCCATGCCCATTTCTTTTCTTGATTTCAACTAAGATGTCATTAACTCGCGTTTGTTTCCTCACCCAATCTGCTCTTTTCTTATCCCTTAACGTTACACCCATCATTCTTCTTTCCATAGCTCGTTGCGTCATCCTCAATTTAAGTAGAACCCTTTTCGTAAGCCTCCAGGTTTCTGCCCCGTAGGTTAGTACTGGTAAGACACAGCTATTATACACTTTTCTCTTGAGGGATAATGGCAACCTGCTGTTCACGATCTGAGAATGCCTCCCAAACACACCCCAGTCCATTGTTATTCTTCTGATTATTTCCGCCCCATGGTCCGGATCCGTGGTCACTACCTGCCCTAAGTAGATGTATTCCCTTACCACTTCCAGTGCCTCGCTACCTATTGTAAATTGTTGTTCTCTTCCGAGACTGTTAAACATTACTTAAGTTTTCTGCAGATTAATTTTTAGACCGACTCTTCTGCTTTGCCTCTCCAGATCAGTGAGCATGCGTTGCAATTGGTCCCCTGGGTAAGGGGACCAAATGGAATTACAGACTGTCAAACGGAAAGTAGAAAAAATAGAGAAGTGCGTTCCCCTAGGGAGCTCGGTCAGATTTAGGCTAACATAGATGCACTTGAGTGGCATAGCAGACGTCTTAACATTGAAATACACAGTGTACGTAAGGCCGACGGTGAAAACCTACGCGAAAAGGTAAATGGCCTTGCTGAAAAGGTAAATGACCCTACTCTTTGCAGTATGTTACCGCCCACCGGATGGTTTATTGGAGCCTTCTTATCTTTAGAGCACATGCTATTTTTAGAGCGCATGCTAGAATTTGCGCCAGAAAACAAATATAAAGTGGTCTTAGGAGGAGATTTCATCATTCGTATGCGTTCCGGTGGTGCTAGGAAAATAATATTTCAAAGAATTTTTGTGTCAAGCGGATGTATAAATGCACGTGAAACCTTGACTAGAATAACAGAAACAATGAGAACTACTCTTGATCTTTTTATAACGATCAATAATCCATTCTTAGTAACTAGTGGAGTCTTGAACTGTACTTATAGCGAGCACATGCCAATATCATGTTTACCCACACAAGAGCAAACTAAACCGAAAAACACAACACTGGAAAAACATTTCAGTGTTGTGTTACCTGCATTACCTGCATTACATTACCTGCATTTCAAGATGTCTTGAGACAAGTACCTTGCGAGGAGGTTTTCCAACAAAACGACGTTGAGCCAGCATACAACGTTTTCTTAAAGAAATTCTCAACTATTTATGCGCAAGATTTCATACGCAGGAAAGAAACCACGAAGCTTACCGGAAACCTTGGATAACCAACGAGCTTCTAAACAAAATAAAGAGAATAGACAAGCTTTATGCCAGGTTTATAATATCTTGGAACGGCGAGTATCTAAAATGCTTCAAAAATTTTCGAAATATGTTTAAGAGCCAAGAAATACAAGAAATCGCTATTATTTTCATACATTTCCTTCATGCGAGTGACATACAAAGATGTGGAAGAAGTTAAATGAGATAATGGGACGCAAACAAAACACTGAACCTGTGAAGAAAGTTTCTGTAAACGGATGCCTTTTAACCGGAGACCATATACTGAACGCATTTAATGATTACTTTACAGACACTGATTTCTATTCATCACAAAGCCCACCATATACATTTCAGTTCCCTGCAACTATAGACACCAAGCAACAACCCCTACCGAGGTTTGTTCACTTTTTCTCAAACTGAAAAAATCATGTAGCTGAGATGCGGATGGCCTCCAAATAAGACCTGCCAAACATGTCATTTGCGAAATTGCACCTGTGTTAGCTTACATCTATAACTTATGCATAACATCAGGTACTTTCCTGAGAAAAAATGAAAATCGCAAAAGTTATTCTTTTATATGACAGGTGACAAGCTCGATATAGAAAATTACCGCCCGATATCTATTCTCCCGCGGTTTACTAAAGGTCTTGAAAAAGTCATTCTTAACCAATTAACATCTTTCAGCAAGAAACATGAAATAATGACAGACGCTTAATACGGTTTTCACAAGGTAAATCAACAGAACTGGCACTTGTAGTACAGAAAGAATATATACTGCAAAACCTCGAAAATAAGTTACTTGTAATTGGTCTATTCATAGAGTTCGCAAAAGCATTCGGCTGCATAAAGCATCGCCTCCTTATACTTAAGCTTAAAATATATGGCATTAGGGGCCTTCCGCTTCTGTCCCTGACATCCTACCTGAGAAATCGGCAGCAATATGTGTCTATAAACATTAACATATCATCTACACGACAAATACAAAAAGGTACCCCTCAGGGAAGTATCCTTAGTCCATTTCTATTTAACATCTACATAAATGGCATAGTTCTTATCCACTCAGAAGCAAAACCGATAAACTAAGCAGATCTTAAAGTGTCTTTTTATCAAACAACTCTTATATAGGTCACATTGGCGCAGCGAAAAATCTTTTAATCTAGTTTTCAAAATAGAGCCACGACAAGATTTTAAAAGTAAACTCCGTTAAAACACAAGCAGTCATCTTTAAAACAAGAGGAAGGTGTACTCCATTGACCCACAATATATTTTCCAACTCTCAGAATATAGAGGTTGTTGACGCGATAAAAGCACTTGGCGTATACTTTACCGACACATTGCAATGGGACGCTCACGTGGGTTTTATACTCCAGAAACTAAGATGCAAACAGGCATACTACATCGAAATCGGTACAATTTACCAACGTAAGCTAAATTGATCATCTATAATGCACTGTTTGCCTCGCATGTAAATTATTGCCACCTTGTATGGGGCACAACATCAGCTTCCAATCTCTCTAAAATACTGCTGATGCAAAAATTAATAATAATACGCGCCATTGCAAATGTGCCGTACAACTCACACACTGAAGGTATTTTCACCGAGTACAACATACCATAAAGTCATCATCTCTACAAGCACTCCTATGCACCTACTACTTTCAGGTAAACGATAGAAGCAACTTAATAACAAGTATAGCAAACTTAAAAAAGAATACACCCACATATGACACTCGCATCCATGAAAAATACCTCATACCTTGTTCGAGAACAAATTACGGCCTAGCCACGGCTACTAATTTCTTATCTAGAAGCCGGCATTCACATCTATGCCTTGACATCATCGGAGCTCATCTGTCTGGTGAAAGCTATGATTTAAATCATCATGGCAAAGTGAAACCATCTGTATTCACAGTGGAAGCAATGTAATTGCTCTCTTTAATTGATGTAACGATGTAACCCACTGATATTTGCTTTTAATTTCTGAAAGTCTTCTTTACCACCAGTCTGACAATATGTAAAAGAGGCCAGGGACCACTCAAGCGGCCAATAAGCAGCTTTTACCTTGGCCCCCTCCATTTGCCTGGAAATCGGCCCAAATAGAATAAAATTAAATAAATTAATCAAGATTTAGTGAAATGCCTCAGTGCTGATATTAACGGTTTCGTCAATGCTGCCGAAATTATCGTGTTAAGTGACATGAGTGCCCGCTTACAGGATCTAGATGGCTATACCAACAACAATGGAAGTCAATGCTAGATCTCTGTGAGCAACATAACCTCGTTATCGTGAATACAGCGCCTAGGTGAGACGGGCAGACCATGTGGGAAGGGAAAAACCAGCGATTGACCATCAATTACCGACTGATGACAGAAATAATTCATGATAATTTGTGAGTAATAGTGATTGACGAAAAGGGGCATAACACCATAGGGAGTTACCATAAACGCATCATTTTGAAGATGTGATATGCACTTCCGAAGACAGCAAAGAACGCAAAATGGCCAATCCAAATTTGAATGCTGAACAAGTAACAGATATAGCGACACGTGCCGAGGAAGAACTTGGCAAATGTCAAGAAAAGAGTGGGAAAATAGTGAGCTTCTGAGTGTAATAACGAGAGAAATATGGAAAGAGAAGCAGCATAATAGTCGGTAAGGAAAAAAAAAGAAAGCCAAAAGCTGGTGAAACAAGGAGATACGAGAAACGATCCCCGAATGACATGAAATATCACGAGAGCACAGACAGGTAAAAAAAAGCGCACTTGCTGCAGGATGCAGTAGTCAGAGAAGGGGAAATACACCAGTAGAAAAAATACATGGTTCAAGCGCTCGTTCACGCAAAAAAAGGTGAAACTGAACTATGGTTGCCAGAAATACGTGAGATAAAAGAAAGCCGTAGCCAGAATATTTTGGAACCACATAAAGCTAGGATAAAGAATATAATGAATACCTTCCTCCGCAAGCGGTATAGCCAAACGTGGACGTGGAGGAGCCCGAATGACGAGACTAGAAATGAAATAGACTTCATACTCTGCGCTAACCCTGCATCATACAAGATGTGGACGTGCTCGGCAAGGTGCGCTGCAGTGACCATAGGATGGTAATAACTCTAATTAGCCTAGACTTGAGGAGGGAACGGAAGAAACTGGTACATAAGAAGCCGATCAATGAGTTAGCGGTAAGAGGGAAAACAGAGGAATTCCGAATAAAGCTACAGAACTGGTATTCGGGTTAAACTCAGGACGAGGACCTTAGTGTTGATACAATGAACGTCTATCTTACGGGCATTATTAAGGAGTGCGCAATAGAAGTCGGTGGTAACTCCAATAGACAGGATACGAGTAAGCTATCGCCGGAGAAAATAGATCTAATCAAGAAACGGCAATGTATGAAAGCTTCCAACCCTACAGCTAGAATAGAGAGAGAGAGAGAGAACAACTTTAGTGAAAATGCCTGCAGAATTGGTTAGGCTCCCTCCGCGCAGGGAGGACAACCTTTTACCGCGACGCGGCCACTACGTCAGTCTCGTGCATTGTGCTCCTCGAGGTCTTGGTTCCTCGCTACATCCGCGGATCCGAGAGGGCCGCCGCCCCCTTCCTGGGGGTGCTGCCCCCCTTCTCCTCGGTTTCGCGAGGTCGCTGCCTCTCTAGAGCTGCCGAGACCTGCTGGACGGCCTTTAGTTGTGTATCTTGGTCATAGCTCCTCGTTGAAGCCTCTAGCTGCGGCGGGATCGTCTTCTTCTCGCTGGCTTCTCGTGGATTTATACTACAGTTCCAAAGGATGTGAGCCGCCGTGGCTCTCTCCTAAGCGCATAGTCTACACACATCACTCGCGTACACGCTCGGACACACGTGCGTAGCTAGCACCGGGGTGAGCAGGGACCCCGTCTGTAATTGCCTGTATAACGCTGTCTCCTTCCGGGTAAGCCCCGGGTGAGGTGGCGGCATAGTCTGTCTGTTAAAGGGAAGCTGTAGAGTCTGTCGAATTCAATAAGACGCTCATATACGGATGCGGGAACCTTATAAACCATGTAGGTCAAATTTGGGTTGTTGTTTTTTTTTTTTCAAATAGGAGCGACGTAATCGTCGGTTGAAATTGCGCTGTAGCTCCGCCCCCCGTCGAATGCCGCGCGCTGCTGCTGACGCTGACGATGCGAGCGGAGGCCGGAAACCGCCGTGTTGTGACGTCAACTTTAGTGTTTTGCTCCTTCGCAGCCTGCGCGACCGTGCCTGACCATGCTTGTTTCTGCGTGCGTGCCGTCGTAATCTGCTTCGATCGACCCTGCATTTCTTTGTTGGTGCGTCTGTGTGTATGTAGAGTGGTGGTCAACGTGCGCAGCATCAACAGATGTGGTGGGCCGATCATGCCGTCTTTCTGTGCAGCCTACGGTTGCACGAACACCAGCGGCCGCGACGATGTTGTCTTCCATTGCTTCGCACAAGACAAGAAGCTTTTAAGGAAGTGGGAGGCTGCTGTAAAGCGAAATAATTTCAAGCCCTCAAGAACAACACTGCTGTGCTCCAACCCCTTCCGTGATGACGATTATCACCAGAATTTCCACTAGCAGGCTTTCTAAACGCAGCGCGAAAAGATCGGAGCAACGAAAACAAAGACGGCACGAGTGCGGACTGACTGATGATAACTGGTGTTGGAAGGCCTTATGAATACACGAACTCGCCCAAACCTGGATTTTGATTTACTGCGAGCTCCTTCATGTTAGCACGCTGAACGGAAGGTGCATGTTTATTTCCCGCCCTCGACGTAGGTTTCGTCCCAAAGCGCCGCGAATTTTCTATTTGCACGTGTGTTGTAAAACAGCCTGCACGCAGCTACCATAACGCAGTGCAAATGTAGAGTTTGCATGTGCTGGAAAGCCGGCGCACGCCAGGACGCTACGCTCCCCTCGTCTCTCGCGCATAGCGAGAAACCAACCGTCTCACGTAGCCGACGGAATTCGCCGCCTTTACGACTTCGGTTACGAGTAGTGTGCGGATGGCGCACAGATGAAGGTCACTACACGTACTGCATGAACCGGGAAGCTTTTCACGCGTTTGAACCGTCTTTGTAGGTTGCCGACAGCTTTGGACAGCGCACAAATGCCGACGATCGCGTCCCCGCTTACGTTCCACGAGGAGGCATGCAGGAACACAACACTACAGTTGTTTGACCGGAAACGAGCTCACTAGATCGGCGAAAGATCGGCGAGATCACTAGATCGCTTTGCAAAAAACATACTCACCAAAGAGCATTTCCAACCCGAGGAGATCCCAAGATTCGCTTTCGTTCTCGTCGAAAGCACTGCTCGCACCAGCATCGTTTGCTTCTTCGAGAGGCCGGCTCTTTGCAATCGGCTCGTACATGTAGGGAGCAACGCCGAACTCTTCAGAAAAACGCAGTCTCTCTAAATTTTCTATTACCTCCTAATTTTCCATTACGGCACCAAACTACCTGGCACCGCGCTTCATGTGGAGCGGCAGCGGTCGGTCGCTAAAGTTGACGTCACGGGTCGCCCGACCAATCACAGGCGGAAACGAGACGCGCGAGCTGGGCGTGTCCGCCGCTGCACTTTTCGTCGAAATAAAATATATTTGCGCTTTCTTTCGCTCAATTTCGATACGATATTCGAATTCGGAGGGTTGAAAACCATTATGTACACATGTTCACTCATTTTTTCTGAAAAACCTTTCAGCTTCCCTTTAAGTCTGTACCACTTCACTATTTCGTTGAAGGTGGTCATCTTGTCCTTGGCACTGCACCGCGACCAACACTCCGAGTCGGCCGTGCTTGCAGCTGCGCGGTTGGTTAGTCCTCGCGCAGCTGAGTTGGCAGTCTCGTTGTGGTTCAGGTTCCCGCGTTCCGACTCGTCACTGCCCATGTGGGCCGGAAACCATTTGATCACCACAGCGCTTTTGAGTCCGATGTCTTCGGCCTTGCGCAGTATGCGCGCAGCCTCACTACATACCCTACCCTTGGCGTAGTTCATCACTGCTGTTCTACAGTCACACAACACTGCAGTGCATCCGGGATCGGAGACGGCCAAAGCGATGGCCACGTCCTCCGCCCGGTGCGCCTCTCGAGTCCGGATGCTCGCCGCAGTCTTCGTTGTACCCATCGATGCCACGACAGCCACCACCACGTATGCGTCTCTGCTCCCTCGATACTCCGCCGCGTCCACGTAGATGGCACCTTCTTCTCTGCCGTGGAGGTGAACGAGGGCCCTGGCCCTCGCCAACCTCCGCTCCTTGTTGTGCTCGGAAATACGATGTGCTCGGATACGTTGTGCTCCACACGCAACATTCTGGTGGAGGTCAGCGATCCCAGTCCTCACCATGGAAATCAGAAGTGGTGGGCACACCGAGCTTTTCACCATGCCTCCCGGTGACGCACCCATCTCTGCAACGGCTTCGGCACGTTCCACTGCTCCAATCATCACGGTCGCCCCACATCGCGACCCAGGTGTGTTCACTGGCCTGGAGGGCCAGGATATTGACGACTGGATCAAACTCTATGAACACGCCAGTGCTAATAACAAGTGGGACCCAACGATTATGCTCGCCAATGTCATCTTTTATCTCGGCGGCACCCCACGCTTGTGGCACCAAACGCATGACGACGACATAACCAGTTGGGACAATTTCAAACAGAAGCTACGGGAACTGTTCGGCGACTCCATTGGGCGCAAGGCTGCCGCGAGAAAGGCTCTTGCATCTCGTGTACAGTCATCTACGGAGCCGTACGTTCCCTACATCCTCGACGTCTTTGCTCTATGCCGCAAAGCTGACGATGGTATGTCCGAAGCCGATAAAGTGTCACATATTCTAAAAGACATCGCCGACGACGCTTTCAATTTGCTTGTTTTCGGCAACGTCTCGACTATTGACAGCATCATCAAAGAATGCCGTCGCCTTGAGCAAGCTAAGAGCCGCCGTATTACACACCACATCATACGGCTACCCAACACTGCTGCTACGTCGACATGTGAGGGTCGACCACGCCAGACCACCACCTGTGATGACGTCACCAGTATTGTTCGCCGCGAACTCGAGGCCACCTGTTCGCCAGCTTTCTCCACGACGCCTCCCTATCCACCAGCAACCACCATTGTGATGATCCAGGCCGTCGTCCGACATGAATTCCAGAACATGGGTCTGAACTCTGTGTTCCACGTCTCAACCCAGCGTTTCCCAGTTCTCTAGCGGCCCTCCTCGTCCTCGGCAGTCCTTTTCCGCCACATCTCGCCGCAACCCGTCTGATTGGCGTACCTCTCATGACAGGCCGATCTGCTTCCACTGCTGTCGCATCGGCCACGTCACTCGTCATTGTCGCAACCGATGGCCACCAACTCCGGGACATACACCGCTGCTTATTCCCGCACCTTTGGACCTTCCGTTTCCTATACCAGCCGCCATGAATCCACTGCTGCTGATGCTCCTGCTCCGAACCTTCGGTACACCCGCTCGCCCTCACCTCGACGCCATCAGTCTCGTTCGCACCAACCCCGTCGCTTCTCTTCGCCGCCTATCGCTTCCCGGGCCCAGCCGGAAAACTAGGCACTGCAGCTTCTGGAGGTGAAGCTGCATAATCGACCCTGCCCTCAAATCCTTTGCTCACGTTACCCACGAACCGAAACCTTCTTGACGTTGACGGCTATCCTGTCACGGCACTCATCGATACAGGAGCACATCTTTAAATTATGAGTGCTGCCCTCTGACGACGACTCAAAAAGCTCCTCAGCCAGCGTCGGGCCGCGTCATACGCGTTGCGGATGGCAGTACTGTGCCTATCATCGGCATGTGTACGGCACGCGTCAGCATCGCCGGCCGCCACACACCTGTCCTCTTCACCGTAATTGCTCATTGACCCCACGACCTCATTCTCGGCCTCGATTTTCTCTCCGCACATTCTGCTCTTATTGACTGCTCTTCCGGTACCCTTCGCCTTGAATTGCCGATGCTCGCAGAACCTTCTGACGCACCCCACTGCCGCTTACGTCCCACCGGTTTTCTTCGCCTGCAGCCAAAGTCAATAGCCTACATTGAACTGTTGTCTTTCCCACCAGTTCCTGATGGCGAGTACCTCGTCAATCCTCTGCCCGACATTCCAATAAGGTATGACGTTGCAGTGCCTCACAGTATACTTAATATTACTGGGAACCGCACAGGAATGCCTGTCTGTAACTTTGGATTGGCAAAGCAAATTCTACCGCAAGGTATTTGCCTTGCCACCGTTGATTGTCTCGGCGACCAATGCGTGGCAGCGTTATCGACCGATGATTCTCGCGAGCTTAGCAGGCCCCTCGCGCCAGCCTCGGGTGCCGATCCTAATATAAAGAAAATGGTTGCGACGGACTTGTCCTCGGCGCAGGCTGAAGAGCTTTGCCAAGTATTATCGTCCTACCGAGATATTTTCGACATCGACGATCGCCCTTTAGGCCAGACGCTCGCGGTCAAGCATCGTATTCTTACTGGTGATGCTACGCCTATACACCGACGACCGTATCGAGTTTCTGCGTCAGAACGCCGAGTAATTCAAAACGAATTCAACAAAATGCTCGATAAAAACATCAGTGAGCCTTCTTCGAGTCCCTGGCCGTCACCTGTGGTGTTGGTTAAGAAGGACGGCACGTGGTGCTTCTGTGTAGACTACCGTCACCTGAACAGAATTACAAAAAAGGACGTCTACCCGCTCCCACGTATAGACGACGCCCTGGACTGCCCGCACGGTTCCAGCTATTTCTCGTCTATTGATATTCGTTCGGGATACTTGCAGATTGCTGTTGACGATATGGACCGAGAAAAAACCGCGTTCATCACACCTGAAGACCTACACCAATTTAAAGTTATGCCGTTGGATTATGCAATGCCCCTGCCACCTTCGAGCGTATGATGGACTCCTTGCTCCAAGGTTTCAAATGGTCCACATGCCTCTGCTACCTCGACGACGTCATCGTCTTCTCGCCAACGTTCGACACTCACCTTGAACGTCTCACAACTATACTTGATGTATTTCGAAAGGCGAAGCTGCAACTTAACTCGTCCAAATGTCGTTTTGGCCATCGGCAAATGACTCTTCTGGGCCATCTCGTTGATGCTTCCGGAGTACAGCCTGATCCCGACAAAACTCGCGCTGTCGGAGAGTTTCCGGTTCCGAAGACAGCCGCAGACGTTCGAAGTTTTGTAGGGCTGTGCTCGTACTTTCGTCGTTTTATTCAAGATTTTGCGGCAATTGCTAGACCCCTCGCTAATCTTTTGAAGAAAGACGTACAATTCTCGTGGGGAACTGCAGAAGCCACCGCCTTCTCTCGTCTCGTTACTCTTCTCTCCTCACCACCCATTCTCGCCCACTTCGACCCTGATGCCCCTACAGAATTGCGTACAGATGCCAGCGTTCATGGCGTAGGTGCCGTCTTAGCCCAGCGTCAGCGTGGCCAGGATCGCATAATTGCTTATGCGAGCCGTCTCCTCACACCATCGGAGCGCAACTATTCCATTACGGAACGAGAATGCCTTGCTGTAATCTGGGCAGTTGCGAAGTTCCGTCCATACCTTTACGGTCGCCCTTTCTCCGTAGTCACTGACCATCATGCTCTCTGCTGGCTCCCCTCGCTCAAAGATCCTACGGGGCGGCTCGGTCAATGGGCTTTGAGGCTACAAGAATTTTCATATTCCGTGGTGTACAAGAGTAGCCGCCTGCACCAAGACGCTGACAGCTTGTCGCGTTACCCTGTTGACGACTCTTACTCCTCTAATATTGCCAGTGCCGCTTGCATATTCTCTGTATCACAGCTGCTTCATTTCGCCGACGAGCAACGCCGTGACGCCTACATCAAAGCACTCATCGACCGTTTTGAGCACTCTCCGGCCGATGCTACTCTACGGCTCTTCGTCCTCCGCGACGGTACTCTGTACCGTCGTAACCTTCATCCGGACGGCTCTGAGTTCCTACTTGTAATGCCTAAACACCTCCACTCCACCGTTATAGAAGAGCTCCACGACGCACCAACGGCAGGACATCTCGGCGTATCTCGAACCTATGACCGTGTACGTCGCCGTTTTTTCTGGCCTGGTCTTGCCCGTTCCGTACGACGTTACGTCGCCGCTTGTGAAGTTTGCCAACGACGCAAGAAGCCTTCCCAGCTCCCCGCTGGTTACCTGCAGCCACTCCACATTCCTGCCGAGCCCTTTCATCGTGTCGGCTGAGACCTCCTCGGCCCATTTCCGGAATCTACATCAGTAAACAAGTGGGTTGCAGTCGCGATGGACTACGCGACCCGCCACGCCGTAACCCGTGCTCTTCCGACCAGTTGCGCAACGGATGTTGCGGACTTCCTCCTACTTGATATTATTTTGATGCATGGTGCTCCGCGTCAATTGCTAACAGACCATGGCCGTACGCTTTTGGCCAAAGTCATCGACGACATCATGCATGCCTGCTCAATACGGCACAAATTTACCACCTCCTACCATCCCCAAACGAACGCCCTCACTGAGCGCTTGAACCGCACCCTTACAGACATGCTATGCAAATACGTTTCCGACGACCACCGTGACTGGGACCTGGCTCTACCTTACATTACCTTTGCATATAACTCTGCCCGTCTCGAAACTGCTGGCTTTTCCCCGTTTTACCTCTTGTATGGCCGCGAAGCAACGCTACCACTGGACACTGTGCTTCCGTCCGCCACAGCTTCAACTAGCGCTTATGCCCGTGATGCAATCGCGCATGCTGACCGCGCTCGCCAACTTGCGCGCAGTCGTCTACAAGTGTCTCAAGACAAGCAGAAGCAACGCTACGACCTCCGTCACCGTGATGTCCATTTTGTGCCCGGCAGCCTCGTGTTGCTTTGGTCACCTTCGCGTAAAATTGGCCTATGTGAAAAACTCCTTTCTTGTTACACAGGCCCATATCGCGTGCTCCGCAAAGTGACCGATGTTACCTATGAAATTGTTTTAGCCATGCCCACTACGTCCTCCACTGTCACAACCAGTGACATCGTCCACGTCGGCCGACTCAAGCCCTACAACTCTCCACGCGCCTTGGATATTTAACAGCACCGTGACGGTGCTTTTGCCGCCGGTGGGTAGTATTACGATATGCTCAAGCGATGCTCAAGAAACGAGCCGCCGCGAGAACGACGACGAAGTTGGTCGGTGTGCTTGGCACGAGCGAGTGTCAGCCTGGCTGCCTGGCTCCAGTGTAAATAGCCTGTAAATAGCCTCGTTTGTCTGTGTCTTTCCACACGCAACAATATAAAGGTTGGTTATATTCAGTGCATTTTTCTATCACCTGATTGATAGTGTGAATATGGTCTGTTGTTGAACAGCCTTTACGGAATCCTGCCTGGTCCTTTGGTTGACGGAAGTCTAAGGTGTTCCTGATTCTATTCTATTCTATTCCTGATTCTAGCCCCCTTATACGCCTTGCGTATGGTGGCGTCTATCTTGTTACGTTCACTGGGCCTCCAGTTGTGGAAGGCGGCCACGTACGTTATGTGGCTAACTGCGAAGGATTGAACGAGCCTAGTCAGGCTCTCCTCCTTCATCCCCGCTCTTCTGTTGGACACCCTCTTGATGAGTCTCATTGCCGCGGCCGCTTTGCCCGCGGGCTTGTTGACCGTTTCACCGTTGACTCGGTTTCGCTGGATGAGCAGCCCGAGCACTCGAATCTTCTCGACCTCCGGTATTACCTGTCCTCCCGCTGTCTTGACCGTGATCTTAAACCACTCGTACTTGACTTCCATATTCTTTCTTTTCCTGCCCACTCCTGTCGGTGGAATCACCAGCAGTTCTGACTTGGCCTGAGAGCAAACGAGTCCAGACCCGCCCAGCTGCTCCTCGATGGCGTTGACCGCTTCTTGCAGCATTGTCTCGATGTGTCCGTCGCTTCCTCCCGGTACCCATAGCGTAACGTCGTCGGCGTAGATGGTGTGCCAGACTCCCGCTACTCTTTCTAGCCGGTTGGCCACCCCGGTCATCACGAGGTTGAAGAGAAGCGGGGAGATCACCGAGCCCTGCGGAGTTCCGACGCTGCCCAGCTTCTTCTCTTCGAGCTGCAGGTCACCCGCGCAGATTTCGGTGGTCCGTTCCGTCAGGAAATCTTTGATGTACTGGTATGTCCTTCTGCCCATGTTTAGTCTGGATACTTGGGCCAGGATAGCCGAGTGCCTCACTTTATCGAAGGCGCTCTGCAAGTCTAGCCCGAGTATAGCTCTGTTGTCCTTGGTGCCCGTCGTATCGTCGATGATCTCGTTCTTCAGTAAGATCATGGCATCTTGCGTCCCGAGCTTCTTCCGAAATCCGATGATGGAATTTGGGTAAAGCTCCAATTCTTCCAGGTAATGCTGCCATCTGTTCATGAGAACATGCTCGAGGACCTTTCCCACGCACGAAGTGAGCGAGATCGGCCTGAGGTTCTTTATGTTGGGCGGCTTGCCAGGCTTGGGGATGAGGATCGTCTTGGCTGCTTTCCATTGCTTGGGCAGCCTTCCTTCTTGCCAGCACTTGTTGTAGAAGTTCGTGAGCGTTTCGATGGCCGCTTCGTTGAGGTTCTTGAGCACTCTGTTGGTCACTCGATCGGGACCCGCGGCAGGCCTGCCATTGAGATCCTGCAGGGCAACTCTGACTTCCCATGTCTGGATGTCTGGATGTCCCACCAACACAACAACCTGGCCAGAATCCTACACAAGGCAATCTGTGAACAGGGGGAGGACGAGGTCAAGGGGCGCTTGGACGCCAAGTACCTACCGACCACCCCCACAATGAAACACCTGGATTACCAAGGCAGCGGGAACGGGACGCTAGATCGAGCTAGAATAGAACTGGCAGAACTTTCGAAGTTAATCAACAAGCGCAAAACAGCTGACATAAAGAAGTATAATATGAATAGAATTGAACTCGCTCTCAGGAACCGAGGAAGCCTAAAAGCAGTGAAGCAGAAACTAGGAATTGGCAAGAATCAGATGTATGCGTTAAGAGACAAAGCCGGTAATATCATTACTAATACGGATAAGATAGTATATGTGGCTGAGGAGTTCTATAGAGATTTATACTGTACCAGTGGCACCCACGACTATTACCGAAGCGAAAATAGTCTAGAGGAATTCGAAATCCCACAAGTCACACCGCAAGAAGTAAAGAAAGCTTTGGGAGCTATGCAAAGGGGGAAAACAGCAGGGGAGGATCAGGTAATAGCCGATTTGTTGAAGGATGGTGGGCAGATTGTTCTAGAAAAACTGGCCACCCTGTATACGCAATACCTCATGACTTCGAGCACACTATAATATCGGAAGAGCGCTAACATAATCCTAATCCATAAGAAAGGGGACGCCAAAGACTTGAAAAATTGTTGATCGATCAGCTTACAAAGTCCGTTGCTTACACAGTATTTACTAAGGTAATCGCAAATAGAATCAGAAACACCTTAAACTTCTGTCAACCAAGGGACCAGGCAGGATTCCGTAAAAGCTACTCAACAATAGACAATATTCACACTATCAATCTGGTGATAGAAAATGTGCGGAATATAACCAACAATTATATATAGCTTTCATTGATTACGAGAAAGCGTTTGATTTTGCCGAAACCTCAGCAGTCATGGAGCCATTACGGAATCAGGGTGTAGAGGAGCCATATGTAAAAATACTGAAAGATATATATAGCGGCTCCACAGTCACCGTATCCCTTCACAAAGAAACCAACAAAACCCCAATAAAGAATGGAGTCAGGCAGGGAGATACGATCTCGCCAATGGTATTCACAGTGTGTTCACAGGAGGTGTTCAGAGGCCTGGATTGGGAAGAATTGGCGATAAGAGTTAATGGAGAATATGTTAGTAACTTGCGACTCGCTGATGATATTGCCTTGCTTAGTAACTCAGGGGACCAATTGGAATGCATGCTCACGGATCTGGAGAGGCAAAGCAGAAGGGTGGGTCTAAAAATTAATCTTAAGAAAACTAAAGTAATCTTTAACAGTCTCCGAAGAGAACAGCAGTTAACGATAGGAAGAGACGCACTGGCAGTGGTAAGGGAATACATCTACTTAGGGCAGGTAGTGACCGAGGATCCCGATCATGAGACGGAAATAATCAGAAGAATAAGAATGGGCTGGGGTGGGTTTGGCAGGCATTCTCAGATCATGAACAGCAAACCGTCATTATCCCTCAAGAGAAAAGTTTATAAGAGCTGTGTCTTACCAGTACTCACGTACGGGGCAGAAACCTGGAGGCTTACGAAAAGGGTTCTACTTAAATTGAGGACGACACAACGAGCGATGGAAAGAAGAATGATGGTTGTAACGTTAAGGGATAAGAAAAGAGCAGATTGGGTGAGGGAACAAACACGGGTTAATGACATCTTATTTGAAATCAAGAAAAAGAAATGGGCATGGGCAGGACATGTAATGTGGAGGGGAGATAACCGATGGTCATTAAGGGTTAGGAACTGGATTCCAAGGGAAGGGAAGCATAGTAGTGGAGGGCAGAAAGTCAGGGGGACGGATGAGATTAAGAAGTTTGCAGGGACAACATGGCCACAATTAGTACATGACCGGGGTAGTTGGAGAAGTATGGGAGAGGCCTTAGTCCTGCAGTGGGCGTAACCAGGCTGATGATGATGATGATGACTACGATAACAATTGCGCATTCAACCTAGGTCAACTCGGAAGTGCACGTCTCAATCCGCATAGCGGTGAATGTCATCAGCGCACACCCAGGTGCTACATACCGGGGCTGGTCGTGCGTGCCAAAGAGAAGTTCGACATGTAAAATAGTCTCCTGACACTCATGTTGGCACTGAGCCTGCATTACACTAGTGTGCGACCGCATGCACCAGCGCAAAGTATATACGGATTTTTTCATCGAGGGGAAAGGTGACCTAGTTGAGCAAATTGCTCGGGAATGCCGTCACTGTACGGTAGCAGGCATATTGCGTGACTCGAGTCAGTAAAACAACCCTCAAATTCTACCGATCAGCGCTCTAACTGAACGAATGAGGCATTCATGTATAATGCGACACAGAAATCCGGTCACCTGCATAACCGCCTAACAGCTTTGAACAAATAACGTTGCTTAATTTTGTGTAGTATCAAATTTCGGCTAATCACGCCCCTCACACACCGCATCCTTAAATCATTACACCCCACAGCGTCACACAGCGTGCGTATCGTCTGGGCACCTGGACACGACTCTCTCCATGGTAATGAACGCGCTAATGGGGTAGCGCGAGCGCTCGCTAACCGGGCGCCATTGGAAGAGCTGTCCAACTCAGACGATGCACCGACAGAACCACTGGACTACATTGAGACTCGACAACATTACAGAGATAGCAGGGGTCACTTCCCTTGACCACATAGTTCTCTTAAAGGGACCCTGAAACGATTTTTACGATTTTCTACAAACGTACTGAGTCGTTAGAGTAGGTCCTTCTGATCATTAATTGACACATCTAAGTGCTATGCGTAAAGCGTGTAATTTATTACAAGGTTTTAAAAATGCGCATCGCTGCCGATCGCAGCACGCTGCTCGGCGGAATTTTAAGCCGCCCCTACCCATATGACGGAAATCACCCATATGACGTCAGTGGGGTGAGCTATCCGATTGGCTGACCAAGCCGCGTGATTGATAATTTTTCCAACTTTATGGTGAACAAATAATCTTCGTAATAGTTGGAATGTTAGTTCATTTGTTTTTATAAAAAGAAAGTAACATAAAGAGAATGCGCAAGAACAATTTTTCAGTACACTTCAGCACTTCCGGCGCACAGCAAGTGTCGTCTGCTTGTGTTACAACGTACTCCACTTTGACGAGAGCTCCGCGGTCAGAGTCGGTCTCAGTCTTTTCGCGAGCACTATGATTCGACTTTGTTGCCTTGTGGACTGCAAACCTAGCCACAGGCAATATGTCAAGCTGCGACATCGTGTCCCTCTGCAAGGCTGTATACAAGCGAACTGGCTGCTGCGCATCGGACTGCCGGTATCCGATCGGTGCCAGGATTTTGCGCGTTTGTGGCCGTCACTTTACACCGGAATATTACTAACGAAATAGCGTTTCGCGAGTCCGGTATTAGGGCAAACGCAAGCGCAAGGGGGCATGGTCTGACCGCTTGACTGTGCCGGGATGAGCCACGAGATGAGCAGAAGGGCAAATGTGAATGGTCTGCACGGTGCAGCCACCTGGTGGCACAGAGCTCAACCATACACAGTAGCAGCAACAAAGTGTATTCTTCTTTGCTGCTGGTGTGTATTTTTCACAGGAGTGTAATCATCCACACGTTGTTTTTATAAATGTTGAAAATGTTTTACACTTTGTTAGAGCAATATTAGCGCTTTGTTTGACTGGGTAAGCGCTGCGCCAGCAAGTGTCTGGAACGTGCAGACCGATCAGGCTGCTCACGTACGTCTACGCTAAAGTTCCTTCATCAGCTTGAGTTTATGCCTCCAGTAATTTGCCGAAATGACCAGCTTGCCTGTGGTTACCGGAATACCGGACACGTTCGGCGCTACGACAGAATGCTCGCAACGCACGCGGCTTCGATAGCTCTCGGTCGACGGCCAAGCGGCTAGCGGAGAGGTCTCGCGCGGGTGGGGGCGTGCTCCAAAACAACCGGAAGTGAACGATGGGACGTCGCATCGTGAGGCTGAATCAGTGAAGGCGGAGCTTAGCGCCGCTCGCTCGGCGAGTGAGTTGAGGAGGAAAAGCATAGCTAGGGAGGAGGGTAACTTCTAATCGCTTGCAGCTCCATTAATACGTAACGCTTCACTTAAATTGTGGTGCGAATGTTCCACTTAAGCTGTATCCTACGCGCCTACAAAATTTGTCCGAACCGTTTAGGGGCCCTTTAACCGAGTAGATGCCGTCGCGTGGAGACAGCTTCAAACTCATTCATTTCCCTGCCTCTCTTATCTTAACCTCTTCCACCCCACACAATATCCCTCATAGTCTCCCTACTGTGGACCACAGCCCACATTATATCATTGCATCTGGGAATGCCCATACCTTCTGGGCCACTCCCCTATTCCTTCACCTTCACCTTCCTCCTGGGAGACTGCGCTGACCAGCTTAGACCCGCAAGGGAGCAGCGGTGGCTGATCCGGCGGGCACGCGGAGCGGCGCGAGCTAATTGAGGCCCTGAACTAAGGGCTCCACCCTACGAGCAAGTCACTCATCTCAGTAGAAATAAATGTTCTGTCTCGACACTCCCCCCTCCCACACACACAAAAAGAAGAAACGAAAGCGAAATGCGGGAAAGCTATAATGTCGCGCGCCTCGCAGTCACCGTGAGTGACGTCACTATTTCGTCCTCACTCTCGTGCAGTCATGCATGTAGGGAGCTCGTGGCGTGATGTAAAGGATCGCCCTTGCTCAGCTCATGTTGATGCTGGAGCTCCCGTGAAAGCTGCATTGAAGGGAAAAATGCATCATTAAACCTGTAATATCATTACCTTCTTTCCTTTGTCTAACGTTATATTCGCTGCAGGATTTTCTGCTGCATTCTCGTTACAAAGGCAAAAGGCTTAAGTGGCTAGTTGCAATGGTTCATACCCGAAAAAAACGGCGTGTAGTCCAGTAGAGCAAAAAATATCAGGAATCGATAATAGCCCCGTAAGCAAGCAAAGATGTAATGGCAGAATTTGAATGGAGAAACGAAAGAAAGAAAGAAAGAAAGAAAGAAAGAAAGAAAGAAAGAAAGAAAGAAAGAAAGAAAGAAAGAAAGAAAGAAAGAAAGAAAGAAAGAAAGAAAGAAAGAAAGAAAGAAAGAAAGAAAGAAAGAAAGGAAGAAAGAAAGAAAGGAAGAAATACCCTTTGGGTAGTGCATTAGGTGCTGGCATATGTCGTTTAGGAGGTCGACCTACAGCGCCATAGGTTTACCTCAACCTATGGCTCGTTATGACTTGCAAGAAGTTTGCCCCTCCGATCGTGTGACCGAATGCGTTACGACGTAGTTCAGCAGGCTTTCGCCTTCACCTGTCACAAGAGTGCAATATGCTGCCTGACTATTATACGTGGAGTATTCGCGGTTCAGTATTTTTGGATCCTGCATTGCGAATATTTTTTTCTATTGTATTGTTTAACTCGTCAGGAGTAAATGTACAGTCGCACTCACGAGTTCAGAGACCACGGGAGCGTGTGGCAAATGGCACGTGCACGCTGCCTGGCGACGTGATGCAGGCTGTCTAGAGTGCAGCACTGCGCATGCGCGTCCCTCCTTACTCGCTGTCCTGCTCGTTCGTTCACTCTGTGCGACCTGCGGGCCGTCATCAGAATTCGTGGCAGCTTCAGCTAAAAAAAAAACCACCATTCTCGAAGGCCAAGCTCGGTGCCGTTTCCGAATTATGCGAGTGCCGGCTCGCAATGCTGCTGCTTCTGCTACGACTCTCTGGGCGACAAACACCTCTGGGGCTTTCCGCGGAACGCAATGGCCCTAAAGCAAACAACGGTTGGCCGCAAAACGAAGGCTGTCGTCCAGTTATCATGCGTGCAATCTTTCGTTTAGGCTTTGTACCACACTTGGAAACGCTGGCGCTTAGAAAGAGAGACATTGAATAGAGCGCCTTAATGATTTCAATGGCGTTCGTCCAGTGACAGCGGTTTGTGCAGGGAGCGGGCCGCTACGCAGAACACGCGACAGCTACGGCAGAAACGTATGTAGAAAAGAAAGATGCACGTTTACGATAATAAGGGACGTCAAAATGTCACTGTTTGACAGCTGCTAGGATTGTCAGTGTGACCAGGTGTTTCTATGGTCTCCAAATATATGACGGCGGCTGTACCTGCTTAGTGTCAAGTACGTGTACCTGCGCTGCTTGTATTTTGTGTTTTTTCCGATACAAAAAGTTTGCTGGGGATCCCAACTAGCCCTAACGAAGGAATACAAATGTATTTGTCACATGTCTGACTTTATGCGCGCTCTAAATGAACTTTACCTTCATTCACGCCTCTCTTGTTGGTTGCGCCCTTCACCATTACAGTTTGTTTCTCATCGTTTAGCTTGTGATGTGTCTGAGCTATAAATGGCGCACACATATATATAAGCAACTTCAGTTTACCAGTTGCATTGAGCAGTGGATAAAGCCACAGAAAAGAAACTGCGGCTCAAATGAACCCACCGGCCCAATGTGACTACGCTTCATTTGATTCTATCGACTACTGCTACACACGTACTTTTCACTAAAGCCAGTACTGCTATGCGTAACAGAATGTTCGACGTGTACTACGACAGCAATGAGCAGGCAACAACTTTTTCTTCTTCGTAATGCCTGCATCGAATAAATATTGTGCGCCTGCTTTCAGCAGGTGTTGCAATCTATTTAATGGATTAGTTCGACGTGACTGACTACGCAAAGAAAATCGAGTCTTAATTACGCCAATAAACACGACTTACTGTTTATAAAATTAGCTAAGGATTACCTAACTGCTTCACTTGTTTTTTCACTTTTGTCTGCACATGCGTAGTAACAAAATTTCTCAACTTCGGCACATTTATTGACAGTCCATCAAAATTCGTTACCGAATGGCATAGCGTAATAATGTTGCACCTATTGTAACGGAATCAGAATTCAGACATACCCCTTAAGAGGGCCTTATCAGCTGCCAAGCTAGAAAAATGTAAATGACTGCAAAAGAAGATGCCCATGATTGTAACTTATCACTTCAATGTCGGTACATGCACACACGTAATTGCTAGGTTGCCCAAATTTATGAAAGAATCGTTCAGTGTCGAAAGGACCTGTAAGGACTTCATACCCGCATTGCGAGCAGGAGGGATCGCCGGCCATGTGTTTCTTAGGGGACTTACTGACTTGAAAACGTCTAACTAGGTATCATACTTCGCAATCCACAGATAGCTCATATATGTTCAATTGGTGACGAACGCGCAGCAATGAAAATCTTAGAATAACCACTACCAATTGTAAATAGGGATGTCTTCAGCAAAGGTTGTGTCGCTACATTGCCACTGTGATAATGGAAATATTGCCTATATTTTTTTGTACCACGGGTTCTGCCAATTCTCTTTTCTTTCAGTCTCTTTAGGTCGACCTCGCCCAATTTGGTAGGTATTCGCCTGACGAAAAAATATGGAACGATCACGAAGACAGTGCAGCCTCACGCAAAGCCCCAAAGCGCTTGCTGTCCTTAGGGAATAATGTTTGAAACAGACACGTGACTTATATATACCATAGCAATTAAAAATCTTGTCATTGACCGAAAAACGACGATGGGTGCTCGTCCGACAACCCTATTTACTAATCACAAATGAAATAGCCATCGCTGAAACAGTTTCTGCACTCTTGAATATGTGAATAAGTGACTTCGCACGCGTGATGTGAGGAAAGTGTCGTCCATTCTGTTAGGCCTGTCATCAGCAGTTTGAATAACGAGCGACTCTAGATGAAGCCGTGATGACACGTTTCGGCATATCGTCAACACGCTTGCGCCGTCTGAGTCAATGGTTTCGGCAGATGCTTACACGTGCTCCATAACGCGTTTCTGAACGTGTTTTCCTTCTTGACGTCAATGTGGTGCTGCTTCAAATGTCTGTGTAGATTCCGTGTTTCACCTGCATGCTGACATTTGCAATCTGCGCATTATCTAGTACACAACGCCTGGAAACTTGCATCGGGGCGGAGCGTCTTTCACGTTCACGAGATGCAGTCTCAGCTTACTACTCAGCACGTTCTCTGTATGCATGGTATGTAAAAAAAATGGCTGTGGCTTAGGTAAGGTTAAGCCCAGGATGCGAAGCATACTAGCCTTTATTTTAGTTGTTGAACCACTGTTTAGCCTGGTGAACTGCTGTTGCTTGGCTATATTTGGTTCGGCTAGACGAAGAAACAACTCATGCATTACTTCTTCGCCTTCAAGAGTGGAACGCGACAGCGTTCCCGTCGACCCGCCAAGGGGTGTAAGACAATGGGCTACAGGGCAGCGACTACGCGCCCCGCATTGGACGCGGTGAGCGTCGAGCAAAGCAGCGTTCGGCGCGGCAACGAAATGTGCGCCTGAGCAAGAGACGCACGCCTTAGAAACAGCGCGTTTCTAAGGCAACACCGCATTCACTAGAGGCGCTTTTGTACCGCTTTGAAGCGTTGTACTCGTGGCTCAGTCAGACGCGTCTTGGCTACCGAAGTGGAAGGACGTGCTATCATGTGCTCCCTTGTAGGGGCGGTTTCAGCGGCCCGTGTGGGCCGTGGTATCAGGTGTACTGAAAAGCCGGCTGAAGACTACCAGGTTGTTCTGCCTCATCTGCCCACAGGTGCTTCTGTTTTAAACACCGTTTTTTTGCATGCCGATGTGAAAGCCAGGCCATATCGAGTGGAGCATGTCCGAGATAGCCTTGCACGTCTTTCGTTGCTGCCGGAAGTGGTGGCCCTCGGGGCATACCAAATGAATCACCTGTGGGCAGTGACGTTTAAGGACGAGGAAGGCAAGAGGAAGATATTAGAAGCTGAAGCGTTCAACGTTAAAGACCACCGCTGCATGGTCATCGACCCGCGCGACCGAGGTGTCCGACTGAAGCTATACTGGCTGCTTCATGGCGTACCGGACGAAGACGTTCGAGTGGCTTTGGCGCCATTTGGAAAAGTGACGGAAATTAGCAGAGACAAGTGGAAGGTCAAGGGCTGCATTGACAAAGGATCAACCACCCGCTCGGTGACGCTGAAATTAAATGTGGGCCTCACTGTGGACGACCTACCACACCAACTGCGTGTTGCTGAGGATATGGCGCTCGTCTTCGTTCCTGGCAGAGCGCCGCTCTGCCTCCGATGCCGTGGCATCGGACACATCCGGCGAGAGTGCCGCGTTCCACGATGTGGGGTCTGTCGTCGCTTCGGCCACGATGATTCCCAATGTGTGCGCTCTTATGCCAGCGTTACAGGCCCACTCCAAAGGGACGTAGTATCCGAACACATGATGGACGCCGCAGATGCCGAAGAAGCTAGCAGGGAGGACAACGACGTGGCGAAGACTCCTGCAAAGCCCCTTGAACCCTCCCCAGGAGCTGTCCAGGAAGCGAACCTGCCCTTGGCTGCAGCCCCGGAAACGAAGCCAGAGACTGCGACATGCGACGCAGGCGTGAACGCAGCAAGCGCGTCATCGTCACTGCCGCAAGAAGTCGGCCGGGAAGCAACGGACGTCGAGATGATTACGACCGGAAGCATCGCTGCAAAGCGTGCTCACGAAGACACTGGCAATGCAGGAATAACTACTGCGTCGGGCACCGGCGAACCTCCAACGAAGGAATCGACTACGCGGCGGTCTATGCGCAAACCGCAGCCGAACGTGCCGCCTGGCAGTAGGGTGGCCCCTAAAACGCCTCCGCCCTAGCGGAGGACCCGTTCCAGTAGCCCTCAACGATGACTACAAGAACCCCACAGCTTCGATGTGAGTAGGACGCTTGGCCAAGCAACCCTATGAGATGGCGTCTAACTTTAAATCTGGCCTACGCGTTGCGACATTGAATGTGCGAGGAATGTGTTCGCGCAGGCGGCAGTGCCAGATTAGTCGCATGCTTTTAGAGAATGACGTTGACCTTCTGGCTGTGCAAGAAACAAAAATTGAAAGTGAGGAGCAAACAGAACAGATGGTTCAAGTTTTTCGATCTAGATACAGTGTATGTGTGTGCCATGCTGTTGGACGGTCAGGAGGCTGCGTCATTTTTATTCGCAATAGCATATCGGTTGTAGAAAAAGTGTCCACCTGCGAAAGTGGGAGACTTGTAGCATGTGATTTTATTTTTGCTGGTCTACTGTGGCGCGCTGTCTGCATCTACGCACCGAACAAAATTCATGAACGCGAAATTTTTTTTAAGTATGCTGAAGGATTTTTGAAAACAGAACGACATGTTGTGCTTCTTGGGGATTTCAACTGCGTCTGTACAGCTGAAGATAAAACGACGAGCCTCAAAGTACGCGATAGAAGCGCTGAGCTGTTGAACGCGATAGTAAATGAGAGAGAGCTTGAGGACATTGGTTATGCAATGACGCGAGATGGCCAAGCACGGTATACGCACTTTCAAGGTGATTCCCATGCGAGGCTTGATAGAATATACGTACCGGCGAAGTTTGTACCACTGTGTTCCTCTTATGAAACACAATATCTCAGTTTTAGCGATCATAGTTTGGTCTCGATTACGATTGGCGAAAAACGAAAGAGTGTCAAGTTTAATTGGTTCCTGTGGAAGTTCAATGAAAAACTGCTGCAAGATGAATTGTTTGTCACGAGAGCCAAGGAGTATCTTTCAAATGCCCTGCATACGGAAACCAACTGTTTCATATCAGTGTGGGAGCAGTTTAAATGCGACTTTAAAATTGCTGCCATCGATAGAGCATGCGTATTGCGTCACAAGGAAAGGCAACAAGAGGAACAGTTACACAGTGAACTGGTGTACATGTTAGGGGTAGAACATGAAGTGCCTGGAGCGTTTAAAAAAGAAATACGAGAGGTGAAAGCGAAACTCGAGTTGATCGACGAAGATAAGTACCGCGGCGCAATGATAAGGGCGCGCACTGAAAAGTTGTGGCTGGGCGAAACGCCCAATAAGCGTGTGCTAAGTGAAGAAAAGAAGCATGCTGCAAATAAGGAGATAAATGAAATTCGCTATTACAACAAAATTACACGAGAAAGCGAAGAAATAAAACGTGCATTTGTTGATTTTTATACCGAACTTCTTGGAGGAAGAATTTATGACCCCGAGTACTTCAAAGCCCACTTTCTAACTCTTATGCCAAGATTAGAGGACACGGTTAGAGAATCACTGGAATCTGAAATTACCGTGGCCGAAATTGAAGCGGCAATCGATGACTTGGGTAATGGCAAGTCACCTGGGCCAGATGGACTGGGCGCAGCCGTATACAAATTTTTTAAGGCAGAAATGGCAGTGGCTTTACACCGAGTGATCGCTGAATGCTATGAAAAAAAGCAAGCGCCTCTCTCGTTCAGGACTGCGCACGTAGTAATGATCCCCAAAACTGACGATCCTGCAAAATTACTTTCAGTTGAGTCCTACCGTCCCATTAGTTTGACCAATACAGATTATAAAATATACATGAAAGTGTTAGCTAGAAGGCTCCAAAACGTTATTAAGTCCCTCGTTGGCCCGCATCAAACCTGTGGCATTAAAGGTAGAACAATTTTTACAAACATACACATAGCAAGAAGTATTCTGGAATGTTGTGACGCAATGCATGACCGCGTAGCTATGATTCAGCTAGATTTACATAAAGCGTTCGACAAAGTTGTACATGAAGTTCTGTTTTTATTGCTGGAGCACGTAAATGTTGGATCTGTAATTACTGAAGGCGTTAAAATGGTGTATCATGATTGCACAGCCAAATTAGTGATCAACAAAGAATTAAGTATGTCAATTCCTGTGCGGTCGAGTGTGAAACAAGGATGTGCGTTGTCCCCTCTACTTTTTGCGATATACTTGGAGCCGTTTTGTTTACGTTTGCTTGCAACACCATGTATTCGAGGCTTCACTTTTTTCAGCAGTGAAGTTAAGGTCTTAGCGTACGCGGACGACATAGCCGTGTTTTGCACTGATGCTAGAAGCGTGCAGGAAGTTGTCAGTGTTGCTAAGGCGTTCTGCACAGCAACTGGTAGCGTGATCAGTTGGTCGAAATGCCTTGGATTTTGGCATGGCAACTGGCAGAGCACCCCCGAGGTGTACTGTAATATGAATTGGACCGTCTCCCCCGGAAATTACCTCGGTGTCCCGCTAAATAACTACCTAAATGCTGATGAATATTGGTCTGAGGAAAATAAACGCGTCAAAAATGCTACCGATAAATGGGGTGGCCATAACTTCTCAATGTTCGCAAGAGCTTCCGTTTGTAATATGTTTTTAATTGCAAAAGTGTTCTACGTGTTGCAAGTGATGGCCATGACAAGAACTTCGGTTCAAAAAATCCACCGAGTGTTTGCGACCTTTATTTGGGGATCGCAATGGGAGCGCACAAGCCGGTGCAATTTGTTTCACAAGGTGAAAAATGGTGGGCTAGGGCTCTCACACCTGTTTTTCAAGCAGCTAGTAAGCAGATTCTTCTTTGTGCGGGACCAAACTGATGTGTTTTTGAGAACTGTGATCCAAGCACGATTGCAGGATTATCTATCTGACTTTGTCGTGTCATCTGTTTCTTTTGGAGCTGGACCGCTCAGTCCTTACTTGCGTGAAGTGGTTACTTCTGTACGCCTGCTAAAGGCAAGGTTCTCATATGAATACTTGTGTGATGTCACGAAAAAGCGTTTGTATTCTGATATTCTCGATGTATTTTTACCATTACCGGTTTACCGAGCTGCCTACAGGCTAGGTCCTGAGCGCGATGTGCTAAAGCGCGTTAAAAAAATGCCAGTGAGACCCTCTGCTAAAACGTTCTTTTTTCAATTACATACTGACACTCTCCCTGTAAAGCCATGGTTACAAAGCAAAGGTCTTTCTGTACCTTGGTCGGTAAACTGCTTAATCTGTAATAAGCCAGAATCAATTGAGCATATTTTTATTGACTGCCATGACGCCGTATTTCTGTGGGACGTCCTACAAAGAACACTTAAAAAAGAATTGCCGATAAGCCCTTTTGGAATCCGGTTTCTTCCACGTGCAGAAACAGGGGAAGCGCCGAGTGATATGCTAATGCTGCTTTGCATGCACAGCGTATGGAAGACGAGAATGGACATCAGACATTGTCATATACAGGCTCACTCAGCAAGACACTATTTTGTTGAGAGCATTATATACACACGCGACTTGTTCAGAGCACTATGTGAACCCCCGGAATGGCTTCCTGTACTAGACCAATTGGCTTCTGTGAAGCCCTTCTAAACACCTTACACTGGCCGAGCTGTGGCTGGTGTTTTTAGAATATGTACATGTCGTGTAATTGATCTTTTTGTTTGCGTTTGTGAAAAGGCAATAAAGAAAAAAAAAAAAAAAAAAATACTCGTGGCTCAGTGGTAGCGTCTCCGTCCCACACTCCGGAGACCCTGGTTCGATTCCCACCCAGCCCGTCTTGCAAGAGTTGAGCCAAAGCCACTTCTCCTCTGTCGTGACGTCACGGTGTCACGTGATTTCATGGTCACCGCCGCGCCTGAGGAGCTGGGTTGAGCCCTCGTAATATGCTTCGCATAAAAAAAACTCGCGCGAGCACGTCACTTGTCTGCACCGCATGGCGCGACCACGGCGTACTTTTAAATGCGTAACCATTAATATGCCTACCCGGCGAGAAAACCTCTCCCTCCGTCACGTAAGACGAGTCGGTATAAAGAAATTACAGTATAAAACAAATCAAATTCGAACGGAAAAACGTTAGCAGCAGTGACTTTCTGAACTACGACCCAACGCTAAGAAGCCGAGTGTCTTACCCACTGGACTAAACACCTACGCTTGCAGAAGGCGGATATGTCTAAAGCACTTGAATGGGCTGTACCAGCATTAAAAAAGGAATGTCAAACGAGGACAGTTTTTTCGAAGACTTTCTTGAAAGATTTGGTGATGGTGGAATAAAAGACATATCTAGGACAACGTGTAGAGCCGACTTCGAGCATTGTGGGCATCAGCAAAATTCCGACTTTGCCAAAATTTATTGCCCAACACACCATAACCCCGAAGCGTTTCCGTGGTCGCGCGATGTGCCCTTCGTCGGGGCATTCTTTCACCAAGCGAAATACCACCGATTACTGAGGGCTCATACGTTTCGCGACATACAACCCTGACAAAAAAGCAGTCAATGAGTTGATAAGGATGATAAAGAGTGATGAGGGGTTATACGGGTCTCATCACGGTTGATAATGGTTAGACACGGATGGATAAGGTGCTAACAATATTGCTAACAAGGTTGATAAGGGTCTGATTTAGTCCGGTAATGTTGATAACGACCGATAAGGCTTGATAAGTGTTTGTACTGGTCGGATGAAGTTTCGTAAGATTGATAATGACACCGGGCTGCGTGGAGATGAAGGGGCACAAGGCTTACGCATACTTAGAGAACTCCAGTGGATTTCCTAAGTGAATTTGACTCTTGAAAGTCGTTGTCAAGACCTTGCGAATAAAGTACTTCGGGTACACAATTGGTTTAAGGTCTTCTTGTGTCTTTATATTTGCATAAATATGTACATTTACATTCAGTCAACATGGAAAGTAACAAAGAAGACATTTATTTTGTGTTTGTACTTGTGCTTTCGGGTGTGTGAGTGAGTGAGTGAGTGAGTGAGTGAGTGAGTGAGTGAGTGAGTGAGTGAGTGAGTGAGTGAGTGAGTGAGTGAGTGAGTGAGTGAGTGAGTGAGTGAGTGAGTGAGTGAGTGAGTGAGTGAGTGAGTGAGTGAGTGAGTGAGTGAGTGAGTGAAATAACTTTATTAGGTCCAGAGAAGACGCAGGGGATACCCCGCGCCACCCGGCTAGTCCCACGTAGGGACCGCCAAGCCGAGCTTGATCGCCCGATCGCGGGCACTCTGGACGGCCAGGATTTGGTCGTTGAGTTCGGGGCTGCCCAAGAACACAGCCCACCTATCATCGCTGAAGGAGGAGCCGATGGCTTCATACTCCCACAACACGTGATGCTCAAATGCTCAACTCTCAACTCTACTCAAATGCTTGAGTAGAGTTGTAGCGCTGGCCAGACGTCTGCAGACGTTGTTTGCGGACTGCATATTGCAGGGAAGGGGCGCGATGTGCAGTTGAGACCTGATGTCGCTGGGAATCCACACGGCGTCGGGGCACTGGACGACAGGGTTGAGGCCCATCTCGTAGAGTATCTTGCGGCCCGCCAGGGGTGTCGATAGCCGTAGTATCTGTGAGCGCTATTGTGCCTCGATTATCTCTTCGAGCGTGTTGTGGACTCTGAGCTTGAGCAGGTTTTCGGTGTGCGTGCTTACAGGTAAGCCGAGGGCAAGCTTAAAGACCTTTCTGATGAGGGCATTGAGCTTGTTCCTCTCTGCAGCATGTCAGTTATGCATGGCCACCGAGTATGAAAGGTGGCAGAGAACAAAAGCATGTATAATGCGCATGAGATTGTATTCCTTGATTCCCCGGTGCCTGTTGGTGATCTTCCAGATGAGGCCGAAAGCACTCTCCGTCTTGGTGGTGATCATTTTGAGTGCGGTTCCCTTGGCACCATTAGACTCGATATGCATCCCCAATATTCGGAACGAGTCCACTCTGGGCACCGGAGACTAGACCAATCACGATGGATGGCCGCCACCTCTGGGTCTTTTCTTCTACAGAAATAGTTCAGATTTCGATGGAGGACATCTGATCCCAGTGAGGTGGAGGAAGCGCTCGGTCGCATTGATGGCGCTCTGCATAGCGGCCTCAACATGGCCGTCGCTTCCACCGACACACTAGATGAGGTAGTATGGTTTATTCCTTGAATCTTCGCGAGCTTCTTGGCAAGCCCGGTCATTGCGATGTTAAATAATGTTGGCGAGATGACTGAGCCTTGAGGCGTCCCACGTGAACCAAGGGTGATCTCTTGCGAGGGGTATCCTTCTATCTTGAACTTGGCAGTTCTCTGGCTAAGGAAGGATCAGACGAAGTCGTAGGCCCTCTTCCCGAGCCCGAAGCCGGCAATAAACTGGAGAATGAATTCGTGTGAGATATTGTAGAAGGCCTTCTGTAGGTCTAATCCAAGGATGGCTCTGGTATCTCCCGTGCTGAAGCAGATGATCTGATGCTTTATCAGCGTCATAGCATCCTGTGTCGAGATGTCGGCTCTGAAACCAAACATATTGTGGGTGTACATGTCATTGGTCTCGATGCGCACCTTGAGCCGGTTGAGCAGGGCATTCTCTGTGACCTTACCGACACAGGACGTCAGATAAATCGGTCTTAGATTGTCGATTCGTGGTGCTTTACCGGGTTTGGGAATGAGTACCGTGCAGGCCGTCTTCCATTTTGTTGGGACCTGTCCACTACGCCAGACTTCATTCATCCTTTCAGTGAGGAAGTTGGTCGACTCATCATCGATGTTCCTGAGCGTCCTGTTAGTGACATTATCCGAGCCAGGGGCAGATTTGACGTTGAGGGAGAAAAGGACATCTCGGATCTCGGTCGCAGTAAAGTCCTGGTCCAGCTCAGGCACCGCACACCCCGCGTAGTTTGAGACACCGGTATTTGAGACACCTTCTCGATTGGAAATCTTCCCCTGCTCTTGCCTGATCTGAGCTGACCCTCGACGGATTCGCACAGCTCCTCCCATTGTTGTTTACACAGGCTCTTGCAGTGTTGTTCGATCTCCCTGTTAACCTGGGAAACCTTCTTGAGGAGCCTCCTGTTATGCTTCTGCTTCTTCCATGTCGCGAGGAGGGCTTGCTTGGCTTCCAGTAGGTGCGCCAACCCGCTATCCATCCTGTCAATGTCGAGGTCAGTGACAACCTGCTTGGTTGCCGCCCCGGCGGCATCCGTTATCCCTTTGCCCAACCTTCAAAATCTGCCTCGGCTGTCGATGCATGCTCGGCTCTGATCTTGCGGAAAATGTCCTAGCCTATCAACTTGAATTTCCTCGTCCTATAGCGGACAATCGCGAGGGAGGCTTCTATGACGTAGTGGTTCCTTCCGAGGTCTAGAGCCGTGTTGACCCACTTGACCTTCCTTACGTTCTTGACAAAAGAGAGGTCTGGGGTAGTGTTCCTGCATGTGGAGTTGCCTCTCCTAGTGGGAAAATCCTTATCGGTGATAAGGGTCAAGTCTACTTCCATCGCACTCTGCCACAGCTCGCGTCCCTTGGGCGTGTCATGGGTGTACCCCCACACACTATGTGGGGCGTTGAAACCCCCAACAGCGACAAGGGGGTGCCCAGCGGCCAGGCTGACGGCCCTCTTGAGGAGAGGATAAAGAGGCTATTTCTTCTGAGGCCCTTTCTATGTGGGTTCATGAGGATTTCGGTCTTGACGTACTCGATTCCATCACCAACTGCGCCAAAGTCGCGAAAGAGGCAATTGGACCTTTTGTTGACGAGGGTAGCAACTCCCCTACCCCCCTGAATGTGATGATACTAACAGATAATCCGCGAGTTTCATAGGGGTACTACTTGCAACTTCCGGAATAGCTATGATTTGGGGCTTAGCTGCAAAAGCGGCTTCTCGTTGAGAAATCCTCCGCAGTTCCATTGCCAGATACTAAAGTTGTCGTCCGCACTATTCATGTCTAGGCTGAGAGGAGGGTTGAGTGGCCCTGCACCCTCCGCGCCCTCCGTCGGTGCTGCTAGTACATGACGCGTTGCAGCGACCTGCGAAGGAGCCGGGCTGAGTTCTCTCCTGGCACCGATCTCCTCCAATTTGCTTATGCGTTCACTGAGTTCACCTAAGCCCATTTTGGGTGTGCTACAGTTTCCTGGGCCTTTACTAAGCAAGCCTGCATGCTGGCGAACACATTTTCATGTTCCGAGAGCAATTTTATACTGTCGTCTTCCTGTCCGTTCTCTACCGCTCGACGCTTGGGCGCGCGAGCCCCGTGAGATGTCTCGGACGTATCCATGGCGACCGGGACCAAGGCAGGTTACGGAGATGAGGGTGAAAGCCCAAGCTTCCTAATCTCCGCCATCTCTGCAGCTAGCCTGCTCATCACGTTTCCTTTCCTCAACTGCTCGTTAACTCGTCGCAACTGCTCGAGCTCGTTTTCGTTGTGCGTATCGCGAGGCAGGTCGTCACCTCTTGGGGCCTCATGCCCCCCTCGAGCCTTGTCGACCCAGGAGAGCTTCAACTTCTTGCTTCTAAGGGCGGTGGGCGTGCGAGAGCGAGACCTGTTCCCCCGCGACGTGTCGTGCGCCGGCCTGGAGCTGGAGCGAGGCCGAGAACCGGAGCCCCCCGGGAACAGGCCCATCCTCTGGACCGACGGCGGGAGCCGGAACGTGCGCTGAACGTGGCCCCTGGATACGGAATGGCATCTAGAGCGGGAGCTGGAACGGGAGCGTCCACTGCGCTGAGCACCCGAGGTGGACGAAGCCTGGAACTCGTTCGCAGCATCGGAGCGCCACTGAGGGGATGATGAAGGGGCACCGGCCATCTTGGTGCGCTCACTGTGGGAACGACGCACGATGTCCTCATAAGCCATGAGATGCTGGCCACCATAGAGTTTACACTTGGGGGTACACTGATGCTGCTCCTCGAGACTAGGGCCATCGCAGCCAGCCACGACAAATCGCGTGGGGCACACGTCAGCGCGATGGCCGAGGTGACCGCACGTATAGCACACGTCAATTTGCTTGCGGTAAAGCGAGCGCTGCATGAGTAACGGTCCATACCTGACGAAGTTCGATACACCATGCCCGTCAAACGCGAAAATGACCGTGCCGGTTTGGGCTGTTCTCTTCGCTGCTAAGGTGAATGGGTTATTAGTGTTAACAATCTTGGCATCGATGACGTCAGGGCCGTTTTGAAGAGGGATGCTGTGGATCAAGCCCTTGCACGGGGAGTGCGTGGCCGTCTCGCAGGCACTGAGCTCATCATATACCTTGTCCTAGATGAGTATCTGGCTCATCCGGGCTTAGCGGCTCGCATTCTCGCCCATTCTCGCGCAATCTCGTGCTTTCCGGTCGCATATTTTTTCTATGGAATTTCCGGAGAACCACGTGTGCTTTCTCCTTTATTAGGTATGTTCTATGTTATGTGACGTCATCAGCATGCAAGAAGAACACGTGCTCCTCGAGGCAAAGTACGAGCAAAATCTTCTGCTTTTCTATAAATCATGCATGAAACAGCAATTTAGCAACACAACAAATCAAATGGGAAGTCAGGCGACCTCGACAGAAATGCTACTCTAGTGCACAATTCACTTCATTCTTCTATGAATATATAGCTTGATTTAAGAATACCACATAACAAATGCTCTGTCGTCCTTGTTTTTAAACAATGAAAGGCAATGCGCAGTGCTGAATATACAGCTACGTATATCCACGTAGCGTGCATGGAAGGACCTACGAAATATTGTCACGTAGTAGCCACGATAAAGATAAACAAGTACGCGTGTCAGTAGGTAGTAACATATACGCAACAAACGTTCATAGGAAACATAGTCTTACATTTTTTCGCAAGCAAAAACTATGCTCAATCCTCCATAGTGGGTCAGTGCTATTTCCTCAGGCAGCAGCAACAAAACGGAATTTGATTTCACTTCAATAAATTACGTGCATGCCTTCCAAGGAGACAAAGAGAAAGAAGAAGCGCTTAGTCAATTTTCCACTGCTTGGTCATGGGAAACTTGGTGTCTACAGTTGGCGAAGACCTTGGTGAAGGTGCGACGAACCAGCTGCTGGCAAGTACGAGCAACGAACGAGAGGAGGAAGTGGACTTGTCTTCAAGTGAAAGACATGGCGACATCTCGAGACTGATCGATGGTAACAAGGAGACAGCACAGGCAGGTCACAGAGCATCCCGACAGACGTCACCGATACCTGGCCCCGCGGGAATATGGGTACCTGCCATGACAGAGAAAGCGGCGAGCACGACGGGACGGGGACTGACGGTGCGGCGCTCCAGTGGAAGCCTGCACAGCCGCCGTTCATCGGTGAGCGCGAATACCGCAAACTTAGGTCGCCTGTGAAATATATAGTACCCTTTTCAATCTAAGAGCAAATGAGAATCTATGTACTTTTTTCAAGAGGTGCGAAAATTAACGCATACGCTCATGAATGGGATGGGAGGAGCGCTCGTCCTGTCTCCTTCGTCTGTGTAGGTGTTAATTGGCGCCCGCCTTCTTATAGGGATGCATCACCAAATAGCCGAATTATTATGTACTCCAACGGTTCATACTGCACAGAGCAAGTGCGAGCACAGAGCCCTACTTTGTGCAAGCAAGCAGCGTCTGCAAATACCATTCGAGAAATGCCAGCAAACAAGTACAGCAAATGCTCAGGGCATTCCACTTAGTCATCTGCAACCAGCATAAAAAGTACCTGCATTTTTCGACGATCTCGTAATTTTGTGCAACGGCGCATAAATTTCTACTAAAGCGATATCAGTACATGGGGAGATGGCCCCATCATGAGCTTCTCCTAGGGTGCTATCATTGGTTAAGTTGAATTAGGCGTAGTTTAATCGTTGCCCTACATCGATTCTTCCGAATGCAGAGCGACAGCGCGCCGTATAGTACGGACCAAGCAGTTCAACTAAATTTCTGTATGAATTTCATTGGAGGCAGTGGCGTGGTAACAAGGGGGCGTGGGGAGAGGGGGGCACGAGTGTGCCCGGCGCTCGCGTTTACTGTTAAAGGGAAGCTGAAACACTTCTCGAAAAAAAATGAGTTTTCTGCGGCATTCTACAGTTTTCAGTCCCCTGAACACGAATATCTCGTTCAAAAAGGGCGGAAACAAGCGCAAGCGGCTGTTTTTTCATGAAAACGCGCACCAGCGCCTCAGGGTATCGCGCGAACGCCGCTGTTGCCCGTGATTGGTCGGAGCCGCTGTGACGTCAGTGGCGGCAGTCGCCGGTCGGCGCCGCCGTTTCAGAGCGTAGCACGCTGTTCTGGCTTCATAGCTGAGTTGTAAGCATTATGGAACGTTCTCGCTGTCTCGGACAGCTTGTATTTTCACCGTACATGTTCGAACCAACAGCCGATACGAAAAACGATGGCGGCAACGACGATGTTGAGTGTGCCAAAAGCGAGAGCGATGTGTGCACCTTCTCGGGTGTTGGAAATCTTAGCTGTTACGTATGCTTTTTTTTCATGTAGCTGCACATTCCAATGAGGGGAGAAAAAATGCGCTAAAGTGTCACTGGGAACTTGCTGCTGGAAGAATGCCGAAGCACTAACTTCTCATTAGATTGTAAACACGGGTACAATTCCGCGATGTCAAGCACCTTGCCGCTGCTTGTCTAAAGTCCCGTGGTTGTCTGAGCGTTGATACACGATCGCGAACATAAGTGCCGCGCTTCAAAGCGCGCACATGCAGTGCTGCGAGGTACAGTCATGGAAGTTGCTTATCAAACACATCCAGATCGAGATGGTCAGGGGGATTATATGTGCAATATTCAGAATATGGTTCGACGACTTTGGGATTGTGGCTCGATCAAGAATCGGTATGCGCGCTCCATGCTAGTGTTGACATAAAGATATTAGGCAGTTTTAGCATCGCCGTGTGGTAAACATGATAATTGCAACCGTACGTCGAATATCACTAGGCAAGCCTATACTCCATTTCATACCTCAGGTGCAACGCTGTGGAAGCTACGCACGAAGTCCGGTTACCAAAATTTACTACTGCGCGCGTTTCCGTCTATAGTTCGCAGCGTGCCAGCGGCGTTTGCTCGCGCGAGCATGCACGTGAAGCTGCCGCGACGGGCTGCAATTAAAGAATGCCGAAAAAAAAAATGATTTAAAAGAACGTGTTAGCAGCCGTATAAGTACACGGATTGTTTCTATGGGTAAATTCTTTTTTTTTCATTCAGAACTGAGCTTATATATGAAAAGTTTTCTCAAAAATCGGGTCAAGAAACACCGAACTTGTTCTAAGTGCGAACGCAGCCACTGCAAGAAGTATCTCAAGCCTCCACAGCGTTGCACCTGATGTATGAAACGGAGTATAGCAACGCCAGCAACGCGTTTCTGCATTTGTCGTAAGGCTATCCGGCTATCGCGGAAAGGTCCGAGCACAGCACAGTTGATTTCGTCGGCACGAACTTATCTCTCCTCACCGCACAGCGCTGCAAGCTTCTTGTCCTTCGGGAACCTGTGAAACACCACATCGTCTCGTGTGTTCGCGTAGCCGAATGCTGCACAGAACGAGGGTATGTTGGGCGCCCTTGGCTGTAGGCACTCACGCAGCACAGAAGGGAAGAACAGTTTACGAAAATCGCAAAACAAACGTGAGCGGCGGCGGCGGCAAATCTCTCGTAGCGTCGTTCAGTAAAGCGCAGGACGGAAAGAGGCATGCCAGCGCATGCCAGCACGCCGGTCCGGCAGCTCGGTCCCCGCCAGTGACGTCACTCTCGCCGGTTCTCTCTGGCAACCTCCTCACCCGGCGCTCCGGGAAGCGATGGGGGCGTGTCCGCGGGGGTGATTTAGAAAGCGATTTCCGCCCCTTATATTAACAAAACGAAGAAAGAAATTTGGGAACCGTAAATTATTAGGTCTGTTCTTGCCAATCCCAGCAATTCATGGACATTGAAAACCGTTTCAGCTTCCCTTTAAGCGTGCCTTCCAGAGCGATGGTGCTAAGTTCACAGGTGCGGCCGTCGACAGGCGCAAACGGACTGCTGTACTTCAGGTGCTGCGGGCGGCCCAGTATGGCAGTACCGAAAGAAATATGAAAAAGTGCACCAGTGATGTCGATCTCTCTATCCTATCCACTGTGTGTGCAGGCCAACAGTAGCGCAAGCTTTCGCTGGAACGGGCTTCATCGCGGCCTTCTCTCTTTTTTTTTTTTTTTTTTGCCTGGGGATGCCAGGAATCGGCGCGAAGCATGCTCTATTCCGTTATCAACCTTGTGGCGTTGCCCCAGCTGGAATAATCAGGTTTCCCAATAGCAGGAGGAGGACGAGGAGAAAACGGAAGTAAGGCAGGGATGTTAAGCAGAAATGCGTCTGGTTCGCCACCCTACTCTGATGCACGGGAAAGAGGAAGTAGAAAGATAGAGAGCGGCAGGAGGGGGGAGCAAAGCCGCGGAGGGCCTGAGCAAGTCAAAGGCGTTCAGATAGTCCAGTTGCCTTCAAGAAATACAAATGCCTTTACAGCTTTGTGGGCCGACGAGCGATGGGGACGGTCTTCAAGTATCACCGGCACAGACAGCAGCCGAACGTCCATACAGCTGTCGCAATACCATAAATAATGTTTCTTTCCGACTGAAATCGATGACAATGGCACAATAAATGTTGGATATTCTCTTCGCCGCTACAGACGTCGCACGCAGCTCTGTCGGTCATTCCAACCAAAGTGTAGTTTACGCCCTTGAGAAAGCCCCTCCCAACCACAGCCGGTATAAAAGCGATGCGAAACGTCGGTGCAGCCCAAGGTGATGCCGGAGGTGGAGCGAAAGGTTCCGTTCGTGCAACCTGGTGCGCCTTATATTTGCATTTTTCCACTCTGTTAAAGCGAGCTAGCGTGCCAGCTGACGAAGCTGCCTTGCAGCGTCCGGCCTGTGAAGAGGAATGGTTATGCTGTGTACTTGACGTGCCTCTCGGGCAGCTTTGTCTGCTTGATTTTGCACTGATCCCGCAATGGCCCCGTAGCCACTGGAAAATAATTTTGTGGCCTTTCTGTTTGACTTTCTGGTGAAGTTTGATAATTTCGTATGGTAGCTGTTCGTGAGCTCCACGTTGGAGAACGGATTGCATGCTGTGTAATGCCAGTCTCGAGTCGCAAAAAATAGGCCGCTGTACCAGGACTCTCTGTGTCATTAAAATAAAGCGCACTGCGCAGAGCCGTGAGTTCTGCAGCCATGGACGATCCTGACATGTGACATCTTGAATCGCAGTGTTATTTCTCTCGTCGGTATAAACACAGCACCGCCACAACTCGTCGACGTAGTCGATTCATCAGTATAAATAAGAACGTGGTTACCCTATCTCTCGTACAACAAGAGTAAACTCAATTGTTTTTGCAGATGGTGGTAGATATGACTTTTTCTGAAATCCTGGAATTCTAAGGTGTACTTGAGGGTGGTACAAACCCATGGAGGAGATACCGGCCTGGTCGCAGGTGTGTATCCCGATGGAAGTTGTGCTAGCTGACGTGCGGGGTCTCTCCAAGGTCAGTCCAGTGAGGTGGTGGCAAGGGATCCGTGCAATGTGTGTGAGATGTGCACGCATTGTCTCGACTGCCATGTGCGTCATGATTGAATAATCTTGAGCAATGGCCGTGGTTTCAGCCGTTGACACACTCCATAGTAATCTAACCAAGGCGTATTCTCAGATCTTGCGCTTGAATGCTCTTAATTGTACGCAAATTGGTTTCGCAGGTGTGGGATATACCACACCTGCGAAAGGCTGTACCAGAGGAACCAAAAAAACAACACCCTGCACAGCTGTAACATGGATTGTGTGCACACCCGCCAGTTCTTTCCTGCAAGAAACCTGAACAGGTGACAAATGGCAGACAGTCGCTTTTTCATATGGTTCATGTGAGGAGTCTAGGACAGGTTTCTGTCAGTCACTTTTACTTATAAAGAGCAGGGACGGCTCGAAGGAAGCTGTGCATCAAAAAGGCCGTAACGAAAAAAGAAAGTGACGAAATGAATCATGTTCAATAGTATTTAGAGAGAAAATAAATAAGTCTCATACGAAGTACGCACGCAGGCTCCTGTGCCTGCATTGGCGACCAGTTACTTGAAGCGCCATTCGGCGATGGAGTGCACGGCAATGGCGGCAGAAGCTCGCAGGCGCGCCTCCTCCCCTACGAGTCCGCCTTCTCCTTCGCCGATGCCAGGGCGCCTGTCACCGGCTTCGCCATCGGACGAGCAGCGCATGTTGCCTGCCCGAAGGCTTCGCCTTCCCGCGTCAGCACCAGAGGTCTACCGTCGAAGCAAGGCGAGCAGGCTTGGATTTTATGCATGATAGCGACATTAACGAGGGTGAAATCCAAAAATGTACGTTCTTTGCCTATGTAAAAGATGGCAAAAATTAACAGAAAAAAGTTATTGGCATGCACCTGAACGTTTGATTTAAGTTTGCACTAAAGACGTGCTCCCTACTTTCTTTAGCATTGCAATTCTGTTTGTTTTTTCGTTATAAAGCCCCAAATTAATCCTGCATGCTCAAAATGGAGCAAGTAATATCGCTTTCACGATTTAAAAATCGGCCAGAATTGTTAAGAAAGCACTACTAACCAGTATCATTATCACAAGTTAAAACAAATAGCGCCATTCGTTAGGTGGTGGCGCCATCTCGCGGTAGAAAACATACTAGCGTGCCGATACTCCGCGAGGTCGCATGGGACGATGGATGGCTTCGTCGCCCCATCTCGTAGGTCATAGCGATGCCGATAGTAAAGCACAGCTAGATTATGGGCAGACTATAGCCAGAATCCTTGCGCCATGATTCAGCGGCACAGCATTTAATGTTTCAGGAACGGTGTGAAGCGAAAAACGTCACGAAAGAGTGGCAGAGGTCGGCAACACTGCCAATACGCAGCGCACTAAAACGTCTTCTTAATAAAACGTAATGCAGGACATCTTTAGTTCCACGTTGTGACTGCACCCACAACAGTAACAAAGCGAACATTCGAGTTACTAACGTGTAATTAGCAGTCGTAGGCATTAGTAGAGTTGACTTTGTAAACGCCATTTGTTCACCTTTGCAATTGCGTACCTTATATATACCTATATGGACAGCCAATCACAGTGAGGTGTGACCAGTCGACGTCTGCACAGTCAGGAAAAGCATAACCGGGGCTATGAGCACCGACGCAGTGGATAAAAGACAACGAAATCGGCAGATGTTGCTCTCAAAAGCTCATGTCATTTGGGCCGGTCAGCCATTTGCACTAGCAGGAATTCCAAAAGCCCCGTAGTTAAAAAAAAAACGAAGATGAGCTGCTCGTGGTCCACATCCTGACCATCATATAGGCAGGAGATGTGACCGCGTCTTTTGGGACACTTGAGCTCGTTATGCACCACGCGACATAATTATGATTAAAAAAGTCGCAGTTTCGCCTGAAAGCCAAAGCATCGATTGCGATAGCGAATTAGTGGACAGCTATACGAAGTGTAAGTATAGAAGCTTTATTGGCCGCATGTACTTGTAAACATAAGCATAATAAATAAATTAACAAGCACGGTGTCACCCGCGCACAAGCAAGCATGAACACATACCACTAGATGGCCACGGTAACTCGCTGTCAAAACGCTGGAATGAGGAAGCGCGGCTGCAGTAGTGAGCGAGTTCACATTCGGGCTGCGCCTCACAACACGAAACCGCGAAAACAAAGCGCCCGGGCGGACCCTGTCGCCATTGCGGATGGTATCCAAGATTCAGCGGCCCGGGTGGGCGGACGCGACCGCCCGGCCCGCTTGGTGTAGAAGGCGCCCCCTTCCCCCCCCCCCCCCCCCCCGGAGCCTTGCGCTCGACGAAAGACGGCGCGCTTCCTCCCCATTTCCCTGCTTGCGTGCGTGAGATTGAACCGCAAACGCCGGCTCACCCTCGCACGCTTTCACTCGAACTGGCAGCATACGGCTGAACATGAACATACGGCGATGATTTTATCTCCCGTAGACTGAATATGGAACCTCACAGCGACGCGGCCGGCAGAAATGTGCCCGGAGTGTCAGTATAATTGCTATCGCAATAATATTTGCGCGTTTGCGCATATTGTGAACTAGCTCCACATGGCATACGCGGCCTCATAACAAAGGACAATGAGAGAGAGAGAGAGAGAGAAGGGAGAAGGTAAGCAGGGAGGTTAACCAGACTGAGTCTGGAAGTAACTCAAAGGGCAATGAGTTACTTCAGTTGTAATTGGCTAAATTGCTTTCATAAGAAGCGTCTTCTTGTGGGACGCGTTTTCTGGCAAAAAAAAAGAATTGTACACACGGTCATTAATTTTGTCACCACGTATTATTACGCCAATAAAGAGTATAGCGACCACAAAAGTCAGTTCCCCCTTCCTACGTGTGGATTTCTGTAAAAGGCTTCGCCGATCTAACCGATGGCGGAGCTTCTCCATCGCTACACTTTCAAGAAGTAGTGCATCAAAATCAGAGAGACTTGTAATCGCTTTTGCAGGAACAAGACGACGAACGGCTCGTGCTGCCGGTGGACACTGTCGTCAACACTGTCGTGCCTCCCCAGCGCCTAAGCGCGGTCCGACGCCTGTCCCACTTGAAGCGCAGCTTGCTCTTGTCTGGCGTCACCCTCAGCTTGACCAGCACAATCCTGCTGGTGCTCACGTGGAAGCTTCTACAGGAACCCCTCGGAGACGACCTGGCACAAAATGTGTCCCACATGGCGCTCAGTCTGCTTCCCGCCGACGGTGTGCTTCGACAGGCCGTCACTCGCGTCGGCAGCTTGTCAGTGGGCGATAACGAAAGCGCAAGCGCCGACGAGGCGACGCCGTCTCAACCGAGCGTTGGCGGCGTAGCGCCGCTGTTTTAGGAACTGCTCGGTTTCCGATTTCCGATTTGGCTGTTTTGGCTGCCTGATGCCGACTTCTTAGGTGCACCTCGTTTTCATGCTTTCAATGAGCTCTTTGAGATTTATAATAAAATTGATAATGTGTAATCGCTTCGGGATTGCTTTTACAGCGAATCTCTTAAAGTGTCCCTTCTGACTGCGTGAGGAAGCAGAAATCTTTTCTCTTGGCAACCACTGCGCCACATTTGATGATCTCTATTGTATATAAAAGACAAAGGAAAAATCTAGCGACTGTTGCGAAGGGGGTTCTCATTTAGACAGTCGACTTTTTTTATAACAATTGTTCAAAATTGCGTTATTTCATAAAATGAAACTGTAACTCCGTAACTCATAAATAAAGGCGACATCTTCGATTTATTAGTATATCTAAAGCGGATAAAATAGATTCACCATACATGGTCGTTTAGCACACCGCTAATATGCAAGTACGATAAATATTGTCGAAAATCTGTAAATTACAGAGGAAAATAGTAGCACTAAGTTTACAAATCCGTAACTGTGCACCAATAACAGATATCGCAGTTCTGTAAAGTGCATCCACTATAACACCCAAGGCGGACACATTTGATATAGTAATTTGCATTGTTACGTGAACTTGCGACAATGTTTGGCAAACAAGGGATTTGCAAAATTCATACGTTCCAGTGGTGCATCTAAATGCCACGTATGACACATGTATTTGACCCCATGAGGTATTATATTACATGCAACTCAAATAATTGTGACATCGTTTTATGGCGAAGCTGAGTGGCCATGGTCCAGGGATTGTTTAGGTCCATCGACAGAAAACTATTATCATCAATGGCTCATACTTCCGTAAGCACTCATATATAGCCCCGTAAGGCAGAGGTTACAAGCACACAGCAAAGTGCAGCGAACAGTGCATATATATATATATATTCGGTATCACGTGTAGAACATACAGAACAGCATACGTATCAATAAAGGACAAGCTGGAAGAAAAGCATCCGGACCACATAATTCATGATAAGGTGCTCGTGATAGCGACTCGAAGCAGGAAGCGCTCCCCGCATACATTTCCCGGTACAGATTACTGTTGCTCAAGCTACCCCGACGACGCCGCAGCTTCCGAAGAGCGGTGTGACGTCCTTAACGTTTCATATATAAGGTGCCCACCCTATAGCAACTGATTTCGATGTTGTTGCAGCCCCATTATCGTCTGCGGCATGCTGTCGAAAGTGCGAGTACTCCGGCTTCTACCATTACTCTAACGTAGTGCTACTACCATTGCACTAAGGCCATAGGCACTAGGCACAGCCTTCAGCACTTGTAGTGGTGGTTTACAACACCTTCGCTGGACATCCACTTTCGCAGGGCTGAAATGGCAAGTTTTAAATACGAAGCATTTCTTAGCGAACGTTTGCTACTTTGAGAGCATCTGTCTATCTATCTAGCAGCGTATACGTCTTGGTGCTCTCATGGTAGTTCGCTTAACTTGGTGCATAGACTTAGTGTGACAGGAGTGTATACGATGAACCTCAATGATTGAAGAAGAACGGCAGATTGGGCGAGTTGGTGGTTTTCCATAAAGTTTAAAACAGCGCTAAAGACGCACACAGGACGACTTCAAAGAGGCTGGGATACACACGGCGTCATGTGCGTCCCATCCTCTTTTATGTTGTGCGTTGTACGGCTTTAGCACTGTTTTTAACCTAAATGATCGATCATCACATGAATATCATGACATACGCGTCATGTTATTCATGGAACAGCCGCCCTATGTCTTGGTATGTACGAATGACTAAAAATAAGTTATGGGGTTTCACGTGCGAAAACCACGATCTCATTATGACGCACGCCGCAGTTTGTGACTCCGCATCACCTGGGGTTTTTTAACGTGCACCTAAATTTATGTACACGCGTGTTTTCGCATTTCGCCCCCCCAACGAAATGAGGCCACCGTGGCCGGGATTCGATTCAGCGACCTCGTCCTTAGCGACCCAATACTGTGGTCACTAAGCAACCACGGCGAGTATAGCATGACGAGAATATATGACGAACTTAAATGGTAGATAATGACATGAATGTCACGACACCCGTTTCATGTAATTCATGAAACGGCCGCCTACGTCGTCGTACGCACCAAACTTGGCATGGTATGACAAGAGTGTATGACTAACATAAATGATAGGTCATGACATCTTTGATGTAGGTCATGAAACAGCCACCTACATCTTGGGGCTCTCATGGTCGTTTGGTTAACTTGGTAGGCTCCGTGCACACTTATTTGCATAACATCCATTCCCACCGGGCTTGCGATCTACCGGCTTTCTTTGTTGATTTATGAAGTTGTAAACTCGACGTAACTATTTTTTGAAATTTTGCCATCTTCAACTCTCTCTCTGTGTGTGTGTGTGTGTGTGTGTGTGTGTGTGTGTGTGTGTGTGTGTGTGTGTGTGTGTGCGTGTGTGCGTGTGTGCGTGTGTGTGTGTGTGCGCGCGCGTGTGTGTGTGTGTGTGTGTGTGTTTGTGTGTGTGTGTGTGTGTGTGTGTGTTTGTGTGTGTGTGTGTGAGTGCGCGCGCGTGCGTGCGTGTTTGTAAACATGACTGCCTCCAGCAATAAGCAGCTTAAAGTAGCAGCATACATGATCTAATTTGGTTCTATGGCTGCCAAGAAAAACGATCTCTTTTCCCATGTAATTAGATATCAGCCCGTGAGCTTTAGTTCAGGTTCAATTCAGTTTGTTGCCTTTAAAGGAATACTGAACGAAAAAAATCGCATTTCGCCCCAAAGGCGAAGCACCGATTGCAATAGCAAATTAGTGGATAGCTGTACGGTGTCAGGATAGTAGTTTTAGCGGCCTACCCGCCGCGATTTCTCAGTGGCTATGGTGTTAGGCTGCTGAGCACGAGGTCGCGGGATCGAATCCCGGCCAGGGCGGCCGCCTTTCGATGGGGGCGAAATGCGAAAACACCCGTGTACTTAGATTTAGGTGCACGTTAAAGAACCCCAGGTGGTCGAAATTTCCGGAGTCCTCCACTACGGCGTCCCTCATAATCAGAAAGTGGTTTTGGCTCGTAAAACCCCATAATTAATTTTTTTTGTTTTTGCGGCCGTGTAAATTTGCAAACATTCATTTGCCAACTAAATTAACAATGATAGAATGTGTAAGCGTGACTGAACGAGTACGTGGGAAGAAACAGACACACAGAGACAGCGCTGTCTGTGTGTGTGCTTCTTTCTACGTCCTTGTTCAGTCCCGCTTACACATTCTATCATGGATTCGAGCCAACTAGCGCGCCAAGGTGTTTCAACTAATTCAACCAGCACGGCGTCACGCGCACATCGGCAAGCATGAACACATCTCGCTTGATGAGCACGGGAACTCGTTGTCAAAATTCCGGAGTGAGAAATCGCGGAAGACGCAAGTGAATTGCCCTTCATATATGTCTCGCTTCAACGCGAAGGAAACGTCGAGAGAAAGAATCAACTTTTGTACTGAGCCCTTAGTGACGGTTGGTGCGCGCTGGCACCAGATGGGGTGGAACCTTCATCTCAGGTCCCTTATGTGTCCAGAAGTTCCTGGCCCCTAGCCGCGAGCGCGAGCTGGGTCAGTAGGTCGGGGCTGGACAACAAGGTCTCCCATCGCTCGGGGGGGTTGGGGCTGGGGAGGGGGGGGGGGGGGGGTAGGGTTGGTGGGGGGTTCTTGAGCTTAGTGCACTCTGCAAGGATGTGTGCTAGAGTGTTTTTTGACCGTCTGCAAAAAGGGCATGAAGTGTCATGCTCTGTTGGAAACACTTTGTGCAAGAGCACGGGATGCGCTAGCGACTCCGCTTGCGTGCGTCGCACGATCGTTTGCTGCATTCGACTGAGTTGCGGATGCGGACGGGGAAGCCTACATCTGCCGCTTCTGTACATTTGCGTGATTTCTTTGTAGCTTGTCACGGGGTGCGGTAGCTCTGGCTCGTCGTCGGCCCGGATTGACAGTTCTCGGGCATAGTGGTCGGCGAGTGCGTTGCCTTCCACTTGCGAGTGAGCTGGGACCCACACGAGATCAACGGCCCATCCCAGTGATTTGCATTTGCTGAGGATCACTAGTGCCGCGGGAGAGATGTTCCCCTTGCGGTAGCTTGCGTAGGCGGCCTGGGAGTCTGTGACCACAGTCCTCACTCCCGGTTGTGCGAGTGCGAGGGCCACGGCCACTTCTTCTGCTTCGGCCGTATTCGTCGTCCGTATCGACGCGCCTGTGACCAGTTTATCGATGGTGGTGACGACTACCGTTGCTCTGGTTCCGTGCTTGGGAAGTGAGGCGTCCACGTAGAGGACCTCGGGGTCCTCTTCCAGCTGTCGACCCAGTGCCTTGGCTCGCGCACTGCGTCTCTCGTTGTTCCTCCCCGGCTGCATGTTCCGGGGGAGGGGCTTGGTCTTAATAATGTCTCTCCACGTTGTGGGGAGCGGCTCCATTGTCGTTTGCTGTTCAATTTGCCATCCTATCTTGCGTGAGAGAGGGAACGCCGGCTCGAGGCGATAAGACGCGCGACGGAACGGCTCCGTTGAAATCACCTGAAACACCAGAAATATCAACAGCATTGGTGCCATTTTCGGCACAAAGCAACGCGTAGTGGACCGGCACCTCAGGACGCAATTTGGGGTGAGTTGAATGGTTTTTCGAAGCTCTACGGCTGCTCCTCCGAAGGCGACGTGTAAAGGAGTCGCTAACCCTAACCGCCGGAGCCTCGCCGGCGGCTAGGCACGTTGACGCCTGAAGCGTCATGGACGACGAGGCAGCCATGGAACCACACGATCAAAACGGTGAGGAAGAATTCATTACTATTCCAACCGTGATACGCCACGCCAAGCCCAAGATCGTCATTCTGCGGCGGGGGACTAAAATCAACTTAAGAGAAGCCACGCCCTACCATGTGAGCGCTGCCATCACGGCAGCAGCTGGACTTACCACAACCGAATCTCGGGACGTCACTACCCAAGTTAGACAGCTGCAGAACCTTGTAGTTGCGGAAAGCCGGCGGGAATCTGCGACGCAGAAGCTCGCCACACTCAAGACGTTGCAGTTCGGAGGGGAACAACACGAAATAACAGCATACGTGGCGCATGAGCCGGACAACGCAAGGGGTGTAGTTAAAGGGCTCCCACTTGACGTCCCGGACGACGAACTGACAAAGGTCATAACTCTTGAAGATCGGGAACTTCTAGCAGCGAGAAGACTGGGCCGATCAACAGCTATACTCATCACTGTCAAGGGACCAGAGCTACCCAAGAGAGCCCTTCTTGGAAGATCAGTCACCAAAATACAACCATTCCGTCCCAAGGCGGTCCAGTGTACAACATGCTTCACCATTGGGCATCGAGCCGACGTCTGCCCCAACGCGCGGAATTTTGTGCGGTGTGAACAATGCGGGCTTCAATTCCCACCGGACCAAAGACCGGACAGAACACTGCACGAGTGCGAAATGAAGTGCGTGAACTGTGGCGGGCCTCATGGGGCAAGAGATCCCGATTGTCCAAAGAAACAACAAGCAGACCGCATGGCCAGATTGGCGGCCGAAAAACGCAAGCAACACACCTCAAGGAAAGAAAACACGAGCAATCGACACCCGCAAGCATACCGCAATAAGCCACCACCTAAAAACGACACCAACTACCCACCGCTGAAGACACAGAATCGCTTCGACTGTCTAAGAGAACCATCACCTGAGAACGTCCTGAGGCGTTCCGAAAACTACGGCAGCCTACCTGACCTCAGTAGGCGGCAACCACACAAGGGCACTACACCACCAACGAACAACGCCAAGAACAAAGCAAACAAGAAACCTCAACAAGGCAGTGCAGAAGTCAAAGGAGCATGGAGGTCACGGGCAGAGGTAAGTCCGCCAGCTCCCACTCCTCAGAGCCGTACTGACGACAAAAACAAAACTAATCCTCCCCACAACCCCACTCAGTCACATGCAAGACAAGAATCATGGTCAGGAAAGCTGCCTACAGGAACACAGCGAAACGCAACCCACGAAACAACCAATGACAGCACGCTTGCCTACATTCTCAATGAGATAGCAGAAATTCGAAAAGAACAAGTAGATTTCAAAAAAGAAGATGCAGAACGCGACAGAATAGTAGCGGAAATGCAAAAACAACTCGTTGCTATTACACAACTTGCCGCGCTAACGCAAAGCGTGGAAACTTTACAACGAACCTTTAGAAAACGACTTCCCGCCAGGGAGGAAGCGCACCCCTATAAACAAGGTCATTCTAGCAATTATGGCGATTAATGACAGCAAACGTAACTCACTACACGAAATGGCTGTTACTGTATGGCAATGGAATTGTAGAGGAATACGCCGTAAAAAAAAACTCTCTAATACAATACCTCACACACACTGCGCATAAGCCCGACGTAATAACTCTTCAGGAGACCAATGCACCGATCTCCCTACCGGGTTACACGGCCTACCACAATCCAAGTATTACACACCGGTCCCGAAGGCGAACCAATGATGATCCGATTAGTTATCCTACAATGACGGTGACACTGGTGGCGAATCAACATACGGCCTTACACGAGGACCTCAGTCATATGAACAACGGGGAAGAGGAAAGCGTATTGGTTAAATGCCGCTTCTTCAAACGATACGACTTAACCATTATTAACACCTACCGTACTCCTAAAGGAGGGGCTTATCGCAAAGCATGGACGAGCTTGCTCAAAGAGCATGGCAAGAAGGACTTGCTATGGGTAGGCGACTTTAACAGCCACCATGAGGCGTGGGGCTACAATCATAGTACGCCAAATGGAAGGCAGCTCCTACGAAATGCAAGTGATGCCCACCTATCGCTTCTGAATGACATAGAAACTCCCACTCGTATGGGAAATTCAGTGGAAAGAGACACAAACCCAGACCTGACCTGGGGCCGGACAGCTAAGGAAGTGGAGTGGAAAAACGCCGGGGAAACGTTGGGTAGTGATCACAGCATCATAGAAATAATCATTCCCGTACCACAGAAGCAATGCACGACTAAAGGAAATCGCACTACAGCCACAAATATCACAGACTGGGATGCTTTCAGGAGTCTTCTCCAAGGAGCGCGTTCTGATAACCCGGAAGAATGGGCGAAAACACTACGCACCGTGCACAAGGGCACAACCAAGACAGTACAAAGAACTGAAGACCACCCGCAAATAGACAGACACTTACTCAATCTATGGGACAATAGGCACAAGCTACTTAGAAAATGGCGAAAGAACAAGCTGAACAAGCGCTTAAAATGCCGTATAGATATCATCACCAAGGAGGCGCAAGAATACGCTGACAAACTCGCAACTGACAACTGGATGCAGATATGCGAGCAAGCCGGAAACAACATGCACACAAGCCGAGCCTGGTCGCTCTTTCGGGTGCTTCTTGGGCAACCCAGGAGAAAGAACCACCTGGAGGCAATCCAACTAAGGGAGGAAATTGGAGCGCGCGCTCTCGCAGAACAAATAGCCAACCATTTCTTCCCTTCGGCCACCTTACAGAAAGATCAGCGACAACTACCATCCACACAAGATTGCGGCGAGGTACCTGCAGACCAGCCATTTACAATTGGGGAGCTTAAAGCAGCCATCAATGCAAGTAAAAGACACACGACACCTGGCACGGATGGCATCACAAACAAGATGCTACGCAATATGCCAGACACACAACTGGAACAGCTTCTGGCTATCATAAACCAAGCTTGGGAAAGCGGTGACATACCGGAGACCTGGAAAATGGCTACTGTGATCCCAATACCAAAGCCCAATAAGACCCCAAGCGCCATCAGCCACCTGCGCCCCATTTCTTTAACATCATGTCCGGGAAAGATTATGGAACGAATGGCCCTAACACGACTCCTATGGCAGCAGGAAAATTGCACTGCTATCGATCCTCGAGTCATTTGTTTTCGAAAGCACATGTGCACACAGGATGCGATGCTTGCCATACAAGAAATATACAGAGCACAGAGCAGCAGCCAACTCAGAGCCGTAGTGGGGTTGGATATCAAAGGAGCATTTGATAACGTTACCCATGAAGCGGTACTCGAAGGACTGCAAACCATACAACCAGGTCAAAAGCTTTACAACTACGTAAAAGGGTTTCTTACAAACCGCACAGTTACCGTGAAGGTAAACGAAGAAGAGTCCGAAAAAAGGTACCTGACAAGAGGTGTACCCCAAGGGTCGATTCTTTCACCCACACTATTCTCGCTAGCATTAAGCAAGCTGCCAACTCTCTTGAGGCGTGTAGAAGACCTTCACTTTACAATTTATGCGGACGACATTACGCTCTGGGTCAGCAGAGGATCTCCAGCTGAAATTCAAGAGACACTGCAAACAGGTATTAATGTCACGGCGCTATACCTTCAAGAAAGGGGTCTCGCCCTGTCCAGTGCAAAGTGCGAGCACATAGTGGTAACCAACCAAAGAGAACCGCAGGCAGAAGAGGAACGAAAACTAATAACACTACAAGTGAACCAAGATATTGTCCCGAGAAAAACGTATATCAAGGTCCTGGGCTTTTGGCTGCAAGACAATGGTAAGGCCGACGTTTGGGTGCGGCAAACAATTCGGCAGCTCCATGAAGTCAAGAGGCTACTTACAAGAACAACACAAAGGGTGAGAGGTATCAAAGAGCACCAGCTTAGAAGACTCACCATGGCCCTGGCTATACCTCGGATAATGTACCAATACCCATACTTACAAGTCACCAAAACACAAAAAAACAAACTTGAAACCATGCTCCGGCAGATAACGAGAGTTATTCTAGGCACCCCTGCATATTCGCCATCCAACCGAGTTGATGAGACGGCAGTGCTGCCTAAACTGGATGAGCTGAAACAACTCCACCAAGAGGCACAATTTAGTCGCCTGAAGCTATCTAGACAGGGACGGGCATTTATGCGTGATCTAGGCTACGATGTCCCACAATGCCCAGACAGGGAACAACAATATCCCCCGTGGGACACGCTAGACCATATTACCGTCGACCCAATACCTCGAAATATGGGGGCAGACACACAACCAGAAAGACGACAAAGTCGAGCACTACACCTCAAGGACGACACCGACGACTGGATCCTATACACGGACGCCTCTCCAAATAATCGAGGCTTCTGCACAGGGGTGGCAACCGACTCTACACCTTTATCATGGGGCCTACACTGCAATATTACGTCACAACATCAAGCGGAACTTACAGCTATCGTGGAAGCCGCGACCATGCCAAATCCACACGAACGAAATCTGCTCATTCGAACAGATAGCCAGGCTGCATGCAGGGCACTCGCCGCCAGAAACGTTTCCGCGGCACTATACTCAGCATTAACAACGCACCTCAACGCACACCCTAACATTAGAGTGCGGATTCAGTGGATTCCGAGTCACACAGGGATCAGAGGGAACGAAGTGGCACATGCCACATCCCGCGCAAATCTCCCGGGCCCTCCTCTGTGGTGGCCGGACCCACTGAGTCTGAATGAGCAATATGCCTTCGCGCGGGCGGAAAGGCGCGAAAAACTTGATGATTTACTAAACAACTCCATGAAGTATCCACAAGCGGATACACACATGAATCGAAGAGAGGCGGTACTATGGAGGCGTGCACAGACGCACTCTCTCTTGTCCCCACACTTCCAACACTACATACAAGGTTTGCCTGGTAAACCTGCTTGCATGGCATGTGGCGGCTTCCCGGATAATGCTCACATTCTGTGGAATTGTCCCGGGAGCCGTCTCGCTATTCAGGCTAGCCTTGCCAAACTCTCACCCATCCGTAGACCTACGACGCTTGAGGAGTGGCTGGCGGACTCCTCCCCCGACTACGTACGTGCCATGATCGAGCTCATCACGACGCTCGGCTTGGCAGACAATTAGAACAAAGCGGGCGAACCCGGACCGGGGTTCTTGAATAAAGTTTATTCTCTCTCTCTATCTATCTTGCGTAGGACGGCCCGACCGCGCTCTGTCCGGCTCAGCCTTACTCTCTGGTGAGATAGGTGTGCTTCCACCAGCTCTTCCACCGTGTTGTGGGCACCCATTTCCAGCAGCTTCTGCGTTGACGAGTAGACAGGGATGCTCATGGCGAGTTTCACTGCTTTTCTTATCGTCGTGTTCAGCGTCTCGCGGTTCACCTTCGCAAGCTGGTGGTACGGGGCGGAGTACGTTACTCGTGACACGACGAATGCCTGCACCAGGCGCAGTGCGTCTTCTTTGATTCCTCTGTTCCGGTTGGTGACTCTTCGGATCATGCTCAGGACTTGCTCTGATGTGGTCTTGATTTTGTTGACGGCTGCGTGCGCCTTGGCGTCGCTGCGCAACAGCAGGCCCAGTATCCGGATCTGCTGCGTCGGTTTGATCTCTGTGCCGTCGATGGTGATGATTATGTTCTGCGTCGGCTCTTTCTTTGGTCTTCCGGGCTGTACAATGAGCAGCTCCGATTTCTGTGGAGCGCAGCTCAGGCCGCAGGTCCTGGCATACTCGTGGACGGTCGTTGCCGCTCTCTGCAGGGCTTCCTCCGCCCAAGCATCGGACCCCGCGCGCTTCGTCCGCACCGTTATATCGTCGGCATAGAACGCGTGGTCCACGCCCTTGATCTGATTGAGTAGTTCGGGCAGGGGCAGGAGTGCTAGGTTGAAAAGCAGAGGCGACAGGACAGACCCCTGTTGGGTACCCCTGTCTCCGAGCTCCACAGGCTCTGACCGTTCATTTTCTATCCCGATAGATGCTGTTCTATTTGTTAGGAAATCTTTAATGTAGCCGTAGGTCTTGCGGCCACACCCCGTCTTGCGCAGGTTCTCGAGCACGCTGGCGTGGGACCCGTTGTCGAAGGCCCCTTTGAGGTCCAAAGCCAGTATACCCCGGGGCGCGTGCCTCGTTGCTCTTTTAATCACTAGTTCGTGTAACTGGATCAGGACGTCTTGGGTGCTCAGGTGCTGGCGGAATCCATACATGGTCGCCGGCATCTGATTTGTCTCGTCCAGGTGTGCTTGAAGTCTTCTGAGTCACCGACTGGGGCCGAATGCGCAAGCACACGGACGAAGAAAACGAGACCTCCAGGGAAAACACGGAGGAGGGCAGACATCAAACGTACGCAGAATGGGCGCGAGAACAAAAGATCGCTCTCAACAGATTTACTCAAGAAGTTGTGACAACGATGCAGACGCCCTTCGTCGACGCCAAACTAACACACATGTGGGAGGCGCGGCACTCGCTCACGCGAAGATGGAAGCGTCAACGACGGAACAAGAAGTTCGTCGAACGCATCGCGCTGCTCAACAAACAGATCGCCGACTACGCAACCAAGCTGTGCCGAGAGAACTGGATGAGTACGTGCGACGGGCTGCAGGGAAAGCTATCGGCGCGCAAGACCTGGTGCCTGCTCAGACACCTGATCGACCCGTTGAGCAGCAAGACCGCAACCAACCGCAACCTCACCAAAGTTCTGAACGCTTACGATGGCAACGGTCAAAGGCTCATTGAAGACCTCAAAGTGATGTATACCTCAAGACGGAGAGAGGGCGATTTCCGATACCGGAGGAGTACGGGGTCCGGAAAATCCGGCATTGGATGAACCGTTCACCATCACGGAGTTATTAACAGCCATAGACGAGAGTAATGAGACGAGCGCACCCGGAACGGACGCCATTACATACAAGCTGCTCAATAACATGAGTGATGCGGCGGCACGCGGGCTCCTGGGTCCCATCAACAGAACCTGGGATAGCTCGAAGTTGCCCGCAGAATGGAAAGAGGCCTAGGTACGGTTCATACCTAAACCCGGCAAACCTCTGACGAACCTTTGACGTCCTGTGTGGGCAAGGTCATGGAACGCATGGTTCTCAGAAGACTTCAAGCACACCTGGAAACGTCGAAAGCACAGCGCATACGAAGCTACCGGCACTACGCGCCCTGTTCAAACAACGCAGATAGCTTTGAAGATAGGGCCCGCGCGGGCCCGCACTTTGGCCACGTCGCAGACAGCTTTCAAGACATACGAGTGCCGGCAACGCGTCCCTACGGCGTCCGCCAAAGGCGTCTAATGTGGCGTTCGTCATTCGCGTGGAGGCGATGGCGTGGCCAGCCCCGTAGTAGACGCCGCGGTTGCCTCCACACTGTACGGAGTGGCAAGCGAGGAGGACATCGGGGCATCCTAGCAGCCGCCGGGGAAGAACGTCCCTCCTCCATCGCCTGACCCCCAACCTCACGCGCGATAGAAGAGGGCACGCATCCGGGCCACGTTCCTCGATCGTGCACGCGTGATTGAACTGCGTTCGCCGGCTCACCTTGACACGCTTTCCCTTGCACATACAGCATGTACGGCGCGCGGCAACCCAAACCATGGATAACAAGTTGTCTAATGCAACAGATAAAGCATAAAAATAAACTTTACCAGCAGTTCGTCAAAACACGTAACGCGGACTTACGTGCTGGATACAAGACTTAGAAATAAGTTTAATAAAGAAAAATAAAGGGCGAAAAGGGACTACTACTTCCACATGTTCGATCCACAACGTCCAGAGCGACGTAATACCATGTGGAAGAAATCAAACGAATTACTGAATATAGGAATCGGTAAATAAAATAATACTAATGAATACTAATACTAAAATCGGTAACCTGGAAATAGACGGAAAAACGGTAAGCAAGATTGAGCTTGCAGAACAATTTAATGATTTCTTCGAGAAAATAGGAAATACCAGCCACAGCGCACAAACAACAACCGGCGAAAATCCGATACCAAGCAAGCTTTTTCTTAAACCAACTTCCATTTCTGAAGTAATTACACTATTCGGTAGAATGAAAATTAGTCGCAGCTGTGATCCTCATGACATAGAAATGCGAACAATAATGTACGTATTAGACGTCATAGCAGAAGTACTAACGCATAACTACAACTTGATCTTATCAACAGGTATTTTTCCAATGCTCATGCAAATAGCAAAAGTTGCCGCAATATACAAAACAGGAGATAAGAACAGTTTAAGCAATTATCGCCCAATATCTATACTGACCATTTTCTCTAAATGCCTTGGAAAAATATTGAACGATAGAATTGATATCTTGTCGAGAAAGCACAATCTCATTACCGAATGTAATCAGACAGAAACGTTCAACTGAAAGTGCTCGATTAGCACACAAAGAAATCATACTATACAATATCGAAAAAAGGCTTTTGACAACGTGCATTATATTTGGACTTCAAGAAGGCCTTTGATCGCGTAAGTCATGGATTATTATTAAATTAATTAAAAAGCTATGGATTTGGAGGAATCTTACTCAAACCTATTCAGTCGTATTTGAGTGCGTGGTCTCAGTACGTTGAAATAAATGGCTTTAAATCATGCACGCAGCCAATTAAAACCAGGACGCCACAAGGCAGCAATCTAGGGCCTGCATTATTTTTATATTACATCGATGACATAATCAACATTGACGAAGATTGTAAATTTATAATTTATGCTGATAGTTGTACACCATTCTTTACTGGAAAATGTTAGGTACTCTCGAGGCGTTAGCAGCAAGCACCTGTTATAAGCTTCGCGATTTGTGTACTCTTTAAAAACAATTTTACGCTAAATGAAACAAAAACAAAATGTGTCCTTTTTCGAGCCTTTGTCACATCCCAACAGTTACTTAACCATATCACCCTAGGCCCATACAAAATTGCAGTAACCAAATCAATTAAGACGCTTGGAGTAATTTTTAATGAACATGTATCCTGGAATGAGCAAAAAGATCAGATTAGCTTATAGCTGATACGCGTGGTTGGTGCTTTAAATTGTTTTCGAAGACTTTTGCCTCTTAGCATAACGCGACTTAGTTATCCACCTCTCTTCTGTGCTCACTTGAACTACTGTGCTTTAATATGGGGAAGCACGTGCGACAGCGCAAGTGAAACCGACTTTCTTTTTTAAAAGAAGACGTCGAGAAACTGTCCTATCGAAGAAAAGTTAACCATGAGGGTAAAAGTGTCAGCTAAGCGCTGCTCAGAATTGGCTCTTTGATTGTGGCGTCACGACATCTGGCTTATCGGGTGGTGCTCGGGAAATTCGCCCGCTTCTCCACGCTCTTTTGCGAAAGTTGGAACCTAACAGGAAAGAAGCGTACAGAAAATGAACAAACCTAGACACGTACCCAGCTTTTACTGTGTCGTCGGCTACAATATGCTGAAGCAGGTATTGAAGTCCCTGATTGAATGATATTTCAATAAATGGTGCAATAAATATGGACAGTGAAGCTATGCATAGTGAATAACCAACTTGCGAGCAGTAATACATCTCTGGTTGTGCAATCCAGATTAAATTGGACGATTCGAGCTTATTTAACCTGCAAAAAACTCAATGAAGTCGGGTGAGTGTTCGTGCATTCCACACCCATAGCAACGCTAAGGACGGCGCCTGCAATATAACCCGGTACCTCAGCCTCACCAACAGTACGCAACAGCCACGGAGCTGTCGCTCACGTCGAGGACCTAGACCTGCCTAGGACGCAGGGGTAGGTCGGTAAAGCTTAACTAGGTGCTCCGAGAAACCTAGAAGCCATGAAAATACACGTTATACTATTTAGTTTGTCATTTCGTTTTCACCATAACTGTTATCACTTGCGCCTTTACTTCCTTTTTTTTCAGAAACGGTGGTCTGTGTTCGCACCAGCTGGCTACACACTCGAACATAGCAAGGCCACGTATGTTTTATGTTTTAACGCAGCGGCCGCTGCTACAGATCCGGTCAATGTAATTTGCAAGTAGCACCAACGTTCTCTAAGTACCCTAGAAAACTTCTGAATACTATACACACTTTGTGAAGGGGAGCTGCTTGTCCCTTTTGTCCGTCCCCTGTTATGCGGAACCTAATAAGCCGAGACAAAAAAATCATTGCGATTCTCTTGCGGCTTTCCGGACGCCATTCAGTATGTATATTTGCCAGCCTCTCACTTCGGTCCCTGCATATAGAGACGTAATTGTGCCTGGTAAGCCACTCAGAACTTCAGCTGCCATTGTCGGTTTGTTCGAGGTGGGCCTCTACCTCATTTTCGATGCGACAGGATTTTTATGCTAGCTGCGTTTAGCACGTATATGAAGTTCCTTTTCTTTATTTATTGCTCAGTGCGCACTAGTCGCGCAGTCTGAACACTCCCCGGCCTTGCGCAATGCCTGCACTCCTCTATTTGCGCCGACATGCATATGCATGCGTTGCATTCACAGTGGAAAAAAAATGCGTTCGCGCTCTATGGACACTGCCTTCAATCTGTGAAACTTTCTTTTTGTTCTTTGACGCCTCTTCTCAATATGCCGGATACTGAACAGACAAGTAAATCCCAGTGCACTTTCGTTTTATGAGCGTTTCTGCACGCTATTACGACGCTAGCTTGATCATAAGAGCACAAGTTCCGTTTTGTTGCTTCCCGAGTGCCTAAATTACAAGCGTAATCTGAGTTGTAATGGTGTAGTTACTGCATGCATAATGTCTGTGCAGAGCGAAATTTGGTCATCGCTATGCACATGTCCAGTTAGTTGAGTTTCCCAGAAAGAGAAGCAAGGGTGTGCCTACCAATATACTTAGTTCTCGGAAGAGTCACTTAAAAAGGGAAAAAAATCTCGGTGCCCTTCTACCATGTGAAGGACAACCAGCGAAGCTCTATTGGGATGCCTATTGTAATAACTATATTGATTTATATAATTATTGCTACATTGACTTAATAAAGACACATACATGTAACTTCGTGATCGTTGCAGTCTTTTATTTTCTCTCATTTGTTATCATAGTGGCCGTAGATTTGCGGTCGCTGTGATACACCGACAGAGAAGCCCCACTCCCCGTTGGTCGTATTTGCCCGCCGTCGCCATACTTGTTCTCGCTGCTGCTGTCGCCGACATTCTTCGTCGATAGGACAGCGGCCTCTCAGCTGCTGCGCGTTCAGCGAGAGTGCCTTCCCATCGCCTTCCTAAAATAATCCATGAACCAGTGTTTGTTGGCATTGTCTTCTACTTTCTTGCTATCAAACCTGGTTTAGGGCGCTACGCACACACACACTAGCGTAGAGACAAGCTTTTTCTTTCGAACAGTAAAGATGGCTCTTATCATGAGGCGGCACCGACTGGACAATGAAGTATACTTCCGATGAATGAACACAACGACCTTGCTGCTTTAGCCGAAGGTTGACGGCATGATTGATTCGTAGCCGCATTGACGGATTGGTTTTCATAACTTCAGTTCGCACATTACGATTATTGGAAAACAGAATAAGCGTACGGCCGAAAAAGACAGATCCAAGGTGTAAGTCCTCAGACCTTCTACTGGATGCACAATGCTTCTCCGCCGCTTTGCGGAACGAATGGTGACTGTCAGCCATGACTGTACTTGACGGTTGGTAAGACTGGACTCAGTGTAGCCTGTACTTCCAGGCCACTTCCAGCGATTAGATTTGCGAGATTTGCTAGTAATTCTCCTGTAATATTCACTAGCACGCGCAGTATCAGAATGATCTGTGGGTCAACCCTGGTATATCACCAACCGAAGTAGGCTTAGAAGCAGGCATCATGCGGGTAGGGTGTCTTGAGAGGCTGTGTGCGCAGGAGCGCGTGCAAGCCGACCCATGGCGTAGACTTCTCCCTTTCTATCTTCTTCCCGCTTGCAGGTTCGCTTGTGCTCGAAGGGGATGAGTTAAGCACAAGCTGCGTGTGAATAGCGCCCCCTCTTCCACGCTTTGGTTTGCAATTACTCCGACACTGTACCGTTTCGTTGATTCTCTGTGGGATAAGCAGTCTCTAACCATTTCTTTGAGGTTGGCAATTTTAATCTCTAGGCCTTCTTTGTATGAAGCATCAGAGAAGTCATCACAGTCACCGCACTTCACACTTGGTGCTCGTAAACGACATAACGAGCCAGGGGAATAGATTGGCTTTATAAATAATTCTCGCAACGCATAGATGGAGTAAAATGATGGAAGACTATGGCTGATAGTGCCCAATACGACAAAGAGTCTTCTAACAGCAACATTTTCTGATAATGGGAGACAATTAGGCGTCTTGTTACTCTTTCACTTCGCATAAAAAAGCCGAACGTCACAACTGCTTAAAAAATGTTGAACAATCTGTGAGCTCGGACAGACTTACTTCGAATATACAACACAGCTAGAGACACAGGAAAATGCTATAGTCACTGACTAGCTTTGGTGATCGTCATGGAGGGTTAGTGGATTTCTAGCACTTACGGCATCCCGCTGTGTGATCACGAGCAGCAAAGGAACACTAATCTACCATAAGAGTGAACAACCAAAACCCACTTAAATAAAATCTCATTATGGGGCCCTGCGTGCAAAAACCGCGATATGATTATGAAGCACCTCATAGTGGGAAGCTGCCGATGAATTTTGGCTACCTTGGTTTCTTCAACTTGCACCTAAGACTAAATGCATGGGTGTCTTTGAATTTCACCCCCCCCTCCCCGAAATGTGGGCGCCGTGGCAGCGATTTGATCCCGCGGCCTCGTGCTAGGCAGCGCAACACCAAAGACCCTAAGTAACCACGGCGTGTATCGAATAAGCAACTTGCCGAACATTGATCGCCAGCTAAAGCACGAGGAATCTTCGCAGCCTAGATAATAGTAGAGCGGCCTTCCACAGCAGAGCGTGCACATGTGAGCCCTGCGGTTAAAATGCACAGCAGGTTTTTAAATAGGCTATCAGAGCAGGTCTGCAGCAAGAAAGCCCTGTTTTCCTCAAGTAAAAATACTGGCCTCCCAGCCAATCTCCTGCGACAGTGCGTTTGATTGCTTATCAGCGGCAAGTCAACCGGCACAAATCGGCGTCATTATGTTGTAACATGTCTACCCCCTTGTCGTAGAATGTCCTTCTTACGTACGCAACTGCCAGTGGCTGTTTAATATTTATATTTCTTTACACTTCGAATTTGGCTTACTTCTGGCCAAATTACAGAAATTTGAACTTGTGCTACTATACGTGGACGGCCGTAGCCGGCTAGAGCGCTCTTCTCTCGTCTTGTTTTCCAGGCATATAGACAAGACGAGGGAAGAGCGCTGTAGCCGGCTACTGCCGTCCACGTATAGTAGTACAAGTTCAAATTTCTGTAATTTGGCCAGAAGTAAGCCTAATTCGATGAATAAAAAAACTTAAATAATAAACAACCACTGCCAGTTGCGTACGTAAGAAGGACATTCTACGACAAGGGCTACTCCGGATGTTTCCTGCAAAGGAGTCATCTCCAGCATAGAAAAGAGCAGAACGCCAAGAACACTGATGACAAATATCTGATCACTGATGGATCAGGTCCTGCATGCAAGAATGATGGGAAATTCAGCCACGGCCATCATCACGTTCTCTGGCATTCGGGTTCCCCGGTACATCTACTATTACGGAGCAGAATACTGGTGCTACATTCATAAACCCCGACAGCAGCTGTGCAGTGTGTGCCTCCCCACGTGTCATCGAGCGGATGTTTGCCCAACCCCGGATAAACCCCGGTGTGCTGCGTGCGAAACTTCCAACCCCTCCGAAGGACATGATTGCATGCTGAAATGCTTTCATTGTGGTGGTGAGCACCCCGCCACTGAATCTCGATGTCCAGTAAGGCAACGCAAACCCTTTAACAAGAGCCATGTGTTCCGAGAGCAGCCGAAAATGGCGGAGCAACAACTCCAGCATGACAAGAAGTCTAGCAAAGTAACGACATTCAACTGTGCGGCACCTGCGACTACTGATGCAACACGTGGTCGTCCTCACTACCGACGCCGGGGACACAGCCAGTCCCAAAGTCGCAGTAGGTCCAGGGTCCGCCGGTTGTCCAAGGACAAGAAGCAACCACGTGCTCGAAGCCGATCTGGGAGCCGCAGCCTGACGCAACAAAAACAGCTACCGAAGGAACCTCAGGCCGCGTGGATGAAAACTCCCGACGATCACACCAGGAAGGTGACAGCAGTGAGTTGGTCAGCGAAGTTTCCCCCTCTGTCCTTATCCCTTCCTTCACCTCCGTCCGCACAGCAAACAAACAAACAAAACAAACTATCTCCCACAGCGACGCTTTCACTCACCCAGACACAAGCACTCGCACCTGAGAAACTCCCTCACAATTCTTGCACCAAACAAGAAGTGTGCGAAATGATAGAGGAAATGGCTACTGTTTTGAGAGCGGAGCTGCCAAAAATGAAGGAAGAGATCATGGCTGATGTCAAGTACATGCTACAACATACAGCAAGCCACGACTGAAATGAAACAATTCATCAGTGAAACTTTTAGCTCAACTTTCAGCCATCAAAGCGACTCACTTCCACATGACACTAACGCCACTCTAGAAATAAGAAGGTCCCACCCTTATACCCGTCCAGCTCGTACAACAACACCTTCCCTCACCAGCGAGGTGGTATCAACCAACCATGGCTAGCAAACCTAAGAGGCGCACTACCACCACTTTCGTGATGTGGCATTGGAATTGTAGAGGGTACCGAAGGAAGAGCGGTTCCCTCACACAGTTCCTAGCCACACGTCCTCACCCACCAGACGTTGTAGCACTTCAAGAACTACATTGCACTCCCACACTCACTGGATACAATGCATACACCGACAAGCATGACACCTCCAAACAACCACTAGCTGCCACCCTCGTGTCCAAACAAATCACAGTGATCGAGCACACGCTCGACAGCTCCCACATTCCGCATGTGTTCTCAGAAATTGTACCTAGGGATCGATACGAAACCAGCTTGTTTTTACTTAATATCTACAGTGCACCTAAATCGCGACGAGACGACTTCGGACAACTTTTTTTTGGCCGCCAGTAAACAAGCCAAAAAATTGATTATTCTGGGAGATTTCAATGCGGCCCACCCAGCCTGAGGGTGCCAAACAGAAACTCCAAAAGGCCACCATCTAGCCCATGCCATGAGCCTTCATCAATTCACCCTGCTGACAGAACCTGACACACCAACCAGAACGGGCCACACCGTAAGCAGGGATACCTGCCCTGACCTAACAATGGTCAAGGGGTTGACTCAATGCTCCTGGAACAACCTAATGAAGAATCTGGGCAGTGACCACAGCATTCTAGCCACAGAAGTCCAACTGGTGGCCATACGCACCCCAGAACCTCCAATTAAAATAACGAACTGGGGCACTTTCTGGCGCAACAAAACCAAATCTCAACAACACAACCCGCCATCTCTACACAAGTGGACACAACAGCTGCAAGCACATTTTAAAGCAGCCACTAAGCAACTTACTGCAACAATGGAGGCACCGGATATGGACAGACATCTGCTCCATCTCTGGGATGCTAGAAGAGGCCTAACCAAACGATGGAAGAGGCAGAGGCACAACCGTAGGCTGAAACAAAGAATCGCCCGGATCACAGCAGAAGCTGAAGAACACGCCACCAGCCTCCCTAATAGCAATTGGCACCACCTCTGCAACCGCCTCAATGGCACACTAAGTAATTCCAAAACGCGGTCCCTCCTCAGAGCACTACTCGACCCAACGCACACAAAAACGCACACAACGAACACAGTCCGCACTATCATCCACAAAGAACAAATGAATGATGACGCGCTCCTCCAAACACTGCAACAGAGATACATTGCTACAGGCTACAGACTGGAGTACAAAGACTATCCACACGAGGAAGAAAGCCAATTCGACGGCGATATTACAGAGACGGAAGTGAGGGCAGCCCTACACGGCATAAGACGAAACACGGCGTCCGGAGCAGACAGCATTCACTATGCACTGCTACGCAACCTCGACGACCAAGCCATACGGCAACTCACTGCACACTACAACGACAATTGGTAAAACAGAACACTTGCACAGAAATTGCGACACGCCGATATCACCTTAACTCCAAAACCGGGGAAACCGCTGACCCTCCAAAATCTCAGACCCATTCCCTGACTTCGTGTATTGGCAAACAATTCGAGCACGTTGTTCTAAATCACCTCCAGCCTCACCTCGATGCGAACCAATTCTTCCCCAATACCTTCTTCGGCTATCGACCAGGTCTGTCTGCGCAAGACATACTCCTACACCTTAAGGAGGATGTTGTGAATAGTTCAAGTAAAGCTCAAACAAGAGCCATTCTGCCATTGGACCTCAAAGGAGCCTTCGATAACACCTCACATGACCTCATTCTAAACAACCTTGCATTCTCCCGATGCGGAAAACGCATCTATGATTATGTCCGAGCCTTTTTATTTGACCGCACAGCCACCGCCGGCATAGCTGATATTCGGTCGGATATCATAAACCTTTTCGGCAGAGGGACTCCCCAGGGTTCTGTTCTCTCACCCACACTGTTCAACGTGGCGATGGCAAAGCTACCACCGCTCCTCGACAAACTTCCGAACGTGCAGCACGCCCTGTACGCAATGATGTTACAATCTGGGTTACCACAAGGTCAGACGGCGCCATTCAAGACGCACTACTGGCAGCCGTAAATATAGTTCAAGAGTATACAACAGCCGGAGGACTCACATGCCCAGCTGAGAAGTCGGAGCTCCTGCTTGTATTCAAAAAACTGAACAAGGCCGATATTCCACCAGCTATCACATTGCATCTCAATGGCAACGTTATTCCAAGGGTAGAAAGACTACGTGCACTAGGCCTTCACATACAACACAACGGGAAGGCCAAACATACCCTACACTTCTCCGCCAACAACTTACCCAAATAACGCAGATGATAAAGCAAATTACAAAGCGCCGACAAGGACTGAAAGAAAAAGATGTACTCCGAATTGTGCAAGCCCTCATAATTAGCTCATTACCCTACCACCTCGCCTATCATAATCTGACTCAGATTGAGATGCACCAGATGGACACCCTCCTCAGTACGGCACTAAAGGCAGCACTAGGACTACCCCAACATGCGTCTACGCCGCTCCTACTACGACTGGGGGTGCACAACAACATCCGCGAACTAGTTGAAGGTCATCTTAGCAGCCAATTGCAACGCCTGCAACGAACAATGCAAGGGTGCCACATTCTATCCCGGCTAGTATACCAAACACCAAGAAAACCACAACAGGAAAACCGCACACTTCTTCCGCGTAGCATTCGCAACAAAATTCACGTGGACCCAATTCCCCGGAATATGCACCCTGACCGCCACAAAGGTTGAAGAAAGGCAAGAGCACAAGCCCTGGCTCGACTCTTTGGCGATGATACATCGAAAACACCAGTCCTATACACCGACGTGGCCCGCTACCCACAGAAACGTGCCCTATGTCTAGTCGTGCTAGATAGTGCAGACATTCTGAGGGCTTCGGCCACGCTCAACACTGTGGACAGTGGCACGGCGGAAGAGGCTGCTATCGCCCTAGCCATCGTACATGCTTCAACCATGCCGGCGCCGGATGGACCTATAACAGTGGTCACTGATTCTCAGACCGGCTGCAGGACTTTGGCACAAGGGAGGGTGACACCCTACACACACCGCATCCGTACATCATTACACCCCACAGCGTTACACAGGGTGCGTATCGTCTGAACACCTGGACACGCCTCTCGCCATGGTAATGAACGCGCTAATGCGGTAGCCCGAGAGCTCGCTAACCGGGCGCCATGGGAAGAACAGCCCAATCCAGACGACGCACCGACAGAACCACTGAACTACACTGAAGCTCTACAATATTGCAGATACCAGGAGACACTTTCCTCCACCACATAATTCCCTTAATCGAGAAGATGCCGTTACGTGTCGCCAGCTTCAAACTAATTCATTTCCCTGCCTCTTTTATCTTCACCTCTTCTACCCCACACAATATCCCTCATACTGTCCCTATTGTGGAGCAAAGCCAACAGTATATCATTGCACCTGGGAGTGCCCACACCCTCCGGCCTACTCCCCTATTCCTTCACCTTACCTTCCTCCTGCGAGACTGCGCTGACCAGCTGAGACCCGCAAGAGCAGCGACGGCTGATCCGGCGGGCACGCAGAGTGGCGCGAGCCAAAGGGGCACTGAACTAAGGGCTCCACCCTGCGAGGAAGTCGCCCAATCTCATGAGAAATAAATGTTCTCGCTCTCTCTCTCTCCCTCGTCTTAGCAGAGTTCGCGCATATTAAGCAAGCTTTTTGGTCTTAGAAATGTTTGTATCTTTGCAAATGCTCTTTTTCACAGGGGAGCTTTGTAGATATGTCTACCATACCATAGATTTTTCGATGTCCGTGCATGAAAACGTTCACGCCCTCTATGAGGAGGCAAACCAAACCAGTAAGGCATGTAATCACACCTGGCGTAGCAATAGGAAATCTCAGAAACCACCCATTACGTAACTTCAAAGCAAGAAACCACCCACTAACTTCAATAAGTTAGCTTTATCCTGTTGGAGAGTGTTCTTTACTTACGTGATGTGTTACTGAAAACTAGTGGGTTTTCGTGAACTTTCGTAGTATCTATTTAAAGTTGTATTTACTGGTCCTTCACTCACTGTACTGCTAACTCAATGGAGTGTTCTGTATTTGTAAAAACTTTTCTAGTGGCAAATTATGTTCGCCTGTTGGCTTTCTGAATTGCACCTTTGGTAAATAACACAAGCTGAGCGAGATACACACGGGTGATCACTCACATTTCCAGCGCAAAATTTTAGAGTGACACACATTCTTGGCAGCTAGGTGCTGGAAGCGACGGTCGCTACAGCTTTCAGCTTGCATAGTTTGCAGAATTCCCATATCAAGGCGCACTGTAGCAAGATCACCTGATCTCTGCTGTTCAAGAATCAAAGATTGTGCTGGGTCACTGCAGTGAGTACATTTGCACCCATGCACCTACACATCTGCATCCTGTCAAGTAGGTGCAACAGGAGGGTGTCTCCCGCTTGCCATTCCACCTGACGTAGACAAGTGCCCGCGGCTATAAATACAGCGGAAAACACTCTGATCTCATTTGGCTGCTGTGCCAACGGAAGCGACGGCGGCGACAACGTTTGCCTTTTAGATTTTACAGGTAGGTGACAGAGCAGAAATCTGCTTTTCCCTGAACTGTTTAGTCAACACCCTGAGCTGCTGCCAACAATTTTTTATATTGTTCGTTTTAAAATCTCAAATGAATTTGGCTCAGTTTTTTGCTGAAGTTAAACTACAGTTCAAGCAAGAAATGCGCGAGTTACGTGGAAGCCTGGAAAGAAAGTTGAGAAAGGACCTTAGAGAGATTAAGACCGGCAGGTCTTGGCTATAATGATGGCTAGTTCACGGACATGAAAAAGTCTGTGCTTCACATGGAGAAAGAAAATAAAGAAAGCTGTAAAAGCTTTGTGATCAAACCAAAGCGCATGAAGTCAGGCTCGCGCAAACTGAGCAACACATTCGACGCTTTATTGTTGAACGGAAATGTGGGATGCATACATTGGGTGAGGCTACCTTGGACATGCCAAATCAAGTTGAAACAGCAATATATGTGCCTTTAAACGAGAGCGACATAGAGGCCTGCCACCGCGATCAATCTGCGGGTAACACAAATAAACCAACTGTTCAGTTCGGATGCAAGGAAACACGTGACTCTGCTCTTGCAAAGACAATAATCAAAAACTTTCATCGTAACCCTATTGCAAGAACCAGCGTCTTCCAGTGCCTTCCAATGTGAAACCAGCGCGTTTTTTTTGGCACTGCATCGCACTGGGTACGCTGGCGCTCGCTGGGACTCATTGTGACACCAGTCAACACGCTGGATAAGAGCTGGGCCACACTGGATGAGACGCTAGTTCCACTGCCATGACACTGGGTCGCACTGGTTTGCGCTGTGTAGGCGTTGGTTCTCGCTGCAGTTCGCTGGTTCACACTGTAAACTGCGCTGGTTGTGTTTGTGCCAAGCTGGTTTCAGTGCGCGAGGACGAGTGCTGCTGAATAATAAATGCTTTATACAATTTCATCGCTTGATAATAGTCTCTTGTCCTAAATAACGCTATATCTTGGGGTCATAAAACTATTTCGTGTCGCAGATCGGAATAAAGGTGCTTGAGCTGACCTGTTTATTCATGCAGATTTGTTGCCTTCAATGCAGGCAACAAATCTGCTCTTGCGTTTTTCCAATGCACACCTTCGCGTGCTTCACTATCGCCGGCTTCATTTTGCAGAATCTGGTCGATTTGTCTTTTGCAGGGAAGGCGACTCTCACTCCAGTGTTATATCCAGTCTCTTTAAGATGATGCCAAAGGGGCCCCGAAACACTCTTCGAACTAATCATAGAATGGCCTCACTATTAAAGGATGCCTTCTCACGAATCTCATGCCGCAAACATTTTTCGAATCCTTCAACCATAAGTGGAGTAACCGTACCGATACACAATTTTCTCTCTCCTTTCGCCTCCGCTAGTGCGCTGAAAGCTACACAGAGCATAATCTAAGAGCAAAGCCCCGGCCAAAACTTGTGTGGCGAAAGGGCTCGTCATGGGATGTCGCGACGAGCCCATTCGCCACACAACTTTTGGCTGAAATCAACAATTACGTACTGTTGAGAGTGCTCTCGTGATCACGATATCAGCCAATAGCATCGCTGCACCAGCTGCTTTTGATCACGCTGAATGACGACATTGCGGAATCGAGAGCGAGCGATATTTTGCTTGCGTTTGACAGTAGCTTGCAAACTCCCTGTGGCGAGCAGTGCTGCGGTATTTGGCTCACATGTTCACAGCAGCCTCTGCGACAGATCGGCAACATTTTCTTAATATGTTCAAAATCTCCTTTAGGGCCATTTGGAGTTCTGTGTAAATACGAAAATAGCGGTCACCCTCTTTTCACCAGGCTCCTCTCACTTGTCATCTATCTTATCATCAGCACGTGTATGCTTCATCCTGTGCAAAATACCTTAAAAATCGTCCTAAATTCTGCGATAAACATTCAGGAGTTATGGATTAGAAACTATAGAACATATTTAAATCAGAGTCAATGCTAGCCAACCCTCTGGTTGCTCAGTGGTTATGGTGTTGGGCTGCTGAGCACGATGTCGAGGGATCAAATCCCGGCCACGGCACCCGCATTTTGATGGGAGCCGAAATGCAAAAACACCCGTGTACTTACATTTAGGTGCACGTTAAAGAACCCCAGGTGGTCAAAGTTTCCGGAGTCTTCCACCACGGCGCGTCTCATAATCAAAAAGTGGTTTTGGCACGTAAAACCCCATAATTAATTTAATTAATTAATGCACGCCTACGACAAAGCTTCGCCAAGGCTGTGCACTGAGCGCACCGTTTCATTCGTCATATATATATTTCTGCCTGACCCTAACATCTTCTTCTATGATGTAACAGGCACATTTCCAGGGAATTCTTAAAATCTATTTTAGGTGTTCAAACTACAATGGCCCATTAGCGCACACGCGCAGCTCACTCGCATTGATAAACGAGCTTCTGCGAGGGCATGAAATCGAAGAAAAGTTAGGATACGGGCAAGATCAACTAAGAAATGTAGCGTCGGTGGTAGAGCGAGGATTGTAAGTGCGCCGCACTATGAAAGAGGGCGCGTTCAATTTGCAGGATGGTACAGTTTAAAGCAGGGTTCTTTTTTTTTGTGCCTTCATTATACGGTACGCGAGAAGACTTGAAAGAAAAGGTGGTTGAACAATGCCACGAAGTTGGCATTTCCCGTGAGCCGCACGCTTCCCTTGATGAATATGCTATTGAATGGGCCTCATTCTGACGGACAAAACGGTGACGCATGCAAATAGCTTGTGGACAGCGTTCTATGCCTGAAAGGAGCTTAGTGCCATGCCGCGCCTTTTGTTCTCGCGGGAAGGAAAGGCTAAATATACAAAGCGACAGCCGGAATACTTCTGACACCTACATGGCAGAAGAAAATTTCAAATATCTTGGCGTTTCCGACAACGTGCCAAACACTGGGTGAATTAGTTACGCGTCGTTAGGAGACGAGGCTGATATATCGTCACTTGAGTTTCACAAAAAGAACAAAAAGAACAATACTGAAAGCGCTAACTCACTGCTGTGTGCACAACTAAGCGTGCTCTGCCTACTGAACACTTATTCGATGTGTGCAATCCTGTAAAGCGACAAATATCTGCGCCTCCCACAAGATGCTTTTTTATTCTAAAAAAAAATCATTGTGCAGTCACAGATGCATAAGTTGGCGTCACAGCAGCGGTACTCTTAACGGTTTAGTTAAGCAACTTCACTTCGTTATGCCTTCTCACTCCAGTTTCTCCACTGACTGGTAAGAGCGAACAGGTTTGCAGAGCGACTTGTGCTGATGTTGAGCAAGGCGGTTGCTACCTTCTTGTGAGCAATTATTTTTTGTTGCATTAAATCTGCTCCTTCATCCAAATCTTGAAAGAATTCTTAACATTGACCGCTGATTTTCAAGTGAATAGGCTGCCCACTCCCACTTGTAAATACAGGAGCACGTGAATAAAACTCAGAAGTCATCTATTTGGCATTCCGATTGCTCTCTTGTGTGTGTCCTTACTCTGTCAATAGATACCAACGCACGTTGGCATTACCGGCAATGAAATAGGTGACTGACTGCCTACCTGAACGGCATCCATCACTACTCAACAGTACGGCATTCGTCCCGGAGTTTCCTGCCAACTTGATGGTAGTCTTCGTGAAATCAATCATCTCCTCGGGCAGGACCATCAACAGCAAGTTTCAGGAATGCGCTTAATCGCTACACGTATTTGGCCTGGTTTACCCCATTGCCTTAGGGCCGTTTACTAAAGCTTAGTTTAGGTAGTGTCGTGGCGACCTATTGATTGCACGGATACGGTCCGTCACTCGCGGCCTCCTATATTACTACTGCGGTTCAACGAAGAACTTAGCAGCATAATCTTAAAGTGCCCATCCCACAGAATGCCATGTTTTCACGCACGACTAGGGATAGTGCGTACTACAATGCATGTCACTATATTTCCCACTGGTGACAAATCTCACCGGCATTGTATTATATACAATGCCGGTGAGATTTGCCGGTGAGAATGCCATGTACTCCTCATTATATTCGTAACATTCTGACCGCTAATATGATCGCGTTTTCGCTAATTCGTGGAACCATCTGCCGGAAGCTAAGTGCCACGCGTTTAGTGAGCGGCGTAATAAATGCATGTCACTCGGCTTGTTCTGCAGTGTGTTCATTTTATTTTTATTGCGTCAGCTTTTTCAGCTCGTTACTATGTTTCGCGCTGCTGGCGCCGTTCGCAGGTGCACACCTTGGCCATGTGGCAGAAGATACTTCCACTGGTTCGAACGTGCGTTTCGCACAGCGAGAGAGGACAGCTTGGTCGCATTCACACAAAGCTTAGTTCACTTGGACACCGCCAAGTGAACTCACACTCCACGCATCACGGGCGACGGCAACCATGCAGTGCCCCTTAGTGGGTGCCACCCATCAGTGAAGCCAAACCCGCCAATAAACCAACCGACTGCGGCATTTGCGACTATCTCTGGGACACAATAAGGCTACCATGCTTATTGCCGAAATCAATAATTAGATAGATCATTAAACCGCTGATTGCGTGTTCGAAATTTCTCTAATACCACCCAAGAAGACACTCAAAGTTTGCTGTTTGTATATAATTGCAAACATTTTTATTTCTGTTTCTGTCAAGTAGATCAATTTCTTAATTAACATTTACGGTGTACTTCACCCTGATTTACTTTTCCCTTTAGGATTCTCTCTCTCCCTTTCCCTTTGACCTTTAACCGCCAGCTTCTTGGCCAATCTCCCGTAGAGGGTAAGCGCCACACGCAATGCGGCCAGGGTACTGTGGAGCAACAGTATTTGGATGCAGCCACAGGAACATTTGCCCAGCCATTTATGATTTCCTATGTGACACAAAAACACTACCTTATTAATATTTCGCAGTTTTCACAATTGATTTACTTCTACTTCAATTTAGGAAATTCAAAAAGTAAAAGCACAAATTCTTATTCATATCCCTATTCAAAATTTAACTTGCTCATGTTTAAGTATATCCTTTACTTTATGTATCTCAGTAGAAAGCTTTTCTTGGTTTTCCTGTCCAGGCAAGACTGACTAACGTATTTATCACTACTTTATTTGCTGTATTAAAAGTAAATTTTCCACCTTGGATTACAGATTTAATTTCCTTTTGTGCTATTTGTTATTTAACTAATTAGATTTATTTTTCAGTCATATTACCAACTGATTCGTGCTCTATCTCCCATTGTTGGTTTGGGCCATTAATTGGGGCTTCATCACCATCATCATTATTGTGGCATGTCGTGGGCGAAGCGGAACCTTCCGAGTCCCAAGCAGTCCAGTGAACTCGAGCTCCGGTGCGTAAGTGCCTAGCCACCTCGACCACTGCTAGCGCCGTTTTTTACCACCGACGGCATGGTTCATGCCATGGTCGAAATGAACGACATCGTTCAGCTTCTGGAATATTTTGGAAGTGTACACCTGCAACCGCTCTTCCTCTACGATCGCAACAATCAGTGCCCACATCTTTGGCGGTAAACGCACGCAACATTAACCACGACCGCTTGGTCAGGTTCTGTTCGGTACTGTGTCTCTTGGAGACCGGGATGGATCCTGAGTTTCCACAGCAGGCAATGGAGTTCATTTATTCCTGCGGATGCCGACGTGGACCCGAAAACTGTGGGGCGGGTGTAGCAATTACCCGTCAAGCCACGTGCAGGTTATGTCCTCCCTGACCATTGCATTGCTGGCGTACAGGTTTTGTCCTACGCTTCTCTCGGGAGACGCCAACATTGCAGCAAACAACCGAGATTTCTTGAACAATATTCTCGCAACAATTTCTTCACAGCTTCTTTTCTTGTGTTTACGCAGGATTCGAAGTGTTGCTCTATTCCTAGACTTCTCCAAAGCATTCATTCGTGTGTCTTATTGGCACAAGCTAATATCAGCACCTAATATTCATTTCTATGTTTTAGGTGGACAACTGATTTCCTAGCATCGAGACTACAGCACATCTCTGCTAACAACTCTGTCTCCACTTTTAGCCACGTCACGTCCGAAGTGCCTTATGGGAGTGTGCTTACGCCGTTGATGTTACTTGTTTATATTAATGACATACTTAACTGTGTTCCGTCTAGCATTAGACTCTTGCCGATGATTGTGTACTTTCTCGTAACTTTTCTTGTGATAACGATCTTGTAACTCCTCAAATTATTAGGCATAATTACTACATGGTGTAAGTCCTGCCTATTTCCTCTAAATCGTACTGAAAATAAACTTGTATTTTACCCACCGAGCCACCCAAACCCCCTTTCATTTCATATAATTTACAGAGTAATTGCGTGGAATTTTTCCGAGCCTATAATTATCTAGTTGTTCGTTAGCTTCAAGACAGCGTGGAATAATCATATTTACTCCACCTTTGCAGCTGCTAATTACTCCCTCAAAATCATCAAACGGAACCTGAGGCACGCTTATTTTACCAGACGCAAACCTGCTGACACCATACCAGCGCGCCCAAAGCGTAGGCAATATGGGATCAGGTCAGGCATACATATCCTACGACATTGAATCTATGCAAAGCCAGGCGTCTCGCTTCGTCTTTTTTTAACTATTGCGCAGTGTTTCAGCATTAAAAGAAAGTGCTAATGCAAAAGAGCTATCCCTTCGCCGCAATCAGCGCGTCTTTGCCTGTGTCAGGAGTGACAAGCGTGGACAAGAAAAGAAGACGAGGAAGAAAGAGCGGAGCGAGCGCGTGGAGCCGCCATCTTGGAGAAGGGGGCACGCGCAGAGAAGGACGTGGTGGCCGGGCGCAGCGTTCCAGAAGAAGACGGCCGGAGATCGCCTGTCTGGGTCCTGCCCCAGATCTTAGGCCACACATCGACGTCCCGCCCGAGTACCAGGCTCGGCGAGCAGATGTCCGACGTCCCTGGAACCACCGCTGGCCCGGACCTACCTGCTAGGACACGTCAGCGTTGCTGCCGCTGAACGCAGACGCGCGGAGGCTGGCTACAGCCAGTCACCATCCCGTCCGGAGAAGCAAGCTGGGCCGGCGCGCACCGGGAGCGCCAGCCGGCACGAGCCCCGCTCTGCCGGAGCGCGACAGCCCCCCAGCGACCGTGCCGTCGTCACGTCGGCTGGGGCATCGGTGACGCCGGACACTAACAACGACGGACGACGACCAGATCGCATCGACAGACCACAGACCGGGGGACGCCGATACTCGCGTCGAACAGTACCGGTACTGTAAGCGCTCCTACTACAGTGAATAGACAATCGCCGCACAGACGTTTGTAAACGCGGTAGTGTGCGCGGTGAGCTTAGTAAGGGAGGACGCAAGCCGTGTGCGATAAGTCGAATGTTACCGTGTTTTCCTATTCTTAAGAGTCCATTTTGAATGAATGTTGTGTGTGCTGTGCACCTTGCGTTCGTGTGTTCCTTCCGCTCGCTCAAGCAAGCGTACCAGGCGTTAACCTACGCGTGACAGCCTGTTTCACAAACTTTATCATCGCACTTCTCTTCACGATGATCTGTTTCTCTTCACATTGATGTGTTTCAGTCACCGTTCATCAACTTTCCCCGCCGGAATCAAGACTTTGAAGTTGAGCACGTACTATATCACACGTTAAAATACGCACGCTCTTTTAAACCTCGCCCCATCCTTCAATGCAACAGCTTGCACTGTGATATTGCCATTGAATCTGACCCGGTAAAAGTCCACATATTACACGTTGTCAATTAGTTGCCGTTTTATTAGTGTTCTACTTGCCCCCGTGAGTTGCTATTAAATACTTCTATAATGACGTAGTCTATGTGGCCTTGCATAATTTCGCCATACGAATGTCTTCCATTCATTACCTATTTCTTATTAGTTTCTTTTTTTTTCATTTTGCTTCTTTGTTACAGCTATTGTTTCCTACTAACTGAACTCTCCTAGCATACTTTTGTTCTGAAATTTTCCGATTGTTTTTGGCAACTACTATTTACAATCACCTGTATGTAGCCAACACTTCTTGCGTAATACGCTGAAATCAGGGCGTTTAAGGGAACTGACGCATCAATAATCAGCAACCAGCGATGCTGCAACTCGCCGTCCTGCCGCATCCGCAACCACATCAAGAATAACGTGTAATAACATCGTGTTCTGAAACAACCATTTCATCCAAGACATTCAGGATCTAACTACTCACCTTAACTATCAGAAAACCGTCATTGCTACAATAAAATAAAGGCGGCAAGAGTGAACATGTCTACAAAGTATGGTTTCCTCCCACCTAAGCTAATGCCTATCCTTTGACATTGCTGCACACTCGTAAGCAGGGACGCTGAACGATACGCCGCAGCATTTTACAGGGAGCCAACGTGCTGCTTCTGCCCGTCTCGACAACCATGCGTTACGCAAGAACGTTATTCTAGACACAGTTTCGTATAAAGATTATGAGAGAGTATTGTGACCTTAATGGCTGAAGGATCTGGAAGCACGATTGTTCAGCCTGCATTGTAATGCTGGATAGCAAGTGTGTTTGCCTAAACGTTCTCCTGGTTTTAAACTGCTTCGTGACTTCGCAGGGATATTTCGAGCTCAATATATGTTTCAAATGTGTCTATTTGAATTGAGCTTGCACACTCCCAGAAATGAGTTGCTTTCATGCGTTTAGAGAAATATGGTGGCTTAGAAATTTAGAAAGATAAAGCCTAATAAGTAACGGCACAAGAACTTCTGAAACTACAATCACGAACATTAGACATATCCGTGCGCTGCCCTTCATTGCCATCGTTGCCGAACGATTGATGTGCAAGAATTTTTTTAATAATTTATGTAGGGAAGTTTACGGAGCCTTGCCTGATTTCCCGAGGAGCCCGATTTTGTATTCCGCTATATCGTCACCGTCACTCACATCTGCACGCTGGCTAGGCACGTTTCTGGCCTGTCTTTCTGTCTTTCAGCTGACAAGTTCTGTCGGCGAAACCTCGTAACGAAGTGAGAATTTCGCAGTTCCACACAATTTTCCAGAAGAATCGACAGCAATCGTAGTCGCAAGGCTTTCTGCTGTTCCGCAGCTGCCGAAGATGAAGCATTTCAGAATAAGGATCCTCAGCAACATAATCACTTCAAGGACGCGTTTTGATGCAGGAGTAATCTAACCGTCGCAGGGATCCGCGTCTGTTGCCCTCACCGTAACCATACTCGAAGGCAGAAAGCATCTCGGCGGATGCTGCGGGCAGGAGTCGCCCTCATGTCATTCCTTACCTGGGCTTGGGGTTTGACAAGGAAGGACCAAATAACGAGTCTCATGGGATCGACTCTCATGGCAATGTCAGATGCTCCACAAGTGTTTTGGTTGTGCACTGAAATGCGGAAAGGCGGGCCCACATCTCAGAAAAAGCCTGAACTAGATCGAGATGTGCGCACCTGAAAACTACACTCGTCGGGGAATGGAGAAGAAACTTGAAGGCACATTGCAGCAGTTCCTGCACGATTCAGAGTTAGAACATTTTCATTCATTTTTTCTATTTCCCTTGCGGCTTGCACCAAATTATCCCGGAACATTGTAAGTTAGCCTGTCGAGGGCTCGTAAAAGCTGATTATTAATAAACGACGGCGTGACGACAATCGCATGACGTAGCTCGAATGACAAAGATTTAACAGCGACGATATTACGCAGCCGTTTGGACCACGAATGCATCACGATAGCTGTACAACGATGGAGCACTGACGACGGTGGCTTGGCAACGGCGGCGAGATCACGATGTGCTTAAGACAGCATCATTACGGCTGCGTGATGAAGTCCGTATGACTATGAAATGACGACGACGGAATGATGAAAGCGTGGCGCTGGCTTGGTGGAGCTAAAAAGCCGGCGGCATCTGTACCATCGAAACGACACCTAATTTAGCATTCGCTGCCACGCCACGTCACGAGACTGCTTGGACTGAGGAAAGCGGTCGAATCAGAAAACCTGCTACTGGGCTAGCGTGCCAGGTGTTGCGTAAGGGGAAAGCGGTTCGCCGCGGCGCCACTTCTCCGGCTCGCCTCGAAAGAGAAGACACCGCGCCGCATGCAAACGCTGTTCGTTGGTTGTTTGTGTTATCCGCGCGTTCCTTGTCTGCGCAAGCTCTCGTCTGCGTTTTAAGGCAGTTCTAGCTGTGGCTCGGTTAGGCCAAATAAAAACGCACCAAGCGTCTCAATTGGCTTGCTTCCCCGCGAGAATTTGCGATCCTTATGCCATTCCTTACCTTTTATGCGTTGCATATTGCAATCACTCATTTCAGCCCTTGGGCGCGGCCGGACAGCCACCAACCACGTGACGTGACGTCACGACAGCCGGAGGAAAAGCTGGGCCCCAACTCGCGCGGTCGCGCGCGGCCGCAGCCACCACCTGACTCCCGCTCCTCCCGCTAGGGGCGCTGCGCCGGTGCGTGACGTCACGGAGGAAAAGCTGAGCCCCAACTCGCGCGGTCACGCGCGGCCGCAGCCACCACCTGACCCCCGCTCCTCCCGCTAGGGGCGCTGTGCCGGCGCGTGACGCGAAAATCGAGTGCCGCCAAGCAATACCTAGCCCTCAAAAAAAAAGACCACGCAATATGCAACGCATTCTTGGCTTAACCAAGCTAAGCCTGGCCATTTTTTAACCCGAAACACCAATCAGTTGCGTTCAATTTGGAATTAATGCTGTCGCGTTCACAACTCATAAGAAGCGCTTAGGTTTCCTCGGATTTCTTTCTTCTCCAAGCGTTATGTAGCGCGTGGAATTTCGCATTTGAACAGCGTAGTGACAACATCTGCACTCCTAGACCTTTTCTAACTTTACAACAGCGCAGGGCAGTTTTGGCAAGGTGCACTTTACTTAACAGAAAGTGCGGTATCCGTCATGTACACTGTCGCAACTGTCTTTTAGATCAGCGGAACAAGCGATTGTCGAACCGCTCCATACACATTGAAACACTAATACTGTCTGGTGGCGGTTCTTGTAGCTCCATGGTTCCAGTGTACTTAAAATTTTGTCGGACAACGCCCTGAAGATAATTGAATATTCCACACGCTGTGGGAATTGATTTAGGGAAGCTTTTATTCTTGTTTGCGAATGATGCCATTTTTTCTTCAATGACCAATAGCATGCATAGAGCACACGACCAAGTTGGATATATTTAGGGAGAAACGTCTAGCTCAAAACTGTGGCGCTCCAACATTTGTATCTCACGCATGACGACGAAGGAAAGATGACGACGGTGTGACACGATTACGACGGACCGACAGTGACGGCCTGGCGATGGCTATGAAATGACAACATGACGACACCAGAGGCTACAACAGAGTGACGGCAAATTAAAGACCAGGCTGTCACGACGACGATGCCATGACGATGGAAAGATGGCGAGGGTATTACGCCGACCACGGCCTCACGACAGCCGGATAACCAAGCTGAACTTACTATGGTAGAACGAAGGCAGCGTCCTTATGATGAAGATACGTGCACAAATGCAAGACAACGAGGGAAAGACGACAATGGAACGACTAAGGCGATAGGATGACAGAGGCATGAATATAGTGCCTATAATATACTGGCTAGTGTGCCGTGCACCAGCTCCTTTCAATGGACGAGCGTGGCGCCGCCTGCAATGAATGCCCACGATGGCCGACAGAGGTCGCTGCCACATGGGTGGGTGCAGACTGCGCGTCTCGTCTGCTTCGCATATCACTTTCGCAGTTGTTGCGTCGGTTTCTGTGTTTGCGTTTTCAGTGTTATTACAGCGTTGCGTGTTTGTGCTTGGTGTTGTCAAAGATTGAGTGCGTGGCTGTTATGTTCGTGTGCCTGTCATTGCTAGAACTATGCGGCGGCGGTGAAAAAATGCCGAAGCTGAGACAGTGCAAGGAGAGGACCTGCTTTGTGCCGTTGTGTGGAAGCGGTTACCGCTCGAGCAAAGGGCGTGTATCCTTGTTCACTCTACCATCTGATACGAAGCGGCAGCAGAATGGGCAAGAATGATCAGGAGAACGGACAGAAGGCCGGCACCAACTGCTGCAGTTTGTGAAAAACAGTTCGAAAACAGCTTAGTCCAGCGCGCGTTGTCTATCACCGTGAATGATGTTGTCCACGAGATTCCCCGCGATAAAACACGCCCACGATGGAAGTATTCTTCCATCGTGACCACGCCTGAAACCCTAAGCTATACCCACGATATTTACTGAGTTTGCTAAGCATTCAGCTTACATTTCCTGAGTACCAGGGAAAAAAAAGAAGAAAAAACGAGCAGTAGTGCTTTGATCTACTATACTGCAGGTTATGTTGCACGATAGATTACTGCCCAAAATTCTTGACCACATTGTGCAGGCTTCCTTTGCGTAAGTAAAGCTGAAGCTATTACAGACGCTGCATCATTACTGCACTTCCCATTTTGACAATTGAGGCCTTGCTTGTCTATCTTAGCCAGACGTCAACCGCTGTGAAGGCCGGGGAAGATGCTTTTACTGTGTTCTTCAGCAAAAACAAGTTACATGTAGCGAGTATAGCTGATTTTTCAGGTCAGCTGCAGACAGCTCGCCTTTCCTCAACCAGGGTGCCCAGAGCATGAAAAACCAGCTTTTGACAGCAGTTACAAAGTTCTTTGTTTTCTTGAGGTTTCGTTTTTTTTTTTGTAAAAGGCATCAACAAAGAGAGGGAAGCGCAAAGGCAACGGCAGAAGCTACTGAAACTGCGTCACTGCGCGATCTATTCATGTATGTGTGCATTATCTCATCTAGGGCTGTCTTATATGCCTGCGATTGACTGTTGTTACGCATGAATAAAATCTTTGTTACGCCTAAATGAAATATCTGTTTCCTATTTTTGTTCACGTATATCAGACATAAAAAGAAATGTGCGCGTATTTACCAGGTATAAAAAAATGTATACTACACGGAACACCACGTGCAGTCCATTTTACAGGCATTTTTTTTTGCTTATTATCCTATCCTCGCGACCCAATGGGAATTATGAGGAGATGGGTACATGGTTTACAAACAATCAAAAACGTTCAAACCTATGAGGACAACAATAAGATAGTAGGCAGAAATAGCAGCAAATAAAATAAAAAGAAAGAACACAGAAATTCAAGTCACTTCAAAAGATGATCGGTTACAGTGGTTTTGAATGGTTATGCATTAATATAACATCAATAGAACAGTAACGTAACCTTAGAATTCCTTTACTTTATTAGAATGAAAAATGTAACCTGAAACGTACCCTTAAAAAATTACGCTGCCATCATCGCTAGAATAAAAAAACAAGTGTCCTTAGCTATCACCGAAGATATACACGTACGAAAGCGAAAGCCTTGTAAAGCCTACTCTAATTCACTCTAATCCTTAATTAATACACCTTAATCCCTCTAATTCAGCCTTATCCCCTAATCCAATCACTATATTGAATAATTAAATCTGCTAATCATTTAACATCTCCTATACACGGCTGGACATGCTTTGGTTCGTTTCTGGCCTTCCTTGGATCGTGTGATATGTTCTGTACCTCGCAACACGGCCTTGGAACATGGAGATATCAAGGCATTTGCCTTAGAAATTACGTTTTCTCTTCGCCAGCATAGAAACACATCAGGTTCCCCGCTCGAACCTCAGGTTCCCCAACGCGCTTTCCACGCAAGCGACAAGCGCTAGAGAAGCCTGTTGTAATCGAAACAAACCCTGATTTATAAATCAGCTGCCCACATTTGAACTGTGCTGCTGCTACAGCTTAAAACAAAAAGCGCAGCAGCCCGCTTGCCGATGCTGTGGAAACACGGCGGGCTACGAAGACCGGATGGTGCCGCGGCACCCACCTGCACTGCAGCGCCCCTAGTGGCAGCCGCCGGCATTCATTGCATTTGGTGCCACCCGAGAGGCCGCGGACGGCACACTAGCCAGTAGATTCTAGGCACTATAGCATGACGACATCGGGAGGACAATTATGAAATGATTGCGGTGTTATGACAGCGACCGCGTGATGGCGGCGCTGCGACGACAGTGGGATTACAATGTGTGTATTACCACGATAGCATGGCGACAATCACGTGACAGCGATCGAATGACAAAGCTCGAGTGACGAGGATTTATTGACAACGACGATATTATGCTGACGTTAGGACCACGAATGCATGAAGACGACTGTACGACAATGGCATGGCAACGGCGGCGAGATCACGATGTACTGAACACAGCATGATTACGACAGCATAATAACGACTGTATGATGATGAAATGGCGACGACGAAATGATCATGACAGCCTGACGGTGGCTTGATAACGACGAAATCACAGCGCAGAGACGAGAGAATTGAGGCGGAGTATTGATGTCCACGGCATAACAACGCAAGACTGATCACAACAGAATGAAGCCGATGAAATGATGATCGAAGGATGACGATGATGACGCGTTTCAGTTGGTGCTGCTGTCCTAGCTTGCGCATATTACTTACTCCCCCGAGCCGTCTCGGTTCGCATAGATTCGGAGCCGGTTTGTGCTATGCTGGATTTCGCACGATCGTGCGCAGCAACACCGACGTATAAACATCCACCAGTGCATCCGCCGAGCTTCCGATCGACCAAGCAGCACCCACCAGCCATACCATACTCGGAAAAGTAGGCGAAGAAAACTTCGCTTTGGAATGACACGTTCTGAAAACGATTCTTGGACACGCAGTAAGTAGATTCCTCGACTTTGATTCTAGAATACTAGTTTGCATTAGCACACATGCCGTTCGCATGAGTGGTGTAGCTCTTTCTCAACCGTATTACTTGGTGAAACACGGGGCATCTCTTCGTTCCCTCGTGCGCCGTACGGTAGGATGAAGAAGAAGATTAGTCGCTTGTGGTCGCCGCTGCAACAAAACTGGGCTAGAGTGAAGCTCCGCAAGGTAGAACAGTCGCCACGTCCACGTAAGCGCTACTACCCTGCATTGAAGGTAAGTGACATGCGGCCACTACTCCAGATAGGACTTAATAAGAGGGGAGGGGGGAGGGGTGCGTTGTCGGCAAGCTGGACGGTTATTGAGACCCGAACGAAAACATAACGGCCTGGCGTTGGTGGCCGATGCGATGTAGCTGATGAACAAATGAAGACAGTAGGTACCGAAGGACATTATGTAGGAGTGAATGGCGTTATGGTTTACGTCGACATTCGTAATGCCCGTCGGAGGACACTAATTTAGGTAGCCACAAATGGCGCGACACAGAGATCGGAAATAGGCAATAAGCATGTGCTCTTATTCGCACGTGCTTCCGTGGCGTTTTTGTTAGCCGTTGTATTCGGTCATTTGTTTCAACTTCAGTGACGACAGGGGGTGCATATTTACTTTTCCTATGTATAGTTCGTCGGTTCCGGACGCCTTAAAGGGGCAGAAATGCGGCCAGGCGTCCAATTTATTGCGTCTAATACGGACTCGTCTAATTAACTCTGCCTCGCCACCACTAGCACAGCACGTTCGAGGTTGTTGCAATCTAATTTTAGCCGAACGCCTCCAATGAGTAGTTCTGTCACGGTCACGTAAAATCAGCTGCCTCTGTCATTCGTCGGCATGTTCAACTGGACCAGTGCTGAAGGAGCTGGCATGACTCTGTAACTTCAACTTTTGGGAAAGAAACACATTTCGGGGGAATATTTCGAGCACTGTATAAAAGTCATGAATATGGAAAGGCACACCTAAACTTTTCAGACGCCCGTAGGATCTAAACGCGAATTCCCTCCGTAAAAGCGTTGAATGTTACAAAAGACTCTTTCACATGCTGCAACTGCATCGAAAAAAAGATATTGGTGCAGCCGCACGCGTCGCAATGTGATTTTAGGGGGCTCAGTTCACGTGATTTTGATTTCAACTGTTCGGCTGGTGCGACGCCCATGGCCGCTAGCGGCAAGATTTTGTGCCCTACACCGTATAATTCTTCAAATCTAATAAAGAATGCATGTACATTTTGATATTACTGACCTGCTTTTAGCGGGAGCAGATATTACGCGTGTTTTGTTATTTAGAAAATGATTCGAAGTTTTAAATTTGTATTCAACTATGCAACATTGGTTCCTGAAGTTCAGTGGGAGACAACATGGCGGACGTAAACTGCAATTCACTGCTGGTCGTTCAGCGCTCTGTGCGGTCTCGTGTGCCCTGTCCCTGCTGTTCTGCCTGCGCTCCAACAAATTACAAGAGGACCTGGCAACGAGCCCATATAGCTATCTTCACTGCATGCGCAGCATTAGGAATTCGGGTGCAGCGAAGCCGTCGTGTCAGCACATAGATACGCTCGCGCTACCTGTGCTTAGCGTGAGCTTCTGAAGAAATTATGCGCGTATATTACTCGTAATCGCCCCTAAGCGGTGCCTACTCTTAGCCATATTTGTGCTCCAAACGCAGCAGCAAGAACTAACTCGAAAGCCCACGTCTGCCCCCGAAGGAAGCCGGAAATGATCTGTGGGGGATTGCGGTACGATGAGGGGAATTTGCGTTGTGAACTTCAATCTTGCCGCTACCCTGGTTGTTGCATCGCAGCGCGTGTGCGATAATTATGTATAGGCGGCCTAGTTGAATATTTCTAAAGGCGCAAACGTCGAGAGCAATGTTTTTGAGGAGCTGGAGTCACTTGAGTTCATAGCATCATACCATTTTAACAGACACGGGCGTCGTCTACTTCCACGTCCTGTGTCTCGCCCTGTTAGGTACGCTGTGAATGTGTATCAAGAAGCCTAAATCGACATGCTGCAGTACGTAGCGCCGCGGCGTAGCTCCAATAATAAATACATTGTTAGGAGTATCTCTGTTTATTCAATAACAAAATGGAGCCCTAGAATTTCGTATTCGCAGCGGCAAGCGTAAAGTAGGAAGCTACAGCAACCATTCGCCAATCCTGTTGACATGCGTGTGCTTCAACCTGGTCCAGCACATTATCTTAAAGAGGGGCTGAAAACCACAGATTGCCAAAACCCTATGTCACTGGAGCATGCAGAGGTTATGGCTCCTTCACTGGAAGTTGAAGCAAGCATCTCAATCTATTAAGCTAGTCATCTACTTAACCTCCATTAGACCAAGGTTATAGCATGCTAGTAGGACTCATTTCAAGCTAGAATAATCGAAAAGAAAGTGCAAGGAACGTGTCAAGTTAAAGTCTAATCTGCTATTCCCGAACGGATTGTATTAGTAAAATTTTGTGCCTGCATGAATTGTCTGCATTAACCCAGTGCTCAAAAAAAGGGGGAAACTGATTCTTTTCTTGCTGTTGAGACGTTGCCTGAATGCCAATAGGGTACGTTCTGAGTTAAAATGTGAAGCATTGACAGTTTCTCTAAGTCTTTATAAGAGCTTTCTTCATGAACAATAATTGAATAAAACTGTTTACCTGTCCAAGCTTCCGAATCCAAACAAAGTGAAAATTTTCAGATGAACACTATAAAATGTTAAGCTGTAGACAATAAAAAGTGTATCTAAGTACATGCAAAGGCTGAACACATTTGAGGGGTTGAGTGGCCGGCTGTGTAATTCAACAGCGTCTGTAGCTGCCATCTTGAGGTAATTGCTAAGTTCTAAGCGTTTTTCTGCTATATCCCATGGACCTGGCAAGCAGTATGATTATGCGTGGTCTCATTAGAGTGTCGGTCTGTGCTTCTCTTCTTGCAAAAGATGGCGGCCAACTACACCAAATTGAGATTCCGTCTCTGCATGTATCTAGCATTCGTGCGCATCTTATTATGCTCATGTGTTTTTCTCATGTCCTGACTGTTGCACTCTCAGTAATGCAAACCTTTTTTTTGTAATATATTGCACCAGCCATTTATTAAACTTTCTGTTGAAATCTACAAAATGCGGCCATCCAGTAATGGCCAATATAGCCAACAGTATTGGCAAAAATATGATGCAAGTGCCATGGACTTGCTGGAACCGAAATGAAGCGCAGCTTTCTTGCAGAGGCCATATAAACTGTATAAAACTAACTGTGCCCAATTGTCCTTATTTTCATCCGCTGCAACACGCACTCTTATGCAATGTTAGCTTAATGACGCACCACACAGGTCACAACTTCAATGTCACCTAATGCAGACATAAGTTGGTGAACTTGACCCATCTCACGAAGACTTGGAACGGACCATGAGGCTGAGTTCGTATGAGCCTGGCTGAGTAGAATTTTTCGAAGTCTGCGCACACTTGCCATTAAACCACACCATGGAATAAATCAGTAAGTAGCTGCATCTCACAACCTAACAAAAGTAAGTTTCAGATACACAAATGTGATTCTGTGTTCGCACAAATTTCAAGTTGCATGATATCGTAATTATAGGGGCAGTGCTAACAGGATATGGTTATGTCAGTTTATGCAGTAATACATTTCATTGCAAAATTATCAACAACTTTGCTTCTGTCTTGCTAGGCATTGTTTATACCTTGTGATACGTCTGCACACTTTATTAGCCCTCCAGATGCAAGAATCGTCTGCAATTGAAAGGATGCTATGTTTCGCAGGTAGGGACGCAACTGGCTGAAATCGCAGTATGGTCTCCGTTTGCTTTTATTTAATGTATCGTCTACTGCTTATAAAAAACAAGGTGATTGACTATTTTCCACAGTGTTGCATGTGTTCTGCAAAATTTAAAGCTAGAGAAGTAAGGAGAGGAAGAGATGTTTACCACAAGGCATTTTCTTAAATACTGTTATCATCTTACGACCAGCATAAACAAAAGAAATTCAGTACGCTGGTAAGTGTAATCCGAAATTACCTTTTAAAATGACAGTTAATGCCGGTGCCCTAAGGATACAAAGTCAGCAACCTCTTGGAAGCTTATTGGTTTTCATGCAGGAAAAAAATGATAGGTAATAAAAGTGAATGAACAGATTAAATGACGCTAATGGTGCAGTAACGCTGCAAAAAAAAAAGCGTACGATACTATTTATTCCTAGTGAAAGCATTAAATATCCTACTGTATAACATTCATTACGATACATATCCTCTAGGTTCGCTTTGAGAGCTTGATAAGCAATCGCGTCTCACAGCGGAAGTACCAATATTGAAATGAAACGGTTAATTCCCCGGGAAAAATACGCGTGCAAGCCGACACGGACAGACTGCAACTAAATTATGACGCGTATCGTGTGACGTTGAAACGTCGGATATTATGCCGTCATGTCACATCCCCTCGATACGCCATTTGATCGTATTCGCATAGTCCTTAAAATGTTCCCTCCGTAAGAGCATGAAGCGCTACAACTGTGGCGATTTCTTATACCATGAGCTGCTTGTACGCAACAAACCAGAAAATTCGGACGACATTCGAAGGCCGTGTCTTTTCGTGAGTGACACCTCATAATATTTAAAGCTTGTAGTGCATATAGATAACCGAAAGGCACACAAAAGGGCCTGTTTTCAGAACGCCAAGGCAACGTGAAACAAAAAAAAGAAATAAAAGAAGTCGCTTGATAAGCAACGTAGCGTGTCAACAAAAGCATAGAAATCACAGAACCGAATCTCACCTCCAAGTTTTTATCTGGCTTGTGCACGTGTCGGTGCTAATGGTACGTACCGCTTCCGTAATCCACGGCCCTACTCAATTTTTGCACTGTTCAGGGCGTGTTGAAGGACAGACGTCATTTAACAAAACAAATTGCGAAATAGTTCTCGCGGTTCTTGGCGCGATTCTGACGCAAAATCGCACAGATTAGTGCGATTGGTGCGACATGCGACCAATCGGTTGGTCACAGTGGCAGAGAGGGGCTCTGCACCCGCGACTGCGGTTTCCATCGCATATGATCGAAATCTCCCTCCCGGGGCGATTAAAATCGCATCATGCGAAGCAGGCTTAAAAGCTCGACAGCAACACTATTCTTATGTATCCAGCTCCTAAATTTGAACCCGTGCATCACGAGTTACCGTCCTTGGCGAACAATCGCTGTGCTCTTTCATACTGATGACGACTGTGCGTGTCACTTTTAGCTGTCACCCAACACCGAACTGTGCAACCGTTGGCCCAAAAGAGGATCCGCCTCACAAGTTGCCTGACCCTGACGGGGCTGCGCAGACAGCGAGCAGACTCGAGGCGCCGCTGCTTACAAGGGTGCGGAACCCGAACGAAAGCACTACCCGCCAGTGGAAATGCGTGCCGGCAAGCCAGTGCTGGGAGCCAGGCCTTTGGGTGCAGATCTCAACCGACCTCGCCTGGGCGCGTCCTCTCCGCGCACGGTGGCGGCAACCCCTGGCGCACCCACACCTCTCAACCCGGGAGGAAAGGTCAGAGCCCCTGTGGCTCCGCTGGTGAGACCTGCACAGACAGGTGAGACACATCAATTCATCGGAACCATACGTACAGCGCGCAAGTATTTAAATGCGGTACTCGAACAGCATGGCTGCCGGGACTGTCTTGCGCCATCGGCGGGCGCTGGCGAGACGGAGATGATGCATTTGTGTGTCACATGGAAGCGAGAGTCTTTTAGAATATTTTTGTCACATGAAAGCGAGAATGCGTTGTAAGTGCATTCGGCCTACTCAGCGATCACCCAGCGATAACCGGTGGCGCAAAAGGCGCCGACCGCCATGCAGTCTGAGTAGCGCGTTTGAATCGCTGAGCACTGACACACACACACACACACACAACCCCCCCCCACACACACACACAGACACCTAAATACATACAATTACTGTACCGTGCACACATTTCACATGCTGACATCGTTTGTTCGAAGGGTAACTAAGAGTTGCCGTCTTGAGAAAGAAAACATGTGCCCGAGAAAGGATGTTAAGTTGCTTGCCTGTATAGAACAGTTATTCGTCCTATTTCTAAGTATATTGCGTGTAATGAAGCCAACACCAGAAAGTTCTGAAAGCAAACAGAAAATTTTGGGTGGCTGGCAACACGGTTCGTCTGCTCTAAATACCCGCTGACCGATTATTTCACTGACATAGTAATTACTTGAGCTTTATACACATAGAAGTGTTGTAGTAGAGGCGTTGAGGGAAAAGCATTGATTAGTTTTTTTTGCAACAACACGTAGGTATAACGAAAGTCAAGTTATATTCGATATCCTATAATGACAAGTGTGCAAATTCATAGCAAAGCATTCAGACTAATTTATGGCATACTGGTGGGTTTCATTATTACTTTTTTGATGATGCGATAGCAATGTAGAATGTACTACCCACCTTAGGTATTAACACAGACAATATCTATAACTTATAACAGCTCGAGCAAAGAGAAGGAAAAAGGAAGTGCGGCGATCGAGGACGCGTGACACGCAGATTGTTTATCTTCTTTCTGGAAAATGCTGCTGCGTAGGACTCCCTGCTCTTGGGCCTTCAAGCATGCTGTCCATCCCTGTACCTGAAACTCAGTCTACCAGATAATGAGGTCCCCGTACTTTACAGCCTTATCTCTTTCCATACTTCATTGCGTATCTCAACTGTGTGCGTTTGGCTATGAAGACAAGCCTCCCTGTAATGACCCAAGATCAGTATTGACGGTGTCAACAAATAAATCAATGTAAAAATATGTGAATCGCACATGAAGCACAGGTTTATTCCCTTAGTGTTCATTTCTTCTCGCTCCGTTTTTGTTTCTTTCGCCATTCACAAATATGCGAATTTCTCATTAAAAAAACTTATTCATCCAACTCCTTCGCGTGTTCTACATCATGGCTAACCAACCGGACGTGTACACTTAAATTTAACGACGTGCACATTTAAACTCCTACGTGGTGTGCGCATGAGCAAAGCTCCTCGTTGCCCGCCGGTGTATGCAAATCACTGGCTCGCCCCACACACTTGATCAGTGCTCTCCCCTGTTTTGCACGCGCCAGGATGACGCTGGGCAGCTCTACCTTCCGTTGTGTGTCCAAAGCCCTATAGAAAATTGAAAAAATATATTCAGATTACTTGCCTCGAGTATTTAGCGACTTTAGACGTCCTGCAAATGAATATATGAGTTTCGCTCGAACGGCGCAACATTGACAGGGATGACAAAATATTCGAGTACTATAGCAAGCACAATTCCAAATTTTAGGGACATTACAATTTAGTAAAGCCATGAAGGGGGCTAGTTGGTGAACGTTCATGGTTATATTGCGCTCAGTTTTACACAGACGATATTAAGGAAGGACTGGACGTAGACGGACGTAGCGCAAACTACCAACTGTTTATTACTGTTAAAGAACGCGCCTATATACAAGGAGATATGGCACGGGGGGGAAATGTGATCATAGTTCGGGCAGGCATACATCGTTCACTTGCACCCGTTCGCCCTGGCAAACTCGACCTCATCTTTCATAAGCGCGATGGACGGAGTGCTTACACACATTTCTTTTTTTTTTTTTGGCTATCGCAAGCGCCTCCCATATTTCTCGCTCCGTTTTTGTTTTTGACGTGCCAATGACTGTGGTGCTTTCTAGTAGCGGAGAGCATTTGTATTGTTTAGAATGCGCAGCCAGGTTGCTAGGTGCTGTCAAAAGCTGGCACGTGTATTTGTGCTCCCGTAACCTATCATTTAGACAACGTCCAGTTTGCCCAATGTATATTTTCTCGCAATTTAGTGGGATTTGGTAAACAACTGAGGTAGCACATTCCACGTACTTTTTCGCGTGCTTAGTGTGACAGACCGTAGCACTAGGGTTTGCCTCTTTGGATCCTGCGTTCACCCTCTTGTACATGCCTTTTAGTTTTTGTGGGGCGGAGAACAGAACTTGAACATCATGGCGTTGGGCTGTCTTTTTTATCCTATGTGACAAGCCATGAATGTAAGGCAACACCACGCGTTTTTTCAATTTTTCTTTTTCCTGTGCTTTCTGCCTTTTCTTGTTGGTTCTGATTTCGGGAAACAAGTTTGCAGTAGATTTAAAACAAGATTGCAGTACCTTGACATAAACATTAGGCTCAGAGGCTCCCACATCTGCTGGTGCTACAAAACTAGAGGTGAAAAAGAAATCCTGAGGTATTACTCATGCCATTCTAAAATCATAAAGAGAGGCATCGCCAAGGCTTGCATCAGTCAAGCAATTGAAAAATCATGCCGCCATGCTGTGAGGGAAAGCATCGATTTGCAAGTAAGCCACTTAAGAAACAGTGGGTACCCGAATAGCATGGCGGTGCAAATCTGTGAAAACTTGTTGCCCGAAATCAGAACCAACAGGAAAAGGCAAAAAGTACAGGAAAAAGAAAAATTGAAAAAACGCGTGGTGTTGCCTTACATTCATGGCTTGTCACATAAGATAAAAAAGACAGCGCAACGCCAGGATGTTCAAGTTCTGTTCTTCGCCCCACAAGAACTAAAAGGCATGTGCAAGAGGGTGAACGCAGAATCCAAAGAGGCAAGCCCTAGTGCTACGGTTTGTCAGACTAAGCACGTGAAAAAGTACGTGGAATGTGCTACTTCAGTTGTTTACCAAATCCCACTAGATTGCGGGAAAGTATACATTGGGCAAACTGGACGTTGTCTAAATGATAGGTTACGGGAGCACAAATACACGTGCCAGCTTCTGACAGCACCTAGCAACTTGGCTGCACACTGTAAACAATGTAAATGCTCTCCGCTACTAGAAAGCACCACAGTCATTGGCACATCAAAAACAAAAACGGAGGGAGAACTATAGGAGCCGCTTGCGATAGCTAAAGAAAAAGAAATGTACCTCCCTGTCCCGTCGTGGGTGGAGCTACCAACTTGATCGGGGAGCCTTCGGTCCCCCCAATCGAGTTCCTCAGGACACTCTGTTAATAAAGTTCTTGTCACTGTCACTGCGTAAGCACTCCGTCCATCGCGCTTATCAAAGCTGAGGTCGAGTTTCCCAGGGCGAAGGGGTGCAAGTGAACGATGTATGCCTGACCCGAACTATGATCACATTTCGTCAACTTGTCATATCTTTTATACCCCCCCCCCCCCCACGCCATATCTCCTTGTATATAGGCGCGTTCTTTAACAGTATTAAACAATTGATAGTTTGCGCTATGTCCGTCCACGTCCTGTCCTTCCTTAATATCGTGTGTGTAAAACTGAGCGCAATGTAACCATGGACATTACAAACTGCAGTGAACTTTCGACTGGCGCCATACGAAATAAGCCTGGCGTCACGTGCCCAAAGACACACGTCGAACCACACGAGAATTCATCCAACGAACATTAGCCTTCACAACGCTCGCGCGACCAGCAGTACCGGTGGCGGGAAGCGCGCATGCTTTCTGTAAAGCTGTCGTTCCGTGCTGCAGCTTTACAATTTTAACTGCACCGTGCCTCCACAGTTCAGCAGCTCACGCGACCGCCAACACAAGTCACGTGGGCTGCGCATACACCGTCACGCCGTGAGCAGCACTTCGGCGACGGCGGGATTGTGTCTCTACGTCCGTATCGTCGCAATAAATTATATTCAGTAGCTAAAAATGACTTCAAGCACCATGTCATTTGCCTTATCCGCTTGCGTTGTACTACGTTATAGCAAAGTTTGGTTCTTGTAAAATGAAACAGCTTGTATAAGTATGTCAGAGTCATCCCGTTAATACATTACGTAAAACAGCGCCCGAACTGGACAAAAATTAGAGGAAAGTATGGGCAACATTATTTGCGTTGTCCTGAACAAGCCTATTCGCATATCTGTATATTCGCATGCATATTTCGCTCACAGCACTCTTAAACTTATTGCAAGTTTTATATCTAACAGTCACGATATCTCTGGTGTTTCAAGGAACCAGAATCAGATGAACACTAAAAATATAGCGACGCAATTTGCCCAAGTGAGAAGAACGGGATCTTGTTTGTAGCGTTGCGTTGTTCATACTGTTTGTCGAAGTGCGATTAGTTAGGCTATTAGTTTAATCATGCCGTATCCTATATACTCGTTTTAGGGTATGAGTGTCATTTGAGAAGTTGTAAAGCCTGGCCTGAAACACCTATTGAAGTTGTTTTTATGTCGTTCTCTTTTACGTGAGTCTTTCTTCTAAGCCCTGAAGAAAAGCTGCAAAAACTGTCAAGAAAATGACGTCACTGCGCGCTTCCAGTCTCGATTTCAGCACTCTCCACCGTGATTATAAAAAAACAATATTCGTACGAGCAAACCATATTTCACCAGGGCCAGAATAATGTGAGGCAGGCTGCATAATGTCCTAGTGCTCCTGTAAGCTCAGATTCGAGGAGAAATAAATCCGCGCAACACATAAACATAGATGAAATTTTGGAACAGCCACTCACTTTTTCGCAGCATTCGTCGTCCATCACGTTATTCACCCACATATGCCGTGTGTCTTGTACTGAACCGAACACTTCTAAGCGCTTCCAGTAAGCACGCCTCCGTATGCTGGCTCTCACCTCTACGTTGTCGCAGGCGCACCACAAAGGACGGGGCGACAGCAGGAACCAGAGCCATCCGTGGACAGCTCCTCCGCAGTTAACATAGGCGAGGACTTGAGAGCGCGCATAGCTACAGCTTTCAGTTTTCCTGACTCAAAGCGTTTCCGTGCTCACCAAGGTGACAAAGCAAAGGACACGCAACGCCGTCTGCCTGCGCCCGAACAACGAGTCCGATCTCCGCGCAACACCGTTCAGTCAATAAAAGCCGATGCCGGACGTGCGCAGAAGCCACAGGGAGAGGCAAAGGCTGAAAAGGCGAAGCCAGTGGCGAATATATCCGCCGTTCAGGAAAAAGGCAAACAGGTCGCGCCAAAGATAAACAAACGTCCTGTTCAGACAAAGCCCGGAAAAGCGAAGCCGACTGTGACCAGACTTCCTGTTCAGAAACTGGCTGAAAATACGAAGCCGACGTCGACCAAACCTCCTGTTCGTGCCACGGAAAAAGCGAAAATAAAGCCGAAACTAGCAAATAACGCTCGGTCGCAGAATGCTGTCGCTGCAGCAAAGGCGGCTCCCAGACCACCGCTCAAGGGTAAACAGGCTCCGGCGAATCTCCAGATGGAGGAATCGTCCGACGAAAGCGAATCGACCACCTCGATCGAAGGAGTCGACGCGCGGAAAGACAATCCTCTGTTCCGTAGGGGGGCCTCGTCGGCTGTGCTTGAAAGGTTCCGAGCGTACGTCAGGGAAGCCAAATCCTTGCAGCCGCAGTACCCGACCATCCCGGCAGCCTATCGAATTTGGTCACCGCCACGGGCTGCGAGCGCGGGCGTTAGCAGCTCCACACCCGGTAGCGTGTCACGCTACTGGAGCGGAATGGGCTCTAACTATCCGACAGCCATCGACATTCTCGAAGACGATGAGGATGACTCCGAGGAGACTAACTCGCTGTGGATGTTGGACACCGATAACCTCCCGCAGCCGCCGACCGAGGATGATTCGATCGACAGGCGTATGACGATGGCGCTGGTCTCGACCGCTGCGCTCGTGGCTACGCTCACGTTCGTGCTCATAGGCGTCGTACTCGTTTCCAAGTTTTTGAAAGCCGGCGCGACGACGTAATGGCGACTAGTAAGTGCCCGCCGTCCACACGTGCCGTGTGATGGCGAGTGGACATCCGGATTCCATCGCGCGTATTTTCTATAGCAGCCCCTCGGTCAAATATAGCGCCAGAACTCATAGGTAGGCTTAAAATCATACGATTGATTGGTGTTTTCAGCTCCAGGTAAATTCATTCTTTTTGCTGTGTCTAAGGCTCCACTGTTACAAAGCGAGATCATTCGACGAAACAACAGTGCTACTCACCGTCGTGGTTGCTTATATGCTTTGGCATTGTGCTGCTAAGCCTGAGGCAGCGGGATCAAATCCCGCTGCCGAATTCGTCTAAAGTCAACTGCCCTATTCGCTGCAGTCAGCGCCAAATGGTGTGACGTACCTCTTAACCCATTTCTCAGTGTCGTGTGAGAAAAACTGAATGCTAGCAGCTGTTGTCCAGGCGTCTTCGACAAATAGGTAGCCATGGTTACGTTAACTTCTGGCTATCGTTTTTAACCCTATGTAATCTTATTCCTCCTCATTCAAAGCAAACATTTTTCTTAAAATAACGGCTTTGTGCTTATCCTTGAAATATAGCATTAACCGGCAAAGAAAGGTGGTGTTTTTTTTTGTCAGGTGTATTATCGAGACAACAGTACGCACGGCTCACTGACCACAGTGCGCTTCCGACGACGACAGTTCCTCTAGGCGCCGGCATCTCAGCTACTGCGGCGCTTTGCTTTATTGTGCTGTGACGATCATCGCAGTCTCAACGAACAGACACTAGGTCTCATATGCTTGTGCACACACCATTCAGAGCGCCATGCGTGACGGCCCCGAAACTTTAAGGCAGCATCGTGAAAATAAAACAAACAAATGATGAATTGTCTCCCGTCATCCCCTTTGCCTGCTTGTGCACTCCGACAAAGGACTGACGGCGAATGGTGAGCAAAAGCATAGTGTCAATTTTTTCTTGCCTCCTCTGCCTCCTATGCTTTGACGTGCCAAATCGCTTTCCCACACGCAGCAGCGCCACAAAGATTCGCAACGACCTTATGAACACTTATGAACTGCGACCGCGCCACCGTCGTTTGCCAGTGCATGGATCTTCGCGGAGGACCATTTGCTGGCTCGCACATGAGAACTGGCGCTACCACACTCTCGATTATTTTCGCGTTCGGCAGTGCTATACTTAAGTATTTGCATGGTGCAGGCATTCTCTGAGCCTTGTAAGTGTTTAACCTGATATTGACTTTATCCGGAAAAACTGAGATGCTGTACCGGCATCAGTTCTACCTTCCTTTGTCTTTCTGTTATACCTGCAATAGTGTGTCACGCTCTTGGTTTACTCTTTGTTCACAAAAAATTATTGCTGACGGTGTTTTATATCAAGAAGCACGACTGCCTACTCTTTACTGCCGATTCCGCATTCTAACCATGAGAATATATTTAAACATTTATGACTCTTCTGTGACACGATCACAAGTCCAGTGAAACGAGAGCATTGTTTCGATGAGCTTTGGTCCCGCTTACGTAAACCTCCGGTGGTTTTTTTTTGTTTTTTTGACAAGCTGAACTCCATCCATTGAATTCTAGAAGAGTTGACTGTTGGGCTAGTTGGTCGTCCATATTTGAAGTAGTAGCTTCGCGCAAATAAAACCACGGACACAAGGAAGACAGACAAGGACAAGCGCTACTCACAACTGTTTAATGGAAGGAAGGGTAGTGCATATATATATATATATATATATATATATATATATATATATATATATATATATATATATATACTCTTGTCACGCATGCGTCTACCAAGCAGAAGAGAAGCCGGTATATGCACATCAAAGACGGTTGCGCAAGAAGTTAAATTCGGCATCCAGTAATGTGATGGAAGGCTCACTCACACATCTATCTCTATTCTTCTTGATAAAGAAGGCCTCAAGAGCGAGCCTCGAAGACGCGTTGCCGCGCCTGCCAAGAATAGTTGTCGCAGAAAATCGAGCGTCGCAACCACACGCGGTAACATGAGCCACTAAATGTGCGCCCTGATCCTCTTTTTTCTTTAGTTTTTGCGCATGTTCCCTTGAACGGTCATTCACACAACGCTCAGTTTGACCAATGTAGAGCTGCCCATAAGGGTGCAAAGGAATTGCATAAACAACCCCTCTGGAGCACTCAACAAAGAGCTTCTCATGCCTCGTGCGGCAGCCCCACCTGCTCTTACAGCAAACTCGAGAACACAGCTTCGAAAGCTTGTTGGGCGCAGAGAAAACCAGAGGAATACCATGACGGTTAGCAACCTATTTAAGGTTGTGTGACACCTTGTGTACACAGGGAATAACCTCTGGTCTTACCTACGGTCGTTCGACCTTTGCGCTCGCCCTTCGTGCTCCAAGCTTTACTTTTTGCAGGAGAGACTCTACTATAGCATTGACGACCGTCAAAGGGAAAACAGCTGCTAAAAGGCGTCCAACTTGGTTCGTAAAACTAGACGGCATTTGGTGTGCGCACAATTTCCGCAAAGCTGCGCAATTTGTTAGGTGTAATGACGGCATTAAGTATGGTTTTTCCGTTGACGTAGAAGATATATTCTACTCAATTCCACAGGACAAGCTTCTCGTTTTCTTGAGGGAATGTATTGAATACAACGACGTGGTCGACTTCCAGAACTCAGCGGGCCTTTCAGTGGACGGCTTTTTATCATTGCTCGAGTTTTATTTAAGTGTGACTTTTATTCTTTACAACGAGCAGCCATATCTGCAACGCCGGGGAGTGTGTATTGGGTCTTGTGTTGCTCCTATTTTGTTCGATATTTTTTGTCTTTTGTTGATAGGTCTTTAGAGCAGGTTTTTAGTGGGGGGCAGGTTTTAAAAGTTTTTAGGTATGTTGATGATTTTTTAGTGCTTTTAAACAATAAGGGTGAATTTACATCCCCTGCTTTTATTTTAGAAGCTTTTGACAACCAAGGCCTAGGGCTTGTTTTTACCCATGAACTTCCTGACGACACAGGCCTGCAGTTCTTAGATTTAAAACTGTCTTTTGAAGTTGGCCACGTCTGCTGGTCCTATCAACCGCGAGCCATGAAGCAATTGCTGCCGTACGATTCCGCACGCTCTGAAGTGGTGAAGCGAGCACTTGGTAGTCTTTGCTCGGAATCGGCTTTGCGGAAATTGTGCGCACACCAAATGCGGTCCACACCAAGTGCGGTCTAGCGTCCAAGCTGGACGCCTTTTGGCAGCTGGTTTCCCTTTGGCGGTCGCCAATGCTATAGTAGAGTCTCTTCTGCAAAAAGAAAAGCTTGGAGCACGAAGGGCGAGCGCAGAGGTCGAAAAACCGTAGGTAAGACCAGAGGTTATTCCCTATGTACACAAAGTGTCACGCAACCTTAAAAAGGTTGCTAACCGTCATGGTATTCCTCTGGTTTTCTCTGCGCGCAACAAGCTTTCGAAGCTGTGTTCTCGAGTTTGCTGTAAGAGCAGGCGGGGCTGCCGCACGAGGCATGAGAAGCCCTTTGTTGAGTGCTCCAGAAGGGTTGTTTATGCAATTCCCATGCACCCTTGTGGGCAGCTCTACATTGGTCAAACTGAGCTTTGTGTGAATGACCGTTTAAGGGAACATGCGCAAAAACTAAAGAAAAAAGAGGATAAGGGCGCACATTTAGTGGCTCATGTTACCGCGTGTGGTTGCAACGCTCGATTTTCTGCGACAACTATTCTTGGCAGGAGCGGCAACGCGCCTTCCAGGCTCGCTCTTGAGACCTTCTTTATCAAGAAGAATAGAGATAGATGTGTGAGTGAGCCTTCCATCACATTACTGGATGCCGAATTTAACTTCTTGCGCAACCGCCTTTGATGTGCATGTACCGGCTTCTCTTCTGCTTGGTAGGCGCATGCGTGACAAGAGGATATATATATATATATATATATATATATATATATATATATATATATATATATATATATATATATATATATATATATATATGCACTATCCTTCCTTCCATTAAACAGTTGTGAGTAGCGTTTGTCCTTGTCTGTCTTCCTTGTGTCCGTGGTTTTATTTGCGCTGAGCTACTTCTTCAAACATCCATTGAAGGTTAAGGTACGCGAAATCATTTGCCCATACAATCCGTTGCCTAATATTAAGATTGAATTTGACCTTATAGAATGCCGAACTCCTGCCTTCTATATATGTAAGTGGAATGTTGTAACATCATTTAACGCACTTTCGAATAGATAATGTGATCACGACTGGTGCCTTAATGAGGAAGAAGGAAGCGGGTTTCTCCAGGACTCAAAACATGAAGACACCGGCCCAACGCCAATCTCTCTGAGATATAGAGAAATAAAGTTTTTCCATTCCATTCCATTCCATTCCGAGTTGCTACCCTGGTCCGGAAGGCGTAAATGCATTACGCCTTCCGGATTTCGCGCTCATTTTTCGGTCTGAACTATTAACTCTTCGTAAAGTTCCACCAAATTTTTCAACAGTGGTTGTCATGGCAGATTCATCGTCAGTATGGACATCACTCATTTCATCTGCAGACACTACTGCCTCCAGCATATTTAAATCATTAACCCCTACACATAAGTATGGTGGGATTGGTAGGAGTTCAAGGATATCGTGGTATATTATTAAACGAAATGGCTGACGCAGTCCCACGGATAACTTCTGATGGACAAGTTATGTGAATTATGCCTACTTAGTCTTATATCACTGCGGCTAGGTTTAGAAAATTTTATCTTTTCCCATATTCTTACAAAACTAAAGATTGAAACGTCGTGATAGAATCGTTAGTCATTTTCGTTTTATTTGCGCTAAGCTACTACTTCAAACATCCATTGAAGGTGTCCCACAGGTACATTAGAAATGTCAATAACAAAATTACGCAGCCGCATCCCACCACTACATTTTTACCTATGCAGGTCTCGTCTAGCACCACCGCCTCTGTGTCCTACCTGCCAGGACCCTGAGACCACGGACCACTTTCGACTAGCGTGCCGTCGATCTAGAAATCAGAGGAATTACTTCGAATTTTCACTACGAAAATCCAGTATTTCGGTAGATATGCTCCAAATATCCTCTCCTTCTCGGCTTCTTCATTGGGCTTTAGCCGCAGGAAAACCGATGTGAAACAAGAAGTCTACCATGTTAATTCTCGAAGTCAATAATTGGATAGCTCAATTTATGGCTGACTGTGTGTTATACCTCGTTCTACTAGCACCAGAAAATAGCATCGTATCAGAAGGCCGCGCAAGCCCTTCTGCGCTTCTTGAAATCGACCGGCCTGTGTGAACGCGTGTGAGCGGGGCGCTATTTTTTTACCTGTCTTTCTTTTATGCGAAGCATATTACGAGGGCTCAACCCAGCTCCTCAGGCGCGGCGGTGACCATGAAATCACGTGACACCGTGACGTCACGACAGAGGAGAAGTGGCTTTGGCTCAACTCTTGCAAGACGGGCTGGGTGGGAATCGAACCAGGGTCTCCGGAGTGTGGGACGGAGACGCTACCACTGAGCCACGAGTACAACGCTTCAAAGCGGTGCAAAAGCGCCTCTAGTGAATGCGGTGTTGCCTTAGAAACGCGCTGTTTAAGGCGTGCGTCTCTTGCTCAGGCGCACATTTCGTTGCCGCGCCGAACGCTGCTTTGCTCGACGCTCACCGCGTCCAATGCGGGGCGCGTAGTCGCTGCCCTGTAGCCCATTGTCTTACACCCCTTGGCGGGTCGACGGGAACGCTGTCGCGTTCCACTCTTGAAGGCGAAGAAGTAATGCATGAGTTGTTTCTTCGTCTAGCCGAACCAAATATAGCCAAGCAACAGCAGTTCACCAGGCTAAACAGTGGTTCAACAACTAAAATAAAGGCTAGTATGCTTCGCATCCTGGGCTTAACCTTACCTAAGCCACAGCCATTTTTTTTTTTGCCCTCTCGCTTTTTGTCATCTTTACAGTCCCTACATCACCCACCCCAGTGCAGCTTAGCAAACCGTAAAGTCGCCTCTGGTTAACCTCCATGCTTTCCCTTCTCTTTCTCTATGAACACCTAAAAAAACTAAATATTTACTGTTAATCTATGAATACAGTTATCTTTATTTCGGTATACGTCTGGTAAATATATTTCCTAATTATCAGGAACGTTATACTTCACCTTTATTCACTTTTTCGCTTTGGTTTTTCCCTCGCCTCCGTCCCTTTAACCTTCGGCTTCTTGACCATCACCCGTAGTGGGTAAGCGCCACTGGAGAAGCATCAAGCAATCAAGCATTGATCAGCACTCACTCGTTCCAGGCTCCCTAGCAACGCAGCAACAGAGCTCCTGAGTAGCTTCTGACTACCTGCTTCGCAGCGAAGTGTGTTTCTAGGTGAACAGCTGGCTCTACCTTCGCATCGGTCGACGATAATTGTTGAGAGCTCAGCCGACATCTCTGGAGGTTCACCGAGGGAGGCGCTGGAAGGCTTCCCGCGCGGTCCATGTTCTGGAAGCTTCCCGCACAACTGGCGCTGTCGTGCGTCTACTGCGCTCTACGCGTGTCATTCATGTGGGTAGCCGCGTGGCTTTTCCCGTGGTGCGACCACCCGTCGGACTGCTTCGACTTCGGCGCCGAGCTGGCCGCAAGCGTTGACCGCCGCGTGGACCCGTGCGACAACTTCTACGACCACGTGTGCGGATCGTGGAACAGCAGCCACGGCACCGCCAGGAATCAGTTCGAACTACTGGCGTCGCGCACCAGGTACGTGGCTACGACCTGCATCGACGGTACGGCCCGCAACACGTTTGTCCAGAGCAGGGTTCCTGAAACTTCGATCCTATGTCATGGTACATAAGCGCCCTCTAGAGATTGCAAGAACGTCTGCGGGAGCAGTTCTAGAGACCGATGCATGGAGGTAAGCTTGTGTAATTAGGCTAAAGTAATACAAAATACTATGGGAACAGAACGAAGGACCAAGGTATCGCTTTAGATACTGTAATTTCTGGAGAAGGGTATATCGATAAAATTATACGGAACTGCATCGAGTACTCGCCCTCGAATAACGTGAGTGCGGCATTTGTCCATTTGAGTTCATACAGAGTAGCGGTGGGCGCTGAAGCAGTTCGGGCGCTTTTCCTGGAGTGTTTACAACCTCACTTCAGCGCTGTATTTCCCAGATAGAAAACTAACATTGTAATTTACCGCAACTATAGTCGGCGACATAATAACAAAACTGCGCATGTTAGTGTATCGCATGATTTTAGTAATGTGGGGCTCAATGGAAGCAATCTATCGCTTTCTCCTCGTCCTCTCACATTGATTGACAAAGCTCCGCAGCGTTTTTTGATAAGCTAGCAACTGGGCCACGGCTTTTGCGACACAGGAATGTTTCTGAGCCACTGCTCTAGATGAAGTGAGTGGTACTGTACAAACTATTCTGCAGAGCCTGCTACTGCAACGCAGCTTTCCTGTCAGCATGTGCTATTTTGCAGGTATATGCATTATCAGACTTTTTTTTTGCCAAAAAAACGAGTTTTGTTGTAATATCATTTTTAAGGCTTTCAGCATCACAGAACGCCCTCTTCGTTCTAACGTACTGAAATATAAGTGGGCGAAGGCTCCTATGTACTCCTATGGCTCCTATGTACGGAGTTATTCATATGTGGGCATAAACATGACAGGGTTCTGCATTAAACTTACGCGATTCGTGTTTTGGTATCACGTCGGTGCATCATGCGCATCGGTTTGTTAAGGTGTACCTACAATTTCCTTGTTCTTGAGTTGAATATGCTCGCATCACCACAATGCCTGCGCACCAAAACCTTCGCTAAATTCTTGCGATGTCCAAGGGTACCTTTCAATAAAATCGAACCAATACCTGCAGCCTACAAGACGAGTACATTATCCTGCCTCCAGGGTAGCTGGTCGAATAGCTTTATATGTGGAAGTTTATTTATCTCTGCCTGCCTTTTCTTGCTTTTCCTTTCTGCCTAGGCGTGCAAATTTCATAACATCATCGATGCTTGTAATCCTCAGCCTCCCCACTGGAAGCGTTGCTTTTTTTGTAACTTTGACTTCAATGTAAAAGCAAGAAATTTGAAAAATTGGTTTAATGTTTCAGAAGTGTACGTTTGCTATTCTACTTAATGCACTGGTGAAAGTCATCGTTATCTCATTTTCTGACTCCTTAAAATCTACCGCTTGCTTCAATTGGATCACTGACGTGATCTGGGATCCGCACACTAAAACGAATGTAAAAAGTATTGAGGGGGTTGAGAGAAAGGCACTGCAATTTATACACCACGCCTATGGAAGACAGGTATCGATATCTGATCTTCTTAGCCGCTCCGGTCTTCCCACCTCGGAATCTCGTCGAAAAATGCACCGTCTGAAGATGCTATTTGCAACCATTAATAATCATACCAAATTAGAATTCCACACTTACATGCAGTACAGCAGAACCCGACAGACTCGACACAAACACGACAAAACAATTATAATGCCTCAGTGCAGAACCAACACATACAAGCTGTCGTTCTTTCCAAGAACGATAGCAGACTGGAACAAGTTGCGCTACGATGTGGCCACCTTATCATCACCCGATGCATTTTTTGCAGCAGTCAGTTCTAGCCAATAACCTTTGTGAGCTCGTTTTTTTTATTTGAATGTAATGCGTTTGCATCTTGTTTTGTTTGCTTTGCTTCGCATTAACCTTACTGTGTGCCTATGTGGTTCTCTGTCGTAACTGTTACTGTTGTTGTTTTCTTGATGGACCATTAATATGAAAAGCATCATGTACCCACTCCTGCCCTGGTTACCAAAAGGCGGCCGGCAGTATTGAATAAATAAAAAATAAAAAAAATTCACATGGTAAACAGGACGTTCAACCACTTCCACGCAATTTGGAACGAGTGAGCATTTTTCGCAATGTCGCTGCCGCCTCCGTACTTGTAAACAGGTTCAAATCTAACACTGGCCTAAGGAAAACACGAGAGCAATCAGCACGTCCTGTACCCTACTTGGTGCCTTCTTTTACTTGATCACGTGGCCTTTCATTTACCTTTCTCTCTTTCTCTCATTCTCTTTTCTTTGTGTCGTGAACCATACAACATGAAAAGTATCACTTTTATCAGCTTCCTTTTTCAGGCTCTGCGAGCTTTACTCCGTTCTCTAGGTGTGATTTATAAGACTATGTAATGACATTACTTATAGTGTTAGACAGGCAGCATGAAGCCATTTTTTTACCTATTAAGCGTGCTTCCAAAGCCTCGCGGCAACTGACAGGGCACTAACGGGATACTGTAGTGACTTCAATCTCCTCTTCCAAAGTCAAGTCAAGCTTCTCTTCCATCACATGAAGTAGCGTTGCGAAAAAAAAACTATAGAATACCTGAACTCTTCTTATATACCGGAAAGTTACTTCTTGCTATCTACGATTCTTTCAGATGTGCTTAGACAACTATGGTGATTATTAATTACCATCTCTAACGATAAATATTCACCTGGCCTGTGTGAGCTACTTACGTGTTACATATCCTAATTGAGCCATATGCCTTTTCCTGTGACCCGTCCCTTTGAGGACAACGACTTCATCTTTTCTCTGCTTCTTCCCCCGCTTGTTCTCTAAAATCACCTTGGTTATTTCGACCCCTGAGCACGTTAAGGCTTAACGCTCACCTTTGAACACTAGTACTTCCTCAAGGCGGCCGTTTCCTACGGTTTCGGCGTGTAACTGTCTTGACATTTCACGGTAATGTGCTAATTCATCTTCGTAGCTTTTGTAGTGCTGCAGACATATATTTATCTCCCTATTGCGTATATTTTCTCTAGAATGTGCTTTGTTTTTGTTTTTTACGTGAAACATTCTTTAGTTTGGTCGAAATAGGCCGCTGCTTGCTGAAACGGCATGTAATGAAGCCATATCATGCTTATATCGGTAATATCTTTGCAACCGTGCCCCCATGGGCCTTACTTTGGTATCATTGTGTGGAGAGAAAGAAATACATAACTAGAGAACACATGGCGCCGTTACGGCACCATGCATGAAACTGTGGGAGGCACGGCGAAGAGATAGCCGTCGTTAGCCACGGTTCATCTAGGCAGGCCAGCCATGGTGCAGCGGGATACCGGGAGGGGCCGACACCCAGGCCGCTCAGGTGAAGCGCGCTAGCGTGATCTATTCTCGCGCTACCTGCACGTGAGCCCACCATCTTCGCCTGCTTCAGAGGTGATAGTCGCGCCACTACAGAGGCCCCGTCCTACTGCGAAGCGCAGTTGAAATAACTGATAAAGTCCAGGTAAAGTATGCAGATGGTGTGGTCCTTAGTAGCGTCGAGTTCAAGCAATCCGAGGGACATGTACCAGGCAGCAATGGCAGCGTAGGTTGTGAGGGAGGCACAGCCACAATGATACCTGAGTGTGAAATTGCGACCTGCCGCAGGTTCTCCTAGATGCCCGTGCCTGCAGAAGTGATTCTCGAGCTGAAGAAACCAGATGGCAGAGCTTCTCCTGCCACATTTTGGTAGGCCATGCATCCGCGGAAGGTGTGAGCACAATAACATCGGAAGGCTCACCTGCTGCTGCTTGCGGTGAAATCTCGAATGCCGATATCATCAGGGTTGCTGCGGCTGCTGAGCGCATCGCGAAAGTTGGGCCTGTGGCATCGCCGTGTCTGCGCAGAGTAAAATTTGCGCCTAGTGAAGCCAGTGGGAGAGCCTCTGTATTGGTATGAGTGAAGTGCCCCCGAACAACACAGCGGGCAACCTGCGGTAACGTCCAGGGAAGGTGAGCGGCGGGCCGTAGAATAGCCCAAAGCGCGTACCAGGGAATTGATTGGAAAGAGTCGCCACGCAGCTACTTTTGGGCTGGGGATAACGAACCGAGTAGAGGTCTGATGCTGGGGCCAGCGCGTGCTGACAATCGGCGAGGGTAGGCGCAGGCGATCTGTGACAAGACACGGAATCACGTGGCGGTTGTGACTGAGCGCTCAAGGTGACATAGTGAGCCAGGACTGCTGCCCGCGAGTCGTCGTAGGAGCCGGGGCCGGGGGGTGGCAAACGGAGCTGGAGCACCGTTGGAACCTGAAACCTTGCTGAGAAGGAAGTGGCTGTCTAGCTGGATGAACCAGATGGCCGGCATGCCAATGTATAATTCCCAGACACCCTACAACGACGGAACGTCTGTTGGACTGCATGAGGCCACGTCACGCGCCTTGGTAGGCTGACGCTGGCGTGGTTAGGCTCAGTCATGCGTCACCAATTCAATTTGTGGAAGGCGGAGCTAAGAGCTAGCCGCCATACCCATGGTTTATTTAGGTCTGCCAGCCATGATACAGCGGTATCTCGGGAGTGGCCGACATCATGGCCGCTCAGGTCGAGCGCGATAGCGTTTTCTATTCTCGCGCTACCTGCACGTGAGCCCGCCTTCTGTTCGCCTGCTTTAGAGGGGATAGTTGAGCAGCTACGACACCATCCGAGCTAAATTTCACCTCTCACTCGGTGTTCAAAGAGGCATATCTCAGCAGTACGTTTGTAGATCCGAACTAGAGTGGTCGCGTTTTAGAGAGCTTACTGAGCCACAGTAGGCATACTCAATCAAACTCAAACCAGTTCACAGGAATTATAAGGCTTACAAGAGTGAACTTTTTTTGTGGAAGGTTCAGGCTTGCTCGGCTATTACGCCCCGGCGTTGGGCTCGTAGAGTCCAGAAATGTTGTGAAGGTACTCGGGCAGCAAGCCAGAAGGATGCCGATTCAATCCCGCCCCATTTGACCAGGGCGCGCATACTACGAAAAGGGAGTGAGCACGACTGGAATATCAGGCCATGGGACCTCCCTCCCCCCCCCCCCCCCCAAGATGTAACATAGCTTAGGCATGCAAGCTTTCCAATGCGCGAATAAACATCACTCGTGTATTTGGATACCTCTCCTATTTGTGCACCCTAGTACCCATAAACGGTTTGCGGAACACACAAGAGTTTCACGTAGACCACTGTGGCTGCGTCCTTGATACAGCCTAACCAATTATGTTTTTCTCAGTCAGATTGGACATTCAAAAGCAAAGCACTTCCTCTTGCGTTACCTTACAAGTTCTTTTTCTTGGCTAAAACATGCACCACGTGACCACTTACCACATGCAGGTTGCGCCTGTTCCAAGAACTGGAGAAGAGCCCCAACAGCTCGTCGTTCACGTCCGGCTCCCGGGTAATGGCCGGATACCAGAGCTGCCTCGCCGTGATGGGTGAAAAGCAGGAAAACACAGGCGCCCTCCACGACCTGCTCGCCGAGTTCAACCTTGCGTGGCCCTCTCTCGACCCACCGCGAATGGAATTCGACTTTTTACGCTTCCTTCTGGGCCTCGGGCTTCGGTAAGGTTGTATACACCGCGGGCGAATTATGCGAAAGGCAGCAGCTGATTCCCATTCCAGACCTGCTACAGTCCTTTGGTTTCGCTTCGAGGCAAATGATTACCGTGGATTATAATGAAAGGCCAAAATGTGCTAGCAAGATACCTTTGAGCTAGCATGACCATATATTTACTTCTTGAGACGAACGCCTTATATGGCTCTTGGGTCGCAAAATTCGATGTCCAAGGTTATGGCACCAACATTAATGACGCAAAAGTCATTGGGAGTCGAACCCACGACCTGTGGTATTAAGGCGAATTAGAACATGACGGTATAAGAACGCGTGAAGCCATGGCGAAGAAGCATCAGCGCTACCTGTGGTGTTAATTAGGAGAAAGTTAATGGAGGCGCAGTTAATTCAAATAAAGGTAATTAAGGCACTAAAATCCACGACCTTTGGTTCAAGCCGAAACCACTTAGAGATATGGACGAACCGGCCATTTCTCCAAGTTGCCTACGTTCCTCTTTACAGCGACCCATTACTAACCTTCCATTAGATCGACATGTAATGGAAGGTTAGTAATGGGTCGCTGTGGCTGATCTTCTCCGGATCCAATGAAGCCCCATCGCCCTAGTGCCCCGTGAGTTCTCGCACACGGGGGTGGGCAATCTCATTGGGATTAGGGCGGCCTGGCCGCACGTCGTCGTTCATGTGAGCGGAGAACCACATAATGTTATGCACAAGGTCAGAATTGGTTTTGGACTGGCTTTTCAGAAGCGCCTCCACGTGTCTCGCAACCATTACCTAGGCGAAAGCCCTCACGACCTGGCGGGAGTCACTGTAGATATACGGCCTTTTAGAATCCTGCATCACCAGCGCCACCGCCACCTGCTCTGCCACGTTGTCTGTGAAAGCGTCTACCCAGGCCGCGGATAGGAGCTCGCGCTTCTCGTTGGCCGCCATGACCGCGAATTTACTGGAGCGCTCATATATAACTGCATCCACGAAGGATTCTATGCCGACAGCTTTCTTTAAGATCGCATACGCACGAGCTGCTCGCCTGCCCACATTGTGTGGTGGGTGAACGTCTCTGTGGAAGGGACCGACGAGGTAGGTCCCTCTTGAGTTCTCATTCAACTGAAACTCCTCCCTGTTACTCTATCGCAGCCGCAAGGCCACCGCCTCCAAGTGGCACCTACTCCCGCTGGAGCCCGAGAGTATCGTGATCTGCACCGACCATTGCGCCTCTATTACTACGAGACTGGTGTTGTGAACGCCGAGCTGCATTAGCCTGTGCGTTTTCGCCGCGACCGGAATACCCAGTACCTTCTTTAAGCTTTTTCGCATCAGAGCATCAAATTTGCCCCTTTCAGTAGTGGTGCACCACAGGGCCGAGACCACACAGTTGATGTGGCTCGTAAGAAAAGCGTGATGCGCCCTAAGTAGGTTGTCCTCACCTAGTCCCTCCGCCCTCTTATTGGAGACTGTCATGATTAATCTGAGAATACTGTCGGTTTCTCAGGTCAAATGCGCTATCGTTTTGGCAATACAGCCCCTGGCATCGCGCAGCAGTCCAGAAACTCTGGTCGAGTTTACCCTGAGGATCATCTGGCCATCGCGCCTGTACACATTTATGGGGATCTGCTCTAGCGGCATGAGCCCCCGAACGCCCCGCATTGCCGCTCTCTATAACATGAGCTGTTTGATTCGGACGGGGAGAATCGCCGACCCATGCACCCCAGGCAGGACTCGGTCACGTCCAAGACCTCCTGGAGCGCCTGTTCCACGGACGCCTCCGAGCCTCCCGGGCACCAGATCATAATGCGTGTCCCACATTTGGTACGGCAGACAGCCACGTTGTGAACTTGTGAATTGCAATGTTAAACAGGAGGGGGGAGATTATCGTCCCTTGTGGCCTGCCTCTGTTTCCTAGTGCCAATGGTTCTGATTTGGTCTGCCCCGCCTTGATGACCACCGTCCTGGTCCTCAGGAAGGACTCCACGAACACGAAACATCTACCTCCCAAGTTCAACGCCGAAATTTCGTTTAAAATAACGTCGCGCGACACAATGTCGAAAGCTTTCGACAAGTCCAATGCCAGAATACCCCTGACGTCTCTGGCCTTGTTGTCACTAACCTTACTCTTAAAGGGTAGCATGACGTCCTGCGTGAAAAGTCTTGGTCGAAACCCTACCATATTGAACGGGAACAGCCCCACGTGATCTGTGTGTTTCGAGATCCTGTTGTGTATCACGTGCTCGGCATCCCTCCCTCACCCCTATACACCACGTCAGCGAAATGGGCTGGAGATTATCCAGGCTTATGGCCTTTCCGGGCTTAAGAATCAGTACCACAGTCGCCTGCACCAACGAGTCCGAACCATTGCCTTCCTCCCATACCTTGTTGATTTACTTGCAATTGCGCTAACGGAGCGGTCGTCCAGGTTCCTCAAGCGCCGGTTGGTTATGCCATGGCCCAGGGGCCACCTGCCATTGGGAGGACCTCCCTGACCTCCACCTACGAAAACGGATCATCAAGCTTTGGGGCATCCTCCCCCTATTATTCAGGGCATTCCGGTAGCTGAACCTTCCCTCGCGGGAGATACTTCCGTGCTAGATCTCGGAGAAGGGACGTATCGGAATGCCCCCTCCCCTCTTTTTACTTATGCACTAGTCTAAGTATGGCTAGCCGCCTATTACTCATGGTTTGTTTATCATCCAGCAGGTGCTTAAGATTCCATTTTCCCCCCGTGTGCATTCGCCCTTCTCCTGCCGAGGAAGCTTCGCTCCACTGCTGTCTGTTGAACTCCACACATTGTGTCTATGCTTCGATTAAGCTCCGCAGTCTTCTTTCTAAGCCTGCGGTTCAGCCTTTGGGCTTTCCACCTCTCCAACACAAACCTCTTGGCCTCCTGGAGATGCGCCAGGTGCACGTCCATCCGGGGGGGCTTTACTAGATTAGGCTTTTAAACGACCTGCTCTGTTTTACAGAGCGAAGGAATGCCAGTTCGCTTGGATGTTTGGGTGAAGTTGACACCTTTGAATGGCCACGCAACCAGCATCCGACAGTAAATGCTCGGACGCTATAGATTTGCTGGAATGAATATGTCAGATACATGCTCCAAAGCGGCGCCCAAGCTATGCCACGTCTTTAGTGGAGTGTGAGCGGCACAACGATCAACGACTGGATTAGCTATAGTATGCCTTCAACTGCGAAGGCTGCTTAACCCTCCGCGTTCGGGCGGCGCGTGCAGCCAGAAGGGGTGGCGCTCGGCTCGGCATCATTCGGACGAACAGTCGACAGCTGCACACTCGGTCATCGTCTCCCGCCATTCCAGTGCGATTTCATAATTAAAATGTAACGACGGAGCACATTTTCCTACGCACTGCAATTCACATTAGTATGTGCTTCACGAATGGACAAGTTACAGATTGTTGGAAAGAGCACGTGCGCCACGGCATGTGAATTTTTAGAGGCGTTTCACAATAAAGAGTGAGGCTCATGTTGTATTAGCGACACGTCAGTTTCACTCTTGCGTGCAGATAGAAGGTTTTTTGATAGCCGGCTGTGATTGGGGCGTTGCGCGATTGCAGTGGTTCGGTATGTTGCGCATTCGTTTGCGTATAGGATATAGGATGTAATAAAAAATCGAATCAACACTCAAAAGTATGGATACTCCTCATGTCGCTTTCCGTCCTTCCTGGTTTGCGCTTAGCGATCATAAATAATTATGGTCTACTGGCAATTATACCCTCGTACCATATTTGAAGTCATTAATGCTGTCAGAGTCGAGACTCTCGCTGTGCAATGAGCTCGAATATAAGAATCCGAGAGCTTTGTTTGTTTGTTATTTACAATCATGAAGACACCAAATAAAGAAGACAGTTGAAAGCATATTGACACCTAATTTTCCATTCTTACTGAAATTTGTTAACTACGGTGAAAATGAAAGCAGAGCTGCGAGCATGCGAGATCTCGGGTTGTACAGGTACGCTGGGATATATTCGCGCTGCCTCGTTTTCCACCAAAGCTAGCTTGCTCACGAAGAAATCCGCTTCATTGTAGAAGTGCTCAAGATGTCTTTTTTTATCTTCTCCTTAGTGTACCGGCTCTTAAAGGCGCGCCTCACGAACCCGTCATTGGGCACGCAGGTACGACATCCACCCGCTGGTCAAGATCACTCTGGAGCCGTACCTGCTCACCGACGAGGGTTACTCGCTGGCCGTGGCCGACGCCGATCGTCGGTCGTGGCGCGCAGTGGACACCGACGTGCGGCCAGACTGCCTGCGCGCGTTCGGCAGCGTCGCGGACCCGAGCGCACTAATGGAGCGGATGGCGCGGGTCGGCATCGACATCCGGGCACTCGAAGCGGTCTCGCACGCCCGACACCCTTACTCGCCGCGCTATTACGAGTTTAGCCAGCTCTACGCGCTCACGAATCACCGCGTCAACGTGACCACCTGGCTGGACGCCTTCAACAGCTACCTGGCGCCAGACGCGCAGGTACGGTCGGTAGCGCATTAGAAAAGTCGCATGCTGGTCGCCGTGCTTTGACCTGGGCATATTAGAAAACACCGCCGCGAGTTTTAATGCGACACGCACTTTACCTTATACCAGGCACATTGAAGAATGTGCGTACGTTCCAGTCTGACCTCTCTGCGGGCAAACGCAGGAATGAAATGCGCGAATACTAATCAATGTTCCGCTGTCTTCCGAGTGCCTCAGTTTCCGTAGGAACAAGTCTTTCATAAAAGGGCGAGTGTGTGCGTTTATGCCCTTCTTTTTTCATTTAGCTAGAACTTTGAAGCACTGTGTTATACTGCATTGCCTTCAGAATCACCAAGCTATCTCATTCATTTTCGTATTGCTCGTGGTGCTATGCAGACGCTGCGCGACGTTTTACAGCCTTCGAGATCAGCCAAGGTCATAATGGAACAGGTTATAATGTGCTTTTTTCTTTTGCTTTTCTTTTTGCCGGAGCACACAAAAAATAGTCCTCATGACATTAACATACAATACCAGGGTCATTGTAATGCTATGGACGTCGCCGTATTGCTCCTGTCGTCGCACAAATGCTCGCGTCAGATCTGTAACGCAGCTGTGGCGGAATTCACTAAGCGAACTTAGGAATTTTGGCGTAATAAAACTCTTACAAATAAAGGGTATTCACAAAGCTAAAACTATACGTAAGATCAGCAAACTTGCGATGCCCGCTTCTGCAAAGGCGAGCGTTGTATTCGAAAAAAGGCGTGTATGTAATTGAATTAACACAGCAAGCTTGACGAGTTTGTAAGTGAAGATGTTCCTATGCGTGGGCTGCGCAACCCGGATGATGGGCAAAGGAAGTAGACGATACGAGCGCAGTGTATAATGGTATGTAATGGGATATATGTATTTCGTGGTAGCACAAGTGCGAACTTCAGTGATTGCACCAATAGTAAGTCTAAGTCTATTCACAGAATTTAAACAACCGTCACAGCTGCCGACGTAAGGAATTTCTACTATAGGTAAGTAGAAGTCTTATGAACGTAATCATTTCAAAATGCGTTGAGTAGTTTTAGTGCATAATTATATTGGGCATGCGCTGTTGTAAAAGGCAGTAACATTAATTCTGTGCTGCGTACTTATGCTTATTGTCTGATAAGCTGTTTCCCTGTACGCGCAACAGCCCGACGTTTCATACTTGTCATGACACTCTATCGGGCGGTAGCAAATAGAAGTGTAATATCTGTTTATGAGAAACGTTCAGTTTGCCATTGGTGTGCTTTGAGAACTTCTATCGGTTTATTTCTCAAATCGAAGCTTTCTTTGCATCTTCCTTTGACTTTCCCAATGCTGCTGCCTACTGCTACTGTTGCATTCTGGCAAACCACGTCGGGGGCGGTTCAGAGCGTGTGTATACATGAGAGGAGCATGGTACAGAGGACAGGCGACCTCTACAAACTCGCTTGGACTTTTGCACGGCGTCGAATTTGCACAATTACCTCTGGAGCCCACTGCCCACTGCCACATTGGCCTATTGACAGCTTTAATTATCCGTCACCCTCGCCCCCGCAAGTGCATTACACACATTGCACCGCTTATCTTTCTATCTAATGTGCGAGTCCAGGGGAAAACTAGATAGGATATTTGAGAGGAGGAGCCGAGGAGGCTGAGAATGCGTTCCCTACTTAGTCGGAAAACGAGTGAAACTAGTGCCATTCTTCGCGCGCAGTTACCATACGACGTGGAAGGGGGATATTTAGGAAAGGTGACGTCAGGACACGACAGTGGCTGCGGGTAAACGGAATAAATTCAAATTCCAGGGACGGTAACTTTCTGCTATGTCTGAAAAATACCCACCATGCAAATTTCTCAAGCGGACAACTTACGCAGGGCGTGCAGAAGCGGAGCCGCATTAAAGCGCACAGTAGAGGCTAGTCGACACACTACTGAAGTGGTCCCACGTGAAATCAACAGTTTTGTGTCCGCTCCGGTAGCCTTGCATTTATGGCTTTGCTCCAGGTCGCGGGTTTGATTCCGACAGTGGCAGCCACGTTTCGACGGGGCAGAAATCAAAAACACTCGTGAAATTAGGTTTCAGGACATGATAAAGCACACCGTGGTGTCAAAATAATCCCGAGTCCGCTATCACGGCATCCTTCATATTCCGAGTGTGGTTTTGGCACGTTTAATACTTCTGCCATGCTACGCTGTGCCATGTGAGGCAATGACAATGCTAAACCCTCTCAGAGGTTATGAAGTATGGCGTACAACTCCACCCCTAGAAAACACCTCTCTTTCTATGTTCTCAGCGCTACGCAGACCAGCAGCACTTGCGCACGCAAGGTAACGTTTACCATCAATTCACGACTCTCCTGGTGGTCTAAACGTTGAAGAAATTAAACATCCGCCATCAACATCAACGCTAATTATCGTCAATCAAAGCAAGCAGCACAGATATCTTCGCTCACCTCGATTCCCACAGTGCGTGGGATCCCCATAGCTTTTCTATTTTTAGCTTTCCTTTGCTTGTAGGGCTGCGAATGATTTTTTTCCAATGTTTTTGAGGCTCTAATTCCCCATGCGCAATGAAGCAACTGAAGAAACACAGCTAAATGTTTCTCATCATGAAAATTTGTTGCTGTTGGACAGTTTGCCGTCGCCTTCCGTGCTTTTAGCTTCACCCTTCTATATACAGCTCATATACAGCTTCCAATTCAGCGGTAAGTCGAAGCGACGTAGGGTCTGTGCCCACGGTCTTCATCATGATTGACCTACGGTGTGAGCGAGGTAGCGAGCTTCTGTGTGGTTAGTTCGGAGCGCCCAGCAGCCGTGCCGAATATCTGACGCAGCTGCTCAGTAAATGTTGGCCAATCAGGAATGTCATATTCAAGGCTGAAAAACCACGTTTTAGTGACTTCGCTAAGGTAGAAAGTAACATTGCGTAGCTTGTGTGCCTCGTTCGAATGGTTGTAAGCGCTCACCCTGTCGTAATGGTCAAGGCAGTCTTCCACGTCTTCGCCGCGAAGACCAGAAAAAACCTTAGGTTCACGGTCCGGTGCGCTGACGCACCAAGTAGGCGTAGCTGGTTGAGCCGGGGTAGGTGCAAATTTGGGAGCGTCCATTATTGTCGTGACTGTTAATGGCGAGCACAACCGGCGACCTATGCGGCGACCTATGCGGACCTATGCGACCTATGCGACAGCAGACGACAGGCATCGTCGTCTTATGATTAGCTTGGAAATGCTTATTCTAAACTCCAGACAAAAGTCAGTCCTTGGCGAAATGACGCTGCTAACGCCTTTCAGTCTCTCCAGCGATGTTTTATGTTTTCCTTTTGTCACTTAAAAAAGCCTTCATAGGTGTTCGTGAATTCATCGCGAGAAATTTCTTCCTGCTGGCGACGTTCTTACGGTACTCCGCGCTTGTTGCGCAGTAGCCAAGCCAACATCACAACATGAAAAAGCGGGCCATAGTGTCCAGGTATCTAGAAGTGAACAATCTGAAGCTTATACGACACTGAGCGCACTAAAACGCGTCGCGTCAGCTAGGTCAGCATTTGCGTCGCACGCATTATGCTTTTCTGTGTGCTCTCTCCCCTATGCACAGTTGGATCACTTAATTCAGTTTGTTTGGATGAAGCTACAATACTAGTGTGTATTTAGCGGTGTAGAGTGGTGTAAGTACATTACGGAAGGACTGCACGAACTTCACAACAAGGCCGTTCGGCTTGTTGTGAACCATTCGGCTGACAGCCATTCGGCTGACAACTCAACAATTATTTCATTTATGTAGAACTCGCATATTTACGTTCAGCCACAGCGCATGTATCTGCAAGCGCACAGACTCGCTTGGACTCTGCATAAGTGGTACTTCCGGTTTAACATATTTCAACTATCAACAAGAAGAGTGGAAAAATAATTAGCGAGAATGAGGTCAGGCAAGGAGACACAATCTCTCACAAGCTATTCACTGCATGCTTCCAAGGAGTATTCAAAACGCTAGATTGGGAACTGTTGAGAGTCAGGATCAAAAGCGAATATCTAAAGAACCTTCCGCTTGTCAATGACACTGTCTTTTTCAGCAACGCTGTGCACACTTTGAAACAATCGATTGAGGATCGTAACTGAGCAAGTGTAAGAGCAGTTTGAAGATTAATATGCATGCAGAAAACAAACGTAATGTTGAATAGTCTCTCAAGCGAACAAGAATTCATAATTGGCAGTCAGCTTCTATAATCTGCGCAAGAGCACGTTTATCTGGGTCATTTTCTCACAGGGCACCCTGATCATGAGAAAAAAAGTCACAGAAGAATAAAAAGAATGGTTGAAGTGCGTACGGCGCACATTACCAAATGCTGACTAGGAGCTCACCGCTGTCGATGAACAGTAAAGGGTACATTCATTGCACTCTGCCAGTACTAACAAATGAGGCAGAAAATTCGAGTTTGAGAATAATTTAGAGAACAATTTAAGATCGTGCCAGGAGCAATGAAACGAGAAATGTTAGGCGCGGCGTTAAGAGAAGATAAGAGAGTGGTTTGAATTAAAAAGTGAACGCGCCTAGCCAATAGTCTAGTTGGCATTAAAATAAAAAAAAGAAATTACTGACTATTACGGTACTCCCAAACTCGAAATTGGAGTGCAGGTATAACCTGTTTTCATTTAGCGATACATTGGCTTGCGCGCACGATCTTTCTCGTTCGGCACATTACAAACGTAGCAAAGTGCGGCGTGACTGTCTCGCTAATCGGAAGATCACGAGAGGCAGCGCGTGGATGACGCGTGGCAGCGATTCAAAGCGGCCACCGCAGACAGACCTGCGCTCATGCAACTGTTCGTTTTCGCAAATGCTGTCGACGGACGCACTCGCCGCATGCCATCGTGCACAGACGACGGCGGCCTGTCGTCTCCGCGGAGCCTGTCTTAAGCCCGAGACACATGGTGCGATTTCGTGCGCGATTGGTCGTACGACCATTGCCATCGGCAGCCGCACTCAACAGGTTCCCAACCGAATCCTCCACACGCGGCGCCGAATCGCACGCCGCGCATACGACCAACTTGCTGAATATTTTCGTGCGACTGCCGCATCGGTCGGACGACCGCAGCCGATGACAGCGCCGGTAGCGTGAACGTCATGGCGACGTCGTGGCCCCGACGGGACGGGGCCGGCGAGCGAGCGCCTCGCCGCTCCGATCATGTCTGTTTTGATTTTTTTCTCCCTGGTCGAAACCCGGGCCCCTTTCGCTGCTGACGGCGGCACATAAATCGGCTACAATTTGTTTCTGACACGAAATAACTTATAGAACAAAGTGAACTCGAAAGAGTGCGAGTTATAAAACGTTGTGCGAAATAGTAGATCGACGGCGTGATTTCTGCTCGGGCACGGTCAGCGCAGACGCGCCAGCAAGCGGCTCGCCTGACTAGCGTGTTTACTCATCTCTACTAACGGCACCGGGAAAACTACCCGTGTTTTCACTTAAGAGAAACATTAATGTTCAGGCATAGATTGTGCTGACGAATTTCGGTGCTTAATTACGAGCTGCGGACGCATCGCAAGGCCCGCGGCCACGGATAGACGGCCGGCGAGCTAGGCCTATTCCTGCTATACCGTCTCCCAGCGATCGCAAGCTCGCCTGGCATGCTCGTTCGATTCCGTCAGCGCCAATGAAATCAAATGTGCTGCATTTTAAGCATGACATAACTGTGCAAACGATGTGCCGACTCACATAGGCGCTTCGTTATACGAGCTGCAAGCGATCGTGTCACAAGCGCCACCGGTGTCGGATTCGACGGCCGAGCGAGCTACGCCTGCCAGCTCCTAGCCATCGGCGGCTGTAACGCGGCACTACATTTTCCTTCTCCGGCTTTCGCCATACACTCCTCCACCGTTTTCCGCCTCGTGACTCCGCTGAACCCTCTTGCTCCACTTTCCTCCTCGCGCTCTCTTCGCTATTGCCGTTTTTCATTCCCCGCTGCACTCCCCGTTCGCTCTTTCATTCTTTTCTGTGCTCGTTCGATTGGTTACGCCGCGGGACGACGCCGTGATGCCGAAACTGAATGCCGGAATGAGCGCCTAAGAGCTGGCTAGGCCATGTTAGGCATATATCTCGTAGACCATTAGAGTTGCAGAATGAGTGCCAAGGGAAGGAAATCGCACTGGCGTACGGCTCAAATTTAGGTGCCGCCATGACATTACAAACTTTTTAGGTGCAAGTTGGAATCAGCTAGCGCAAGACAAGGGTATTTGGAAATCGCTGTAAGAGGCCTTGTTTTGCAGTAGACATAAAAATACGCTTATAACTTTTTTTTACAGCATCCAAAATTTGTCAAGAATTTTAACGTACTGTTGCTCGTGAGCCGCAGTTCACTTTGTACTGCGAGGCCGCATTCACACGTTCACAGAATGGTCTCTCTCACCGCGTAGATACCACTGGATGCCAGCTCGTCCTTGTACTGTATGTGTACTGTATGTGCACTGACGGCTCCCAACAAAGTGCGTCTGTGCAGCAACATCGACAACTTGAGCCAGTTTGATTCGGAACCAGCTAGACTGTTGAACTGTCATGGCTGCGTGTGTTGGCTGTGCATTATTGTGACGTGTACTTTAACGTGTGTTCTCATGAGCCTGGTAAATTATTGCAACGCTGGCACTAATAATTAAGGTGGTGTTTTCTGATTAGCGTTGACTTATATCAGGTGCCACTTGGGCTGTGATAGACAATGCACTTAGGGGCTGCAGGTTTTGACGCCATCAATCTATGATTTATTACGGGTCTCCAAAATTGAAGCTTACCCGCTTTGGTGCACTTCGCCTGTGTCGGAATGCGGCCGCCTGAATCTGCAAATGGACCCTTGACTTGATGCGAGGCATGGTCGTCTTTATCAGCTTAGGAGGAGCCAAGAACCGATGAAACCTCATAATATATCGAAGTGCTATAGGCAGTGAAGCTTGCATGTGCGGATGTTACGCAGTGAATTTTTTTCTGTCCTAATTTTGGAAGTGTCGGTAGCCACAGTTTCTTTCTGCACTTGTCTTTCATGGGTGCTTCCACAGCTCTCTGTGCCTTCAATAGGGATTATATGCTAAGGCAGGGCGCGTTTCGTCGTTGGTTGGCATTTCGCGGCCTCGTCGAACAGCACTTTAGACGGATACCGGCTGCAGAGGTAGCTCGCATCAAGCTTATACGCCGCATTATAACCACACCAGCAACCCATGAAGCGCGATCACATACCATATACCGATGAACGAACGGCTGCTGGTTGCCTTGCCTAGAGGCCACATAAGCTATCTATTATGCAGCTTTCTTATTTTTTTCTTTTCCCTAATTAGGAGGGCAGTAAATACATTTAGTCACTTTGTAATATTGTGTCGGTCGTCGGGGTAGTGGTGGTGGTGGTATGTGGCTAGAGACGGAGTTGGGCTGACAGACCTCGGAGGCAATTGCTCAGCCTGGGCGTCTCCTTGTGGTCGAATTGCGTCAAATCACGGCCGCTGCGGACGCATTTTCGTTGAGGCGAAATGCGAAAACATCAGTGTACATTGTAATGAGTGCACGGTAAAAACTTCACGTGGTCGAAATTAATCCTGGGTCGCTCAGTACGACGTGCCTCATAATCAAATGATGGTTTTCGCACGTAAAGCCACATACTTTATCTATATATTACACGTTCAGTTTGATTCGAAAGGTACCGCAATGTGCAAATACGTTCGATCAACGCAATCAGTTAACGGCGCGGCATCGTTCAGCCGGGTACCTCTCTCTGTTACGGTCGCAGTAGCCGAAACTTTTATTCACAAGCTGAAGGACAAACAGAAAGACAAGCCGATAGTTGAAAAAAAGCCGCAGGTGGTCACATATATGCACAACGTGGCCCATAACCTAATAAAGGTGGGCAGCTGGTAGAATTACCTATTATTTTCAGTATGATCAAAATAGATGGGCGGCAAAACGTCACGAGTATCTGCACCTGAAAAGCGTGTACACAGAATGGAGGAAGACGTCAAGAAAGTTGGCAACAAAGTACAAGGTAATGGAAAGTGTAGAGTCATCAAAATTATAGTTGGAGAAACACGGACAGTGAATTGAATGCAAATAATGAAAACAAAAGGGACCATAGAGAATTACAGGAATGGGAAGAAAGAAAATAGAACGGGAAGTCTGTACTGTAACACAAAGGGCAGTGCCTTGCTACTTCAGGCTCGAGCTGGTTGCCTAAGTACGAAAACACAGCCGAACAAATATTCGTAAGCACATGAGCCATGTGTCCACTGCAGCGGAAATCTGGAGAAAACTGAGCACATCCTAATGGTATGCGAACGTTTCACCCAGTGAGAGTTGTAGGGAACGCACACCTTCGACAAGCGCTTGCGTTTAAAGTGTGTGGAAGCATCAACCGCGCAGTAGTCGAGATAAGAAAGCGATGTTTAGAGTTTGGTGAAAAAAAGCCGGGAAGAGAATGACGCGGCCGGATCAGTTACAGGCACGGGTAACGGTACAACGTAGACAGAGAGGTTCGGGAGAGGAAAAAAAAAGATTAAGGAGATGTGTGCAAATATGTTACAATGAAAAGCATGCAAAGCATACCTGATTGACTCAAGCAGGCTATGTTACTATTTCTCACTGCACCGTTTCAGTGGTCATGCCAATAAATCATCATCATCATCATCTGAATATAATATTTTTTCGGCTCTGCGGAAGCTTGCTGGCTTGTGCCCATACATTTTAGTATCGCCGAAGCTGTCCCTGTGAGAAAGAAAGCGTGCTAAGCCGCATGTAGCTTGCGCAGTCGGCGTGCTGTACGCAATTTCGTCCAATTGCGGTAGGGTATGCAGGGTGATAATTTTTATGCTTTCCGCATTTTTTAAATGTCGCCTGTGGAAGATAGCATAATTTTCGCCTTAAACTGGATTATTCGGAGAGGTGGGCGTTACTAGGACGAGAAATCGAAACACATATTTAACTAATTACACTAAATTCACTAAATGCCTTCTTAATTAATCACGTCACGCAAGGTGTTGCGATTTACAAATTGTAGCCGGTCAATTGACAAGACGCCTCTGTTCGATATGAATCTCCAGGATGACACCAGTATCGAAATATTATTTCTCACGGTATTGGAAAATCCATGGGCGTTCTTGTTATCTTTGTGCTTCAGTGCATAAAAGACCGTTTCGTTAATAAATGGAACAGCGCATTTTTTACAGAGTTTGATGGCGCACATCTCTAAACTAGCGCCATCCTGAAAATCAATTCGAGGTCAATGCGCATCGCAAACTCACCGGCTACAATTTGTAAATTGCAATATTGGCCATAAAGTAAGAAGTTATTTAGTTAATGTTTGTACACTAGTTAAATGCGTGTTTCATTTCTCGTGAAAGTATTCTCTGTCTCTCTGAAAAATCTAGCTCAAGTACTACAAATATGTTGCATGCAACAGGCGATATTTAAAATTCGGGACAACCTAAAAATGATCACAACGTATCTCGCAAAGATAGGGCGTTGCGCTGCGCATTTTCATATGCGCTGTGATTCCGGCATGCGTGAGCCAAGTCGTTCCTACATCCTCATATTCGTCAGAAACGAAAATTCCTCGCCACGAGAAGTATTAGAGACTTATTACATGAGTAAGAAATACGATATTTGTATAAGTGATATGCCGCTGGCTCTGTCCACTACTGAACTTCAATTATTTGATTTTATGTTTCAGTAGGCATACTTTCTTCCTTAATTTCATTCCCGCTGTATAAAACAAATTGCGCGGACGTATTGGCTTCTCCTGCCAGATTTCGCGTAATATTGAACCTGGCTGCGTCAAATGAACTTATCTGCGAGTGACACTCTTTCCTGTCTGTCTCCATTTTTTTAAACACGGCTCGCTTGTTAACACAGCGGAACAAGTTAAACCAACTATAGCTCTACAACAAGTAGCCAAACAATAGCTCGCCTCACATGAAAGAGTTGGAACCTCTGGTTACGCTTTGCAGCAGCCAAACGATGCCGGATAGCCACCTAAGTGCAAAACGTTTCCTATAACATTGAGAACCTCCACGTATGGGGTCTCAGTGATTTTCCTCGCTGTCGTGTGAGGACTGTTCTTGTTGTGAACGCTTGTAGAAAGCAATTGGCTTTAATTATGTGAAAGCATTACGTGGCAAATTACGCGAAAATCCGTCCTCGTGGCCGAAAGATGGTACCACAAATGGCCTATCCCGCAAAGAGTAAACACGCATCAAACATTGCTCGAATTGACGTCACATTTCTAAGGCAGGTTCCTGTTCTGGATTCGAGAAGAAAATTTGGTGTAAGTCGTAAGCGAACCCGGGCATTCGGGGTGCGGAAGAAGCACGCTACCCCGACGCCAAAGCATCTCCAAGGTTCCGGCTTGCTAAAGGTGCGCCTAGTGCAGGCGCGATTGCGCACGCCACGTCGCAGCCATCTCGCTCACTAAAGGTGCGGCCTAGTGCGTGCGCCATTGCGCACGTGACGGCGTTGCCAATGGGTAGGAGCTGGCGCCACCTCATAAGCGTATAAAAAGAGCTCGTCCATGACGTTCCGAGGTCTACAAACGATACTACGCTTTCTCATTGCCACACGCGAGCCAACTTAAGTGTGCCTGCCGAAATTTCTGAATGAATGGTGCGCCTGAAGACTGTTGAAGACTGCTGGTGTCTGTTGAAGTGCGGTTATTTTAGTAGCATTTGTTGCTTCATTGCGTGATTCCGCCGCTCAATACACCATAGGTGTCTTGTGCCTAGTGGCGCGAGGTCACGTGATATCACGTGTGTTTTTTTATGGGTGGCGAAAATCCCACGCCGCGAGAACGGGCGGAATACCCAACGAAAGCCATTCGCTTTTAAGATTACAGAGTTGCATTCATTTCGGCCCACGGATGTACGCACCGAACGCGTGATTTGCGCAGGTGGGCCCCAGTGACGTCTTCTTTGCGTACAGCCAGAGCCCGCTCTTCCTTCTGTCGAACGTGATGTCCCGCTACGAAAACTCGATGCCCGACCTGATGTTGTTCTTGGGCTGGAAGGTAAGCGCACCATCATCTTGCGATCGACCACAGTCACACCGGTGCTTAATGGTGATGAAATGAACAGTATTCGCAAGCTCCTAATCTTGAGACTGTCGCCATTCTATTTGACTGGACTGCTCCGAAAGTGACGGGCACGAGTTATGAACATAGACGCATTTCACTGATAGCGGAACAGAGCACCTCTAACACGCTTTCGACAGTCTGCAGTTAATGCACGTCACCTATTTGTTAATGGCAGCTGATAAGGGCAAAAAGCCTGCCCTCTCCTGCCATTCAATCGGTTATAGCAGACGTGTCAAGTGTGGCGAGTGGCAGCATCGCCTGTGGAAGCTGTCACGTCTCGTGATGGCCAAATACTGATGGCAAAAGTTGTGGGAAGAATATCTGTGAAATCTGAGTAGAGCTGGCGAAGACACTGCTGAGAGTCTTCACAACATTGTGGTCAACTCGATCATTATCATCATCAGCCTGGTTACGCCCACTGCAGGGCAAAGGCCTCTCCCATACTTCTCCAACTACCCCGGTCATGTACCTATTGTGGCCATGTTGTCCCTGCAAACTTCTTAATCTCATTCGCCCACCTAACTTTCTGCCGCCCCCTGCTACGTTTCCCTTCCCTTGGAATCCCGTCCGTAACCCTTCATGACCATCGGTTATCTGTCCTGGCCATGCCCATGTCCTGGCCATGCCTCCACCACCCCATTTCTTTTTCTTGATCTCAACTAAGCTAGGTGTCACAAACTTGCGTTTGTTCCCTCACCCAATCGGAACTTTTCTTATCCCTTTACGATACACCCATCATTCTTCTTTCCATAGCTCGTTGCGTCGTCCTCAATTTGAGTAGAACCCTTTTCATAAGCCTCCAGGTTTCTGCCCGTACGTAAGTAGCGGTAAGACGCAATATATTTTCTCTTCAGGGATAATGGTGACCTGCTGTTCATGATCTGAGAATGCCTGCCGAACGCACCCCAGCCTATTCTTCTTCTGATTATTTGAGTCGCATTATCCGGATCCGCGGTCACTACCTGTCCCAAGTAGATGTATTCCCTTACCACTTCCAGTGCCTCTCTACCTATCGTAAACTGCTGTTCTCTTCCGAGACTGTTAAACATTACTTTAGTTTTCTGCAGAATAATTTTTAGACCTGCCCTTCTGCTTTGCCTCTCCAGCTCAGTGAACACGCATTGCAATTGGTCCCCTGAGTAACTATGCAAGGCAATATCATCAGCGAATCGCAAGCTACTAAGGTATTCTCCATTAACTCTTATCCCCAATTCTTCCCAATCCAGATCTCTGAATACCTCCTGTAAGCACGCTGTGAATAGCATTGGAGAGATCGTATCTCCCTGCCTGACGCCTTTCCTTATTGGGATTTTGTTGCTTTCTTTATGGAGGACTACGGTGGCTGTGGAGCCGCTATTCATATCTTTTAATATTTTTGCATACGGCCCGTCTACACCCTGAATCCATAGTACCTCCATAACTGCTGAGGTTTCGACTGAATCAAACGCTTTCTCGTAATCAATGAAAGCTATACATGAGGGTTGGTTATATTCCGCACATTTCTCTATCACCTGATTCATAGTGTGAATATGGTCTATTGTTGAGTAGCCTTTACAAATCCTGCCTGGTCCTTCGGTTGACAAAAGTCTAAGGTGTTCCTGATAATCTTTGCGGTTACCTTAGTAAATACTGTGTAGGTAACGGAGAGTAAGCTGATCGGTCTATAATTTTTCAAGTTTTTGGCGTCCCCTTTCTTATGGATTAGGATTATGTTAGCGTTTTTCCAAGATTCTGGTACACTAGAACTCATGAGACATTGCATATACAGGGTGGCCAGTTTCTCTAGAACAATCTGACCACCATCCTTCAACACATATGCTGTTACCTGATCCTCCCCAGCTGCCTTCACCCTTTGCGTAGCTCCCAAGGCTTTCTTTACTTCTTCCGGCGTTACTTGTGGGATTTCAAATCTAGACTTTTCTCTCTTTCATGAGCGCCGTGGGTGCCACTGGTACTGTCTAAATATCTGTAGAACTCCTCAGCCTCTTAAACTATCTCATCCATATTAGTACTGATATTGCCGGCTTGGTCTCTTAACGCATACATCTGATTCTTGCCTATTCCTTGTTTCTTCTTCGCTGCTTTTAGGCTTCCTTCATTCCTGAGAGCATGTTCAATTCTATCCATATTATACTTCCTTATGTCAGCTGTTTTACGCTTGTTGATTAACTTGGGAAGTTCTGCCGGTTCTACTCTAGCTGTTCGGTTAGAGGCTTTCATACATTGGCGTTTTTTGATCAGATATTTCGTCTCCTGCGATAGCTTACTGTCATCCTGTCTAAAGGAGTTACCACCGACTTCTATTGCGCACTCTTTAATGATGCCCATAAGATTGTCCTTCATATCTTCAACACTAAGGTCCTCTTCATGAGTTAAAGCCGAATACCTGTTCTGTAGCTTGATCAGAAAATCCTCTATTTTCCGTTTTACCGCTAACTCATTGATCGGCTTCTTATGTACCAGTTTCTTCCATTCCCTCCTCAAGTCTAGGCTAATTCGAGTTCTTACCATCCTATGGTCACTGCAGTGCACCTTGCCGAGCACGTCCACATCTTGTATGATGCCAGGGTTAGCGCAGAGTATGAAGTCTATTTCACTTATAGTCTCGTCATTCGGGCTCCTCCACGTCCACTTTCGGTTATCCCGCTGGCGTAACGAGAGCAACATTTAGTGACTCCGGTGGGATTGTCAGACGCTGATGGCAACAAAAAACTTAATTATGGGGCTTTACGTGCCAAAACCACATTGATTATGAGGAACGCCGTAGTGGGGGACTCCGGGAATCTTGACCACCTTGGGTTCTTTAATGTGCACCTAAATCTAAGTACACGGGTGTTTTCGCATTTCGCCCCCTCGAAATGCGGCCGCCGTGGCCGGGGTTCGATCCCTCGACCTCATGTTTAGCCATCCAACACCATAGCCACTGAGCAACCACGGCGGGTATGGCATCATGTTTACGTGGAGATAAATCTTCTCCATTTATACTTTCGTCGACGCCATATGCGTCGCGGCATCGGACTGTAGATAAGGGGCCTCCGCTCATACAATGCTGCCGCCCGCCTTGTAAGAAAAGTGCACGTCAAAAAGGAAATAGGTCTAGTAGAAGCTAGTGCGAAAATTCCCACTTCAAATATTCGATTCGAATTCGTTATTATTCTATTCAACTTGAAAAAACTTTCCCTACTCGAAATATTCGAGTTCAATAAATACTGTTTGTTTTTATGTCAGGCCACAGTACAAGCGTCTTATGCGCAGAAGCGTGAAAAATGCATTGGCGTGAAGCATATTAGCCGTGCAACAAAGCATATCAAAATTAGAAATGGCACAGCCAGGCCGTCCCTTCTTGTGCTTCTCTTTATGCATCTGGAGAACAGAAGACGCCAGGAGGAAAACTCCGTGTCTGCTATCAATCTAGCTAAGTGCCTAAAAACACGAAGGCCTTCTCAATTGAAAGCAAGCAGGCTTTCTTAGCTTAATTGGCCCTTAAGTAAGCTGGCAGCCGCACCAGCAAGGCTCCGCTGAAGCGACACGAGTTACTTAGTACTATTTATTTTAAATGTGTAGGAGCAGAGGCAAGGCGTGTTCTATCGTAAGCTGTAAGAACTGTGACAGAGACTTGAGTGTGCTGGATGAGGCTGTATGCAAGCTTCGGCCGCCTCTGCTACACAAGGGCTGCCCATGTTTACGATTATTCGTGATGCACACTTTTCAACGAACGAGCACGACAAGCTTTACCGCCAGCGCTAGACAGCTAACTGTCTGCGATCACCGGCATCCGATTGCCGGTAGGAACTCCAAGGTAACACGAACTGCAACAATACAGCGTTACCGCCACCACTGGCACAAGAAATTACGAAGTTTCAAACTTCCACAAATACGGAAGTCAGCGACATGTCCTTCCCGTGCAAGCGCGATTGACCTACTCGAGAAACCTTACTTTGCAATGCATAGAAGTCAAATGTAGAATAATAAGCGGGCACAGCGAGCTTTCTTTGTGAGCCGGGTATGAAAAAAGGAGGTGACCGAATCCTCGGCCGCTTACAACATTTTGTCCACCCGTACGCGAGTACATTTTAAGCCGTGCTTTAAGTCCTCATAAAACCGTTCGACAAGTTATGTGATCAGCGCTCGCGACAACATTTACTCGGTTGGAACCTATCACAGTCGGAGAAGGTCGCAAACAGGCATTTTCTGTGCAAAAAAAAGCAATTCATTGCCGAACGAAGTTGTCCCATATACAGTCAAACACGACAGCCGGCGCACGGCTGTAACAACCCTAGAAATATATCACTGTAAAGACCACAATATAAAGGGAATTCCAATGTTAAAGCAAACATCAGGCAAGCTGCATTCATCGCCTTCAGGCGGTAAACTCGCACGATATTAAGACTGCAGCGAAGGCAGAATACATAAATGAAAGATACACATCGACTATCGTGGCAGCTTTAGCCAAAGTCTTTTGTCATCTGCCCACTCACTGCTTACAGTGGTGAGCGAAATAGCGGCTGTAAGCGCCGTGCCGGCTGCCACCATGGCACTTGCAAACGAGTCAACAAACGCAACTCAGGATGCGCTCACTGGAAGGTGCTGTCACCTTCATCAAATATGGCGGTGCCCATGCCTATGGTACCTTAAATGCGAAAAAAAAAACTGCCGGTATATTGAGCTCTATTATTGCGGCGCCCATACTCGAAAGTTGAGTTCCGCTAATTTCACATTGTGTCATTCCACCATGCAGTCTTTGATCTTAATGGGCTCTCAAGCCCCACAAGGCCTCAATACTTGGTAGTGCTTGGTAATCGGGTGCTTTCATTTTAGCTTCGAATTCCTCATACTGCATCCCTGCTCTCAAATCTAAATGAACCGAAAGTGCTACTTTTCGATGAAATATCATAAGAAACCAACAAACATTGACACCAAGGACAACATAGGGGAAATTGTGCTTTCTAAATGAAATAAAGAAACGAAGAAATAATGGAAATTAAAGTGGATGAAAAAACAACTTGCCGCAGGTGGGAACCGAACCCACAACCTTCGCATTTCGCGTGTTTGTTGGCTTCTTACGATATGACTAATAAAATCGGGACCCTCACTTAACCCCCTTTCTTCTCGTTTACTTTCGATGAAGTATGTTATAAAGCACAACACCAGCGGATCGCGGTGTCATCGTGGGCCACTAGGCGAATGTCGTGAGCCACAAGTCACAAGATGGGCTAGACGAAATTTGACTCCGCGACGATTATGAAAGCTTTAATTTCGCGTTTAGAATTAAGTGAATTGAATGATGCTCTCGATGAAGCAGATATATTTCAGATAAACCATTCTAATGCAAGGCCATGCAATGTCAAAAAAAAATTATCTTCTTTCCTACAAGGTTGCCATGAACGAGGCGTACGCCTTCTCCGCAACGCTGTCCGACTGTTCCAAGAAGTTACACCTCCGGGACTCTCCCATGCTGAGCGCCAAGATCTGCGTTTCCGCGATGCTGCAGCTGGCACCGGCTGCCATGGGCCACTTGCTTCTCAGGGCCATCGGGCGTATGGACATGGTGAAGCAGGCTGCCGCGCTCACCGAGCACATCCGCAACGCCTCCGTGCGCTCCTTCCAAAGCCTCGCGTGGATGGACGCCAACACTTCAAAGGCGAATGTGGTGCGGCCCGGCTCTTGCGCTACAGCTGGTCAACTGACGATGTAATTGAGTGATCGAGTTAACGCCAGAGAGCGGCAACAGCGTACTTCGAATCTGGCCCCATTAGAATGCAGTCCGCTGACACTGAACCGAACCTGTGAGCTCGTGCTGAGCATGGTAATGTTGTAACCACACAGCCACCACAGTGGGTCTCATCTAAACTGATGCAGTGTGACAGACGAAATGTAAGGATTGATTAGTGTGGATGGAATGAATTGAACTGAAATCCCTTTATTGACAAAAGTATATGGTACAACAATATTGTGATCCTGCATCTGGACCCTCGGCCAATTCGGCTGGTAATAGATCCATTACATAAAAATATTCTAGACGACACTGAAGCGAAACACAAACGAAAAGACACACGCATCACAAACATATAATATGAAGTGTATACATGCCTAATGAATGCAAAATATATAATAGATATTCCCAGATACATGTAAAATTTAATCAAGTTAACGTATAGTTTACAGGCCATATACATTGACGACTAACGTTAATAAGAAAAGAAATTCTGTAGCTATAAGTGGTTTTTTAAATCGGCTGTAAAATTCTTGGTATGCTTATTCCACAGGTGTATTGCATTTCAGATTTTGGGGCCAGCTAAGCATATCACATGACGGCCACACACATTGTTGTCTTGCGACAACTTTAATCTCATGTTCATGACCAGCCTTGAATTACGTTCGTGCTACACTAAGTACGATGACGGAAAGTAAATGTAAGTGCATGCTACGTAGTGAATTAGTGCTGCAACTTTATAATGACGAGCTTGATTGACTGGATAATGTTCAAATCTTTGAAGATAGAGTAAAAGTCAAAATTCTCAGCGCTCTCTTTTTCTAAGTTCCTACAGCTGCGTAATGCGACAGGTAAGTGTGACCCAATGGTTTTCTACGATAGGTTATATAACAGTGAAAAATGCTGCAATACATTAGTCGCAGTACTTCTTTGCTAAAATGTCATCGCGCCTTGATTAATTCCAAACAGCCTAAGGACAAATTTTTACATAGGAGGTCGATGTGGAACACCCAATGAAACACCGAGTCAAGTGTCGCTTCTATTTTATTCATCGACACCTTCTGTAGCAACTCCATTAGGGTCGAGACTGCAGCTATTTAGGGAAAGCTTGCGATTTGAGGTGAAAACTATCAATTTTGTTTTGTTTGTACTCATCGCTAATTTATTGCTGTCAAGCCTCTTCATTGCCTTATTCAGGTTCTCGTTCGCAAGAACTGCGGCTGCTTCAATTGAGCGGTGCGTTACAGAAATGCAGTGTCATCGGCATAGAGTACAGCCTTTTGATGCGCGAGATATGAAGGGTAATCATCAACCAATAAGGAAAAGTCAAGAAGGCCGAGTACGGAACCTTGCGGCACTCCAGCTTTCTATCGTTTGCGCATGAGCGAGACCAATATATTCTTCTTTATATTGCATGGTTCTTTGTAGTAGGTGTTTCCTGGATTTTGTTTCATCTTCCACAGCCAATGGCTGTTTGAGGCTAATTACTGTTAACATGACATTCGTCCTCCACGGCGTATAGGAGTTGATAGGTAAACGTTTCTGCTCGAGCTACATCTTTCTTGATGCTGGCGTGCTGCAATATTGGAATGAAAAATATAAAATGCATGTGGTTGACACCCTTGCACAGTCATCATTTCTAGGGATAATAATGAATGTAGGAATTCTATAAATGGTACAGCGCAACATACAAAAGAAGAAACAAACCGAGCCGGCCAGATAAACAGGCTTGTGTCTTCCTTTGTATGTTGCGCTCTACAAGTTCTAGAATGCAATACCAACTCGCCCAATCCTCAACCCTAGTGAATGTAGGAAAATGGTTAATGGCATGACCTGTCAGAATTCCGCAAGAGTGTTTCCTATATTAATGTTTGTTACTATATCATTGAATATGGATGGTGTAGCTTCCGTTACGCGCATAAGATCTCTGATAGGATTTTCAATACCATACCACGCGAGTAGATGCCGATATTTCCCGCCGTGCTTGCTTAGTGGCTATGGTGTTGGGCTGCTAAGCACGAGGTAGCAGGATCAAACTCCGGCCATGTCGGTCACATCTATATGCGCACGAAATGCGAAAACGCCCGTGTACTTAGATCTAGGTGCACGTTAAAGAACCCCAGAAGGTCCAAATTTCCGGAATGCCCCACTACGGCGAGCCTCATAATCAGATCGCGATTTTGCCACGTAAAGCCCGATAATTTAATTTAGATGCCGATACTGTGTGCTTGAATGGTCACCCACGTCAACATTAAAATCCTCACATAGTACCACATTATGTTTTCTATTTGTAAAACATTCAAGTTTTCATTTTTAATTTGCCAAGAAAGACTTCAGATATGAATTCGGTGGTTAGCATGCAACGCCTATGGTCCCGTGGGTATCTATATGGATAAAAATAACTACTTACTCTCCTAAGGTCCTTTCTGTTGAGGGCACAATTTTTCTGTATTTTAATACTGTGGACGTAAGTATGCCACGCGGGCACCTGTGGAGTTTGATTCCTTCGGTTTGATTATTAGTTGCTCAGCTATATTGCTTCATCTGTGTTAGTTCATTCATCGTGCCAGCAAGTGACCTTTCTAGTTGGTCCTTTTTTTTTAAAGGCAGCATACACTTATATAAGTGCTGTCATTTCTTGTTCAGTTCTAAGTTCTTAAAAGGCTTCGCTTATTTACACTACGCTTTGCTTCAGATCAGCAGTTTCTAGTCGCAGATTCGCGAAAGCGTCATTCACATATTTTAGCAGCTCTTTTATCAAGATTGGAGATTTATCACTAGTCATTGCGGAGAGCGAGCAATTAAGCAAATGCACCTCACCTCTAATTTGCAGAAGATGCGATTAGGGCCCACGCCGAAGTTTATTCTGCCTGGATCGCTCACTGTTCTGACACATTGGTGGCTGGCACGGTCCTTTCGTAGCCTTGTTTCCAGGCTCCCTACGACCAGCAATGGAGCTTCCGAGGTCAACGCCCTGTTCGTAGCTCACGGTAAACCGCGTAGCAGCTTCCCCGTTCCTCGCAGTCCTGCAGTTGGCACAAGATGCGATTAGCGCCCACGCCGAAGTTTGTGCTGCCTGGATCTCGCACTCTTGTGTGCCACGTTATGTAAAGGTAGCGAGTAATGGAGAGAGAATAAGAACAGTTCGCAATATTGCGGTAGTTAGAATCATCCGAATAAGATACGCACGCAGGAACTTCTGACTTCTGTTTTCACTAGTTCCACTCCCCAGCCACTCAACTTATCGCGATATCCGCTGCCTTAAGATTAAATCCGTCAAAAAGCAAGTGAATTGAGAGAACAAATTAGACTTAATTAGCTTAGCGTGCGGAATCCCTTAAAGATTATTGGCCCGTATTCACAATAAGTTCTTACGCTAAAACCTGTTGATAAGATATGATGTCAGCCAATCATGATGTCGGACACGCTGTCACCGACGCCGACTGGCCAATGGCAATAGGTACTTACTGTCAAAAGACTGAATTTGACCTCTCTATTACCACTGCCCACGGGACTAAATGGTTTACACATGACGCAACTAAAAGGGGCCCGGAAGAGAAACTCGTTGCACTTGTCACGACCCATGAAAAAGAGCATCACACCAACCATGCACAATTGCTGTTCTTTTAGGAAACCAAGATTCGTAATTTATTTGATGGTATGGGCAATAATTTATAAAACCTTATGTTGTGCCAAGTATGCAAGCCATCAACGAGGCGAAAGAGTGAGTGAGTTGCACCGGAATTCAAATAGTGCAATCACGCTCTCCTAGATGAAAAACCATAACACACATACACACGCGCACACACACACATTACGACAACAAGGTGCTCCTGTCATTATATTTCCGCACACGCACACGAGAGGCCGCTGACCAAATGCGCAACGTGGGGACACTGAACGCGACCGAACGACGTCACGCAGCGCCATCTTGAGAGCGCACCACATGGACCAGCACGCTGAACTTAATCCGATGAGCTGCACGCTTATTGGCTTTGGCCCAAGCTTAACTCAACCCGCCTGTCAATACTAACTTCTTGGGAAAACTCGCAGCTCTTCCCGACACCATTATAATTCCTGCTTGCCTGTATATCGCATGCGGTGTATTAAGTGATCCCGCCATGTGACCACCGCACCTCAGGCAGAGACAAAGCCAGTCTCCACCAGCAAAGGTCCGCAATAAGAGATTGGATGAATTAGCACATTTGGAATGGTTGAAAACTCTATTTCTAGTTTACTGTAGTGGAAGCAGGTTGACACTGAATTAGCGAGGCTCGACAAGAATCTGTGAAAGGGAAAAATTGTCGTGCACCAGAATGTAACGCGAAGCTACAAAGGAAATCCACAGACACGAGCATGCGACTGGTCGACTACAGGTTCAGCATCGCCATCTACCACTTGCCTACACTATCAAAGCAAGTGTGTGAAAATCCGAGAAAAATAGGCAAAGACAGGTGTGGCACAGATATTTAGTAAAGGTCGGTATAGTATAAAGCACACACTTCTATGTTTTCAGCCATTATACATTACACGCTAAAATAAGTCCGCACATACTTCTTACGTCAGACGCAGGCTGGCAGTATTATCGGGAAAAATTCGACATGTGCTGTTGCAAACAACGATAAATATAGAGTCAAGTGGCACCCGTGGTATCCACAGATGGCACTAAGTGGAAACTACATTTCAACTTATGCGTACCTTGCGTGCCACGTCCCATGACTATTCCACTACCGTCTCGTTGAATTCGAGCTTTACTGATAAACAGTTATATCCTTGCTATAACTGCTCCTTATTCGAGGGGTTTCATCCGAGGGAGCATACAATAGGGTGTCCGCTCATCAACAGATATGAGAAAGTTGAACGCCAAGCAGTGAAAATATTTGTTCATAAGAGACCACCACTATGCAAACACGTCAATAAGGAAAGCGTTGGAGTCAGCAAAAAAAAAAAAAACGCGAGCCTTTACTGACTAATATAACCTGGGTCCTGGTATAACGGTGGTGACATTTTATACTTCATTTTCGTTTGCGAGAGCAATTCTTACGATGGGGTTGTGAAATTGTTCGGCTGCCCTAGCCAACACACGCGCTGCCTAGTAGTACTTAATGCCTGTTTATTCTCAGGTGAGTACCCCAGCAACATTTGTCCGTTCCGTGACGGCTTACATCTGCAAAATAAATGCCTAATTGATCAACTTACCGCATTTAATCGTTATAATAGTGTAATAGTACACTATTGGCACCGTTAGAAATCCTCCGAACTTATGTAGGATTTTCTCTCCCTCTCTCTCTGATGTCCCCGCATGTCGACACACAGGACAGGATGACGAGTCTCTTGATTGTAGACGGAATCACGACTCACATGCTCCAGCCGGGTGCCGCCGACAAGAGCTACGACTTCCTGCCTTCCTTCTCGAGGGACGCGGGCGCCTTCGGTGACCAGCTACTCGAGGCTCGCCGGCGCCGCTTCCACAAGCTCCGGCGCCTCATGTACACCGACCCGGAGAAGATCAAGCGCCGCAGCGAGATGCTGCTGCCGGTCATGACAGTGAACGCCTACTACATGCCGGTCTTCAACGTGGTCGTCCTTTCCGGGACAATACTGCAGGCGAGTCACGGATGACGTCTCCACGAGTTTTCAGCACGTGTTAGGTGCTGTTTCCGCTGCTAAAAAGAAAAAAAGAAGCATTCGATATTTCGGCCTCTTTCCGAAAACATGTCAGTTATTTGTTTATTACTTAACAGTTCTTGTAATGCAGCAATGCAATATAGCTAAGCGAGTGTTAAAATGGGAAACACCTTGATCTCGAAGGTGACTCCATTTCAGTCTTGCGAGATCATGTTCGCGTCTGTCATGACATACTTCTTTAATTTTTTGTAAGGTCAAAGAATCGTAAAATGTACGCCAGAGCATGGACGAGGCCGTTCTGCAGGAGATGGTTATGTTGTATTTCTTTTAGAAACAACCGCCGCGAATGATGTATTGTGGTAACATTGTTAATTCTGGCAAGAATTGAGTCAGCGGCTTCTCTACAAGCAAAACGTTATTCAATGAGGAAAGGATGATAACATCACGTGATATGAAAAAAACTAACGAAACATCGATGAATTTATAGCTACTAACTTTCAAAGTACACGCCACTCTCATGGCGACTAGTTTTTTGCCCTTCTTGTCGACGGACGCTGCAAAGGAATAGTAGATTCGTTCTGAATCGACGGGACCGTGGGGATGCAGAACAGGTACAACTCGTCGCAGGAATGCTAAGGCTCGCGTCCGCGGTGTGCGCAAGCTCTTGTAGGCCGAAGATACGGTCGCAGGTCTCTGCTGGCGGACGCATGAAATGCTGATCTTGCTGGACGTTTCTGCTGGCCAAAGCAGCAAAAGCCGTGGCAATTGCGTGTTTGCAAAGTACGTTGAAGGTAGTTTATTCTCACTGCTTTCTGTCTTTCGAGTGCTTAAAAGGTAATCATTTATATTAAGGATAAATAAAGCGGGTCGACCCAGATTGACACATAAAATCAGTTGCCGAAAAAAAATGCCATCGCCAACGAGCGGGTAGGTTTACGGCAGCTGAACTTCCCAACCGGTACAGAAGACCTTTGATGACGAACCCAGCAAGTCACTGCAAATAATCAGAGGAGAACTTCAAGTTGATGAGCGTACCGCCTGACCCGTCGTTTACAAAACCAACTGGTACTAGCCTTAAATCATTGAAAGGGGGCAATTCTTGACCAACAAACTGGCAAATAATTCTGTACAATGATTTATGTACGAACAATTATGTACAATCTCGCGCTCAAAAAGTTCAAGCATTCCGAAAGCGAGCCATGCTTTGGGCGTTTTGCAGGCGAATTAGTGTCTGTGAGTTCAGAAACCCAACAAAATAAATGACTACCTGCTTGGTTCTAGCCCTATATGTCAGTTCTCACAAAATTGCAGACGAACTTTCAGTTGTCTGTGACGGCTTTAGGGTTTTCTACAGCAGGGTTACGTCATGCCACCAACATTTTATGCTGAAAGCCTCAGATGCAGTGTTTCGATGCACGTTGAAGGAAATGAGTTAGTAGACACTCACTCAGATGAACACTGAACATGTTGTGAAATAAGCATGCGAATTCAAGTATGAGTCTGCGCATGCGCACATTCCTTCGTCTACAAGCAGTCGTGATGACTTGACTGCTAAGATGTGCTGCCGAAGTATCCAGGCCTAAACCTTATGGACTGCGTGCAGAAACTTGGTGATAGTGAATCAAACAATGAACCTCGAACATCAGCGCTATTTCAAGGCAGCCATTGCAAACACAGTAGCACACACTCAAACGATTCGCCACATCAATGTTTACTAACGCTTTCTTGAACCGCATCATGACCGTCATTGATGTCTCTGATAGCTTAATAAAATAAACTATAGTAGCGCAGTCATTATGACTCTTGTAGGAAATCAGCTACGAACACAATGGCAACAAGTGCGAGTGTTCTACCTTTACTCGTGTGTTCGTTCTCGGTTGCCTGCCGCACCCTATTTCTTTCATATCCTCTGTTTATTAAGACTGTTTACATTCTACGAAAGTAATTCCCTTATTGCCGCTATTTAGACTTCCTGTATTTTCTCTCGTTTGCTACAAAATTCGCATATGAAACTGTGATTAGCAACACAGCAATATTGCTGGCTGGTGAGAGGTGCGGCTTCGACTGACTACTACATGCGGTTTGCCACAACCGAACTTGCGCGTTAAATTTAATCGATTATCTCCGAGGACAACACCGAAAGTTGGCGTGGAAATTCGTTTGGAAACTTTGAACGTATCGCATGCTCTTCGTACGGCGCAGTCGCCGTTCGCGATGGACGCTGATGTGCCGGCCATCAACTTCGGCAGCCTGGGCCGCGTCATCGGGCACGAGCTGTCCCACGCGTTCGACGCTACCTATTCGACACTTGACCAGCACGTGCAGCCGCTGACGCTCTACAGCCCGTCCTCGCGCAAGGAGTTCCTCACCCGCCTCGCCTGCCTTGCCAAACAGGTGATTTAGTTCACCGAGTAACACCTGAGTGAAATGGCGTTTCCTTAAACCTTCGGCTCACTTTTTAACGCGATAAGATGAAGTGTTGCAGGAAATACTATATTGGGGTACGGCCTCGGCGCCGGCCGTTTTGTGCGCGAAAGGTTATTCGGAACCACGGATACCGAACCACGCGGGCCCTTCGCATGGCGCAGAGGAGTTACTGAACTAATTGAATTTCTCAAAGTAAAATGCGTGAAAAAGTTGTAAAGTTCAACCTAAATACAACCAACAGACATGATAGCGTCGGATTGTAATCTGAATATACGAGAACACGTAATTCTGTGATGCGGAAACTCAAGCACACGCCCCTTTTCGAGTGTTGACACCATTCACAAAGTGCCGCACCCCGCTAGGTTCCTTGCGACACCAGCCAGATGGCGCTCGCCTCCGCGCATCCGTGGCAGCGGCACGTGGAGGTGAAGAAAGAAAAAAGCACGGAAAGCTTGCTTTCGTGCATAGCGTTCGCGACCAGCGCTTCCGGGTAAACATTACGGTTGCATAAGCTGCAGTTGTCGAGATGCGTGAGTAGCAGTCAGGGATCTTTGAATGCTTTCCGTTCCGCGCTTAAAGGCGAAGCTTAGGCGGCCTCCTGGTTTTCTTTTTTACCATTTGCATGTTCACTCATTCCCTGCACTTTCCCTAAAAACCCCTGCGTTCGCGATCGCTGCAGCAGATCAACGAGGCTTCGGGCAGTCAGACCCTGGGAAACAACTCCATCTCGGAGGCATTCGCCGACAACGCGGGCCTCGAGAAGGCTCAGCTGGCATTCAAGGCGCTGCTGCGCCAAGAGTCCGAGGTGAAGCTGGGTGGCGAAAGGCTGGCAGATTCATTGGGCTACACAGCGCAGCAGCTGTTCTTCGTCAGCGGCTGCTTAATGTTCTGCTCCGGCCAAGGCTACACGTTCAGTCAGAACGCCATCTACCCGCCCCCGTTCCTGCGCTGCAACGTGCCTGTGATGAACACGCGCGAATTCGGGGTCGCATTCGGCTGCGCCCAGGGCGCCCCAATGAATCCCATCATTCGATGCAACTTCCACTAATACATCTCCCCCAATCTATTTAACGCGTGACGGAACAGAGCTAATGAGCCCAAGTTAACGATAAGAGCCGATGTACGCACCACCGAAACCAAAGTAAGCATAATGGCTGTGCTGACGCATGAAAGTGTATGGCACGTTGTCACACGCTAACGCGAAAAACCAACAAGTTTCGGCCATGTTTCATTTCGACACATCGGTGCGCTGATGTTTCTGTCCACGTAGGGCATATGTACATAGAAATATTACTACAGGGAAGAAATGGCTATTCGGCTTTCCCTTTGGCGAAATGAACATCAATGCGCGCGCTATTAAAGCCTTCTTTTACGGTATTCCTTCCAGCTGTCATCTGGTAATGAACTGTACTTGAGTGACACCAAACGTGCGTTCTTCAAAAAGCTTGATCAGTTGCATATTTACCTGTTTTGTGCTTGTGTGCGTGTGTGCGCGTGTGCGTGTGTTCGTGTGTGTGTGTGTTCGTGTATGTGTGTCTGTGTCTTTATTAACCGCAAAGCCTTCTTGCGGCAAACCAGTGGCCCAACGTGTTTACAAGCTTGGGCCAGCAGGCTTGTGCTCATGGACGTGCTGCCGTTGCGGTCTTTCCATCGTCGTCATTCCACCTTTGCCATTCGACTCTCGTCATTGCGTCATCGTCATTAACGTCGTGCACCATTGTGGTCCCGCCGTCTTCGTACCATCTCATCATTTCAGAAACCTCATTGCACTGTCATCATGCGATCGTCATCTACCGCCTTCGTCAATCCATCGACGTAATCCCGCCATAATTTCATCGCAACCATCCTGTCGTCATTGAATCGTGATTATGTCGCGTTTCCATGTCATCGTTGTCGTACAGTTTTCATCATAGAGTCGTTGTATACGGTCGTTCATGCATTCGCGGCCATTCTGTCGTCCTGACGCCGTTGTGGTGATTCAATCATCGTCATTCCAGCATAGTCATCCAAATCTCGGCCTACCACCATTGTTGTAGGCCGGCATCGTCACACAACTGTCATCCTACAGTCGTCGCGCCATCATCCTTATACACACGTCGTCACCCTACTGTCGCTTTGCAGTCATCTGTCTCCTTGCAGATCCTCTATAAAGGCGTTTTCAGCAATATGGTGTGTCCCTACATTGCTTTTATGTCAGTCGCACTAACATCGACAGTCTTGGTGACATAGAGTCTACCAGAATTCTTATTTTACTGTCGCGAACATTTGTTGCACTCACTATGCCACTCACTCTTTGTTCTCGCCTGTTCTGTTCTCACTAATGTTTCTTTATTCAGAACTGCTCGGTTAGTCCGCCATTATATTGCTACAGTATGGAGATACCTTATTGTTTAAGGCATTCAAGCTGTGCTGCCTGGTTCAGAGTGCACACAAAACAACGTCAAACGCGTGGAACCGCTCTTTTACATGCGGCTAAATAGTGCGAAGACGGAACACTGAAATAGGGGCATGTGTTAATGGCGTGCAGCTTGCTATAGCTTGACGTCTTTATTTTTTTCTTGGTTGCTGCAACCGATGCACACCATGTATGTAAGGTCATAGGGGCGGCACTAAAATCACATGTCTGTTGGTGTGTTTTCTGTCACTCTTGCTGTGTTCTGTCTTTGCGCTGTTCAGCACATGCAGTCGTGAACCAACCAGCCCAAATTCATACCACGGCTATGTCAGCTGGCATGCCCCCAGGCAAACTAGAATTGCATCACTTTATCCCCAAGTGCCTCGTAGTGCATGCTTCTGAGAGAAAAAAAAACGAAATGAAAGCGCCTCTTTGGCAACGCTTTTCTTGGTGCGCAAGGGGGGAGGCACAATCCCGCTGGTCGTCCGCTATGCGCTCGACAAGGCCGCGACTTTTTTGGCAGGCGCCAGAGTAAGCGAACACGAGCTGCAGCTCGCTGTTGCAGTCTGTCTTGTTCTAACAGCTGTCATTTTCAGCCTCTACTTTCTTGCAGTAGCAATTTGCTTTTGAGTGTATGATTGTTCAAGTATTAACTAAGTGCCAGCAGCACCAACAATGCTTCTTAGATACTTACCCTACTCTGTTCCAGGCACGTACCCAAGGGGGGGCCCGGGGGGGCCCGCCCCCCCCCCCCCGAAATCAAGTGGCATACCCCCCCCCCCTCCCCACCCACGCCACCATTCCTCACACATTCCTAAAGCGCCGCCAGATCAATGTTGAGACTTGGCAGCTGTTCATCGGTCAGCATTATGCGGCCTTTTTCACTCCTTTTAGATGGCGGTAGTTATCGGCATCTCTTGTAATGTGAAGGACAGCTTTCTCATAGATTCCGCACCCGCGCGATTAACACGAGATGCGTTCAGTTGTCACCATCTATTCAACCATCACGCGCATAGCTGTTGCTTTTGTTAGTTCAACCATCTTTGTTTAGGCTGATCCTGGGACCAGGAGAGGGATGCGGCTGTTACTCAGCTGGTCTGTACTCTCACGGAACGAGTTGCGACCGGAGAAAACGCCAATTGCGTTCAACTTATCCCTTTGCTTCATAATTTTGTTGAGTTACGGCTCGCCGCGACGCTGGCAGATGCCCGGAACCATATACACGTAATATGGGTTAGATAAGGTGGGAAATAAAATAATGTGAAAAAGCGTCCATCATGAAAACCTGCAATAACCCTTAAACCCATAGGCAAGATGACTGTCGCCCGTTACCTCGTCTGTTTTTTCGCTAACTGTATAGCACTTTTCGCGCAAAATTGGCAACTGGAAACAAAAATCGCGAGGAGTTGAGAAATTAAGCGATCTACTAAGGGAGAGAGCCAAGGCAACAACCAAACTGCAAGCAAAAGCGAATAATAAAAAAGTTAACCGTTGTTTATGAGAATATTTACGGATCAACATCTTTTTATTTAAGAAGGAAGTAGGGAAAACACCGCCGGAAGTGGACGACAATTACTTGTTTTGAATGACGCTTCTACAGTTATCGGTCGAACCGCCTCACGTAGCCACTTCTCTGCTCTGCTTATGTGGGTATTTTTCTAACCTTTCGCGGTGAGCGCAGTACGTCTAGAATCGCAGAGTCCTGCGCTCTACGCGGTTGTATGGGACTGGCGGCCGCACAGCGTTAAGCAATTCGCGGAACTGTCAAAACTGATCAACATGGTGAAAATAACTGATATTCGAAACTATAACATGAGAAAGACTGAAGAAGCCGTAAGGAATGAACGCAGCCTGAAATCAGTAAAAAAGAAACCTGGCATAGGACAAACCATGATGTATGCACTAAAAGATAAGAAGGATAATATCATCAGCAATCTTGAAGATATAGTAAAAGCAGCGGAAAAATTCTAAGCTGACCTGTATACAGTACCCAGAGGAGTCACGATACCTCACTTATAAACAGTAGTGAACAGGATACAGAAATTCTCCTATAACTAGCGATGAGGTCAGAAGGGCCCTGCAAGACATGAAACGATGAAGAGCGGGAGGAGAAGGTGGAATAACAGTTGATTTAATCAAAGATGGAGAACTCATAATACTTGGAAAACTGGCGGATCTTTATACGAAGTGTCTATCGACTGCATGGGTCCCAGAAAACTGGAAGAATGCAGACATTATACTAATCCACAAAAGAGGAGACGTTAAAGAATCGAAAAATTATGGGACCATTAGCTTGCTCGCAGTATTATATAAAATATTTACCAAAATAATCTCCAATAGAATAAGGGCAACACTGGATTTTGTCAACCAAGGGAACAGGCTGGCTTCAGGAAGAGATACTTTACAATGGATCACATCCATGTCATCAATCGGGTTATCGCGAAATCAGCAGATTACAATAAGCCTCTCTGTGTGGCTTATATTGATTACGAAAAGGCATTTGATTCAGCAGAGATACCAGCAATCATAGAGGCACTACGTAATCAAGGAGTACAGAACGCTTACGTAAAAAGCTTGGAAAGTATTGCTACATGCGTGTGGTATTTGTTTGTTTGAACGAGGCGCATAGGCGCCATCACTCTAGAAAAGAGGAGGAAGAACGAACTGGGCTCGCGCTGTGAATCTAACCGGTCAGCGCTGCAACCGTTGTTGTAAATATATTCTGTAAATAGTTTCTCGTCTTACTGACTCGTCCTTCGCGTAAGAATATCTACAGAGGTTCTACAGCTACCTTAATTCTACAGAAGAAAAGCATGGAGATACCTATACAGAAAGGGGTCAGACAGGGAGACACAATTTCTCCAAAGCTATTCACTGCGTGCTTAGAAGAATTCAAGCTATTAAACTGGAAAGGCTTAGGAGTAAAGATCGACGGCAGATATCTCAGCAACCTTCGGTTGGCCGATGACATTGTTCTATTCAACAACAATGTAGACGAGTTACAACAAATGAATGGAGACCCTAACAGAGAGAGTGTAAGAGTGGGGCTGAATATTAATATGCAGATGATGAAGATAATGATAAATAGCTGAGCAAAGAAACAAGAGATCAGGATCGCCAGTCGGCCACTAGAGACTGTGAAGGAGTATGTTTACCTAGGTCAATTAATCACAGGGAACCCTGATCATGAGAAGGAAATTCACAGAAGAATAAAATAGGTTGGATCGCATACGGCAGACATTGCCAGCTCCTGACTGGAAGCTTACCGTTATTATTGAAAAGTAAGGTGTGCAATCAGTGCATTTTGCCAGTGCTGACATATGGGGCAGAGACTTGAGAGCAAGTTAAGGACCGCGCAAAGAGCGATCGAACGAAGATTGCTAGGCATAGCGTTAAGAGAGAGAAAGAGAGCGGTTTGGATCAGAGAGGGAACGGGTATAGACGATATTCTAATTGACATCAAGAGGAAAAAATGTAGCTGGGCAGGTCATGTAATGCGCTGGTTAGATAACCGTTGGACCATTAGGGTTACAGAATGGGTACCAAGAGAAGGGAAACGCAATCGAGGACGACAAAACACTAGGTGGAGCGATGAAATTAGGAAGTTCGTGGGCGCTAGTTGGAATCGGTTGGCGCAGGACAGGGGTAATTGGAGATCGCAGGGAGAGAGGCCTTCGTCCTGGAGTGGACATAAAACAGGCTGATGATGATGATGATGATGGAGGTGGTGGGCCCCCCCCCCCCCCCGAAAAAAAAATCCTGGGAACGTGCCTGCTCTGTTCTATATATAGAGAGAGCAAGCACCCCATAGCGCGCGGCTATTGCGTTTCGGGAGGACAAATATAGGTAGAGAAATGTGCGTTATTTGCGTTTTATTCGAAAATGCTGTACCAGCAAGAGATTCAATACACAAAGCAACATTACAGAGGTGAGTATCTCGTATAATTACAGTACAACCCCAACATTCTATAGGCGCATCAGCACACAACAAAGATTCTTACATTTTGGGAATTGCAAAAGTATTTCTTTTTTATTTTGTTTTGAATGGGACAAACGTACAAAATCAAATCGTTTGTCACAGCATACTTTTGTGAATATTTATGCAAAAAGTATTACTAAACAAGGCTGGTTGAAAGGCTGAATACACAACATTTCGCATAACCAGACACAGACGAGGCACAAATTCAGGGGAGGTGGAGTTATCTCCACTCAGGCTGTGCTCTGAAAAAAAATGGATGTAACAAGTTATATGCTCACACACAACATAACTGCTCGAACAAATTTAAACGCTTGTTTCCAGAAAAGAGCGCTCAAGGGGTGTCTGAAGATACCGATCACATCCTCAGGGCCTACCTATGTTGATCCATGAATGTCTCATTCACTTGTAAATAAGGCACTAAAGGATACTTGCTTCGCCCTTTTATTTACGCCCTGTATTCTTTGTTCTGCCGAATGCCTATTAGAGAGAGACTAGCTTTCAAAAGTTGTAAGCCACTGGTAAACTGCCTGAGCATTTCCTACACCACGAGAATTCCTGTTGCGCCAAAAAAAAAAATTGTGGGGCCTTACGTGCCAAAACCACTTTCTGATTATGAGGCACACCATATTAGAGGACTCCGGAAATTTCGGCCACCTGGAGTTCTTAAACGTGCCCCTAAATCTAAGTACACGAGCGTTTTTGCCCCCATCAAAATGCGGCCGCCATGGCCAGGATTCGATCCCGCGACCTCGTGCTCAGTAGCCCAACACCAGAGCCACTGAGCAACCACGACGGGTCCTGTTTCGCAAAGGGGCACAAAACTTTGCGGGAACATTGGAGAGCGTGGCTCGCTGCGCGCCGACGTGTAAGCACCTTCACACGCAATGCGTGGCAGCGCGACTTGCCGTGCAGGTAAATTTGCCGGTTCCCAGCAAAATATCTTTAACTGCTTAGTTCTCAGTTAACAACCGCGAACAACACAGATGATTATCCGATAAGGAATAATGCACAAGCATGCTGTTTCTTGGCGGCACACAAAAAAAGATTTGCTTAGCGACGGCCAATTCGCCCGGTGCCGTAGCAGACAATGTGGAATAAACAGCGTGTGCAGTAGTTTTGCCCCTCCGCAGTGCTTCTTCGATTGGTTTCTGCTTCAGGCGGCTTCCAATGGTTAACCAAGAACAGGGAAGCACAATGTCTTCTAACGCAACAACCTCGTCCGCGCATCACACATTTGCTCATCTTCAGGAAAGATAAATTATTGGTTTTTGAGTCATGGATAAAGGGAACAGCAGACGCCGAGACATAGCGAAGCGCAGTTTCCATCAGCAGATTAGGTACCACTCCCTTGGCTCGTGTGGGGTTGTCGATACTTAGCCTCAATGCATTTGCCCAGCACAGCCAAATGTACCGCTACGGAAGACCCTTCCTTTCCTCTTATAGCCGTTTCGACTAGGTCAGCGCTTATTCGCTACACAATGAGTGAATAAAAAAGTGGCTGGGGTTAAACGTGGCTTGAACCTATTTATACGAGCGAAAGCTCTGTTAAGCATGGTTAGACCTGGTTTTGCATCTTTTAATCTTTTGCTGCACATCGAAGGCTTGTCTCCGTCATACCTGCGTGTCTTCTCCAGTCGAGATTCTCGCTCTTCATCTGTCTCAGTCGCTAATTTAGCATGCTTCATCTTCGGTGCTTTTACCCGGCGAGCTATACCCGCAGGGTGCTCAGACTCAGCCTGGCGCCTGCGCCGAAGAAGTGACGCGCTTTCACCGGCGCGTGGTTCATCCATGTCGAGACTTGCGACCAAGCGCTGGTGAAGTGGCCGTTAAGCCCTCGCCTATTGACGTGGTACACGGCGGCGAGGCTCGGGCGAGCGCAGTGGCGACGCCTCTCCGCAGCGAATCACGTGACGTAATGGTCACATCTTGACACTTCGGCACCATCGGCTGAAGGTAAAAAGCGCGCCGAGATTGAACTTGGGAGTTGTACCTCGAGGAGCAGAACTTTCGCTCTAAAATCGCACTTACCTTTCAGTTTCTCGGAAGCAGAAAAACGCGGCTCCGCCATCCCTGCCCGTCAAGGACAAACAGAGCCCAGCAGAACGCCTTGGAACCTTTCTTTCATTTCGTTCGCTTTGCTGGATCACTGCGCGATACAGAAACAAAACTTTGCAGCGCGCAGTAGAGGTCGAAGGCGTGCACGTGTGCGGAGTGCACCAGGAGCAGACGAAGATAATTGCAGCGGAAGCGATAAAAGCAAATGCACCGCCCGTTCGCGCAATGAATGAAGTGACCAAATACATGAAACTGCGCCAGAAAGAGATGAAAAGAATACGAGAAAACACTTTTTGTCAACACACAGTTCCGTGGTTTTATTGTAATTACTCGTAAGATAGAGCCAAATATTTAAATGTATTTCATTTTCCGTCGGCCACGAGAAACATGGCTACGCTATTTGCCAGATAACGAAACTATAGCCCAGCTGTCCACCCAAAGTTCACGCCATGCTGAACGCCTGTACTAACAACCGTCGACGTCACTGCATTTGTTATCTAGCCGGCGCCGCCAAAAACCCTCCCCACAATAAAAATCTGTCTGTGCCACTATGCCTCAGTCTATAGACCAGAAAATTGCTGTTCTAAGGAGCAGCCATCACACGCACGGAATAGCGGGACACAGCGGGAAGTACTGACAACAACCGCGATAATACTCGGCCATTTGTTATAGCAAGCTTGCCTCCAGTGCTGGTGGCTCTTCGTAGTTCTGGCGCCCGAGTTTTAGCCGAGCGCGGGCTACCACGACAACTGGCGAAGGGGTCCGAACGGGCGAACGAGAGGGAAATATTCTGGGGAGGAATTCACTAAGGCAAACTTACGAACAAATTTTGACATACAAAAGATCTTACGAAAAGGCGTATTCTGAAAGTTAAAGCTGTTCGCAAGATCAGCAAGCTTCCGATGCCCGCCGCTGCAAAGACGAGCGTTGTAGTCGAAAGAAAAAAAAGCGTCTATATAATGACAGCGGAGGTGCGAACTTCAGTATTCGCGTCAATAGTAAGCGGAAGTCGATTCACAAAACCTAAACAGCCAGTGCCGACATCAGAAATTTCTACTATAGGCGCGTAGCAGTCTGACGAACGTAATTGTCTATCTGCGCCGCTTGAGCTGATACGAGTAAGCGTTGGAACCCGCTGTAGCGGCCGATTGGCCAGAGGCCACAACTGATAGCCGAGGATGGGGCGCACTTACATCTTTGTGGTGAGCTGTGATTTCTCTTCTCAAATGGCATTCAACACTTTTAGTGCATAACTGTATTGGACGCGCGCTACTGCGGAAAGCACTAACACTGAAGTGGTGCTGAGAACTCCTGATAGGCTGTCTCTCTTTATGCGTGCAATAGGCCGATTTTTCATACTCCTCTCGACAATATATTGGATGGTAGCAAAAAGAAGCGTGGCAACCGTCCCTTGAACCATCACGTTTGTAATTCATGTCTTTTGAACACTTCTACCTGTGTCTTTTTTTTTTCTAGGCAGCTTTCTCTCGCTCATAGAGAATATCTTATTATGTTTCCCGACGCTTTTTAGGCTATAATCGTCCACGCGCGACGAGGCAATACCAGCAAAAAGAAGGAAACACCTAAACGTTTCAAATTATAAGAACATATTCCTTTCGTACAATTCTCTGTCGATTTTCTTACTGTTAGCCTCAGTACTTTATTATATTGCTCATAGCTTTATTTCAGTAGTAAGTCCAATCGACGAAGTGTCAATGCTCACGGTTTTGCTCATCCTGTGACCTATACTGTGTGGGCGTATGGATGCGAACGACGGAAGGCAATCCTCTTTATGGTATGTAGCGGGAGGTCAAATGCGATGATACACTGAAAATGAAATGGTGAATAACTTCACCTGCCACCATTGACACAGTAATTGTGTGGACTCCTGATACAAGAGTGATCCTTTAAAATAAAATACACCTCACAAACGGAGCCAATAATTGTCGCATGAGTCCACACACACCCCCGCGCGCACGCACACATGCACACGCATTCGAACATAGACGCATATTTATATATATAACCACACTCACGCGTGTCACTGGAGACACTTTGTTTTCAGTTTAAAAGGAAAGGCGCAGAGTAACGCTCATGAAGACGCCACTACTTTTTTTTTCTTTTGCATGCGTAAAGACAGTAAGAGGCAACAGGCCGTGTGAAGAGCGGGCGACAAAGAAACGCGAGAGCAGGCGGCAGCCATTGTCGTCTGATTGGCTGGACATGCTTATTTTAAGCCCCAGACTAAAATCAGTCCTGCGAGAAATAACGTCACTCACGCCTTTCAATCACTTCGTGCGGTGTTCTTTCTATCTTTATCTCCTCTCTCTTAATGAGCCCACCATAGTCATTTGTGAATTCAGCGCAAAAATTTTCTTCCAGCTGGTGACGGTCTTACGATGCTCCGCCCCTGCTATGCAGTAGTCAGGTCAGCATCACGGAAGAAAAATCCAGGCACATTGGCCTGGTATCGCGAAGTGAACGATGTGAAGTGCGCGCAACGATAAGCGCTGTCACTAAAACGCGTCACATTAGCTATATCAGCGTTTGCAGCGCTCAAATTACCTTCACTTGTCTGCTCTCCCAGCGACGCACATTCCGATCGCTTCATTCAGCACGCTTGGACGAAGTTACGACATTTGCGTGTAATTAGCTTGCAAGTGCATATCGTATGGATTATACTGAAGGACTGAACGAACTTCACATCAAAGCCGTGGTTACTGCAACATTTGGCTGACAACTAAAAAACCATATCACGCATGTGTAAATTGCAGATTTATGTTCAGCTACAGCGCACGCATCCGCAACTCCTCAGGCTTCGACTCTGCCTCATCGATAGTACCGGCTTCACATGTTTTAATTATACTTATCGAGACACAATCGCTGCAATAATATTAACTGCATGCTTAAAAGAAAAAGTCAACTTGTTATACTGGGAGGATTAGTAGCGACGATCAACGATGAATATCTCAACAAGCTTCAGCTTGCCGATGACATGGTTGGTTCAGCAACCCTGGAGACGCATAGCAACAATTTATTGAATAGCCTAACCGAAAAAGTGTCAGGGTAGGTAGAAGATTACCATGCAGAAGTCAAAGGTAATGTGCAATAATCTGTGAAGCGAAAAAGAATTCCTGATCGGCAGTCAACCTCTAGAGCATGTTCAGGAGTAATTGTCCCTATGTCAAATACTCACAGGGAGCCCTGATTATCAGAAAAAAAAATGGCAGAAGAGTGAATATGGGTCGGAGCGCCTACGGCCGATATTACCAAATAATGGCCGGGAGCTCAGTGCGGTCGTCGAAAAGAAAAGGGCACAATCATTGCATTCTAAGGGGCAGAAAATTGGAGGTTAGCAATAAGCTAAAGAAGAAGTTAAGGATCGCGCAAAGAACGATGGAACGGCAAATGTTAGGCGCCACATCAAGAAACATGAGAGCGGCGTGCAGTAGAAACCAAACGCGCATAGCCTGTATTCTAGCTGACTATTTATGATAAAGAATTCATCCACGATTACGATACTGCCTGACGCGAAATTTGACCGCAGCTCTATGCGTGTTTTCATTTCGGGATATGTTAGCTGGGGCGGAGAATCTATTTCGTGCCGCTCAATGCAAACGCAGCAAAGTGCGGCGCGACTGCCTCGCTAATAAGGAAATCGCGAGAGGCAACGCGTGTGTGACGCGTGGGCGCGATTCAGAGCAGCCGCCGCAGACAGACCTCCGTCATGCAGCGCTTTGTTTTCATGTACGGTATCGGTGGACGCACTCGCCGCATGTCATCGGTGAACAAACGACGGCTCACTACTCCGGCACCATCTCGTAGCGGTCGTCGCCGCTGAGCCCGTCTGGCGCGGCCACTACGCTTTCCTTCTCATCCTTTCTCTGTTTTCCGCCTCGTGGTTTCGCTACCCCCTTCTCCGCTTTTCCCCTCCCACCTTCTTCGCTATCGCTATTTTTCACCCCTCGCTGCACTCCCCGTTCGCTCTTTCATCCTCCATTGTGCCCTTTCGCTCGGTTACGCCGAGATGCCTTTGAAATAAAACTTGAGTAAAAGTTGAGGAGCGCTCAAACAAGCGATGAAAGAAAAAAATGTTAGGCCTACGTTTAAGAGACAGAAAGAGAGCGGTGTGGATCAGAGAGCAAAGGGGTGTAGTGGTAGCTGAAATTAACAGAAAACTTGGAGCTGGGCAGGCCACGTAATTCGCAGGGCAGATAATCGGTGGTCCACTTGAAATACATTGTGGGTGTAGGGGAAAAGAAGCGCTGTCGGGGACGGCAGAAAATTATTTGGGGCAATGAAATAAGGAAATTTGCAGGCACAATTTTTATCCCCTAGCATAGATCAGGAGTAAGAGATTATTGGGAGAGGCCTTTGTCATACAATAAATATTCAATGAACATAAAAATTGGCTCATAAAGTTCTACAAGATCACAATTTGCCCGGAATTTTAGCGCACTGTTGCTCTTGAGCCACAGTTTGCTCCACACGGTGAGTCCGCATTCGTATGTTCACAGAGCAATATCTGTCGCCGCTTGGATACCACCACTCAGACGTTGTCCTCATAATACATGCGCAGTGGCTGCTCCTAACAAAATGCAAAATCGAATACTTCGGCAGATCTAATCTTAAACCAGCCAAACTGTTGAACCGTTACGGCTTCGTGTTTGGTGCTGTGCAGTATTCTGACGTGTACTTTGACGTAAGTTCTCATTAGGATAGTAAATTGATGGCGACGTTGGCGTTAATAATTACGGTTGTATTGACTGACTACCCATGATTTATATGAGGTGCCACCTGCCAACGTACTTAGGGGCTGCAGGCCTTGACGCCATTAATGTATGACTTATTGGTGGTCTCCAAAATTGAAGTGTACGCGCCTTTGTGCATTTCGCCTATGTCGTAATGCAGCCGCCTGAACCTGCAAAACTCTTGACCTGGTCCGAGGCACAATCGTGTTTTCTCAGCTGAGAAGAAACGAACAAGAAGCGATGAATGGTGATACGACGTCAAAGTGTTATAGGCAGTGAAGCTTGCACGTGCTGATTTACGTAGCTGAGTTTTCTGTCCTAATTTTGAGAGTGTCGGTAGCCACGGTTTCTTCCCGCATTTCTCTTTTACAGCAGCTTCCATAGCTCTCCGTGCCTTCAATAGGGATCATATGCGAAGGCAGGGCGCGTTTCGTCGTCCGTTGGCGCTCGGCGGCCTCATCGACCAGCACCTTCGGCGGTACCGGCTGTCGAGGGAGCTGATAATGAGCCTATGCGCGGCATTACAACTTCACGTGCAACCGTTTCAAGCGTGATCCCATACCATACCGATGAACATACTGGCGCTGGTCACCCTGCCTTGAGGCCATATGAACTTTATAATATGCAGCTTTCTATTTTCCGCTTCCGTAATTAGCATCGAAATAGAGACATTTAGTCGCTTTGTAATATGGTCACGAAGCTGATGCCGCTACAGGTGGGGTTAGCCTTCAATACATGGCCAGCAACTGCTTCGCTGAGCGTGTTTTCCTGCGCCAAATATGCCGCAATCTGTTCATAAGTTCTATGTTGCGCAGAACTATTAGAACAATGAGTAACACTGCCCCTGCAATTCTTTGGACGGTGGTGGGGTGAACGGGCGAGCGTGGTAGCGACAGTCGGCGCTCGAGCAGACGCCCGGAAAAGGGAAGCTGTCGAATAAAGGTGTAAGAATATAGAATATAGCCGTAAGAATATAGCCGCAGCTACAGATGCATGATGTGTGATCATGCGATCAACAGACCATGCTTCTTCCCTTTCTTGGCGTTGAATCTCAGTTTTGCTTACTCCTGGCTCGCATACGATGCCGTAAGTTAAATGCGATGCCGGTTCAGATTCACGCTTATCTTAGCGTAAAAAATTTTTGCTAAGATAATGCGTATGAACAGTGTATCTTAGTGAATTACGCCCCTGGTTTACAATCAGTGTCGCCAAGGCCACTGTCCTTTAAGATAGGAGTAACAATGGACGGGTTTGCTGAAGGCTATACTTGTGTGCTAGTTGGTTTGTACGGTCCTTTATGCTTTGATCTCCTGGCCTGTGCTCCTTCTCTCAGTCTCTGTCTACTAGGGCGAGCTTGTAGAGTGCCCCATCGGGAGCGTATGCAATGGTAGGCACAGCAATCCGGAGGGCACTGGCGTCTTCTGTTACTGTAAACAAAGTTCTATTACAGCTCCTATGTTGCCACAACATGATTACGTCAACTACGGCCACCACGTCATTTTACGTAAGGTATTCGATTAATGATATTTCTGAATCAAATTGAATACGAATATTCGAAAATACCAACCCCGAAAAATTAAAATTATTGCTTCAATATTTGATACGAGCATGTAATGGCGTTTAACATTAGACGTCTGGTCCACTAGAGCTCGCAATGTAAGCAACTGCTTTCAGTTATCGGGGAAACATAGCGATGGCAAGCATGAACCACGCGAACACGTCACCAGACATCCTCACAGCCTCTTCTTTAAGACGAAGGAGAGAGGTGGGAGAAAGTCCGTTGAACCGAAACTAATATGTGGATCCCATGCACTGTGGGAATCGATATAAGCGAAGCTTTGCATGCTGTTTGCTTTCATTGACGATATTTAGCGTGATGTTGGGGGTGAATGCGCAATTTCTCCAGCGTTTAGTCCAATAGGACAGTGGGGAGTTGATGTTGAACGTTATCTTGCGTGCACCGCTACTGCTTCTCTGCGTAGTCCACAGACCACACATTGAGACGTGTTTGCTTAAGGCGTTGTTCTGCGTCATTGCTAAACCTTTGAGAGGGTTGAGCACCATCATTGCCTCGCGTGGCACATCACATTGTGGTAGACGTGTACAGAAGAACATTTCCTCCACAACAGCTGGTCAGCGAGGGAACTGCTCTTGCGCGTTCCGCTGCTGGTAAGGAGCGTTCGGACGTTTGATATACGGACGCGGCAGGGCAGCATGCTTCACCACAACGGCTACCGTCAGGGACGCCAGCTCCAAGCGCTCTCTTCAAGCTATCGACAACTGTAATGTTTACACTATCACAGACCAGCCCGCGACCCCACAGCCCAACATCTGCGTTTTGTCGCACAGGAAAGTAAGTGCCGCACATGCCATACGCGCAAACTGTGAAATGCTGCAGTGGCGGCGCCGGCCGGGGTGGATGAACGAATGGATGCTATGCTTTGGAACCCTTTGGTGCCCTTTGGGTCGCGCCACCAAGCTCTTATTAATATAGTACTAATCTCCTACCTGTGTTAATAAAAGAAAAGAAAGAAAACTCGAACAATTCCCATCACCAACCTTTCTGAACTCCTATAAGTAACTTCGTTTTTGTACGCATCCGTTGTTTGTCATTTGCCTATTTTCTTCCACCAATCTTCCGATCGCCTCTTACGAATCTCTAATGCGGACATGTTTACTTTCTCCTTGCTCTCGCTGAACGCAAGAGCTTCATGCAGGCCAGAGGTGCCTAAATCGACCGAAAAGCAGGTATCTTCACAGTCTAATAAAACATGCTCCATCATTTCCTTACCTTTACCGCAACTGTAGTGAAACGGGACATTTTTGTGTTGGCAAATGTGAGGCGCTTCTTGTGAAGCTTTAGAAGCGACTGCCGTCAGTGGCGCTCGGATGGCTGGCGCGAGATGCTGCGGCAAGGAAACGGCTACAGCTCGGTACAGCTCCGCAAGCATTTTCCCTTTCTTCCTGCGATCCAGCGCACGTGAAAATCATGCAGCTACGTGGCGTTCGTTTCAGAATTATTACAGAAGGTACGTTCCCTTGTTATTTTCGGCAAGGTGAATCGCACGAGTAAAGAATTTAGTGGACAGTTTTCAGCTTCGCTCGGGAGATAGGAGTAACATGGAAGCAAAATTGCGCACGACTTTTCGTGAAATTACGTTCGGCACATTTTCTTTTTTTTTGTAAAATTCCTTCGGTTTTCTACCGTGGTTTTACATGCCGCGATCACGTACCGAACGCTTGCCGAGGCTGCGCCGTGAATGAGCGGGAGTATCACGTGCAGCAGCATCGTCCTGGCAGCGCAGGCACGTCGTACTTTCCCAGCGCAGCCTCGAGAGAGTGAATCGGAAACGGAATTTTTCCGAATATGTCTCGTGGTTTCCTAGAGCACCAGAGCTTCAAAGCACTATTTTTCGACACGATTGTCTATTTTTTTGCATTACGGTGCCCTGACTGGCTAGTCCTTTGACCAGAGCCGAAATCTGCACCCCATTTGTTAGTCTTCTGCTGTTAAGAGCGTTCCATTTGAGAGGCTAGATAGCTATTCCCTTTTACCTACACTTTCTACACTGATGTAGCAGTACAGAGATTCTTGCCGTTGGTTTACTTGTGAACAATATCCGCACAACTACACTGCTGTAGAAAAATTAATAGCCCTGTTATGTAGTGATTTCAGCACTTAGAGCCCCACTTTATTTTAACGAAGAGAATAGTTTTTATGAAAGGACAGGCTATAGTGAATTTTCACAATAAGTGTTAATATGATAAAACAAATAATTACGTCCACAACATTTGATATGACGTTTACTCGGTTTGCCACTCTAAATACAAAATTATTTCTTTTCTGAAACCTCAAGACAGCGGTGTGACAATGAACAAATGAAATAAAATGTTCAACTGAGATAGCTTGCTAGGTAGCACTAGTACCATTTATCACAAGGAAAATATATAACAGACAGTCTACTTTTCACGTATTGAAGCAGAAATACCAGGAACGTTTAGGAACCATTTTAACACACACATATACTTAAAAGAAATTTTACACAAGTACCACTTTCTCACACAACAGCAGAAAGGAATTTGAAAAACCCAGACATGGTATTAAATAAAGCTTGCCTCCTCACGATAGCCTTGTCACATTGAATAAACAAACATGGTCCTCCTGCACATACGTCAACACCAAAATGAGGTTGAGGGCAGTCTATGTAGAGCGGCTGAACTTCAGGTATTTCGCTGTATCACGCTTCTGCACTTTGGATCGGCTGAGCCATATTACAGAGAGGGGCAACCGAGTGGTAACGAAACATTCAACTATTTTAGCTTTAAGTAGTTCAGCACGATCAGCACATCCAACACTGTCGACCAAGCTCGCTTCGCGCTCATCGTGACGAGACAGCCACACTTTCTTGTCCGATCCAGACGTAGGGAACACCGCGGCGCTTTCTCTCTGATCTTCGTTTCACCACAGCGTTGGACAGGTATGCAGGCAAGTCCGGTAAAAGCGTTGCCACCGCATCTAAAGCAAGAACGGGTCTTCCTCTAGGAATTTTTACTTCATATTCTTATATTGTAACGCGGACACAGACAGAGACTAGAAGCAGACAGGATGAGCGCTAACTCACAACTAAATCTTTATTAAAACTATCAACATATATATAAGGGATATATACATTGATTGTTTTAATCTCAAGTAGTGTCTTTTGTTGTTTGGGTATTCGGCTTCCTTACCTCTTGATATGTTTAACTTATAGTCTTTAGACCTCGTCATGTTCATAAGCTGCGGTATTTGCAATCAATTATATATATATGTTGATAGATTCAATAAAATTTAGTTGAGAATTAGCAGTCGTGCTGTCTGCGTCTAGTGTCTGTCTGTGTCACTTCACACTAAAATTCGAGAATATGTTACCGTACCAACTCTCCAGACTTTCTAGCCTTTTGAATTCGTACTTCCTTGCCACCGGTCACATGCCCGCAATCGCGAACAAATGTTCTGCAAATATGCTTCTCGCAAACCGCGGATGTGCCGGCTAGTGATTTGTCCTTACGTTTGAAGTTCTTATGTCCTTGCGACGGTGTTCGTCGTTTGGCGCCGAAGACAACGAAATTATTGGTCCGTGTTCTGCGCAATGGACAGCCTGTCCGGCAACCTGGTGCGATTCAGTGGGTGTAAAACTTCCCCTTCTTGTCCATTACCCTATCGAGAGCTTCATTTCCTTCCGGCACACAAAAATAGGAGAGAATAATAGGAGGCCCCAGCTCAAGCGTACACTCACAGTGGCCACTCGAGGGTTGAGCTACGCCGGCCTACGCCAAATCTTCCCTTTCTGCGCGCTTTCCCCTCCCGTAAGCACAGCAGCGCCACACGAGGTCGACAGCTTTCCCCGTTACAGCGCTTCCCAAAGACACCCGCTTCGTTCTCGCCACTATGAAAACCGCCGAGAACACTGTACCGCAGAAGGCACATGGTTCTCCTTCCTTATTGTGTCTCGCTTTATAAGTGCGAGGTCTAAAGCATCCTGATCTCTCATCTAAAAGCAATGAGCTTCCCTTTGAGTTATCATGTCTTGTTTCTTTCCTGATTTCGTTTTTTTTTTCTCTTAAGTAGTTACAGCAGGTTCCTTTTCCATTGCCGTCACCCACGAGATTATCTCAGTCTGATATTCCATTTGACGTTCTTTGTTGCTGTGTTGCTCCCCATACCAGTTCCATACCTGCTGGTAAGCTTCCTATTTCTTTTCCTCCGCCATTGATCAATGTTTTTCCTGTACAAATATCTAAACACTCCCCCAGCCCGTTTACTTTCTTCCATATTCCTCAGTAGTTCTTCCGTAATATATTTTACTCTGAGTTTCCTTCAGTTCAAAACTTGTCCATCCCATATCACTCTGCACAGTTTCATTTGTAGTCTTCCCTCGGGCACCCAATGCGAGGCGTCCCACTGACCTTTCCTTGCCATCGAGTCCTGACTTTATCCCTGACTTCAATCAATCACTCAAAGGCACTTTTATCTCTGCACAAGCAATATGGGGTGATGGAGAAAAAGCGCCTAACTGCAGCTTGACGAGGCTCCGGCCCCCTACAATGTCCACCAGCAAGTGAGCCACGGTACACTTCTGAATAAATGTGTACAAGAAGCACCAAAACATACTCATTGAAAAAAGATATACTTTGACAAAAGATAGACAAGTAAACTATAATTACCTACCCAAAGGGCAGAGTGTGTCTTAATTTGTCATACAACGTAGGAATATGTGAAATAGAGAATCAAAACGAATTACACAGCTCTGAAAAGAAAAACATAAGAAATAAAAAGAAAATACATCTCGCAATATATGAGGCTGAGAAATCAGTGTCGCATCGAGCATGTCAAATCTAAAACAGAAAGAGGCGACGAAAAAAACTTTTGTCATTTGCCCTCACCTGCAAAATTAATACAACCTCAGAAATCCGAGATAATAAATATCAAGGAAAAGCCAGAAGGACACAAAAAGAACATTTCTAAGAGTATAGTAAGACGTTAGCGCCACCAAAACTAAAAACAGCGTTCGAGAAAAAAATGAATAATACCCTCATTAGGAATTAAATGCGCTACAAGTACAACTGAAAGCGTGCTGCGACTGCTGCAATAAATAGTAAGCAGTGTTGCTGAATCTAAGCAAGCAGCAGCGGCTAAACGGCTTGATGGGTATGTGAAATAAATCATATCTTGACCTTATAAGAGCAAATCAAACGTGTGCGTGGATGCAGTCTCAGTGATTATGTCATGTTTGACATATTTGTTTAAGAGCGCAGCTAGTTGGAATGATAGTGACTGATTTCCGTAATTTGTGCGACATAATCGCTGGAGCCAAGGATCCTGAATTCTTGTGTTGTATATGTAGTGTCGCTTTGCTAAACCAAATCAACCGGTAAAGTGAGTGTTATTGGTTTTAATGGCGAAACGGTAAGTATAGGAAAGACGGAATGCGAAGATAAATTCCACCAATACTATTTTTAATGCGTTGAAATGAGAAGATGTATGACTAGTAGCATATGAAGCGTAAGCAATTGCACGAATGGCGCGCTTTCGATATACACGGAGTTTCTTAATGTTATCTCATGATGCATAGCCCCATGCAAGGTGGCAATAATTTAGTCTTGAAAAAGTATTCCATTGTAAATCAAGCCTTTACCTTTTCCTGGTAATATCTCACGGTTTTTATTAATCAGTCCAGTGACTGTTAATTTGTCGCAGATATTTTCCATTGGCTTGTTCCATGATAGTGTCTCTGAACATGTAACACCCAACGCCTTAATCTCGTCAACAATACTGACCACATCATTATCAAGGTTTCTGTCAGTTCAACAACTGTCTGCTTAGTGCGATGAAATAGAGCCTGCGTGTGTGTGTGCGTGTGTGTGCGTGCGTGTGAGTGCATTTGTTGATATTCAAGCAATTCCTTCTTGACCAATTTAATACCTATGCAAGCGTATCATTTGCTAAGTAGACCATCCTATCTGGTTTTATACCTCTGAAAAAAAGTGCTGTATCATCTACATAGCCAAACCATTTACAATTTGTAACAGAGCGAAGATATCGTCTATATAGGCAATGAATAAGAGTGGCCAAAGTATACTACCTTGAGGGACTCCAGTGTTAATGTTTTAGACTGTAAATTGAAATTATAATTTTATACAAACTGATTTCGGTACTACAGATATGAACGCAGAAGGTCGCTCGACTTCCCAAGCACGCCATACTGTTCTAGTTTCTATAATAATATATTATGTTGCACGCAGTCAAAAGCTATCGAAACTTCAATATTTACACCTAAGACATGGTTTTTATCCTGTAAAGGCATCAATTATAAGTTGTTTTTGTGCAGCAATAGCTTGTCCTGTAGATTTGCCTTTCAAAAAACCGTATTGGCTTTTTGAATTAGAGTATGTTTATTTCAGAATCCAAAAAGTCGCACGGTTATAATCTTTTACAATTTTTCGGATAACACTGGTAACATACATATAGGCCTAAAATTTCCTAGATCATTTTTATCACTGCCCTTCTGAATCACTATTAACCTCGCCGTTTGCATATTTTCCGGAAAGCAGCTAGTTTCGAGCACTAAACATTTGACTCAGGATAGGAGCGATTATGTGTATGATATATTTGACAGGGCGAATTTGCATGCCATTTGCGTCAAGTGTTCTTGAATTTTTTAGGCTGTTAAATATCTCAACAAGTTCATCTGAAGTTTTCGGAAAAGCATACTGAAAGAGAACGTACTGGTTCCCCGAATAGGATACGGATTTACGTTGTAACCATTTGACTGGCCTACCGCAACAAAATGGTCATTGAGTGCATCTGACATGTCTGTTTCATGTTTCAGTTGAGCACTTATGGACAGACCTGAAATTGTGCAGTCAGCTTCAGTATTAATTATGGTTTTTCGAAGTTTCTACAGCACTTCAGTATTGTTGGCCGTGATAGAGAAATAATTACAAAACTACTCTTCCTTTGCGCTCTAAAAATTTCCCACTCACTAGGGTTTCTGTTCTTCATAAAATCACAGCGAAGGCGGTTTTTTACTTTGATTTGGCTGCGAAGATGACTGGTTAGCCCTGGCTTTCCTGAATTCTTACTTCTACAGCATGCCACATAAGGTAAATGTTTTTTTGCACAGTATCTATAGTTAGGTAATGAAAGTCTTGTACATGGAATTCGTGTCAAATTTTGGAAGAACATGGCGCCGATCATGAGCTTTCACATCCTCACCAAAAACCTCTAAGGAAGCACTGTTTACATGTTAGAAACGCCGTGATGGCTCAAAAGGTATCTTGCTTGGCGCTTCATTTTTGATGAAAGAAAAGATGGGAAGGTGGTCCCTCATACCGCTTGCAATCGAACCACTAGAGAGAACATTTTTCGCAGTGTTAGGGATGAAAAGATCAAGAAGAGGTACTTGATGAATGGGTAATGTGAGTAGAGTTCACAATAATATTTACAAAACCACTTGATTCCAGTAACGATGACAAGTCATTCTTTGCCCTTGAATTCTTTAGCATATCAATGCTAAGGTTACCAGCAATGAAGATGATGTATTTGTTGGTCCGAATGAAGCCGAAAAGTCTTTAAAAATATAAAAGAGCTTTAACATCGGCATCGGGCTGGCGGTAGACAACAGAAAAAATATTCGACCGACGGCGCACACTCAAAACCTCGAAGTCAGCATTTGAAAAAGAAAATTCTTCAACAGTACTCCCATGTAGTTCAGCCTTATTCAACAACAGCCTCCTCTGCGTTTGCAGCGGTTTAACACAAACCGTTTACATCCTATTTGAGTAAATGGAAATAATTTTTTGTGTACCATCATAACATCAACGAATACGTCAATATTAGCAATAAACAATTCAAACTCATCATGTTTGGATTCTAAAGATAGGTAACGAAGCCGCTCACTAGCTCACCCGAGCACTCTACCACCGGGCAACTCTGAAGCAGCCAGTTCCAGGGATCAAAGATAACATCATCACATACAGGGAAATAGTAGATCATTACATAGCCGAAGTAAGAATCTTTCCGCCTTTGCATTGGTCTTTCTCTCTGAAGGACGCTAGCATTTGTCGGCGCCTCCAGGGAAACAATTATACATCACCAAATTGGATCTATACTTAACTCAGAGGAGGGACTATAACGACGCCCTCTGCAATATTTGTAAGGAGAAAGGTACGCTAGACCATGTAATATGGGAGTGTGCTGGCTCCCCAGGGTTCAAGGAAAAGATTGGCAGTAGAGCAGCCTGGGAGGCCTTGCTGCAGAACGAGGCTGAAGACGACCAGCGTCGAGCAATCCGCCTGGCCGTTGAGGCCGTGAAGACTCACCGTCCTCAACGCGTAGAGACTGCTTCGTCCTCCTCCCCTACCCGCGTGTAGGGTAAGAGGCGCGCACCGCAGCTCGGTGGAATAGTAAACTTTTCGTTTAATCGATTTAAAGATCGGGCATGTAAATGAAGAAATGACAACTGGAAATTTCCGGCCAAGTAATTTAGAGAAGACGGTTTAGAGAAGACGGGACGCAAGACGGTAGAGAAGAAGATAGATAAGTAAACAGACAAAATCAGCTAAGTACAGTGTTGCAAACAGACAACAGCAGAAACAAGCAAACAACCCCATTTCCACATACGCCGGAGCACCTCCTCCGCACTGCATCACCATGGTGTTCTGGATATGATTATGGCCGCATTTCTCTTCCTCTTTTCTGTTATTGCATGTCCCGTGTAATTTCCATTGCCTTCCTTTATCCATATACCAAGGTGTCTCTGTTCTTTTACCCAAGGTATTTCCTGGCCCTGAATTAACACTTTCTGTTCATTGTTTTCCTTGACTGTCAAAACCCCCGACATTTTAATGCTAAATTTCAAACCTAAATTCGCGCCTTCCTATCCACAGATATTAGCCAGATGCTGCATCTCACTTTGCTCGTTAGCTAGAAACACAATGTCGTCCACATAAAACAAACCAGAAAGCTGCTATTCTACTACTTTACCCACCTGTTTGTATGAGATATCAAACCCGATAATACTTCCTTCTAGCGCCCTCTCCATCCTCACCACGTACGTGAAAAGCAGCAGTGGGATTAAAGGGCACCCCTGCCTCAATCCCTTGTTGATATCAACTTTCTCCTGGCTCTTCATCTCTTTCCATTCAATGCAAATGGTATCTTTAGTAAACCTCCCTCAAAAGCTGTATGCAATCGTTGCCCAATCCTTCATCTTCCAGAATATCCCGCAACATGCTATGGTATACGATGTCATATTCTCCTGTAATATCTAAAGATGCCACATATAACGGTATCCTTTCTACTCTGAATATTTCAATAGACTGAGTACGAACAAACGAGTTATCATCCAAACGCCTACCTATTCTGAAGCCATTCTGAAGTTCTCCCAAAATGCCATTATTCTCTGCCCATGCCTGCAGCTTTCGTTTGACTGCCTCCATTGCTAGCCTGTATATTACCGATGTAATTTTCAATAGTTTATATGAGTGAATTCTACCTTTCCCCCCCCTCACCGTTATAAATTCATTCTACTTTTTCGCCTACTGTCTGGCGTTCATCTTCTTTTAAGATTTTAGTCTACTGCCTTCAACAAAGTTTCCTTACTTTTTGGCCCTAGTTCAATATTCAGCCTAATGGGAGCGTCGTCTAGCCCTGTGGCTTTGCGCTTAGGAATTTTCTCTTCGGCTTTTTTTCCAGTTGAAATTTGCTACCACAAGCTCCTCTTCCATTCGCTTCTCTTTCATGCTCTTGTTTTTTCAAACACAACATCACCATTGCCTTGAAAAGATCGGCCTGGTATTTTTGGTTGTAATTTAACACCGCCTCCCCTTCCAATTTGTTTCCATATTCGTCTAGCATATGTTCTTGTATTGTTCCAGACTTCCTACCTAATAGGTTTGTGTGGTTCGAAAGTATTCTAAGTGCGGCCTTCTTTTCCTCACGTATTTCTGACAACCAACACTCACCTTCACCTTTTAACTTTGCTCGAAGCAGAACATGAACTATAGAGCTTTTTTTTTTTATACCGGCGTATTTCCCATTTTTTGGCTACTTCATCCTGCGGCAATTGCGCTTTTTTTGCTGGGCTGTGATTTCGTGATGTTTTCTTTCATTCGGCGATCGCTTCTCGTATTTCCTTGTTCAAGCAGCTTTCCAGTTTCTTTTATTTCTTTACAACGAGCATGTTACTTCTCTTTCCGTATTTCTGTCGTAGTTACACTTAGAAGCTCACTGTTTTTCCCTATCTTTTCTTGGCCATTTACCAAGTTCTTTCTCGACTCTTCTGACTAGATTTGTTATTTGTCCGACATTGAAATTCCTATTAGTGTTTCTTCGCTCCTTGTTCTCTTTCCCAACTGCATATCTCATTTTCAAAATGATGTGTTTATGGTCACTCCCAATTCTGCTATACCTTTCTTCGTCAGTGACCACTTCACTCAGCTTATAATAAACTATTTCGGCCATCAGACAGTAATTAATGGTCGGTTGCCGGTTTTGCACTTCCCACGTTGCCTGCCTCTCACACTTAGGCCCTGTTTTCACGATAACGAGGTTACATAGGTCACAGAGATCTAGCATTGGCTTCCCGTTGTTGACGGTATAGCCATATTGTTCGTGTACATGGGCATTCATGTCACCAAATAGCGTCGTTCCGGCATCATTCCCTAAAACCTTAATATCAACACTTAGGCATTCCACCAACTCCTGATTCTTCTCTGTGCAATTATTTGCGGTCCAAAAAAGCGTTACACCCAGCCAAAGTTTCTTTCCATTCATTGTGCTTGATAACCAAAGATGCTCTTGACATTTTGTATTTACTCTTTTCCATTTGGCTCCCTGATGGATGAGCATTCCGACTCCCCCTCCATTTCTTTAAGATTTCGTTCTGTCGCACCCTTACCAAACATAATTCTCAATCACTGGCGGCTCTTCTAAGTCCCTAAGGTGTGTTTCTGTAACCGCATACACCCCTATTTTTTCTCTATTTAACTTCTCCTCAATCTCTGACCTCTTTTTCTTCCTTCTGCCCGCCTGCATGCTCATGTAGCCTATTCCATAGCGAGCTCTCCTTGTTTTCCTCCTTTTTATCTTATTGACGGCGAGACTATTCTGAGGTTTTACTGCCTACACTGGCCTCCTGAGCGCACGTGGGCCCCCTAAAAAAAGCAACCGTGCTACTAACCACTCGCCAGCCCACTTCTCGTCCAAGCCTTTCATCGAAGTGGATCCCGTCCCGTTCAAAACCACCACACCTTCTCACTTCCCTGTTTGTTTCGACAACCTCGAAACCTTTCTCTTAGCTCATTGTCCATATAGCCTCATTAGCAGCCACTACGCTTCTTTGTGCGTTACTGTCACATAGAGACACCTCCGTCACCGTGCACACCACGATCTGCACCTCGCGGGACAGCTCGCGCAAGTCGTCTACCCCCATCGCCCAGCGCTGGGCTATTCCTGCCCCACTTCTGTTTAGCACGTCAATTAGCCCAGCTGCTACTACGAGAATGGCGAGTCTGTGGGCATATTTCGCGAGCTTTTCTTTTGCTCGCTCCCTGACAAAACCCAACGTCCACCCTAGTAATGCCGCTACCGCCGCTCTTTTATCACCTTTCACCCTCTCCGCAATCGCCTCTCACCACCTAGCCACTTTTAATTCGTCAGCGATTATCGCCCTTTAACTCCCTGTTATTTCACTCCCTGCTCTCCGTTCTTCCCTTTGTCATCTTTTTCTACGTGATTTGCACTCGGCAGGGGGCATTGAACCGTGCGCTACTGCTTTTCATTTGTGGCCGCTTCAAGCTAGGGTAAGCCCTTTCCAGCTACCCCCGGTCCTACGTTGCACGCATTGCACACGCTTTCTTGAAACTCCCTGCTCTGTCACGTCGGGAGACAACGCTTCATCGTCACGACCATTCTAGTTCATGATGGCGGCCCTGTTTATCTTTTCCTCGGCTGCTTGAAGTCTTTTTTGCACTGTCTTCCGTGTATCATGCTTCTATTTAGCTCATTTTTGAGCTCTGCGACTTCTTTCACAAGCTTACCCTGGAAATCCTCCATTTTCATCAGTCTAGCATAGACATCACAATGTCTGCTGATTGACTTGATTTCCTCTCCATTCTCATCCTTCCCCTCATCTACCTGCCATGTGTTGCACTTAGCTTTTTCTAATGCAGGCACCAAGAGTTACATATATATATATATATATATATATATATATAGAGAGAGAGAGAGAGAGAGAGAGAGACAGAGAGAGAGAGAGAGAGAGAGAGCAAGAACAGGAAAGGGAGGGAGGTCAACTAGACGAGCACCCGGTTTGCTACCCTACACTGAGGGTGGGGGAAGAGGACTAGAAAGAGGCATAAAGGAAGAGAGTAAGCACTGAGTGTGTATGAGTCGGTACACTTCAAGTATTGTATTGTACACGAATCGCTTTTCGTGCCAGTGACGGGTGTGGCCACGGTCCGAGCTTCTTTGACTCGATGAACGGTATTGAGTCCAGACAGTTTAAAGTAGCCCACAGAGAGAGGCGCTGTGCGTCGTAGTGAGGGCAGGTACACAACAAGTGCTCGATGGTTTCCTCGCACCTACAGGAGTCGCCCACCGGGCTCTCGGCCATTCCCAACCGATAGCAGACACCGAAGCTTTCAGAGAAGGTGCATACTAGCAAGGGCCGATGCGCATAGAACCCAAATCCTTAAAATACCACATGGCAACGTAATTATCTCCAATGTTTCAAAAGCATAATTCGCACGCTGATTCCAGGCATATTCATGGCACTGTCAGCAAGTTTTGAAGCTGTCGGAATTTGATTACGCAGAAAGTACTGAGGCACTTTTCTTCGTAGAGCTGCGATGGAGAAGCTGTTACGAAGTTGCAGTCTTGTCCTCCCGGTTTTCTTTTCTCACGGGTATTCAGGGCTGGGAGACGCAGGCGCTTGCGCTTCGGCGACTTAAGGGTGCCAAAGTTTACGTCGAGCTTAATCCGTAAGACACTGTGTTCGCTAAGACCAGTGAGTTCGCTAACCTTCGGACATGTGGCTCGAACAGACTGCTGCGGGTCGTTTTTCTTTACTTGCGCGTAAACGTTCTGCACCAATTTCCTGGCCTGTACGAAGTTTTTGGTTTGACAACCCTTGGTACGGCTGCAAAGCTGGTGGATTCACGAGAGGCGGCGGTCATTCCTTCATAGGCGACGTCGACAAGCTGTGAACGAGTGACGCCATCTTTGTTTGAATGGAATGGAAAAGAGCTACGGACGCCGGAAAGTCAGAAAACCTGAAAGAGTGTGAAACAAATTTCTTTCTACTCCGACAGATTTTTATTGATTAACTAATGACAAAATTGCATAGAAAGCAATGAGTCACTAGTGAATTTTTCATTTAGCCTGAATAGTCTACAGACGCTTTCATTAGGGGACTACATGTTGGGGTGCAGTAAAACAAGTGCGCTTCGGCTCCGTAGTTTTGGCCGTGCTTACACAAAGTTTTCGCCAGGCATGGAGGAAGGAAAAATATAGGAGGGAGCATTACGTTACGCAGCCAGCCTTGGCAAGCGAACGCTCCGTCAAGCCACAGTGGTGGCCCATCACGTGACCTCCTGCGTCGAGATTACGGAGCAAGAATCGAGATTTCCTGAGACGTTCGGGTCCCAGTATAGCTATGCCAGTAATTTTTACTCGGTACGCGCTTGTTGGGCTGCCATGCCGTGGCTCTGCTTGGAAAGCGGGATCACTAAAACCAAGCGCGCACTTTGACGTGTGATCACGTGTTCGGCCACCATGTTTGGCTTTAATCGCGCCGCGGTATGCTCCCTCCTATCATTTTCCGTGCTCGATGTTGTCATGTATAGCCTTGAAAGGCCGAAGCGCTCTCCGTTTTCGGAGTGCTGACTCCACCAAATGGTGGCGGCGCGTTTGATATGGTTGCGTCGGCAAAGCACTCAAACGTGGGTGAATACAACTTGAGACGCGTCACTGGTCGCCAATTAGAAATTGACTGCCTTTCTCTCAATAGAGAAAAGCAAGTGTCCGAAGAAAGCTACATTGTTGTTATGGCAGTAATATCTGAATTTATTATGAGCATCTAGCGGGAAAACGTTGTAGTCAAAGCGCAGTACATTTTACGACGGAAGACAAGTAGTGCGGCAGCACACCGGACAGGTCTGTTTGTTGCTGTAGCCATGGCGGGACATCGAATTCGACATGGCAAACAAGTGCTGTGTCCCTCAGTGTCGTAACAATTATGAATCGAAGTGAAAGGGGCTCGTCTTTTCTCAAGACGAGAAGCTGCATAAAAAAATGGGCGCGCGCAGCTCCACGGGAGAACTTGACTGCTTCACAGTATTTCACGATGAATTACCCTGCAGAATGCTCTCATGCTTCCCAGCGCGATTAAATTTTACCAGAGGAACTTAAGTGTGGGAATGCGAAGGTGTCATAGTCCCTTTGGGGAAAGGTTTCTTTCCACGCGTTCCTATTTCGCACAAGCTCTCGTCTGCGTCCTAACTTCTCCTCCGTAAGGACAAATGAGAACGCGCCAAGCTTCTCAAGCGATTGCTTGCTCGCGAGGAGTTCAAGACCTGAAGGACCATTAGGCGGCGTTGAAGTGGACTTCAATCCGCGCATTTTATGACGTGCTTTTACTCTTTGCGCCATCGGCCATTTTTCGTGACATCGCTTGATCTCGTGGGACATATGCTTTTGCATTAGAAGTGCACAACGTTGGAACTTCGTATAGCGCATGATATTGGTAGTCAATGTAGCACCTACTTAACATATTATCGACTGTCTGGCTAAAACGTTGCGGTTAAACAGTGGCTGCATTTCATTTCATTTTTTTTCTTGTTTTCGTTTGCTAGCTGCACTTCGCACTTGGAGACACAATTCAAGGGGCCTCGTACGTTGACGAAGAAACAGGCCGCGCGATGACCGCACCATGGTATTCATTCCAGTGCCTTTCGTCGAAATTTCTGAACATGCCAGTTTATTTTCCAAATGAGCGCATAAAGAGAGCAAGCCCGGAGTCTAAAAGGAAACGGCTGGAAGCGCCACCAATCCAGGCAGCTCTTGCACTATCTGCGGAGTCAATCCGCCGCGAAGAAGAGTCAGACGCAGTACTATGCATTAGGGACTTACCTTTCCACTTCAGACGCAGAAGGCGGTGGTCCCGGGTTCGAGTGCGGGACCACGACGAATTTTTCTTCAGCTGCGAGGCCTTTCTTTCGAGGAACCCGTATGGGTTTCCTTTGTAGCATTTGCTACGAAGGGTGGATGTCTGATTTTCCTTTTATTAATTACTTCTCTCCACCTTGCGGGTTTTCCCAGAACTATTACGTCAAACTTTTGCCTTTGCTTCGAGTTGTTGACAAATTCGACTTCATCCTGCCATCTGCTAGCCGCCTGGTTAACTCAGATGATAGAGCGGCGGCCCCGGAAAGGCGATGGTCCCGGGTTCGAGTCCCGGACCAGGACGAATTTTTCTTCAACTGCGAGGCCTTTCTTTTGAGGAGCCCGCATGGGTTTCCTTTGTGCCATTTGCTACGAACGGTGGACGTCTGATTTTCCCTTTATAAATAGCGCCAATGTGTGTAGGATTGTTAATTGACATTACAAAATCGTGCATTGTTTCAATCAGCTGAGTACACGTCGAGAATCCTTTTGTTAAACCGTGTTGATATTAGGTTTAAAATTATGATTATCAAGACAATATAGCATTTGATTTTATATAATGTCTTCGAGTAATCTCGAAATTGTGGTAAATGAAATCGGGTGATAGTTGGTAATGTTGATTCTGTTTCAACTTTTATGTAACGGTTTAATTCTGGATGCCACCCAGTTATTCGGTAGTTCACCGTTGCGTAATGATTTATTAAATAAACGTGCAAATACATAGACACCCACGAGGCATATTCTTGAAGAAATGAATTTGGGTTGTTGTCTGGCCCAGGTGACTTCTTCATATTCAGTTTTAACAGCACGTTGAAGATACCTTGTTCTGAGATTATGAGGTCTGCCATAGGTGGCAAGGAGACATAAAAGAAAAGAGGGCACCATCATCTTTAGCAAAAACAGATTTCAATTAGTCAGTAAATGAGTTCGACATTATTCCGAAATCAGCCACCTGTACCATGTTAATTTGAAAGGGAAGCTCTAATAGAGCAGCATTCCGGGCAAGTTGGTAATCCATTGCTTAAATGATATTGCGCGACATAAAAAACGACACGGACGTGAAAGAAGACGACACACCAAGCGCAAACTTTCAACTAAGTTTATTGTGCCACTGCGTCATTTTATACATGGCATGCACGTAGATCGCGCATGCGCTTACACGGAAATGAAGTGCGAAATCATGTAACATGGTTACGTGTCGTGTGATGCCGCTCTAATAAAACTAGGTAGTGATTCCCCGTATTTTGTCTATAACCACTTGATTTTTAATTTCAGAGGACAAATCTGAAATTTTCACAATACGAGGCGTTGGAGCAAGGGGAGTAAAGTAGCGCAAGATTTTTCTCATCCTAAGTCTCTTTAGCCGCGTCCATATTTTCAGTTTCTCAATGGAAAACCACGGATTCTTACTTTTGGTTCCTTAACAATGTTTGGCACAAAACGCATGCAGCTGTTCAACGCGTAAACGAGTTCGAATGCCTGAAAACAGAATCTGCACCCAGAGACACGCGCTCTCGCTGTCAAATTTTAAAATCGCGGAAACGGACGACGGCTCAGCGCGGATTCTGGGTAGCAAGCACGAGCGCTGAATTCGAATTACGTTGAGCTCCTCGACTTTGTCACGCCACGGGGGAGCACAAAAGTTTCTGCTGAAAACTAAGGGAATAAAACATAAAAGAAACAAAGGCTCTGCCCGATGGATAATGTTTGACAGGACTCAGTCCCCAAATTAACAGCGCGTTGCACACACAGTTGCACAAAACCGTCGACGCCAAGTGAAGTCCAAGCGAGTCATGGAAGTGTGGCAGGTCCCTAATTAGACGTGCCTTGCATTCCAAGTTGGTATGAGCGCGGTTCATTGAACGGCAGCACGTAAGTTGTAGCACACGCTCAGTAACATACGTTGGCGGAAACAACATGCATGCGTGCATACTTGTTGCTTTATTTATTTTGTGCACTTCGGAGGCCATGCGCCGGTTTCGCGGCGGCAGCTTTTTTGCTAGATGCGAACAACTGTTTTAAGGAAACGCGATTGAGCAGTCCCGCTGCTGTACGTGCCTGATACATAACTTGTTCCGACGATGGCAATGCGTTTTGTCGCTAAAGTATTTGGATATAAACACATTACCATCGACGGTCATCGCAGAATGGCTTGCACCGCATTCTTTAAGGCGAGATGATTACGTGGCTCATGAAGCGGATAATCCGGCGTTGGCGTGACTACGCCATGCTCCAAGAAGGCTGCGAATCTTTGACCTTTTGGTGGAACTCGAACCTAAGACGTTTGGTGCTAATGAAAGCACAGTGAATTAATGTCGAATTAATTAAACACTCGCAGCTACGCTCTACATACAGCTAGAAGCATGTTAGAGTATTGCGATAGCGGTCTCCTCAAGGTAGCGATGCTGCAAATAGGTATAGCTACAGCTTTTGACATGGTACCACATAGCGTTCTCTTTGTATTAATTAATTATGTAGGACTTGGTTCCGTCATGTGTAAAGGTATCAAAATGTCATATCAACGCTCATGTACCAATTTATTTGTTAATGGTGAACTTTCACAGCGCATACGAGTACTCTCTTCCATTCGACAGAGTTTTCCGTTAAGTCCTTTACCTTTTGTTTTATTTTTGGAGCCGCTCTGTGGAAAAATATTTAATAGTACAGAAATCAGGGGGTTCAAAATATAATCCTGTGAAGTACGTGTTCTAGCTGATGCCGATGACGTTGCCCTATTTGCTGCAGATAGGGAGAGTGTTAGCTCATTGTTAAGAATTACTGAAAGGTTTTGCGAGAAAAGCGGCAGTGAAATCAATGAGCAAAAGAGTATTGGTATCTGGCATGGCCATTAGAATGCCACGCCCGGTATTTTTGAAAATATCCGGTGGCTCACGACACCTAGTACTTACCTTGGGGTACCTTTAGATGGGTATCCTGAAAACGAGTAACTCTAGCTCGAAAAAACGGATCAAATGCGTGCGAAGGCCGAAGCATGGGGTGGCCGTGAATTGTCGATTTTTGCACATGCCACTATCTGTAAAGTTTTTCTCGCTGCGAAAAATATGTATCTTCTGCAGGCACTGTATTCAGGGTGTCTACCAACCGGGAAAACCGGGAAAACCGGAAATTCTCAGGTATATTGAATAGTCTGGAAATACTCAGGGAAAACTCAGGAAATGTGTGCTTCTATCAGGGAAAATTAGCTGTAATTTTATTGAAAGGGAACGAAATTGGTGGTAATGCTGGCTAGAGTAACAAAAAGGAATCGTAATGAATCTACTTTGACGCCCTGTCGTCGGCTGGAGGAGTTGCCAGTGTACAGTCAACGACCACCTTTCCGGACGCCGGATAATTCGGACAGCTTCGCGGCACCGCTACGTACCCCATAGACTCAATGTATAAGAACGTCTGAACTTTCGGGCGCAAGAACCCTTCGCTGTGCGATTTTTCGGACATTTTGCCGTGACTGCAGGTGCGAAATGGCACTTATCAAACAAAGCCACCACCTCTGCCATTTTGATTACCTGGCCGCCTCGAACGGCGCTCTTGGACGCAGATCCGCTTGCAGCCAGGTGGTGACCACAATACGCTACTATCGCAAATCAAAGTATATGTGAGTGAGGAAGTGGTACGGCAGCTCTCGTGTTTGTCGTATTTGTCGGATCCAGAAGTGCCTACGCACAATCTAGCGCCATCTATCACAAAAGTAGTTCAGGAGCAGGTCTCCGAGGTGCTGCCATCCACCCCTCAGCCGACACCTGTTGCCGCACGACTCACTTATGCGCCTGCCGCTGCACAGCCACCGCGTCGACTGCCAGCGTTGGCCGCTCAACCTCTCTGACAGCCACCGGTGCCATTTTCTGGTGCACAACGTCCCTACTGTGTATCATCAGCGGAGCGTCGTATAATTACGGAGCAAGTTAACGACATGCTTCAGCGTGGAGTCATCCAGCCTTCCTGTTGTCCTTAGTGATCCCCCGTTGAGCTGGTCAAGAAAAAAGATGGTTCAGTTAGGTTCTGTGTGGATTACCGGCATCTCAACAAAATTACTAGAAAAGATGTTTTACCCTCTTCCACGCATTGACAACGTCCGTGATTGCTTGCAGGGCGCCAAATTCTTCTCTTCACTCGACCTGCGTTCGGGTTATTGGCAAGTCCCGATGGCCGAGTGTTTTCGTCCAAAGATGGCGTTCGTCACCCCGGACGGTCTGTGCGAATTCACATTCATGCCGTTTCGACTCTGCAATGCGCCTGCCACATTCGAGCGAATGATGGACAGCATCTTACGTGGTCTAAAGTGGCAGATATGTTTGTGTTATCTGCATGACGTCGTCGTGTAGCCTTCACCGTGTCCTGCACTCCCCTTCGACCATGTCGGAATTTATCTTTATGGCCCACTTCCATGCTCGGTCGCTGGCAACAAATGAGTCATCGTCACCGTCGACCACCTAAAGCGGTATGCGGAAACGGCTGCGCTTCCTTCGGCTGGTGCTCGTGACGTTGTGAACTTCGTCTTGCGTCATTTCGTCCTAAGGCATGGCGCACCATGCGAACTTCTCAGCGACAGAGGGCGTGTGTTTTTATAGGATGTCCTTCAGGAGCTCCTTCGTTCATGCCGTGCAGTTCACCGCACTTCTACAGCCTACCACCCGCAGACCAATGGACTAATAGAGCGCTTTAACCGCACGCTGGGAGACATGCTGTCCATGTACACTCGCCCACAAAATATTACGGGGTGCGCGAGCGCGTGGCGAAACGACCCTCCTCCTCTGCTAGCGGGGAAGCCCTGGTGTCGAGACCGGCGCCTGCACGCATGCGCATCCCTCCGAGACTGCAAGGGTGCATGTTTCCGCGCTTCCTCCTTGCGCGCCTGCGATATCGGAATGTAGCCACGAGGTGCCCCTCTTGCAGCTTCGGCGGGCACAACTATGTGAAGCGTGTTTAGAAGCGTGAGCTTGCGCGCGCCGCTGCGGCCGCTTTTTGTCGAGTCACGAGCGCTGCCGCATGTGGCCCGCTAGCGAACGCGTCATTTTTTTTTCTCTGCGCTGACCTTCTCGTGGCCAATCTTCATTGTTTCTTTCTTATTACGAATGGGGCGTTTTCCCGCAGAAGAGCATGGCAGAAAAGGTGCTATACCCGCCGTGGTTGCTCAGTGGCTATGGTGTTGGATTGCTAAGCACGAGGTCGCGGGATCGAATCCCGGCCACGGCGGCCGCATTTCGATGGGGGCGAAATGCGAAAACACCCGTGTACTTAGATTTAGGCGCACGTTAAAGAAACCCAGGTGGTCGAAATTTCCGGAGTCCTCCACTAAGGCGTGCCTTATAATCAGGAAGTGGTTTTGGCACGTAAAACCCCATAATTTAATTTAAGGCGCTATTAAAAGGAGACAGGCAAAACGAAAATGAACTCTTGATTTCCGTTGTATAAACGAAGTTTTGCCCGTCGAAGCCGCCACAGCGCCAAACGCAACAGGGGCACTTCGCGGCTGCATTCGGATATCGTCGTAGCGCAAGCAGGAAGCGCGGAAACATGCACGCTTGCAGCCTCGCGGGGACGCGCATGCGTGCAGGCGTCGGTCTCGATACCAGGGGTTCCCTGCTAGCAGAGGAGGAGGGTCGTTTCGCTACGCGCTCGCGCACCCCGCAATATTTTGTGGGCGAGTGTACATTACTTGTGACCACTGTAGCTGGGTGTCGTTCTTCCATTCGTCACTTACCCGTGTAATGCCGCGACACACTCGACAACCGGCTTTTCCCCATTCTTTCTTTTGTATGGCTGCGGACATGCACCACACTCGACACCATGTTGCCGTATCTTACGAACGCCTCCGAATTCAGCCCACTTTCTGAAATGGCTCAATATGCTGAAGAGTGTCGGCAGCTGGCCCGCTCCTTCGGACAATCAAGCCCTCCAACAAGATCGCCATGACCGCAATCTCACTGCGCAAGCTTTCTTCACCGTCGGCTCCCTCGTCTGGCTCCGCACGCCGTTTCATTCCCCTGGCCTGACTCCTAAGTTTTCCTAAGTTTACCCCCAAGTACCAAGGCCCGTGTCGCGTCATCACGTGCCTATCTTTCGCCACCTATGTTGTTCAGCCGATCACCCCATCCTCCGACAAGCCTCGTCTTCGCCGCCAGGTGGTCCACGTGAGCCGCCGCAAACCATATCATGACCCCCTTATTTTCAAATCGCTTTGAGTCGCCAGGATGGCTTCCCTTCGCCGCAGGAGTACTGTAGTGGGGATAAAGCAACGCACGCAGCAGTGGGACACTGTCTAGGCGGCAGGTGCGAGCGCAGAACGTGAGCTGTTGACGCCGGCTGAGGCTGTCTTTGCTGTGCCCGTCATGCGTTCCTACCGCCTGCCGTCCGACCTTAATAAACCCCCTTTCACATCTACATGTCTTAATACTTAAGCACATTTCGTTTTGCAGCTGCTGCGCTGGCCCATGAGTGCGGATAGCAAAGTCGCTAGGGAAATAATTGGGGGCACCTTAACGAAATCGATAGGTCAAAACCAGAAGCCGTCCACGACGGCATCTTAATAGACGCTGTGCGATGTTCGGACGTTAAGAATGTCTGCCGACTGAAGAAAGGCTGCCCCGGATGGGCAGCCTGTATCAAAAGCCCAGCATCAATCATTGCTCGTCGCGTCTAAACACTCTTAGGATGATAGGTTCACCGACGAGTGCTCATCGTGCACGGACACACCCACACTAAAACAAATCATATCGGAGTGCCCCAGGAGGCCTCCCACCCATAGACATCCCCACATTGCACTAACATCCACTAATGAGGAATAGGCAGTGGGAGGCATGGCTTGCGGACGAAGGTCGGCAGAGCCAATTGGCTCTTCTGGACCAAGTCCAGCGAGCCGCTCCTGCCAGTGGGGCCCTGGAATAGGGGCCCCAACCTTCGTTCTTATCTTTTTTTTTACATTCAATAAAGTTTTTACTCACTCACTCCCATTTCATATACCTTCTAAAATCTTTGTTCGTTACCTGTACCCATACTTTAGCCTTTCTATTAGAGCTAAATTCCATTTCTGCTTAAATTTTTGGTTAATTAATAACTATGATTATTTTCCATTATCCACATGCGTTTTAACCAAGCCCTCGTAGTAGGTACAGGCCACGGCATGAAGGAACAGCAGCTCTGTGTGAGGGTATCACTTACTCGTACCTGAATTTGAAGCCCTTGAGTGAGCTTCAATTTATTGAGCACATGTATAAACCACTCCTCTTTTTGCTTGTTGGATATCGAAGGAATACCAGAAAACAGACGACGAGAAGTCGCTTGGAAAAAGCTTCTTTACAATCCAAATAATGTCCAACTAACTGGAGTGACAAAAGTTCGAAACCGCCGCGGTGGCGCAGGGACTGTGGTCTTGCAGTACTAATTCCGGGGTCGCAGGGTCAAATCTGGGCTGCAGCGGCCACATTTCTATGGAGGCAAAATGCACAAGCGCCCGTGTCTCATGCATTGGTTGCACGTAACAGAACCGTTGGGGGTCAAAGTTAATCCGGAGTCGCCCACTATGACATTTCACATAATCAAATCGTTGTCTTTGCGCGTAAAACCGCAGCATTCAATTCTATGTAATTTGGAAGTTGTTACATTCGAAATAATGATGTCAAGTGCCAATAATGAGTGTTACGAAAGACGTCACAGCTTGCTCGCTAAATCCAGTAACAAAATGCCGAGTTCTAATTTATTCGGTTCCTTGAGTTGACGCCTATATCAGCGAATATCACTTCAAAAGTTCTTTCGAAGCGTGAGAACTTCGTCAGTACAACGCTTAACATCAATATTCCATTAGGATTCTTAAGGCTACCCATGTGAGATGACTTTATGTGAGCCACATTGTCTGCGCTTTCAAATATCATTCAGTCTTAGTATACCTCAGCAAAAGCTCCTGGGGGAATTTTTAATGCAATGCCAAAAATTTTTCTCGTCGGGATCCATCCTAAGAACATCTTGCTGCTTAGTATGTCTCCTCGGGACCTTTTGAACACTGAATTTCTCTTTTAAAAGAAGCATGTATTCCGCCAGAATAGAGAATCGCGGAAATATTTCCACTACCTGAGAAAGATGAGCTGGTTACAATCTAGACAATTTTGCATCTACGTATCTTGCTTCAAATAACCTAAAGTTAATTCAGAAAGCTTTATACAACACAATGGTTTAAATTACAAATAACGTGCGGATGAGTTCAGTTTGAATAGGCCTAATTCTGACGCGGTTTTTCCGTATATTGCACGCATGCGGACGTATAGAGCCGCATTCGACTCCCTAGGCACAGCAGGTAGCTTGCTGCATGCGTGAATCTTAACATAGCAAAAGCTTAGGATTGTGTCTAGTACCTACTATTGCCGGACATACGTGATATGCTACGTATTTAACGTTATGTGATGCAGAGATTGCCATGTTTAATTTCCTAATGTATTTTTCTCATCATAATTACTTAACAATATAATTAGCAACTCTAACTTAACAATTGCTCTAAAGATTCACAACCTATTTTTGAAAAGTAACGACCTTTCTTATATTTGTACAAAAATGTACAGTTCATTTATTTACAATAACTTCTCTGTGACAAAACTATAACGACTTTGTTTCCGTAGTGGGTTGCACCATATCACGTAGGTTCAACCAACAAACCAAACAACCAAGCAATCAATGTTGACCGTGAACGCATTGATCGCTACTCACTCGCTCCAGGCTCCCTAGCAAGGCAGCAGCAGAGCTCCTTATTGATTCTGACTACCTGCCTCGCGGCGCTGAGTTTCTAGGTAAACAGCGGGCTCTACCTTCGCATCGGTCGACCAGAATTGTTGAGAGCTCAGCCGCCATCTCCGAAGGTTCACCGAGGGATGCGTTGAAAGGCTTCCCGCGCGGTCCATGTTCTGGAAGCTTCCCGCACAACTGGCGCTGTCGTGCGTCTACTGCGCCCTACGCGTGTCATTCATGTGGGTAGCCGCGTGGCTTTTCCCGTGGTGCGACCACCCGTCGGACTGCTTCGACTTCGGCGCCGAGCTGGCCGCCAGCGTTGACCGCCGCGTGGACCCGTGCGACAACTTCTACGACCACGTGTGCGGATCGTGGAACAGCAGCCACGGCACCGCCAGGAATCAGTTTGAACTACTGGCGTCGCGCACCAGGTACGTGGCTACGACTTGCATCGACGGTACGGCCCGCAACGCGTTTGTCCAGAGCAGGGTTCCTGAAACTTCGATCCTATGTCATGGTACATAAGCATCCCCTGCTGAACACGAGGTCGCCGGATTGAATCCCGGCCACGGCGACCGCGTGTCGATGGGGGCAAAATGTGAAAACACCCGTGTACTTAGATTTAGGTGCACGTTAAAGAACCCCCGGTGGTCGAAATTTGCGCAGACCCCCACTACGGCATGCCTCATAATCACGTAAAACCCAATAATTTAAACATAAGCGTTTTTGAGTGATTACGACGTTTGCTGGGGCACTTCAGTGCGTTTCAACATGTGTTATCTTGCAGGTATATTGATTATTCGCTTCTTTTTTCTGCCAAAAGAAAAAAAAGAATGTCGCGGTGTTATCATTTTTATAGCTTTTACTATTCCAAAAAAGCTGTCTTCTTGGGCATAGCATACTGAGATATAAGTGCGTGTAGGCTGCCATGTACTATTAAACTGCAAGCCACGACAGAGACTGGCCGAATATTTTCACATGTGGGCGTAAACGTAATAGGGCTGTACATTAAATTTATGCGTGTCGTTCGTCGTTATAGCGTGGTACCTTGCGCATGATTTTGTTAAGCTGTACCTACAATTTCCTTGGTCATGAGTTGAATATGCTCGCATCATCAGAAGGCTTACGCACCGAAACTTTCAGCAAATTTTCGCGATGTCCCAAAAGAACCTTTGCATGAAATCGAACCAATACGTGCAGCGCACAAGACTAGTACGTTATCGTGACGCCACGGCAGCTGCTCGAATAGTTGTTGTGGCAATTGATTTATTAAGGCGAACGCCTTAGATAGCCCAGGTGGCGAAACATGCGATGTCCGGCATTATGACACCAAAATTTACAGGGAGTTGAACCCATGACCTTCGGTAGGAGTCGAACCTACTTGGAGAAATGGGCGAACAGGCCATATCTTCGTCCGGTCTTTGTCAGCTACTCGATACTATCTCGAGCTCAGACCGGTGAAATTACGTGCAACAATTTTTAGAGGCTCGGGTACAGAAACCCAACGAAACCGTTGCCATATGGCCCGTCCGTTTCGCCGAGCTGACCTCGATATGACCGAAGCAAAGGTGTGTCACCATATGCGGGGAATTAAGGAACTGCTGTTTGCTGGTCTTGTACGAAACCCGTCAAAAACGGTCGACGAATTCATCAAAGAAGCGACTGTCATCAAGCGGCCGCTTCAGCAACGTTGCCGCCACTTTGACCGCCAGCCCAACAACACGCCAATCAGCTCCGCAACTCAGATTGTCGGCCACACTTCTTTACGGGACATGATTCGAGACATCGTGCATGAAGAGCTGCGAGCCCTGGACATTCCTCCTACGGAGTCGCCGGTCATTTTTGTCGCCGAAGTCGTGCGCCATGAGTTGCGGCAAGCATTCTCCTCATGAGCCCCATGTCCAGAAACACGTACGCTGACCTATGCCGACATAATCCGACGTGCTCCCCCTTCAACTCCGATAGCGCCATTTCCACCACGGCCCGTTCCCGTGCCGTAGTGGCAACCGGAGTCTGTGAGACGACCTCCAGTTCACCATACGGACTTGTGGCGCGAGGCCGACCGTCGACCACTCTGCTTCCACTGCGGCGAACACCACCACATTGCTACTGCCACCACTCAGACATGGAGCCGGTTCCATTTCGTCTGCCGCTACCGTGCACTTCGACGACCATCGCGTCCCGAGCAGTGATCAGCTGTCGCCCAGACAAGCAGCTTCACCACGTCGTCACTGGCAGTCTCCGTCACCCGTGCGTTACACTTCCCCAAACCACGAGAGTTTCACCACTGACGTCGGCAGGGGTGTTCGTTCCCATAGTCCGCGCCGGGGAAACTAACGGCAGCGACCTCCGGGAGGAAGCTTGCCCTATGTCGAGACGCCAAAAATATCGCCCACACTCCCCACGAAGACGATATGACGACGAATGCTCACGCTGACGACGTTGCCCATGCCTATCTCAACATTCTGGTGTCTGGTGAATGGACATCACGTCACCATACTTGTTGACACTGGGGCAGACCACTCGAATATGCAGCAAGAGCTGGCCCACCGAATTAGGAAATTAGAGACGCGTTGGACAAAGCCCCACATAAGAAGTGCCGGGGGTCAGCTAATGACACCAACGGGAACATGCACCTCCCAAATTTATATCAGTGATTCCAACTTCGTTGCGACTTTCGTCATTCTCCCCGACCGCTGCAAAAACCTAATCTTGGGAATGGATTTTCTGCCAGGTCACGGCGCAGTCATAAACATTCCAGAATGTATGGTGACGTTTTCAGTCAGCCCATATGGCGAAACGATGAATTACGGGAAACATGAGCGTTTGCGAATCGCCGACGATGTGACCATTCAGCTGCGATCCTGCCGCCTTGTCTCTGTATCATGCAAGAAGCCCTACCACGGGGATGTGATCGCGGAGCAGATTGTTGCACTCTTGCTCACGCAAGGCGTTTCCGTTCCTAGAGGCGTACTCGACATGACTCATGGGAATGCGTAAATCCTTCTCATCAACTTCAGCAACGAACACCGTCACAACCAGAAGGGTACCGCAATTGCGTAGTGCGACGACATCACCCAACTTGGATTGTTTCGCTCTACAAGAAACGACCGTGCCGCCCTCGCCACCTTTGTCTGTCGACGTCAGCTTTGCCCTGTCGCCTTCGGAACGGCAGCGCCTGTTGGAGCTGATGCACCAGTTTGAAGATTGCTTTTTGACTACGTCAAACGTCAAACAAATACCACTGGCCAAGCGCCGTATCATCACGAATGATACTACGCGACCGATTCGACAAAATCCCTACCGTGTAGCTCCAAAGGAACGGGAAGAGATTCAAAAGCAAGTAAAGAAGATGCTCGAGGATGATGTGATACTGCCTTCACAAAGTCCCTGGGCTTCACCCGTGGTCTTAATCAAAAAGAAAGACGACAGTTTGAGATTCTGCATGGATTACTGAAAATTAAACCGGGTTACAAAGAAAGATGTATACCGCTGCCTCGCATCGACGATTTGCTGGACTGACTGCGGCATGCACGTTGCTTTTCATCAATGGACCTACGAAGCGGCTATTGGCAGATTGAGGTCGATGAGAGAGATTGTGAGAAAACTGCCTTCGTGACCCCCGACAGTCCTGACGAATTTAAGGTCCTTTCTGCTGGTTTGTGCTAAGCGCCTGTCACTTTTCAGCGTCTAATGGACATCGTACTATCAGGCTTGAAGTGGCAAACATGCTTGGCCTATCTAGACGACGTTATAGTGTTCTCAGCTATATTTGAGGAGCACTTAAGCCGGCTGCTCATTGTTCTCCAAGCCATACGCTCGGCTGGCCTGATGTTAAAGCTCGAGAAATGTCATTTTGGTTTCAGCGAACGGTGCCTCCTCGGCCCAGTCGTCAGTCGTGAGGGTGTACGATTTGACCCAGACAAAATAGACGCCGTGGCGATATTCCCCACACCGTCCGACAAGAATGCAGTGAGGCACTTCTTGGGGCTGTGCGCCTATTGTCGATGCTTTATTGCGAATTTTTCATGTATTGGTTCACCGTTAACACGCCTGACACGAGACGATTTTCCCTCCCTGAGGGCGGGGAGAGGGGGGAGGGGCGGAGTTGAGCAACTAGGATTTTCTGAACTACGCCAAGCCCTGCAAACACCTCCTGTTCTTGGGCACTTCGACCGAGATGCCCCTGCAGCACTTCACACTGATGCACGTAATGTTAGGCTGGGCCCTACTGGAGCAGTGGCAAGACGGTTCCGAAAAAGTAATCGCCTACGCCAGACGAACTCTGTCTCGTACAGAGGAAACTCGACTACCGAGAAGCAATGCCTCGCCGTGGTGTGGGCAGTTACCTAATTTTGCCCCTATTGTTACGGCCGTTCGTTCAAGGTTGTCAGCGATCATCATCCTCTTTGTTGGATAACTTGAAGGATCCGCCTGGCGCGCTAGAGTCTTACGCTTCAGGAGTTTGACATGGCCATAACTTACAAATCAGGAAAGAGGCACACCGACGCCGACTGCCTCTCGCGGTCACTCGTCGAGTCCGCAGGTAACAATGAAGTGGACGTGGACGCTGCATTATTGGGTAAGGTCGACGCCATCACAATTTCACAGGAGCAGCGCCCCGACCCAAAGCTACTTCCAGGCATTATATTTCTTGGAAGGTCGAAGTAAAGACGTTTCGCGACTCTATGCCAGAGGACGGCCGTCGTTTTGTCTCCAGAACGATGCTCTCTATAAGAAACATTTTTCTACCAGTGCCAGCACGTACCCGCTTTTCGTACCGGCATAACTTCGAAAATAAATACTGAAAGCATGCCACAGTGAAATCACCGCAGGTCATCTAGGCTACATGAAAACATTGTCCCGATTCCGACGCATGTACTGCTGGCCGAAGCTACCCGCTGTTGTAAAACATGTACAAACTTGCGGCGTCTTCCGAATAGTCAAAGTACCTCTCGTCAAGCCTGCAGGTCTCTTACAACCAGTCGAGGCACCAGGCCAGCCATTCATCCAAGATGGAACGGATTGCCTGGGCCCATTTGCAACTTCTACAGCTGGCAACAGATGAGTAATTGTTGCCACCGATTACCTGACGCTTTATGCGGAGACTAGAGCTACACAGCCGGGAATAGCAGCTGAAGCAGCTCACTCTTTCATCGGAAACATCGTACTTAGACACGGCGCCCCAAATGCAGTCATCACAGACAAGGGAACTGCCTTCACTGCTGAACTCCTTGACTCGGTTCATAGACTCAGTGGCACAAGCCACCGTAAAACAACCGCATATCATCCCCAGACGAACGTACTAAGCGAACGTCTCAATTAGACCCTCGCAGACATGCTATACATTTATGTTGATGCGGAACGTAAGAACTGGGATTAGATTTTGCCTTACGTGACCTTGGCCTACAATACCGCTCGACAAGAAATTACTGGAATGACACCGTTGAGCTTGGTCTACGGTGGCGAAGCAACGACGACGCTGGGTGCCATGCTGCCCGCGAGCTTGAGGACATACCTACCGACGTTGACGAATTTACCCAGCGCGCCAAAGAAGTCAGACCGCTTACCTGCGTACGTATCTGCGAGACCAAGATGCCAAACGATACGATCTTACGAGTCCCGGTGATAAAGTATGGGTTTGGATACCCATACGCCGTCGTGGGCGTTTCGAAAAACTCCTAAGGAAGAGTGATCCGACGCCTGGGAGATGTGAATTGCGAGGTCATTCCTGACAGTTTCAATAGCTCCAGTCGCCGCAAGCACTTACCCGAAGTAGTGAATGCGGTACGGATGAAGCCGTACCTGTCCGACTAACTTTTGCGTTTAATTGCATATCGGGACGATGCTACCTTCGTAGGGGTGCAAATGCCGTACCTGTGCTCCGATGAAGGAGAAGACAATGCGAGTATGCGTGACCGTTTTTTTTTTCAAGGCGCAGTGAAGTAGCCGCGGTTGCACTCGCTATTTAAAAAGGTGACCTGCCACTGCGCCTCCTGAATAGCGCTCTACGACCCCTGTTTGACTTTGCGACAATATCTACGACTTGCTTCAATTTGCTTTTATGGCATGGCGAACAGGAGTTTCTACCAGCTCCACGCAATCCGGAACGACTGAGCGTTTTTCGTGATATAGCTGCTGCCTCCGTACTCGTAAACGGATTGAAAGCTGAAGCTGGCTCAAGGAGAACACGAGAGAATTCAGCACGTCCTGTACCCAACTTGCCGCCTTCTTTTGCTTTCCCTCACAGAATTTCATTTATTCTTCTCTCTTTTGCTCATTCTATTTCCTTTGTGCCATGAACCATACAACCTGAATGCATATTCCGTGCCTGAATATCCCTTTCATAAGCTTCTTTCGTCAGACTCTGCAAGCTTCTCACCGTACTCAGCTGTGATCTATAATACTATGCAATGACATCCCTCAGAGTATTAGACAGCCAACGTGAAGCCTATTTTTTACTCGTTAAGCGTGCTTCCAATGCCTCACGACAGCCAAGGCGGCACTATGTGCGTATTGCAGTCACCTCAACCTACTCTTGCAAAATACTTATGAAATATCACATAAACTTGCGTGGCGAAAAAAAAAAACTTCAGAGTAGCTCGACACGTTCTCCATAGCTGAAAGTTGCTTCTCGCTACCTACCCTCCTTTAATATATCCTCAGACAATGGTGCTGATTTTTGGTGACGTTCCCTTTTAATCGGGATGACGACAAATACTCACCTGGCCTGTGTGAGCTACTTACGTGTTGCATATCCTAATCTAGCTATATGCATTTCTGTGTGCCCAATCGCTTTCACGACACCGGCTTTCTCTTTTCTCTGCTGTTTTTCCCACCAATTCACTAAACGCCTCTTGGTTATTTCGGACGCTGCTCAGTTAAGGCTTAGCGATCAGCTTTGAACACTAGTCTTTCCTGAAAATCGACGTTCGCATGGTTCTGGGCATATAAACGTTTTGAGATTTCATTATAATGTGCTAAGTCGTCTCCGTAGCTTCACTTCAGCTCCCGAACCCTGGACAACACGACAGAGCAGCTGTATCTGCAAACCCTGCAACAGCTTCGGCCCTGTCTTCCGAAACCCGTCATTTAACCAAAAATGGCGGCGCCAGAGCTTCTTGCTATGGCGAGGAAGAGTGGTAGCAGTGCGCCTCGTACTGACGCTGACCGCTGCATCTTGGAAGGTGTAGACCTGCTTGGAAGAATCGCTGCACCCATCGTTATGTACAATATGAACGGTACAGATGGCTACTCCGAGGATAATTCGTTATTCTTACTTCAGGCCCATCAAGAAGGCGGTTTCATTGTGCTTGAAAAAGGCACGAACAACGCTAAATAATTGGAAGCCATAAACTCCTGTCCGCTAAGCGGTTCTGACGTGTACCTTGAAACATTTAAGAAAGAGGCGCGTGGACATGTGCAAGAGTTTGAATCTAAAAGCCCTTTGTCGGGACCTACGCAAGGCTAAGCGATTATGTGCAAGTGTATTTTTCTGCGAAAACGCACAGTGTCCATAAAGGTAATTATTTCAAAAAAGGGCGGATTACAGAAAACGGTCGCTTGCTTTTTACAGGCGAAGCTAAAGATTTTATCTCTCGACTATGATTTTAGGATCAGCAGCTCCAACAAAGTGGTAAAATTTTCAAGACAACACTGCCGTGAACTTGTCTGCCTTCTCTCTAGAAGTTAAAGATTTGTTTCACTTTGAACAACAAAAGGAGGTACATCAATGGGTGGAAAACGCTATTGACAGCCACGGCATAGTGGGCTTCCAGAATGAAGTCTGTCTAACCTCCAACCAGTTTTTAGAACTTCAAAAGTTTTATTTGTGTTCAACGTTCGCCCCTTGGTGTGACTCAACGTTTTTATAGAGGCAAGGCGTATGTATGTACTGGCTCCAGCCTTTTACCTTTTTTGCAGCGACCGCGTTCTCGCTCATTACGATAGAATTCCGCTCACTCGCTTGGAAGGACCAGTGGTTACGAAAGCATTTAGATAGGTAGATGATTATTTGGTGTTTTTGCAATGTAACAATGAATTCTCAACTTCTGCCAAGTCTGCGATTTGCTCAGTTTTACCTGAATGCCCCCAACCTCTTATCCTGGCATGTGAAGTGCCTGTTCACGGATCCACTAGGTTTTTAGGTCTCGCGCTTCATTTCCTAAAATGTCTTGTGTGTTGGTGCTACAGGCCCCGAGGAAAGAAGGCCATTCCATCATTATCGTAAGCGTAGTGCAAATTAGTTAAGCGAGGCATCATTAACGTCTTTCATAAAAACGCTCTTTTTAAATTGTGCCAACACCTTGTGCACAGAAGCGGCGAAAAGGAAGTTTCGCACCTAAGCGCAGCTGGCTACCACTTGCAACTGCTGGCGGCTGTAGCTGGCAGCATGTTAAGAAGACGAGATGATTGTCCGGATCACGCAGCCCAACGGAGCGGAGCAAAAAAGGTTTCAATGCCGTATTTGCACCAAGCTAGCCGTAATCTGAAGAAAATTGGAAAACGTGTTGGCGTTTACGTCGCTTTCTCCGGCCCTTTCGAAGCGTCTGGTTTCTGTGCGAAAGTAAATAATTCTACACAGAAACCTCAGGGCTGCAATAAAAAAACAGCGAGAACCATTTGTTTCGTGCATAGAAGGAGGGCTTTAGTGTATTTCTTTATCCTGTGGGAAGGAATATATTGGACATACGCGAAGATGCCTCAATAATCACTTACGAGAGCATTCTAACAATGTTCGTCATCTAGCAAAGATCTGTCATCTAGCCGCACACTGCGTGCACTGTGGCTGCAAACCCTTGTTTGACAGATCAAAAGTGATATGCAGAAACACAGATAACTAACAACTGATTGTTTACTTCACAGCGTTAACACATATACACATATGTATTAGCCATGTGCAATAAAGAATCAGCTGTTAGTAGCGCTGTGTCTTCGTCTCCTTTTGTCGTCCTGCATGCTTTTTAGCGCATTACCCCAACTTATGCAGCACAAACTAGCCTACCGGTCAGTTCTTTTGAGTTCCTTATGTCGATAACAACCGATAAGGGTAGATAAGGGTATGACCTAGTCCGATATGGTTGATAAGCGTATATATTGAGCGGATCAGGCTTCGTAAAATTGATAAGGACATCGGGCCACGTGGAGATGAGCAAGCCGCACAATGTTTGCGCAACTTAGATATCTCTCAGAGAAGTTTCCGCGTGTTTTTTTTTTTTTTTACCTAAACGTGCACCACGTGACCGCTTGCCGCATGCAGGTTGCGGCTGTTTCAAGAGCTTGAAAATAGCCCCAACAGCTCCTCGTTCACGTCCGGTTCCCGGATGATGGCCGGCTATCAGAGCTGCCTCGCCGTGATGAGTGAAAAGCAGGAAAACACACAAGCCCTGCACGACCTGCTCGCCGAGTTCAACCTCAAGTGGCCCTCTCTCGACCCACCGCGAATGGAATTCGACTTCCTACGCTTTCTTGTGGGACTCGGGCTTCGGTAAGGTTTTATGCTCCGCGCAGGAATAACGCGAATGTCAGCAGCTGCTTCACATTCCAGACCTGCTATGGTCGTTAGTTTTTGCCTCGAGGCAAAGCAGTACCACGCGTTAAAATGAAAGACCAAGGTGTACTAGCGATTGAGGTTTGAGCTCGTATAACGCATTCATTTGAATGCTCTCAACGTCATAATTGTCGCTCGAATACTGGTTGCCTGAACGCTCTGGTAGTCTTCCACTTTGAACTGGCGTATATGAGCGTCGTGTTTACGTGACTCGCTAGACATGTAAATCGGTTGACCGGTAAACGTGAAACAAGAATGCACAGAAAGGAATAGCCCAAACCAATTAAGCGGGTGCACGCAGTATGTGCAACATATTCACAAAGTAAATGTAGATACTGAGCTGAGCTTTGTACGCAGAGACGACGCCGAAGGAAAAAACTCAGTTGATTTATCAGAAAATGAAAGCATTGCTGTTTAAGAAAACTTAGTCCTGGCACATGGAATCGGGCGGTAGGGGCGCGTGGCGGGCATTCTTTCCCGGAATCACCACATGGCTGGGACATACGCTAAATTAATTCAATTACAGGATTTTACGTGCCAAAGCCACTATTCGATTATGAGACACGCCGCCGGGGGGGGGGGGTGGAGGGGGGGTGTATCCGGAGTACTTAGGACCACCTGAGGCTCTTTACCATGAACCTAAATCTAACCAAACGGGCGTTTTTGCATTTCGTCCCCACGTAAGTACACCTGTCTTTGCCAGGATTTGATGCCGCGACTTCGTGCTCAGCAGCCCAACAAAGGACGGGCTCCTGATTGGTTGAGTTAACTAGGAGGCTTTCCCCCTTCGCAGTGCAAACACTAAATAATAAAATCAAGGCCCGAGAACATTGAGTGGTGATGCGAATGCCGCGAAAACTGGCAAGATCCAGGAACGTCCGTTTCCTCTCACGCTTCACTGCAGTACGGTATATAACACCTTTTCATTTCATCAAACTTCCGCGCCTTGCAGAATACATTAGATCCATCTATATTCCGTATTCGACAATTCCGTATGCGACAATTGTATTCTCCGAGGTATGTGGAAATGTGTAATTGTTCCAGGACTTACTTTTGGAAATGCGGTTGTTTGCTTTCAAACAGGGCTACAATCAGGACTCGACGGGAACCGAAGGTTAGTGGGTCGCCTCGCATTGGGCACTCACGGGAAAACTACAAATGAAGCTGTGCAGGGAGATATGGGCTGGACTAGGTTTGAAGTGAGGGAAGCTCGCAGTAAAATTGAGTATGAAGAACGGCTGAGGAATATCGAAAAAAGTAAATGTGCTGGGAGAGTGTGCAGGTATCTGTACAGGAAAAACATTGATTCACAGTGGAGGAAAAGAACTAGGAAGCTTACCAGCAAGTATGCGGCCTGTAGGGTGGGCAACACAGCAACGAAGAAGGTCAAGCGGAAAGTCAGAGAGGCTGAATTAATCTCATGGGTGGCGGCAATGGAAAAGAAACCTGCCATGAGTAACTACTTAAGAGGAAAAAACAAAATCAGGAAAGAAACCATTTATGATAACTCAACGGGAAGCTCATTACTTTTCGAAGCGAGATCGGGATGCCTTAGAACACGCACCTATAAAGCGAGATATAAGAAGGAAGAAGAAGCATGTGCTTGCTGCGGTAAAGCTAGGGAAACTACGGAGCATGTTTTATTAGAATGTGAAGACGTCTACCCGGCGATCGATTTAGGCACCACTGGCCTCCTTGAAGCCCTTGGGTTCAGAGGGAGCAGTGGTAAAGCAAACATGTCCGCAATAGAAATTAGTAAGAGGCGACTGGAGAATTGCTGGAAGAAAAGTAGGGAAACGACAAAAGACGGAGACGTACAAAAGCACAGTACGCAATAGGGTACCAGAAAATTTGGGCGTGGTAGTTCATAGTGTTTTTTTTTCTTTTTTCATTGTTTAACGTAGGTGGGATATTAGGCAGTATAGTAGCAAGAGCTTGGTGGCGCAACCCACCGCCCCGTTCCAAAGGGGACGCTCATAACATCCATCCACCCATCCGACTAATTTAGCTACGCCTGCTTGCGTAACACCGGCGTCGGAGTGCGCGCCGCTGCCGTTCCCGATGAGAAGTGTTAGACGCTCCGTCCCTGCATCTGTCAGGTTCTTACGCGTGATCGTTATCTAAAGAAAGGAAAGACGCTTGATAAGAAAATATGGTAAATTTTGGTCTCGGCGGGAACCAAACCCGAGCCTCCGGTGTTCGAGACGAGCACGCTTCCCCGACCAACGCACGGCAGCTATCAGTCTTCCTCCGACTTCCACTGTGAGGCGTCACCCAGATGGTACTCTCCCCCACAACCGTATAGCAGGTGCGAACGCTTGCCTACGGGTGAGAGTAGGAAAGGACGATAGAAGAGAGTGGTGAACAGTAAGGCTACGTTCACACTTGGTCTCGGAGCAGGCGGAAGCGGAAAAAACGTGACAAAATCCGCCCGCCTAGGCGGAGAAACGGGTGGAAAACCAGAGGGCGAAACGGAAAGCCGTTCCGCTTCACCGGAAGCTGCACTAGCATGTAAACATTCGGTCGTAAAATTTAACATTTTTCGTTGTTCATTGTCTATATTTAGGAAAAGCAACTGCTAAAGCTATTGAAACTATGTCTTGTTTATCTTCCATGGTAGACGAAAGTTAAAAAGGACACGCGCAGTTGCGCGAAATGATCGCTTTTAGTAATTGATGGGTCAATGAATGAACGTATGTCCTGAAATGGTGTGATGAACAGCGCCACCACGGAGACAAACGTACCAAACTAGATGGATGAGGGCGAAAGCAGCAGTGGTTTCCGCTGCAGTGGCGAAATAAATGTGAACATCTTGAACATCGTGTACGTGTGTAGGCGGCATTGTGCTCTGGCAGGAAAGAACCCCAAGTGGTCAAAATTATTCTGTAGTCCCCCACTACGGCGTGCTTCTTAATGAGATCGGGGATTTGGCACGTAAAACGCCGAAATACAATTTTTAAATGTAATATCTGTATTCATTAATAAAACAATGTCAGCGCAGCACTTTTATCTCGGCAGGAGAGACTTTCCCCTTCCACACAAGAAGTTCAATAGAGCGCAGGCATTGACCTTCAGATTATTGCAAACAGGCTCATATCCCAACCCGGCTTTATTCCACAAAATTTATCCCGACACCTATGCCAGAAGTTCTTGCAGGCACTGCAATGACATCACTAGCCTAGATCATATGCTCTGGCGTTGCCCCTCGTTACGAGGCACAGAAGAAATCAATGAAGACAAGTGGCTCTCCGCTATCAAGAGCCCTGATGCCGGGGTGCAACTATGGGCTGTCCAGAGGGCCCACGATGCGGCGGTCGGGCAAGGCCTGACTGTCCCAACGTAGGTGCGTCCCGCAGCGCGCTGAGTCGCGTTCCTCAGGACCTTATTAAAGTATTGCATCCATCCATCCATCCATCGGCCGACATTAAGCACGGTGGACCTTTCTGAAAGGCCTTCCGGGAGACCGCATTTTTTTTTTCTTATGACGTGATGCTTCTTAATTTAGTTAGCAAGCGAACGTTCACAAGTTGATACGGCCTATAAAAGTTTCATCTTTATTTGCTACTTATGTTTGCAAATTTGCTATCGCAATCGATGCTGCGCCTTTCGGGCGAAACTGCGAGTATTTTTTTCTTCTCCTTAGTGTACCGGCTCTTATAAGCGCGTCTCACGAACCCGTCATTGGGCGCGCAGGTACGACATCCATCCGCTGGTCAAGATCACCCTGGAGCCGTACCTGCTCACCGACGAGGGTTACTCCCTGGCCGTGGACGACACCGATCGTCGGTCGTGGCGCACAGCGGACACCGACGTGCGGCCAGACTGCCTGCGCGCGTTCGCCGGCGTCGCGCACCCGGGAGTACTAATGGAGCGGATGGTGCGCGTGGGCATCGACATTCGGGCACTCGAAGCGGTCTCGTACGCCTTGTACCCATACTCGCCACGTTATTACGAGTTCAGCCAGCTGTACGCGCTTACAGGCTACCGCATCAACGTTACCACTTGGCTGGACGTCTTCAACAGCTACCTCGCGCCAGACGGACAGGTAGGGCTGGTAACGCACTACAGAAGTCGTATGCTGGTCGCCATGCTTTGGTCTGGGCATACTGGAAAACATCACGACAAGTTTTAACGCGACACATGCATTACCCCATGGCAGTCACACTGCGGAAAGTGTGTACGTTCCAGTCTGACCTCCTTTTGGGCCTCTTCAAAAAAGTCGCACCTTCGACCACACGGCGAGGCATCGAATGCAGTAGCAGATTAGTACACAGCCATGCAAAGTACGGATAGCAGGCTTATCGGTCGTTTAAATGCGTACACATTCGCTTGCTAACTAAATTAATAAGCATGGTGCCAGCACACACAGGTAAACATGAACACTACGCACACTCGCTGTCAAAACGCAGGAGTGAGGAAGCGCGGCAGCCGCAGCACCGAGCAATATGACCTTCGCGCTGTTTATCCCTTGAACGCAAGCTGAGCGGAGAGAACACAGCACACGCAAAGCTACAAGCCGTCGGCCCACCTAGAGTGTTTGCCGAAGCAGATCACTTTCAAGTTAAATCCAGTTGGTGCTAAATACAACCTTCCCTCCCTCCCGCCCACCAGTGCCATGCGCGCGACAGAAGACGTCGCGCTTCGCCCGCGCTTTCATTACACGCCCACGCGAGATTAAGCCGAGATTGTCCGCAGACACTCGCATGCCGTACCGCGCACATACAGCACACGGCGCGTGGCGAAGGTGTTATCGCACACGGACTTCATACCGAACATCAAAGCGATAGCGATGCCGAAAGTCCGCCTCGAGGGTCCAGTTAATTGCAACAGCAACAAACAAAGTCAGAGAAACAGCGACAGAGAATCAGCTGCAGAGAATGGAAACAAAAAGAGACCTTAAAGATTTGCTAGGTAAGGAAGAAAACAATTGAAAGGAAAAATCCGTGCGGCAACACAAAGGGCCCTGCCGTGCTATTTGACGCTCGAGCTGCTTGCCGCACGACAAAAACATAGTGAAGCAAGAATTCGCAACCGGGTGCGGCATGTGTATATTGCAGCGAAAATGGGGAGAAAACTCGCACATACAAATGGAATGGGAAGTTATCACTCAGTGAGACTCGTAGGGAACGTACATCTTCCAGGAGCGGTTGGGTTTAAAGTGGGCGGAAGCGTCAACCGGGGAGCAGTCGAGAAAAGGGTTTAGACTATTGGTGGGAAATATTCACCGACGATTATGCTACTCCCTAACACGAAATTTGAGTGCAGCATTATACGTGTTTTCATTCCGGCTGGCGCGGACAATTTGTCTGGAGCGGCACGTTGCAAATGGAGCGAAGTGCGTTGTGACTGCCTCGCTCTACTGGAGATCGCGAGAGCAAGCGCGTGCGTGACACGTAGGCGCGATTCACAGCAACAGAAAGACCTACACGACTCTGCGCGCTACTATGGCGCCATCTCGAACGCATCATCAGGGCAGTACGCTTTTCTTCTCGCTTTCGCCATACCCTCCTCCGCTTTCCGCCTCATGGTTCCGCTGCACCTTCATCTCCGCTTTCCTCCTCGTGTCTTTGATCTCCCGCTGCGCTCTGCGTTCGCTTTCATCTTTCGCTGTGTTGGCTCGTTCGGTTACGCCAATGCCGACGTCTGCTAAGGAATAGAAGCCTAGGAGCTCCACTCTAAAAGGGCAGGGAAGAGATTGATGCGCCCCGGATTTGTTACAGACAGAGGTAGCGGTACAATGCACATATAGCTGTTTAGACGAAGAACAAAAATATTAAGGAGGTGTATAGAAAAATGCTAGAATGAAAAGCGTGTATAACGCCCCTGATTAACTCAAGCTGGCTAGGTGGCTATTTGTCGCCGCCTCCTTTCAAAGACGATACCAATAAACCCTGGCAACATGTAACACCCCAACGCTCTCGAGGAAAGCTAGCTTAGCAGGACTCTTTGAGGAACTATCAGGCATTGTTTGGGATATCATTAATTTTAGTGATATTAGAAGAACTGGTAAGGCTTGTACAGTGCTGACAAATGGCCACGTCCTCTGCTATAGAGGACACACAAATAAGAAGCAGTACGGTGTGGGATTCGTAATCCATAAGGACATAGCGGGAACGTTGACAATTTCTGCAGCATTAATGAGACGGTAGCAGCACTCGTAATAAAACTTAAGAGGTATATATTGAAGGTTGTGCAATCCTAAGCTCCAACTTCCAGACATTATGATGATGAAATTTATCGGTCTTTTGAATATGCTGAATTATTGATGAGAAAACTTGAAACTCAGTATGCTGTAGTAATGGGCGACTTCAATGCAAAAGTAGGGAAAAGGCAGGCTGGTGAACAAGCAATCGGAAACTACGGCGTCGATTCAAGGAATACTCGAGGAGAGATGTTGGTAGAATTCGCGGAAAGAAATATGCTACGAATAATGAAGACCTTCTTCAGAAAGCGTACGAACAAAAACGTGGAACTAGAAAAGCCTTAATGAGGAAACAAGAAATGAAATTGATTTCATACTTTCTACCAATCCCAGCATAGTGCAGGATGTAGAAGGGATAGGTAGGGTAAAGTGCAGTGGTCATAGGTTAGTGTGGGCTAGGATTCAGCTCAGTTTGAAGAGAGAAAGGATAAAATTGGTCAAGAAGAAACAGGCCAACCTACACGCAGTAAGGGTAAACGTAGGCCTATTCAAGTTGGTACTTCCAAATATGCAGCCTTGGAATAGAAAGGTAAGATGACAGAGGCAAGGAATGAAACCGTAACTAGGCTGACTTCCAAAGCAGCACTTGATGTGGGAGGCAAGGCACCAAGGCAACCAGTAGATGAGCTCTCCCAAGTAACAAAGGATCTAATAAATTAATTACCAAGAATGAAAGTGTCCAACTCAACAGATCAGATAGATTTCGCGCAACTGCCAAAACTGATAAACAAGGAGAAAATAAGGAATATTCGAAATTATAAAATGAGAAAGACTGAGGAAGCAGTAAAAAATCGACGCAGTATGAAATCAGTAAGAAGAAAGTTTGGCATAGGAAAAGCCAAGATCTATGCATTGTAAGATAAGGCGGGCAATACCATCAGCAATCTAGAAGACATAGTAAAAGCAGCGGAAAATTCTATACTGACATGTACAGTACCCAAAGCAGCCGCGATACCTCCTTTCGAAGTAGTGTTGAACAGTATTGAACTATTGCAGTTACAGAGACTCCTTCTATAACTAGCGATGAAGTTAGAAGGGCCTTTCAAGATATGAAACGAGGAAAAGCCGCAGGAGAAGGTGGAATAATAGTGCATTAAATCAAAGATGGAGGAGACATAATGCTTTGAAAACTGGCGGCCCTTTATACGAACTGTCTATCGACTTCAAGACACCCTGAGCAGTGGAAGAATGCGATCATTTTACTAATCCCCAAAAATGGAGACGCTAAATTGTTGAAAAATTATAGGCCCATTACACTACTTACAGTATCACATAAAATATTAACCAAGTAAATATCCAATAAAATAAGAGCAACATAGGACTTCAGACAACCAAGGAAACAGGCAGGTTTCAGGAAGGGTTACTCCACAATGCATCACATCCATGTCATCAATCAGGCAATTGAGAAATCCGCAGAGTACAATCAGCCTTCCTATACGGCTTTCATAGATCACGAAAAGGCATTTGATTCAGTAGAGGTCATAGATGCATTACGTATTCAAGGAGTTAAGTACGCTTACGTAAATATCTTTGGAAATATCTGCAAAGAATCCACAGCTACCTTAATTCTCCACAAGAAAAGTCGGAAGATACCTATAAAAAAAGGGGTCATAGAAGGAGACACAATCTCTCCATTGCTGTTCACTACGTGCTTCGAGGAAGTATTCAAGCTATTAAACTGGGCAGGTTTAGGAGTGAGTACCCACGTCGAATATTTCAACAACCTTCGGTTTGCAGCTGACATTTTCGTGTTCAGAAACACTGGGGCCGAGTTACAACAAATGAATGAGGACCTTAACAGAGAAACTGTAACAGTGGGATTAAAGATCAATGTATAGAATACAAAGCTAATGCTCATTAACCTGGCAAGGGATCATGAGTTCAAGATCGCCAGTCAGCCTCTAAAGTCTGTGAAGGAGTACGTTCGCCTAAGTCTATTACTCACAGGGCACCCTGATCATGAGAAGCAAATTTGCAGAATAATAAAAATGGGTTGGAGTGCATACGGCAGACATTGTCAGACCCTGACTGGATGCTTGCCACTATCATTGACAAAGAAGGTGTACAATCAATGCATTCTACAGGTGCTGACATATGGGGCAGACAATTGGAGACGGTCAAAGAAGCACGAAAACAAGTTAAGGACCGCGCAAAGAGCGATGGAACGAAGAATGTTAGGCGTAACGTTAATAGACAGGAAGACAGCGATGTGCATCAAAGAGTAAACAGGGACAGCCGATATTCTATCTGACATTAAGAGAAAGAAAATGAATCTGGGCAGTTCATGTAATGTGTAGGTTACATAACCAGTGGACCATTAGGGTCACAGAATGGGTGCCAAGGGAAGGGAAGCGCAGTCTAGGACGGCAGAAGACTAGGTGGGGTGATGAAATGAAGAAATTCCCAGGCGCTAGTGGGAATCGGTTGGCTCAGGACAGGGCAATTGGAGATCGCACAGGAAGAGGCCTTCGTCCTGCAGTGGACATAAAATAGGCTGATGATGATGATGATCGTCATCATCATCATCACGTTTTTTTTTTTTTTTTTGCTCTGCGGAAACTTGCTGCTTGTGCTCACGCATTTGAGTACCGCAGAAGCTGTCACTTCGTGAAAACAAGCGTGCTTAGATGTATGTGGCTTGCGCAATCGGCGAGGTGTACAAAATTGCGTTTACTTGTTCTCGTTGCCAGTGGCAGATAGCATAATTTTTTTCTTGAGCTGGATTATTCGAAGAGCCACACAGTACTAGAATGAGATATCAAAACACATATCTAAGTAATTAACAGAAATTTACTATATACCTACCTAATTAATTACGTCGAGCCAGATATTGCAATGTACGGGCCGTATCCGATCAGTTTACAAGACGCACCCACTTGAAATGAATCTCCAGGATGAAACCAGTTTCCAATAATATTTTGCAAGGGATTGGACGAAATACATATGCGTTCCAGTTGCCTTTGTGCTTCCATCCAGAAACGAGCGTTTTCTTAATGGGAGAGCGCATTTTTACGCCAAATTTGATGGCGCATATCTTAACACTGCTGTCATTATGAAAATTCATTTCAAGTGGATGTGCCTTACAGTCTCACCGGCTACAGTTTGTGAATTGCAGTATGTGCCGTAAACTAATTAAGAAGTTCTTTAGCGAATGTTTCTTAACTACTTAAATATGTATTTGGCTTTCTTGTGAAAGTAATATCCGCCTCTTTGAAAAATCTAGCTCAAGAACTGGACTGCACCTGTCTGCAACGTGCGATATCTAAAAATTCCGGAAAACGTGAAAATAATCACATCGTATATCGCAAAGACAGGCCATCGGACTACGCATTTTTCTTTGCGCTGTGGTTACTGCATGGGCGAGCAAAGTCTTTCCTTCATCCGCGTATTCGTCAAAAACTAAAATTCATCAGCACGGTGGCTTATTATATCAGTAAGAAACACGATATTTGTAATAAATGAGAACAAAGCTGCTAACGAAGGGGCCCGTTTTTTATTATTCATATCATAAGAAGCCACTGCCAAGGTCTGCGAGTGGGGGCGCAGGTTAACATTCCCAGGGTTCTACTAGGAAACATAAATACCCAAGAAAGTGGACGGGGAAACGGCGCAGCGGTAGCTCGATTGGTAAAGCATCGCATGCGTAATGCAAAGGCTCTGGGATCGTTCCCCACCTGCGGCAAGTTGCTTTTTGACCCACTTTTATTGCCGTTAATTTGTCGTCTAATTTCCCCTTTCCCTAGTAATTTCCCCTATGTTGTCCTTGGTGTCAGTGTTTGTTGGCATCTTATGATGCGATATTTATATAGGTGATACGCCTGTGGGTTTTAGTGCTACCGTACGTCAATTTTTTGAATTTATGTTTAAGCAGGCATTTTATTTATTTTTATTTTTATTTCATCCCCCTGTCAAATAGCATTACGCGTACGTATTTGCGCGCCTTGGCAGCTTTCGTATAAAATTGGACCTGTCGGTGTCATATCAACTTTCATATGGTAGAAATTCGAATGGTGGATCCAGATCCAGTTTTTCGGCTGTGTAAAGAGCAATCCTATTTCAATGGCAGAATGGGAGCGTGAGTTGTGCGTTTCAGTGGCAGATTGGGACCCGCCGCTGATTCCGGATCGCTCTGTGGAGCAATATTATTTGCTCCGCCAAAATCAGCAGCCTTGGTCGGAAGTCCGCGTGACGTATTTTCTTCACCCACCTCTGCTTTCTGTCAGGGTCTCCTGTTTCTGGTCGCGGGCTGCTATGGACGACATGAAAAAAATCATGGGCGAAGGAAAAACATAGGAGAGATCATTACTTCGCACAGCCAGCCTTGGAAAGCGCACTCTTGTGAAGGCACAGCGGTGACCTAACACGGGACCTCTTGCGTCGAGATTTCGGACAAAAAATCGAGATTTCCTGAGACATGCGGGAACGACGCGGTCCCTCATTCCACGCCAACAGGCCCCAGCCGTGGCCGGCCACAGCCAAGAGCACCCAGCCGGACCTCGAACCACCGCTCGCGCTCACGAGTCACTTTGTCCACCACTTCTTCGACTGCTGGCTACGATGCCGTACTTCCTATGCTGACCCTCCCTCTGCGAAGGCGATAATGGCACTGGCCCGCGGCTGCTTGCAGTGACGGCATCGCACCCCTGGCAGCGGGCAAACCTTGCAGACAGCTGCACCGAACGAGAATCGGCGGAGCAGACAACGCCCGAGCCACTAAGGTCTTCCAAGAATCCTAAGGCCCTAAACCTCAGCATCGCCATTTGTTGGACGTGTTGGTAAACTGAAGGCATATTTAGCGCCAGCGAACAAGGACGGAAGGGAAACGACACCGCAATGCGCTATATATATACCGCATTGTGGTGTCGTCTAGCGCATTGTGGTGTAGTCTCCCTTCCGTCCTTGTTTGCTGGGGCTAAATATGTTTTCAGCCCTAAACCTGGCTGGCTTCCCGGATGCACGTTTCGCGAAGATGCGGCAGACCAGGTGGTGGGGCCTCCGAGTTGCCGAGGTTTTGCAGGAACCAGAAGGCCCTAAACCATTCCCGGAGGCACGCCTGGTCCGGTCTTCTTCCTCGACCTCGTTCTGACGAGTGCACGCAGCAGGTCGCCGGAAGTAGCTGCCGCCTGCTCGCTGCCATTCTACCGCACATAGACCACACGGCACCGCACCATGCTGTTAACAGTACGGGAATATCGCAGGTCTAGATGATTGTCGCTCGAATGGTGCGCTTCGACTACCGTTGGCAACTAACCTCAAGCGCCCATGAGGTTCTTGTAGCCGTCGTTGGAACTCCTCTTCTTCGTAATCGTCGTCATCGTCGTCTTCGCTGCCGCTGCCGCCGGCCGGCGCTAAGGAACCGCCGCCAGAGTCCGAGACTTCGCCCTGGTCGGGCTTGGATAAAGACGACTTCGCCGCTCTTGTTCTCGGCGTCGCTACCCGACGAGCTGTTTTTCCGAGCCGTTTTCTTTGAGAGGTTGCCTTTGCGTGCCAGGGCGGCTCCCTTACCGCTAGCATTGCCGTGTCCTATGCCATACCCGATGGCAATGGCACACGGCCGCTGGATAAAAAAAAACGTTCGGCCTGCCACGTCAGGCGGGCTGCTATGGGAGCGAACGTGACAGCCATAGTTGCATTCTCGGCCGCTTGGCTGGGCCGAACGGCGCTAGCTCTCGGGGACGGGACGGGTCGGTTTCCACGGGTGACGGCGTTCCAAGCGCATTCCTCACGCACTTTCTATGCCGATCCGACACAACAGTCCCCTACTGGCAGCGCCGCGGTGGATGACAGCGTTTTCAATGCACGCGGCAGGCCGCAACTTTTTTTTTCTTTTTTATCCAGCGTTCATGCAATGACCGAGGAGGAGCCAGCGGAAACACTCCTCAGCGAACGCCGGAGTTGCAGCTCGCACCGCGGAGATGGTCACGCACCAGGCCAAGCAGGTGTCGCTACTGGCCGTGGAAGGGTAAAGATGGAAGGGGCGCTTCCCGCGTTCGCCACGATCATGGTTCGTCCCGAACCGCAGCCGATACCCCACGTTGGGCGCCAATGTGCGAACGACACGGTCCCTTAATCCACGCCAGCGTGCCTCAAACCACCGCTCGAGCTCACGCATCACTTTGTCCTCCAATTCTCCGACTAGAAAAGCTGGGCTTCACGCCACGACCGCTGTTCTGCGACGAGGATACAGTGCTACAGGGACACGAGATCTCATATCAAGGTGGCACCGATACCAAATAATGTGCACCCAACGTACCATGCAGGTAGAAGACGAGCACGAGCTGCAACGTTGCGGAATCGTTTTGGGAAAGGTTCTACCGCGTACTACACAGACGCTAGCAGAGCCAGTAGAGAGACTCACACGCTAGCAGTCACTCACAAACAACGTGTCATAACGGCCACAGTCGTAACTCGGTCCAGGTGTGCGGCCGAAGCTGCTGCAATAGCCGTGGCCATTGCAGACGCTGAACACAGAAACGAATCGGCAGTCATACTCTCCGACTCGCAGACAGCATGTCGCCTGTTTTTCAAAAGGACGGTACCCAAAATGGTACGTAGAATTCTGGGACAAACCCTGACAGAACACCATGACATTATTTGGTGTCTGGCTCACGAATCCTTAGAGGGTAACGTTGCGGCAGACCGTATAGCTCGAGGATTCAACAACCGAGCTGCGGCCGAGCCGAGCGCGGGACTTCTTGCAAGCACTCGTGGCATGTTTCTACAACAGCGGGAGCAACGCAGAGAGTACGGTCATCCACACAAGGCCCTTAACAGACATCAGAGTAGGGACTGGCGACGCATTCAAACAGCTTCCCACACCTGCATCAACTCAGTAAAATCAACCCAACTAGATTTCTGGACGTCGGTCCATGGTGTTCTAACAAACCCACACTACAACATATCACATGGGAGTGCCTGGAACGGCCTGCAGATATTACTAGCCCATACATAACTGCATATCTACTTATTTTAAATAGGCAGTGGGAGGCATGACTTGCGGACGACGGAAACGAGAGCCAAGTGGCTCTCCTGGACCAAGCCCAGCGAGCCGCTCGCGCCAGTGGAGCCCTGGACTAAGGGCCCAACCACGCTCACCTACTTTTCTTTTTTGAAAATAAAGTTTCTTGCCTTCCTTCCTTCCTTCTTCGACTGCTGGCTACGATGCCGGAGTTCCCATAGACGTTTGGCATCCAGCAGCTGAGCCAGTAGCTTTTATATGGTGCGCGCTTGTTCAGCTGTCCTGCCATGGCTCTGACTGCAGAGTGGGAACACTAAAACAAACCACGAACTTTGACGTGCGATCACACTTTGGGCCACCAGGTTGGCTTCAATCATGCTGCGGTATGCTTCTTACTATCGTTTTCCTTCCTCCATGGGAAACATGGAGACTGCGACACGCCTTGCGCTTTTGTTCTTGCTCCTCGTGACGCATGCTATATGTGTCCCCTTTCAAACGGGGTGGTGGCTTGCGCCATCAAACTCTTTTTTCTCTTTCCTCTGTATTCCACCTCTAGCCTAGCGCTATCTCACTAGATTATCCTGTATTAAGTGCGCGTGCGGGAGCGACGCATTCCATTCGCAAATTTGGTGAGAGCGATCTCAAACGGAGTGACGCGCTCCGTTCGTGATCCGATCGAGCGCTCGCGATCTGCCATTGGAATTCAACATTACTTTAGAGTCAGGCTATTTCCTGTCTGTGTCCATCTTTTAAAAAGAAAGTTTGGCTCGCTTCCTAACACATCCAAATAAGTTAACCAACTATAGCTCTATAAGTAGCGAAACAATAGCTCGCCTCACATAAACACGTTGGAACATCTGGTCAAGCTTTGCAGCAGCCAAACGAGGCCGACTTGCCAGCTAACTGCAAAATGTTTCTTATAACATTGAGAACCTCCACGTGCGGGGTCTCAGTCATTTTCAAGCTTGAAGAACGCCATTGGCTTTAATTATGCGGAAGCATTACATGGCCAATTACGCGAAAATCCGTCGGCGTGACCTAAAGATGGTACAAAAAATGACCGACGCCGACAAGACTAAAAACGCATCAAACATTGCTCGGATTGACGTCACATTTCTCAGGGAGGCTCTTGCAAACAAAATTGTTTGAAAAGAAAATGTGGTGTGGGTGCGAATCTTACATTGCGGTGACCGGAGACCCAGGTGCGAACCTGGGTCTCCGGGGTGCGAGGCAAGCAAGCTGCCCCGATCCCAAGGTGTCTCCAAGCTTCTGGTTTACTGAAGGTATTTATTTATTTATTTATTTCGTGTACCCTCAGGGCCATTGGCATTGGGGAGGGGAGTGGTTACAGGCATACAAAACAAGAAAAAATAGGAAATGTGATACAAGGAAGAGAAGTATTGCAATAAAAGTTAACAAGTGTGTCTACTTAGCTAATGTTAGCTAAGGCGTTCTTGAAAAGCTGGTATGCCTAGTGCGTGCGCCATTGGGCACGTGACGGCGCTGCCAACAGGTAGGAGGTGGCGCCACCTCATGAGCGTATAAAATGAGCTCGTCCATGACGTTCCGAGGTCTACAAACGATATTACGCTTTCTCACTGCCACACACAAGAAACCTTAAGTGCTCCTGCCGAAATTTCTGAATGAATGGTTGCGCTTGAAAGCGCGTATTCGTTGAAGTATGGTTATTTTAGTAGCGTTCATTGCTTCATTGCGTGATTCCGCAGGGAACAATGCCGTTGTATAGATCCATACGACGTACGTGTGTTGTGCCGAGTGGCGCGAGCGCAGCGGAGTGCAAAACAACTGCCGTCCTCCTCTCCCGCTGCCGGAGCCCCCTTTTGCAGCCTCCACCGAGATAGAGGTTGGAGGAGGAACGCTGTCCTTTCCCAGCGTACCACCTTGACATGTAAACCTTCTACGTTCGAAACCTCTCGCGCGACTTACGTGCGTCTCAGACAGCTGTAATAGAAGTTGGCGCTCGGCGACCAGCGGCTTCACGCTGCTCAGTCACGCGAGGTCACGTGTCTTTTGCATCGGCGCCTTGTTATGGGCGGCGAAAGTCTCACGCCGCGCGAACCGGCGAAATAGCCAACGAAAGCCATTCGCTTTTTAAAATTACCGCGTTGCATTCATTGCGGCGCACGGATGTACGCACCGAACGCGTGATTTGCGCAGGTGGGCCCCAGTGACGTCTTCTTTGCGCACAGCCAGAGCCCGCTCTTCATTCTGTGGAACGTGTTGGCCCGCTACGAAAACTCTATGTCCGACCTGATGTTGTTCTTGGGCTGGAAGGTAAGCGCACCGTCATCTTGCAATCGACCACAGTCACACCGATGCTTAATGGTGATGCAATGAATAGTATTCGCAAGCTCCTAATTTTGGGGCTCCCGCATTCTGTTTGGTAGAACTGCACCAAAAGTGACGGGCGCGAGTTAGCAGTATAGATGCATTTCACTGATAACAGAGCAGAGCTGTTCTAACCCGCTTTAGACACTCTGCGGTCAACGCACTTCACGCATTTGTTAATGGCAGCTGACAGCGAAAAGCCTGCCCTCTCCTGTCCATTCAGTCGGTTATGGCAGACGTGTCAGTGTCACCAGTGGAAGCATCGCCTACTAACAGCTCTTCCTCGCGCCTTACCCTCCCCCTTCCTCCGCAGCTGCCACGTCTCGTGATCAATGCAGATGGCAAAGCTATCGAGAAGAATATCTGTGAAATCCAAGTATAGCTTGTGAAGACACTGCTGAGAGTGCTTGTTACCTCAATAAAGCTTGATAAAGAGCGGATGACCACCATGGCCACCGGCGCAGATCCTTCTTAAGGTCTTTAAGGATTTTACTGATGCCTTAAACACACTCCAGCGATCTCTCGCAAATGTGAGGTACCCGCAATATATTAAATATGCGAAATAATGCATGTCTTCGAGCGGTTCGCTCTCAGCGCATGTTTTCTTGGGAAATGCTTACGAAGACAATGCGTGAATTTGATTTTTGGCGGCTGTTGTCCTTTTGCATAGATAGATGTGTTGTTCGCACTCGCACGCGTCTATGCAAACCAAGTTCTGAGACTTCATGAGTGCTTACCGACCATATAGACATAATATTCGGCCGTTAACATGCAGGCACACCGAGGAGCCTCCGATTTTGCGCACCAACATAGCCAACTAAGTTCAGCAGCCAAGAAAGTCTGTGAGATGCTAGAGTTGTTCCCCAATTTAGAAGCCCACTTAATTCCAACAATCTTAGTTCACAGCTATTTTCAATTCTATAAATCGAGCCTGTCATAAAATGCCCAGCAGATTGTACGCGCATACAATTTGTATGCACATCGTGCATTTAACAATTGGAGAACCTGGCAGTTAAAAGACCAGAAGTGTTCCTCGTGCCCGCCAACTGACGTCTGAGGGCGACACCACTAAGCCAGCACACGAAGCCATAACCCCACTTGTGCATACACCTGCTACCACTTACCTGCTCCGTATTCCGTAGTGATGGTTTTAAGTGGTATTGAGAATTATGAGCCCTGTATACGTGAAACTATTATCATTACCGTACTACAGGGATAGAGGCGAACCCAGTATGAGAACTCAGGATGAAAACTTCTAGCGCTGCGTTCAAGGACTTCGCGCTAAACATTTACTGCGATTAGCCGCTACGTTCGACTTATCTGGAAAAATGAAGGTGTCTGAAATAATTTAGGAACTTCAAGACGGTAGACCACAATTATACCCGTGAAACTCGCGTTGCCACGGCCGTGCTTGCTTTCAGTTACGTCACCGTCGTCCTTCAGGCCACGTCCTCGTGCTCTATACCATCTTCGGCCAGTATTGGCAGAACAGAAAGGTTCGTCCACCACCACCAATGGGGATCAAACTAAATGCACTTAAGACACAGAAGTGCTCACAGCAAAGCTAGCAGAAGCGTTCGGCCATGGCAGTTTGTGCTAGCGTTTTGAGCAATCTCATAGGCCGTGAGATTGGTGGCACCACTGCATGTCTTTCGGAGGGCATAGCAAGTAATACTGCAACGGAAGAACGTGACGTTACACGAAACCAAAAAAAGGTTGTTTTTGTGTCGGTAGCGGCGTTACAACGCCGATCCAAATAAGGCGCGAAGATATGGGCGAAAAGGCATCCAGAACCAATTCTCACCGACATCAGCAAGCGTGGTCATGGGAGCAGCGATTGAAGCGTGGTTATGTGAGGAGGGAACAAATATTTAGAAAGAAAAGAAGAATGCGCCTTTCTTTAAATTTACGCCGAATACAGGTTGATACGCACAATGCAAATATCATTCCGGATCAATTTTCCCTACGCGTAGCGAGGAAAAAATACTATTTTATGCTATCATTATAAAATACTTTTTTTTGAGGACCGGGTATAAATGGGGCCATTGACGCCGCTGGCACTTGCAATGCAGTGCTCTTGAAGTATGCAGAAAGGCACGCTCGTAAAGCTCACCTGTTACAATACGCCCCCTTCTTATTGTCGCTAGTAGTGAGGGTAAAGAACGCAGTATCAATAATGTGAATGACGAAACTAGCTTTTATTGGGCGAACCTGCGTCCACAAAAACAGGCTTTAATTAAAGCACAACAATAGCGGCTAACAAAGTCGGTGATCGTCTAAATCTGATGTGCCGCTCAAGCGCGTCGGGTTTTATACACTAGTCATCGAAGATTCCAGAGTAATCGTGGTGCCTGCGTGTCTTCCAGAAAGTTCTGCACAATTCGCATCGCGCATGCAATCAGGTTAACAAAACTATCAATAACATGCGAGAAACTTCCGATACATGCGGGCGCGCCCCACGCTGAGCGATAACATTTGTTAAACGGTGGAACACGCTCACCTGAAAAGATAAACAAGTCCACCGGTCAATGTGTTGTTTTGCTTCTCAACGATTGTCTCAATTCTCCTGGCAGGGGTGGTTTCGTCGGGTGTTTTTTTTACGCCTTCAATCAAAAGTAGCGAGGTAATGACCGCCAGAACTTTTTTTTTAATTCAGCGGTTTTCTGGCCGCTGGGATTGGCACATGACGATGCGACCGACACTCTACAACCAACGCTTTTGTAAGCCTGCAAGGAAACGATGTTCGTGCAAGCCTGCGATTTTAGCGTCCGTACAGGTGATATTTTGCTGCATTGCTCTCCGCACTTAAAGTTCGAAACGCCCATCGACTCGAATTCCGCGGCATTTGAAAATAGAAATGAAACGCAGTTAAGTACAGTTAAAATGCCACAAAACCAAACTTTGCGCCTTTGAGAACAAATCGATGTCACCTCTGTTTTTAGCAGATATGGCGTCACATTATTTATTCTTCCACCGGAAGAGTTCCCTCATCACACAGATGGCGCTGAGCCCCATGAACCACCTTTGAAGTTCAATTTTTTGAACCTATTGTCTTCTATGGAAGCTTTGTTAGCAGGCACACTTACCGTGGTAATTATTTGAGGGGTAAGCATGCAAAATGGCGGTTTCTCCAGTGTAATCCTCCTATTGCAGTGAATGATTTAGAGTCGAATAAATCCCTCAGGACAGAAAGCTGGGAAAGATGAATTCGCTAATTTGACGAATGTACAGCGCTGTAAAAATACGGTTGATCCCTCTTTCTTAGGAATCGATAGAATGCGAAAGCGAAACGCGTCTTCACAAACACTGTTGCATGTTCGCTTCGTGAACTCACGGTGCGCTGCAGCGAAAGGCGCACGATTTGCGGGCCGCCGACCACCTAGCAGGTTTGCTTGGCGCGCGGCGTCCCGTTGGAAAGCGTCGTCCCGCTGCTGAGTCAGTGACGAGCATGTTGCTTCGGCTCCGTAGCGTCTTGGGCAGCCATACGAGTTGCGACGCGCTCAGCTTCAGGAATGCAAGTTGCAGAGTACGCATCGTGCGCTGCGAACGCGCTAAGGCGTTCTGTTTCACGCTGGCGTGTCCCTCGCCTGACCAAAGTGAGATTGGCCCGTCAACGTCGTTGCCTTTCTGCGCAGCTTAGCGCAGCAGTTTCCTTAGTTGGTGTCACCGCAAGCAAAGCAGTAGGCGGCGTGTAAGCACTGCTGATGCATGTTGAAGCTGCACTCGGTAGGCGATGAGGCGTCACATGCTAATCGGAGGAAAAAGACAAGCCAGGTGCGGAAACAGCGTCGTTACATCAGCAGGAGGCCTACACTGCCTAGACCAGGGTACACCATGCTGGAGCATCCGCGGCGCTGAGACTTCCGAAGCGCTCGCTGTCGGCGCTCATTGATGTCACGATGGTGGATCCCGTCGCCATCCCTGTCGACAGAGAGCATATTTTACGTGTCCGCACCGACGTCACATCCCCTACAGGAAGTTGGCGGTGGATCCCGGCATAAAACACTTTCGTGTTAAAAAATGGTTACGCACGATATGAAAAACACAGGCCGGGTCATTTTGTCGGCGCTCGTCCTGTCCGCTTCGTGTGCGTTGTATTTACGGCGTTGTACGTGGGTTCTAGAACCACTGAATCCACGCGAAAAGACTAACACCCATGCAAGTGAAGTTTCTACCGCACCATTGTCCAACATCGTGCCCCAGTACGACGTCACCAGAACAGCATTTAGTGAGAAAATGCTTTTTAGTTAAATTTAGTGAAAAGTGCTGAAGAAAGCATTTAGTGACTCCGGATTCACTGTCCCGGCCTGATGGCATGATATTTATGTGGGGATAATTGCACTCTATTTAACACTTCCCCCTGACGCCATATTCGGCGCAGCATCTAACTGTAGCTGACGGGCATTCGCTCGTGCACTGCTACTTCTAGTCTTATAAGGACAGGAAAAAAAACAAAGTCAGGAAATTCGCCTAATAGAAGTGTTGTGAGAATATTGCCACTTAAGATATTCGATTCGAATCGGTAAGTATTCCATTCGATTATAAAAGACACTTTTGCAATTCAACATATTCGAGCTTAAGAAATATTGCTTTGTCTGTTTTTATGTCAGGCTGCAGTACAACCGTGTTATGTACAGAAGCGTGCAAAATTCATTGCGGTGAAGCTTATGAACCGTGCAGTAAAGCGTATCAAAACTAAGTAAGGGCATCGTCAGGCGGTCCCTCCCATATCTTTTGTCTACACGACAATATCGGCTCAAGTACCGCACTGTGCTTGCGAACTCTTTGTTCAACTGGACAACACCTGCCGCCAGGAGGAAAGCTCCGTGTTTGCTACCAATCTAGCTAAGTGCCTAAAAGCACCGTTTCCGAACAAGTTTGACTAAGTAACGAGCTTCGCAATGTCTGTAGGCCCTCGTTCTCAAGTACTTCAGTAACGCCAGGATGCTTAAATGGCAAACCTGCATTTACAATACGAATGGACAATTTCAACACCATTAAATCCAGATATGTCGTCAGCAAGAAATGCTTCTGGACAGGCTTCTTCTACGTTACCATTGTCTAAAGGGTTGGATAAGCTAATCAACCAGCAGCAATTTTCACTTGCTTAGGGCCGCGAATTTCACTGCCACAAGCCCAGGTAGAAAGATGTGTGCAGGATGAAATTTTTGGCCAGAAGCAAGATGCATGTGTGTTGTGGCGTAAACATAGTACAAACTGTTTCCATGGATTGCTAAGACATCCCTGCCGATAGTAGACACTAGTGTGTCCAGTGAGCAGCTTTTTTTTTCTGTGTTTGAAGGAATTGTCGCATGCAGCAAGATGGTCGCCAGTACCCGAACTTGTCGAACAGCTATGCTTCCTACATGAGAACATGAAATAGCTGCAGTTATGATGCTGTCAAGAAAAAGGATTTACTCACTGGCGACCCTCATCTTAAGAAGGAAATTCGCAGAACCAAAAAAAAATCGGTTGGTTGGAATACGGCCAATATTGTCAGATCCTGGCTGGTACCTTACCGCGATCATTGAAAAGAAAGGTGTAGAATCAATGCATTCTGCCGGTGCTAACAAATGGGACAGAAACTTGGAGATTAACAAAGAAGCTCGAGAACAAGTTAAGGCCCACGCAAAGAGCGATAGAGCGAAAAATGATATGCGTAACGATAAGAGGCAACAAGAGTGGTGTGGGTCAGAGAGCAAACGGAGATAGCCGATATTCTAATTGACATTGAGAGAAATAAATTAGAGCTGGGCAGAACAAGTAATGCGAAGGTCATATAACTCATGGACCATTAGCGTTACAGAATGGGTACCAAAAGCAGGGAAGCGGAGTCGAGGACAACCGAAGGCAAGGTGGGCTGATGAAATTATGAAATTTGCAGGCGCAAGCTGAAATCGGTTGGCGCAGGACAGAGGTAATTGGAGATCTTAGTGAGAGGCCTTTGTCCCTCACTGGACATAAAATAAGCTTATTAAGAATGAATCACGAATTTCGCGTTTAGAACTATATGAAATGCATGACGCCATCGATCAAGAATATATCCTGCAGGGGAACCATTTTAATTTAAGGTCATGCAATGTCAAAAAACGGTCTTCTTTCCTGCAAGGTGGTCATGAACATGGCATACGCCTTCTCCGCAACGCTGTCCGGCTGTTCCAAGAAGTCACGCTTCCGGGACTCTCCATTGCTGAGTGCCGAGATCTGCGTTGACGCCATGTTGCAGCTGGCACCGGCTGCCATGGGTCACCTACTTCTCAGGGCCGTCGGGCATATGGACATGGTGAAGCAGGCTGCCGCGCTCACCGAGCAAATCCGCAACGCCTCCGTGCGCTCTTTCCGAAGCCTCGCCTGGATGGACGCCAACACTTCAAAGGCGAATGTGGTGCGTCCTGGCTCTTACGCTACAGCCGGCCAACTGATGGTGTAATTCACTCACTGATTGAGTTAACGCCCCAGAGCGGCAACACTGTGCTTCCAATGGCCCCATTAGAAAGCAGTCCACCGACACTGAACCAGACCTGCGATTTCTTGCTGAGCAGCGTCATGTCGTAACCGCAGAGCTGCAACAGTGGGTCTCATCTAAACGGATGCAGTGCGACAGACGAAATTTAGGGCTAGATAAGTCTGCATGTAATGACTTGAAGTTGTATACCTTTACTGGCAAAGGTAAATGGTACGACAATATTGTTATCCCGTATCTGAATCACCAGCGAATTAGCTAGCAATGGATCCCAAAAAAACCAAAGCGAAAGGTGAACGAAAAGGAACACACCTCACAAACATATTGCACAAAGAAGTGTATACACGCATAACGAATACAGAAGATATGAAATATATTCCCAGATATATGTAATATTTAATCAACATGACGGATAGGTTACAGGCGGTATACATTGACGTCTAACGTTAACAAAAGAAATTCTGTGGCTATATGCGCTTTTATTATAAAGCGGCTGTAAAATTCGTGGTATGCTTATTACACAGGGTTATGTAATTCCAGATTCTGGGGCCAACAATGGAGATCAGACGACGGCTGCACACATTTTTGCCTTGCAACAACTTTAATTTCAGACTCTTCGCCAGCCTTGAATTACGTTATGGCCACTCTGGGTACGATGACGGAAAGAAGATGTTATTCCATGGTACGTTGTAAATTGGAACTTCAGCTTTATAATGACGAGCCTGAATTAACTGCATAATGTTCAAATCTTTCAAGAGAGGAGCAGATGGAGCGCTTGCAGGTGTAACGGTCACAATTCTTATCGCTCTCTTCTGCAAAGTGCTTACAGCTGCATAATGCGATGTGTAAGTTTGACCCCATGATTCTATGCAGTAGGCCATATGGCAGTAAGAAAGGTGAAAATATCTTAGTCGAAGCACTTCCTTACTAAAATATCATCGTGCCTTCATTAATGCCAAACAGCCTATGGTCTACTTTTTGCATAGGCGGTCGATGTGGAACACCCAATAAGTGCCGTTTCTATTTTACTCATCTACACCTTCTCTAGCTACACCATTAGGGCGGAGACTGCAGCTATTTGGGGAAAGTTTGCGATTTGAGGAGAAAACTATAAAGCTCGTTTTGTTTGTATTCACGGCTAATTTATTGCTGGCAAATCACTTCATTGTGTTATTCAGGTACTCGTTCGCGAGAACTTCTGGTAATTCTATTGAGCGGTGTGCTATCAGACGGTCGGTGTCAGCGGGGGAGAGTACAGCCCTTTAATGCGGAAGACACGAAGGTAATCATCGACCAACAAGGAAAAGTGAGGAAGGCCGAGTACGGAACCTTGGGGCACTCCGGCTTTCTATTGTTTCCGCATGAGCGAGGCTAATAGATCCTTCTTTATCTTGTACAGTTACTTGTAGTAGGTGTTCCCGCGATTTTGTTTCATCTTACACAGCCAATGCTCTTTGAGGTTGATTTATTTTAGTATAAAGTCTATTCCTGGATTCTCGGGGGTCATCATAAAGAGGAAAATAGCAAGTAATCCAAAGGCAGCCTCACTTAATAAAAATGGACAGTAATCATGGATTTAACGTGTGGCAATGGAATTGTCGTGGGTTCCAGCACAAAAAAGCAGCACTGCAACAGGTGATCAGGTCATCTGAGGCCAGGCCAAAGGTAATTATGCTGCAGGAAACCTTAGCGGACGAAATTATGCTCACTGGGTACGAAGTTATATGAGGTGTAGCGGCAGCAGCATCGGCGTCGCACGAGGGATGACGTAGACGCTCGCGTCTACACGAGGCACGAGCGGCTGGCACGCTCCGGCACGGGCTAGCGTTCCGAAGGACATTATTAAAAAGAATGCTACGCTAAGCGATCGAGTGTTGGTTCTTCCTCTCCTGCGAGACTCGAATAACAGTGGCACCCGTACCCAAAAACATGCACCCTGAATACAATAAAGCAAGGCGAAAAGCACGTGTACAACATATTAGAACAATGTATGAAAATAATCCCACGTACAACACAATATACACAGACGCAGCCGCGTATTCGAACGTGCACTCGAACGCCAGTGATGCCCAAATGAACATCAGGAGGTACGCAGTGGCAATCATCGACACGAAAGCACGGCAACAATTTACGGCTTCCGTTAGAGCAGGTACTCCCGCGGCTGCCGAAACTTTCGCCGTTGCAATGGCCCTCGCTCACGCGGAAGGCACGCAAAAGAGCGTCACCATAATAACCGATTCACAAGAAGCATGTCGCCTTTTTCTCAAGGGCCACGTGACCAAAACATGTCACTCAATAATACCGACGAAATTCGCCCATCATCACCGGATCCTATGGTGTCCAGGTCATACAGGCCTTGAGGGGAACGAACTGGCCGATTCGCTAGCCCGAGGTATTATTAACCTGGCCGACTCGACTGGGACGGTCCCAGGTAGCCACTGTAATGACCCCAATCCAACGAATGCCCGGGAGATTCTCGCTCATCAGCGTGCAACCAGAAAAAAGTACCCTCCCCCTCATCCACAACTCAGTGGAGAGGAAGCCGCCAGCTGGCGCAAAATTCAGACTGGGGTATTCCCCCACCTTAAATTACAGAATGCCATGTTCCCCACTCGCTACAGGCCCGACTGCCCGTGGTGCGGAGGCATACCAACACTACAACACATTACTTGGGATTGTGAATCACACCCGTTTGATAAAACACACCATACAATGGAGCAATGGGAGGCACAGCTAACCAGCTCAGACCTGGCGGGACAACAGTCCTTCATAACACAGGTCAAGCGGGCGGCCGAGGCCAGCGGGGCCTTGGACTAAAGGGTCCCCGACCACTGCACGTAAATCGTTTATAAATAAAGGTTTCTCTCTCTCTCTCTCCTGCGAGAGCCCGATTTTACCGGTCTACGAGGTCGCTCGTCGCCACAGTTTGGTGACTCCGGACGTGATACTGCCATACGTTCCTGTGGTAGAGACGACCATGGACCAGACCAACGCTACGAGAGCTCAAGGCCAGAACCCGTCCGAGGAATGCGGTGAGCCCTCCTGTTCCGCCATCGCTGTCCGCCTCCCGCTGTACTGGGACCGGCATCCTTCGGCGTGGTTTCTTCAGGCCGAAGCGCAATTTCAAGTCGCTGGTATCCGCTCTCAAGCCTCGAAGTTCCATTACACCGTCGCAGCGCTCTCGCCCGCCGCCATTGACGAGGTAGCAGATTTATTGAACTCCCCATTGTCTGCCACCGCCTATGACCATCTCAAGGCATCACTGCTACAGCGCACAGAAACTTCACAGCGTTCTCGCATCCAGCAGCTTCTGTCCGCTGAAGAACTCGGCGACCGACGCCCTAGTCAACTTTTTCGCCGAATGAGCCAGCTGCTCGAAAACAATGCGAGATCCATCGACGACACGCTGTTGCGCGAACTGTTTTTGCAACGACTCCCGGCTAACGTGCAGATGGTCCTGGCAACAGCCTCTACCATGGACCTTACCGGACTTGCCGCTTTGGCCGAAAAAGTCATGGAAGTAGCCACCCCAACCATCGCAGCCACGTCACCGTCTCCGGATGACAATACAACCGCTCTGCAAACTCTTCCTTGCTCTTCCGCAGCACAATCTCCGCTCGACTCCTTGTGTGAGAACCTGGAACGCATCATCTGTGGAGCGGAACATCGGCGCACATCTCGTCGCCCATGCAGCCGTAGTTCCAGCAGACCAAGACGCACGGGCACCCGCAATGAAACCTCAACTACAACGCCTGGCGTTTGCTACTACCACCGCCATTTTGGAAACGACGCTCGTCACTGTCGGCGTCCCTGCGCTTGGCAGGGAAACAGGCCGGCCGACCTCTAACGGTGACGAGTGGTCCGGCCCAGCATACAAGCCGCCTTTTCTACGTGACGGACAGAGTTACGGGACAACGATTCTTAGTCGACACAGGTGCTGGCGTCAGCATTCTACCCGCCCAGCACTCCGACCGAAAAGCGACACCTGTCTCGTTTTTGCAAGCCGTCAACGGCACCAGGATTCCAGTTTTCTCGTCACGCTCCGTCATGCTAAACCTTGGCCTTCGAAGAGCGTTCCGCTGGATTTTCCTGGTTACAGACGTCCGTCATGCAGTCATTGGAGCAGACTTCTTGCATAACTACGGACTCCTTGTGGACATCCAACGACGCCGTGTCATCGACTCCGTAACCCAGCTATCCGTTCCCGGCGCCCCGTCATCAGGCACATCGCCCATAGCGCCTATTTCTGCCATGTTGGACGAACCTTTCGCCGCGCTCCTACGCGAGTTTCCCACGTTCACGCGCCTGCCGGACTGGACGCAACCGGTGCAACATGAAGTGTGCCATCACATCGTCACCTCCGGCCCACCGGTCTATTTCCGACCCCGGCGTTTGTCCCCGGAGAAACTCAAGATCGCTCGCGCGGAGTTAGAACACATGCTGCAACTTGGCATCATCCGCCCTTCCTCCAGTAACTGGGCATCACCGCTTCACATGGTGCCTAAGAAGACGGGCGACTGGCGCCCATGCGGCGATTACCGGGCCCTAAACAACGTCACAGTTCCTAATCGCTACCATCTACCAAACATTCAGGACTTCAGGGTAGCGTTGCACGGTGCGACGATCTTTTCTAAGATCGATCTCGTTCGCGCCTACCATCAACTACCGGTCGCTGAAGAAGACATTCCCAAGACCGCCATCACCACACCCTTCGGTCTTCTCGAATTTCTCCGCATGCCTTTCGGTTTACGGAACGCGGGCCAATCCTTTCAGCGTTTCATCGATTCCGTCACCCGAGGTTTGCCTTTCGTTTTTGCATACATTGACGACCTTCTCGTCGCAAGCTCTTCGGCAGAAGAACATCTTCACCACTTGCGGTTGTTGTTTTCACGCCTTGCCAGTAAAGGAATTGTCATCAACGCCGCCAAGAGTGAATTCAATCAACCCGAACTCGAGCTCCTGGGCCATATCGTCGACGCTAACGGCATTCGACCACTGCCGTCCAAGATTCGCGTCATCGAAAATCTTCCCCGACCGACCACACTCACCAAGCTTCGCCAATATCTCGCATTCGTCAATTTCTACCGCCGATTCATTCCCGAGTGCGCACGACTTATGGCTCCGCTAGATGCTCTCCTGGTAAACAAACGCAAACAAGTGCTTCAGTGGACTGAAGAGGCCACCGACGCTTTCACAAGAGTCAAGTCGGCCCTCGCTGACGCCACGCTGCTTAGACACCCAAAGCCAGACGCACCCACTGCCATCATGACCGACGCTTCAAACACCGCCGTTGGTGCCGTTCTGCAGCAATTAATCGACAATGGGTGGCATCCACTCGCTTTTTTCTCCAAGAAACTGAAGCCTGCGCAGTCCCGCTACAGCGTTCGGCCTTGAATTACTCGCTGCTTACCTGGCTATCAAGCATTTTCGCCATTTCCTTGAAGCCCGTGTATTCACTGTCTTGACGAACCACAAGCCCCTTGTGCACGCAACGAATCGTTCGGCGTCCTGTTACTCGCCCCGCGAGATTCGACACCTTTCCTACATCTCCGAGTTTACAACAACGTTCCGCCACATCAAGGGCACCGACAACGTTCCAGCCGACGTCCTCAGTCGTGTCAATGTCATTTCCACGTTGACATCGGAACCTTTCATCATCGAGGCCGACTTACTCGCCAGTCAACAGCGTGATGACACTGAACTTCGTACACTCCGGAATTCGTCAACGTCCCTGAAATTGGAAGACGTCGTTGTGACCCCAGATGGTACGTCCGTCGTCTGCGACACTTCTAACGACACACCTAGACCATACATTCCGGCATCCCTTCGCAGACGTCTATTGGAAACCGTGCACAACCTGTCACACCCTGGCATACGCGCCACACAGAAGCTTCTTTCCAGTCGTTTCGTTTGGCCTCGGCTAAACGCGCAAGTTCGCGATTGGGTTCGCTGCTGTTTGTCGTGTCAACGTTCGAAGATCCAGCGTCACCCCATTCCGCCTGCTAAGTCTTTTCTTCCACCGGATGCTCGTTTTGACACCGTACACCTGGATCTCGTCGGCCCTCTTCCACCTTCGAAAGGTTACTGCTACATACTGACATGCATCGACCGTTGCACACGGTGGCCAGAAGCTACACCTATATCTGATATCTCAGCGCCCACTGTTGCAGCAGCTTTCGTGTCTACGTGGATAGCAAGGTTCGGCTGCCCATCCGCAATAATCACAGATCGCGGTTGGCAGTTTGACTCAGCACTTTTCAACGAGCTACTCAAACTACTCGGAACGACACGTTTTCGCAAAACTGCTTACCACCCGCAGTCCAATGGACTAGTTGAACGTTTTCACCAGCATCTCAAGGCCTCCCTTATATCACATGAATCACCGGAGAAGTGGGTCCTGCATTTGCCCCTCGTCTTACTTGGCATCAGAGCCGCACTCAAGAGCGACCTAGGTTGCTCCTGTGCTGAGCTAGTTTACGGCACTTACCTACGCCTTCCGTGCGATTTCTTTGTCGCCACCCCCCGAAACGCCTATGCCATCACCTGCCGACTATGTTGCCGAACTGCAAGTTTTCTTCAGCCAGATGCGCCCCGTGCCTACACGTTCGCAAGAACCAAGTCCCCGTACGTTTCTCCCGCACTCAGCTCTGCTACCCACGTTTTCGTGCGTAACTGTGCCGTGCGGAAGCCTTTGCAAACACACTACTCCTGGCCCTATTGTGTTCTAGAGCGTCGTCCGACGACGTTTGTTGTCAATGTCAACGGTCGATCAGACACAATTGCCCTGGAATGCCTCAAACCCGCCTACATCGAAGCACCCGCGCCATCAGCTCCACCAGTATGCGACGCAACCCTGCTGCATCCTTCGCCGCCGCCAGTGCACGTGACACCCAAGACCAACGCCAAGACACGCCGCATCACGGGGACTTTGCATCGTTCGTCGAACTTTCCTCCTCTCTAGGGGGGGAGCCCTCTGTAGCGGCAGCAGCATCGGCGTCGCACGAGGGATGACGTAGACGCTCGCGTCTACACGAGGCACGAGCGGCTGGCACGCTCCGGCACGGGCTAGCGTTCCGAAGGACATTATTAAAAAGAATGCTACGCTAAGCGATCGAGTGTTGGTTCTTCCTCTCCTGCGAGAGCCCGATTTTACCGGTCTACGAGGTCGCTCGTCGCCACAGTAGAGACAAAAAAATGGGGAGGGGGTTGGCGATCCTCATTGACAAAAAATTGCCATACATTGAGCATGATATTCACCTTACACCTCCCAGGTTTGAATTTATTCTAGCTGAGATAATACTTGAAAGAAACAGAGGTAAGACGCAAAGCATTTTCTGCTTGTATATTTACAGCAGTCCTAACGACATGAGACAGAGGTTTAGAGCACTCTTCAACAAGGTGCTTTCGGTTGCCAAACACTCCCCGCTCATTATTGGAGGGGACATTAATGCTCCCTATCACACATGGGGATACACTTGGAACAAAAAGAAGGGAGAGGAGCTATGGAGTCTTGCCATGGATTTGGGGTTATGCTTGATTACTGATCTGGCGTACCCCACCCGTTGTGGCACGTCCACAAGCAGGGACTCCACGCCATATCTTACTTTTGTAAACAATTCAAGAGGAGCCACTTGAGAAAATTCAAACTTGGATCTAGGAAGCGATTATTACATCATACACATAACCATACGCATACCGAGACAGGAAACTGGAATCTTCAAATTCACTGATTGGGATCAGTTCAGAAAAATTAGGGCGAACAGAAGGAATGTGGGGCCTCTAGATGTCGAGAAGGAGCCCCTTCAGACATGGGTCATCCAGCTCAGGGTGGACGTCAAGGAGGCCACTAAAGAAATCAGGACAGAGCAAAATATTGAAGCTATGGACAGCAGGCTGGCGCATCTGATTGAGGACAAACAGGCTATATTACAGAGATGGAAAAAGCAGATATTTAACAGAAGGCTAAGGAAAAAATAGCGCAAATAAACAGAGAAATTGATGATCATTCGAAGACCCTCGTGAAGCAACAGTGGGATGAGATCTGTAATTCGGCTGATGGTAGACTCAAACATGGAGGTAGCTGGAACCTCCTCAAGCACTTGCTCAACGAGAATGGAACAAGGACAAGCAAGAGAACAGCTATAGCTAAGTTGGTTCATCAGGAAAGCCAAGCTAAAACAGAGGGGGATATCATGGATAATCTCATAGCCAAATATCTCCCACTTAAACAACCAAATGAAGGAGACGAGAGACCCGAGTATACGGGAGGCATATGTGAAGAACTTGACCGGGACTTCACTGAGAGTGAAGTGAGGGCGGCTCTTCACAGTCTTAATGGTAGATCGGCGGCTGGACCTCACGAAATAACTAATAAGATATTAAGAAATCTAGATGATGAATCAATCTTTTATCTAACTGAACACTTCAATGAATGTTGGAGAAAAGTGGTATACTCAGAGGAATGGAGGGTTGCCAATACTATCCTCATGCAAAAGCCAGGCAAACAACTCACTCTAGACAACCTCCGTCTTATTTCCTTAACGTCATGTCTAGGCAAAGCTATGGAACATGTCATCCTAAATCGACTCACGAAATACGTTGAGCAGAGCGAGATCCTCCCATACAACTTTATCGGCTTTCGTCCAGGGCTGTAAACTCAGGATGCTATGCTGCTGATCAAACATCAACTTATACAGGCCAGCCCAGCGCATAGGACAGCTCTTTTGGGATTGGATGTGGAAAAAGCTTTTGATCGTATAAAGCATAAGGCAATACTTGACGTTCTCTCGGAGATGGGTTTAGGTAAGAGACTTTTTAACATGATTAAGGACTTTCTTAGAAATAGAACTGCACAACTCATGCTGGGTGAGCTTAAATCAGAAGCTAAGAATTTGGGAAATAGGGGCACTCCACAAGGGGCTGTGCTCTCACCCATGCTATTCAATTTAGCAATGTCCAAGGTTGCAAAAAATCTGGAGAAAATTTAGGGTATACATTATGTGATATATGCCGACGACATAACCATATGGAGTGCCAAGGGCAATGTAGGACAGACAGAGACCAGATTACAGGAAAGTTTATACGTTGTAGAGAACACACTGAACGACATGGGGTTGAAATGCTCGGCAGCCAAATCAGAACTCTTGGTCATTAAACATCGCAGAAAAGGTCGTAAACCAAGAGGTTACATTCCGGAAGATGAGCCAAGAGTGTGCTTATACACTCATGAAGGATCCGCAATCAGTCTAGTTGAAAAAATCAAGGTTCTTGGGTATCACATAGACGGAAACAATACTAAATATAGAACAATACAACATATCTTGAATAAAACAGATGAAGTCATTAGGTTACTAAGGAGAATTACCAATAGACACAAAGGCTTAGGAGAAGACAGCGGTTTGAGGCTAATACATGCCTTTGCTCTCTGTCACTTCACTTATGTGGCTGGATTACTCAAATGGAAGCAGGCAGAACTTAACAAACTTACTGTGATGCTCAGGAAGCTCGTTAAAATAACCCTAGGGATACCCAGTAACGCTGCAACTGACAAACTCATGAGTCTAGGGGTGCACAACACAATAGGAGAAATCGCGGAGGCCGAACAGCTAGCGCAACACGAAAGATTGACAAAGTCACGAGCTGGCAGGAACATATTACAGGCAATAGGTGCAGAACTGAATACATCAAGGAGCCCAATAGAGGCTGAAGTAGAATTAAGGACTGAAGTTAGGAACAAGATCAGAACCAACCCTCTCCCCAGAAACATGCATCCAGAATATAATGTCGAAAGGATAAAGGCAAGAGCTAAAGCACTCTTGCAGGAAATAGAGCAGCAGAACCAACTGGCAGCTTTAGTTGATGCTGCCTGAGTGAAAGGTAAAGGAGCATATACGGCCATTGTATCAAATTATCAAGGGAAGGTGCAAGACGCTCTCACTATTTTTACTAAGAACCCCATGGTGGCATAACAAGCGGCAATTGCTCTAGGCTGCAGGAGTAATAAGTAGGCTTGCATTTACAGTGATTCGAAATCCGCTGTAAAGTGTTTTGATAAAGGCTACGTAGCTGGAGTTGCAGCTAAACTTTTTGAAAACATTGGGATTATGACAACTGAAATCCCATGGTTTCCTGCGCATATGGGGAAAGTGGACGAGACTTGGGTAAACCTCAATGAGGTTGCTCATGACTTCGCACGATGACTTGCTAACCGTGACAGTCACAACCGAGCCGCTCACCATCAAGCCAGGGAATCTAGATATCATTTAATAACATACAATGACGTTACCAAACATTACTATTTAGGACGCAGACAATTTCCATTGCCACATTCAAAAGTGAACAGGGCTCAGGCAGTCTCACTGCGCTTATTGCAAAGGGGTACATATCCCACACCATACACCATTAATAAAATATATCCAGAGAGGGAGATTAAGATGGACTGCAATGATTGTAATAGAATCATCGTAAGCAGACATATGCTGGCGGGGTGTCCCGCGACTCTCCCCAACCTCGTTGAAGAATGGACACAGTGGGAGAAAAGGATTCAAAGCCCATTGTTTCAGGACCAACTAAGGGCAGTCCAGAGGGCCTATGATGTCGCTGAAAGGGTTGGCCTGACAGTGCCAGCGTGGGAGTGGTCCGCCATGGCTTGAGAAGTCGAGCCTCCGGACCTCGTTACAATAAAAGTTTTCACACACACACATTCGTCATCCATGGGGCATATAGGAGCTGATAGGTAAGCGTTTCGGCTCGAGCTACATTTTTTTATGCTGGCGGGCTGCCACTTTAGAGTACAATTTTAATATTCCACATTTGTGTTGCTATTATGTAAAAAGGAAAACTCCGCTGCGTGGGTAGCATGGTTGGTAGCTAGACAATACAACCGGGAAGAAATCACTATCATCGTTCATGGGCATAAAATCTCCTGTGGAAAAATGTTTAATGACATGATCTATTAGAACTCCGGCATGAGCGTTTGACATTGTCATGTTTGCTAGTCTATGGTCAATTATGGACGCTGTAGTTGCCGTTATATGCGTATGATCAGTCATATGATTTTTAAAACCATACGAAGCAAGTCGATGCTGATATTATGCACTTGAATGGCCATCCACGTCAATGTTAAGTTCCCCACATAATACCGCATTAGGTTTTGTATTTGCAACATATTGAAGCTGTTTATCCAATTCGCCAGGAAAGATTTAAGATATGACTCAGCTTGCCTGCATACTATGCCTATGGTAACATGGGTATCTATGTTAAATGGCATTTCTTACTCTCCTAACATAATTTCTCTTAAGGGCTTGACTTTTCTGATCTTAGTACTGTGGTCAAAATATGCCACGTCGTCACCTCAGCAGTTTGTTATTTGGAGAAGGAAACTGAAATTATTTTGCGGCAGGTTTATAAGTTCGTTTTCTTTTAACCATATGTCTCCGAGAGAGCCATAATGTACATTGTTTAAATCTAGTGAGCTGGGCTACGAAGTGGAGTATTTCATGAGGGGTTACAGTAAGATTAAACAATGAAAATGAGCAAGGAAACTTGTACATAAATTTACCATTATGGAAATGCAAGCTATACATGAGTAGTCGAAAAACTTCCTATCCACTTTATACAATCCAGGATGGAGCAAGTAATTTCTAAATGTACAGGTAATTCTATTTAATACACGTTCACATGGCATATTCGCTAGCCAATTCAAAGTCAACATTTAAGATGTGCACTCAACGCCTGTCTCAAAGTCACGTGGTTGACAATATTAGCTATTAAGTGAGGAAGATCATTCCAATATTTAATAGCCAGTGACAGGGCGGATGCAATAAACACGTTAGTTTTGCTAAAAAGGCGCTGGAAGCTATGTTCGTTATTCAGACATGTCAAAAAACGGAATGGACCAGTTAAGTCTAAGGAAAACAAATGCTCAGTGTGAATTTTTTACAATAAACAAAGTAGCGAAATAGCTTGACGTTTTTCTAAAAGCGGGAGTGTTAGTGCTAACTTGGTGTTTGTTACGATAGAGTGTATGCTATAATCTCTGATGATGAATCGAGTGGCTCGTTTCTGAATAGCTTCAAAGTCATTGACTCGATAGTATGGCAAGGTGACCAAGTGGGCGCAGCATATATAAGTATTCTTATACTCAAGTATTATTATATATTGAAGCATACGATACGAGCAAATATCATAATAGAACCTTATAAGCGTTGCCTAGTAAGCCAATATGAATGACTTTGGCATTTACGACCTTCCTGCTGGAAGAATGCTGGACCGTGCCACCCATACGAATCGCCATTTCTCCTCCTTCTTTCGGGCGAAAGCCATTACAAGTAAGGATTTATATGCTGGGCAGATGTGCTCGTTTCTGTACACTGCGCTCTTCTCCGCTAATACAAGTTCAGTTACCGATAGCTCCTTTCTATTCGTTCCTTGGAGAAAGTCATCTCTAGTGTTTCGGGACGTGAACGGTACTACAATATTGTTTATCCTTATCCATCCTAGGCACTCGGTTAATTACGTCTATTAAAGATATTTTGACGCCTGCGTTAATCTTGCCACTTATTTTTTGGACCACGTAAGTCAGGGACCCATTCTCTTTCTGGGGCGGGGGAGAGATTCCTTTCATTTCAATTTTAGCTGCTCAGCTATATTGCTTCAGCTGTGTTAGTTTATTCATCGAGCCAGGAAGTGACCTTTCTAGCTGCTCTTTTTTTCCTTTTTTAAAGGCAGCATGCTCTTGTTTAGGCGCTGTCATTTTTTGTTTCTTCAAAGCCTTCGCTCATACACGCTACGTTTTGCTTCAGATCAGCAGTTCCTTGTCGCAGATTCGCGTATCATTCAGATATTATAGCATCTTCTTTATCAAGGTTGGAGGTTTATGAGCAGTCATCGCCAACAGTGCGCGATTAAGCGAACGCACCTTTAATTTGCAAAAGATGCAATTAGGGCCCACGCTGAAGTTCATTCTGACTGGATCGCTCACTGTTGTGCCCCACGACATGTAAGTGTAGCGAGTAGTGGGAAAAGAATAACAATAGTTCGCAAAATTGCGGCAGTTAGAATCATCCGAAAGAGATACGCCCGCAGGAACTTTTCTTCTTACTTGTCCCACTCTACCACCACTAAACTTATCGCGATCTCCACTGCCTTAAGGTTAAATGCGCAAATAAGCGAGTGAATTGAGACCCCAAACTAGACTAATTTAGTTTAGCGTACGGAAATTCTTTAAAGATTATTGGCCCCTATTCACAAAAAGTTCTTACGCTAAAAACTGTTGGTAAGAGCTGACGTCAGCTAATAATGATGTCGGACATGTGACCGACCGCGACTGGCCAATGGCGATAGGTAGTACAGCCAAAAAACTTTATGAATTCGACCTATCTATACCATTACCCACGGGACTAAATGGTTTACATATGACGCAAACAAAAAGGGGCCCCGAAAAGAAGCTCGTTGCACTTGTCACGACCCATCAAAAAGAGCATCACACCAACCATGCACAATTACAGTTGTTTTAGCACCCCAAGATTCGTAATTTATTGGATGGTATATGCAATAATATTCAAAACGTTGTGCCGTGCCAAGTATGCGAATCATCAACGAGGCGGAACATTGAGTGAGTTGTGCCGGAATTCAAATCATGCAATCACGCTCTCCTCGATGCAAAACTTATGCTGTAAAAGACCCGGCTGCTAAGTCGCCTTTTGCGGGCAGTCCTTGGCGCGTACAAGATTAGGTAAGGACTCTAGTTATATATTCGGAGGCCCGCCAGGTTATGTAGCACCGTCGCAAAACGTGGGAAACAGGAAGTACGATTGCGTGCTTAAACTCGATGGAAAAAAGTGAAAGCATATGTTCAAACCGATAACGCACATATTCGCTAATTCCACTCCATGGAGTAGCTTCTTCGCAAATTGTTCATTTTTACAATTTCCATGGAATGGCATAAATCTAAAATCATGATTTTTTATACCTTACATTCAGTCAAACGGAAATTTCGCGCTTGCAGTGTGCGTCAGCAGGTACGTAAAAATAAATCCGCAACACATGCACACACACACACCACAGCTCATTACATGGCGTTCTACTTAGCACTGATATAGTTCTTTTTAACTTCTGCTAGGCAATGACCCGAAAAGTTCAGTGACATTGTGAAAATACCTAGAATGCTTTTTTTTTCTACCACCAAAGTAAGCAAGAATGACGCAAATTCACTGCACGAGTACAAACAGGCTTGCTACCGCGACCACCGTGCAATGGTCTTCTAAGTAAGTCCCACGGAACCTGCCTGTAACCACGTGAGTTTGCTCCCTCGTTTTAGTTTTTCGGCAGATTCTTACAGGAAGTACACGCGGGAACAACTGCTGCGCACGACCTGATAACCTCAGAAACATGGCAGCTGTCGTATTCGTTTGCGCTTCACTTTTCAATTCAGGCAGCAGCACAGCGTAAACACAATCCTGGAGGAATTCATCCAAAGATTATAGGGTTCTCAGGCCGAGAAATCTATCCCGTACGCCCTATCTGCGTTGTGCCAACAAGACAGTATTTCTTCGGTCGTTGCGCAGAGTCGACAATAATCTGCCCTACTTATCTATTGTACAGTATCAAATCGCCAAGCTGTGCACAGGCAGACGCTGGGCGCCGATAAAGACGTTGGTCGGGTATCTAGGAAAGACGAAGAGAACAGCAAATATGTGCGAAAACCTCCGACAAGTTCTCAGCCTGGCATGTGAGCATCGACACTTAGGTTTGTTTCGAGGTGGAGGGCCGCGCCGCAAGATGTTGCCACCTGTTTCGCCATCAGACTTTCATGTTTTCCTCAATATTGAAAGCTCTAGATCCACTTTTTAATGAAACCGCTCCAAAAAACGCGTTCTCATTTACAACGCTTCAGAGTAACACTTATAACTTGGGAATAGTCCGTACGGTTCACGACTGCAAAGAGTACAGCGATCCTTAGAGCTAAGTACGTCTGCGGTCAATAAACTCGAGAGCTATCGTGGTTTTAACATGAGGCGAGGAGAGCCATCGTGCTACTGTCCCTGATTTACTCCTTGTACTTTTAGTCGCTGTAGATTTTTCTCCTCGCCTAAAAATTTCCCCACGTCAGCTTATGCAAGTGCAATCGTTTCATTTGTGTTGTTTTTTCTTGATTTTTCAAGTTGACGTCTGAATGTAAAAATTATTAGACACACAGACCAGTGCCGCTACGTTATTCATAGGGCATGCTGGTACATAAACTTGCTTATCTTGTGCCAGGCAGGGCAGAGACACCATGGGAGTAATTGGTGACCACAGCACTCGTGCTTAAATTCCGCGAGTGCAATATAATACTTTCTTTCTCTATAGCCTCTGTCTGATGCCTTTTACTGCCACTTCCCTCGTTAAGGAATCATAATGTTCAGAATGCCAAGAACGCTTAAATGTTCCTCACGAAAATAACGCTACAAACCAGAAAAATAAAGCCGAATTTAGTTATCCCTGCATGGATGAATGCGAAAGAATTGCAACCACCACACGATGCACAGACAATCTTCCACCACGCAAGGTCGTGGGTTCGACTCCCACCAATGGTCGTCGGTTAGGTGACTTCTTGCACAACTAGTGGTCACGCCTACGCCAAAAACTAACCCACGTCATGATTTCCCGCCTCATGAGCCATTCTCGCACGTGTACTTGTTTATATTTCATCGGCTGACCGCGTTTCACCGTCTAACAGATGTTATCGCTCTGCGCAGGACGCGGCAGCATGTATCGGAAGTTTCTGAAATGATAGCAATGGTTCTGTGTGCTGTCTGTTGTCACCGAACCTTGTGCAATCTGGCTTAATTGCATGTATGTGTGATGCGAATTGTGTAGTACTTTTTGGAAGACTGGCACCAGCAATTACTCTGGAGCCTTCGATGGCCCATGTATAAAATCCAACGTGCTTGCCCAGCAGATCAAATTTCGACGATCGCCGAACGTGTTCTTGTTTTTTGTAGGCACAGGTTCGCCGAATAAAAAGTTAGGTTATTCACTGTTTCGCGGCCTTCTTCACCATCATAACTACATGACATCAGGTGAAGGTGCTGGGTACGTTCATGCACCGAACGTTCCCGCACAGCCGTGATCCACTTCCAAACCCGGAAGAAAGCACCAACGTCACCCCGCACCATCGAGCAAGCAGTAGACTACAATACCTGCTCCCGGAGCATGGACTTCTACCAGAGCAGAGCAGAAGGATCAACATCAAGTCAGCAGCAGTGATGACAACAGCATCTCCATCAACGGTAGTGCTTAAGCAACCTAGGGAGCCATTTACTTTCCGCGGAGCTTGATCGGAAGACCCGATCGAGACATTCGAGAGGGCACCAGCCTACAACAAGTGGTACCATGAACACAAGTTGCGTCACGTCTATTTCTCGTTGGAGGAATCCGCCAGGATATGGCTAAAAAATCAAGAGTCACCGTTATCGATATGACACCTGTTCTGCAGCGAGTTCCAAAAGGCCATCGCTAGCGTCGTAAAAATATGATGGGCCGAACATCTACTACAAGCCAGATAGCAGCTCCCTAACGAGAACGTCGCGGTATTCACGAAAGAGATGACTCGCTTATCCACAAATGTCTGAGGAGAAGAGAGTACGTCGTCTTTTCATGCGCAGTGTAAAAGAACGACTCTTCGCCGGACTGATGCTTAACCCACCAACCACCGAAGCAGAATTTCTGTCAAAAGCAACGACGATTGAGAAGTCGTTAGAACTGCGCACCAGGCAATTCAATCGCCACTCAATTCCAGACTGTACAGAAATTGAAGCCCTCAGCTCCGACGACTGGCGAGAGACAATCAGTCAAGTTCTGCGCAATGAACTACGTAAAATGATGCCAGCGTCGCAGTCCCAATTCGTTGACTAACGTAGTTCGAGATGAAATTCAGCGGTCATTGTGAGTACCTGAAGCATGGCCGCAATCACCACAGCCTCAGCCTAAAGCGATTACATACGCCACCACCACCCGCCATCCCGTTCCCCCTCCGCGCCCACGCTAGAGCCCGGTGAACCCACAGTTCCGTCGTCTACCGCTGCCGCCGCCAGCACGCGAACCCATCGCCCCGTGCAGCATTCCAAGAAAGGCTGACATTTGGCACGCCGCCAACCACCGTTCGCTCGGCGATCACTGCGGAGAAGTGGGCCATGTCTACCGCCGGTGCCCATACCGCGAAATGAGACTACGAGGGTTCGCCGTCAACGTGCTGCGCCCACAGCTTGGCGAGCGGCCACGTGTCATCGCCGACAACATTACCGTCACTCAGTGGAACCCTCGACGACAGTCCCGTTCGCTGTCACCAGGCCGCTACCTGTCGCCGCAGAGCCGACCATATGCTAGCCCAGCCCAGGGCCGGTCCTTCAGCCCATATCCGGGAAACTTGAAGTAATGGACGCAGGAACAAGAATGAACGTACGTTTATTGAGATAGTCGTTTAAGTAGCCAAACTCTGGCGTGACGTCATGTCACTCAGGCATTGACGCATGCGCTCTTGGCGTGCGTGAATTGCTGACATCACGTCAATTCCTTCCCTTAGGAGGAGCTCTAGAAACGGTCTGGCGCCTTGCGACGCCGGTATGATCGGCGAATCGGAACTGCCAGGGGTCCAGCATTGGCAGTACCCGTGTCGTGCTCTTCCAGAACTCCAGTGTTGGCAGGTCCTGTTTCGTGCTCTTTGTTAGCCGAGGAATTGGGGCTGGTACCCGAAAAGCCCGCCAGAGGGTCTGCATCTTCGTTTGGCGGGGCTAACCCTCCGTTTCTTTCAGCGCCTTCCTCGTCCAACGATGTTGCTTGTTGAGCCTCCGCGTGGTGTCGTAGCTGATCTTCATGGCGCTCACATAGTTCCCCATCCTCCGGCTTGACCGTGCTCAGGCGGGCGAGCCTGGTATTCTGTATCAATCCGGGTCTCCAGCTGGCACCTGCCATATAGTCCTTGCACCAGACCGGTTGTCCGGGCGAGAGTCTGCGCGGAAGTGCTCCTGCAGCAGAAAAAGGTCGTGACACCACATTATCCAACACAGTACGTGGTTCGAAACCAAGAAGCAAGAAGCCAAGTGTCTTTCCGTTTTGAAGTGGGGTGCGCCGATAACGCAGTAACCATCGGGCCAGGCGCCTTTCAAGGATACCGTGCACGTTTTTGCGCAGACCTTCTTTAACAGTGCGTACTGCCCCTTCTGCCAGCCCGTTGGATTGCGGATGATATGGAGGAGATTGCAGGTCTACTATGGCATTATCTTCCATGAACTGGCGGAAATGTCTCCTTATAAACTGGGCCCCGTTGTCGGAGACAACTGTTCGTGGCAACTCAAATCTGCTGAATATGCCCCGCAACGCTTCAACAGTGTTATCTGCGCTGGTTACTTTAAGCGGAACAACCTCGATCCATTTGGTATGTGAATCCAGTACGATCATCAACATTCGTCCTTCGACTGGTCCTGCGCAATCAACGTGGATTCTAGACCATCGCTCAAATGTGCCCGGCCACGGAACCGGCTCTTGCGCGCGTGGCATGCTGCAATTTTGCTGGCACAGTGCACATGCGTGTACGATATTCTGGATAGCCTTGTCAAGTCTGGGATATCAGAAAAGTGCTCATGCCAGATTTTTCACCACCGACATGCCTTGATGGGTATCGTGCAAAAGCTGCAGCCTTGATTCCCGAGCTGCGGCGGGTATCACGGCCCGATGGCCCCAATAAACAATACCATGGCTGCATGTCAGCTTATCTTTCTTTTGGAACATAGCTCATAACGCTTCTTGTGTTACCGGCAATTTCCTTGGTCAGCCTTCCCGAACATAACGCATAACTGCCATGAGCGTGCCATCACGTGCAGTCATTTCGGCCAAATTGTGCGATGACACCACCCCTGTGTTCAGATGGTCTGTTAGCAGCGCGTACACCCGTTCATCTTTCAACATTGACTTCACTGTCTTGTCATCATGTGGCGCTTGCACGGGAAGGCGGCTCAATGCGTCGGCCACAATTATGTCCTTTCCCGGTTTTTACTCAATGGAATACTTGTAACCACCGAGTAAAAGTGCCCAACGCTGTATCCTTGCTGCTGCCAAGGGTGGTATTGGTTTATCGGGACTAAAAAGACGCATTAGCGGCTTATGATCTGTGACCAATGTAAATTGGTTTCCCAACAAGTATTCGCGAAACATCGTCACGCTGAACACCACCGCTAAGCTTCGCGCTCAATCTGAGCATAATTTTGCTCGGCTGAAGAGAGGGTGCGAGATCGAAACCCGATTGGTTGGTTTACGCCGTCCACTCTGTGGTACAAAACGGCCCCGATACCGCATGAGGATGCGTCTGTTTCCAATATGAGTGGTTTTGTTGGGTCATAGTGGGTCAGAATCTGCACCTCTTTTATCAACTGCTTCACTGCCTTGTATGCACTGCCTTCACTGCCTTCTTGCTTAGCTTCCCATTGCCAAGGCCTCTTCTTTTTTAATAGCTAGTATAACGGTGCAAGCACTGTAGCCAAGTTCGCCAAGAATGCGTTGTAATACGTAACGAAACCTAGTAGCGCCCGAAGTTCCGTTACACACGTAGGTTGAGGAATTCGTAAAAGCGCGTCGAAGTTTTCCGTCTTTGGTCTCAGGCCTTATGCGCTAATACGGTGACCAAGGAATTCCACTTCCGACTGACGGAATCTGCATTTGAGCGGGTGAAGTTTAACACTGGCTTCCTTGAACCGCTGGAACACCTTGCGCAATGTGTCACAATTTTCTCTTTTCTCGGCGACCACCACAACATCTAAGTACACTTGCACACCCGGTAGACCTTGCAACAGTGCTTCCATTCGCTTCTGAAAAACTGCCGGTGCTCACGCCACCCCTAACGGTAGCCGGTTGAAGCTATACAACCCTTTTGGTGTGTTTACCACCAGCAGCTTCTTTGTCGCGTCATCTGTTGGTAGCTGGTTGTACGCATCCTTCAAATCTATTGTACTAAATACTTCCCCTCCGCTGAGCTTCGCAAATATGTCCCTTATCTTTGGCAGCGGATATTGTTCCGTGTGGCATGCTGTGTTGACTGTCGTTCTAAAATCGACACACAAGCGGATGGAGCCGTCCTTCTTGACAACGGGAACGAGTGGCGCCGCCCACTCGGCGCTGGCGACCTGCGTCAGTATGCCCGTGTCAGCCAACCTTTCGATTTCTGCATTTACAGGCTCTTATAGCGCGTACCGTATAGAACGGGCCTTACAGAATCGCGGTATGGCTCCTTCGCGTAACTGTAGATGAACCGGAGGCCCCTTGATTAATCCGAGCCCTGGCGAAAACAGATCGGCATATTCCGCCCTTAGCGTAGCAGCAATGGCAATTTGGTCAGCAGCTGGCGGCTTACCGTCGTTGACGTCCACGTTGAGCACTGGGCCTCCAGTCAGCTGGAATGCTTGAATTATGTCTCACCCACACAGGTTTGGGTCTGAACAGCCGAGCACCACTAGCGTCGCGTTGGCGGTGTTCCCATCGTAGGTGACAGGAACTGTCAGCTGTCCCTTCACTGGTAGTCTCCCTAGGAAGTAACTCAGTTGAAACGACGACTTGTCGAGCCTGGGCCAACGGTGGCGATGCTGGGAATAAGTTGGCCATGTCACTATTGACACTGGTGACCTTGTGTCCACTTGCATCTTCACAGGCACCCCTTTCCACTGTAACGTTCGCCATATCGGCCGAACCAGTCCTGTCTACGACTCACGGAGGTGTAACAGGAACTGTCCGTAGTCCTCGCTGTCCGAGGAAGGTTCCTCACAGTGAGCTACGTTTTCGTGGCGTGGCTTGGAATTGCACATCGAATCAGGTGTTTCCTCTTCCGACAAGAGAAACACTCAACGCGGCGGAACCTGCATTTCGCGGTCTTGTGGGCGTCGCTTCCGCAGCAAGGGCAGCCGGTCTGTACTTAATTGTTCGATTTTGCCGTCCTGTCTGGCTGCGGTCTTCTGAAGAACTTCTGCCGCTCTTGCTTCGTTCGCACTGCATGGACGCCCTCTCCGATTGGTCCATCTCCCATCTGTTGTACGTTGCGTGCCGCCATCTCAGCGGCTAGCAACTCGACTCGACTGTCTCGACAGTCCCGTTCACTGTCACCAGGCCGCCACCTGTGGCCGCAGAGCCGACCATATGCTAGCCCAGCCCAGGGCCGGTCCTTCAGCCCATATCCGGGAAACTAAAAGCAGCAACCGATGGAGGTGCGGTTGCTGTTCGTCGAACTGACGAAAATCCTTCACCGCCGACGAAGACACCGAAAAGACTACCTCGACGACATATCAACGAGACGCCACGATCTAATTGCAATGCAAGACAAAGAACCGTTGAATTCGACGTGCTACTCGACGACAACGTAGTCACCGCCTTAGTGGACACAGGAGCAAACTACTCCGTGATGAGTAGACCCATCGCCGCCGAGTTGAAGAAAGTTAAGACTGCATGGGAAGGCCCTCGAATCCCTACAGCTGGAAGGCACCTAATAACGTCAACTCGAATTACCATGGCAAGAACCACCGTACATGACCGGACTTAACCAGCCACCTTCGTTATCCTTCAACAGTGTTCACGGGACGCCATTCTCGGCATGGACTTCCTGAACCAACATGGCGCAATCAATACCTCAACTCGAAGTCGATAACGCTGTCTCAGGATCAAGCGATACCACCGGAGAGCTGCCGTAGACACCACGCCTTGAGTGTGCTCGAAGACCAAGTGAACATCCCGCCTTCATCTGGCATCGTTATTTCCGTCGGCACCGAAACACCTGCAGACGTAGAAAGTGTCATCGAGAGCGATCAACGCCTACTAGTTGATCGCGACATCTCCGCCGCAAGAGGTATCGCTCGACTTCACTGAGGAAAAATGAAAGTGATGTTGACCAACTTCATCCAGAGTTCAAGCATGTCAACAAGGCCACGGCGATCGCATACCTCGAGGAAATTGTAGAAACCGGCAATGCGTTTGTTCTCTCCGATTGTATAGCATCTACCTCGACGGCCATAGTTCCGGAACCAGACTTCGACATAAATCCAAGTCTCCCCATGATTAAGCAGCAAGAGCTCATAAGTCTTCTCCGACGATACAAAGACTGCTCCTCGACGTCATCGAGGATTCGACAAACAGAAGTTGCAAATCATCGCGTAATAACCGAAGAGTGCGCTCGACCATTCCGCCAGAGCGCCTACCGAGTTTCGACGCGAGAACGTGAAGCTCTAAGGCAACAAGTTGACGAAATGGTGCGAGATGACATCATCCAGCACTCGCTGAGTCCATGGGCATCTCTTGTAGTCTTGCTGAGAAAAAAAAGCATGGCACCCTACGTTTCTGCATCGATTATCGTCGACTGGACAACATCCAGAAGAAAGACGTATACCCTTTCCCGCGGATAGACGACGCATTACTTCTCGTCGATGGATCTCAAGACGGGCTAGTGGCAAATAGAAGTCGACCAGAGGTATCGCGAAAAGACCTCCTTCATCACGCCGGACGGCCTCGGAGTTCAACGTCATGCCATTCGGACAGTGCTCAGTGCCTGCAACGTTCCAGCGCGTGATGGACTTGGTGTTAGCAGGATTGAAGTGGCAGGTCTGCCTTGTTTACTTAGATGACGTCGTCGTCTTCGCGGGAGATTTCGATGATCACCTTAGGCGACTTGCGACAGTACTTGAGGCCATCAAGTCATCAGGGCACGCTCTAATATTGGAAAACTGCAGCTTCACTAACGACGAGGTTCTGTTCCTGGGCCACGTCATCAGCAAATCTGGAGTCTACCTTGACCCGCAGAAGACAGGAGCAATCGCAGAGTTCCAGCAGGCCATCGACAAGAAGGTAGTGCGTAGAATCATTGGCATGTTTGCCTACTACAGGCGCTTGTTAAAAACTTTCCACGCATCGCCGAGCCGGTGACACATCTGACTAAATGTGATGTAGAGTTCAAGTGGAAAACGTTGCAGGCCGATGCATTCCAAGCACTTAAACGACGCATGCAGTCGCCACCGGTACTTGCACACGTCGACGAAGTACGCCGATACAGAAATCTACTCGGACGCCAGTAGCCTAACCTCTGCGCCGTCCCAGTCCAGAAAAAAGACAGATTTTAACGGGTTATAGCTTACGCTAATCATCATCATCATCAGCCTGGTTACGCCCACTGCAGGGCAAAGGCCTCACCCATACTTCTCCAACAACCCCGGTCATTTACTAATTGTGGCCATGCCGCCCCTGCAAACTTCTTAATCTCATCCGCCCACCTAACTTTCTGCCGACCCCTGCTATGCTTCCCTTCCCTTGGGATCCAGTCCGTAACCCTTAATGACCATCGGTTATCTTCCCTCCTTATTACATGTCCTGCCCATGCCCATTTCTTTTTCTTGATTTCAACTAAGATGTCATTAACTCGCGTTTGTTCCCTCACCCAATCTGCTCTTTTCTTATCCCTTAACGTTACACCTATCATTCTTCTTTCCATTGCTCGTTGCGTCGTCCTAATCGACGCTAATCGGTTACTGTCAAAAGCGGAAGGCAATTATTCTACGACCGAAAAGGCATGCCTCGCAGAGGCAAACAGCAAGATTCCGCCCTTATCTATATCGCAGGCCATTGAAAGTCGTCAGCAAGCATCAGGCGTTGTGTTGGCTAGCGAGTTTGAAGGGCCCTTCAGGAGGCCCTGCGCGGTGGAGCTTCAGGCTGCAAGAATGTGGCATCACTGTAGCCTACAAGTCTGGACGAAGACACCCTGATGTCGATTGCCTGTCTCGCACTCCCGTGGACCCGCCGCTACAAGATGAGAAAAATTAGGATGCCTATTAGGTACACTAAGTGGAGACAACTTTGCCGAGCAGTTGGGAGTAGACCCGGAGCTAAGAATGCTTGCAAATTACTTGCAAGGCAAGACCGACTTCGTCCCGAAGGTATTTAGGAGCGGATTCTCTTTGCTTTTCATACGAAACGACGACTTGGTTAAAAACTTTTTGCAGGCACGCACAAACTTCCTTCTCGTTGTGCCCGCAGCATCCCAGTCAAAAGCCTTGCACCCCCACGATAAAACAGCCAGGCACCTCCGGTTTTTCTGTACGCTCGCAAGGGTACAAGAGAAGTACTATTGGCCCCACCTGACCGCCGACGTAGCCCGTTATGTGAAGACATGTCGAAACTAACAGCTAAGCAAGACCTCACCGTCAAGGCCTGCTGGATTACTACAGCCGATCCAGTCTCCTTGCCGACCCTTTCAGCAGATCGGGGTGGATTTGGTAGGACCCTTTCCGACGTCAACATCTGGAAACAAGTGGATCGCTGTGGCTAACGACTACCTTACCCACTACGTCAAAATGAAAGCCCTGCCCAAAGCTAGTGCAGTGGAAGTAGTCAAATGTTCCGTCGAGAACACCCTGCTGCGACATGGTGCGCGAGACGTCCCCATTACTGATAGATGAGCGACTTCTGCAGCTGAGCTTACTCGAGTCATCCCGGAGCATAGCCAGACAAGTCACCGAACGACTACTGCATATCACCCGCAGACGAATGGCCTAACAGAAAGAGTGAACAAGACCCTCACCAACCGGTTAGCGATGTACGTCGACGTCCAACACAAGACATGTGATGTGTTCTCGTTTGTCATATTTGCTTACAACACGGCAGTGTAAGAAGCAAAACAGATCACGCCGTTCAAGCTGTTTTACGACAGAAACCCGACCAAGAATCTCGACGCAATGCTGCCGCACGTCACCATGGGAAGAAAGGTCGCCGTCGACGCTTATCTCAAGCGCGCCGAAGAAGCCCGACAGCTCGCCCGCCTGCGCATCAAGAACCAGCAGGTGACCGACAGCCGTCACTACAATCTTGGACGACGCAACGTGGAGTACCAGCCCGGCGACCGTATTCGGGTTTGGACACCTATAAGGCGACGAGGACTCGGCGAGAAACTATTATGACGATATCTCGTACCCTACAAGATCACCCAATGATTAGCACACTGGACTGTGAGGTCGTGTCAGGCGGCATTTCGCAATCCCAGCGACGCCGCGCACGATATGAAGTGATTCACGTGGTGTGTCTTAAGCCCTTTTACGCCTGCTGACGAACCTTGTAATTTTGTTTTATCTTTTCTACGGGTGCTTTTGTTGTTCGCTTTTGTGTTTGCAGCGACAGGACGATGCTTATTAAAAAGAGGTATTGGCACGTCCACTTGTTTATCTTTCCTCGGGTGACCGCGTTTACCCGTCTAACAAATGTTATCGCTCAGTGCAGGACGTGGCAGCACGTATCGGAAGTTTCTGGAATGATAGCAATGGTTCTCTGTACTGTCTGTTGTCACTGAACCTTGTATAATCTGATTTAGTTACACGTATGTGCGACCCAAATTGTGTAGTACTTTCTGGAAGACACTCGGACACCAACGATTCGTCTGGAATTTTCGATGGTTTATGTATCAAAGCCGACGCGCTTGACCCACTGATCAGATTTCGACGATAAATATCAGAATTCGCTCAGAGTTCGATCAGAATTCGCCCAATAAAAGTTAGTTTCGTCATTCACAGATTTTGCGCTGTATTATTCCTCCCCACTACTACGTGACAAAGGGTGTCCGTTCATCGACAGATGTTAGAAAGTTCAATGTCATGCAGTGAATGCTTAGATATATGATAAGGTACGGCTATCGAAACAACATTTAAAAAAACAGCGATATCGTATGTAGAAAACGCGATCCTTTACTCATAATTATAATGAGCATGACGTTTTACAGCTCTTTCTTCCTGCAGGGTTGTGAAATTGATCCGTCGCCTTAGGCAACACGGGCGCTGCCTAGAAATAGTTTTTTCTCTCTCCCGCTCTAAGTGATGCCCACGCGTGTCGACACACAGGACAGGTTGACAAATGTCGTCATCGTGGACGGAATCGCGACTCACATGCTACAACCGGGTGCCGCCGACAAAAGCTACGACTTCCTGCCTTCCTTCTCGAAGGACGCGGGCGCCTTCGGTTATCAGCTCCTCGAGGCTCGCCGGCGTCGCTTCGACAAGCTCCGGCGCCTCATGTACACCGACCCGGAGAAGATCAAGCGCCGCAGCGATATGCTGCTGCCGGTCATGACAGTGAACGCCTATTACATGCCGGTCTTCAACGTGGTCCTCATCCCCGGGACTATACTGCAGGCGAGTCACGGAGCACGTGTTCACGAGCTCTTCAACACATATTAGGTGGTGTTCCCGTAGCTAAAACCAAAAAAGAAGCATTGTACATTTCGTTCTCTTTCGAAAAACTATTTAATTATGCGTCTATTATTCGAGAGCTTTTAAAAAAACATGCAGCAATACGATATTAGCTAAACAAACGTCAAAATGGGAAAGAGGTTCATCCTCGAAGGCGTACCCCCTTTGCAATCTTGTGAGATCCTGCTCCCATCTGGGCTAATATATATATATATGTATATATATAAACGAGAAGAAAGGTGGTTAACCGAGGGACCCGATATTTATTAGTCATATAATGAGAAGCCAACAAACACTGACACCAAATACAACATAGGGGAAATTGCATGTGCTTAATAAATGAAATAAAGTAATGATAAATTAATGGAAATTAAAGTGGATGAAAAAACAACTTGCCGCAGGTGGGAACCGAACCCACAACCTTCGCATGTCGCGTGTGATGCTCTACCAATTGAGCTACCGCGGCGGCGTTTCCCCATCCACTTTCTTGGGTATTTATGTGTACTAGTAGAACCCTGGGAGTGTTAGCAAGCGCCGGTAATAGACACGCCAAAGCACGGTGGAGGCCGTTCTGCAGGAGATGGCTGTGGTGCATTTGTTTTAGAAGCAACTACCGTGAGTGATTTATTGTGATGGCATTGTAAATGTTGGCGAGTGTTGTGTCGGTGGCATTCCTGCAAGCAATAAATTGTTCAATGAGCAAAGGATGTCAACATGACGTGTTATGAAAGAAAACTAAGATCGGTACATTTATAAGTCCCAACATGCAATGCAATCGCCACTGTCACAGCGACCAGTAATTCTTTGCCCGTGTTGTCCACCGACGCTGCAAAAGTATAGCCAAAACTCGACGGGACCGTGACGATGTAGAACATGCAAAACTCGTCGCAAGAGTGCTGAGGCCACTGCTCGTGTCGGCGAAGTGCGCAAGCTCGCGGAGCCGAGAGATGTGGTGGTCACGTGAAAGCCCGATCATGCTGTACGTTCCTGCTGGCAAAAGGAGCAAAAGCCGTCGCAATCGCGCTTTTGCAAAATGTGATAAAAGTACTTTATTCGCAATGCCTAGTGACAATAATGTGCCTAAAGGCACACTACAGCAAAACATTAAATTCCCGTAGACAGATAAAGCGTCCTTTAACCACTAAGTTGTCGTTAATTTAGAAACATTAAGAGTAATGTGAGAAAAGAAAACAAAGATCAAAGTTCCGGTTTTATAACTTCTCGCCAAATAACATCGCCGGTACGTCATGGTTACGTCAGGAAATCCGAAGTATTTTTTGTTTCTTTTTATTTAGGCCGCGCTGGTTCAGCAAAACTTCTCGAAACTCGTCGTCATGTTCAATGTTTGGCTTCTTTAGCACGCAATGTAGCCTATTTTTCCAATTGGTTCGAATCCCGGTTCTGCGTAATTTTCCATCGGATTAAAAAAAATCCGCGTGTTGATAAAATTGCGTAAAAATGCCTGGAGTGCGGCTTCTATGATGACGTGGAATCGGCGATGTATAAAGTCAAAACAAAATACGCCATACTGATGGGCGACTTCAATTCCAGGGTAAGCAAGAAGCAGGCTGGAGACGAGTCAGTGGGGGACTATGGCATAGGTTCTAGCAATAGCAGGCGAGAGTTATTACTAGAGTTTGCTGAGCGGAATAATATGCGTATAATGAATACCTTCTTCCGCAAGAGGGATAGCCGAAAGTGGACGTGAAGGCACCCGAATGGCGAGACTATATATGAAATAGACTTCATACTCTGCGATAACCCTGGCATCATACAAGATGTGGACGTGCTCGGCAAGGTACACTGCAGTGATTATAGGATGGTAAGAACTCGAATTAGCCTAGACTTGAGGAGAGCACGGAAGAAACTGGTACATAAAAAGCCGATCAATGAGTTAGCGGTACGAGGGAACATAGAGGAATTCCGGATCAAGCTATGGAACAGATATTCGGCTTTATCTCAGGAAATGGACCATAGTGTTGAAGCAGTGAACGACCATCTTATGGGAATCATGAAGGAGTGTGCAATAGAAGTCGGTGGTAACTTCGTTAGACAGGATGCCAGTAAGCTATCGCAGGAGACGAAATATCTTATTAACAAACGCCAATGCAGGAAAGCCTCTAACCCTACAGCTAGAATAGAACTGGCAGAACTTCCCAAGTTAATCAACAAGCGCAAGACAGCCGACATAAGGCAGTATAATATGGATAGAATTGAACATGCTCTCAGGAAGGAAGGAAGCCTAAAAGCAGTGAAGAAACTAGGAATAGGCGTTATGGAACTAGGAATAGGCGTTATCAGATGTATGCGTTAAGAGACAAAGCCGGCAATACCCTTACTAATATGGATGAGGACCTCTATAGAGGTTTATACAGTACCAGTGGCATCCACGACGATAATGGAAGACAGAATAGTCTAGAAGAATTTGACATCCCACAAGTAACGCCAGAAGAAGTAAAAAAAGCCTTGGGAGCTATGCAAGGGGGAAAGCAGCGGGGGAGGATCAGGTAACAGCAGATTTATTGAAGGGTGGTGGACAGATTGTTCTAGAAAAACTGGCCCCCCTGTATACGCAATGCCTCATGACCTCGAGCGTACCGGAATCTTGGAAGAACGCCAACATATTCCTAATCCATAAGAAAGGGGATGCCAAAGATTTGAAAAATTATAAACCGATCAGCTTACTCTCCGTTGCCTACAAAGTATTTACTAAGGTAATCGCAAATAGAATCAGGAACACCTTAGACTTCTGTCAACCAAAGGACCAGGCAGGATTCCGTAAAGGCTAGTCAACAATAGACCATATTCACACTATGAATCAGGTTATAGAGAAATGTGCGGAATATAACCAACCCTTATATATAGCTTTCATTGATTACGAGAAAGCGTTTGATTCAATCGAAACCTCAGCAGTCATGGAGGCATTACAAAATCAGAGTGCAGACGAGTCGTATGTAAAAATACTGAAAGATATCTATAGCGGCTCCACAGCCACCGTAGTCCTCCATAAAGAAAGCATCAAAATCCAAATAAAGAAAGGCGTCAGGCAGGGAGATACGATCTCTCCAATGCTATTCACAGCCTGTTTACAGGAGGTATTCAGAGACCTGGATTGGGAAGAATTGGGGATAAAAGTTAATGGAGAATACCTCAGTAACTTGCGATTCGCTGATGATATTGCCTTGCATAGTAACTCAGCAGACTAATAGCAAGGCATGCTCACTGACCTGTAGAGGTAAAGCAGACGAGTGGGTCTAAAAATTAATTTGCAGAAAACTAATGATTAACAGTCTCGGAAGAGAACAGCAGTTTACAATAGGTAGCGAGGCACTGGAAGGGGTAAGGGAATAAATCTACTTAGGGCAGCTAGTGACCGCGGGTCCGGATCTTGAGACTGAAATAATCAGAAGAATAAGAATGGGCTGGGGTGCGTTTGGCAGGCATTCTCCGATCATGAACAGCAGGTTGACATCATCCCCCAAGAGAAAAGTGCATAGCAGCTGTGTCTAACCAGTACTCACGTACGGTGCGAAATCCTGGAGGCTTGCGAAAAGGGTTCTACTTAAATTGAGGACGACTCAACGAGCTATGGAAAGAAGAATGATGGGTTTAACGTTAAGGGATAAGAAAAGAGCAGCTTGGGTGAGCGAAGAAACGCGAATTATAGACATCTTAGTTGAAATAAAAAAAAATAAATTGGCATGGGCAGGACATGCAATGAGGAGGGAAGATAACCAATGGTTATTAAGGGTTATGGACTGGATTCCAAGGGAAGGGAAGCGTAGCAGGGGGCGGCAGAAAGTTAGGTGGGCGGATGAGACTAAGAAGTTTGCATGGCCACAATTCGCGCATGACTGGGGTAGTTGGAGAAGTATGGTAGAGACCTTTGCCCTGCAGTTGGCGTAACCAGGATGATTATGATGATGATGATGATGACGACGACGACATAGTCTATTTTTACTGCTAAATAATTGGGTAAGCCCTAAAAGACTGTAAAAATTCATGACGTCACAGCGAGCTAGTGCGGGAACTTGAAGTAGGAGTCGCCACCCATCTTTTTTTGTTGCGCTTTATCTGGCTTCCCAGGCGTCTTATTGGGGTAAAAGTTGTATTTTTGAAACCGCAGAAGGGTAATCTACTCATACAAAAGAAATCTTTTTTCTTTAGCGTCTCTTTAAGGGATAGTAATTTGTATTAAGGATAAAAGGAATCGGCTTGACCCAGAATAGCACTAATATCGGTGGCCAGAAGACAAAAAACGTCACCAAAGAACGCGTAGGTTTAAGACAGCTGAACTGTCCAACCAAGTACGGAAGATCGTTGTTGACGAACCCAGTAATTCAATGCAAAGAATTTCGAAAGTACTTCAAGTTGATGAGTGCACCATCAGACGCGGCATTTACAAAAACATCTGCTACTAGCCTTACCTCATGAAAAGTGAGCATTTCTTGACCAAGAAAACGGCGAATAATTCTGTAGAATTATTGATTGATGAAAAATTACAAATGGAATTAAATCTCCTTACGTGCACTGAATGTGAAAGCATTGTACCGTGTCGACTATATCAATGTCCATGAAACATAGTTCCAGCGCACATTTGAACAAGGACGAGGCGAGAAAGACAACACGAATGCCGGAACTGAGTTTTATTCATTGGAAACAGGGCTTTATGTACACAGGGGGAGGGGGTGGGGGACTGCTACTGCGCAGGACCACTCAAAAATATTTCCTTGGTCGAGGCAAAGGTCATCATAGGTGTCAAAACAAAAATAAAAAGAGAAACTTTTCCCTCTTTTTTTCTCTCTTCTATTTACGTCACTCAGTACAATCTTGCTCATTTTATTCGACACATTCGTTTGCCCCGAGATAATCAATTTCTTTTGTCCCGAGTGCAACAGAAGGAGCACTGACACAGTTCTCGTTTGCATTGGAGATACAACACGCTTCAAATATTTCCCGGTGTTTCTGATCGCTATATTTGCGCAACACGCGTGTTAATTCGTTCGAAAAAAGCCTCGCATGCTGGCTTGTGCGAGCAACGGCGTATGTGGTCGGCTAAATGACCAGCGCCACTTAGTGATGTAGCATTCCTGCAATGCTCTAGCAAGCGTTCATTCAGACAGCGCCCGATTTGGCCGATATAGCATTTCCCACAGGCGAGGGGAATACTGTACACAACGCCGACTTCACATTCAACGAGGGCTTTGGTGTGCTTAATTTTGCAGGCTGGTTTCTTCTGGGATTGGTTTACAAGGCGACACATTCGTCCCAGCTTTTCCGGTGCTGAAAACACAACTCGCACCCCGCACCTGTCGCCAACCTTCTTGAGGCGGTGAGACACCTGGTGCCAATAGGGCACTACGACAGGGCGCTTTTGCGGGCGTGCGTCTTTTTTGCGGGCGTGCGTCTTTCTCGCCTCGTCCTTGTTCAAATGTGCGCTGGAACTATGTTTCACAATGCTAATCATAACCAACTAGCCCAGCTGTCCATACTTAGCAATGTCCATGCTATTTTGACGTCTATGTCATATGACGTAATTACTTGGTCATGCGACCTCCCCACTTAAGGTTCTTCGTCACGCGACGATGTCACATCACGTGATCACTTGGTAGTGTGCTCAAATTGAGCACTCAGTTTTGACTTTGGGCAAACTCAAATTTGTGAGTGGCCACCCAAATTCTGTAGATGGGCTAAGTCGGTCTTGAATGCGGGTCAGCTCAACTTTGGATTCGGCGAAGGCAATTTATTTGGCACAGGTGAGATCGGTTTTTATTGACCTTGAAACGTGGCGTGATCACTTTGTCACGTGGGTTTTCGTACCATCAGCTATTAACGCCGGACGCCGGATTTTCCGCTTCACGGGGCATATGAGGCTTTCACATTAGTGATTCTGTAGAAGCTCCTGCTGAATAAAATCAAGAACTTCAAATGCCACCTTTGCTTTGGTTCTTTTCAGACGAAAACAAACTGTACTACTTCAAAAGTCAAAAAACAAAAATCGCCGCCCCTTCCAGTCCCCGAAGATGGTCGAACTGCGAAGCTGTGTTAGTTGGACGAAGTGTTACACCATGCAAGTCAAAGTTTGCAAGCAGTCTATATTGTAAATTTTTGTTTCACCATTCATTCACCTCATTTTCGCTTTTGCGTACTTCGCGTGGTGAGCACGCTTTAGAAGCAATGCCGTTTAAGCTTGGCATCTCCGGCGCGCAGCATGGGGTCGGCCCTACGACGAGCACGTTCACGAGCCAACTCTTTATGACGCTCGCTGTAGGCAGCTTCTTCCTCTGGAATACGCACTACTCGTGCTCTTCCCGTAGTTGTAGCTGAGATGAAACGTATGGAACCACTAATCCAAAGCTTCGTTTATTGGGCGCAAAGTCCACCACTGGAGATTGGTTGAATTGATTTGACGATCGACGTGGCTGCTGGCACTTATTGCTGGTGCCAGAAGCGCCGGCAGCCACACGCTCCTAGTATCGAGCTTCAATCGCTGGGCGCTGTTCGTTGGCCGCAAACCACCAGCACAACACTTGTTTCTTTCGCGGCAGGGTGGAATCAGTAATCGATAAATTCGATGCCGATCTGGCTCAATCGCCGAAAATGCACCGTGTCACAACCCTATAAAATTCGCGTATAAGACAGCCTTCTCAAAGGGGGAAAGGGGTCACACCAACCTACCCTTCCTCCTGCTGAGCTCTTCTCCTCTCCAGCTAGGTCACGGGGCCGCTATTTAGCGAAGTTCGACAAAGACGGCACATGGTCTGCATTAATAGCTTTCCTGTAAGATATCAATGACGAATGACATGGCTCTTGCGCTTTTGCCATTTACGTAAATTCTGACTGTATTAAAAACGCATTTTCGGTTGTCTGTCACGGATTCGGTGGTTTTCAGCCAGTGGGGTTACGTCATGGTACGCAAATTCTATGCTAATATAGTCAATGTAAGTTGAAGCGTCGGAATGGGTAGTAAAGTTTTATATTAAAGATGTGGTTGAAGAACAAGCAGGAGACTTCCAGCTCGAGTCTGCGAATGGACCCATTTATCAGGGGCACTGGCGCGGTCATCTGCACGCATTCCTGATGACGTCACTACAAAGGTGTGCTATCCAAGTACCATGCCTAAACCCTATGGACTGCGTGTGGAACGTTATTGATAGAGAATCCAACAAATACATCGCAACACCAACGCTATTTGAAGGCAGCCATCGTAGACACTATAGCAAACACTCAGATGGACCACCACGTCAACGTTTGCGAACGCTTTCAAAACCGCGTAATCCGTCGTCGATCTTACTGATGGTTTAAGGAAATAAACCAGAGTAGCGTAGACATGAGGACCGTCATGGGAAATCAGGCTCAAACATAATGGTAAAAAGTAGGAGTGTTTTATATTTGCTTGTTTGTTCTAATGCCTGCCGCGCCCAATTCGTTTTATTTGCTCTATTCATTTAACATTGGTATTATGCTCAACAATACTAATTCCCTTATTGCCCCTGTTTAGCCTTGCCGTGTTTTTTCGCTTTTGGCACAAAATTCGCATATGAGACTGTAATTAGCAACACAACAATATTGCTAGCTTGTGAGAGATGCTGCATCGACTGACTACTCCATGCGGTTCACCACAACCGATCCTGCGCGCTAAATTTTATCGATTATCTCCGAGGACAACACCGAAAGCTTGCGTAGACGTTCGTTTGGAAACTGAACGTATCGCATGCTCTTCGTACGGCGCAGTCGCCGTTCGCGATGGACGCTGATGTGCCGGCCATCAACTTCGGCAGCCTGGGCCGCGTCATCGGACACGAGCTGTCCCACGCGTTCGACGCTACCTATTCGACACTTGACCAGCACGTGCAGCCGCTGACGCTCTACAGCCCGTCCTCGCGCAAGGAGTTCCTCACCCGCCTCGCCTGCCTTGCCAAACAGGTGATTTAGTTCAGCGCGTAACATCTATGTGCAAGGGCTATTGCTTGAAAGTCCATCATACTTTTCTTTTGTACCCTTTTCATGCTCACTCGTTCCTTTCGCTTTCCCTAAGAACCCCTCTTTACACGGTCGCTGCAGCAGATCAATGACGCTTCGGGCAGCCAGACCCTGGGAAACAACTCCATCTCGGAGGCATTCGCCGACAACGCGGGCCTCGAGAAGGCTCAGCTGGCATTCAAGGCGCTGCTGCGGCAAGAGTCCGAGGTGAAGCTGAGTGGCAATGGCCCGGCAACTTCGTTGGGCTACACAGCGCAGCAGCTGTTCTTCGTCAGCAGCTGCTTCATGTACTGCTCCGACCAGGGCTACACGTTCAGTCGGAACGCCTTCTACCCGCCTCCGTTCCTGCGCTGCAACGCGCCCGTCATGAACACGCGCGAATTCGGGGTCGCATTCGGCTGCGCACAGGGCGCCCCCATGAACCCCATCATTCGATGTAATTTCCACTGATACCTGTCCCCCTATTTATTTAACGCGTGACACAAGAGGGCTAAGGTAGCGATAAGAGCCGAAGTATGCACCACCCCAAGCAGAGTAAGCATTATGGGTGTGCTGATGCGTGAACGTGTAAGGGACGCTGTCACACGCTAACGCAAAAAGTCATCCAGTTTTCGCCACGTTTCGTTCCGGCACCACGGTGCGCTGATATATCTACCCACGCAGAACATGTGTGGTGGTGCAGTAAACGAATGGCTATTAGGCACAGAGTGTTTTACAACACCTCACCCCATTCCCGTTGGCGAACAAGGCGCGTGCTATTAAGTACTTCTTTTACAGTATTCCTGTCAGATGTCCTCTAGTAATGATTTGTACTTCACTGAAACCAAACGTGTGTTCTCTTTAAAAAGCTTGACCAGTTGCAGTATCTACTTGCTTTTGTTGTGCATTTATTAAGCAAATATTATTGCCTTCTAGGCACGTTGAATCTATCTACTTACCTACTCACCTATGTAGCCTCTTCTATCTACCTAGGAAGCGAGGAAATACATCGAGTGATAGCAAGGACACAGAGCTGTACTCCGCATCAGGTAACGAGTCCTCAGAAGACAGCTTTCGGCTTGTCCAGTACCGCAATGCCAAACGAAGAATTCTTAACGCATCTTCGGCGTCCAGCTCGAACACCGTGAAAGCAGCGCCTCAACGATGGCCTCACTCCATCCTCTTCGTGCTACAGAACGCTACTCACAACCTGCGCGTCCTCAACAGGCAAGCACTCTCCATGTATCTAAAAAACACCGTGCCGAACGACGTCAAGGATGTCAGGATAAACACTAGGCGAAACATTCTGGCAATCGATGTGATGAACCCGAGCGCGCTGAACATACTACAACATGTAACGTAGCTGAGTAACAACAAGGTCCGCTCCATCGTGCCAGCAAATGGTGCCACAATAACAGAAGTCATCTATGAGATTGAAAAGAAAATACCTAACGCAGACTTCCCCGTTCTCATAAAACCAGCAAGTGAACACAACGTCATTGTGCATGTTGGTCGCCTCGGCAACACACGTTGTGTGAGGATAACGTCCAAAGGTGACGGCCTTCCATCCTACGTGAAGGTTGGCCACTTTCGCCAGCAGGTTCGACCATTTATTCCAAGTCCAATGCAATGTTTCAATTGTCAGAAGATTGGCCATGTGAAGGGTGTTTGCGTAAATTCCGCCGTGTGCCCTCAATACGCCGAACCCCACTCAGGAAACAACTGCAGCGCAACCACGTTGAAGTGTCCTAACTGTCAGGGTGATCACTGCGCCTCTTCCAAAGTCTGTCCGCAGATCAAGAAAGAGATCACCATTCTTAAACAAGTGGTGAGAGGCAACTGTACCCACAAAGAGGCCGCAGTGAAAGTGCGGCGAAAACGACGACACCGTCGGAGGACTTCAGGACAGAAAATATCAACTTTTCAAGAAAAGTCAACTCGTCAAGCAGCGCCATCAGCGGAAGTTCCCAGCACTCCAAACACTGATGTTGGAAGGGAGAAAGCTCCCAGATCTCTCTGTAGAAAGGAATGGCCGCCAATTCCACGTACACGATCGCCAGAAGAGCCGCAGAAGCAGCCACCCCCAGTAGAGCAAGGTGCTGTATTCGAGGAGTCGCGGAAAACAGATGAGCCAGTGATAGCTCTTATTAGGCCTTTGATGAATGACATCCACGTGTTGCTATACAACATGCCCACACCGTCCGCCAGAGGTGCGCTTCAAGTACTGGACACTCTGAGTCCGGTGCTGGCAACCCTTGAGTAGATCATGGCTCCCCAGCCACTGTCTTTCTGGGATGAAGTCCGACAAGCAGGTATTTTTTAGTGGAAAGCCCGCGGACCCAGAGCGCACATTCCGGATTTTCGTCGCTTCGTGTATGCCAATATGTTTCCCATTATCGTCATTTGCGAGCCGAACTTATCGAACACGATCAGGCTTTCTGGATATGAATCGTTTATATCGTCAAATGTTGGTGAAAACAGTAAGATTTTGGTGTTTATTCGCCGTGGCCTCACTCACATTCATCTGCCTGTGGCACCTAATGACGATAATCAATATATATGGCTAAACGTAAAGGAAAATAATTTGACTTTTACTTTTGTGGGCCCCTACCTATCTCCGTCAAATCGATTTGATCACAAAAGACTACGAGACATCCTTTCCTCAACTCCCAATCTCTGGGTCATAATTGGAGACTTCAACGCCCATCATACACTCTGGGGAACTTCGAAGATCAACGCGAGAGGTAGAGCTCCGGTACCTTTCACCTCCAGTAATGAACTTTGGCTGCTGAATGGTGGAAGTCCTACGTTTCTACGTGGCGCCACATACAGCAGCTGCCTTGACTTGGCTTTCGTCTCACGAAGCCTTGTCACACGTGCTGGGTGGTTTGCGGACATAGAGACGCACGGAAGCGACCATATCCCCACGTACGTCAAGATCAGAGGATTGTCCCCTTTCAAAATACGGCATACGATCCAAAGTGTGGACTGGTCTAAATTGCAGTCTATCATGGAAGAACGCTGCGACGCTTGTCCATCTTTCGACTTGGAAGAGCCAATCAAGAGCGCGGTGCAAGAAACTATGCGTACTCTCACATGTTCTTCGAAACTGACGGAATATGATGTGAAACTAGGACGACTTCGAGCAATCCGACTACGTGCTGAACGAAGTACCTACGTACGAAGACAATGGACGATTTACGAACCGCCAGACGCACGCAAAAAAAGATCCAGCGCCGGTTAGACAAGCTCGAACCGCAACGTTGGACTGCCTTCTGTGAGTCGCTAGATCCACGAAAGCCTTTATTGCAACTATGGAGAATGATGCGTGGTATCCGGACACTCACCGTACAGCGGTTCCCATGCAAGGCTTTTGTTCTTTCTCAAAAGAGATCGAAGACTGACATGGCAGAGGATTTCTGCGCCAGATTATCCGGCCAACTCACAGCTACCAACATTCCATATCCTTCGAGTAGTTGTCCGCCTCCACGTGATCAACGCACGGACCTACCATTCTCAATCCACGAACTTAAGACATCATTAGCTTTGTGTCGCTGTACATCAGCGCCAGAACCTGATGGAATTTCCCTACCGAGCTCTGTGTCATCTGGCGAGCCAGCGAGAGGTATTCTCCTTGAGTTGTACAATAAATCTCGGAGAAATGGCACGCTAGCAACAAGCTGGAAGACAAGTCGCCTTGTTCCACTGCTGAAGCCTGGCAAGTCGCCATTGCAAATCTCATCATATCGCCCAATCGCTTTGGGAAGCTGTGTGGGTAAAGTAATGGAGAGAACGGTCCTAGGACGCCTGGAGTGGTACTTGGAGTACCACAACACATACCCGGATGCCATGGCGGGATCTCGACGTGGTCGATCATGGATCGATAACGTCGTTGACCTGGTCAGCTACATTCAGCATGGGAAATGCCATAAGCGTCTCTGCGTTTCTTTATTTCTCGACGTCAAAGGGGTGTATGACGACGTTACGCATGAAGCCATCCTCTCCGCTCTCGCAGAGGTAGGAGTGGGTGGTCGGATGTTTCAGTGGATACGGCGTTATCTCTCCGTGCGATCCTTTTTTGTAAGCGCCGAGGAAGGTCATATTTCTCTACATTATAGCTGCCGCCGCATCCCCCAAGGCGCCGTACATAGCCCTGTGTTACTTAATCTAACCCTAGTTATTCTCCTTAAGCCCGTGCCAACAGCAGCAGGCCGTCAATGTACGCGGATGACATCTGCATATGGACGTCTGCAGTAACACGCCTACAGTTGCGAGCGAGGATTCGGAGAGCCACCACCCAAACTGCTATCTACCACCGTAATCGAGGACTGGAAATTTCCTCCGAGAAATGCGCACTAGTGCCATTTACGCGCAAACCCATGACAAACTACAGCGTAATGATAAATGGCCAAATAATACCACGTGTTCGATCGTGCAAGTTTCTAGGTGTCATAATCGACAGGGACTCGTCATGGAGCCCTCACGTATCATACGTGAAAGAACGGTTGACAGGCATCTGCCACCTGTTCCAAGCTTTTCACTGGCAAGACCTGGGGAATGTCGACAAGTGCCATGTTACAACTGTACAGGGTGCTTTTTCTCGGCTTTCTGCGATACAGCTTGCCAGCAATAAGCAACGCAGGTAAAACGAATCTACGCACAATACAGTCTTCATGCCCAAGCGCTCCTGATCTGTCTAAGCCTGCCTCAGAGTGTTTCAACAGTGGCTATGATAGCAATCGCTAGCGACCACCTTGTAAAAACCCACATTGAAATTGAAGTGCTCAGTACCCATATAAGGCATCTAGCCAGGACTCCTCGTCACCACTTAGCCTCTCTATCAGCGGACAGACCACGCACATCTTCCAGCCAAACGATAACCGCATCTGATGAATCATTGCCAGCTTGTTTCACTCCGGCTGCGAGACATACGATTCATCCATGGTGCCTCGCTCAGCCAAAAATCAACCTCCCAATACCTGGCATTGCGAAAAAAGCTAATCTAACATCACCAGCCCTTAAGCAGATCACGCTATTACTATTGTATGAGAACTACCGCGACTCTACGCATGTCTACACTAATGCATCTGTCCTGCCAAACCGCTCCGCTGTAGCAGTCGTGATACCAGTGAAAGTTACAACAATCAAATTTAAGACGACTCATGCGACAACATCGACGGCAGCAGAGCTAGCAGAGCTCTTTACTGCCCTTCATTACACTGGTGATGAACCGCCCCACAGTTGGACGGTATTCTGCGATTCGAAGGCGGCACTCTAGTCTCTACTGTCACCTTTACAACATGGACCGCACGAACTGCTAATATTTCACATTACAGAGACGTTGCACAATATAAGTGATGCAGGCCATGAGGTAACCTTCCAATGGCTTCCAACTCACTGCGGGATTATCGGCAATGAACGGGCCGATCAAGCTGCCCGCTCAGCCCACAATGAGGAGCACCACGCACCAATTCCACTTTCTAGAACTGACGCAGTACGGAAGCTCCGCCTGCTTGCTCGGCAATGCACCACATCGCAATTGAATGAGCTACATTTAAGAAATGCAAGACTGTGCTCCCTTGATCCGACATTAAGTCTTCGAGCGCCATCACAGCTTCGCCGTGGAGACGCCACGCTTTTGTATCGACTGTAGTTGGGCGTTGCCTTTAGCAAAGCCTATGCATTCCGCATAGGGATGACAGACACCACAACCTGTGACCACTGCAGCTATGAAGAATCGATTGATCATATTTTGTGCCCTTGCCCACAGTACACACCACAGAGGGTATGCCTTCGTCCCGAACTTGACCAGCTGGACGACCAACCACTATCGGAAAATATAATTTTACGCCATCGAAAGGACCTAACGTCAAAGAAGAAGGCCGTGCAAGCACTATTGCGCTTTTTGCGATCTGCCGGCCTTTGTGAACGTCTTTAACTAGAAGGCCTTTTGTGTGTGTGTGTGTCCGTGTGTGCGTGTTTCTTCTTTTGTTTTTTTTTACGCTTTCCTCTCTGTCCTCTTTCTAGCCCGTATCTCCCATCCCTTGTGCAGGGTAGCAAACCGGAGATATACCTGGTTAACCTCCGTGCCTTTCCTCTTCATCTCCCTCTCTCTAACTAGCCTCTTACGGCAAACCAGTGTCCTAAGTTGTCTGCAATCTAGGACTGCTAGGCATGTGCTCATGGCAGTGATGCCATCGCGGTCCTTCTGCCGTTGTCATTCCAGCTTTGTCATTCGACTATCGTCATTCCATCGTCATCCTTGACGTCATGCGGTCGTCTCGCGCTGCCTTCGTACTATCGTCACCATTTCAGACACTTCATCGCGCTGTCATGGCGTCGTCTTCATGCCGCCTTCATCCATCCATCGACGTAATTCCATCTTCATAATTTCATCGTGATCATGCTGTCGTCATCGAATCGTGATTATGTCGCGTTACGATGTCATCGTCGTCCAACAGTAATCATCCTAAATACGTCGTCATGCATTCGTTGTCATATCAACACCGTGACGCCGTTGTAGTCATTCCATAGTCGTAATTCCAGCTTCGTCAGCCGAGTCTCGTCCTACCACCATCATCACGCCGACATTGTCACACAACCGTCGTCCGACAGTCATTACGCCATCGCTGTTTTACACGCCGCATCATCCTACTGTCGTCGCCACGCTGCCGTCATCATACCATTGTCATCCTTTCAGAATTGTTATCCCGCTGTCGTCATGCTGAGGGCGTCTTCGTCTGTCATCATTAAATTATGATTATTCTATCGTTGTCATTCCATCGTCGTCATTGCGTCGGCAACATACAATCTTCGTCATGCATTCGTTGTCATACTGTTGTGCTGTTACCATCGTTGTCGTTCTATTGTCATCATTCCAACCTTGTCATCTGAACGTCATGACGTCATCGTCACAGCATCGTCGTCATACACGTCGTCGTCCTACTGTCCTCATGCCGTCGTTGTCAAGTTGTCGTGGTATACCATCGTCAACATTTCAGAATTGTCATAGCATGGGCGCCGACTACGAGGGGGCTGGAAGGCTTCCCAACCCCCCAACAAATTATTTCTGGTGCTTCCCCCACCTCCCTCCCCTTGGAGATTCGCGATGGGTTCAGGGGGCATCGTGTCTTCTTTTGTACGGTTTTGGACAAATCGTCTAAAGAACTATAGTTGAATAAATGTTGAAAGAACAGCACAGCCTTAAATTGGCACGGCTACGTAGATATGACTCGCACCAACAAAGGCGAAGGATGACAACACCAGAGTTTTAGATCCAGTGCACAACCAGGGATTGCGGCTGGCAACGAGAACTCTCCGACTGTCTGTTGTTTCAAATCTCTGCGCGGAATCGAAAGAGCGGCCACTTGATATGTGCAGGTGTCTCTTTCGTGCACATCCTCTTCTAAGACTTCGAACCCTTCCGGAACAGCCAACTCAACTCTTTATTCATAACTATGAACTTACTTTTAAAAAGTAAGCCCATTAGAGATTACACATCATCCCTGCGAATATAAATAAAATGTTTATATTAAAATGAATGGTACTCTGAGCTCCATAATAAATCGACAGCATTAAACCCATGTTGGGCAAATAGCTGAGTGCTAGACACTGGAAACGGTTCTACGAGGTGGTCTTTTGCCGTTCGAGAATTGGCCACACACACTTAACCCACAGCGAGCTCTTAAGAAAGGGGAACGCATCGGTCTGTGAAGAGTGCTCGGACAGCTAATCACTGATACATGCCGGTGAGTTCTCCCCGCTTTCTCTACGGGAAGCCGTCATTTTTCGCCTTGGTCTCCTTCGCCACTCTGGCGTGGCAACCGCAGCCGTTCCGTCGCTTATTCTTTTTCTCCTTCATATTTCGAGAACACATGTCAACCAGAGCAATTCAATTTGAATTGAATCCTGCCTCCAGTTTTCGGAATCGGAACCACTGCAGGACAAAAAAAATTGAGTGCGTCCTCGACATCCTTAATCAACGTGGCCAATAAAGCTGCAGACTCGACAAGCGATGGCTGCATATTCCGTGAATGATCGACTTCACTCCTGCTCTGCTCACCAAATGGTAGGCCAACTAAAAGGTAGGTCGCTGGTAGCGGCCTGAAAGGCCGCAGCGGGTAACGCCGCTGGAGAAAACGAAAGATAATTTTCTCGAACAAACTCGAAGGCCTGCGTGCCCGCGAGCGCGTGCCAAAGCACGGCCCATGCCCTCCTTCGCTTAGTCATCCCCCTTAATTCGCTTTGTCGACTTCGTTTAGCCATCCTCTTAAATCGCTTGGTCATCAATCTTAATTCTATTGCCTTTAACCCGCCTGAGTAGTCAACTTAATTCGCTTAGTCATCCACTTGTTTCGCGTTATCACCTTTCTTAATTCGCTTTATCATCCATCTTGCTTGCTTACGAAGGTATGACCCATTCATCATCATAGTTTTTGTTACAGCAGTTACCCGGCGACGTTACCACAGATAAAGGTTATATTAGTTCACGAAAGGCGGGGCATCACCAAAGCTCCTAAGTATTTGTGTTCTTAGATATGGGCCACTGTGTTCTTATCAAAGTGGTTGAAAAATTGAGTCAACATTTTTACGAGTGGAATAAATTAGAATGCACTTCGACACGTTCAGGGATTGAGCCACGTAACACACCAGTCTCTGATACGTTCAAGATCATCTTGAAGTACCACATGGACAGCGGGATTGTTAATTGCATGGTAAACAACACAGTCGTCAGCAAATAAGCGCAAGCAGGTAGATATGTCGGTCTGCAAGTCAATGATGTAAATTAAGAAAGAGAAAAATCGTCCAAGCGCACTGCCATGAGGTTCACCAGAAATAACGTGAGTAAATAGAGAAAAGTTATTGACAACCGTGTACTGCTGGCGATTAGAAAGAAATGTTTGAAGCAATGACAGGGTTAGTGAGTCTAGGTTCAGCGCAGATTGTTTAGATATCAGACGACAATTGGCTAAACGATTGAATACTTTCGAGAAATCTAGAAGGTTGCAGTCAATTCGTAGCTTATTCTCCGTGTCGAAGTTTGCAAGTCTGACGTGAATTCTAGGAACTGAGTCTCGCAAGTAAATCATTTCCAGAATCCATACTGTTTGGGGCAAAACGAGTTATTAGATTCAAAATGAGTAGATGTGAGAGGCGATAATGTGCTCGAGCATTTTTGCAGCATATACATGTCGCATAGGCCGTGCGGTAATTTTCACTGGAACATTTATTTGTATTCTCAGATAATCAGGTTTATCTAGCTTTAGTAGCAAGTTGACCTAACGGCTGGATTTGGGAGGATCGCCAGAAATGTTGATTCCGTGGTGCCCCTGAAACATTTGGGCCTCAGAACTCGACTGGCATAATCGAATTCCGAAAACGAAAGCGGCTTTGCCGAAGAAGCCGAAGTCACCGGGACCCATCATCTATCCCCATTCTCGAACACAACGCAACTCGTGAGTCATAACACTGCTAGTAGGGTGCGTCGGTTGAAGGAATAGTTGTTCGAACAATCGTGCAAGCTAGTGAGCACAGGTTGTGGCCTTATATGCTCGAGCCGCTTCGTGCCGAACGGGCAACTGTATCTTTTTTCGACTCAGCTTCATTGAATTCAGACACGTTCCAAAAATATCGGCTCGGGTTCGGGTTAAGTTCCGCCCAAAACTGAAATTGCGGTTCGGGTGCAGTTTTCAGTTCGGGTTCGGTTCTACACCCTAAAATACTGTTACGTAGAAAGACGCAGACGACAAGCTATGTACAAATATATTTACAAGGAAAATACGCTGCGCTTGGCCAAGAGGCAACAGCCCGCGCTAGCTTCTAAATCGTCGTCTTCGTCTTCTTCCTGCTAAGCTCTTCGTCAGTGGGAGCACACCCCGTAGCACTACCCCCGGCGGCAAAAGCGCCGTCCCGGAGCGACTAAAGGCTGGACTCTGAAGCAGTGTAGTAGCTCTTGAGCCTACTGACGTGCACGACATCACTAGACGCCAGAGTAGATGACGAGGTTGAGCTCACAGGAGCAATTTCATAAGTCACGGGCGTCACCTGGCGCAGCACGCGGTAGGGTCCTGTGTATCGCGAAAGGAGCTTTTGTGAAAGTCCGACGTGACGAGAGGGCGACCACAAGAGCACGAGCGCACCAGGCGAAAACTGCACGTCACGGTGGCGGGCGTTGTACTGACGCTGCTGAGTGGTTTGTGAGTCCGTCAGTCGAGCACGGGCAAGCTGGCGTGCATGGTCGGCGAGAGCGATGGCGTCGCGCGCATACTCGCTTGTTGAGATCGAAGCAGGAGGAAGTGCCGTGTCAAGGGGCAAGGTCGGTTCGCGACCGTAGAGCAGATAAAAGGGAGAAAATCCGGCGGTGTCGTGCCGGGAAGAATTATAAGCGAATGTGACGTAAGGAAGCGCAATGTCCCAGTCGCGGTGGTCCTTGGAAACATACTTTGACAGCATATCGGTAAGAGTACGGTTTAACCGCTCTGTCAGGCCATTGGTTTGAGGATGGTATGAGGTAGTCAGCTTGTGTTGAGTGGAGCAGGAACGTACAATGTCGGCGATAACTTTCGAGAGGAAGTTACGACCACGGTCAGTGAGCAGCTGTCGCGGGGCGCCATGAAGTAAGATAATGTCCCGCAAGAGAAAGTCCGCGACGTCAGTGGCGCAACTGGTAGGGAGAGCCCGCGTGATAGCGTATCGGGTGGCGTAGTCAGTTGCGACGGCTACCCATTTGTTCCCAGAGGATGACGTGGGAAAGGGACCGAGGAGGTCTAATCCAACACGAAAGAACGGTTCCACAGGGACAGTGATCGGCTGGAGATGACCGGCAGGTAGCACCTGAGGTGTTTTCCGACGCTGGCAGGTATCACAGGCAGCAACATAGTGTCGGACAGAGCGAGCGAGACCAGGCCAATAGAAGCGGCGGCGGACGCGGTTGTACGTGCGGGTTACGCCAAGATGTCCTGCAGTAGGTGCGTCATGCATCTCAAAGAGCACAGTCTGTCGTAGATGTTTTGGCACGACAAGAAGAAGATCAGATCCGTCAGGGAGGAAGTTCCTTCGGTACAGAATGCCGCCCTGGAGGACATATCGGCGAACGGATGCGTCGGTACGTGTAGAGCGCAGACGCTCGATGAGTACTCGCAGCGATAGGTCTCGGTACTGCTCATTGGCGATGTTAACGAAGGCAGACACAGAGAAAATGCCGTCGGCAGTACTACTGTCGGCGTCGTCAGGCTCGTCTACCGGGTAGCGAGACAGGCAGTCAGCGTCCTTGTGTAGTCGGCCAGATTTGTAGGTGACAGAGAACGAATATTCTTGGAGGCGTAGGGCCCAGCGACCAAGTCTTCCTGAAGGGTCTTTCAATGAGCATAACCAACAAAGCGCGTGATGGTCTGTGATAACGGAAAAGGGTCGGCCATATAAGTATGGGCGGAACTTCGCAACCGCCCAAACTAGGGCCAGACACTCACGCTCAGTGATGGAATAGTTGCGCTCCGCGGGTGAGAGGAGCCTGCTGGCGTAAGCGATAACACGGTCGTTGCCGCGCTGGCGTTGTGCCAGTACTGCGCCAATTCCGTGACCGCTGGCATCAGTACGAACTTCGGTAGGCGCAGACGGATCGAAATGGGCCAGAACGGGAGGCGTTGTGAGAACGTCGATTAGATGCGAGAATGCAGAGGCCTCGTTAACGCCCCACTGGAAAGGGGCGTCTTTTTTCAAAAGCTCGGTTAGTGGTCGTGCTATGGCCGCGAAATTTTTCACGAAACGGCGGAAGTAGGAACAAAGGCCGATGAAGCTGCGCACATCCTTGACACACTTCGGAACAGGAAAGTGCGTAACAGCATGGATCTTGCCTGGGTCCGGTTGCATTCCGTTCGCGTCAACGAGATGCCCAAGGACGGTAATCTGGCGACGGCCGAATTGGCACTTCGATGCTTCAGTTGCAGACCGGCGCGACGAAAAACGGCCAGGACTGCCGAGAGGCGCTCGAGGTGCGTAGCGAACGTTGGGGAGAATACTATGACGTCGTCCAAGTAGCACAGGCATGTGGACCATTTGAAACCGTGAAGAAGGGAGTCCATCATGCGTTCAAAAGTGGCAGGAGTGTTACATAGACCAAACGGCATTACTTTGAATTGATAAAGACCGTCCGGAGTTACAAAAGCAGTCTTCTCGCGGTCGAGATCGTCCACAGCAATCTGCCAGTAGCCGGAGCGGAGGTCAATAGAAGAGAAGTAGCGAGCACCATGGAGGCAGTCAAGGGCGTCGTCGATCCGAGGTAGGGGATACACGTCCTTTTTGGTAACCCTGTTAAGGTGCCGATAATCCACGCAAAAGCGCCATGAACCATCCTTCTTTTTTACCAGTACAACCGGTGACGCCCATGGACTACATGACGGTTCTATGATGTTATTGGCAAGCATTTTGCGAACTTCAGCGTGAATAACTTGACGCTCAACCGGTGACACTCGATACGGGCGGCGATGAATAGGAGGGGCATCGCCGGTATTAATGCGATGTTTAACAGTTGTAGTTTGGGCCAAAGGACGATCGTTAAAGTCAAAAACATCGTTGTAGGAAAGCAGAACGCGGTAGAGCTCACGAGCGTGCTCGGACGGCATGTCGGGCGCAATCATTTTCTGTAAGTCGGCGATGGTGCAAGTTGTCGACTGAGATGGTAGAGGAGGATCGGCTGAATTGCTGTCTACCTCAATAGATGCTATTGAGTGATCTTCGAATGAGCAAAGTTGGGCCAGAGACATCCCGCGTGGCAGCACTTGTGTCGTCAAGCCAAAATTGACCACTGGCAGGCAGACGCAATTAGCCGTAATAGATAAAACGGTATGAGGTACCGTGATCCCGTGTGTAAGGAGGACGTCTTGTAGAGGAGCCGCGATATAGTGACCGTCGGGCACTGGTGGGGATGACACTAGGTCAACGTAAGTCAGTGCCGTAGGTGGCAAGCGAACAAAGTCGACGGAACTGAGGCGACTGGGGTGTGGTTCAGCGGGATCCAGAACAGGCAGGTCAAGGCGGAGAGTACTGGCGGAACAATCAATGAGAGCAGAATGTGCGAAGAGGAAGTCTAAGCCGAGGATGATGTCGTGGGGACAGTGGGGATGACTGTGAATAGCACGAGTGTTGAGCGATCGGCGAAGGAGACGCGGGCGGCACACATACCAATTACGGGGGCTGTTCCGCCATCGGCGACACGGACAACAAGCGTCGTGGCGGGCGTGATTATTTTTTTCAGGCGGGTACGAAAGTCCGCGCTCATTACCGACAAATGCGCCCCAGTGTCTATAAGAGCAGATACAGGAACACCGTCGACTTGCACGTCAAGAAGGTTCAGATGAGTGGGCAACGTCAGTGGAGGATTTGGCGGCGTAGGGAGCAATGCAGCGTCACCTCGAGGCGCTGCATCATTCAGTTTTCCGGCTGGGAGCGGCGTCCGAAGGGAGTCGGCGAAAAGGAGCGACGGGGCTGGGGAGAGCGAGATTGTCGTCCTTGGGGCGAAGGCGAACGAGAATAGGGGCGGTTCGATGCAGGAGAATCAGTGGCGGCATTATCGGAGCGTGCGGCATAGGGACGAGAAGGGCCACCCGAGGGGCGGGAATAGGCAGTATAAGCAGACCGGGTCGGGGAAGTCCAGCGACTTCGACAGTGCCGAGAAATGTGCCCGATGCGACGGCAGTGAAAACAAATGGGCTTGTCGTCAGCAGTGCGCCATTCAGCTGGGTTGCGGAAACGTGGTGGGTAAGACGATGCGGGACGGGGCGGAATCGAAGAAGCCGGATGGGTATCAGGGTGATGGGCCGAGCAGATGGTGTGAAGGCCCATGTTTTCGAACTCCTGGCGGACAACTGCCTGGATCAGGGAAACCGTGACTGCCGGTGCGTTGGTGGGGCTGGAGTCGAAGGCAGCCGGATAGGCGGCCTCAATCTCACGCCGAACGATCTTGGTAATATCGCCGGTGGTGTTGGGACGAGGAGCGTCGGCACAGGAAGAAGTCGCTGGGGTGTTGGGCAGACGGGCAAACTGCTGATCGATACGTCTGCTTTTAGCGAGTTCCAGGCGGCGGCACTCTTTGAGAACAGCATCCACCGTCGCGACGTTGTTGAATACGAGCAAGTTGAAGGCGTCATCGGCAATGCCTTTGAGGATGTGGGATACCTTGTCCGACTCAGGCATGTGTGCATCAACTTTGCGGCACAGAGCCAGGACGTCCTGAATGTACGTGACATAGGGCTCTGTTGACGTCTGCACACGGCCGGAAAGCGCCTTCTGCGCGGCAAGTTTGTGACCGTAGGGGTTGCCGAACAAGTCTCGGAGCTTTTGCTTGAACGAATCCCAACTGGTGAGCTCCTCTTCGTGCGTCCGAAACCAAACTCGAGGTGTGCCACCGAGGTAAAAGACTACGTTGGCGAGCATGATAGTGGGGTCCCACCGGTTATTGCGGCTGACGTGTTCGTAAAGGCTGAGCCAGTCCTCGACGTCTTCCCCATCTTTTGCCGAGAATACGCCAGGATCACGGGGAGCGGAGAGGGTGATGTAGGTCGTCGAAGTGGCAGCAGGTGTCGGAGCCGGTGGAGTCGGGTTGGCGTCGCCGGGAGCCATGAAGGTAGGCTCGACGTACCGGCCACTGCGAAGCTTCGTGACGAGGTACAGGGAACGTCCACCTCCACCAAATATGTTACGTAGAAAGACGCAGACGACAAGCTATGTACAAATATATTTACAAGGAAAATACGCTGCGCTTGGCCAAGAGGCAACAGCCCGCGCTGTTGCCGCACAGCACCGTGCATTGTTTTAAAAGGATTCAAACACGGTCACTGGCCGAATAATAAACCAAAGCTAATTTGTACAGAGCCATTATTATTGAATGACTGGACAGTATTGAGAAGAAGCTATCTGTCCCGTGCGTTCGCTCATTCGGAACAGTTCTCACTTTCATCCTTCTCTCACCCTCGAGACTCGGAAGAAACGAATATCCAACAACTTCGAATGGTCATCTGTCGAATCGCAAATGAGAAGATGAGGAGGTACTATTCCGTTTCTATGCCAAATTTTCAATATTCGGATACCTCTACTTTTTTTTCGTCAGAACTACACGGTCGGTATCATAAGCGCGCCTCCCCCCCCCCCCGGCGCACCACCTTTTGTTTCATTTTCTTTTTCCTTTTCTTTTTTTTTAAACCAAGCCATACACAGTAACCACGTGGCGAGCCCAATACACAGCGCTTCAAAAGCATGCTGCACGCCAAATTCTTCGACCACGTTCAGCACCGTTAACAGTGCTCACAGTACTAGATGTCCCGATGACAGAGCTCGGTTAATTTTGCACTGACACTTTCCAACTATGCTCGCGCGCGCACGCGTGTGTGGTAAAGCACGTGGCTAAAACAGCAGTAGACGTCCCTAAAACCGTTGTGCGAGCTCTCCGAAGAACCCCGCTGTGGCGCTCAAATGAAGCTCCGCCGTTCGTGCGAAGACGGGCATCGAATCGATCCGCAAGGCGCCGAAGCACGTATAGCAAGGCAAACGTTACGCGAGACGACCAGGCCTGCCTTACGCAGGCAGCGCTAATGGGTCTGGCGCCTTAAGCTACGCGGTGCAATTTCTCGGCACGTGCTTCGGGGGGAAGTGCGGCTTGTCTCACACCGGAAACTGCGCGCAGCCTCCGCGCCATTTCGCCAACTGCGCACGTGATAGCCGACACCAGTGTCGCAATGACTCCGCAAGTAACGCCACAATGGACGGCCTAGGCTGCCGAACGCTTGCTCAGCACAATGCGGCACGGCTCTACGGCCACCGTGCACTGCAGCAGTACAGCGAGCCTAACCTTGCGGCATGCGTGGAAAAGTTTTTTGTCTCGCCACTCCCCCGTTTTCACATACATGAGAAGTGCTAAGTCTTCTCATTAGAAAACCACATGCCATATATCTTGATGATAATTGCGCTGCTTAAAACCAAGTTGTAGTGACAGATGCGCGAATGCACCATTTATATTTACACTAATAAATGAGAAACTTGCTAATATCACGACTGGTTGAACGCAGCAAATTTGCGAATTCGTGAGTCTAAAACCACAGAATCACGAGAAGTGAGCGAAATGAACGTGTTTATGTAGTTTGCATAGATTGTGACTGTTGAAAAAGTATATTATTAATACGCATTATTATGTGTATATTATTATTATGTGCAATGTGTATTATTATGTACTTACACACATTCTCCGACATAACTCATGAAGAAAGCATCACTGACCATGATGTTATCACTGGATATATTAACTTTTGCAATAGCAGACGGACAACCACCAATAAGAAAACAAGATGGTATGGCCAATCGAATTTTTATGCAATTAACACTGAATTAATAGCTTTTTCAGATCAATTTCTGCATGAGTTTTCTTTCGCGCTCCATTGAACAGAACTGCGTCCTCTTTAAAGTCATCTCATCGACAAGTCGTCTTAAGGTCACCTCATCGACAAGTTCATTCCTGTGTTATCCATTTCTTGCAAGAGCAGTTCTCTTTGGTTCACCAACAAGCTTCGATGGCTTAATAACAAAAAGAAAAGACTGTACACGCAGGCAATATTGATCGGTCTCGCGAGTGCACATGATAAATACAAAGCGCGTGAAAAGGCTTATAGGCATTGCTAAAATCTACTCGCCGCAACTTCTTTTATTTCTAACGACTCACCACCCATGATAGAAAATAATACTCGTCCGTTTTGACGTGCAAGCGGTGAACCGTGGAATTCGTGCTGACATCAGTCTTACCGATCCTACTCGTATCCCCGATTCAGATTGCGCTCAACTTGTGAACGATACATTTGTAACAATTTTCGCTCAGGGAAGCATTAACTCATCACTTACATTAAGGGCATTAGTGGGAATCACTATGCGCGAGGTAGTCATCAGTGAGCCTGGTGCTTCCTCTCTACTAACAAATCTTAAAACATAATCTAGTGCCGATTCTCTAGGCTTCAGTAATATAATATTATAGAATACATCGCATAGTATTTTTTCCATGTTGACCACTCTATTTTCTCTGTCACTATCAGCTGGTTGCATGCCTAATGACTGGTGCATAGCTGAAGAATACGCAGTTTCAAATAAGGCGATCGTGCATGTCCGCTTAATTATCGTCCCATTTCCTTAACCAGCGCTATTTGTAAATTACTCGAACATATACACAGTCAAGCCATCCGCTTCCTTGAAGACCAGAACACTATTTTTAAGCATTAGCATGGTTTTTCGCACGGGCTACTCATCCGACACCCAACTTGCCGCATTTATTAACGACATACACATACTTATAGACCCAGGATTTCAAGTTCAGGCAATATTTTAGATTTTTATAAGGCATTTGATCGCGTTCAACACCATAAAGGTTGTTACTTAAGCTTTCACAACTTAACATGCAGCCTAACATAAATGCATGTATCACCGATTTTCTCTCATCTAGGATTCCGTTTACATCAGTTTACAATCCTAACTCGTGCTACTGTTACGTCTGGACTTCTACAAGGTAGGGCGTACTTGGACCTTCACTGCTTCTAATCTATATTAATGACTTACCCAGTTGCGTGACGTCATAAATCAGAATATTAGCAGTTCGTTGTGCACTTTATCAATGTGTAACAAGTAACACTTATAGTCACTTACTTCAAGCTCACCTAAACGCGATATGCGCAAGATGCTTTAATTGGTAAATACCATTGAATATTTCCAAAACTCGTGTCTTTCACCAATAGGCGACGAATTCCAACCACCTACTTACTCCCTTGGCAACAACGCTGCAGAACCCGCCACAACTTACAAGTACTTTGGTATCAATCTTATAAGCGACTCCAAAAGGGCAATAGTCAACTTTTCGAGAGGCAGCATAGGCGTCTGTGCAGCGCGAGTCCTACGGTACTTTAATAATGAAAACACTGTTGAACTCGTATGGGTCCCTGCCCATTCGGGGAATCAAGGGAATGAGGAGGCGCACTGGGTAGCCCGAGGTCTAATCAACCGGGAGGTGTGCCCCTCAGACTCGGATCCCATGGATGAGGCACCGACGACATACCACGAAATAACAAACTATCACAAGCAAAAAAGGCGAATCTACCCGCCTCCAAACGCAAGCCTCACGCGAACGCAAGCCTCGATCCTGCGTCGAATCCAAACTAAATCGTTCCCCAGCCCACATTGGCTAGACATAATTACCAACGGGCAATGGAACCCAATATGTCAAAATTGCACAAATCAAACATTGGCTACCCAAAATCACATTCTTTGGGGGTGCGAGGGCTTACCCCCTCCCAGGTCGCTCCTGCCAGCTCCCTCACAACAGACGTGGGAAGAGCTGCTCAGAACGCCGGACGTAAAAGTACAAAAAGCCCTCGTTGCCTGTGCCGAAAGGGTCGCTCCTCGTGAGGGGCCATCCTAGGACTCGGGCCTGCCAGAACATAACTGAGCAGAATCTCAATTACGTTGTTACCACCACCATCTTCAGTCAAACTTATCATGGAGTAATCATATTAACCTCACCCTTGCCTCCACTAACCGTGCTCTCGGACTTCTTAAACAAAAGCTTGCATATTAAAAAACTAGCGTACACCACATTAGTGTACCCCAAACTAGAATACGTGTCTGTCATTTGGGATACCGAACAAACATGTATCATCCGCAACATCGAAGCCACGCACAACCATGCTGCGCGGTTCATTTTTTTTTTCAGATTATTCACGTTACACCAGCGACACTGCATTAAAGAATAAAGTTGAGTTGGAAAACTTATCATTTCGCCTTAAATATTCGCGCCTTTCAATTTTTCATAAGGTTTATCACCATTCATCACTTCATAACGATTTATTTCCGTCACCGCGACCATCCATATAAAGTCAAACACATTTACTGCCTGTCACCCCATTTTGCATATACATTTTTACCGCGCACAATAACTAAATGGAACGCCTTACCGTCAGACATTGCTACGGAACTCTACTTAAGTTTCAAGATCTTTTTCGGCCACGGCTGGCCACCTGATGTTGTTGTTGCTGTTGTTGTTGTTGTTGTTTTTGTTGTTTTCTCTCTCTTTCTTGCGATGTCTGTTTGCTATTTAGTAATGTTTTCTGTACAGTATTTGTTACTCATCTTGTAATTACGTATGCTTGACGTAATGAACCAGTACGTCGAACTTTTGCCTTTGCTTCGAGTGGTTAACAAATTCGACTTCGCGCTGCCATCTGCTAGCCGCCTGGTTAGCTTACATGGTAGAGTTGCTGCACCAGAAATGCGATGGTCCCGGGTTCGAGTCCCGGACCAGGGCGACCTTTTATTATTCTGTGAGGCTTTTCTTTCGAGGAACCCGTATGGGTTTCTTTTGTAACAATTGCTACGATTTGGTGGACGTTTTATTTTCCCTTAAATATATTACCTATGTTTTCTGCTCTTAATATGTTGTGCTTTCTTTTTTTGTATTAGTACGATGTATAAGTGTAATCTATGACCAGTGCCTGTCCCCCTCACCCGCACCTCTCTGCCATGTAATACCCTGTAATGGGGGCCTGTGGAGGTATTTTGGATCAGAAATTGAGAAAAATAAATCATAATTCACAAGTACAAATTTTGTCGCTTTGAACGGTAAAACATCTCTGTCATGTGGATTTGAGTCTTTGTCAGGCAGTATTGCGTGGTCGGCGCTGGACAATGACGTATTGGACATTTTTCTTAGCGTGGCTACAATTGCACCGCGCACGAGTGACGAGTCAAGTATTGCGCAAAAATATGACTCGTACACACGGCGCCACGCTACAGACGGTGCCGGGCAGCCTGACTTCTATCTCTCTACATGATAAAGAAACCAAATTTTTGGATGACAAGATGGGTGGACACCATTACAACACTTGTAGGCATCACATAATCCCATTCTGTGTGCATTTATTCACCTGCATGAAAAAAAAAACATTTTTCAGTCTGCGCGCGCATCGTATACTTCCTTTGTCCTTCGTCCGGGTCGCGCTGCCCACTGCTAGGAACAAGTGCAAGGAAGTTACGAAATTTACGCCACTTACAGGATTTTGAGACTTTGTTCACCAATTTAAAAGCATGATTACTGCATTAACCGCGTACAGCGCGTGCTATGCTACCTCTGTCAATCATTACCATTTCCATCAACGTCCCACAACACATTTTGGCCACTTGTCAGTCCCTTTAACAGACGGGGATGAAGTGATCGAGCACCTTTATTCGTAACATTGCGAGCTGTCGATGCTTAAGGGAGTTGGCGCAGGCAACTAAGGATTCAGAAAGAGGCCAAATAGACCTATAGTTACAGAAAATCTCGAACAAACAAATTATGAAAAGAAATTAATGCATACACGAGAGCTCTTGCCAGGCCATACCAAACGTTCGAAGCTCGAATGTTACCAATCTCGTAAAATTAACGTGTGGTCGTGTAAAGTTTTTCCATAAATCTATTGCCCGAATATATACGGGCGCTACTGTAGGTCCGCGCTCGATAACGGAGCACGGCGTGCAAAAGAAAAAAAACAGCCAATATTTTGTCATAAAATACCTGCAGCAGTTTTCCAGAGCCGGTAAATAAAGCAATATGCCTCATATGCAGCGATTAAAGACGGAATTGGCGCCTTTATCCTATTCTTGAGAGTTTTCCAAAAGCCCCACCATCCCAAATTAGCGGAGGCCTTTAGAACGGTGTATACTGCATCACTTTAAATGTGACAATTGGTGCAGTGTACAGGTGCAGTTTATTACTTGCCTAGTTACAGAGATCAGGCAAAAGGATAGAAAGTTGGGCGAGTTGGATAGGCCAGAGATCAGGTTTCAGTTCCTTTTCAACATTGCGATTTTCGAGAACTTCTGTAAAACATTTATTGACCAAACGAAATATCTACTCCGTACAGCCGCTACATTTTGACATTTACCTTTAAATGCGACATACCTGATCGATTTTGGTGTAGCGGATGCCGAGAGGAACGATTTTCTCGTTCCCGTGTATTTGCAACTTTCGCCTCGTACTCACAAACTTTCTCTCATTTCAGGAGAGTGTGTTCGGAGGCTAGTTGGTAAGACTTTTTTTTGTAAACTCAAAGTGCGCTAGGGACAAGACGCTGAGGTACAAGAAAGCAGGACGAACGCAGACTTGTGAGCGTTTTCTCACTCACCGAAAAATTTTTCGGTGACTCAGAATGTTTGATATTTCAAATTTCGAATATTTGGGTACGTCTACCTTTTTCTAAACGCTACACGGTCAGTATTATACACACCTTCTGCCCCCACCCTTCTTTTGCCTGGCCATTAACGACAACCACGCGGCGAGCACAATTTCAGGCCTCACAAGCATGGTGGATGCCCAATCTTCAACCACGTCCTGCGCCGTTAACAGTGCGCAGGCAGAGAACGACTCACAGTGCTATACGTCATCATGACAAAGCTGGATAAATTTTTCACTGACGGTTTCCAACTTTGTGTTCGTGCGAATGTTTCCTCACGGGCCGCCACGTTTAATGACAGTATTCGTCGTTACGATATGATGTCACTATCGATCACAAATCACGGCAGGAAGTTCTGTGGAAGAATTCTTCAGAACACCGTCCCTGATGCCAAAAAATACTGTCCTTTGTCGCACACTCAGTCAATCAGCTGCATACACGGCTTTTAACATACTCTATAGTAGAGGTAAGCGCATTTGCTTCTTGATCTTGAAGTTTTGAAGCGTTTATTTTGAGGCTGAAAATTTATTTTCGCACACGAAGTGCACAATAAAGCACGATATCATTTGTGTCACGTGTATTCATGACAACATAGCCAGCCGACTTTTTCTTTAACGCAGCGAATAGTATACCAATGTTCCAGTGAGTTTTTAAATCTGGGTGTCGTACAAGCAAGAAAAACATGAATCAGCTCCGCGTTTCATTAACATCTTCATGCGTTATGCATATGCATTCGGCTACTGAGCACCAGGTCGCGGGTTCTAGGTGCAAAAGCAGCATTCTTCTGAGGCAGGGTATTTTAGGTGCGTAGTAAAGGACCATAGGGAGTCACATTAACCGGGAGCCGTCCAGATTGTATCCCATAACTTCGTTGTAGCTTTGCGAGACATAACACGTATTAAACCAATTGAAATCTCTACACATGGAAATTGAGAAATCATTTTCTTCGGCCACCAATGCACTGACTCTGATGAAGCTTGCTGCATTCGAAATAGAAAGTCATAATCTAGTGATCACATCAAGCACATTTGTTTTATTTGGGCCATAGTTTTACTGTATGTAAAAAAATTTGTTTAACGTCAATAAATTTCTGAAAACTAGACTATCTGTTTGTAACTGTGACTCCGCAATCGAAAAAGCATATCCCAATTCTGTAAATTGCACGCAATAATACAGCTAAAGTGGACAAACTGTATGCATTGTACACCCGTCAGAAGTATACCACTAATTTTTCAGTAGGACTTTCACAAAACCCTCGTAAAATTTTAACTAAATTATGTAGGCTGTAAAGATATACATATGGAATTTGTTCGCCTTAGATGCCCTAACGGATCCATTTTATGGAACTTCAATATCCGCTTTTGGAGCGGAGCTGAGATTTGTACGCTTCGTGCCCCTCTATATTTTTTTTTTTTAGATGAAGAAAGTTCTGCACTTCTTACTATAATTCCGTGCCATAAATCAATATTCTGTTTGCTACAGTAAATATAACTTAAGTTTTATTCTGAAATGCTACAAATTTCGTTTAAATCAATCCAATGCTTGCTACATAAAAGTATTTCTGTGTTTTGCTGGTATTCGAAAAGCGGAATCTGAGATGGCCCTGAGCTGAAGCTTCTTCTTAAATAAGTGAGGCTAGTCAAATTAAATTGCTGAAATTAAAATACGGAAAGCTTAAATTTCAAGCGTTGGTATGTGTTTAATGTGGCAAAATATAAAAAGCTGAAAACAAAAGAAAGATACGAAAACCACCGGTGTGTAAAGAAGCAAGCACCATTCCAAGACTACGCGCACCAGAACTCTAAGTGAAATGGCCACGTGAGGGCACATTTACGCCCGAACACCGACCTGCAGAACACCCTCGCCCCAGCAGGCTTGCACGCAGACCGACCGTTCTTCCTGTGCAGCAGGCTCAGCCGCTTCGCTCTGCTACACAACCCCTCACGGCTGAGCGCTTCGAAGGGCAGTTCATCGATCGTCGTTTACCTGTGTGTTATAGCTGTGGCGACTTGGGTCACATTGCCAGGTACTGCAATCGCCGCCAACCACCGAGGTTCGACCGATCGACGAGGTCTAGGCGGTACCGCGCCCCTCTGGGCGAAACATGTTCGTCCTCGCACACATATTTAGGAAGCTTGCCTCACCAGCACCCGGAGCCGCTGCGGAACCGTTCTCCAGCGTCCGATCTCAGCTTGACACCACCACCCGCTCCTTGTGTAAGCCGATCGCCCTCTGCGCGGCGTCGATGCCCGTCGTCACCTCGGAAAACTAGCCAGCGCGGCCGTTGGAGGTGACGTCGCTGTACAATCTTCGATGTCGACGGAGATATCTACAACCATTTCTATGTTTAAGAATAAGGTGTCCGTAATTATTCACGGGTTTTCATCCATGGCCTTAGTGGACAGGGAACCAGTCGTTTCAGTGATGAGTCTTGCGTTCAAAAGCCTCCTAGGATGAAAAGTGACGTTTCGCTGGGACCATGCCGATACGTTTCACGGAGTGAGTGGGGAGTTGTTGTATGCTGTGGGCGTGTGCAATGTACACGTTACCTTGGGTGGTCAAATATTTAACGCGGAGTTCACTGATCTACCTCATTCTACGCATGACGTAATCCTGGGCCTTGATTTTTTGAAACTGTGTGGTGCCACCGTCGACTGCAAAACGGGTGAAATCAGAGTAGGTACGAGCTTTTCTGCTGCGTCTATGGAAGGCCCACCGTATCATGAAAGTGTGCTTTGTGTATCCCGGGAAACAGTTGTGCCTCCGTTATCCTCAACGTGTGTTTCAGTTGCGTGTTTCCCTACCACCGACGGAACGTTTGACGCTACCGTGGAGCCCGTTCAGCTGAGTTGCATCAAGAGGAATGTACTGATACCGTATTGCACGCTGTCAGTTGTTCAGGGACGCACTAACTTATGGGCCGTAAACTGTTCGAGTGAACCTGCAATACTACTACAGGGTCTGAAACTTGCCGCCTACCATGAAGATCAAGTGCTATCGCTCGCCATTCTTACAGAGGCCCTTGATTCTGCGGATGAGCGCCATTTCGCTAATGTCTGCCCTGCGGCGCACTCCTCATTTCTGACTATGGTAAACAAGTCGCTCAGCACTAAGCACTATTCACGAAGTGGTGAATATTCTGCTAAAACATGCCTGACTGTTTGACTTTTTCCAGCAAGAGGGGCCACCATTGTTTCCTCCTTCTCGTATACACCATCGCATGGATACGGGATCTGCCCAACCGTTGCGACAGAAACCATACAGAGTCTCACCATCGGAACGCAAGGTGATCAATGACCAAGTCCACGAAATGCTAAATAAGAATGTAATCCAAGAATCCTGTATAGTCGGTGGGCAGCACCAGTGATTCTGGTTAGAAAGATGGTACATGGCGATTTTGTGTTGACTACCGCCGCCTCAACGCCACCGCTAAAAAGGACGTATATCCTCTTCCGCGTATTCATGATGCCTCTATCGACTGCCTCTAATCAGCGTCTTACTTTTCGTCTGTTGACTTGAGGTCGGGGTGCTGGCAGATTCTTATGCACAAGGCAGACAAGGAGAAAACGGCATTTGTAACATCAGATGGACTTTTGAATTTAATGTGATGCTGTTCGAGCTCTGTAATGCGCCTGCAACTTTTGAGCGCTTCAAGGACAACATGCTGCGTGGTTTGAAGTGGGAAGTATGCATGTGCTATCTAGACGATGTAGTGATTTTCGGGCGCACGCGTTCAGTGAGCACAACGCACGTCTCTATCTTGTGCTAGACTGCTTGGACAAAGCGGGTTTGGTGCTCAACTCGAAAAGGTGTCATTTTGGAGAGCGCCAAACACTCGTTCTGGGACACCTAGTGGATAAGGACGGTATACGACCTGATCCAGCGAAGACTGCTACGGTGAAAGCCTTCAAGCTACCTCGCCATGTTAAAGAGCTACGCAGTTTCCTGGGGCTTCGCTCGTGCTTCCGCCGGTTTATTCGTGGATTTGCCAACATCGCGTATCCGCTAACATGCTTCCTCCAGAAGGGCGTTCCCTTTGAATGGACTCCTGAATGTGAAGCTAGTTTTCGTGCGCTGAAATCTCGTCTGACGTCCCATCCCATTCTCCGATACTTCGACCATGTGGCTCCCACAGAAGTTCATATGGACGCTAGCGGTATTAGCATCGGCGCTGTTCTTATTCAACGCGTCGGCACCAAATAACACGTCGTCGCCTATGCGAGTCGCTCTTTAAGTAATTCCGAGCGTAACTACACCGTTACAGAGCAAGAATGTCTTGCAGTTATTTTCGCAGTACAGCGCTTCCGGTCGTACCTGTACGGGCGCCCCTTCACTGTGGTGACAGACCATAATTCTCTCTGCTGGCTGGTTAATCTCCGTGATCCGTCGGGCAGGCTTGCACGTTGGACACTTCGTTTACAGGAATATAACTTTACCGTTTCTTATAAAAGCTGCCGCCGACACGCCGACGCTGACTGCCTCTGGCGCATGCCGCTTCCAACGACGGACTGCGACACGGACAACTTCGACTGCTATATCGCATCACTGGAGCCAGGATTTCCTGATATAAATACCTTCAAGGTCGAGCAACAAAAAGACAGAACTTTAGAACCACTGCTCATTACTGCAAGGCAATCAGCATCATCCACTCGTTTCTGCGTTCGTAATGGGGTTCTTTACAAAAAGAACTATTCAGCTACAGGCCCACGATATCTTCTGGTGGTCCCGGAGAGTCTCCGTGTCTCCGTTTTGCGCGTTATGCATGACTATCCAACATCTAGTCATTTGGGTTCTGCGCGAACTCTCTACCGCCTTCAAGAAAGGTTCTACTGGCCTAAAATGCGCCAGACGACCGCCCAGTCCAACTGCAGCGAGTGTCAACGTTACAAGCGTCCGACGAGTGCTCCTCCTGGTCAACTCCATCCAGTGCCACCCCCCCAGCACTCCCTTTGAGCAAGTTGGCATCGACCTCATCGGTCCTTTCCCGCGTATATCCGATGGGAATCGCTGGATCATCTTGTGTGCCGATCACTTGATACGCTACTGTGAGACAGCTGCAATACCATCGGCTACTGCAACCGCAGAGTGTCTTTTTCTGCTGCGTTTTGTCATTCTCCGACATCGACCTTCCAGAGTCATCATCACCGATCGTGGGCGGCAGTTCACTGCAGACATGGTCGAAGAGATGCTTCATCAATGTGCTTCAAGGTTTCGACACTCCACCCCGTATAATCCCCACACAAATGGCCTTACGGAACGCACGAACAGAACTCTTACTAACATGCTTTCCATGTATGTCGCGTCAGATCATAAGAACTGGGACAGCGTGCTACCTTTCATTACGTACGCATTTAACACCTCAAAACGTGAGGTTACGGGCTACAGTCCTTTCTTCTTTACGCTCGTCCACCTCGTTACACACTAGACACTATCTTCCCGTTTTCCAGCCACGATAATCTTGGTATATCAGAGACAGTCTGTCTTGCTGAAGAAGCCCGACGACTTGCTTCTTTACGCACTCTTGTTTCACAAGACCGCTCGAACACACGCTGCGACCGCCGACGCCGACACGTGAAATATGACCCTGGTGATATAGTGTTGCTCTGGAAACCAACCAAGAAACGTGGATTATGTAAAAAACTGCTGGCCCACTATGTTGGACCCTATGTTATTACTGAGCGTATCAGCGAATTAACCTACCGCATAGCACGTCTCACATGTTCCTGTGGGTGGGCAGCGCAACCCGGACGAAGGACGAAAGGAAGTACACAACACGAGCGCAGACTAACAACTGTTAGTTAGTCTGTTGGTTAACTGTTAGTTAGTTGTTAGTCTGCGCTCGTGTTGTGTACTTCCTTTCGTCCTTCGTCCGGGTTGCGCTGCCCACCCACAGGAACATGTTCAATCACCAACTCACCCAGCTTGCCGTCTTAATTCACGTCTCACATCAAATGGCCGACGGTCAGCAAAGACTGAACTTTCGCATGTCGCCCGTTTAAAGCCCTTTATTTCTCGACGGCCTGTTTGACTTGCCCGGCGGGCTTCGTCTGCGCGGAGGGAAATGTGACGCTCTTACGTGCATAGTGGGTTCACGCCTCAACAAACAGTATGCGGGGGCACCGAAGAGTGGTGAATGAAGAAGACGATGGGTGGCTGGCTAGCTGAATCCTCTACGTAGCATGACAGTCTACTGAACCGTTTCGATTTTCTCTCGCCTAAATTCATGTAACAAAATTATAGATTTTTACCTCCATTTTCTGAACACTTAAGCAAAGTCTGCCCGACTCTTGGCCAATCCCCGCGAGTGGGTAAGCGCCAAACTCATCAAGGACATCATCATCATCATGAATCTCGACAGGCGCTCAGCTGATCAAGGCCATCGCATTTAACGCTACCCGGATTCAATGTAATGCCTTTTGTGGGCGTAACAATATATACATATATTACTCGATGAGCTACCATCGTTTCATTTCCATTAGTTTATCATTTCTTTAATTCAATTAGTAAGTACAAGTAATCTCCCTTCTGTTGTCATTGGTGTCTTTGTTTGGTTCTCATGATATTAAAAAATCGATCTCCCTGGTTAAACCCCTTTCTCATCGTTAAACTAAAGTAACAAGCGTGCTCTGAACGCGTGCTCTGAAAGAAAAAATTATTTTCATATGTTATTCCGTTAAAATTGTATTTTGCTAACACACTCATCACTGTACAACACGATACTGCGAATTTTTAAGAGCAGTCACAGATGGTCGAGCTCGACGCATGAGGAAATTTATGGGAAAAGATGTTTATCGCCGGTAATGCAATTAGCATTCAAGCGAGAGTGCACATGCAGTTTAGTGGTGCGAGACATATTTTTCAGACAGCGACAATAACTTTATTGGATTGTTCTGAGGAACTTGACTCGGTTCCCCAATCAAGTTGGTGGCTCCGCCCACGACGGGAGAGGGAGGAGGTGGCTCTCTGTGACGTCGCGGGCTCTCTGGACGGCTTGTATTTGGTGCGTAAATTCCGAGCTCTTCAGCAAGGCGTCCCAATTGGACCTATATGGAAGGTCGGAGCCCGCGTTGTACGGGCACAGCCAGAGCATGTGGCCGAAAGGACAGCATGCGTGACCACATTTGGAGCACGACTTCGGGAAGTTGGGGTCTATAAAACTAAGCGCTCTGGTGGTAAGATATTGTCTGTAGAAGCCTTGAAGTAACGGCCTGAGCCCTGTTCAGTGTCGGGCTGGGGGGAGGGAATTTCCTCCTGCTTTGTCTGCGATGCGACGTAATATCGTAATAGGTGGTAAAGGGATCTTCGAAGGGGCAATCCTGTAGGAGAGCCGGACCGTTAGCTCGGGCGCGGTTCGTGTATTCACGCGCCAGGTAGCCGGCGCGCTCGTTAGGGTTGCAACCCGCTTGGTTAGTTATATCGTTCACGTAGGCCGGGAACCACGCTATGGTATGACCTCTAGTTTCTTCGCCCGTAGTAATACGAAAGGAGCTGTTGACGATGCCGGCTCCATGTTTAGAAGCTAGAGCGGACGAGAAAGCCCTGACCACTGTGCGCGAGTCGGAGAAAATGGTCGTCGGACCTTTTGCGGCTTGAAGTGCCAAGGCTATCGCGGTTTCCTCCACCTCGTTCGCGTATTTATTCTAGGTTGATGCGACATTGACAAGTGTTCCGCGCCCGTCAACGATCGAGATTTAACGAACGACGAGAGAAACGGTTTCAACAGCGAGAACTGAACGAGCCACCGCCGGAACACCTCATGTATGAGCCGTCCTCAATCACGCTTCCTTTCGAACATGCTGCGTCATATAGAGGCACGCGTGCGAAGTGCCCCTCCTTTCGCGCGGCCTGCGAGATGGCACCGGTGGCCCGCCGGTGGGTGCTAACGCTGAAGGCTGACCCCTCACTGCCCAGCCTGTGATCGTGGCCGAACGGTTACAGCATCGGGCACATGCTCTGCTCGGGGACGCAGGTTCGATACCGCCTGCGATGACAAAGCTTTTCTGGTTTTGCTTTTAATGTGATCGCATTCTCAGGGGACTTCGCGCACTTTTCGAGGACAAACTATCCATGTATGCATGTATGTATGTATCTGTGTTCCCGCTTAACTTGGGTCACTGCGTAGTCTATGGTCGAATGGCGAAATAAACCATCGGACCAACTTGGCCAACTGACTCCTGAGTATGTGGAAATGCGCGCCGCACTTCAACGAACTTCTTTCACGCCGACATGGGTACTTTTGCAGATGCATTAGCGCAAGCTCTTTCGCCAGCTGGCGTAGGATGAAATTGAAAAAAAAAAGGGGGGAGTAGCAGCGAATACACAAGGCCGCGTACACGGGGAAAAGGCGTTTATCTCCAGTGTCCGCCCATGTCTAGTGCCTTTTTCTTGTATAGGCACCCTTGTGTAGTCGCTGGTAACCCCTTTTGCAAGTTTATCACTGCAGATGTGCAGCTGGGTATAGTAGCACTGTTCAATGAAACTCTTTGACGCCGACATGGAGCTGTGGGTATGTGCAACTTGGTATGTACTGGTAACCAACAGACCTCTTTGATGCCGAACTGAGTCACTGAGTATGTGCAGGTAGGTGTGTGCCACTGTTTAATGAAATTTTTGACGCTAACTTGGGCAGCCAGGTATGCGTCATTGGGAATACGCCGCTCCACAACGACAGAAACTGATCCTGTAAATTTCTCCGATGCTGGGCGGAATCGAACCCACGTCACGAGGCCTCCTCAAAGACAGCAGCACGACGTATTAGCAGGCTGCGCCACATAAGCACTGGCTGCGTGCTACTTCTCAATGAACAAGTTCCATGCCAACGATTCGGCGAGATGCGCCATGAATGCACTGCGTATGACCCACTCTTCAGTCGACTACTCGCCAACATGGGTCATTTAGTACGTCTCGCTGGGCGAGTGGCAAACGATAACACGTACTTATAAAGTGAGATACAAGGGAAAACAAGCATTTGCTTGCTGCGGCAAAGCTAGGAAAACGATAAAGCATGTTTTGTTAAAATGTGAAGATATCTGCCCAGCGGTCGATTTAGCCACCTCCGAGCTCTTTGAAGCCCTTGGGTTCAGCGAAAGCAGAGGGAAAGTAAACAGCTCAGCAACAGAAATTCATAAGAGGCGATTGGAGGACTGGTGGAAGAAAAGTGTGGAAACGTAAGACAACGGAGATGTACAAAAAAGTTTCCAATACGGGCTCAGAAAGTTTCGCGATGGAAATTCTTCGTGCTTTCTCCGTTTTCCGTTATTTTTTAACATAGGGAGGACATTAGGCAACATAATAACACGAGCTTGCTCACGCAACTCATCACCCCGTTCCAAAAGGTACGCTCATAGCATCCATCCATTCATCCAAAGCGCGAAAGAGGAGTCCCGCAACAGTACACAACTCGTACATAACTCTTAACGACTTTGAGTCAATGTTAAGCTCATTACCGTCGACAGTCATCGTGAGATGGGTTCCGAAGAATGTTCTTTTTCCTTCTCTTTTTTTTTAGTGGCTCCTAGCGAAATCCTCGAATCCACGGCGACTCTGCCCTTTCGTAACTGTTATTCTCTTACAAAAACCTGTCGGCTTAGATTTGAATAAATACTAATTGCTCACCGAGTTCTAAATTATTGCTTTAGACGCAAAATCTTCAACGTAGAGAAACATCAAAATAGTCTTTCCGCATTTATAGCGGTTGGTTTATTTTTCAAGGCTGCCAAGCAAGCAAGCGAGATTTGAAAAAGTACCGTGCGGATATTTACTTGCGCGCAGCGACGCTATTGCCCTCATAAACTCCAGGATCGATGCTGCACTCATGACGAGCGCATGTACAGGCCTTCAGCGACGGAGATGTATCCAATGCGCTGGTCTTGGCGTTCACTGTTGCTGATATATCTTGTTTATTGAAGCAATGCATCAGATTGGGCCATGGAATATGCGATAAATACCACATAAAAATTCTGAAGCATTCTCAGCGTTTTTGCGTTGACAGACAGCGTAAAGGGTGAGAGGATTTTGGCGACATATGGCGATGCCATAGAGATTCCTATAATAAATACTAGAGGGAACTCACGCGCCGCGATTGTTCAGCCACTGCGGGAATGACGATTAGTGCGTGGATTTGTCTGATTTTCGCGATTGTGGCTCCAGACGTTTTATATGCCTTTACTAGCCTAAATTTCCAAGAATTCTACACTTATCCTAAATGCTGAAAGCAAGATAACTTTGAGAACATGCATAACCGCTGCTATGGTTGCACCGTCTCCGCATGTCGAAGTAGCCCAATCGAAACGCGCCTAGAGTGTTAACGCACTGGCTAGCCCGCGAAAAATTCTTAGGGGAGTTCTACGCATGCAGCTTATCGACGCGTCTATCTGCGGCTTAATGATTTGCATATCCTGGCGCTGTGCTAGAGGTCCTCTGTTCGAATCTTGCCGTTGGACAGTTTTAATTGTTTATTTAACACCTTATAACGCAAGCAATGTTGTTGGATATTGTCAGTTGGCATTGTCATGAAGGCCGGTCAAAACCACAAGGATGAAGTTTACGGAAATTCATGCACTAACCATCATTAATCCCATTCTCCATGAACCGCAACCTTTGCAGCTCCCGTATACACTAGTGCCAGAGCTTCCCCTAGTAATTATTGTGGGAAACTATACGGTCGATGCATCGTGGACGACGGGTGCGGCCATCATTTTTTGCTTATGCCCCATTCGTGCCTTCGGGCTTCGTGCAGTATCGATCATTTGTTGGCAGCATCTTGGAGGGCACCAGTGTCGCTGGCCAGGTGGCGGTTCTCCAAATCTCGCACTCTCTCTCTGCAGCACGGAAAAAATTATACCGACACCAGCTCTCATCATGGCAAGAAATTGTTCGGATAGTTCTCAATGGGATGTATAGCTTCTCTAGTAAAGAAATTGGGTTTAAAGCAATAATTTTGAATTTGGTTACCTATTCATTGCTAATTATTATTTGGAAAGCCTTCAGTGGCTCGTTGCAATGGCTGATACCCGAAAAAAGCTGTGTCTATAGTCCAGTGATGTAGAAAAATATGATGCAAAATATATCATCAGCAGTGGATCATACCCTCATAAGCAAGCGTAGATGCAACGGCTGAATATGGATCAAGAAACGAGAGAAACAAAGAAGGAAAGGACTAAAGAAGGAAGGAACGAAAGAAAGAACATAGAAAGAATGAACAAAGAAAGAAACAAAGAACCTATACAGGTAGTGCATTAGGTGCTCGCATGTGTCATTGAGGAGGTCGACCTACAGCGCCGCACGTTTACTTTACACTCCGGCTCGTTATTCCCTGCAAACTGTCTGCCCCCTCCGATCGTATAACTTAAAACATTATCACGCGGTGGAGCAGGATTTAGCCTTCGCCTGCTACAGGTGTGCAACATGCAGCCGAATGTTTAACTAAGCTCACAGTTAGAAATACGCAGTTGCTCAAGAAGACAGTTGCTAAGTTGCTTGTATTTTCGTAACGTACACGTGGATTATTGAAGACGTGGCATGAGTTACTTGAAGGGCCAATAACTGCATGGATCGGGCAATCAGCGCGTATGCTCTCACGACTAAACGTGGCTCGGCGAAAAACGGCGCCGACGGCAAGCTTGGTTTTCAACCGGCGCGTGCCTTTCCATTCCGGCTTGAAAATTACATTCGCCGACGCATCCTTATTTCTTTATGCGGACCCGAACTGAACTGAAAGTGGTACCACCGGAACGAACTCAGCGTTGATGGATAATAATAATAATATTTGGGGTTTTACGTGCCAAAACCACTTTCTGATTATGAGGCACGCCGTAGTGGAGGACTCCGGAAATTTTGACCACCTGGGGTTCTTTAACGTGCACCTAAATCTAAGCACACGGGTGTTTTCGCATTTCGCCCCCATCGAAATGCGGCCGCCGTGGCCGGGATTCGATCCCGCGACCTCGTGCTCAGCAGCCCAACACCATAGCCACTGAGCAACCACGGCGGGTTCAGCGTTGATGGAGAGGAATTTGCATTTGAAAGTGCGAGCCTCGCTTTCGTCGCTAACCATCCGGCTTTTGGGTGGCGGCTTTTCTGTTAAAAAAAAAACCTCCGTGTTGCAACGGTGAAGGCACGTGGCTAGCTTTGCGCTAGAAGAGACCTGCAGTGGCGCATTGAGGCATTATTTCGGCGTGCAAAAAAAAACAGAAGAAAATCCATAATGGAGGATACACCCATGCATATTGAAGAAGGTTGCCATTTACATGCCCTTTCTTGTTTTCCTTTCTCCTTGTTTCTTTGAATAAAGTGTACTACAATTGGGTAGTGCGTGTTCAAGGACGGCACGCGCCGTACAGTGCCATAAGGTGGCACATGCGGAAAGGTCCGGCACTTGGATGCCAGCCCAGGCGACAGAACCGCCGCCGCTGACATCCGTCGCTCATTTCAACTAAATAAAGAATAATCGGTCAGTTGGAGGCAAATCCAAATTGGCACGTGTCCCAGTTTGCACATCCTCGATAAAATACAGCCTACGGCAAACCCTCCTCGCTGCCCAAGGTGCTCACCTAAAGCCAGCCTATACCATATCACGTGGGCAAGTCAGGCAATCACTGCCGTACCCACCAAACAACACCCTACAGCCGAGCGATGGGAGGAGCTGCTGGCCAGCGAGAGCCTGGAAGATTTGAGTCTAATTGACCGGGCCCGCAGAGCAGCAGCCGCAAGCGGATGGATGTTATGAGCGCATAGAATAAAGACTAACTTTAGAGAAGGGAAACTGTACCTTCCGCAATGGTACGGAAATAAGCAGCGGCAGCGCATGGAACTTAGCGGGGGGGACGCCAGATGGCGATGCTTAACACGGAAGCGGAAACGCAGTTTTTTTTTTTAGAGCAATATTCAATATGGCCGCTTCTCGCCGGTAGCGTGCGCTGGTACGCGCTGTGCTCGCCCTGCTGGCTATGCATTCTATGGCTCTGCGGCATGCCTTGATTTGGCTGCCACGTAGCTGATGCGCTCTAATTGCCAGGAGACCAAAGAGCCTCTACTGACACCCATACAAACAAGACAAGTGAGTGAACTGAACGTGCGACTTTATTGGCAGAAGAAAAGCAGTGTCCCTGTACATTCTCGTGCAACAACAAAAATAAAATTTGCATGTCGAGATACGCTGGAATAATTAACGCGAGCTCCTACTACGTTGTCGGACCTTGCGGTCTGGTAACAAGCGACAACCAGCAGTGCAAACAGGTTGGACAGAGCGTCCCACCTGTTTGAACCGACAGCTGCCGTTGAAAGTGAGCAGCTTGCATTGCGAAGCAATCGGGTGATGCAAGCATCTGCTGCCGCAGCCAACACAGTAACATGGACTACCCGCCACTTCAGAGTCAAACTCCTTTCCAACCTGCATGTTTCTTTTTGTTCTTTCGGGGGCCGCTAAAGTGTCGCTCGCACTTCGCGCCCCACTTTGTCTCAATGTGTTCATCGTTCATTTCGTGGGCATCACCTCTGGCAGCCACTTTTGTCGGCCTTTCCACCCACGAGGCTAACAACATCCGACACTTCAGACCATACGAGCACGTATGCTGGTCTCCATTCATGCCAAACCGCGGCCGCCAAGGAAGGCCGCAAGCACAATTTGCCCACGGTTCATGTGAATTGGGAGTCCATGTCACTGTGCGGACTGCAGCAGCAGGTGCTTACCTCGAGAGACTGCTACCCAATGCAACTGAACAGGCCGCCACATCCAAGAACCATGACCGAGAAGGGCAGCATCTCAAGGAAACTCTGCAATCAATCACTTCAGCGCACCACTCGCATAAGGTTGATGATGATAATGTGTAGTGTTTTGTGGCGCAAGGGCCAGGCTTGGCCAAAGAGCGCCATGACAAGTGGTGATGTTGACGATGTATTGTGGAAGATGTGACTTGGCTGTAAAGTGGCCTAAAAATAGTCGCTGTAGAGTGCGTAAAATCTACTTGCTATAAAATTATGGCGATGGCAGATGACGAATACTATGAACATTAAAATCCATCGTAAAAGAATGTGTGCAGAATAGAAAATATATGAGATGGTTAAAATGCCTGGAGCACTGTTGCCTCGCCAGAGCCCTTGAAATACAAGTGCCTAGAGGCACGTGCTACACGAAAGAACTATCACAGCGCCATCCTCTGAAGAGAGGAGACGCTACGAACATGTGGGGCTAACAACATGCAACACAACATCTTTCAGATAACTTAGGACTCCATTAGTGTCGAAGAGGGGTTCTGGGCCGAGTAACATTACAGGATGAAGGGGAATATGCTGCCGGTATGCTAACGGAAAATGTTTTTTTCTGTCAGATTCGGCTTTCCGACACTCCAGGAGGACATGGAGGACGGTCAGCCTCTCTCCGCATCTCCCACAGGTTGGGGGCTCATTTCCAGTGAGTAAAAAATTGTGGGTGCCAAATGTGTGTCCTATTCTTAGACGACAGAATAGGACATCTGTTCGGCGTGATTTTGTAGCAGAGGGCCAGAGTCCTAACTGTGGCTTAATTAGGCGGAGCTTATTATCTGTTTCCGCGTCCCACATGCGTTGCCAGTGGCCGCGCATCCTCCTTCGCAAGAAAGGCCTGAGATCTGTCACAGGCACCTCAGCGGTAGGGTTAACGGCTTGCGATGCGATAGACGTGGCCATCTCGTCCGCCAGAACGTTGCCCTCGATGCTCCTATGGCCAGGCACCCAGCATATAATGATATGCTGGTTAGATACGTACGCTTTACACAAGACGGTGTAGAGTTCATTAAATACGGGATTTTTATGTTTGCTGAGTGACATTAAGGCCTTCACTACGCTGAGAGAGTCTGTATAGATCGCTGCTTTCGGAAATTTCGATTTTCTTATGTGCTTTACAGCAGAGAGTAGTGCGTAGGCCTCGGCCGTAAAGATACTTGTTTCCGGATGCAGTACATCGGATTCCGAAAACGATGGGCCGACGGCCGCATAGGCTACCCCGGCATTTGACTTTGAGGCGTCTGTGTAGAACTCTGCGCAGGAGTGCTTGTGCTGGAGTTCTAGGAAGTGCATTCGGATTTCGGCCTCAGGAGCGTGCTTTGTAACTTTTATAAAGGATATGTCGCATTGTATCACCTGCCACTCCCAAGGAGGTAAGAGCTTGGTTAGGTGCATTAAGCGATGCTCGAGGAGCGGGACATGCATTTCATCGCTAACCTGCTTCACACGCAGCGAGAAAGGCTGTCTTAAGGAGGGACGATTGCTGAAAAGTGTAGCGCACGTCATATCGGTAACGTTATGAAAGCATGGATGTTCAGGATTGGAGCGTACTTTAAGGAAATATGTAAAGCTAACATATGATCTCTGTAGGTGGAGAGACCATTCATTCGATTCGGCATATAAACTTTCAATAGGGCTTGTTCTGAAAGCGCCCGTGGCTAAGCGGATACCTAGATGGTGAACAGGGTCAAGCATCTTTAGTGCGCTCGGGGCGGCAGAGTTATATACCACGGCACCATAATCTAATCGTGACCTGATGAGGCTCTTATAGAGATTCATTAGGCACTTCCTGTCACTACCCCACGTAGTCTGCGACAGAAGTTTCATTAGGTTCATTGTTTTCAGACACTTTTCTTTAAGATGTTTAATGTGTGGGACGAAAGTAAGTTTATTGTCGAGTATAACACCTAGAAATGTGTGCTCTTTGTTTACAGGTATCTGATGTCCACACATTTCCAAGCAAGGATCCGGAACCAGGCCTCTCTTCCTTGTAAACAGCACGCAAGAACTCTTTTGAGGATTGATTTTAAAACCATTTTTCTCTGCCCACCCTGACACCTTGTTCAATCCATGCTGTACCTGTCTCTCGCATACTGCGAGGTTACAGGATTTGAAGCCTATTTGAATGTCGTCCACATAGACGGAATACAAAATGGCCGGTGGTAAGGAAGCACGAAGCGTTGTCATCTTAGCAATAAAAAGTGTGCAGCTGAGCACGCCTCCCTGGGGTACACCAGTTTCTTGTGTAAAAGGACGTGACAGCACATTGCCGACTTTCACCCGGAAGGTACGATCGGACAAGTAGCTTTTTATTACGTTGAAGATATTACCATGAATGCCCAATTCCGATAAGTCTCGCAAGATGCCGTAGCGCCAGGTCGTATCGTATGCCTTCTCCATATCGAGGAATATGGATAAGAAGAACTGTTTGTGTACAAACGCGTCACGAATGTGTCCTTCAATACGTACAAGATGGTCGGTTGTGCAGCGCCCTTCTCGGAAGCCACACTGAAAGGGATCAAGCTTTTCGTTTTGTTCAAGGAAATGGATGAGTCGTCGATTTATCATTTTTTCAAATACCTTACACATGCAGCTTGTGAGGGCTATCGGGCGGTAACTTGCCACTGAAGAAGGGTCTTTCCCTTGTTTCAAAAGAGGGATCACAATGGCTTCTTTCCATGCCGTTGGAAGGTACCCTGCGTCCCAGATTGTGTTGAACAGTGTAAGTAGTGTTACTTGTGTGTCATTGTGTAAGTTTTTGAGCATTTCATACAATATTCTATCGGATCCCGGTGCAGAGGTCTTGCATGCGCTCAAGGCAGCTTTCAACTCGGCAGAACTAAAAGGGCAATTGTACGGTTCATTCTGTCGGCATTTATTGATGAGTGGCTTGCATTCTTCTATTTGTTTATATTTTAGGAAGGATTGTGAATAATGATTTGAGCTTGATACACTCTGAAAGTGTTCCCCCAGTGAGTCGGCCTGATCTTTCAGTGTATCGCCCTGTGTATTTACTAGAGGGAGTGAAAATGTTTGCCGTCCTCTAATTCTATTTACGCGGTTCCAGACTTTCGCCTCATCTGTAAACGAGTTAATACTTGATAAAAAGTTCTGCCAACTTTCTCTTCTGGCCTGCCTGCGGGTTCTCCTGCCTTGAGATTTTACTTTCTTAAAGTTGATAAGATTCTCTGCAGTGGGGGAAGTGCGTAGCAACCCCCACGCTTTGCTCTGTTTCTTACGAGCAATCCTACATTCGTCGTTCCACCACGGGACGCGCCGTCTGCATGCCAAACCACTTCCTTCAGATATGCATTTAGATGCGGCATCTATTATGAACGCTGTGAGATACACCACAGCGGCATCGATTTCTAGAGAAGGCATATCAGTCCATGAGATTCTAGATAGATTTCGAAATTTCTCCCAGTCGGCTGTATCTATCTTCCACCTAGGAACTTGTGGGGGAAATTCATTTTCTTTAGATGTTCTTAGCAGTACGGGGAAGTGATCGCTCCCGTAAGGATTGCTCGTAACTTCCCATTTGAGTTCAGGCAGTATAGATGCGGAAACAATACTAAGATCTATTGACGAAAAGGATCTGTTCGCAAGAGAGTAATATGTGGGTTCTTTCTTATTTAGAAGGCACGCTCCAGAAGAAAAAAGGAACTCTTCAACGAGACGACCTCGCGCATCGATGCGAGAGTCTCCCCACAAGGTGCTATGCGCATTGAAATCGCCAAGAACAACATAAGGTTCTGGCAATTGATCTACATAGGATTGAAATTCATGTTTCGTTAATTTGTAATGTGGGGGTATGTAAAGAGAGCTAATGGTGATGAGTTTGTTTAGGAGAACAGCTCGAACCGCCACTGCTTCGAGAGGCGTTTGTAGCTGTAAACGTTGACACGCAATGCTCTTATGGATAACAATGGCGACACCGCCCGATGATGCGACAGCATCATCGCGATCTTTGCGATAAGTTATGTACTGTAGGAGAAAGTTTGTATGTTTGGATTTTAGGTGTGTTTCCTGTAAACACAGCACTTTTGGATTGTGTTTTTGGATGAGTTCCTGCATGTCATCTAGGTTTCTAAGAAGACCTCTGATGTTCCATTGAATTATTTGTGTATCCATATTGGAAGTGAATAGGTGCTGTGTGTAAGGAAACAGATGTTATGCCTTAGATTACAGAGCTCTTTCGAGGCCCTGTAATCGGGGTTTTGCCCTTTCTGGAGCGTTCGAGGGAGCCTCGCCGCTCCTTAGGCGCGTGGCGCGCCGTGAGGACATGTGAAGTGTCCATTGCCTCTTGCGAGGCGCCGGACACATGCTCTTGCGAGCGAGAAGTTTTCTGTGAGGGTCCTGCCTCGGAAGGCAAGACCCCTGCACCCACCAGCCCGGAGGTCGGTGGGGCTCCCTGAGGGATCTGGCTGCGCCGGTTGTTGCCAGCGCTGGACGGGGCCGGGGAGGTTGGGGTAGCCTCGGCTGCGCCCACCTTCGTGGTCGTTGGCCCCGCCTGCTGTGGTGGCGTAGCAGCGTTAGCTGCAGTCTCCGAGGGGGCGGATGGCGTCACTGCCGCCTCACTGGGTGTGGGACGGACAGCCGCCGGAGGCCGTTGTGGCGCTGCCCCCTGACGCGCCACTTCGGCAAAGGTGTGCTTTGGCAGGAAAGATACCCGCCTGCGTGCTTCTTTGAAACTTATGTTTTCTTTTACTTTAATCGTAACTATTTCCTTTTCTTTCTTCCAAGACGGGCACGACCGCGAGTACGCGGCGTGCTCGCCTTCACAGTTTACACAATGGGGAGAGTTTTCACAAGATTCAGAGGTGTGCTCATGAACACTGCATTTCGCGCAGGTTTGGCGGCCTCGGCATCTCTGTGAGCTGTGGCCGAAACGCTGGCATTTAAAACAACGCAGGGGATTGGGAACATACGGGCGAACTCGGAGCTTGATATACCCGGCCTCGATGGACTCGGGCAGAACACTTGTGCCAAAAGTAAGTATCAGATGTTTGGTCTGTATTTCCTTATTATCACGCCTCATCTTAATTCGCTTAACATTTATGACATTCTGCTCACTGAAGCCCTCCAAGAGCTCAGCCTCAGTCAGCTCCAAGAGATCATCATCAGAGACTACGCCACGGGTGGTATTCATGGTACGATGAGGAGTTACGGTTACTTTGGCGTCACCAAATGAAACTAGATTGGGTAGCTTTTCATATTGTTTCTGGTTGCGGAGTTCCAAGAGGAGATCACCGCTTGCCATCCTGGATGCTTTATAACCTGTACCAAAAACTTGGGTAAGAGACTTGGACACTAGGAATGGTGACATTGCTCGCACGGGTTTGTCTGGTGTTTCGGAGTGCACTACATGGAAACGAGGAAAAGTTTCTTTTTGACGGGCGAAAAATTCGAAGACATCATCGGTGCGCCCCCTCTTGAGGGAGCGATCAGGTAAGGGGGGAAAAGAAGCCATAAGAGATTGTAATTTCGGCAGTAACGCCAGCCACCCACCATGGAGTCCTACAAGGGGACGTTGCAGGACCTGTGAAACACGGCCTGCAAACGCCAGCTGTACATTACCACTATAACCAAATATGATATAACCTAGGCTGGCTATTCACACAAGGTTAACCCTTGCTGCCTGGAAAAATCGGAAGTAAGCGGAAGCTAGGAGAAGACAGGAAAGATGAAAAGTGAGGGAAAGACGAAGACTAGAGGAAGAGAGAGACAGGAAAAGGCAACTACCGATTTCCCCCGGGTGGGTCAGTCCGGGGGTGCCGTCTACGTGAAGCAGAGGCCAAAGAGGTGTGTTGCCTCCGCCGGGGGGCCTTAAAGGTCCGAGCACCCGGCATCGGCTCAACCTCCAGGATCCCCCTTTCCCCGGACACGGCTAAGCCGCGCACGGCTACACGCGGGAGGGTCCAACCCTCGTGTGCTCGGGTCCGTGGTGTCGCCACACACCAAACGCCTGCTTGCGCAGACGCCCCTGCGGGGGTCGCATAAGGTTCACTGTATACTCTATACATTGGTTAACATCAACATGGCATCAGCGAGCATTCGCGTACATAGGTGGCTTGCGGCACATTCAGCCGTTAGAATACAGGTATAGTGCATGCCTTCCGTCGCACCTGGCGGTCTGGTAACAAGCGACAACCAGCAGTGTAAACATATTGTTCTGAACCTGTTTTGCTTCAGTACCTGGCAAAAACCCAGTCTTCCCAGCAAGGAGAGCAATTCTGGATGAGACCAGCAATGCAATATGGAGATGAGAAATCTTGCATTTAAGTAGAAGCCACTCCGCTCTGTAAGCAATGGAGGCCAAAAACAAGAAGGCAAATGCTACATAGCAAGAATTGCTTGACCTGTACGTTTGGATGAGGGGGAAGAATTGGCTCGAAGAATAATTGAGAATGAAAAAGCTTTTATACTTGACACAAATGGAATTTTACAAGGCCAGGAAGCTAAGTAAGAAAAGAAAACCAAAATCCACGAGTCATTGAAGTGAGAAAGAAAGGAAGTGTTACCCTTACATTTGCAAGGCACCCTAACAGTTGCCTACTGCAGCTTCTCCAGTTTTCTTTTCGCAGCAGATTTAGATGCTTTTGACAAGCTTAACTCCCGGTTTTTCAACCGCAAATGCCAAAGAAGTCTAAGGTGGACATAGAGCTGCAGAAATTGCTGCTTGCAGACTGAACTACAAATTGGCAGATTGCCGGTCTCCTCTGCCACAATGGAAAACAATTCACTTGTAACACCTTGACGGTGTACAACAACCTCTACTGCATGTGTAAATTTGTCCTTGAGCTTCATGACATACGCATGTGCTGCGTCAGTTGGAACAGTTAAATGGCCGAGGGATTTGCCGCTTATGGAAACAGCTTTAAACATCATAAATAACTGATTAGGCTTTGCAAGGTCCTGGTTGCTTTCCTCCAGGAGGTCGTGGCACGAGCTGCACTGACTTTTCTTTAGGAATGCATGTAAAGGTATCCACACACATAGCAAACTATGTTCGACTAAAGCACGTCATCACTTGCTTCTACACTACTTTCAGAGAGCCCTTCTAAAAGCAGCACTTGTGGAGCTAGGGGCCCCTTCAGTCGGGCTGCTAAGGTTAGTCAGTTGCAGCGACTTAAGTTGAGTTAAAAGAAACCCCTTGTCCTCCTCACAGTTACTGTTGTCAGAAAGCTTGAAAAGCTTTGACACAACAATGTGCCGTAGACCGGCACAAAACTGGTATACGTTTGGAGTTTCATTGCAACCATGCTGCTGCCAATTAGCCCGAACATATTCTCAATTGGGTCCTGATTGAGTCGCCGGGTTAGCAAGAATTGAAGATTAAGAGTGGTGCAGATCTTGCCACAGCAACAAGATTGCCTTGATTGTTACCTGCCATCCATATATAGTCGTAGGCCGGCAAGGGCTATCGAACTTCCAGGATTTGATCCAAGGCACGCAAGCCTTTAAAAATTCTATGTGCTCTGTGGACGAGGTCATGGCATGTCTCATTTTTCGCTCTTTCATACATACTGCGGAGCTGTTTAAAGCATCAAATAGCTTGTCCATCCTTTCTACAGAGCTGCCCGTGTGCGCGGCAGTAGGAGGCAGAACATTAAAAGCAATGAAGGCCTCAATTGCCAAATACACACTGTTGCTGAAGACCTGCGAGGCGAACTTTACTTTGATGTTGTCGAATGGAGTCTGGTACAAATGCTTGTTAGTGATTTTAGGCAGGTATTTGAGCTTTAAGTGGTGGGTGGACTCGTATATCTTGAGTATGTGTTTCCATGAAACAACATCCTTCTCAACCTTGAGGTCATACTTCCGCAAGTTGTTCCTAGTACACTTCAATAAGTGTGGCGGATCAAAAATAAAGTATATTTTCGTTCCATCCATTTCAAAAAAAGGATCTTGTGGGCTTATTTTGAGGGCTCTCCCAAGTGCACAGTTGTTGGCAGCTTGGTCACAGATCAGTGCCTTTGCAAGGGGACCACTGTCCTTCAGCTTACTGATTAGTTGTCTCAGCAAACTCAATATGGCTTCAGAAGGAACTGTGCCGTCACCTATCATAAAACCTGCAGGTTGGAGCCACTGCTTCGCTATACCAGGCACAAGAAACAAGAGTGCTGTGTTTGCTACACGACCAGACCTTTCAGTGCCACTGTCAACATAACGAAGAACAACATCAAGCTTAGAGTAATACTGCAGGTTTCATTTCAGAGAAATTTCATCAAAAATAAGGACACATGCCCTGTCCATCAAATCCCAATTTTTGTTTTTTGTTTTTCTTTCACAAAATCCAGAATCTCTGGCATCAATCCTGGTTTGAGCGATATTGCCGACAGCCAGGTTCTTAATGTTTTTACTGTTGGAAAGCTAAGGGTTTTTGCCAGGTACCTGTATGCTTTCGGGCTATTGAAATAGAGGTTAAGTGCAAACTGGCGGAACTCTGTTGGTCAGCGTCGTCCGTGCTTGCTCATGGGTTGCAGGTGCATCTCAACACGAAGAATTTATAAAAAGTCTTTGTTGAGGTACCTGGATGACTCTGCCAATATCCGTGCTGGTGGAATGTAGGCCGAGGCACTCTTCATTCTTGACACCGTCCTCCGTAGGCTTGCTATTTCATCCAAATATTTCTGTATCCGCTTCTTAGTTCGTGGTGTAAAAGCCTTGCGGATTCGGCTCCGGCTTCTTCCCGTTGGCGTAGATGGTAGCTCCTGCGACGAAGATCAAAATGTGCTTGGGACAGGCTCTGTTGGGGCAGAACAGCAACACATCAGATACAGCACAGGCATGAACGTCAGCAATTAGCCACACACTGCCACACCCCTAGCTGTGAACGCACCTTGAACGACAACTGGCGGAGTCGTGCTCACTGGGTAGTGGAGCTGGGTCAACTGACTGGGTTGAGGCGTGCTTGGGACAGGCTCTGTTCCTTTTTACTGCATGTCTGGAAAATAAATTTTGACTCAATCAGAAATTGAAGAAAGATCAATTTTGCTATGTGAAATGCAAGAAACTGCGACACTGCAATGGTTTGTGACTGCAGAACAGACGCAAATGCACACAGTCCCACGTCAAAGAAACTTAAAAAAAATACTTGCTAACACATATTTCTGGTCACAGAGAGTATATTAGTACGAAGGAAACAGAAAAATTACAGTTCAGTAAAATGAATTAGTATGATGATTACCGAATTAGTAATTCATTTGCTGAACTATTCACAACTTAGCACTCCCTCCAGGATATCGAAAAGGCTAGTATGGGCTGTACATTGGGTTTATAGCACAAAATGAAATTTTTCAGGCATCGAATCCAGCTTATCAAAAATGACATGTTGGGCTTTGTGGGGTTAAATAAATATTGCCACTGTTCATAACTTTGGTATCTACCTAACTACAATGTGTGTCAACAGCTTAAGTATTATTATGATCACAAATGAGAACATTTGTGCGCTCATTTTATACAATAGAAGAGATCACACTGCTGGTTTCACAAGCAAATGCGTGAAAGACATGAAGCTATTATCAATGATGCATTCTTTTTCTGCATGAACGTGATGAACCGCTTCACTACTACAAAAATAAATGTCCTCAGGTAAACCAAACTAAACAGCAAGAACATTTCTAACCAGCAGGTACGAAATAAGGGTGAATTATCGTGCGTGCAACTGTTTGATACAATATATTCAATACTCTAGCTTCAGTTTATCAAAGGGTTATTGGGTTCTGTGGAAGAAAAAACTTGCAGGCGGACTCGAAAAAAAAATACATTGATAAGTCTACTCGGTCACCCATGGCTACGGCTGCGAGATAAAAAATGTTACGCGCGTTCCGATATTGCTTTCTCTTTCGTGAATTCGCAACTAAAGGTTTATTTCGGAAACAGCAACGGAGGGTCCTAACTGCCCATATGTAATGCAGCATCTAGTTCGTTAACTTGTCTCCGCCTGTAAATTAACTAGAGCAATATTACTTAAGGATTCAGGCAGTGATATTAACCGACTCATCACTACTGCTGTCCTTAGTCGCTGAATACGGTTCCCATTTCGATGCAGACGCATGGCTTACGACCGAAACGTAGCTTTCGGGCTTACATGTCCACTTGCAAACACGTCACTTCACACCAAGTTAAGTAACGCGAGACATCGAATCGCAATAAACTAATTTTAGCAACAAAGAAGCAATCAGTCTAAGTGTACGAAAGAATGAATCCGTGCCGCCATGCACTCGAAAAAAATTTTGAATCCAGGCGAGGGGTCACGTGGAAGATCGAGGATGCTGAACGCTATTTGCGTTTATAATGACAAAAACAGTAAACTTACTCATGAAAAGTACAGTAGCTAATTAGGAAAGATCATTTTATGGCTTATCTTATGTAATAAACATGGTTCGCTAACTGTAGGAGAAAGTTTATAAAAAAATACGCTTATTACGGCACCCCTGGCGGGAGATATTGAAACTAACTCGGGAATCCCTTAAGGTGTTCAACTATGCTTGCTTAATAGCAGCGGCGCGCGGTCGATTTTTTCGCCCTCTGTGGCCATTTCTTGAACTTGAGAGTGTGCGGAGTCTGATGAGCGTATGAGCGTTACAAGCTCTTGCTAATATACTGCCTGGACCTGCGGAGCCCTGGACTGAGGGCGCCACCCATCGGAAGCCAAGTACCTCCGACCACTAAGAGTCTCCCCGCAGCCATTTCACTGCACATAAATAAGTTTTCACCACCACCTCTTGCTGTCAGTTGCGCTGGCTGTACGCCGCTAGTGCTTGCGTCTATGTTTGTGCTGCGTGTGACTTTTTCTTTTGTACTTTATGTAGTCCAAACGAGCCATGGTTCAAAATAAGGGCTCCGTTTGCCGAGAGGTATTCCGGTTTGAATTATACACAGCGGTTGTCACCGCAATACGAAGAGCTGAATTCGTCCCGTTGCTTACTCAATTGTTGAATTAGTTTTCATAATCCAACTTTGAAATAATTCAGGTAATTACAACTTCTGAGTATTACATGGTTAATCAAATAATTAGAGATAATTGTACGGCTCATGTACCTAAATAATTGAGTAATTAGGTAAATACACATCTTGTAACTAATTAATCTTGCTATATCCAATGCATTGTTGATCGTGTGACTTTTAGAAATGAAGTAGCCAGTCTCTACACAGTATCCATGTATTGTTTGAGTGATATCTGCATACGAAGTAGTAGGTCCTCACTGATACATATTTTTTTTCATCTGTGATATGTAACAGTAAGAATTGCACATGCATTTCCACAGCTGTTATCCGTGCATTTCCAAGAAATTCTCTAACGGATCCTGGCTGAGCTAGGATCCGTTAGAGAATTTCTTGGAAATGCACGGATAACAGCTGTGGAAATGCATGTGCAATGCTGAGCTAGGATCCGTTTGAGAACTTCTTCGGTATTGTCAGACAGTCATGCGGACCAAATGATCATCCCACGCCAACGGAGTTCCCTATTGTTGTAAACGGCTTGTCATTTTATAACCGCCCAAAAGCAGTCAGCTTAGGCAATTCACAGCTCGGTGAAGAAACGAGCTCTCTTCTTGACCATTGTAATGGCGCCACCCGAGAAGCCAGAGGTAATGTTTCGGTCAATGCCATCGAAGCAGGGACGTGTTAGCATTTAAAAAGCAGTATCTTAAGCGCAATGTACGCAAGGCGTCGTAGCGCATCGGAAGCGTGCATGATGGGACAGCCCACGCTGTGGTGACGCCATCTCGTGGCGTTCGTGATCAAGCGCGGCAGCCGTGAGTTCTCCCTGAACACACTACCCTATATTCTAGTGCACTATACTTTGGATATTGCGATGGCCTTCGCGACGAAAGAAAATTTCGTACCTTTCACTGAGACCCTGTGGCGTAGCCAGAAATTTCGTTCGGGGGGGGGGGGGGGGGGGGAGGTTTTCACGTTCCAGCTCGGCCTGCTTCTCATAGAATTTGTCTAGGGACCAAATACATCAATGATAACTGCATTGCCATTACCAATGATGCTGAAAACGAATTCTTGAGTGCTACGCACTGTCAAGACATGTAAAATATCTATTTTTTCATAAAACTATACATTCGTATGCCCCAAAAAATTCTGTCAGAAATAACTGATATCTATGTTTCCACCTTGTATGTCTATTTAAAAAAAATATCACACGAAATTTGGAATAAATTAGTTCGAAACCAGCAAAGGAGTGCATGCCGCTCATATGAAAAACGTTAAGCCATGAAATGAACAAGTTGAAGACAAATATTTCAATGAAATTTTGAAAAAACGGGGAATGCGGGAGATGGAAATTCAAGACGATGAGCAAAACGAGAACAAGGTGAGTCCTGCTTTCACCTTGTTCTCGTTTTGTTCATCGTCTTTAATGAAATTTTGTAATTAAAGAACCTTATTTACATTTTTCTACGTATGCAAAGGCCAGGGGAAAATCTCAATGGCGCTGTCCTTCGTTCCGATGTACTGCGCAAGAGCAGCTGTCAGCGGTTGCGTATTGGGAGTAATCGCACCAAGATTACAGCCGCAACGGAGAGCATATATAAAAAGCAGGGGTTCTGCAAAATATACATTAGAAAAGTGAAGATACACTGGAACACACAAATGCGAAGATACAGCTTGATAAAGGGCCTGAAAAAGAAAGTTCATTGCATGTATACACAAAAGCTTGCAACAAGATATTTATATGTACGTATCAGTCTCTAATAAATCTACGTATCTAAACAAAAGTCACTGTATATAATGCATCAAACAAGGGAAATAAACATGTTGCGCAATCACAAGTCACAGAATCCTAAGCCCCCCGCCCCCCTCCCCCCTTCCTCCGTTCTCCCCGATGCATCGTGCGCGACAAAAGACGGCGCACTTCTTCCCCGCTTTTCTCCCTTGCGCACAGAAGACTAATCCACCATCGTCGACTCAACTACCTCCCTTCCCCCTACGCTATCAGTCGCCCGTACAGCTTGCGGCGCACGGTGATGACGTTATGACCCTTCAGGCTTTATCAATAAGCGCGAAGAGACGCACCGAACAAGATAACTGGAAATTTAATGACGTTTCTACTCCCCATACGGGAGCCTTGTCCACAATGAAACCGTTAACAGAGATACAACGTATGTAAGTACGTTTTAGTACGTGACGAAAGCAGCGAGTGTACACCGCTGGAAGTGTCCCGTCATGCCTATTCAGCGTGTGGGCCGTTGTCTGTATGTGCAAGGATTCCAGATGCAGACGTGACGCAAGCTTCTTTTCCTTGGCCAGGACACGTGCACTTGCCAAGTAAACATTGTGGCCTGTAGATTCCATATGTTCAGCACGGGCACTCGACGCCACGTGCCGTTTCTTGACGTCATACTCATGCTGTTTCACACGTTTCTTGAAGTCGCCTGTCTGGCCGATATACTTGTAATCACAGTTCTCGCACGTTATGGCGTACACTACACCTAGGAAATTTCCCTGTGGCAATTTGTCTTTTACGTTTACTACAACGTTTCTTTGTTTGGGCGTTGGCACACGCGCAATTTTAACGCCGTACCTGCGCATGATACGAGCGATGGCCTCACTTGTGACAGGGACATATGGAATGGCAGTTCACTTCTTCAGAGACGGCGTAGGACGCTGTTTTTCTGGGAGTGACACTCCTTTCCTTACCGAGGACAAAAAGGACGGAGGGTAGCCACAGGTTCTTAAATCTTCACAGATGTTCCCAATATCACGTGTGCGATCCTCCTGCCTTAAGAAAATGGTTTTTGGTCGCTGGAACAGCGTAGCAGGAACAGACCTATCCAGTGTAAGAAACCGGAAAGCTTGTACAGAGGTGAGCGAGTGTATTCGACAATGGGCCGAATAAGAAAACCTTGGTTGTATATCTCTGGCAGGCCATGTAGTGCGGGAGCTTATCTGTTGATACAAAGTAGCTGGTAATAGAGCGACTTATGCTGGGGCGGGGCCAAATGGAAGTCGTCAGCTAGAAGCTTCTGGAAGTCCTTTTGCAGTTTTCCTGTTAGATCATGCGTCAGGCGACTAATGGCGTCATAAGTATTGGCGTCACTAACCTGTGCCAGCATTTTTTTTCTGTGGTCACCACTATCAAGCAAAACAGTATTTCCTTTGTCAGCCGGGAGAATGACGTTAGGATTGCTTCGAAGCCGGGCGATAGGCTCATGTTCCTCTAGCGACAGCGCGGAGTTTGAAGAATGGTTTTGAAGCCTAGAAGGCACGTTAATTTTATTTATTACTTATTTGAAAATACTGCAAGCCTTATACAGGCTATTACAGGGAGTGGACGGGTCGGTACACGTAGGAGTACAATGTATCAACATCATTAATACATTATTAATACCTATACAACAGCAGTCGATACAACATCCTATACAACTGATAACAAACAAATCGTAAGCATCATAAGTAAGCATGAAACATAAGTAGACATAATATGACCAAGTACAAGACACCAATATGTTATAGCATAAGAAGGTATTCTTCTACCCTCTCCACAAATTTCTCTCCGCTATCCATGCCAATAATTTCCCTGGCCAAAGCGTTCAATATTTCAATGGCATGCAGGAAAAAATGAAAATTGAACGTGTTGCAGCGTGTGACGCATTGCCTGACATGTTTATCATTACACTTTCTACAGGAATGACGATGTGGTGGCTTCAAGTGGACGTGTTTATCTATTTTTATGCGATCATGATAAAGCAACAAAAGGAACTTCATTCCTGCCACACACCGCCGACAAGCAAGTGTAGGAATGCCTGCGGCATTTCGAAGAGCAGTGACGTTGTCCTGACGGGAATGTTTTGAATAGACGAAACGTAATGCCTTATTTTGGATTCTTTCCAATCTCTCTATAAGGTATACCTGATGAGGGTTCCAAACTATACTGCCATATTCGATAATGGGCCGCACTAGGGTTTTATAGGCTATTAACTTAACGGAAGCAGGAGCCGCAGCCAACTTTCTTCGTAGAAACCCGAGTGCTCTAAAGGGAAGCTGGAGAGTCTGTCGAATTCAATAAGACGCTCATATACGGATGCGGCAACCTTATAAACCATGTGGGTAAAATTTGGGGTTTTTTTTCAATTAGGAGCGACGTAATCGTCGGTTGAAATTGTGCTGTAGCTCCACCCCCCGTCGAATGCCGGGAGCTGCTGCTGACGCTGACGATGCGAGCGGAGACCGGAAACCGCGATGTTGTGACGTCAACTCTAGTGTTTCGTTCCTTCGCAGCGTCCGCGACCGTGCCTGACCGCGCTTGTTTCTGCGTGCGTGCCATCGTAATCTGCTTCGATCGACCCTGCGTTCCTTTGTTGGTGCGTCTGCGTGTATGTAGAGTGGTAGCCAACGTGCGTGGTAGTCAACGTGAGTGGTAATCAACGTGAGTGGTAGTCAACGTGGTAGTCAGCAGATGAAGGTCACTACACGTACTGCATGAACCGGGAAGCTTTTCACGCGTTTAAAGCGTCTTTGTAGATTGCCGACAGCCGCTTACGTTCCACGAGGAGGCATGCAGGAACACAACACTACAGTTGTTTGACCGGAAACGAGCTCACTAGATCGGCGAAAGATCGGCGAGATCACTAGATCGCTTTGCAAAAAACATACTCACCAAAGAGCATTTCCAACACGAGGAGATCCCAAGACTTTGCTTTCGTTCGCGTCGAAAGCACTGCTCGCACCAGCATCGTTTGCTTCTTCGAGAGGCCGGCTCTTCGCAATCGGCTAGTACATGTAGGGAGTAACGCCGAACTCCTCAGAAAAACGCAGTCTCTCAAAATTTTCCATTACCGTCTCAGAAAAACAGCACCAAACTACCTGGCACCGCGCTTCATGTGTAGCGGCAGCGGTCGGTTACTAGAGTTGACGTCACGAATCGCCCGACCAATCACAGGCGGAAACGAGACGCGCGAGCTGGGCGTGTCCGCTGCTGTACTTTTCGTCGAAATAAAATATATTTGCGCTTTCTTTCGCTCAATTTCGGTACGATATTCGAATTCGGAGGGTTGAAAACCATTATGTACAGATGTTCGCTCATTTTTTTCTGGAAAACCTTTCAGCTTCCCTTTAAAAGCTTTTGCGCAAGTGTTCTATATGTGAACGTTCCACTTAAATTACGTGTAATTGTTAATCCCAAATATTTTATAGCGTCTGTTTTATAATTGAATGTAATAAACGACTTCCTATGGCTAATAGTCATGTACTTTGTTTTTCTGACGTCAATTTCCATGCCCCAGGTTACACATCAATGAGTAATTGTATCTATAAGGAGGCATTTAGGAGCTTCTGATCCTCAGTATCACTCACACAGGTGTACACAGCCGGGTCATCAGCGAATAACCTAACTTTCACGCATGCTTCAACACAGTTAGCAACGTCATTGATATAAATAAGAAATAATAGTGGCCCTAACACCGATCCCTGTGGTACTCCGGAGTATACCTCAAGTAAATGAGAATTAGTATTATTAATGGTGACATATTATTTACGATTCGACAGATAGGCAGTGATCCAGGCTAATAATTCTGGTTCTATACCAATAGACCTAAGTTCCTCAATTAATTTAAGACGTATAACGTCGTCAAATGCTTTTGAAAAATCCATGAATATAGCATCGATTTGTGACCTATCATTAATTGCTGAAGCGAAGTCTTCTGTAATCTCTAAAAGTTGTGTTACTGTAGATAATCCTTTTCTAAAACCATGTTGCATTGGGCATAATAAATTATTTTGTTTTAAGTGTGTCATGAATGTTTTGTTAATTATATGCTCGAGTAATTTGCAATAGTAACTTGTAAGTGATATCGGCCTATATTTGTCGACCAGATTCTTTTTCCCTTCTTTGTGTAATCGACTCGGTGAATATGGTGTGTAAGAAGGGTGTTGACTGTTGTGCATATCGTCTCAGAAACGTGTTAGATATGTCATCAGGACCGGGCGCTTTCTTGGTATCAATTTGTAAAAGCAGGTTCAACACGCCTCACTCTGTTCTCAAAAGCTCTTACATAACGACGGCAGGATCAGCCAAGGATTTGCTTATTACAGATGAACGAGTGAATACCGATTGAAAATAATTATTAAATGTATTTGCTAAAGTGCCTTCGTTTGTTACAACAGAGCCATCAATTTCTAAGTTACTAGCACGATCCTCTGGTTTCGATAGATACCTCCAGAACTTTTGTGGTTGGTTCTGCATAAACTTCACTAGGGTACTTGAAAAAAAGTTATTTCTGGTAGTTCTGATCTCTGATTTTAACGTCCGCGAAAATTCACGTATGTCTTTGCAGGTATTCGTTTTATTCCTCATTCTTTTCAATTTCCGTTTAAGGTGGATTATGTGGCGTGTTATCCAAGGAGACATATTCCCAATTCTCTTGTTTTGTAGGTATGAAAGCTTTTTCACAGTGCGCGATACCTTCTTTAATTTCTGTCACAGCTCATTAACAGTGCCGGAAGACTCAATTGAAAAATTAGTGCCTCCACTAAGTAATCTATTACGCTTTCGTCGGCAGCCCGGTTGTAGTCTTTAATTTCAATACGCGAGGGGTTAGTATAACAGTTAGGGTGCGTATTTGTGTTTCGTACTGCCAACACTAAAATCGTATGATACGAGATACCATCAGCTATGCTAATACTTGTTGATAATGATCCTGACACAAGAGACGGGTCTAGCAACGATGACGTGCCTCCCGCACACCTGTGGGTTCTTTGGCAATTTCGGATAAAGAAAAACTGAACATTATACCCATAAGTTACTCAGAACTCTGCTTTCCTTTTGTGCCCACCGTTAGGTATACCCAGTTTATGTCCGGTAAGCTGAAATCCCCTTTTAGCATTATCTTAGTGCGTGTGTTTGTCACGCTCTGTAGATAGTAATGCACTTGTGCAAGATATTCATCTGGCGCTCTTGGACATCTATAAATGGCGCCTATTAAGAGCGAGTTCTCATTAAGCTTAACCCTACACCACGTACTCTCGTGATTTGCTATGCCTATTTCCCTTTGGAAGGGTAGGTAATTCTTTATCGCAATAGCCACTCCACCTTCACGCCCATCACGATCTGTGCGTAACAATGTATACCAGGAGGGGACTGCTTCTAAATCATGGATTTCAGGATGAAGCCAGGATTCTATGATGATGATACCATCTGGAGAGTACAGTAGTATTAATTCTTCACATTTATCAACTTTATTAATAATACTACGGGCATTGAAACAAAGCAACGAAAGCGGGGCATGACTTCCATTCCATCAGGCGGTCGTACCACTACGCTCCTTATCAAAGTCTCCATTTGCCCGCCCAACTTGGACTCGCTTACTTTCACGATCATTCCACACGTATAGCTGGTCGTTTACCTTAAGTTTATCAAATACAAGCGTAACTATATACCATTCGCACGATTATCTTTGGCTGACTGTCATAGCTTTCTACGCCTCTCGCGAAGATCGGCAGAGCAATCTTCCGATCTCCATAGCGAACTGCCTTTTAGCTTGAAAGCATTGCGCAAGATTGACAGTTTTTCTGTAAAATCATAAAAGCGCAAGATTACAGGACGCTCTCGATTTTCTTTATTAGAGCCAACTCTGTGAATACGCTCCAGCGAACGTACCTCAACTACAATATATCCCTGATAACGCCATTCACAACTTTTTGTTCAAATGTTGCGCAATCTTCCCGTACGGTTTCTTTCGAGCCGTATACCACAATTTTATTTCTTCGACTGCGGCTTTCTAAATCACAGATTTTGTTGTTAATTTGGTTCACATCTGCGTGCAGCGCTTTGACTGTTGCTACGCATTCATCCATTTTTTCGTGGTATTGTCTTAATGTAGGCGATGCAATTTCTACTTGCGCTAACCTTTCATGTACACTCTCGAGGCCACTTTCTAGAGCAGCCTGTGAAGTCTTAATTGAAGTGACCATGGAAAGAATTTGGACCAGCTCATCCGGACTGGGATTCTTCTCGACATCACGACTACGTTGTAAAAGCAATTGGACAACACAGAACGACTCTTAGCAATAAGATAGCAGACACTGTGTACTTGGCAGCACAATAAGACCTACGCAGTTGCTTTTTATGCAATTGGAAAACCACCATTTGTCACTAACCTGAACAAATAAGAGCACGAAGTTTAACATCATGCGCCAAACGGTGCCGCCAAGCCCACTGACCTGCCCGTGCCGTTGTTCTCGGTTTTTAAGCGTTTCCCACGATGTTATCGATGCCGCTGGTAAACCAAAGGGCGGGTCCAGTCGGGATGTTATCTGCAGCGCTTCCTCGGGATGCGACGGTGTCAGTAGAGGCATCAGGTTGACTATCGGGCGAGGAATCCCCAGTTGATAGCAGCTTGTCGAACTGTGGTAATCCAAGAGCAACGGCAAGGTGCCATTGCTTGGCCAGCGTACATCCACGAGCACCTGGACAAATAAGAGCACGAAGTTTGACATCGTGCTCCGAACGGTGCCGCAAAGCCCAAACGCGTGCGAGCTTCGTCCCGTCTAGTGGCGCCGAATTGGCTTAGAGCCTTTTCAAAAGGACAAATCAGCTACTTCGTATCTCGTGTGGGCCCTGTGCCAAAGTTTAGACCAAGGCTCAGAACAGGATTCCCCTTTGTCAGGTTTATAGGAAGAAAGATTGTGTACAGCCTCTCTTGGTAAACTTCGGGACGTACCGTTTCACGATGGTCGCAGCCTTTCCAGCCTTGCATGGTGCATGACATCGTTATTTCGTGTTCTCACGCTTGCTTGAAAGTTAGCGCGTAGCTGAAGTGAAGCAAATCCGGCAGGGCACAGGAACCCTAGTCGGCGACGGGCATAGAAAGTATCATTTTCCAGCATACGGATCTTAGCGTTGCACCCCGATATTCTTGGTTCTAGTATATAGTGGTTGTTCAGCCCTTGAAATCACGCAGTCTTTTTCGCGTTTATTCAACATGTATTTTTCCGACCAGACGGGCTGCCGTCAAACTTTTGATTTCAGCTCTAGGAGTTTACATGGAACATGACGGCGATGGCGGGAATGCGCCTGAAGTGTCCATATTATTACTATCGTATGAATATAATAAGAGTATCAGACTCCCGCGGCCCATACTTTCCGGAAAAGAAGAAGTAATAGAATCGAACATTCACCATGCAACAATTCGCTGCGCCGCATCAATGTCTCTTTCCTTTGCGGGGTGGGGGCACAAAGGTGAAATAAAAAGCGCGAAGGAAAGCATGTTGGCCACAATCGAATGCCTACTTTGGGCACCTAATGTGGTAACCGAAGGAATATCGAGGAAAACGTAAGACGCTTGGTCCACAGAGAGCCATACACATACTGCTCGGTATCCTACACCGGTGAGACAAAAGACCTTCCGGAGAGGTTGCAGCAAGATCAAAGTGAAGGTGATGTTCTCAAGTGGAGGCGTTGAAATCCATCCAGTCCCCACAGTGATGGCGGCCAGCGGCCATTGTTTATTTTTCTCGTCTGCTAGCCAGAAAGTGTCCAAAACTCTGGCAGGCCGAAATCCAATCGGCCCGAGGAAAACGAACGCGCACCGAAGTACGCCGCGCGGTAGTCGGGGTAACACGAGAAAAGCGCATCGGCTCTGGCTGACTCTGGCAGCCCGCGAGTAGCAAGAAGAAAATTGAAGAGGCTGAATGTGTCCTCGCAAATAAAAGTCAAAGTAGAGCAAAATAAATCAGAACGTAGTTAACTTTGCTGGCTTTACTGTCTTGGCATGGATGCTCTGGCGCAGGTGAAAAAAAAATGTTGATATTCTTTTCTGCGACATGACGGCGCAAATAAACCACGACAGCGCTTCGTCTACCTCGCTGCGTGCTTTGCCAAGTTGTATGGGGGTAATGTGTTGATTTGGCTCGTCTTGTTGTATGGTCCGATGTACGACTTTAAAAAAGTCAATGCACTTTTGGTATCAAATGTTTATAAGAATTTTATGCCCATAAAGTTTTGCAATTGAAGTCCATGCGCTGCGTAGATTCTGCGGCCTCCGCGCGATGCCGCGACGAGCGCGCTCCCCATCAAAACGCCCTTGAAACTTCGCGCTATAGGATAGCGCTTCTTGCGTTATGCGACTCTAGGTGCATGCGAGCTGCCACAAAATCCAGCCCCAGTTCGCAACGTTCATGCCGAAATGTCTTCTTGAACATAAAAAGGACATTTTAGACAAAATCCAGAATAATTTCTGGCACCAGGGTTGTTTTCACTGGCGGTGCATGACAGCACGAAAAAATTTCGGGTGGGGAGGAGGGCTGATGGCCCATAAGCCCTCCCCCCCCCCCCCTCTGGCTATGCCCCTGCTGAGACCGATCGTGCACATATTTCCTAGCTGCGCATAAAACTTCAGCGCTTCTGCTTATATAACCCTGCAGTGATGCGTTGTGCAGGTGACAAAAAATATATCTTTTTTTTATGCAACGGGAAGAAACACTCGCTGTTACCGTGCATGTGCTAAACTCTAAATTTTTGGGTTTGACGTGCAAAAAAAAGCACGATCTGATTATGAGGCACGCCGCAGTCGAGGACTCCCGATCAATTTAGCACAAAATGCATCGTGCGCGCGCGTTTCTTGCATTTCACTCCCATCGAAAGAGGCCACCGTGGATGGATCGAACTTGCCACTTCGCTGCAACTGGATAGCCACTGAGCTTGCTGCATAACTACATGTCTGCGTAGCCACAACCGCATAACCACATCTTGCCGGCTAGGTGAGAAATCAGTGAATCAAATTTTTCTTAAACATAATTATACACAAAGAAAGCTACATACAGACAGGATACCCAGGACTCCGGTTGGAGTTGTGCGAGGGGTCCGTCGATTAAGAAAAAAAATATATTACGTTATTAGTGCAACGACCACACAAAACAGGTAATTAAGTAAACCGGTAATTAAAACCGACAACGGAACTGAAGTCGAAGCTGAACAATAAAAGATGCAGGAAATACGTTTCTGAATATTAATGTCTCTGCCGGCATCTTTACGCAAGCGTGTAACTAGAACACGGGCGTCAACCTAAGGAATGGTTCTGCATGCTTGGTTGTACGCGGCGTCACAAAATGTTGCCACCAGCTAGAATTTCTCTTTCTCTTTTTTTTTCGTGTGTGCGTCTTAGATCTCTCGGTAACGGCAATATGTGCGCGTACGGCAGAAATCATCCAAATCATGGACGCCGGTTGCTCATCTTATGCTGGTGTGAAGTCCACTTGCTTACGCACACCTTGATGGGAGGATTTATTTTCATTTGAGGCACGAGCACGTGCTGTTGCCTGGAGGACGACACGGACACCAGAATAAGTGAAAGGTGGAAGCGAACGCCGCAATTTGTTCCGCTTTTATGCTTGCACTGGCACTTTCGTCAGATCGTTCTTTCGTAATGATTGCACAACAAACGGCTGTTTACTTTTACTTCATGCTTAACGTTCAATGGTACAAGCGCTACAACTCTTGAGTTGGAGATGCTTTTTTATTGTCGTTGTTCACGTCCGCTCTCAATGACAATCGTCCGAGGATATGTGGGCAAAGCGCAAGAAGAGCGGGACGCGGTTGTGTCGCAATTCGCGTGCTGTTCCGTGCGTGTCCAATGCGATGGAGTTGGGTTCAAAACAAACAAAAAAGCGCAAGGCAAGCCGTTTTTTTTTTTCGAAAAATTTCGCTCAGACTGCTGAGCAAACATCACCACGGAATAGAGGCTTCCAAGCTTGAAAGGACAACAGTTACGAAGAGAGAGAGAGACAGAGAGAGAAAACTTTATTGCTCAGTTATTCGGAGTTATAGCAGGTCTGGGTGGGGCCCTCAGTCCAGGGCTCCACTGGCTCTTGCGGCTCGCTGAGCTTGGTCCAGGAGGGCCAATTGGCTCCCTGATCCTAGCTTGCGAGTAGTGCCTCCCACTGCCGTACGGAGTCCGTGACGCTTAGAAAAGGTGAATTGACGTTGCTTGGCCGAGCCGTACATTCCCACGTTATGTGGGCCAACGTGGGTTTTGCGCCGCACCACGGGCAGGTGTCGGTGTAATATGTCGGGTGCTTCTTGTGTAAGAGGTTTAAGTGTAGTTACGAAGAAACGGGTACCAACCACAGGATGATTAGCCACGAAATCCTGACATACTGATCCCCTTAGAGAAGAAGAACAGAGAGGGGGAAACGGGTGATAAAGATAGTTAAATGATGATGATGATGACGACGACGACGACGACGATGATGATGATGATAGTGCAGTGCACTCAGGAGGTGTGCATGTATACCTTCTACGCAGCAGCAAGTCACAACGTACAGGCGCTGAGGTGGCTCAGTGGCTGCGGCGTTCTGTGTGCAAATATTAAGGTCGTGGGTTCGGTTCGGCTAAGGTGACCGCATTCTAGTGAGGGTAGGATGGGAAAAAAATAGCCACGTCTGCGCATGCTTCCCTGCGAAGGAAGTCTAGCGCATAAGCGTGATCGGGCTACGTTTACAACACGGGATATAGGCGGCTGCGGTGACCTCACAGCATTGAATTAAGTGTTAGACTTTGGCCATGTACCGCGTATGGCCGCGTTAGAAGACATAGCACGACGAGTGTACGTTTTTAACGCGTAAATATAGATAAATTTATCTATATAATTTATATATATATATATATATATATATATATATATATATATATATATATATATATATATATATATATATATATATATATATATCGTCTAGATAAATTTATCTGGTGTCTCGGACTTAGAGTTGGAATTAATTTTATTCCGCCAAACATGTATTTTAAAAAAGGACAGAGCACTGTCGAATGCGTAGGTACTTTGTGTATGCAGTCTACGTACCGCAGGTCCACACGCGGTTAATGCGCGTATTCGTTCTTCTATAGGAGCGACAGAACATCGCACATTAGCGACCTCCCGCACTCTCAGCAAGCGCCTTTTTCTGGTCGGTAAAAACGTGCCGAGAGTAGCCGTGCAAGGCGCTTGCAAATTTGTTAGAATTATTTATTTACAGCCCGAGTCCGCCGTCACTGCGACGAATGCAGGCCGACTAAGATCACCACAGGGTAGCCCGAGTCATACAAACAACACCATGCTGGGTACAGTCGATCGCTGGTATAAATATATTATTTTCTGAGGGAATAGTCTCAATGCTTGCAAATCCCACAGCTCAACCATCCTCGCAAAGTCGTTGTTTACGATACAGGCGACGCTAACGACTGCGCTTTGATGCACAAGTTAACGCCTGTGAGCGCACCTGTGTTATTTGTAACCAATGAATTACGATATAATACTTGTAAATGTGTGTGATATAGTCCGCTTCTAAGTAATTCTAAAGGAGATGTCGACCTGTCAGCATAAAACATATTCAATTGTTTAGTGTAGTTGAACACTGTGCTACATAAACAAACATTGCATGAGATTGCACATTGCATTGGATGAAACTAAACGTAACTACACGCATCCTCATTACTTGTATAGTATTAAATTCACTAAAGTATTCACTAAAGTTCCGCTTCACGTGGACCCCAACAGGTCCGTTTGACGTGCATCTTTACTATTTTTTTCGATTGAGTGCAGCGTGGTTGTCAAATCGACGAGTAACCTACAAACTTCGTCTTCGTACGGTTCATGCCTGTGTGCACTAAGTGCCTGTACCTGACACGTGTCACTCCTTGCCCGTTCTACAAGCGCAGACTGTCGCTGCTAAACCGCTACTGCTACACTCCTAATGCACGCGAATGTTATGTCGAAGAACCACGGCTCCCGGTAACGACTGAGGAAACAGACTGTTCTGTGAGCTGACGCACTTTAATTGCAATACGTGTCAATTATCTTAAAGGCAACAACGTGCGCAAATTCTTTCCCTATCCACCTTTAATCACGTGACGCTATCAACGCGCTCTACGTCGCACGAACATGCCCCTTTTCTTTCCACACGCTGCACCGTTTCACAGGGTTCATAGGCGATCCGGGCTTGCAAGCGAAGGCGTCCGCAAAGGCGGGCAGGTTCTTCAGGGGCACGTTGACACGCCACGGAGCAGGCGTCAGGTGGAACTTTCGCTGCTGCTGCCACAGGTCTTCGTCCCTGAAGTCGCAGAGGGACGCTGCGAAGTTGTAGAAGAACATCTGGTCCATCGTTAGAGAACGTTCAACTTCTTGCGCGGGATGAGATGGCGCGACGTTCGCTGTGCCTCGGTCCATCGCCGACTCCGTGTAGAGCCGAAAGAGCGGGTAAGCCACGGCGTTGTCCAGAAAGTTCATTTCCAGAGAGCGTAGCCTGGCACCTTCGGCCAGGGGCGGCTGGTACTGGGACTCGAGGCAAGCGCTAACGTTCTCGTACGCCTCCATCGTTCCGATGCTCCACCAAAGGTGGTGCTGCAAATCGGCGTTCACCGACGAACCGCTCCTGGAGAGCGCTTCCACGAGACCCCGCACTACGTCCATCGCTATTACGCCATACACGACGGGATGGATGACGTTGTTCAGTTGGCTGAGAAATCCTACGGTGGCCTGTGGAATAACAAGAAGATTGGCCGTGTGCTGGAGCTCGTAGCCTGACCGGAAAGCAGTCAGCGCGTAGTGGTTGTCGTAAGCCCGAGACGTGGCGCTGCCCCAGGCGTCCCAGTACGTGGCCGAGGCAATTGAGTAGAGGAGGAATACAATGCGTGGCAGCGGTTGTTTGTCCCAAAGGTGACCGGTAGAGTTGTCACTCCCAATCTGAACTGGAAATGGCAGCGGAAGTGTATTGTTAAGGGCTGCGTGGTTTCGCCGGTACAGCTCGTACTCCACCAGGTTGCACTGGGCGCCGAACTCGAAGCGCATGTTGCTCAATTTTCGCAACGCCGTGTCCTTGTCCAAGAAGTCCAGCCAGGAGCGTCCGGAGTCTACTAGGCCATATATCACGTGCCTAGACGCGTTGAACAGACGCTCCAGCTGGACGTCCATGTGGCTGCGCGGGGTGGTGGCAAACTCCTTGCCGAGTGTGAGCTTCGCGGCTACACCCGTGCCGTACCTGAAGAGCTTCTCGACCAGCGACAGGCATGCCGTCTTCCGCTCGCCAAGATCTGGTACGTCGTAGCTGTGAGAGAACTGGAGCAGGTACTCGGCGTCCTGACCCAAGACTGGGGCGAGCTCCACGATGGCCTTGTACGCCATGTAGTTCGCCACGATCGCGTCCCAGGCGCCTCCCAGAACAGAGCCCAAGTTTCGGAAATATATGGGGTCGCTCACAACTACTTTAGTATCATTGCCGATGCTTCCGTTGGCGTTGGCAATGAGCGAGTTGAAGTAGGTGGGCCAGTCCCAGTTGTCAGAGAGAACGAGGTCGTCGAGCGACGCGTACTTTTCTCGGGGAGGCGCCATGAGCTCGTCTACTGAGGCTAGCGCGAAGCTCTCCAGTCGCTTCTCGAGCTGCATTATCTTCCTCGCCGCCGACCGAGTATTGGCCAGGGTGGCGAGACTCAGCGTCTTGGCGACGAAGTCGGCGTACATCGAATCGCCCGAGTCGACAAAGTTCGTCAAGAAGCGTCGGTACATTGTGTCCGGAGCCGACACAACAATGTCGAAGTCACCGGTCACACTCGGTTCTCTTCGGCGCAGTACCTTGACCTTAAACAGCGGCTGGAGATGTAGATGTCGGTCGCCTGCGGCCACAACTTCGGCGAGCTTTCCTCTGGTGACAGCCCTTACTGGCAACCCACCGGCAAGACCAAATGCGTCGAATACCTCTTCGAGCTCGGCCGATAGGTTGGCCCTTGGAGCCGTGCTATTCTGGCAGGCGTCGTGGACCCACATCATACGCGACAGGAAGTTGTCCTCCGTCGGCGTGCCCTTCAGCTGGACGAAGTACCGGAAGAAGCTCTCCACGTCCCTCATCAGCTGTGCTGTACCGAGTTCCGAGAAGGGTCTCGTCGACGCACTGCCTGCTCGGTACCAGCGCTGCGGGTTGCAGGCGTGGGCGTAAAAGTCGTAGCACGGGTCCCTGGTAGTGTCCGCGGCGCGCAGGATGTAGTCCCTGTTCCACTCGCAGAACCTAGACTCGCACACGTCGTCAGAGGCGACCTGTGACCTAGCGACCTGGACGCGAACGTCCACGCGGCGCCCGTGCGAGTCGTTCTTGGAGGAAACCGCGCGAGGCTGCGCCGTGTACACGACTCCGGTGACTCCGAGCACGATGGTGCACCCAGCCGTCGAGAGCAGCACGATGGCGAAGGCGGGAACGGAGCTCACGCGGCCCTGCGCTGACCGGGACGCTAGCCGAGGAACGGGCTCTTCGCCCTCGTCACGCCGCCCCTGGCACTCGTCGTGGTGGTGCATGGCACAAGTTCAAAGTGAAGGACGCCTGGTCGACAGAACGAAAACGAACGCCGCGAAGCGAAGGCAGCCGCGAGATTCGCGAGCCCACGGGCCACGCTCCAGGCCGTGCACGAATATTCGTCTTCTTCTCGCGTATTAAACATATATGCCTAGAGGAGCCATCATACGAAAGGCGAAAGAATTATGGCTCATCTTTCAGCGCTAACGTTTAGTGGCTTTTACTCTGCCTAAAGCATTCTGATTGAGTGAAGCTTAGAACTTCTTGTTGGGCGAGGTGGCGCATATTAGCAAACACTGACATTATCGATTTAAAATCTGGTGTTCTAAACAGAACAATGCAGAGATTGCGTAAGACCAACAATATTTTCTAACAAAATACAGCCTCACCTACGTTTTCTCTTGTTAGAGTAGGCCATAAAAAACTGGTTCATTTAAAGGGTTGAATGTCAAAAAACAACGCAAGGGTTATGAGGGACAGTGCAGTGGGCGTATCGGAATGAACTTTGGCCACAAGAACTTATTCAACATGCCAAAAATGCTCGGGTCGGCTCGCGTCGTTAAATTGAGGCTGCCGCGGACAGGAATCGATTCCACGACTTTGTACGTAACGCCAGCAAAATTTCGAGGCAAAACTAAAGAAAGGGGATACGTCTACGTCGCATCTTGGCGACCTAGATATGAAGTCCCACTATTGAAAGCACTTGTCCGTCCTTAACATTTCACTTCTGTTTTTCCTAACAAACAGAGGCGCATTTATTTGTACTGCCATGCGGCTGCTGAAACATTCCTGAGCAAAAGTAAACAAATTTGCGTCTCAGAAGGGCGCAGGTTTTCTTTTTACCGTAGCCGCGGCTTTAGAGCAGGGTCGCCAGCTCGACCAGTGCAATGGTCCCTTTAAAGAAATGCGCGCGCACCGTCAGCGGCGACCGCACCGCTGGTCGTAGTGCGCCAGCAGGAGGCGGAGACTGTCTACCTCCCATTGGCCATGTCAAAGGAGTCACAATTACGTTAGGCCAGAGAGTTTCTTACACTTACTAGAGGGAACTTTAGTGCTGCAATCCTTCACCCACCATAAGAATGATGGGTAGCACATGGATTTGATCGATCTTCGTGCTTGGGGCTTTAGACGTTCTCGTGGCTTCGTTTATTGCGCTTTAACTTGGCCTAAATTGAACTAAATTGAATATCAAATTATACATTTTTAATGCAGAAGCATGCATAATCTTTGCCAATTGCAGTTATTACGCTTGTTCATGCGTCCGTGGCGTAATGGTTTCAATGTAGTGCTTCTGTGCTAGATTTCCTGTGTTCAAACCCTGCCATCGACTATTTTAATAACATCCGTTTAATTATTTATAACGCAGTGCTTTCTTCGAAATGATCACTCTGCAAAATCCCGAAGCCAAAATAAGTTAGTAGGATTAAGCTTAGTCAAGTTCGTATACTACCCATCGTTCCCATGCTCGTTGAACCACCCTGCTTTCAGCTACCGTAGACACTAGCGCCACACTTCCCTCTAGTAATTGTATGAAACAAGACATGCGTTGAGCCTACAGACAGCGTGGATTTGTCCCCTGGCTGTGTACGGCATAAAATGCAAATCACAAACCCGACAACAAAGTAGCGCTCACGTCGCGCTCATCTCTCCTCCTTCACCTTCCTTTCTCCTGCCTAGGGTACCCCCATGTCTTTCTCGCCCGCCGCTCAAGATGTACCCATTGAGAAACCCTGTCCTTATGTACCTAGGGTGTCTCGATGGGCGCGCCGCAGAATAGTGTCAAGACAACCGCGTCGTCTGCTACGGGGACGGCCATTTCCTTGTATGCGCCGTTTGCGAGGCCCGACTTGGCATACGTCAGCTGCTGCTCGCTGCGGGCAGTTCATAGGATGTCACGTTTGATAGTAATTCCTTTTTGGTGCGTATATAAAAAGTGAATGTGAATATTCAGCGCCGCATATTCGTTCTTTGGAGATTACTTTTTTATATATCTTTTTTTCGTTCTTATTGTTGGTAAGTTGCGACTCTGCTATGGTACGTACTTTGTCCAGTCGAACACCTTCCAAGAATGCCTCTGGGCGAATGTAGGTATGCGAATAGATAAATTGGCGACATTATTGTGATTATCATTCTTCTTTAGGATGGGTGACAATGACGACGACCGGCGACAGTCGTACAATTTCCTCACCGCCGATGTCATACCGTCGCCGTAAAGCTGCTGTCGCTATGCTGTCGTCGTCACACCATCGCCACCACACCGTCCTATCCGCTACCGTTGCAGGCAGCGGCGAGGAGGTTCATGCCCAGAGACCGGTCCGATAAATACGGACATAGCAGAAAGTTGATGAAGTATCGGAATGATGAAAATAACAGCTGCGGAGGCAGGCATGTGCGCCGTTCGGACATCCAGCGGCCCTATTACGCGTTTACGGGTACTAATGACCGAGTCTTAGCAACCGACAAGAAGGCAAACTGTGTCATTCGTATATGAGGAGTAAGATCATAAAAAGCTCATGCTCAACAAAGTACAGTTATTAATAATAAATGATTTTATGTACGAATTTATTATGAACGAGATGACTATAAACAGCATATTTCAGTGCACGCACAATTCAACTTGTGATTATTATGTCTAAATGTTTATTTGTTATGCACATATTTACAAGAAAGTGTAATATAGTTAGAGCGTCTACAATAAGGACTAAGACTAGCGCAATTTTCGCTTCTGTGACCAATGACGTAGGTCAATGCACAGCCTCAGTCTTGTGTAGGTGGGTACCGGCATCTTGCTTCCTTGTGCTCTGTGCACGTGCTCAGGCACGCTCGGTCTACTTTCCTAAGCTATTCAGTGAGGGATCAGAATAGTGAGTTTATCGTGTGTACTTTGTTCGCACAATGCGCAATAAGGCCCGTACAGTGCTTTTAGTAGTTCTTCAGACTGCGGATCACTTCACTTGTACACAGATCCAAGTTCCGCCCTTCACTCACATATTCCTTGGCACTTGTCAACGACGCATACTCGTTCATGGCCGTTCCAAGGAGAGCATCCTTGCACTGAGGGCAGTATACGAACTGCAAAACGATTCCGAGGATGAAGCCTCCAAGGTAGTGTGAAAGAGAACATTGCGTTGGCGTCTGCGCCACAACGAACTAAATATCTGTGCCGTCAACTTCGCACAAATTCGCTAGTCCTTTTTCCGGCATGCTCCTGCAGGGAAAAAGCGCAGCAGCCAGGCATTCTTCCGGCAAACGAAGCCCATTTAACTTGCAAAATGTACCCGCGCCGTGGCAGCGCGATGAACACGTGGCAGGCCAATGGCGGCCGGAAAAAAAGTACAATAAATTAAAACAACTTTCATGGCGCCTCTTTGACGTGGGCTCGGCTGATAGGGAGATTTCGCGCGCCGCAGCCAATCAGCGCGTGGGAATCGCCGGCGTGGCGACATCCAGGAGGCAAGAGAGGAGGAGAGCGGTGCGGGTGAGAGGGCGGTGGCAAAGATCTGAAAGTGTCGCTAGTTAATTTATAGAATAAACGGGCTTTAGCTCTACCGGGTACGCCCTCCTTAATCCTGACTCCTTAATCTCTCCATCTCTTCGGCTTGTTCTTGCTTCACCGGTCACAGCCGGTTGGCCGGCGCGACCGCTCAGCACCTCTACACGAGTGTTCCTAAGCGCAGCACTGTCTTCTGCGTGCTACTAGTGCAGCGAGCCCGCTACTGGAAAGCCAAACAAAATTAAATTATAGGGTTTTACGTGCGAAAACCACTTTCTGATTATGAGGCCCGCCGTAGTGCAGGATTCCGGAAATTTCGACCACCTGGGGTTCTTTAACGTGCACCTACATCTAAGTACACAAGTGTTTTCGCCCCCATCTAAATGCGGCCGCCGTGGCCGGGATTCGATCCCGCGACCTCGTGCTTAGCAGCCCAACACCATAGCCACTGAGCAACCACGGCGGGTGGAAAGCCAAACACGTACTTTAGTTTCACTTTTGCATTAACATATTGAAGACCGACGAACCACCCAACACATGCCGTACTCTGGAGCCGCGGGCCTCACTTTCCACGTGCTTGTGCATCTCTGACCTCACGAATCACTTCAGCGTATGCAAGGCAGCTAAGCTGCCTTAGTCATTTTTGGGCGGCAATTTTCTTTTTCCTTTTCTTTGCTCGCGATATCGTCACCGCCTTTCTGCCCCTCTGGGTTTCGCCTTTTCACCTGCGCATAGTCCTTCCTGTCTCCGGAGCGAAAACCATTTTTTCCCCTAGTGTATAAATGAGAAGTCTGCAAAGACACATATACATGCGTGATGTAACCTTTTGCAAAAAGATACACGTAGAAATGTAAAAAGAAGGCAATCGAGGTTAAGCTACCACCACCGCCACAACAAGGGACGCACGTGACGCGTACGCACACGCGTACGGAAGTGCAGCATGCATCCTCATGCTTCTAGGCCATCCGACAAGCGCAAGTGAATTGTTTAACTAAATGAATGTTTGCACCTTCATTAGAAAAATGCGTGAAGTGCGACTTACACACAAGCTGCAGACACGATAGCTTGGAGTCGTTGTTTCAGTGTACCAGAGAACACAAATCCGTCACGCGGAAAATGAGACAGATGCCGTATGCGATCTCTTTGAGTGATGATGGTGATGATGACGGTGTTTAACGCATACCTACTCACGGGGATTGGCCAACAGTGGGGCAAATTTTGAGTGGCAGCTGTCGCTAGGTGGCCGTACCGTTACTCCAGCATACTTCCTCATTCTTGCAAGTCTTCCGCCTATCGCAAGTGCGTAATTGAAATAATTGAATTCGCAAGCAGTCTATATCGTAAATATTTTGTTTCATCATTCTTTAACCTCATATTCGCTTTTGCGTGCGTCGCGTGGTGGTTGCGGTTCTCCCAGTGTGTGTGTGCGCGTGCGTGTGTGCGTGCGTGTGTGTGTGTGTGTGTGTGTGCGTGTGTGTGTGTGCGTGTGTGTGCGTGTGTGTGCGTGCGTGTGCGTGTGTGTGTGCGTGTGTGTGCGTGTGTGTGCGTGCGTGTGCGTGTGTGTGTGCGTGTGTGTGTGTGTGTGCGTGTGCGTGCGTGTGTGTGTGTGTGTGTGTGTGTGTGTGTGTGTGTGTGTGTGTGTGTGTGTGTGTGTGTGTGTGTGTGTGTGTGTGTGTGTGTGTGTGTGTGTGTGTGTGTGTGTGTGTGTGTGTGTGTGTGTGTGTGTGTGCGCGCGCGCGTGATGCTTCTGGTGGCGCGCAGCTCGGGGTCGCCCTACGACGACAAGCCCGTTCACGAGCCAACTCTCGCTAACGCTCGCGGTAAGCAGCTTCTTCCTCAGGAGTACGCACTGCTCATGGTCTACCCATAGTTGTAGCTGGGATGGAATGCGCGGAACCACTAATCCAAAGCTCCGTTTCTTGGGCACAAGGCCCAAGATACACAAGGCCCAAGTTTTGACGATTGGTTGGATTGGTTTGACGAATGACGTCTTTGTGTTTCGTAATGAGGTTACACGAACGTTCGGCTGCGACGGAGAGAAGGACTTCAGTTACGGTATGCCCGCAGTCCGCCATTGTCACTTGCATTCGATGTCTTGTGTTTGCTCTGTGGTGTGGTTAGCAGCATCTGCCTGACATTGCCACTTGCGATTCTTCAAAATTGAATTGCTTCAAAATTGAATCTGTCCTTCACGTAAGACAGTGAATGGCTCATACCCCCTTAAGCAATGGGTCATATCCTCGTGAACTCGGCCTCCCCATTACGACGACAGAAGGTAAGTGGAATTGAACGCTGGAAAGACGAGCGTCAACGCGTAGCCGGCTATGCAAGACGACGACGACGACGAACGTGCGAGCAGTGGCACGAGCGCGTTCATGCGGCATCGATGTGGAAGACGACGACGCTCGAACGATTGGTGATGATGATAGTTTTACCGAACTCCGACAACGACGCCACAGGGTCCGCAAAAAAAGCTTCGCTGTAAAATTTCTCACTCGTTTTATGGGACCTTACACGGTCATTAAGCAGACATCACTTGTCAATCACCGCGTTTCGCCCTTTAGTACGCCGTCCGATTCCCGTTGCCATGGGACAGAGATAGTCCATGTCTCTCGTTTAAAAACAGATACTCGACGCATCTCATAATATATCCGCAGGAGGGCACTTCTACAGCGAGAGGGAATTAGTCGGGGCGCAACACAACCAACTTCATCATCTCCACATGTTATCATCCATTGTACATCTTCTTCATCTGTATATATCATCACCAGCAGCGCAGCTTGATCTTAGTGGCGGCAGCAAGAGCGGCTTGAATAAAGCGGCTCTTTATAATATGTGAAGAGACAGAGAAAAAAAAAGCTCGCTAGGCCCCAGCCCCCTATTCTCCTTCGCCCCCCCCCCCCCCTCCGGGAAAATGACCACTATGCGCCTATGTCATAGAATTTTCTGTGACCCTAGTTGGTGCATATTTGACAAATATTTTTAAGGCGCAAACAAGAGGCACGGCACACAGCCTGTAAATGACTTTCCTCTTCGGTCGTATCTCAGGCTACATTATTGCCATAGGACGAGAAGTGACACCCTGATCTCCCATGTAGTTGACCAAGAATTTCAAGTTCTATCCTAACACCTGCGACACAGACAGGCACATCGAGGAATATCTCTACGGTAAAAATTGGCCTTCCGAAAGTGAGAACAAAACGCTTCCTGGGGGGTATTCTGTAAGAGTCCACCTAGTGGACTTTCCATTTAGGCCTCTGCTGATTGGCTAGTCGCACTCGTTTCATCCTCTCTCGTAGAGCTGCAACCAATCAGCAGGGGCCGAAATGGACAGTCCACTAGGTGGACTCTTACAGAATACCTCCCCCCCCCCTGTTCTCCGCCAAATTACAATGCTAATCGATACCCCTCGTAAGTCGAGGTGGCCTGCTTCACCTTTAGGACATCATCTCCACTCCAGAAGTTTTTTTAAACCTCCTTGCTACAAACATTATCTGGGTAGCAGAAGCCGATTCTGAAGGCTGTGCTTTTTCTTACTGCATGCTTTGAAAATAACAGGGGAGACGGAATACACCAATAGTTTGTGCAGTGCATTTTTTCCTGCTTGAGGGTAAGCGTCGAAAGCATGACCTGCGAGATCGCGGCGCACAATTGCGACGGATGAAGGTTTCCATTTCGGAGGCCATGATTTCTGCTCGCTCAGAACTTCCTCGCTATGTTATAGAGTTGAAGAGCACCCAATGAAAATGGTGCGTATAACTTCCAGAACTACTAGAAAGCTATGCCGCCGCGTACAACGGGCATTTCGTCACCACAGGCATCAGACATTTTAACGCCATTAGCAATTAGGCGATTAGGCGCTTAGGAATTTTCTCTTCCGCTTTCTTCCAGTTGAAATTTGTCCGCACCAGCTCCTTTTCCACTTGGGTCTCTTTCATGCTCTTTTTTTCTTCAAATACAACCTCGTCATTGGCTTGGAAAGATTCGGCTGTTATTTTTCGGATGTAATTTATTGCCGCTTCTCCTTCCAGTCTGTTTTCATCTTCGTCTAGGATATGTTGTTGTATTGTTGTTGTCTTCCTGCCAAATAGTTTTATGTAGTTCCAAAATATTCTAGGTGCGGCCTTCTTTTTCTCACGTGTTTCTGACAACCAACGTTCACTTTCACCTTTTAATTTTGCTTGCACCAGTATTTGAACCATAAACTTTTTCTCCCGATATATTTCCCATTTACTGGTTACTTCACCCTGCGGCAACTGCGACTTCATTGCCTGCCTGTGCTCTCGAGATGCTTTCTGTCGTTCTGCGATCGCTTCTCGTATCTCCCTGTTCCACCAGCTTTTCGGTTTCTTTTTTTTCCTTTCCAACAAACATGTTTCTCTTTCCGTATTTCTGTCGTTATTACACTTAGAAGCTCAGTGTATTCCCACTCTTAACTTGGCCATTTGCCTATTTCTTCCTCGACCCTAGTGCTTATATTTGCTATTTGTTCAGCCTTCAGATTTGCACTGGCCATTTTGCGCTCCTTGCTCTCTTTCCCAACTGCATATCCCATATTTAAAATAAGGCGTTTATGGTCACTCCCTATGCTGCTATACCTTTCCTCATCAATGACCATTTCTCTCAATTTATCATGAATTCCTTCTGTCATCAGACAGTAATCAATGGTCGATTGCCGGTTTCCCACTTCCCATGTGATCTGCCCTTCACACTTAGGCCCTGTGTTCATGATAACGAGGTTATGTTGCTCACAAAGGTCTAGCATTGACTTCCCGTTGTTGTCGGTATAGCCATCTAAATCCTGTGTGTGGGCATTCATGTCACCGAATAGGACAATTTCAGCACCATTCCCGAAACCCTTAATATCAGCGCTTATGCATTCCACTAACTCTTTGTTCTTCTCTGTGCAATTATTTCCGGTCCACAATTGCGTAACGACCAGCCAAGTTTTTTTCCATTCATTGTACCTGATAACCAAAGATGCTCTTGACATTTCGAATTTACTCTTTTTCATTTGGCTTCCTGATGGATGAGCATTCCGACTCCCCCTCCCTTTCTTTCCGACTTAGTTCTGTTTCACCCTTTCCAAACATAATTCTCAATAACTGGCGGCTCTTCTGAGTCTCTAAGGTGCGTTTCTGTAACCGCATAAACCCCTATTTGTTCTCTATGTAACTGCTCCTCATTCTCTGTCCACTTTTCCTTGCTTCTGCCGCCCTGCATGTTTATGTAGCCTATTGCATGGCGAGCTCTTTTTCTTGCTTTCCTCCTTTTTCTGTTATTGACAGCGATGCTAGCCTGAGGTTCCCCTAGGAGCCTTCTTCATTACTACATACCCTGTCCTCATAAGCGTTCATGGGCCTCCCGTAAAAGCACTTGCGCGACACCAGCCCACTTCTCAGCCAAGCACGTGATTGAACGAATCCCTTCTTTAAAACCACCGTACCTTCTCACTTCCCTGTCTACTTCCACAACCTTGAAATCTTTCTCTCGGCTCCTTCTCCATATTGCCTCATAAGCAACCACTACGGCTCTTTGTACGTGACACTCACGTGCAGGCACCTCCGGCACCGTGCACACCACGATCTGCACCTGAGGGGATAACTCGCGCAAGTCGTCCACCCCCTTCGCCAAGCGCTGGGCTAGTCCAGCCCCTTTCCTGTTTAGGACGTCCTTTAGCCCACCTGCTACTATGACAAGGTTGCGCACGTGGGCATTGTCTGCGAGCTTTTCTTTTGCTCACTTCATGACAGAACTCAATGTCCGCCCTGAAAATGTCCCTACTGCCACTCTTTTGTCGCCTTTCGCCCTCTCCACGATAGCTTTTGAGCAAGAAGCCAGGTTTGAGTCGCCAGCGATAATCACCCTTTCACTCTCTCCTACCTCGCCCTGCTTCCCTTCCTCCTTTTCCGCGTGATTCGGACTCGACCCCCTGGACTCCTGCTTTTTCCGCGTGGCGGCCTCAAGGTAGGTGCCACTTAGTGTTCCTGTATATGCTCCCGCAGGGAGCATATACAGTATATGCTCCCTGCGGGAGCATATACAGGAACACTAGTGCCACTCTTTCCAGCTAACTTTTCATCTCGCTGCACGCATTCCACGTACTTTGCTGACACTCCCTATCCTGTCGCGTCGCGGGTCTGTGTTCCATTGTCACGCACATTCTCGTTCACAATGACGGCTCTGTTCAGCTTTTCCTCCACTGCTTCAAGTCTCTTTTCAACTACCTTCCGTGCATCACGCTCCCTGTTTAGCTCATTTTTGAGCTCTTGCACCTGTTTGAGAAGCTCTTCCTGGAAAAGCTTCCATTTTCTGCAGCCTAGTATCGACATCACATTTTGTGCCGGTTGATTCGATGCCCTCTCCGTTCTCATCCGTCTCCTCATCTGCCTTGAGGGACCCCGTGCGCACTGCTTGCTTCCCCGTGTTTCTCGCCATGTATTGCACGGCTTTTTGCAAATACTACAATACTATAATAATGCTACTACTGATGCAAATACTATAATGCTATAATACTATATCAATGCAGAGTGCGTGCCTTTTAGCAAAAACCGATGCGCACAGGATCCAAATCCTCAAGATGTCGCAAAGCAACTCTCACCACTGTTTCAAAAGCAATCGATGCCGCGGAGACCGAAGGTATGACACGCTCTCGCACGCGGTCAACCACGCGGCCACGCTCTCATTTTCCTACCAAAACACGCACAGTAAAACCACTAATAGCTATTTGTCTTGCCACTTCCAAGCTACCATTCAAAGACTACAAACACTCAACGTCCCACCTGGCTGCACATGTTGGAGCACGTGGCACGAAAGGACGCTCGAACCCTCCTGCAAAACCAAATGTACACGAAGCACACCCACGCACTCGAAATACGAGAGACAAAAAAATGAAAGAAAAAGAAAACCACCCAATTACTATTTAAAGGCAAAAGATCAGCAAATAAAAAACAGACGCAAGCTCAAAGCATGCACAAAAACTTACGTTTTCGTCGCTGCCACGGAGCCCCGAAAAGCACGTCAATTCGCCAAAAACTCCAAGTAACCTATTTGGATGGATGGATGGATGGATGGATGGATGGATGGATGGATGGATGGATGGATGGATGGATGGATGGATGGATGGATGGATGGATGGATGGACGGACGGACGGACGGACGGACGGACGGACGGACGGACGGACGGATGGATGGATGGATGGATGGATGGATGGATGGATGGATGGATGTAGGGATGGATGGATGGATGGATGGATGGATGGATGGATGGATGGATGGATGGATGGATGGATGGACGGACGGATGGATGGACGGACGGACGGACGGACGGACGGATGGACGGATGGATGGATGGATGGATGGATGGATGGATGGATGGATGGATGGATGGATGGAGGGATGGAGGGATCGATGGATGGATGGATGGATGGATGGATGGATGGATGGATGGATGGATGGATGGATGGATGGATGGATGGATGGATGGATGGATGGATGGATGGATGGATGGATGGATGGATGGATGGATGGATGGATTGAAGGTGGGAGCGTCGCTTTTGAAACGGGGTGATGGCAGTTGCCACTATGCTCGGCTTTTTATTTTGCCTTTTATTTTTGTTTACCTGTGTTGTGTGTTATTAAAATTCGCAATTTTCTTCAAATGAGCCTTCCTACCCTTTTAACCTTATGTCACCTCTCTGCTTTTGAGCCACCAATCCTCCAATCGCCTTTTGCTAATTTCCACCGCATATTTATTTACATGACTATTGTTATCTCTGAACCCTAGGGCCTCAGGAAGCGTGACTGTGGCCGCATCGACATCGGGATTGACACCATCACAATTTAGTATGAGGTGTCCCATTGTTTCTACATATTTACCACACACAGTACATGTGTCTTCGTTAAATTTCTTCTTATAGCTCCGCGTTCTAAGAGATCCTGACCTAGCTACAAAGAGTAGGGCCTCTTGTGTTATCATAAAATGCTTCCTTCCTGATCTGCTGTTTTCAGTATCGATATAGTTCCACACTATGCTTCTTTTCCATTGAATTTATCTAATTTTTTACCTTCCGCGTTTTTAACCTGTCGTTTAATGCTCTGTCTTTCTTCGTCCTCGTGTGTGGCATACTTACTGGTTAGCTTCCCAGTTCTTTTCCGCCATTGTGAGTCAACGCTCTTTCTGTATAGGTATTTAAACACATTAGCTACCCACCTGTTATCGTCCAATTTCGTCAGACGTTTTTCGAATAGGATTTTACTCTGAGCTTCCCGTGCTTCGAACGATGCCCAGCCCATATCCCCCTGTACTAGATAGATAGATAGAATAAACTTTAATGTCCAACGGATAAGGTGATCTGCCCACCCCCCGACAAGCAGGTCAGGGGGCGAGTGCCGCCGCCTCAGATGCAGGCTGGGAGGTCTTGGGTCCCAGCAGCCTCTTCAGCCAGTTGGACGAGCCGGAGCTGGAGCTCAGAGTCCGAGCTGCGCAGCAGGGTCTCCCAGGTGTCTCTACTACCTATTTTGTGCGTTCCCCCTGGAGAGTACGGACATTTCCATATTATGTGGTCGAGGGTCCCTCTCACCCCATAAAGATTACATTTATCGCTCCTGGCCTCGGGGAACATGTGGTTCGCCATAACCGGGTGCGGGTATGTATAAGTTTGTAGTCGTCTCCACGCGACGGCTTGTCTGTTGTTTAATTTTGGGTCTGGCGGGGATACCAGTCTACGAGCCAATCTATAATGCTGCGTGATCTCCCCATATTTTAGCATGCGCTCTCCGCTCCCTCGGTCATCGAGGGGCCCCGTAGCGGCTCGGCGGTAGAGATCTCGAGCCAGCTCGTGGGCCGCCTCGTTGCCGGGGTCGGCTTCGTGCGCCGGAGTCTAAATTATTTGAATTTTTCTGTCTAGCTTTCTCTGGTCTAGGATTCTGGCCGCTAAGGGCGAGATTCTTCCCTTGCTAAAATTTTGTATGGCAGTTTTGCTGTCACTGATCACAAATTTAGCGTCCGTTCCAGCGCAAGCTAATGCGATCGCAATTTCCTCGGCAACTTCTATGTTGCGCCCGCGCAGAGTGACAGCGGTCACGGGAATACCCCGGCCGCTAACGGCCGTTGCCAGACTGCCGCTACCTCCCGCCGCGTCTACATAGGCCACCTCAAGGTGCCAAGGCCTACATAGGCCTTGGCACGGTCTACATAGGCTTACATAGGCTCAAGGTCTACATAGGCCACCAAAAGGTGGAATTAGATAGGGAAGTTAGAAAAAATCCGATTATCCCCCCCCCCTGCCAAAAAACATGCACCCGGAACATAGCAAAGACAGAAGGCATAAACGAGCCGAAGCATTAAAAATTAGATTCGGTAATATCTCGGAACATGAGGTGTCCCCCTGTACTGCTTCGTTTGTGGTTTGCCCGTGAGCACCTAGTGCTAATCTTCCCACAGCTCTCTGATTTGCTTCTAGTCTCGACTGAACCTCTGCCCTTAAACACAGGACCGCATTCCCGAAAATAAGCCCCGGCACCATTTCTCCCTTCCAAATACCTCTCAGTACCTCATATCTGTTGTACCCCCACAATGCCCTATGCTTCATTATCCCGGCATCTCTTCGCCGTTTTGGTATGAGAGACTGTTCGTGCTTTTCCATGTACATCTGCCCTTTGTTTATCTATACCCCAATATATTGCTATTGGGCCACTCGGGGTATTTCATGGCCTTGTAAGCTCCTGATAAGTTGTATCATTGAAAAACATCCCACCGGACTTAGCTGCACTAAAACTGAAACCTAAACTGTCTCCTTCGTCTCCACAGTAATTAACCAGAGTTTGCAAATCTTCCTGGCTATCTGCTAACAGTACAATATCGTCCCTATACATTACACCCGGTAGTCATTGCTCAACAACCTTTCCGCCTAATCTGTACGACAGATTATACCCTAGATTGCTTCGTTGTAACCTTCTTTCCATACTTATATAAAGCATGAACAGCAGCGGTGATAGAGGACAACCTTGCCTCAATCCTTTGTGTACCTGGACAGTTGTCGTACTCTTAATTCCTTCCCATGTTATTTCAACATTACTTTCTCTATATATTTCTTGTAGGAAATCAATTACCTCATGACTGATACCTTCGTCTTTTAATATGTTCCACAGGAGTTCCCTGTTCACGTTTGCGAATCAATGTGAATGCCACCTCGCGACGTTTGTTCACAACTAAGGGCAAGCCCGTTGCGGTGGCAGCTCGAGCCATTCCGCAGGCATCTAGTAAAGGAGTCAACGCTCCAACACATTCCTATGCATCAGCTTAACAGCTATTACGATAATGTGGGCGTTGGACAGCAGCAATTATACTTAGATATTTATTTTGGGCTACGCCTTCTATGCCTAAGCTTGATCTATGCATAAAACTGCTGTCTGCATGAGCAACGCCTTGGTAGAGTTTTTTTTTTCTTGGCGTACACTTGATGCAGGCTCGTGTAGGGGAGTGTAGTGTCGGGCGGAAGCTATGACGTCGCGTGCTGTACTTGGCTCGCTGGGCTGTAGCCAATCAGAGCAGACAGAGCATCGTCTTCTGCACCAGCAGACGAAAAGCGCCTGACTTCGCACTTACTTGCCTGAAACTAAAGGCCAATGTGCGAGTTTCCTTTCATCAACAAATCTATAGAAATTGCAACGAAATACATCGCGAATGCACAGTGCATGAAGACAAGTTGTCAATGCGTATAACAAAGTGCGTTGTCTGAAACAGTCTGCACCATCCGCAAGAAACATAATTTTATCTACTTGGAAAATTAGCTCACCTTCCTCGGTGTTACATGGGCACACTAGCACTTCGCTACCGTCCCTGCAGCGAATATTCACTGTCGTGACTGTCGTCGCTATATCAGCGGCGATAGTCCCAAACAAAATGGCGTCACGCGTTTGCAACGTCAACCTGCTTGTTTGTTATCTGCGGCCTATCAGCGCTGCCAGAAACACACAAAATGTCATATGTCAATGTCAAATGTCAATGACGCCACGCATTTGCAACGCCAGCCTGCTTGTTTGTAGCATAGAGTTTCTATTGTTTGTGGTCTGCTGCCTAGAGCGTACTTGAATAGGGTTAAGTGGGACGAGCGCCTGGGCGTCGCATGCTTTGCAGTGCGCGATGACCAATAATACTGTGTCGGTGCTGCGATCTTTGAAAACTGCTTGCGATACTTCTCGGAAGGGTCTTTCGTACTACTTCATGCGTTGGTATATGCGTTCAGACCACTTAAACAGTGTTTATAATTGCATATGACATGTATTTATGCCTTAGGAATAGATGCCTCTCTTTCTGTTCTTTATTTCATTCTATTTTTTTTTAAATGCCACTCGGTTATCGCGCGTGCCTTGCGGCCACAGTGTCGGCTTTCGTTCTACTATGTTATTGTACGGTTCCCATCGGAGAACAAATATTGTTCTTGATCTTCAAGCAGCATGTATCTTTCGTGTGTATTTCCGCGCATATAGTTTTCCATCAGTAGGTCTTACGAAACGCAGACGGAAAAACGTATGTAAATTTCCTGCTTGCCGCTTCAAACAAATAAAACATATCTGCCTCATCCGGTGCCCTGTACTCAGATTTACGGAAAGTATTCTTGTAGAAAAAGAAAAAGAAAAGCTGCCAGTACAACATTCCATTCATATTTCCGTCTTCCTCGCGTAACAGAATACGGAGTACTTGGTACGGGTTATTTTATTGCGGCCTGACCTCGGCCGCTGAAAACAGTTTCAGATATATATATATATATATATATATATATATATATATATATATATATATATATATATATATATATATATATATATATATATATATATATATATATATAGGGGTTTTCTTCAAAGTTCAGCACGCAGGACCCGACGTAGCATACGCAGGAAAGAGACGACGAACTTTTTGGAAGACTTCTTTTACTTAACGTTTTCGGCTGGTGGACCAGCCTTCGTCAGAGCACAGGGAATTGTTCAGAGTACAGTACACTGTACTCTGACGAAGGCTGGTCCACCAGCCGAAAACGTTAAGTAAAAGAAGTCTTCCAAAAAGTTCGTCGTCTCTTTCCTGCGTATATATATATATATATATATATATATATATATATATATATATATGTGTGTGTGTGTGTGTGTGTGTGTGTGTGTGTGTGTGTGTGTGTGTGTGTGTGTGTGTGTGTGTGTGTGTGTACGTGTGTGTATACCTGAAACTATATATATATATCGCCATTACATACGGTAATCTTTGGCGCGTAAGCCGTGTAACATTTTTGTCCTGTCTATGCTTAACAAAAACAATAAATAAAGAGGCGTGGCAGCTTAATTAGTGGCTACATAGTGGATATGGCGTGGCGCTGCTAACCTTGAGCTCACGGGTTCAAACCGGGTCGCGGAATTTCATGAGAACAAAATGGAATAATACCCGTTTACTTCCGTTTAGGTTCACGTTAAGGAACCCCAGATCATGAGAACTGAACAGGGCGCTTCATAATCATATCGTAAGACGTAAAACGCCAGATTTTTTTTTATTATTATTAAAAGATGCACAAAAAAGGAGGTAGCTGCGTTCTTCAGCTTTTTTCATGGGGTGTAAACGAACGAAATTATTCCCCAGTCTGATCTACGAGAAAAACATGTTACGCTTATCTTCAGTTTCATACCTAAATGTAATGCCGCTCCCAACTGTACTTCCGCTCAACTAAGCAGCTTCTGCATTATAAACGGCTCCTTTCAGTTATCCGGTGCACTATCATAAGGCCAATAATGAAGCAATTAAATGAAGGGCATGCTTCACATACACACAGAGATATTTGTAGGTCTGCTGAGTTCGTTGAAGGTAAGTACGAGATTAGGCACCCAGTTTTAATGGGTTGCATACATGATGATACCGTCAAAATATTTTTTTTTCCCTTGCCTGAATCAAGTTAGCAGATTTACAGGCTGCCCCAAAACTGGACGTTTATGTAGAACGACAGCTGCGAAATTGTTCAGCAGAACTGATTAGCACCCGTGCGTTAATTCTCTTTGGAATTGATCCGCCTCTGCGCAACAGCCGCCAATCTCGATCCAGCAGAACAATCATTAGGAATAAGAGTCCTCACTTTCATCGGCCCCTCGCCTTCGAGACTTCAATAGTGCTTTTATGCATTACATTCGAACGGAAACGGCTATTCGATCAGTTTTAATTGTGAATTCTGTAGTCGAATACGATCTGCTGAAGAGCACATACCATTTGATGAGACTATATGTTTTTACTTCATTTCGCGCGTGCCGGCACGTTGAAGGAGATCGTCAGACATGCCACAGATATTACATTGGTAAAGACTCCCCGGTATCCTCGATTCAGTCTGAGTACATATGCAATACATTTTCCCTAACACTGTTGTTCATATTAACGCCCAACAATTACCTCGATTCCTTTTCTCGGAAAGTCAATTGGTTCACCCGGGGCTGGTGCAGCTTTTAAAAGAAACACGCTTATTTCGGGCGGGAGCTTTAATTTTTTCAATCACTGCATTTGGAATATTTGATAATTTTTCTCTTTCATGAATGTCTTTGATATATACGCCTGTGAACCCTTAGATTTGCCAACAGAAGTGCATTGGTCATCTGCATCTCTTCGCGCCACGCAGTCAATAAACCTGGTTTATTACACCATCATATTGTTTTCTTTAATCATTGTCCCTAATCGATATTCCACCAACAAGAAGAGCGCGTAGAATGACACGATATTAATACAATTTTCTTTCGTAGCTTCATGTTGCAGATAGCCCGGCGGCTTCTGTGGCAAAAATTACGTGTTACTTTTAGAAAACAGTGTTAAAAAATGCAATTCACCTGGCTAAATCTACATTTGGTACCGGCCGACAGGAGTCGCGGGCGCACCAAAGCAAGTAAAATCATAAAAAAGTTCTCTGCATAAATTTTCTGCGAGAAAAACTAGGCGTCCGCCAGGGTCCGCGCAACGAACACGCCCTCGCTAGCAGACGACTCACTTGACAACGACAACACATTTGAAGACATCACGCTGTATAACCCATGCCTGAAATATGTATACGTAGCAAAAAGATGTCATAAATTTGTAGTTGAAATAAAGCACCAGCATAAGAGCGTACGCGTTCAATCGACCTCAGTGTCTGCAGCGAGATTACGTTGAATATGCCGCGAAGCGTGTCTCCACCCATATCCAGTTCGCTCGCAGCGCCCTCGCAAAATGTTTTCCACACGCGGCGCAGCGGGAGAGGGCCTTTCGTGCTACTCAACCAACGCTTAGTACATTCTTCTGCTGCCTACACTCATCGAAACTCAGAGTGTGTTCGATTCACCTGCACCACTGTACCAGTTCACGGCAGTCATGAAGAGTTCAGAAATTGTGCAGCTCGATTCCTGAGGTGCGGGCCCAGCGAGACACTCGAAACGAATGAAAAGGTGCAGACACGGTGCAGGCGTTAGGTTATGTCAAACTAACGTGCACGGAGTGTGTGAGTTTAGGAGGTCCTGCCTGCAGGTATTATCGGCTTCTGGGCCTAAATACACACCACACTTGCCTAAGGCACCTTGAAAACGCGGGGTTTTCAAGGTGCTCGCACCCCTGTCCTGCGTCGTCTGCTGCGCCGCAGCTTCGGACTGTACGCCTGTACCAAGTCAGCACCAACAGTTGAGTGGGTGCAGCAATAGCATGAGCAAGATCATGAACCAGCCTTGCACCTTTCCTGCACTTTTGAAACGAACTTCATGGTTCAGTGGACGTCACTGCTGCACTGCTAAAACCAATGGCAGGGTGCAGCACCTCATGAACTGGTTCAGACGCACAGTTTCTTGTGAGGAACTCTATGGGTTCAGGTGGCGCAGGCGAATCGAACGTACCCCCAGTGTAGCAAGTGTAGTGTTCGTAATACAGTGCATCTATAAAAAAATGGCTTTGTGTAGGTGAACGCAACTGCATTTTTCTACACTGAGTAAAAAAATGGCAGCTGCTTACTCCAGCTACACTTGTGTAGCCAGTATGGGTAAAAAAAATTAGTCGTGCTAGCGTAGTTCACGTCGTCACATATTGCTTCATTATCACCATCACCGTGATACCGGCGGGATATTACAAGATGGCGGCGATTGCCCACGATAGCGTGAGCGCTGCAAAGTTCGGCGATTACAGATTTTACGTGCCTCCGCTTCCTACTCAGCTGAATTCACGTAGGACTGCTTACCTTCATTGTGACCCAGCCGGTCGACCGTACAAAATTGAACACTTTCTGGAAGAGTTCAAGCGCCTCTCGCTGTTGGAAGCGCTCAAAGGATGTGGGCCGTTCCAGAGAAACCACTTTTGGGAGGTATATTTTAAAGCGCCGGAGGACCTGCAACCGCTCCTCGAGGCTCGGGAACTTCGAGTGAAAGAAAGGCGGTGCTTGGTCATCGACCCGCAGGGTAAATACGTCCACGTCGTTCTCCACTGGGTGCCACTGGGCGTGAGAGACAGGTCCGTCCGTAAGGTACTCAAGCGATTCGGCGAAGTCAGTCCTGTCACGCGGTTGCCGCCGGATTTCGCCGAGCGGCCACCGGAGGTTAAATGGGAAACATTGTTCGCGAGCATGACGCTCAAGGAAGGCCTATCAGTAGACAACGTTCCGCACAAGGTCAGCTTCAAAAAGCGCACGTCCTCTCTGGTGGTCATAGTAGGCCGCGCGCCGATGTGCCTGCGATGCGCGCAGAAGGGGCACTTGCGTCGAAACTGCCAAGCGCCGCAGTGCGCCGTGTGCGCGCGTGTCGGCCACGTCGACGCCGACTGTCCCAGGAAAACCGGCCCGGCAGTGAATGAGCCGGCCGCTGAAGTCTCGGATGTGCAGCCAGAAGACGCGTCCCGCAACGAGGCGCAAGCTGGAGTCGACCACGCCGGTGCCGAGTGTCGCGGCAAGTCTGCTCCGACAGCGAGCGAGTCAGCCGCCGATGACCCGGAGCCGCCGTCTGCAGGCGTAGACGTGTCCTGCGAAGAAGCGACACCCGGAACTTCCAGAAGAGAGGAACTGCTGCTAGACGATCGCGCTGGCGGCTACAACGTCGCCGCCGAGTGTCCCAGTAAGTCAACGCCGGCAGCGAGTGAACCGGCCGCCGAAGACCCGGAGTCGCAGTCAGAAGACATGGACGTGTCCGGCGACGAAGAAGCGCCCGGAACATCCAGTAAAGAGAATACGACTAAGGCAAAGTCGTATTTGCGAAAGTACAAGCCCAAAAAGAAGAAGAAGAAGAAACAGAAGAAGCGGTAAGTGTGGATGCTCTGGCAGTATGACCTCAGCCATCTCAAACAGAGGTCCTTGTTTCCTGCTGACCTTCCAGTTTGCTCGTGTGTGTGTTTGCGTGCGAATTTGCTCGTGGAAGTTTGTGAACGGGCTTCTACGACAAGGCTTCAAGCATGCGTGCGGCAGAGTTGTATTGCGCACTGAGAAGTACGAGTGTGTTCCGAGGTTAAACGACCAAAGACTGTGCGTAAGCAGATGGAAAATAAGATGCCTAGAGTGCTCGTGCTGCCACTGTGTCCCTGAGGCACCTGCAAAATGGGATCCTAGCTTCTGAATATCTGCCTACCGCCATGCAGTTAGGATGTATGTGATTCATACTTTGCCAGTTGATCTGTCAGTGGCTGCATTTCTTGACTGTGATCTATGATGATGGGCTCCCAGTACGCATTTTTTCCCCCAGTTTCTTTATTCACTAAGCAAGGTTTATTGTTGATTGTTTGCCCTGTCCTGCTTTTTGGTGCTAAGTTTACACAATTTCATCCTTTTGTTTTTCGGGTTTGGGTATCCCAACGGATTTTGCTCCCTCACTTGTCATTTTGTTACACATGTCAGTAACATTGTTACAGAGCGGCTTACTGAATGTTAGTGTGTGTTCAAAGCACTGTTTGCAGTCCTGAAGATAATTTGTTAGCAGCAGTCTTGTGTATGTTGTGTGTGCAAGAAAGAGTTGGTCAGAGTGAACATGGAGCACGCACAAATTTTATTGCAACATGTTTTTCATAGAAGTACTCACAGTTCAGAACTGCTTTGAATTTCTTTCTGTGATGTTCGCGAGAAGAAAAATTTTTTATGAACCTAATACTAGCAACAATGTAGAGGATTGTTGCAGTGGACATGAACAGATAAATTTATGGCACTTTGCAATTGAACACCGCCATAGTATGCAGAAGAAAAAAAGCATTACACGATGGCTTTATATTGCATACTTGCGTGCATCTCTGGTGCCGTTGAGAAGGTGCGTCATACTGGCTAGCTCGAACATTAACTTTTTACTACTTGGGCTTTTCGGGAAGGTTTTGTTTTTGTTATTTGTCTTCTGTGAAGGTGCAAAATTTCTCTTCTAGAACACTGCAGCTTCGTTTTCCTTGCTGTGCACGATAAGCACTTGTCTAACACTGCATATAAGTTTGTCCTTCAAAAGTAAATTCTTGGGAAGAGTGGCTTTTTTTTTTTCAAAATTTTCTATAAACTAGTTTGTTTTGCTTGCAAGTCTGCTCTAAAAGCTTCTTCCATGCCAAGTTCTACACTTTCGAAGCATGTCTACAAACTTGAGTGAAAGTTAATGGAGTTGAAACTATTAAAGTGTACTTGTCACGCATTGTCTTGTGCAAAGCATTGTGGTTTACATTTGTCACTAGCATGAAACAAAAACCTGTCCATCAAGGACTTTTGTGTTACAAAGGTAAATTGGGCATGTACTGCCACATGAAAACATGAAATTAAGTGTTTGTTATTTGCTACACAAGTCAATTCCTAAGAAAAACGTTCGTAGCTATGCCTGAAGAGCAAAGCATTGACAACACTAGAGATTTTTAGCACGGTGTGCACAGCCTGCTCTGCTCAGACTGGTGTAGCATAACAATTTGCACACAGCCACTAAGCAGGACAGCTAGTGCGTGTGCAAGTAGCAGACTGTAGAATGTTGCCAACACTCCACTATAAAGCTGACTGAGCTTACCATGAGGGTGTGTCCATTTAGCTTCTTTGTCGTTTTGCAGCTAAGCTGACTGCATGACTCACATCTCGGGAAAGTGCACTTCTTAAAAAGTGAAGTCAACATAGTTCTCCTCACCAATCTGAGCGCACGAAATATGAGCAGAGTGTAAGCAATGCTTAGAGAAAACTGTCCAATACCAAGGTTTTCTTTATTTATTATACCTCAAAGGCCCCAGAGATGGGGTATTACATGAGGGATGGGCTTAATTTAACAAAACAGTGATTCGAGAGCAGCCTTGAAGTGATATGCGTCAAAGTGGTGCGTGAGTGGGAGTGATGTGTAGCTTTGTACTCAAGCTCACTTCTTGACTGGCAGTTTAAAGGGCCCCTCACCAGGTCTGGCCACTTCAAACTAATAAGCGCAGTGCATACAATGTGCACTAACGATCGTGCCTGCACAGTATTACACCGCTATGCACCGCGAAAGGGGTTAAGTTTTAGGCCAAATGCCATTTGCCCTTCTCCTCACAGCCGCCGCGTTCCCAGCTGGAGAGTCGACGTATATCGCGCAAATGAGCCTACATACATGGTAGTGCTGTGACATCACTCATAGTGGCAGGTGACTTCGAGAAATATTCAAGGCAATGTCAGTTATTTTTTTTTAATCTGTTCCTTCAAGAGAGGAATTAAAGTTTAGAGAACTAACAACCTACCAACGTAATGTCTGCATGTCTTTGTTTTACTTTGCACTGCTGCGAGAGAGATGTACTTCCGTTTTGTCTGCTTGTTCCCATGTTGTGCAGTTGCACGCACAAAGAACGTAACTGTCATTTTCAATCATGTTCCAGTGAGCCATCATGCTCTGTGGTACACTTGCTGTGTCTGCTTCATAGTTCATGTAGCACCGACTTACACCGCTAGTCAGGTGTTCTCGTGCACTGCGCAAAACAAGACAAATGCAATAGCTTGAGAGTAAATGCAAGAGAAAGAAAAAAAGAAAGCTGGGGCCCGTGGCATAAGAGTCATACAATCCTCCAACTCCAGTATTGGAGAATGCAGGGAAGGAATTTCACTTGCGGAGGCAAAGACAAGTCGAGAGAGTGTCTATGTTGGCAGTGACGCTCGCCTCCTGAAATCATGGGTTCACAGCCCTGAAATATTTGTATCTCGGGTATTAATGATCCAGTTTGATGAATTATTGCAGTAGAACACGACATAAAGGGCACATAACAACTTCCATAGTATTACAAAAATTTGTATGCACCTGGTCAGGGGCCCTTTAAACAATATGGGGAAGGGGGGCAACATGTTGGTATGAGGTAACTCCTGCTGTACAGCAGAAACAGATACCAGGCGTTTCTCAATGCTGGTGTAATGAGCACCACAAGCGGCATTGCAGGCATCATGCTTCAATTGGTGTACAGTGCAGGCCACAGTAAAAGGGAACATGCAAGCAAGTGGTGGCTGCACTCCGTAAAGCGCTGCTGACACGAAGTGGCAGAAATGTGCAGTGCATGCAGTGTAAAGCACAGTAAGGTGTGCCGGCCTCACATTGTCTACCGTGGAGCTCTGCTGCCACTTAGCATGCCCTTTTCTTTCTGCTACATGATGAGAGCACTTGCATGAAACCCTTGCAGGAAACATTTGTTGTAAGCCTTTTTTTGCTACTGCGGTACAAGTATTCACATTTATGCCTCATCGTTGCTTTTAACGCCTGCTGGGAGAACTCACCGGGTCAAAAAAATTTATAAGATGTCACAAAGAGCAAGCATTACCCCAATCACAGGTCGCTTTCTGCTCTTTTATTTCAAGAAATGTTACCCCACCACCAGCTTGTCCGGTGTCTAAGAGCACGTAATGCCACCGTTACATTCAATGACTCCACTCATATGTGTGGGCAGCAATTGGTGCAATACCTCCTTCAACATTGGGTCTTGCTCCAGGCACTACTATTCGGATGCAACTGCAGCGCATAGATTGTCCGCAGACGCACCATGCAGGCCCTGGCGTGACAAGCACACTTTCATCCTCCCTTACACGTTCTCGATAACATTCAAATCGGGGTATTGGGATGGCCAGAACAGTGGAGTAATGCCGTGTTGGTGCAGTAGTGCTTCCACCCCCTTCGCAGTGTGCACAGGCGAGTGCTCCTGCTGGAATAGCGGTCATTACACAGGAATGGGGCGCATGCAAGATGTTGGAATTCCGCATCTTTAAGGATGTAATATTTTTAGGCTGTGAATTTTCCTTCTAATCCACACAAGTGGACTGAGGCCTTCTTTGGGAACAGAGCAACATATGCTCACAATGGTCTAGCCACTGACCATACTCTGGCTAGTACCTAAGGCTCAAATGATACTCACCGAAAAAGTAACAGAAGCGCATTTTAAATGGCCTAGCGGACAATCTACAACGAAACAGCTGCAGGGGCAGTGGTCTCGTGAAACTTACTGGCTGTTGTCAGGCGCCCAAACACAAGCTTCTTGGTCCCAGTGTGTGAATGTGCTTTCGTAGGTAAATATAACTTTCTCCCAATCCTGTGATGTGCAGGACTTGTGCTGCCTGGCAAAAACTGACCACTTGGCTTTGTTCACTGCTTGAGGCCTGCCTCGTAAAGATGTCACTTGACAGCCATTTTCAACATCTGAAAATCCAACAATTCACAGATTTACAAAACAGATGCTCTTGGTTTCTCAGCTGTGACGGCAACAACACTAAGATCTTCGTCGTAGCTCACGGACCGAGACCACGGCTTCCGGTGTGCCTCCTTTATTTGGCCATCTTTCCTGTGGGCTTGCATTATTTGGTTCAGTGTTCAGAGGCCTGCTTGTCAGCTTTGAAATCGCACGCTGCAAGTATGCCTTCATACAAAGCCACACGATCTGCCATATTTCACCTTCTGAAAACTTACCCATGTTGGAGTGACATCCGCCAGGCAAGTAGCTCCTTATAATGGCCCTGCGATTTCTGAAATGAAGCGTCATTCTTTGTGCAATTCATTCCATGGGTCATTCCTTCTGTAACAGGCAGAGCCTTTTGTGCTTGCAATGCACGTACGTAGTGGTGCACATTCTCACCGACCCCTGTGGCGATGCTGCGCAAACTATGCCGGCCACACGCTTGCCTGTTTCCTTTAACAGTGGACAGTACTGTACACTGCACGACTGTTGAACTTTGGGAAACTGTTTGCATTTATTAGCACTCAATGAGTGCACAGTTGAATGTCGTTATAATGAAATTGCAAGTTAAATATTCGTTACAAGCATATTTTCGTTGTATGCCGATATCAACGAGAGGCATTTTAGATTTTCTTCGTTATTTCCATGTTCGTTGCATTTAAATTTGTCTGTCAGATGTTATCCTACCATTTGGTGTGTGCTCTGCACAGGCCAGTGTTTGCACACAGCTACCCAGCAGCAGTGTGGCATGCAATGCTCAGGCCAGAAGTGGAAGGCAGAAGAGCCGTTTGAGCTCGGCAGATTATGCAGTCATTTAGTAAACAATTACCGAAGGGTATTGTCAACTGCCCTTGCTACATGGTACACAAAAGGAGTCTTTGGTATCGGAGATGCCCCAGCAAACATGTTCTCTGTTTCATGAGCTTGTGTTATATATTTTCTTGCACCACAGTGTCATTGAACTGCCCCTGGGTGTTGACATGACTGAGCTACTCTCCATGTACTGCTGGCATGCCAGCAAGTCCAACTTGTTCTCCTCTCTTGCAGTGGGCTCTGGATGCTACTTTGCTATATTGCAAAAACAGAATGGCCACACTTTTTAGGGTCCCAGTGATATCTTTAAATCGGCATGAACATATAGAAATACTACCCTGCCTCTCTGGCAAGTTTGGTGGTTCCATGTCTGTCTTGTCGCTTTCCTGCAGTGATTGTTTACGGACATTTGAAGTTTTCATAGGTGCTCCAAATATCGCTTTTCTTTATCTTTAACCACTCTAGTTGCTTCTGTAATTTATTCAAAGTTTCATGACTCAAGTGAGTAGGTACACATGCTTTTCTCAAACCAGCTATTTTCACCTGATAGGGTATTTCATAATCTTATAAGCGTTTCTTGAAACTTCTAGAATCTCTTGGTCATGCTAGAGACATGGATATGCATGACTTGGAGGCAGTGTGTGACCTGCTGTATTTTGCATGGGCCCAGTCTGTGTGTGATTGTTTGTCTATGGACACTGACAGTGGTATGCCACCTGAGCTCGTCGGATGCACACTCTAGAAAAGGCTTCCAGCAGAAAACACTGACACGGACAGGAGGGAACAAACACAATGCGCTGCTGGAGTAGCCACTGAACTTTTATTATTTGTTTGACACCAATATTGTGCTTTCATGGTGGTGAAAAATGAGACATTTCCAAAGTGCAGGTCACAAAGTTAGCTCTTTGTTAGGTGTCAGGACAAAGATAAACAGTGTGTCTGTGTGTGTGTGTTTCAATGCAGCCTTTAAGTTAATGAGAACACTGAACTGAGCAAGTTGGTAATAATTCATGTTGAAAAATTTAGCACATGTACAGACAAAGACTTGGAGAAGAGAACACGAGCACTCGTGTTCTCTTCCCGAAGTCTTTGTACATGCGCTAAATGTTTTGACATGATATAGTATGTAGGTTGCGCATCTTCTTCAGTCCTGTCAGTGTCAATGTTTTCTGCGCGAAACCTTTTCCCAAGTGAGTGCCAGCTGCAAGTGCAGATTAGGCACATTCCAAGGCAACACTGCCCTTGTGGATTTGCTTCCTGGCATGTAATGTTGTGTACTGCTCACTTGTCAACGGTGCACCAAGCTCAAATCTTGTGCCATAGCGGTGGTAGCATAATGTACTAGCTTAGTTCTAACGTGATCCTCACATATGGCAGAATGTTGCAGACAATTAGGTGCCTTAACAAGATTGGGAAATTTGCAGGCGTAGGACAGAGTCTGCTGGCATGAACCAAGAGCACTTGGAGATGGCTGGGAGAGGCCTTCGTCCTGCACTGGATGTAAAATAGGCTCTTGATGGCCTTAGCCCTTTGCTCATTCTCAGTAGAACCTACTATTTATAAAACTATGGAGTTTAATGTGTCAATTGGAGCAGAATACAAAAATGCTCGTGTGCCGTGCATCAAATGTGTGTTAAAGAACCCCAGAAGGTCATAATGCAATTTTGGAGCCCCTCGCTATGGCATGCCTCATAATTAGATCATGGTTTTGGCACATAAGACTCGGGAGTCTAACAGAGTTTAACATTCAAGTGAAACACGCAGGCTACGAGGTGTGCTGCACTGGGGGGTTCTGGATTAATTTTGGCCACTTGCGGTTCTTAAATGTACATTTAAATCCAAGTACGTCCGCCTGAGGATTTTTGTGTTCTGTCCCGCATCAGAATGCAGCTGCTCTGACTAGGAATCAAACCCACAACCTCGTGCTCTGCCTCAAAACACCATAGGCCGTGTTGGGTACTGTTGCTTGCAAATGCACCCGCTGTGAACGAAACAATGGTTTGCGTGCAATGTAACCACCTGTAGCACATATTGGGAACCATGACATGAGAAGCGCCTTTTTTTGTTGGCATGTCTCTTGAAAAGGAGCAAGGGGAGAGAAGACACTGTGCTGAAGGGACATCAACAAAATGTGGTGCACTACAGATGATGCTTTCAATGCTGAGTGAGGAATGGGCTGTGGCTGTAATAGAATGAGGCTGTTATTGAGGCCAAAAGAAGTTGATTCTATGCTTTTATGCGCTAAAACAGCGATTTGATTTTGAGGTGTGCTATAGTGGGGGAATCCAAATTAACTTCGACCTCCTCAGGTTCTTCTACGTGCACCTAAATCTAAGACACAAGCATTTCTGCATTTTGCTTTTATCAGAATGCAGCCACAGCAGGCGGGCTCGATCCCTCAAGCTTGGTCTCGGCAATGCAATGCCAGAGTCGCCGGGGGTGTTATGGAGGCCTGTTGCTTATACAGCGTTCAGGAGAAAAGTCTTATTTGGTATCGCTAAGTAAAACAAATGACTTTGAATGGGACATGCACCGCAATGCATGACAAAGCTCTTGGAATGTGCATCATGCGTTTTTCCTTTCTGTGCGGTCCTTCTCTCCTGATCTTTCATTTTTCTTTTGCAATGGAAAACTGTGTTTCTCCTGAACAATATGTATTGCAGTAAAATATGTGCACTAAAGACCGGCAACCAGAGCCGTGATATTACAATGTGCGGTGATGTATGTTGCAAACGCATCAATATGATCAACAGTGGGGGAGTGAACAAGGCAAGTTTCAATCCAGAGCCAAGGTTTCACCAATGGGGCTTTTCTTCATTGAAACCCTGCCAAAGACAAGCGATTGTCGAAACGTCGGCTCCAGGCTGAGGCTTTCACCCATCTGTGTGCATCACTTCAAGTCTGTATGTTTTCTTGTGAACTCTGTCTTGCATGAACACATTGGTAGAATGAGTGCCAAGCCGTTTTCTCTCTGTCATAGAGGTGATTCAGGGGACACCGAGTGCTTGTGAGAAATCTTCCGAGCAGTATCCATTGCTTTAAGAATGCACAGTTTGGCTAGTTGGTGTGATGTGATGCTATTTCCCAGCACAGAAATGAGACAAGAAATAGACAAGACTGTCTTGTGTTGAGCGAGTGATAGTGTTAAGCCACTACTGGTTCCTTCAACTGTCTATGTGCGTACAATCTTTGCCAAAAGCATATTGGCTACATTGCCTGCAACCGTGAGGCTGTCAACACACCATTTAAGACAGTTCCTGTGGTGTGTGGCTCCAGTGACCGGTGGAATGCAATCGTTCTTGTGCTTACTAGCCATAGGCCTGGAGTGTCAGGAGTGCCACGGGAACTACACCACGCAGCTGAAAGACATAATGGTGGATGCACGGAGTGGCTCGTATACTTTTGACAAAGGCCATACTTGCGAGCTTATGTATTTATTTATTTATTTAAATATACCTTACAGGCCCCTAGAGGCATTGTGTAAAGGGGGAGAGTACAATCAAAGGTTACACAATAATTAGAATACATATGTGAATACATATACAAAAAATACAGTGTAAAAAATGCGCTAACATGTAGTAATGTAGTGTTAAAAGTTCTGCAAAAGACAAACCGAATGCTTCTGAACATGAGAGGTGAGTGAACAAGAAATTTTCACAAAGGAAAATATAACCGATAGAATCCCTGAGCGAGCGAGACAATATTTGACTATAATAAAACAGTATTTAAGGGGTAGTAGCACTAATAACGGGAAACTCAAGAAAAAATAACACGTTAGGTTATGTAGAGTTTGAAAAATGCGTTGCTAGAATATGCCGGAATTTTTCCTGGTCACTCTCGTAAGCAATGGCATTAGGAAGATTGTTCCAAAGGCGAATGGCTCTTGGGAGAGCGGAGTAGTTAAATGAATTAGTCTTTCCGTAGATATGCATGAAATTGAACTGATTGTACAACCGGTGTGACCTGTAATGAGGAGGTTCAAGATGCAGGACTGATGGTGCTGTATTGTGGACATATTTATGAAATGATAGCAGGGCTATATCACGACAATCATGCAAGGGCTGTAGTGAGAGGTCGAGTTTAATTTGTGTTATGCTTTTATTATAGTCATAACAACGTGAAATAAAGTGCGTAGCCCTATTCTGGATAGACTGAGTTTTTTGATCGGGTATTTCTGATGGGGAGACCAGGCAGATGCCGCATATTCAAGCTGAGGTCGAACAAATGTTAGATAAGCTAGTTTACGAATGTCTTTAGTAGAATTATACAACTTGTGTCTTACGTACCCTAATGATCATGAAGCATTGGTGCATATGTATGCAATGTGTGTTGACCACAAAAGAGTCAAAGTTAGGTGAACACCAAGATATTTATGTTGAGTACCATTCAAAATAGTGATGTTATTTATGTGATAAGGAAATGTTCATTTAGTATGCTTGTGGCTAAGAGAGATAGTTTTACGTTTAGAAACGTTAAGCTTAATTAGCCAAGTCTTACACAAAAGAGAAATAAGTTCAAGATCTTTTTGGAGGATTGCATGATCATCGGCACATTTGATGGAACGGTAAATAATGCAGTCGTCTGCAAAAATGCACACGTGTGAGGAAATGTTATTGGGTAAGTCATTAATGTATATTATAAATAGTAATGGCCCCAGAATGCTGCCTTGTGGTACACCTGAAGTAACGTGCGAAAGAGGAGAGAAAAAATTAACTGCTGTGAATTGACGACGATTAGGAAGGAAATTGCAAATCCATGTTAATATAAGAGAATCTAATTGAAGAGCAGATAATTTCAATATGAAACGGCAATGTGCAACAAGGTCAAATGCTTTTGGGAAGTCTAGAAAAGCAGAATCAGTTTGGAGATCCTTTTCCGTGTTAGCATGCAAATCATTTGTTAATTCTAGTAATTGCGTTTCACAAGAGAAGTTCCTCTGAAATCCATGTTGGTTAGACAAGAAAAATTTGTTGGCTTCCAGGTGACTGTAAACATTTGATGCAATTACGTGTTGTAGCATTTTACATATATGTTAATGATATTGGACGGTAGTTTTCCGGTGCGTGTTTATTACCGGACTTAAATATGGGTATGACCTTTGCTATCTTCCAATCTGAAGGCAGCTGTCCAGTTTCTAAAGATTGCCTGAAGATGAGACAGAATTTTACTAGATGCTGTGACGGTGTTTTTCAGAATTTTAGAATTAATGTCGGCAACACCACAGGATGTGGTTAGCTTGAGGTTATTTATCAGGCATGCGATACCTTCAGCTGTTATTTCAATTGGTGACATGTATTGATAGTTCAGCTCTGATGCATCTGGCAGATCAGCCTGATCTTCTTTGGTGAATATAGAAGAAAAATAAGTATTTAAAGTAGAAGCACACTGATTATCTCGAGTGGGAGTGTCGTTGTGTAAAGAAATGTTAGTGGGGCCTGATCTGGGCTTATAGTGTGCCAGAACTTTCTGGGATTAGATTTTAAAAGCGATGGTAGGTCATGAGTGAAGTATTTATCTTTAGCTGAAGACAGGGCAGAACAGTAAGTTTTCAAGCTTTCCTTTTACGTGTCCCAAGCTGCTTGCGTGCACAAGTGCTTAGCACTTTCATAATGGGGCGTCTTCCTGTTTCTCAGTCAGCGTAGGGATCTGGTGAACCATGGATTAGATTTATCATTGGTTATCTTAATGAGAGGGACGTACTGGTTAACCAAGGCCCATATCATATTCCTGAAGAGTATCGAATTCTCTTCCACCGATTGACTATGGAATGAAGGTAACAGCACGTGGGAAAAGAATATATTTAATTCTCAATTCATAACGTTGTAATTGGCTTTGTTATAATCACATATCTTTATTCGTAGCGAAACCTGTAAAAGATGAGGGTACATTGAGAGTTACTTGAAGTAAGGAATGATCGCTAAAACCATTAATCGACACAATGTGATGAACTGTCTCAGGTGCTGTTGTGAGGATTAAATCTAAGATATTTCCCCGTGTAGGCTGCGTAACAACCTGAAGCAAGTTAAAATATAAGGTTAAATTGATTAATTCTGTCGAATTATTACAGGATGAAGATAAGTTAACCCATAAGTTAAGTTAACCATAAGATCAGAGGAAAATTGAAGTCGCCTAGCAGATAGATGGCATCATGTGCCCCAAACACAATCACTGGCTGAAAAAAAAAATCACCACCAGAAAGGGACATTTATTTTGTACTCAACCGGGCTTCAGTTTTAGGTGCACAGCACATGAGCCATTCGTGTGGTCAAAGTTTCTCAAACTCGGCAGTGTGAATATGTTGTTGCACTAGTGTATATGGTTCACATGTCTCAATTTTTCTTAAGTTTAGCCCTACCGGCACTAGGCTCAATCATATTGCATATTGAACGTACTCTTGTTTTCATGACTAGGGAACGCTGTAGGCAGGTATACTGATTCATAAGTGATATATGTTTTCTTTCAGCACTGTAAATGTAGTAGTTGAAAGGTTTTGCATATGATAAGTTGTGTGGTTGTTTGGTTTACAACAAAACAAATGTACTTGGCAACTCTGTGTTCAGTCTTGAAAGGTTACATGTTTCTGTCTTCTTTTTTCAACCTGCCGTGATTGCTTTGTAGCTATGGTGTTGGGCTGCTAAGCACGAGGTCCCAGAACTGTATCCCAGCCACAGGGGCAGCATTTCGGTGGGGGTGAAATGCGAAAACACCCGTGTACTTAGATGTAGGTGTACGGTAAAGAACCCAGGCAGTCCAAATTTCCATAATCCTCCACTACGACGTGCCTCATAATCAGATCATGGTTTTGGCACGTAAAAGCCCATAATCTAATTTAATTTTGTCTTCTTTTTCCTAGTTGTGTACCCGCTGAAGTGACTCAGTGGATATATGGTGTTCAGCTAGTGAGCACCAGGTCAGGGGTTCAGTTTCCAGCCACAACCTCTACTCTTGTGTTTTTAGAAGATGCACGTTAAAGCAGCCCAGATGGGCAAAATTATTCCAGAAGCCTGCACTACGGTGCCTCTCTTAACCTACTATGCAGTTTTGAGATGTTAAAATATGGAGTTTTTCATTTTTCATTTTTTTATCTTTCAAACTGTTTTACTTTTGAAGTGCGCAAGAAATAAGAGAATTTTTCTTATTATTTTATTATTGGATAATGATCAACTCAGTAATTCTGCTATGGAGTGTGAATTTATCGAGAGCGCAGCGAATAAATAAGTGTGCCCTCTTTTCATGCAACCAGTTAAAACGGCATGCCATGTCAAGTGCAACTTCAGACGTGAAGCAGGAGAATATTCGCCTCTCCAAAAGTTGATGCTGTGGTCTTCTGGTATCGGGCACCATTGACATGCATACACAATAGCTGTGGTGCTGAAATCTGAGTCTGTTCAGCAATAGATGGGAGAAGAAGGGAGAAAGGGTCTCCTCCATTTCCAAGAGAAGCCTGTAATTGTAAAACCCCTCTTCAAGAGCTTTCGAGGTACTAGAAATGAATTGTAACGGCCAGTACTTTCGCTGGCACGGAAAGGGTCATCTCCTGGGGGTCATTGTTCTGACACTGCACCAGGCTGACCGATGTGCATCTGAGTTGTTTTTGATGGCATGGGAACACCACTTTAGCTTTAAGTGATGGGAAGGGTGTCCTGCTTCGTGTCCAAAGCTACACCACAGTTCATGCACGTTTTGAACTGGCCACAGGATAGGTGATGCAGTGAACGGCTTGCAGTGCTCGAGAAATTGAAGCTTCGTACCATAATCATGGGGTCTGCATGCACCTAAAGAAAGGGCAAATAAAGTGAGACACAAGAATTTCGTGTCAGCATTCCTGTAATTTTGATTCTAACTTGCAGTCGAGAACTCTCAGCAGTATGTGCAAGAAAAAAAAGATCTATACACACAGGTATCAGTTTTAATTGCCATATTGAAAAATAATACATTGTTTTTTAGCATTGGATGTAGCCAAACTGCAGACTTTTGGTAACCGTTTTAAAGTCAGTCCACTCGTAGCCTCAGAGATCGCAACATTGCACCGTTGCTCTGACCATTTCAATCGGTGGGGGAGAGCATAGCCAAATAAGCAGGCATGGCCGTCTCTTTCTCCACACTGCAGCGCTGGAAGCTAAGAGGCTGTCCTGCCCACGGCGATGCCTTGCGAAAGCTCTGCATGCTCAAAAATGCTACCCATCACGTATATTGAGTTGAAAAACATTCACATTGTCAAGTTGAAAAGCATTCGATGTTTCAACGTTCGTCAAAAATTACTTTCCAAGTGCCCTTATTCAATTTACATTATTTCTTTTCTGTGCGGAGCCTGTACGTGCAAATTGCAAGCTGTGAAGAGTGATGAACTTTGAATACCACCACAACAGATGTGTGCGTGCATCTCTGCACAAAGAGAAAATTCAGCAAATAAGGAATGTGTTAATTTTTTTTTTTCATTGACTACTCTGGAGGTGCACATTGCATAATTTTAGTTAGAGCTTGCCTTTCTGTTATCAAATATCTAGTTGTGCATATCCCTGCATCACACTGTATCTCCTTTTTCTGCATTATTCTTAGGACGTAACGCAAATGATAGTCATCTCCTTTTTTCAAGAATGATTTGCAACAGTTCACTAATTGCATTTTGGCATTAAGCAGTTGTAATCGGTTGGTTTTCACCAATAATGAGTGTATGTCTGCTGTTAGTTAGCAAAATAACTTTCTATAGGATCTAACAAGCTCCTTTGATTCTTCAGCTGGATCTTATAATGCATCTAAGCAAACTATTATGCTTTTCTGATATGCTTGTGTTCAGTCACACGAAGTGTCGCTGACACGGCAACTGTCGATTCAAATAGCACGAGTTGTTTCTTGTTTCTCTGCGGTGTTTACGTACACACATAACTAATTTCATGTTTCAGCTCGCATAGATAAGTGGCTGGATAAATTTCTCAGTTATTACTGATGGCATGGATTACGAGAAAGCGTTTGATTCAGTCAAAAGCCCAGCAGTCATGGAAGCATTGCGGAATCAGGGTGTAGATGAGCCGTATGTAAAAATACTGAAAGATATCTATAGCGGCTCCACAGCCACCATAGTTCTCCATAAGCAACAGAAAAGAAAGCAACAAAATCCCAATAAAGGAAGGCGTCAGGCAGGGAGATACGATCTCTCCAATGCTATTCACAGCATGTTTACAGGAGGTATTCAGAGACCTAGATTGGGAAGAATTGGGGATAAGAGTTAATGGAAAATACCTTAGTAACTTGCGACTCGCTGATGATATTGCCTTGCTTAGTAACTCAGGGAACCAACTGCAATGCATGCTCACTGACCTGGAGAGGCAAAGCCGAAGGGTGGGTCTAAAAATTAATCTGCAGAAAACTAAAGTAATGTTTAACAGTCTCGGAATAGAACAGCAGTTTACGATACGTAGTGAGGCACTGGAAGTGGTAAGGGAATACATCTACTTAGGACAGGTAGTGACTGCGGATTCGGATCATGAGACTGAAATAATCAGAAGAATGAGAATGAGCTGGGGTGCGTTCGGCAGGCATTCTCAGATCATGAGCAGCAGATTGCCATTATCCCTCAAGAGAAAGGTTTATAACAGCTGTGTCTTACCAGTACTCACGTACGGGGCAGAAACATGGAGGCTTACGAAAAGGGTTCTACTTAAATTGAGGACGACGCAACGAGCTATGGAACGAAGAATGATAGGTGTAACGTTAAGGGATAAGAAAAGGGCAGATTGGGTGAGGGAACAAACGCGAGTTAATGATATCTTAGTTGAAATCAAGAAAAAGAAATGGGCGTGGGCAGGACACGTAATGAGGAGGGAAGATAACCGATGGTCATTAAGAGTTACCGAATGGATTCCAAGGGAAGGGAAGCGTAGCAGAGGGCGGCAGAAAATTAGGTGGGCGGATGAGATTAAGAAGTTTGCAGGGACAACATGGCCACAATTAGTACATGACCGGGGTAGTTGGAGAAGTATGGGAGAGGCCTTTGCCCTGCAGTGGGCGTAACCAGGCTGATGATGATGATGACTGATGGCATCCTTGCACCTAAATCATCCCTCGCAGGGCACGTTAGAAGCGTACACTGCCGCAGGTCCATACGTAAACCACGCATGAACATGTAAACCACATGTAGTCCTGGCTGCTGCATGCGGCATTTAACAGTTGTTTAGCAGCACCACATCCATATGCGTGGAGGAACTACGAGAGCCACGCTCTGCTGCTGGGGAGAGCGCCGAGGCTGGCGCAGAGGTCCACTTTCCAGAGCAAACCTCAGAGGCCATGGTCCACTTGTCTCTAAACAAACAGATGAGCCCAGCTCATCGAGGTAACTGCTTTGCCTTCAAGAACATACCTATTGCTCATCCCTTACTGAAGTATGCTTTGGGAGGTGTAATAAGGCTTGCAGGTGGTATCTGAACAGGCTGTGCGAACTTTCAGACGATTGGCATCCTCCAGTTTTGGATGAGTAACCACTTCATTATGTTAAATGCTCGGTACATTGTATTATGATATTGTAACTAGGCCAAATGACTCAAGATGCAGAAGAACACAGATCTAACCAATTTTTTTTCAGTAGCCAAGCGCAATCGGGATACATATTTCTAGTAGAGTCCAGCACTTTCAGTTTTTGTTCTTGCTCAATATGGTGTATCTTTTTCTTACTTTATTTCTACCCGAAAATATAAATTTTTAAGTAAGCATAATTCTCCAGACACTTCTTTAGTTTATAAATTTTTCCATCGAGCTTACCTTTCTTTCTTTAAACCAATATTTCTATTTCTTGCATATGCTAATGTATGTTTATATATTTCTTTATTATGTTTTATACTTTCTTAAATTTGGGGGCTAAAAATCGGGCGTTATTTTTGGAGAGGAAAAGCAAGTACAAATCTGGGGTTTTCTTGTGTAACAGTAAAAACTAGGGAAAAATAGAATACTTTTTGTCTTGGATTTTTGTCTTTTTGGATTTTTCTTCTAGCTGTTACAAAGAAGTAACACAAGCGAAGTCACATAGAGGAACATGTAAAGGCAAAGATAGCTGCTCACAAGTCATGTGAAGAACTCTCCTTACAAATCCTCGCTGTCAGGCAGAAACCACATCAACAAAAATAGAGACTGGTTTGGCAATCCCTTCTTTACTTTGTTCTCAGCACGTTTTTTTAACAGAGGAAGAAAACAAGCCTGAAATGTAGTGTACATGGGCATTCTTCGCAGGAGGTGTGATGCTTTTTCTTTATCTTGCACACCCTTGTTGACGTGCATTGTGACATGCATGGGGTAATTTCTGTGTCCATCCTTGTTGGCCTTGTTGTCCCATTCCAGTGATTCCCAATATACTCTCCTGCAACAAAATTAACAGAATGCCCACAAGGTGCATCAGCCATCCCTCTTTGAATGTAACATAGCTTGGTAAACATCCTCGCAATATCACAGATGCCATTCCTAATGCTCAGCAACATCAGTGCTACGTTAATTCATTTCCTGTCATGCCATTTTTCCCAACTTGATATACAGAGGTAATCTATGTCCAATGCATTGAGGCGACTAGATGATTGTCACAGTGCAAACGCACTACTGGAACACCTTCTCCACAGATCATCAGCCCACAAGACAGTGAGGGCACTTTTGGTGCTTTCTGGAAATGACTGGCTTGTGCGAGTGCCTTAGATTGCATAGTGCTGTCTGCACATCTGCGCACATTCACTGCGTTCCTCTCTCTCCCTTCTTTATATTTCCTTTTTCTTCCCTATAGGGTGGCCAACCAGACACTTTTCTCGTTGGCATCCCTGCCTTCACTCCACCTTTTCTCTCTCGAACTCATTGCCACCGTTTTCATGTGTGCGATGCATAGGAAATGCGATGCAAGGTGCCATTGTTGCATTAATGTAAGCACAGCTGCTAAAGAAAAGCAAGTCTTTCATTCACTCACTGCCGGGAAGCGCTGAAAATATATTTTGGTATAAGTGGGCTTTTGCTTGAGTGCTGCACAAAAACGACACATATGCAGTATATTCATTGAATAATAATAATAATATATAACTTGACAACTTGCTCACAAAAGGTGAGCAGCGTTCATTATTTTAGCAGGACCTGCATTTATTATTAAGCTTTACGTATGGGCAAACTTCGGGGAGAAATTGGGTTTAACTTCAATTTAGTAAATTTTCTTTGGGGTGCAAGAATTTGGGATTGCTGGGGTTTTACCTGAGAACAAAGTGCCCTAGATGTGTGTGGTTCCTTAATTTTGCTGCTTCTGAAACATGCTGCATGCCTTTGGATCCTGCTGTTCTACATTGTGGTGTCCGATACACAGAATTACAAAGTTTCACAGAAGCAGTCTCAGAAAAGCTCTACACCATGCAGCAATGGGACCATGTAGGAATTAACATTGAGTGGATAGGGTAATCACACACAAATAGAATGAGTCTCTCTTCTTAACATTGCATGGTTACAATCTATAATAGAAAGAAAAATTACTATGGTATGGCCCCATGTTGCTGTTAGTGTGCTTGACCTAGTTCTTTCACTACATTGTCCATAGCATGAAAATTGCATAGGTTAAGAAGGCTTCCTGCTCTCTCTAGGTACCATTGCGTACTGCTTTGACTTCGCTGACCTGTTTTGGTTAAAACAAAACTCCAGGGAAAAAATGAATTTGGCATACCTTTATTACTGTTTTTTTTTCTTCAGCTTAAACCAACAACACTCAGCTATAAGTATCAGGTTACATCACATGCAAGCTAAAGAAAAAAAGAGGGGGCAGGAAAGAGATCTGGAAAAGCAACAAAGATGACATCAAGCAGAAGGACATAATGGGTTCAGCGATTGTGGCCTAACTCGCAAGCAAACAGTCTTAGAGAGGTGCAAAGATTGCATGCTCACACACACACCTCACCTGGCCCTATAATTTCTGCAGTACTCTCTTTTAGTTCACATGTCATCCACTCTGTGCTGGTTCCAGTGATGCTTGTCATATCTGATCCACCAAGCTTATGAAAAGTTTTCCTACACCACCACTGGACACAAAGGATGTCATTGTAGTATTAGTGCTTAGTGGACTGAAGGGTAACTACGGTTCAAAGTAGCGCTTTTTTAATACGGTAAGACATCATTATAAGGAAGGGAGACTTTCCTTGAAATTCCCATAGAGATTCATAGTGCAGTGCTTGCAATAATGGATATGACGAAGTAATTCCAGCACCACCTTCAACTTTGTTTAACAGGGTTTTACTGTACCTTATTATTCTCTCCCCTTTTCTTACCTTCATTAGTTTTTGCTGTTGAGGTCACATGGCTGGGATGCATAAAAAGATTCCACACTAGGAATAGGAATGTAGAGATGCATTCCCTCTCCCTTGCCTCCTTGTGATCTACTGGCAAAGTGTGGAATGTGTCTAGTATCAACATTATGTGCAGTGTTGCTTGGAAGCCAAGTACAGCAGAAAAGCAGCAACAACCACACGCATTATGGTGCCAAGAGGGAAGATGCGTGCATGTACCCTCAATGAGCAATTCAGCAGATAGCAGTGATGCTCCTGCAGTCTCTCAAACGTCCCATGCATTTCTTGGTGCAGAACAGAAATCCAGTTGGGTGACACTCACTGTGCATGAAACAAGCTTGCTTCTGTACTTGAAAACTTCCCTAAAGGAGCACTGACACCAAATTTCAAACTCGAGATGTTATTGTCGTATAATTTCTAAGATAGATAGGTATCTCCGAATGTAAATCCCACATGGGCAGCTGACTTCAAACCACAGCACCCTGTGATAATGACGTGATGCAATAGCTCGTAGGCTCACTATGGTGATTCTCGAGGACTGCAGACGTCACTGACTGGCGTACTCGCGTATAAGGAGCTGGATGGGAAAAGATGCTGCTTTTCCGGAAGTAGGCTTGCCTGCTTGAATTTGGCTTCTTACTCTCCTGTGTGTACAGTCAAGAGTAGAGGTTAGCACACGTTTGCTTCTGAAAACAGCAGAGCAGCATAATGAAGTGTCAGTGCATTGTAGAGCTTGCACCATAGCAAACATGACATTTTAGTTGGCTTCACTGCATCTGTTGTGAAGTTCGCGCACAGTAGCAGACACAAAGGATGCACGCCTGCAAGATTTCACAGTATTTGTGCATTTCACTAGGCGTTGGTTTGTTACTCGAAAGGCGCACAGGTTGCTTACAACCAGCGACACATGCTGAGGGGACACATGGGGGTAATTTCTAGGCAGCGTCCTTACTCTCAAGAGCCAAGTAAATGCTACTGTCACTGCTAACCCAATGGTCCTGGGTAAAAAGGTGTTCCTAGGGGTGGGCAGCGCAACCCGGACACACTGACAACTGCTTTGTTTTTTCAAAAAAGTGATTAAATGTACACAGAATGGGATGATATGATGCATACAAGTGGTGAAAGGGTGTCAACCTATCTTGCCATCCAAAAGCTTGGTTTCGTTATCATGCAGAGAGATAGAAGTCAGGCTGACACATGTGCCTGAGTTAACATGCATAAAGTAAGCTTCTACAATGTTGTGGTTGACTTTCATTTTTATACAGTAGTTCACTTTTTTTAAAACAAAGGTGTGCAAGGGCAAATTCTACTATGCACGGCCAAATTTGAGCCAGTTGAATTCTTGATAGCGGCTTCGTGCTCCTTAAGGCAGCGTCTCGTCTGCCCAAAGTACTTTCTGTCGCTCAAAAGTGGAATGACATACACAACTCCCACTGAGCATGCCATGAACTGCCCTGTGCTCTTGATAACGTTCACCGCCCAGCTTGCTGTGTTAAAAGGGTGTGTGGTGCATAGAAGGGAAAATACGAATGTGTCTGGATGAGAGAACGTTTTCGAGTGATGTGTAGGAAGGGACAGCATGGTCAGCCGTTTCTTTGTCATGTCCTCCTTTATCGATGCTTGCCATGCTTTCATTTTCCAACATGTGACATGGTTTGCTATTGATAGCATAGCACTAGTTTCAGCTTGAGAAACCATTGGGCTCACTTGAGTTAATCCATATAGTGAGGATATGCTGCAAGAAATATGTGACTAATGGTAGACGAAATCTGCAACTGGCAACTCAACTGTTGCGCTTCCTCAGCTCACAGATTTGGGAGCGCACATGAAGAGCTACAGTGTCACGCGATTATCAGCTGCGACAGCTGCTGTGTGGCACTCAAGCCCATTCATATTTTTATGTACATTTTAAAGCAAAGTTCATAATAAAAAATTATTCATTGCATTTGGGGCATTTTCAATTATATTCTGTCGTTATTGGAAACTTAAGTAACTCACCGAAGGAAAAACTCAAGTAACAAAATGTTTATTACTCCTTGCAAGAATGCTTGGTAGTGGGCTGGTCGACTTAACATAAGGTTGCGAGCAAAAGTTACACAAGAAGATTCTGTGTCACATGTCCATGCCTCTCTTTCGGTACTAGTCTTTCAGTACAGCACTTAGTGAAATTTTTTGTCCAGATTCCCATAAGCGCCTTTTCAAAACATGTTCAGTGATCAAGGAAATGACCTAGGTATTCACCATACTACCCGACCTTTTCTGGCCCGTGTGACATGCTGTGTGTGCTTAGAACTACGACTACTTTTCTTTTCTTTATCCACCTGCAGCTTTACCGTGCTCAGCGCCATTGCTGATTTGCACATTCTTAAGAAGAGCTTCCGAGACATTAACATTTGATGCACACGACATGAAACTATGGGTAGAGTCCCTCAATACTTTTCATCTGGTCATGAAACTTCTGCATAACGCCATGGGAAAGCTTCGTGTGGTGCCCGCAGTGGATGCACTGTGGCGCTGGTGCAAGCAGAAGGTGGACTGGAGCAGATGCCAAACGAACGCCACAGGCGTTCTGTGTGCACACTCGCTATTGCACAAGGATCGACGGCCTCTATCGGCATGTGAATATTGTCGACACAATGTGCAAATTGCCACCATGCTTCTGTACAGTGTTCAGAAACTCAAAACGCAAACAATTTCGAAACAACTACAATGTATTGTTTCATTTCCAGGTTCAACAGCCTTCACAACAGTGGCTTAATTCATAACTCAAATTGTACATTTGGACTTCTCCATTGTTAGAAACTGACTAGAGAGCAAGTTCATGTCGCACTTTCATATAATTGTGCGTAAGAAACCTGCACTTCAAACTGACGAAGCTAACCAATTGATTAACTAATCAAACAATTAAGTAATTACTAAACTTAGAAAGCTACACAACTGATTGCTAAGCTAATTACTAAAGTATTAGAGTTACCAAAATACTAACCGTACTACTAATTATTGCTAACTTAGAAATGACTAAATTATTATGAAATTATTGCTGTTAGTAAACTTATTACTAAACTAACAGAACTGACCAACTGATTAACTAATCAAACAAATAGATCATTGCTAAACTAATTATCAAACCAATAACTAACCTAACTTACCAACCAATCTAACAACTGCATTAGCTAACTAAACTCAACCATAAGTAACACAACAAACTATTGTAACAAAACCAACTCAACCAATAAACTAAATACATAATGATAACTATGTAGCATACCAACTAAATAACAACAAGATTTTGTTTGTCTAGTTTGTCTAGCTAGTTTGTCTAGTTAATACTATACAAACTAACAAAGCTAATTAACAGATTAAGTTATCTAACTCAAATAACATTATTCACTAATAACCTACCTAGCTATAATATATAAGCAAATACAATTAACTTACTACATAATCAATGAAATATGACTGACTTATCTAACTAACTAGACAAAGGGCAAATAGAGATAGCCAAACAAAACAATTTGTGCAAGATAGGCTACACAGGTGAAGGGGGGTTATCAATCATAAATCGGTGCCACATAAAATTGAAACACAAGCCCATCGCACATTAAATTATTTTACCAAAAGTTCTGCTTGCATGTTGACTCTATAAACATGCTGAAATAAATGTAGAAGAGGTGTGTTTCCTCGTGAAACATTTGCATGATCATGTAGCCTGGCTGTCTGACACAGCCAATTGTTCACCTTCTACATATGCCAGCGTCTCTGGTGGCACCTTCTGTTCCTGTATGAAACTTTCAGGGAAGTTTCATGACCAGACGAAAATTATTGAAGGACCATGCTATGGGCATATAACTAAGGTCACAGAAAGATTTAGTAGAAAGAATTGAAGTGTCAGACTGTTAGGCCAGAAGCATTCATTCATATTGCAGTTTTCTGTGCCTTTCTTGATGGTTCTGTTATGCTGTAATATCTTCTATACTCAACTTATTCAAGGTATGCGGAGAACAACAACTCATGCTTCCAGTAAGCTAGCAGGCAGACTTTATTGGGCTTTCTATTTGCCGAGTTAAAGTGGTGTGCTTATTTGTTTGTTTCTTTTGTTCCTTTATCCCCAAAGTTTCATGCACATCTGTCTGGCATGTGGAACATTGGACGATGTGTGTGGCAAAGTCATGCATCTAGGCAATCTTGATATTGTGTAAACTATAACTCAAATCGAGCAAAATGGTTTGTTTAACGAAAAATAGAGATCAAGACCTTTTCAGAGCCTAGATATTAATAATTTATGCAGGTTGGGGAATTCTGCAAGTTATATATTTTTTTGTCAGGATGTGGCATGATGTTACTTAGAAAAGCTGTACACCTTTACTTGCTCTCTCCAGTAAAATTTACTGCATGCACCGAGTTTTCCTTTGATCAGTGCAACTGTTTTTATAGCATCGGGTCTTACACATAACGCAGCCTCCAGAGGGACTGGTGGTGCTACACCTATATTTAAACACCATGAGAATGATGGCAAACACAGGGTTTGAATGAGGAGCGCTTTGTTGACTTCTGCTGTGAAGTCAGTGCTTTGGTGTGTTGCCACAAAGTTACTCAGAATTGTGCAAGCATTCCATAATCATATACTTGTTTCCATCCCTTTCTCACAATAGCAAGGAGGCATTGCCATGGTAGCGAGAGAATAAGCCACAATACCAGTTGTGTTCTGAAATTTCTGGTGAAACTCATCTGTCACTCTAGCTCTTACTTATGGTGCACATAGCAATGGCATCATAGCTGCTGAAGAAGCGAGTCATTCTCTGCAACCCATGCGCATGTGTGTGAGCATGCATGTATACATGTGTGTGTGTACATATGTGTGTGTACATGTGTGTGCACATCTATAATAAGTTTATTGGACTGTGCTTGATAACTAGAAGCACAGCTGCATCATGGCATTGCTGAAGACAGGAAAATGACTGTTTGAGCATTCCTCTTACAGGCCAGTTGCATTAGCCAGCTGTGCAGGCAAGGCAGTGGAATGAATAGTGCTGGCAAGACTGGAAAGATTTCTTGAAATAAAATGGCAGCTTTCCAAAATTCATGTGTGGTTTCCTGAGAAGATGGTCATCTATTCACAGTGTTATCGACTTGATCTCTACACTCAAGTTAGAATTAAAATGTTGCTTTTTGGTGGGTGCAATATTCTCAGGCATTCAAGGCACGGACGATAAAACCCAACACAATGCAATCCTTGTTGTATTGGAGCATTTAGGCAACGGCGGCTGTGTATGCATATGGATCACAAGTTATTTAGGTAGCCGCACAATCTCTACCATCATATGATGGTGACAGTGGTGAATACCAGATGCTTTATAACGTTCTACAAGGAAACACACTTTTTCACATATTGTTGAATGTCGCATTCACTGGCATTGTAACAGAGCCCTCAGACACAGTAAATATAAGCATATCCTGAAAACATTTGCATATCGATGAGCGGAAGTACATTCGTGATTACACCAATCGGCAACCATTCCATCCAAATATCTTCACCTCCAGGGCTTACAGCTCTCAGCAGAAAAATGTCACATAAATCCTTAGCAAGATACCCTCTTTGTGTGGACAGAACAACAATACTGCCAATACACCATCACAAGTATCTGAGAGTGATCATAGACAGTGGATTTTCTCTGTAAGGTATATCGCAGCACTGAAGACCAAACTAAATGGCTTCTTACATGTTCGTGTATTTGCAGGCACTAGATGCGATCCTTATGAACCTTCCCTGCTGCAGCATTACCAGACACTCCTTGTTTATGCTACAGCATGCTTTACAAACATATGCCATTCATGACTACACATACTAGAGAGTCTTCAGGCAAGAGCACACCATACAGGCATAAATATTATGTGCTCCACATCAACTGACAGCACAACATCCAAAGCACATGCCTGTCCCATCTGGGTGGTACAGCATGAGAGCCTTTTTGTGTCTATCTGCGTCTATTTGTCTGGCTCACTCACCATCCCTTGTAACTGCTTCTTAAAGAAAACCCTAGGTGCAGTTTCAGAGCACCTATCTTACACCACATGAGACTGACATCATCAGGATTTGCCTCTGCCAGTTTTGTTAGAATACCCTCATGTGAGTATAGGCAGGGCAGCGTGCAAAAACACAGACAAAAAGATACACATAAACAGTATGAGCGCAGGCTTCCAACCACAGTGAAGAAACCAAAAGCAGGCACGATATTAACACACCTATCTGACATGTTCCAACCAAATGTCGATGAAGGGGAACACAGTCACAGCTATAAACGTGCCATGCCTTAAGCCCTGTCATCAGTACTAATTGTCACTCTTAAGTACAAAGGCAGAAACACAACTCATGCAAACGGCCATGCGCAACAGCTGCGATACATACCAGGACAGTGTGCAAACGACTAAAATAACTAAAATCACAAGTACAAGACAAAAGATTCACCAACGATTACGATACTCACTAATGCAAATTTTGAGTGCAGCTGTTTAAGTGTTTTGAATTCACGATATATTGTGGCAAAGAATTTGATTCTAAATGACAAGGTGCTCTCGCCAGCAGCGCTAAGCCTCTGCTCAGGCAGTTAGTTTAGCAGCTGCAACAGACGAAGCACTTCGACTGATTGCGTCACTCAGTGTTCAGAAAGAACTGGCTGACACTATATTGTATTATGATTACATTGTCATGTGGTATTGATAGTGAAGAACGAGAGTGTCGAAACTGAATTTATTGGATAAACTTGTTCCCAACCAAACACGTAACGCTCAAGCACAACGACAGCAGCGAGCAGAGTTGGCGATCATTGGAAATCTGATCTGCAGGTCAAGCGTGTCGGCTTTTACACATGACTCATCTAAGGTTCCAGTGTAATCGCTCGTGCCTGCGTGGCTTCCAGAAAGTACTGAAGAATTTGTGTCATGCACACAATCACATTACAAAAATCGTAAACCATGACAATCGAAACAAGCACAAACAATACCAAACCAAGCAAACCAAGCAAGCACAAATGAAAGCTGATGCGAGTAGACGATAGTATGAAACGAGTGGTCGAGCGGATCTGCATGACACCAGCTTCCCACATGCACGTTACTGAAAGGGCCACTCTCAATGGTGTCCACCATTCATGGCTCGCGTCTTTCATTTCCCACTCTGCGTTTTCTCTTTTATCTTTCACTGCGCTCATTCAGTCGCTTACGCCGCTGATGCTTGCTACAGGAATGGGTGCCTAAGAGCTGCATTCTAAAGAGTGTGTAACGACTTTAAGAACACGGCACGCGAAGTGCCCAGTACATGCAGATGAACGTGTAGCACTCACTACTAACAGAAAAAAAAAGGGTCGCACAAAAGCATAATTTCAAAAACCCCAATGCTGAATAAAGAACCAGCACATACTAACGAATTGTCATCGAATCTATGCATATTAACCTTTAAAGCAAATGGAACATACCAGGATGACATAAGTACATCAATAAAGACAAACAGAAAAAATATTAAATGTTAAGGAAGAAAACAACCCAAATTAACAACAATTCTTAGCTGAAAAGGCATAGAAGTGTCAGGAACAGGTAAAACCAGAAACCAAACATTTCAAGAAGAAACTTATTGTAGCAGAGGTGGGTAACCAAGAACACTTTTTCTTAGACGCTGCTTAGTAGAATTATACAAAACCATCCCCCAAACCGAATTCCTTTGGTAACAAGGACACTGGTGGCATGCTTGCACATTTGTCAGAGCTCCTGGCAATTAAATATGCTTCGATCACTTCCCTTTGTAGTTTATCACCTGCTTTGGACAAGCAGGCCATGTTGTCGAAGCGTGGCATGTGTCCACAATTATTACAATGAAAGTCCATGTGTCCTCCAGATGTATTGCCTACTGCTAAACTATGGTCCGGGTCTCCTTGATTGAAACAACGACCTGTCTATCCTGTGCATACCCCACCACAAGATCGAGGAATTTCATAAACAACTCCCGTTGCATATTCTGCAAATTGTTTGACGTGCAATTTGGCACAGGCAGTGTGTCATTCTTTGTGTATTATTGCACAGACTTTAGCCAACTTATACTGAGCGGAAAACACGGTTTTTCTCCAGTACTGATTGGCCAGTTTCTTCACATTATAAAACGATTGATGGAAGTATGGCACTACATGATGTGGCTTTCAGCAGTTGTTTGTTCATGTTGCCCAAATGTCCTCAGATTCTTATTAACGCATTCACTAGCATTTGAAATTAATTGCGGAGGGTAGCCAGCTTTGGTCATGAGCTTAACCTGATGCTTATAACTTTCATCAATTATATGAAAACACCATTTTTTGAGAGCACAGCAACAACATAACATCACATCTGCTCTTCTTGTTATCTTAGAATTGACATTACACACTAAAAGAAGTTTACACATTTTGGGGCTTGTCTCCAAACAATAATCGTCATCTGGCTTCCTTGCGTTTCCTCTCTTGAAAACACGGCACTAGCTACTTTCCTGTCGAGAATGCTGTGTCAAGCTCATTACACACAAGCTGTTCACGACTAGGAAGTACTGGGCTCGCAGCATTAAAGAAAGGAATGCGGGCAAGACAGATGACGATTATTGTTTCAGGACAAAATACAACCCAAAGGGTGTAAACTTTTTTAAGAGTGTGTTGTATGGTAGAAAAGCTTTGGTTGTTCTGAGGGAGTACATCCAATAGACATAATCGCACTTAAATAATTGCTGCAAGTTAAGTAACTGTGGGCACTCACTATTAGTCATCTCATGAGTGAACCTGAGGCTGCCCAAAAGAAAGAAAAACTTGTAAACTACAACTGAAAACAGCTTTTCAGAAATGACACCACTACAAACATGCACAAACACTAAATAGTCAAAAGCCGCCCTTTTATGCACACAGAATCCCAAGATGAGAGAGAGTGTTAAGGTGACAATCTATGGATGAGAGGAAACTATCACTGACTGCTGGCAGAATTATCCTATATAAACGCCCTTTTCTTGAGCATGTTTTGCATTGTGGCTTATAGCTGCAGAATTTAAAAGTGCAAAAGTTATAAGTGTTCGGCGCTACCACCGGCTGCACATTGAAATCTGATTTCAGCATTGCTTTCAGTGCACTTTCTCATGGCACTGAAGAGTTTGTCATTAGGAATGAAGTGCTCCAACATGGTTATGACTTTATTAGCGAAGCCGCTAGCTTCGCGGCACACTGTATTACATGGCAATGCAACGTTACTGAACCCGCGCAAAGAGGCGGGGCACTGTCAGCACACACCAACGTATAGTCCCGGAATGTCCTTTTTGCCAACCGTCCACACTTGGCACGCAGGGTTGCAGACACAACACTCTTCCCCCCCTAGCTAACGTAGTCCTTCATGTATCTTGGCCATCATCTGATGCGCTGGGGACGGCCAGGCAGCTCGTATGGCTCGAATGCCTCGTATGGTCCCACCGAGTGTGAGACAGATGGTGATAAAGGTGGCTCGGCCACTGGTTCCTCCGTGCTGTCAACATGCTAAGTTGGCACAATTAAGTGGCGGTGCACAGACTGCACCGCCACCGTCAGCGACAGTGGCGGTGCAGTCTCTGACGTCACACACACACACAGGGCGGCCAGTAAAGTCATGATTCGGGAATGCATCCAATCTTTGAAATTCATTTCTAGGAATACTAAATGACTTGCAGCCATATTGGTTGGCACTAATAATCAGAGTGCAAAAGAGAACGTATATTCAAAATTTTATTAGTCAGTGGACATCAAAAAATCGCAGGAGTTGACCGTAAAAGCTTTAGGAACCAAAACTTCCTATCTGGAGAAATGAAAAGTTTTAAAAATTTTTGAGCGCTAGGAAAAAAATGTTTCTGTTTCAGTTTTTTTATGCAATTTTCTAAGTTTTGAGGCAACTTGAATTTTCAGTAAATATAGCTGATATTTATTATTTCAGCAATAAGAAATATTTATCCGTAAATACATGCCATAATCGCGTAGAGAACACAATGACAATGTGATTAACACTTTGCTCACTACTACAAAAGATTGCTAATCGGATCGCGTTGAAAAATGTCCCTCAGTGTCCAAGTCACTGTAGCCAAACACACTCGCATTAGAACTAGTCACGGCTGCTTCAACATTCAAATTTGATTCTGCATAGACGACTTTTCGAACACAATTACTTGAGTTTGTTGCAAAGCTTGTCATGAATATTTCCAAACAAGGACCAGTTTCGTTCACAAGGCAGCTCGTGTGAAGGTATATGCAGTAGCCCAGAAGCCGTAGGTGTCAGCGGCTGGCTAGTGCAAAGGCCTTGCCACGAGTTTGATGGCTCCATGTGCTCCGCGGAGTCCCGTATGCTTGTACTGGACCAAAACTCTGAGGGCATCCTGTATTCCGCTACATTTCAAAGCTACGCTACGTTTTCAATATGGAACTGAAAGCATGCATCGAAGACACTTGAAAACTGTGCCGCCACTTTGTTGTCGTTTCTAGAATCGTATTCTGCACAGCATGCAATGTCATATATTTACATGTATGGAACTTTTAATGTTTTTTTTGCGCTTTCTCTGCGCTGAAAAAAAAAAGAATGAGAAAAAACATCTTATTCCCAACCTTCTTGGATTTGTTCCAGGCCCTTACATCTCTAAACGGGAGATCCTTTTCTTTTCTGCTATGCTATACAGTGATTAGATTGGAAAAACTTTAATAAAAGTCCTGCAGGACGCACGTCAGCGCGCAGTGGGCGTCTCCCACGCAGGGACCGACAGGGAGTACCTGGCAGCTGCTGCGCGAGCCTGCTGGACGGCCCATTGCTGGTCTTGTAGGAGCGGGCTTCGTAGGGTCTTCTCCCACTTGTCGGAGGTAGAGTCAGGGGGAGCATTTCTGCACTCCCAGAGCACGTGTGCGAGTGTCGGCGTAACTTCGCACGAGGGGCACGCGTCGTCTGGATAGACGTCCGGGTAGATGATGTATAAGGTGGCAGGGTTTGGATATGTATCTGTCTGTAATAAGCGTAGCGTTAGTGCCTGCGGCCTGTTTAGTTTGGGGTGCGGGGGTGGAAAGAGACGTCGTCCCAAGTAAAGTGTTTGATTTCATTGTAGGTTACTGGGGCGTCCCTGTTCGCCCCCAACTCATCGAGATGTGGTTGCCCGGGGGTGACGGCGCGGTTGGTAAGCACGTGCACAGCGTCATGGGCTGTCTCTTTGAGGTTGGGCGGGGCGCTAGGGATCTGACCCAGGTGGGTGGGAAACCAGATGACGGTGTGGTGTTTGAGGGTGCTCGGATCAGCGCCGCGGAGGACGCGTAACACCTTGTCGGAGACGACTCCTCTCTCGAACGCTTTGATGGCCGGTCTCGAGTCGCTGAATATTGTCATTCGCTTATCGTTGAGCATTCCCAGGGCTATGGCCACTTGCTCCGCCACCTCGGGGTCACGTGTGCGTACCGTAACGGCGTTTGAAGTCCGTTGCAAGGACGAGACCGCTACCACGGCGAAGGCTCTGTTGCATCGATAGGCGGCGGCGTCCACGAAAGCGACGTCGTCCGCTTTCTTGTTTATTCATTTGAGGAATGCGGTTGCCCAGGCTAGGCGCCTGCCTCTATTGTGTTCTGGATGGACGTTTCATGGAATGGGTGCAATCGTAATCAGGTCGCGGAGCTCGCAGAGAACTGGCATAAACTCCGGTGGATCCAGGGTGTTCGGTAGGAAGTACCTGAGCTCGCGCAAGATGTGACGGCCGGTCTTCATCATTGTCAGTCGTATCATCTGCGCTCTCTCCTGAGCCTCAGCGATCTCTTCGTGGGTATTGTGCACCACGAACTCGAGGAGTCTACGTCGGCGTCGTGATCGGGAGCCCCAGGGCCCGCTTCACTACCTTTCGGATGAGTGTGTTGAGCTTGTCACGGTCCGATTGTTTCCACTTATGCATTGCTGCAACGTAGGTAAAGTGACATAGGACGAACGCGTGTACGAGACGCAGCAGATTGTCTTCTTTGAAGCCGTGGTGACGGTTGGCCACACTGCGTACGAGTCATATTGCATTGTCCGTCTTTGTCGTCAGCTTGTGGACCGTTTGGATGTTTGATCCTCCCACCTCGATAATCATTCCCAGTACTCGGATGGAGTCGACCCTGCGGATTGGGCGACCGTCTCTGGTGCGGACAGTGATGTAGCGCTCGGTCGGTGGTTTCCATCCTTTAGGCCTTTTGCCTTGTCGTTTTGGGCTATAAAACAACAGCTCCAATTTGGCGGAGGAGCACTTGAGGTCCGTGTGGTCGAGGTTGGATTCGGCAGTTTCGACTGCCTCCTGAAGAGCGGATTCGATAAAGCCGTCCGACCCTGCGGAGCACCAGATGGTGATGTCGTCCGCGTATACCGTGTGGTTGAGGCCTTGTATCTTCGAGAGGCGTTCGGAGAGCCCAATCATCACCAGGTTGAATAGCGTCGGCGAGCGGACGGAGCCCAGGGGAGGGGGGGAGGGGTGCCACGCTGTCCGAGCTTGACTTCTTCCGAGGTAAGGTCTCCGGCACGGAGCACGCCCTTGCGACGGGTTAGGAAGGGGCGGACGAACTTGTAGAACCGACGCCCGAGCCCTAAGTCCGCGATCGCCTTAAGTATTGCCGAGTGCTGGATGTTATCGAAAGCCTTCTGCAGGTCAAGGCCGAGTATGCCGTGGGTGCCCCAAGTAGCCCGGGCGTCTATGATCTGGTGTTTCAGGAGAAGCATCGTATCCTGCGTCGAGAGCTCGGGTCGGAAGCCGATCATGTGGTGTGTGAAACAGCCCTGGTCTTCGAGATACCAGCCAACTCTGTTGAGTGCGACATGCTCGGCCACCTTACCCAGGCACGACGTGAGCGAGATGGGGCGAAGGTTATCGACGCCAGGCGCCCTGCCCGGTTTCGGAAGGAGGATCGTCTGGGCGAGTTTCCAGGTATCAGGTAACTCGCCCCGCCGCCACACGTCATTGATGGCGCCCGTTAGGTACACGACCGAGGGGTCGTCTAAGTTCGGCAGGAGCTTGTTGGTTATGCCATCGGGGCCCGGGGCGGAACGACCGTTTAGTTCGTGGAGAGCCCGGCGTATCTCTTCGACGGAAAACTCGGCGTCGAGGAGGGTGTTGTCAATACCTGTGTAATCGGGATGTAGGGTCGGCGGGCCTTTGGAGATCGGCAGGTACTTATGCACAAGCGTCTTGACAATGTCATCCGGCGAAGCGGTGTTTTGGCCTGGTGAAGGACTTTGATGTGAGTGGCGCTGGTTCGTGCGGGTGTTGGTGTCGTCGAGCAGGTGTTTGAGGAGGTTCCACGTCTTCCCGTTGCGGACCTGTCCGTCGACCGAGTTAGACACCTCGTCTTATTGCTGTTTGGATAGGGTGCTGCAGTGTTCCATTATGGTCTGGTTCAGTTCTGCAATGCGTTTGCGGAGCCTGCGGTTGAGACGCTGGCTCTTCCATCGTGTCAGTAGACTGTTTGGCTTCGAGCAAGTGAGCGAGGCGGCTGTCCATCTTCTCGGTTGGCATATCCGTGCTGAATTTTATGCGAAGCATATCACTAGAGCTCAACCCAGCTCCTCAGGCGCGGCGGTGTCGCCTTTAATACCACGTGACACCGTGACGTCACGACAGAGGAGAAACGGGACTCCAACTCGCGCCGTCGCCCCCCGCATCGGACGCGGTGAGCGTCGAGCAACGCAGCGTTCGGCGCGACAACGAAATGTGCGCCTGAGCAAGCGCCGCACGCCTGAGCCGACGCCGACGACACCGGCTTTTCTGCGACACGAGCTCCTTAACGCTGTCGCGTTAAAATAAAGGCTAGTATGCTTCGCATCCTGGGCTTAACCTTAGCTAAGCCACAGCCATTTTTTTGTGGCCTTACCGACGTCGGCCTTGAGCTGAGCCGTCCACGTCTCGAGGTTCGGGGCAGTGTCTGGAGGGAGTCGTGAGGCGCGAGTCTTGCGAATCTCTGTAATACAAATTAAAGCCCATCCATCCACGCGCCACCGCCGCTCTGGTTGGCGTTGGCGCGTGGATGGATGGGCTTTATGTAGAATGAAATAGGACTGTGCAAGCTGCTTATCTGTTCATTTGCTTACCATTGCTTATTTATTAGAAGTGCTTTCAAGGCTTAGCAACATTTTAGAAAGGATTGGGACTAAAATGAATTGTTTGCAGTTAAACATAAAGCAGAAGTAACACTAAATGAGACATAACAAATTCCAAGTTAAACTGTCAGCTGAATTTTTTACCGTTCATAGCCTCCATAAAAGCAGATGCATGTGAAAGCCTGTCCTTTGATCAGTATACTCTGTACTCCTACCATGGATTCTTTAAAATCAAACACGCGCACACAAACACACACACTTTCAAGGATCCCTCTCAATTCTTGGCAATCCTTTCAAGGTTTGGCAAGGGACATCAGGAAGGAAGACAGCAGCAACTTGCATTTTGTACTTGTAGCAACTGTAGCAGCAGCAACAGCAACTTGTACCATTGGAAAGTCTCTTGAAGTGAAATTTTATTTCATTTTCTTTATCTTCATGCAACTATTCTGAAATCATTACCATCAGGTCAAGTACATGAACATAGTAGCACTACAATAGCGCTTGAAAATATCAGACACATTTTAGTGCTGGCAAACGGGACTGAAAAAAATGCAGCAAGAAGTTCCTTCATATGTAAAGGTTCACTATTGCAAGAAAGTCGGCGAAGAGCAATAGAAGTCTGAAGCTCCGATTGTTGCAATGTCCGACAGGTAGATTACCCTTGTTCTTGTGCTAACAGCAAACAAGATAGTAAGGTGCGCAAGCGGAACTGAATATGTAACATACAAACTTGTTTATTGAAAAGGGCAGGCAGAAAAGAAAAGCACGGTGATAAACGGTGAGCGTGGTGGGGAATCTTTATTCATGACCAAAGGTGACTTAGAAATGTCACTAAAATATTTACTTTTATGAAACTGACACACTCCCCTTTACTGCTACACATTGACCGGTGCATGCAAGTGTGCCCTGCTTATTTTTTACTTCAGTTTTCCTAGTACAGGAGAACCTCATGACATTGCAACTGCCAAAATTGAAAAACGAAAAGACCGCTATACTCTCAACATCCTTGTTCTAACCATAGCTCACGGTTTTCCCATTTGTTCTTCAGGTATATTTATTTTATTTATTTAAGAATACTGCCAGCTTCCATTTGGAAGCCCAGGCAGGAGTGGTACAACATCACGTGATTTCAAACTTTTTTCCTCAAGGGGATAAAAAAAATAAAAAGAGTAAAAAAAAACACTCTAATAGGCAAAGTAAACATATGCAAATACACAAAAGAAATACAATCATGCCGTCACATTGCTGCCAATAGCAAAGGCGTAATAAATGAGTCATCAGAATTTGTAACAAGCAAAGGTACAGTGAATGCATGAGATTACAAGCACGTCTGTACTGCAGATAAGAAGGAGTCTGGAGTGGCTGAGTTGACCACGCTTTGCGGAAGAGCGTTCCATTCGCGAATTGTCTTGGGCAGGAAGGAATAAAGATATGCGTTTGTTCTAGCGCGCGGCAATAATATTGTTTGATTGTGCTTACCTCTGGTCAGTCGCGTTTTGTTAAATTGCATGTAGTTGTCAAATCTCATTTTAGTGTGGTTGTTAACTATGTTATACATTGCTTGTAGACGGTGCATTTTGCGACGAGTTTCTAGTGTCTGGAGCCCAGATCGCAACCTTAAAGAGGTGACTGAAATGCGCCAATTGTAAGCATTGTAGATAAATCTAAGAGCTTTTTTTTGTACTCTTTCGATAATGTCTATACCATCCTTTGTGTGAGGGTCCCAGACTATATCGGAATACTCGAGTGTTGGCCTAATAATTGCCTTATATGCAGTTAATTTGGTAGCACTAGTGCAGTTTTTTAAACGGTGCTTTAATAACGATAACTTTTTCATTGCTGCCGCAGAAACATACCTAACGTGAGCGGTATAGCTCATCTTGGAATCAATTGTAATTCCAAGATATGTGAATTCCTCTACCTGTTTAATGTCCATATTATTTATCGTGTAAGTGCAAATTAGCGGATTTTTTTTACGTGTAATAACCATGTGCGCGCATTTCGAGATGTTTAGGGTCATATGCCACTGGATACACCAGTCGTGTATTGCTATTAGATAGTCAGTTAAGCTAGATTGGTCATCCACAGACTGAATGCTCGAGTAAACAATACAATCGTCCGCAAAAAAGCGACACCGCACGGGAAATTTGCAAGCCAGGTCATTTAGGTAGATAAGAAAAAGAAGTGGCCCTAAAACCGAGCCCTGTGGAACGCCCGAAAGTACAGGCAGCAGGGTACAGGGGCGAGCGATGAATTCGAAGCACCTATGCTGACAAATTGTTTTCGATGCGTCAAGTACGAATCAAGCCAACGCAAAATTTGTTCGTTGCGTATGATGCTGTTTAGCTGTATCATCATTTTTTTGTGTGAAACCCGATCGAAGGCTTTCTCGAAATCTAAAAAGAGAATGTCTACCTGCCCACCTTGATCCAAGATTGCCAGTATTTCGTTAGTCATATGAAGTAACTGCGTAGTGGTAGAAAAGCCACGCCTGAATCCGTGCTGACTCTCACTAAAGAAGTCATTATTTTCTAAAAAGGAACTTAAATGCTTACAAATAAAGTGTTCCATAACTTTAGCAGCGGTGCACAGTAGGGAGATAGGTCTGTAATTTTCTACATTAAGCTTGTCTCCCTTTTTGTGGACTGGGACTACTTTGGCGACTTTCCAGTCGTTAGGCAGATCCCCTTCGTTTAAACTTACGTTAAATATTATGAACAGGTATTTCGCGGACCATTCGGCGTACCGATTAAGAAAAGCGTTAGGTATGTCGTCAGGACCTGCAGATTTTTTTCGATCTAAGTTTAGCAGTGACGAAAATATGCCTTCCTCAGATATGACAAGATCTGGAAGCTTGAGACCAACGCCATGAGTATCATCTTTCTGGGTGGGTTCACGTAAAAATACTGACGAAAAAAACTTGTTTAAAGCTTCCGCAATGCGCTGAGTGTCCGTAACTTCGACATCATTCAGTTTTATCTTGTCTACAGGACTGTTCCGCTTCGATATATGCATCCAAAACTTCCTTGGGTTGTTTTTTAAAAAGTTGTGCATTCTGACATTAAAGAAATGGTATTTACTTAATTTTAATTCGGATCTAAGATCTGCTCGGAGGGATGCCAAAACAGAGTGGCTTGACCGACAGCATGTTAAACGTTTTAATCGACGCTTTAAGTGCAGGATATTACGAGTAATCCACGGGTTTTTTCGGTTGACTTTCTTCCGCTTTTTAGGAACGTACTTTTTGATGCATTCGTGCACGGCGCTCTTAAAGTGCAGCCACAGCTCATTGACGCCTAGGAAACCTTGTCTTTGTTTTTGGGAAAAAGTGTCAAAATCTTGTTCTAAGTAGTCTAGAATGCTTTCGTCTTCGGCGTTAATGAAATCTAAGAATTCTTTCATAGGTTCGCGCGATCGTGCTAACGCAAAGTTACATTTTAAGAGGATAATCTTGTGATCGGATATTCCGGGTAAAACTTCCACGGAAGGGCCCTTTTCAAGAATGGCTTGAGAAACAAAAGCAAGGTCAAGTGTGGTGCTGGAACTGGAAGTGACACGTGTCGGTATCTGCACAAGCTGTGCGAGATTAAAGCAGTACGCAGTTTCAAGCATCAGTTCAGACTGTGCGCAAGGCGGTAGTGAGCTCAGTTGTTCCCAGTCTATTGTGGGCAGATTAAAATCGCCGCACATTATAATCTTGTTGTAGCGTTTGGTGTTTATTTGAAGAAATTCATGCAGTGACTGGAGCAACGAAACATCGGCGCTAGGAGGCCTGTAGACTACACCGACTAGTAGGCTGCATTCACACAAATGAACAAGAATCCAGACCATTTCTACGCTCGTCTCGTGAGGAATAATAGTGAAGTCTATTCCCTTTTTTAAGATAATTGCTACGCCACCCCCTCTTGAGCCACGATCCCTCCTGACCATAATGTGAGAGCTTGGTACTATGTCAGCATCCGAGATGTTTTCGCTTAGCCAAGTTTCAGTTAGGAGTGTTACGTCCGGACGAAAGGCCAAAAGTAAACTTTCTAGTTCTACAGTTTTATTCGTTATACTCCTAGCATTAGCACTTATCATGGTGAGCTCTCGTGGAGGAAGGAGCATGCCCAATGATTTCTTGTTCTGTTTGCGCTTTGATATGTTACTCGTACTGTTTACGACGCCTAGTCACTTGTCACTCACAGGGACTGCCTTATTGAGTGTATCGTCCCACCTGTGCAGCTTGCCGTTAATTCTTACCTTGTCGTAAGTTAAAACCACTTTGTCGTGATTGTTCCTGTTTTGCTTTGTGCATTCCCACAACCTTTTTCTTAATAGCTGAACACGAGGCGAAAAATCCTCAGAAATACTGAAAGGGGTCCCTTTGAGACGGCCACAGTTACTGAGAATCTTTGTCTTGTCCCGCCCATCAACTAGTTTAAGTATGACTGGGCGGCACTTGTTTTCGCATGGCCTCCCAAGCCTATGTATACGCTCTATTTTAACATTAGGAATTTGTAGCACGTCCTCAAGGAATTTCTTAGAAACTTCCTGTTCTAACGTCTGGTGTTGCTCACCCTTTCTTTCCTGTAGCCCATAAAGAATTAAATTGTTCCGTCTGCTTCTGTTTTCCAATTCGTCCACTTTAAGATTGAGATGATCGACAGTTGTTTGTAATTTATCAACTTTACACGTGTATTCGGCGACAGTGACTGCGACATCATCAATTTTCTTGTCAATAGAATTCAATTTATCTTCAAGCCGCTGGCTTGAAGAGCTCATGGTTGCCTTGATCTCGCGTATTTCATGCATTATGTTTTTAAGCATTTCATCCGTAGACGGCCCCGGATTCGATTCAATATCCCCGCAACATGAGATAATATCTACAAAACACAAATACACATTCGTCAACATTGCGAGCAGCGGCCGTGGGCACGGCAAAATGAGCAGACAAGGGTCGTTACTACGGTAGCTGTGAATTTGGCGATAGTCGCTCACCTGGATGAAAAACAAGAGCGGATTGTTCAGATGCATTGTCCCGATACTTTCGCCATGCCCACTGAACGGTCGCTGTCCCTTGGCTGCTTTTATGTAGCCCAGCAGAGGTGATGTAGAAGATAGGGGCGCTTCCTGTCCTTCGAACCACGTCGTCGTTGTGCGCAGGCCCGAAGTGTCGATATCCAGAGATTGTTCCGAGACGTTGCGATGGCGCCCATGCTGCAGTGTCGTCCCTTGAAGAGCAGCATGTTGATAGTAATCCATGGACAATTCTTGACCGGCACTCATCAGAAGCACGGCCTGGATGAAAAACAAGAGCGGATTGTTCAGATGCATTGTCCCGATACTTTCGCCACGCCCACTGAACGGTCGCTGTCCCTTGGCTGCTTTTATGTAGCTCAGCAGAGGTGTCGTAGACGGTAGGGGCGCTTCCTGTCCTTCGAACCACGTCGTCGTTGTGCGCAGGCCCGAAGTGTCGATATCCAGAGATTGTTCCGAGACGTTGCGATGGCGCCCATGCTGCAGTGTCGTCCCTTGAAGAGCAGCATGTTGATAGTAATCCATGGACAATTCTTGACCGGCACTCATCAGAAGCACGGCCTGGATGAAAAACAAGAGCGGATTGTTCAGATGCATTGTCCCGATACTTTCGCCACGCCCACTGAACGGTCGCTGTCCCTTGGCTGCTTTTATGTAGCTCAGCAGAGGTGACGTAGACGATAGGGGCGCTTCCTGTCCTTCGAACCACGTCGTCGTTGTGCGCAGGCCCGAAGTGTCGATATCCAGAGATTGTTCCGAGACGTTGCGATGGCGCCCATGCTGCAGTGTCGTCCCTTGAAGAGCAGCAGGTTGATAGTAATCCATGGACAATTCTTGACCGGCACTCATCAGAAGCACGGCCTGGATGAAAAACAAGAGCGGATTGTTCAGATGCATTGTCCCGATACTTTCGCCATGCCCACTAGGCGAGTAGAACGAGTAGAGTATAGTAGAACCACGTTCATGCGTTTTAGAAAAAAACCGCGAGATAAATCGTACTAACCGAGATAACGTACGATCCGAAGTAACTAAAATGGTTGACACACTCAACCATTGTTGAAATTACGTATATGCGAAGCATCGCGCGGATCGTTCCGGCATGAGACGCCGGCGTGCATCGAGCTGGTGGTGCTCCGGCGGCTGAGGCGCCTTTTGTTGTTTTCCTATTGCGTGGTGTTTTAGAGGGTGGCGGGAAAGCGAAACGTGATCGAGCTGGTGGGCGACGCGCCGGATGCTGCCGAAGTGAAGCGTTGTGCCCACATTGCGCCGCCTGCAACAAGCAACGGCGGCGTGTTTATATTATCGTCTACTAAAAGCGTGTAGTACGCTACCAATGGAACTACGCACCACGCGCTGTATAAGCAGGTAAGTGAAGATGCTTATCGAAACAAGTTTGGTGGCGATAGCTGTGAATGCGGCGTGCGACGACCCAGGCAGAATCGCTGGTATCGGAGTAAGAAATTTCGCGCGCCTCCATTTTCGCGTGAAACGGGTGGCGCGCGTCTCGCGCCTTTTCTTGTTCACATGGGACGTAGCTGGCGGAAAACGTATACGATCGCAGCTGAAGCAGGGAACGGCGGCGCGTTTCGGTTATCGCCTATGAAAAGCGCCCGTTACGCTTCCGACGGCACCACAAGCTGTGAAACAGACAGGCGAACATGCTTATCACAATAGGATTGGAGGTGATAGCGGTGAATGTCACGTGATATGGCCCTGGAGAAGATTTGCTGGTATCGAAATGAGAAACTGAGCGGGTTCTCGCGTTCTCACGTGTGACGGGCGGGCGAGTATTGCGGTGAAGCTGTTACGGCGGGCAGCTATATATATACGTTCTCGATCGCGCGCCTTGCGCATTGCCCATTTTCTTGTTTACACGGGATCTAGCGACCGGAAAACGTATGATACGATCGCAGTTTGGCGACGTACTGAACGTTGGTGGCGAAAAAGTGTGTTTTCCGGGAACGTATGAATTGGTGAGCGTAACTCTATTGGGTCATTTTCTGGGTTCTCGATTGCGAACGTTGGCGCCAGGAAAACGCACGTAACGGGAACGTATCAACGAGGTTCTACTGTGTCTGCCTAAGTACAACTAATTGGTTCTCGTTCAAGAGGGCGCAAACCTGCTCTTTATTCAGGCTCGTTATTATTATACGTTATTGGCTATTGCTGTGCGTGGTACATCCTTATTTTCAGGATTTGTCAGAAATGTCTTGAGCCTCAGAAACAGTGTATACAGTGATCCACTTTAGTGTCTTGTGGTTTAATGCATCTTCGATCACATAAAAGCTGCAGTTGGAAAGTGCAGCTTCTACTTTTGTTTCTTTGTTAACTAGTTTGTACTATGGCATTGAAAGACGAGTTGCGCATAATAGTGAAGTCCCAATGCTTCTATCAGTTTCAAAAATTTGTATTACAATTGATGTCATTCATGAATTAAAATATGCAAGTCTTGAGACCAATTGGAATTGAGACTGACATGGCGAAGGTGATGTCACCCTTCAATATTAGAATCCTGCATAGACCTCTTCGTACAAGAATCATACCAAAGTGCTGAGCAATTTCTTTAAAAAAATTGAAGAATATTCTTAATTAAGTTAGCTAGTCAAAATATGTTGAGTAGGTTTATTTTTGTGCAGAGGTAATTTTTCTTTCAGAGGATTTTTCTTGAGGGTGAAGAGCATGTGCACCTTCCTCCCCCAAATTTCTTTGTACAAGGTTTGCGGACTGACGAGGCCACGATCACTATCGTTGAAACGAACCGCCAGTGGCACCACGCGATTCACCACTGCTTGTCGGAGAACATTGAGTGTGACATGAAGTATCTCATAATATCGCGTACATTTATTTAGCGCAGGTAATCACATGAAACGGTCGTGAATTTTTCTTTCGGATATCGCGGAAGAGTCTTGCAACCTATAAAATGAAATAGACTTTATACTCTGCGCTAAACCTGGCATCATACAATATGTAGACGTGCTCGGCAAGGTGCGCTAGCTGTAGTGATCATAGGATGATAAGAACCTGAATTAGCCTAGACTTGAGGAGGGAACGGAAGAAACTAGTACATAAGAAGCCGATAAATGAGTTAGCGGTAAGAGGGAAAATACAGAAATTCCAGATCAAGCTACAGAACAGTGGTTCGGCTTTAACTCAGGAAGAGGAGCTTAGTTTTGAAGCAATGAACGACAGTCTTATGGGCATCAATAAAGAGTGTGTAATAGAAGTCGTTGGTAACTCCGTTAAACAGGATACCAGAAAGCTAGCAGGAGACCAAAGATCTGATAAAAAAACGCCAATGTATGAAAGCCTCTAACCCTACAGCTTGAATAGGACTGGCAGAGCTTTCCAAGTTAACCAACAATTGTAAGACAGCTGACATAAGGAAGTATAATATGGATAGAATTGAACATCCTCTCAGGAATGGAGGAAGCCTAAAAGCAGGGAAGAAGAAGCTAGGAATTGGCAAGAATGAGATGTATGCGTTAAGAGACAAAGCCAGCAGTATCATTACTAATATGGATGAAATAGTTCAAGTGGCTGAGGAGTTCTATAGAGATTTATACAGTACCAGTGGCACCCACGACGATAATGGAAGAGAGAATAGTCTAGAGGAATTTGACATCCCACAACTAATGTCGGAAGGAGTAAAAGCTTTGGAAGCTATGTAAGGGGGGAAAGCAGCTGGGGAAGATCCGGTAACAGCAGATTTGTTGAAGGCTGGTGGGCAGATTGTTCTAGAAAAGCTGGCCACCCTGTATACGCAATGCCTCATGACCTCGAGCATACCGGAATCTTGGAAGAACGCGAACATAGTCCTATATACTCCATAAGAAAGGGGACGCTAAAGACTTGAAAAATTATAGACCGATCAGCTTACTGTCCGTTGCCTACAAAGTATTTACTAAGGTAATCGCAAATAGAATCAGGAACACCTTAGACTTCTGTCAACCAAAGAACCAGGCAGGATTCCGTAAAGGCTACTCAACTATAGACCATATTCGCACTATCAATCAGGTGATAGAGAAATGTGCGGAATATAACCAACCCTTATATATAACTTTCATTGATTACGAGAAAGCCTTTGATTCAGTCGAAACCTCAGCAGTCATGGAGGCATTACGGAATCATGGTGTAGACGAGCCGTATTTAAGAATACTGAAATATATATATAGCGGCTTCTCAGCCACCGTAGTCCTCCATAGAGAAAGCAACAAAATCCCAATAAAGAAAGGCGTCAGACAGGGAGATACGATCTCTCCAATGCTATTCCAAGCGTGTTTACTGGATGTATTCAGAGACCTGGATTGGGAAAAATTGGGAATAAGAGTTAATGGAGAATACCTTAGTAACTTGCGATTCGCTTATGATATTGCCTAGCTTAGTAACTCAGGGGACCAATTGCAGTGCATGCTCAAGCGTATAACAGCTGTGTCTTACCAGTACTCACGTACAGGGCAGAAATCTGGAGGCTTACGAAAAGGGTTCTACTTAAATTAAGGACGACGCAACGAGCTATGTAAAGACGAATGATAGGTGGAAAGTTAAGGGATAAGAAAAGAGCAGATTGGGTGAGGGAACAAACGCGAGGTAATGACATCTTAGTTGACACCAAGAAAAAGAAATGGGCATTGGCAGGACATGTAATGAGGAGGGAAGATAACCGATGGTCATTAAGGGCTACGGACTGGATCCCAAGGGAAGGTAAGCGTAGCAGGTGGTGGCAGAAAGTTAGGTGGGCGGATGAGATTAAGAAGTTTGCAGGAACAACATGGCCACAATCAGTACATGACCAGGGTAGTTGGGGAAGCATGGAAAGAGGCCGTTGCCCTGCAGTGGGCGTAACCAGGCTGATGATGACTCAGGGAAAACTCGGGGGATATGTGCTTCTATCAGGGAAAATGAGCTGTAATTTTATTGAAAGGGAACGAAAGTCCTGGTAATGGTGGCTCGAGTAGCGGAGAGGAATCATAACGAATTGTCTTTGACGCAGTTTACGCTGAAGGGATTTCCAGTGTACAATCAAACGACCGGCTTTCCGGACGCCCGATAATTCGGACGGCTTCGCGGCATCACCACGTACCCCATTGAGTCAATGTATACGAACGTCTGAAATTTCGGATGCAGGAACCCTTCGCCGGTTCGATTTTCCCGACCTTTTGACAATTTTCCGAAACGATTTTCCAATTTTTGACGATTTTCCGAAATGGCATTAATCGGTGATCGGAGATCGGAAATCGGTAATCGGAGATCGGTGTGCTCAGGTGAGCAGTGGCGTGCCCCTGGCTACGCCACCGGCAGCAGAAGTTTAAGTTCTGGCATATGAGATTAGGAAATGTGCAACCTTAGGATCGATGGACAAGAACAACTGGATATCACTGGGACAGGGGTGAAATATTTTCTTCAAGACTCAGTTAGCATTTATTAGGGAGAAACAAGATTGGTCGTTTGAACAAGAAACAAATGCCAAGTTTCCCCTTTGAATTACGCCTCTAAAAGGCAGCCAGTATTTGCTCTGGCGTACCGTGGTCTGGTGTCACTGATTTTATTGCATTTTCGCATGTTTGGTCCGTGTTAGTAAAAAAAAGTTTTTAAAACTGATATGCTCTCACTCTTTTGATTACTTTAGGTGCAATGCAAGAGTGCCGTTGCAGGCGCTATTCTCATGACGTCATTATCGAATAGCCAGCATGAGAACTTCAAGCCGAACTTTCTTGCGTTGATGTTTTGTGGCTTACTAATATGCCACTCACAGTAAGACCGGCGTTTCTGGTATTGTATTATTTACCAATCCAGTTCACTTTAGCGTTCTTCATTAGTAGAGACTGCATTTCTGGGCACTAAATGTGTGGGTTTTAGGCACTAAAATAGGCACCTAAAGCTCCATTTCGGGCATGATACAGGCAGATAGAGGGAGATGTTTTATTTACGGAAAATGAAAAAGCGTCGACCTGATTTAGTCTGTGATAACACAAGTTTAATGCACCTCAACTGAATTGAAGCAGCCGTCCAAAAAGCTCGTGCGAAATTGCAGTTTTTGTTTGGCAAGAAACGGGATTTATTTTGTGCTCAAAGTAATGTTTCGGAGGACCTTACAGACGGACACCCAAAAATCTGAGAATGCGTGAAGTCGTCAAACATACAGACATGCAAAAACGCTCCATACAGATTTGTCAATGTTGAGCGCTTGATTTCAGCCTACGAGCTTATGCCCCGTGTGGAGAGGCACAATATTGCACTTCAGCACCTAGGGATGATAATCACGTGTTGCTGTTCTTATTGTTTATCGTGATAGCAATTATGTGCTTCTGCCGTCGGCGTCGCCGTGAGGCTCCGTATAAAGTCCAAGGGTGATAAGATCGTCGCTGCTCGCCGTGCCAATAAAAGCGTGCGACGCTCTGCAGGCGATTGCGGCACAATCTCGCGCAGGAAACGGTGGAAGGCGGGTAGGAAACGCGCCGCCTTCCGTAGCGCGCAAGGCTCCGGGGAGAGGTAAGAAAGGGGCGCGTTCTACCCCGGGCGGCCCTAGCCATCTGCGACGGGTACAAGATCCGCAGTGCGTAAGGAGGCAGGGTGCGTTCTACTGCGGGTGGTGGTTGTGGTGGCGAACTCTTTAATTCGCCCGAGAAGAGGGGACCAGTGCGAGGACCGGTTGCGCTGGTTTAGAGGAGGTCAGCAGGGGTTCCCTTGGGATGTCGCGGCCTCCACGGCGCGCTGGATGAACCGGCGTTGGTGTGCTGGCTCGGAGGCACGTAGGAGCTAGGGGCTCCCACGACTCTGGGGTGTTTGCGTTGTCTGCGTTTTAATGCTTACATGTCCACGTCATGTGTACGAACGTGGCTAGATCTGAGCACTGTTTGCATCTAGGCGTTATTTGTTGCGGAAAGATTCTACTGTACAAAAGGGGTGCAGGAAGCTGGCTCTTTGTAGTTTGCGCCATTGGATGGCCTGGCGTCTTCAGAGATCGTGGTGTGCGATCTCAGAAGACGCCAGGCATATATGCATATATGCATATATGCCTGGCGTGCATATATGCCTTGGTGCATATATGCATTTTCCAAGTCGGTAGTACTGGGGGATGTCCGCGTAAGTGGCAAGTAGAAAATCGCGCGAGATAGCGGTGTCAGGGGAAGTGGGGCGGTGCATCCTACACTCGGCTCAGCAGCTAAGATCTCGGGCAAGTGTATGCACCTCGGCGTTTTCGCTGAGCGACTCGTGGGCTGTAGCCCAAAGTAGTAAGTGGGGGTGGAAGAGGGGGGAGTAAGTCGAATGTAAGATGCCTGGCGAGAAATACGGTCGGCATCGCAGTTGCGGATCACCTTTGAGAGTCACTGATGATGACTTTAGTATTATGATCAGTTAGCGCCAGCGCAATGGCAACCTCCTCTGCTGCTGTGACTGTTTCTGCGCTGCGAATACTGCAGGCTGTGTACCAGCTACGGTGAGAGGTGAGGGCTACTGCCGCCATCGCTGGCTTCGATGTGTGGTAAGAGGCGTCCGTATATGTGACGTGCGGACGTCCACTGAAGCGTTTTCCGAATTGACGTGCACGGTCGGCCTGTCTCTCGGCGTGGTGTTCCGGATGCATCCGTTTGGGAATGGGACGGATGCGGAGATATTTACGATATTCGGGTATAGGGTCAATGTAATTAGGGCCCGCCCTCGTTGGTGAGATCCCAACTTGCTGCAGTACTGCTCGGCCAGCGCGTGTGAGTGAGAGCACCTCGTATTGGACGGTGAGGTCAGCTTCGATCAGTTCGCGCACAGAGTTGGAGATGCCGAGAGCCATAAGCTTGTGAGTAGCTGTGGACACGGGAAGACCCAGAGTCGTCTTATATTTTTTGCGAAGTGACGCCTCTAGCCGTTCATTTTCGGAGCGGGTGAGACGTAGGTAAGGTGCAGACTAGGTGATGCGGGAACAGATGAAGGCTTGAACGAGGTGCAAGAGGTAGCACTCTCGTATACCTCCGTGCTTATTGGAGACTCGCTTGAGTAGGCATCCTATCTACCACCGACCGGTCGATGCGTTGGAGCGACATATTGTTGCTGTCGTTTCCCTGTAGGTGTAGGCACAACCCCATACCTTGTGATCTGTACGAGGGATGGGGTTGCTTGCACCTGGAGTTTGATTTCAGGAAGTACCTGTAGTGGGCGCCGTCCTGGGAACGGGATGATGATATACTCTGATTTAGTCGCCGAACAGTTAAGGCCAATTGTATCGAGGTAGTATCCGACTCGATCGATGGCGGTCTGTAGAGTCTCTTTGAACTGGCCGTCAATGAGGTGTATTATCCAAAGAGTGAGATCGTCAGCATAAAGGCTGTGGTGTAGAGGGGTATGTCAGCCAGAAGATTGGGCAGGCCTAGCAGTGCAACGTTGAAAGGCAGCGGCGAGAGCACGGAGGTCTTGCGGCGTGCGGCGGTTCCCAAGAGAGATGGTGGAGGGATGTCCCGTGCCGGCGCCGAGTTGTATTTTGCGGTCGGTGAGGAAGTCTCGGACGTGCGCATATACGTAGGATGTCCGACGCCGAGAGTCTGGAGTTGTTAAAGAATCGCTTCATGGAGGATGTTGTCGAAGGCCTTGGCAACATCGAGACCGGCGGTGACTTTCGTGTCTGGTGTGCGACGCATGCGGACCTGGTGAGGGAGAAGAAGCATAATATCCGGGGCTGCTAAGTGAGGGCGGAAGCCGAACATCGTGTCTGGTAGGGGGTGGTTGTCTTCGAGGTAGCGGAGAAATCTGGTCTGAGTAACGTGTTTCATTAACTTCCCAAAGCAGGACGTAACAGAGATGGGACGGAGGTTGACCAAGGTGGGTGGCTTTCCCGGCTTGGGGATGAAGACTAGCTTGGCGCACTTTCATGCTTGCGGTATTGTACCGCTGGTCTTGAAAGTAGTCAGTGAGGGTGTGAATAGAGGCGTCGTCTAGATTCCTAAGCATCCTGTTAGAAATGCAGTCGAAGCCGGCCCCCGAGTTGGTCTTGAGACGACTGAATTCTGAACGGACCTCCGCTAAAGTGATTGGAGAGTCTAGAACAAGGTTGGCCAAGCCTTGATAGGTGGGAAGATGGTTGCCGATTCGGTGCGCATGTAGGTGTCAATCGAATGGCGAGAAGAGCTCCGAGCAACTTCTTGCGCTCCCGTAGACGGGCGTAGTAGCGGTCGTTGTGTAGGACTGAGTCCTCTAAGTCAACGGTTTGCGTGGCATCAGCCATTTGTTTGACAATTTCGGTTGTCCATGTTTTGATCTCGGCAATGGCGGGAGGTGTGGACTGCTTTTTCCTGTGCGTGCGAAAGGAGTCCATGTCAATCACCTGAGTCGGTCCTCTTCGGTTGCCTCGTGGGCTCTTGTAACACGATCTCGGGCATGAAGTGATATCTTCCAAAATTTTCGTGAGTGTAAGACCAGGCGGCTACGACTCTAGGGCTCGTAAGGGCTAGATCCGGTGTTGTATCTCGGTGTAGGCCCGAACCGAGTCTAGGGGGGTAGGATACTCCGTGGTGAGGGGGGGCTGGTGCGTATGCCAGTAATTCCTTTATGCCGGCCATTCCGTCTTCCTTTAACCGAGTCGTAGTGGTAGCCCCATGCGCATGCGCGTTGAACTCACCGATGATGAGGAGAGGCCGACCTTGCGCTAGCTGCTGGGCTTTGACGAAAAGGGGCCAGAAAACGTCTTTATGGGCCTGGGGAGGGCTTTGAACATTAAGCAGAAACAGGCTAGTGCAAGGGTCGACGTAATATTTCTAAGAGTACGTGTTTGGGGAAAGTACGGTCCAAATGGTGTTGGAGAACAGTGAGATTACGCTTGACGACAGTGGCCACCCGAGACTTTACTCGTTCCGATAGGTATGTACTGTAACCGGCAAATTGCGTGTTCTTGCCACCTTCTTGGAAGACTATCCATTCGGGGTAATCACTCGCAGTGAGGAACTGTTGGAGGACTGCGTGCTTACGAGCGAACCCGCGTCAGTTCCATTGCCAGACGATGGTGTTGCCCGAGCTGATTGCCATGATTGGGCTGGGAAATTTCTAGGGTTGGAGGGAGTGCCGCCGCGGAGGCCGCGAGTACAGTGACCGCTCGGGGTTTTCCTTGGGCTTCTATAGTTTTGCACAAGGTCTCTATTTGTTGGCCAACCTGTGAGCCAATTGTGTGGAGTGAACGTTCGATGTGTGCTTCTAGAGCCCTGATGTGGGTGCACGTGATTGATTTCGTATCTTTGCTCGAGTCTGTCGAGACGTGCCTGCCAATCCTCTGCCTGAGGGTCGTTGTCGGCCGGAGCTTTGCGTTTGTGTGTGGATCCGATGGTAGGTGTGGTCGCCATAGGTACCGCCGTATAGATGCGGCTGGTTGTTGATGAGCGGGCAGCCGCGCGCGCCGTCGTGCGCTGTGCTTTCGCAGCTATACTCCGTTCCATGCATAGCAGTCAACTCTGTGGAAGCTACGCAAGAACTTCGGTCAAGAAAGGATATCACTCCGCGCGTTCCGTCCATGCTCTGCTGCGCGCCAACAGCGTTCGCTCACGCGAGCATGCACGCATAAGGCGCCTCGCGACGGGTTGCAAATAGGCAACCCGAAAAGGACGACAAAAATAAAAATGATTTAAAACAATGCATTAGCAGCCGTATACCAGAGTGCGTTTGTTTCTAAGGATTAAAACTTGTTTCATTCAATACTAATCCTATATAAGAAGCAGTTGCGCACAATTGTGGTCATAAAACATTGAACTCTATCTAAGTGCGAATGAAGCCACTGCAAGAAGTCTATCTAGCCTCCACAGCGTTGACTACTATGTATGAAACGGAGTATATATAGTTCGCGTTGATTCGAGAGGCAGCGCGAAGGTCAATTCGATCGCTGCTGCATGCTGCCGCACTTCCTCACTCCAGCGTTTTGACAGCGAGTTTGCGCGGTTATCGAGAGAGATATGTTCATGTTTGTTTGTGCACGTGGGGCACTATGCTTGCTAATTTAGTTAGTATGCCTATACTTACAAGTTTAAACGGCCAATAAAACTACTATCCTTCCTTCGTATAGCTGTCCACTAATTTGCTGTCGCAATCGATGCTTCGCCTTATTCGGGCGAAACATATTTTGAAAGATTTCTAAATGTACACCATTACACGTTTCCTTTTCTTACTGGAACATTTGTTGACCTCGTAGGGCATGTATTTTAGAGCTTCGCTGGCCTATTTTGTGTTTTTCGTGCTTGCCCCATTTGATGCACCATTGTAAGAATGAAAGTTTAGCTATTACGTATACACAACCTGCTCATTGTGTCAACAGTGATACTATACATGTTGGCTGCGGTATGCGCATTGACAAAAAAATGTGGCCTCTCGTATGCACAGAAACGCCCTGTGACCATATTGGCTTGCCCAATATGGTTGCTGCCGTTCAGACTTCGCAAGTGAACGCTATACGTCGGTTTTCTTATGATGAAAATAGACTGAACACTGAGCACTGAACACTGAACACATAAAGATGTGGTGACACTATATAGGTCAGGGTGAAATAGGCACTACAATTTATCCAGAAACCATAGACTGTTTTACTTTATACGTTAATTTATTTAAAGAAATGACTAGAAAACGGTGTGCCTAACGCTAAATATTATGCGCCAGATAAGGTGGATGAAAGTTGACATAGAAAAATATTTTTGCCCCCCCCCCAAAAAAAACATATATTTTTATGAAAATTTTAAAAAAATGCTTTGAAGTTCGGGGAAATAAAAGCCGAGGATGTGTGCACCCTAAGCATGTAAACGCAGCGTGGACATGCACATTTATGCCGAAGCCCATTATTTTCTGTTATCGCCTTTTTGCTGTCAAGGTGGCTTGGGCTTACAATTAAGCACAGTAATGGGCCAATCAATGTCGAAAAATAACAAGCCAGAAACGTGCTAAATGCATCGTGCTGACTGTTCGCTAAATATAGCCTAGGCTTCGTGGCTGATTTCCTTAGCCCATCGCTGGTAACGCTGCAGGAGGCTAACAGATCGCAGAGCGAGAGTCAATTAATCGACAGCTGGAAGCACTGGAACACGTAATGTGGCAAATCAGCCCTGCGGGAACCCGCAAGGTGTAGGAAAGTTAATAACAGGGAAGGTTGGACATTCACCCGTTTTGCAGCACGAAGCTACAGAATAAACCAGGGCGTGGTTCTCAAAGAGAAAAGCTTCACAATTCAAAAAAAAAAATCGTCCTGGTCCAGCTTCGGGCTTCCGCACAACTGATTTGCCATAATTTGTTATTATTCTCAACTAAAAGAACATTCGCACCGTTCGCCGCTTTTCTAATTTTCTGGCAACTCTCTTGGAAACTGCGAAGGAATAAAGTCGCAGCTTCGCCCGAAAGGCGGTGCATCGATTGCGATTGCAAATTAGTAGACAGCTATACGAAGGGAGGGAAGTAGTTTCAGTATTAAACAGAGAATTTCAATCGATGCACGTATAACTAAACAATGTCAATTTTGTTATCTTGTGTTTGTTATCTGAAAATGTTTTCATGCTGTTTCTTTGCATGTTCTCGTGTACCACTGCCAAGCCTCTGTATATATGGTGCGTCGGCCTTCTCATGCCTTCTCATTATCTTTTTGCCGGCGCACCCAACATCCGAATGATGTTAAATAAACATATTGTTTTGTATAAACTTGTAAGCATTTGCTTACTAAATTGACAAGCATAATGTCCCGCGCGCACAAGCAAACGTGAACACGTCTCACTCGATGACCGCGGAAACTCGCTTTCCAAACGCCGGAGTGAGGAAGCGTGGCAGCAGCAGCAGCGAGTGAAGTGATCTTCGTGCTGGCTCTCGATTCAACGCGAGCTAAGCGGCGGAAACACAGCGCACACGAAGCTATCAGCACTCGGCGGACTCTGTACCCATCGCAGATCGCTTTCAAGATACGGCCTGCGCGGCCGCGCCATGCACAGTAGCCGCAGCAGTAGAACTCGCCCCGGTGACTAGCGTGCGACGGAAGACGGCGCGCAAAATTGAGCCGCGACTGTCGGCTGACTCTCGCAAGGTTTCACTCGCGCCCGGAACATACGGGCGACGACGTTACCGCCCTTCTTCTTTATATGGAACATCACGGCAACGAGATAAATGCGCCAGGAGTGACCATATAATTGCTATCGCAATAATAAAGACACATAACTCAGCCGTGGAGTAGTTAGAATGCTTGGTTTCACACAGTTGCCTCGAAAATTGGCTGAAAAGCCTGAAAAGATGGCGCGTCATGTGAAAAAAAGACATTCATTCATTTAGATGGTAGCTGTACCTATCATACTGCGCAGGCGTTTCGCGTCGCTTTTTAGATAAGTGCGTGTCATCGGTCAGTGTTGTCAATAGGTTGGCCGTGGGTCATTCTACAGCAAGTTCGATCATAGCTGCTATTTGGAGTAAAATATGTACTCCGTAGGAAAATTGGGTTGCGATGGGTAAAAAAACAGCTGCTGATACATCCAGATGAAGGGCCACTACGATAACAAAGCTAATTCCGCGAGCATGTCCTTATTATAGGGATCACTATGCAGTTTCTACAGAAACCAGTGATCCATTGGAAGGCGCACTGTATCCAGATGATAGTGGATTTCCTTTCTGAAACCGCACACTTAATTATAGCACCTATCTCCGATATACGCCTTTCAATAGGTTCCAATGCTGGAAACAGGAATTTGCGGTGTGCCGTGTGAAAACATACCCTCAGGCTCCAACGGAAGCACAGTGATAATCGTGCCGGTGACAACCACGGCTACAGGGACGACGGCGACAACGACAGCTCGAAAGAGGGCCCGACAGTTGACATATCGCGAACACAAGATAAAATCCAACCGAGCCGGGTTAAGTTGCCTGCGTCATCTCCTTCTGGCGAGAGAAACTTGATAGTGATATATATTTGATGAGGGCTGAGGAGGACCTGCGAGAGTCGCCACAAAGGTTGGCTGAAAAATCTGAACAGTTGACGCTGCATGTAAAAAAAAATGCATTCATTTGAAAATGGTAGGTGTATCAATCACTGCAGTGGCGATTCGCGTCGGTTTTTACGTAAGTGCGTGTCATCCGTTAGTGAATTGTTAATAGTGCTACGGCACAATATGTGCGATCACGAAAGGCCAGCAGTGTGAAGACGACGACGACGATTTAGAAGCTAGCGCGGGCTGTTGCCTCTTGGCCAAGCGCAGCGTATTTCCCTTGTAAATATATTTGTACATAGCTTGTCGTCTGCGTCTTCCTACGTAACATATTTGGTGGAAGTGGACGTTCCCTGTACCTCGTCACGGAGCTTCGCAGTGGACGGTACGTCGAGCCTACCTTCATGGCTCCCGGCGACGCCAACCCGACTCCACCGGCTCCGACACCTGCTGCCACTTCGACGACCTACATCACCCTCTCCGCTCCCCGTGATCCTGGCGTATTCTCGGCAAAAGATGGGGAAGACGTCGAGGACTGGATCAGCCTTTACGAACACGTCAGCCGCAATAACCGGTGGGACCCAACTATCATGCTCGCCAACGTCGTCTTTTACCTCGGTGGCACACCTCGAGTTTGGTATCGGACGCACGAAGATGAGCTGACCAGTTGGGATTCGCTTAAGCAAAAGCTTTGAGACTTGTTCGGCAACCCCTACGGTCACCAACTTGCCGCGCAGAAGGCGCTTTCCGGTCGTGTGCAGACGTCAACGGAGCCCTACGTCACGTACATTCAGGACGTCTTGGCTCTGTGCCGCAAAGTTGACACCCACATGACTGAGTCAGACAAGGTTTCCCACATCCTCAAAGGCATTGCCGATGACGCCTTCAACTTGCTCGTTTGCAACAACGTAGCCACGGTGGATGCTGTTATAAAAGAGTGCCGCCGCCTGGAACTCGCCAAAAGCCGACGTATTGACCAGCAGTTTGCCCGTCTGCCCAACACCCCAGCGACATCTTCCTGTGCCGACGCTCCTCGTCCCTACAACACTGCCGATGTTACCAGGATCGTCCGGCGTGAGATCGAGGCCGCCTATCCGGCTGCCTTCGACTCCAGTCCCACCTCCACATCTGTAGTCACGGTCTCACTGATCCAGGCAGTTGTCCGCCAGGAGTTTGAAAACATGGGTCTTCACACCATCTGCTCGGCCCATCGCCCTGATACCCGCCCGGCTTCTTCGATTTCGCCCCGTCCCGCATCTTCTTACCCACCACGTTTCCGCAACCCATCTGAATGGCGCACTGCTGACGACAAGCCTATTTGTTTCCACTGCCATCGCATCGGGCACATTTCTCGGCACTGTCGTAGTCGCTGGAGTTCCCCGATCCGGTCTACTTCTACTGCCTACTCTCGCCCCTCAGGTGGCCCTTCTCGTCCCTATGCCGCACGCTCCGATAATGCCGCCACTGATTCTCCTGCCACGAACCGCCCCTATTCTCGTTCGCCTTCGCCCCAACGACGACAATCTCGCTCTCCCCAGCCCCGTCGCTCCTATTCGCCGACTCCCTTCGGACGCCGCTCCCAGCCGGAAAACTAGACGATGCAGCGCCTCGAGGTGACGCTGCATTGCCCCCTACGCCGCCAAATCCTCTACTGACTTTGCCCACTCATCTGAACCTTCTTGACGTGCAAGTCGACGGTGTTTCTGTGTCTGCTCTCATAGACACTGGGGCGCATTTGTCCGTAATGAGCGCTGACCTTCGTAACCGGCTCAGGAAAATTATCATGCCCGCCACGACGCCTGTTGTCCGTGTCGCCGATGGCGGAACAGCCCCCGTCATTGGTATGTGTACCGCCCGCGTCTCCTTCGCCGATCGCTCAACAATCGTGCTATTCACAGTCATCGCCCACTGTCCCCACGACATCATCCTCGGCTTAGACTTCCTCTCCGCACATTCTGCTCTCATCGATTGTTCCGCCAGTACTCTCCGCCTTGACCTGCCTGTTCTGGATCCTGCTGAACCACACCCCATCTCAGTTCCGCCGACTTCGTTCGCTTGCCACCTTCGGCACTGACCTACGTTGACCTAGTGTCATCCCCACCAGTCCCCGACGGTCACTACATCGCGGCTCCTATGCCAGACGTCCTCCTTACACACGGGATCACAGTACCCCATACAGTTTTATCTATTACGGCGAATTGCGTCTGCCTGCCAGTGGTCAACTTTGGCTTGACGACACAAGTGCTGCCACGTGGGATGTCTTTGGCCCAGCTTTGTTCATTCGAGGATCACTCAGTAGCATCCATTGCAGTAGACAACACTTCATCCGATACTCCTCTCCCATCGCAGTCGACAAATTGTACCATCGCTGACTTCCGGAAAATGATTGCCCCCGACTTGCCCTCCGAGCACGCTCGTGAACTCTACCGCGTTCTGTTTTCCTACCACGATATTTTTGACTTTAACGATCGTCCTTTAGCCCAAACTACAGCTGTCAAACATCGCATTAATACCGGCGATGCCCCTCCTATTCATCGCCGCCCGTATCGAGTGTCACCAGCTGAGCGTCAAGTTATTCACGCAGAAGTTCGCAAAATGCTTGCCAAGAACATTATTGAACCGTCATGTAGTCCTTGGGCGTCACCGGTTGTGCTGGTAAAAAAGAAGGATGGCTCATGGCGCTTATGCGTGGATTATCGGCACCTTAACAGGGTTACCAAAAAGGACGTGTATCCCCTACCTCGGATTGATGACGCCCTTGACTGCCTCCACGGTGCTCGCTATTTCTCCTCTATTGACCTTCGCTCCGGCTATTGGCAGATTGCCGTGGACGATCTCGACCGCGAGAAGACTGCCTTTGTAACACCCGACGGTCTTTATCAATTCAAGGTGATGCCGTTCGGCCTATGTAACGCTCCTGCCACTTTTGAACGCATGATGGACTCCCTTCTTCACGGTTTCAAATGGTCCACGTGCTTGTGCTACTTGGACGACGTTATCGTATTCTCCCCAACGTTCGCTACGCACCTCGAGCGCCTCTCAGCAGTCCTGGACGTTTTTCGGCGAGCCGGTCTGCAACTCAACGCATCGAAGTGCCAATTCGGCCGTCGCCAGATTACCGTCCTTGGACATCTCGTTGACGCGAACGGAGTGCAACCGGACCCAGGCAAGATCCATGCTGTTACGCACTTCCCTGTTCCGAAGTGTGTCAAGGATGTGCGCAGCTTCATCGGCCTTTGTTCGTACTTCCGCCGTTTCGTGAGGAATTTCGCCGCCATAGCACGACCACTAACCGACCTTTTGAAAAAAGACGCTCCTTTCCGGTGGGGCGATAACGAGGCCTCTGCATTCTCTCATCTAATCGACATTCTCACAACACCTCCCGTTCTGGCCCATTTCGATCCTTCTGCGCCTACCGAAGTCCGTACTGATGCCAGCGGTCACGGAATTGGAGCAGTACTGGCACAACGCCAGCGTGGCCACGACCGTGTTATCGCTTACGCCAGCAGGCTCCTCTCACCCGCGGAGCGCAACTATTCCATCACTGAGCGTGAGTGTCTGGCCCTAGTTTGGGCGGTTGCGAAATTCCGCCCATACTTATATGGCCGATCCTTTTCCGTTGTCACAGACCATCACGCGCTTTGTTGGTTATGCTCATTGAAAGACCCTTCAGGAAGACTTGGTCGCTGGGCCTTACGCCTCCAAGAATATTCTTTCTCTGTCACCTACAAATCTGGCCGACTACACAAGGACGCTGACTGCCTGTCTCGCTACCCGGTTGACGAGCCTGACGACGCCGACAGTAGTACCACCGACGGCATTTTCTCTGTGTCTGCCTTCGCTAACATCGCCGATGAGCAGTACCGAGACCTATCGCTGCGAGTACTCATCGAGCGTCTGCGCTCTACACCTACCGACGCATCCGTTCGCCGATATGTCCTCCAGGGCGGCATTCTGTACCGAAGGAGCTTCCTCCCTGATGGCCCTGATCTTCTTCTTGTCGTGCCAAAACATCTACGACAGACTGTGCTCTTTGAGATGCATGACGCACCCACTGCAGGACATCTTGGGGTAACCCGCACGTACGACCGCGTCCGCCGCCGCTTCTATTGGCCTGGTCTCGCTCGCTCCGTTCGACGCTATGTTGCTGCCTGTGATCCCTGCCAGCGTCGGAAGACCCCTGAGGTGCTACCTGCCGGTCATCTCCAACCGATCACCGTCCCTGTGGAACCGTTCTTTCGTGTTGGATTAGACCTGCTCGGTCCCTTTCCCACGTCATCCTCTGGGAACAAATGGGTAGCCGTCGCGACTGATTACGCCACCCGATACGCTATCACTCGGGCTCTCCCTACCAGCTACGCCACTGACGTCGCGGACTTTCTCTTGCGTGACATTATCTTGCTTCATGGCGCCCCGCGACAGCTGCTTACTGACCGTGGTCGAAACTTCCTCTCGAAAGTTATCGCTGACATTGTGCGTTCCTGCTCTATTCAACACAAACTGACTCCTTCATACCATCCTCAAACCAATGGCCTGACAGAGCGGTTAAACCGTACTCTTACCGATATGCTGGCCAAGTACGTTTCCAAGGACCACCACGACTGGGACATTGCCCTTCCTTACGTAACATTTGCGTACAATTCTTCCCGGCACGACACCGCCGGATTTTCTCCATTTTATCTACTGTACGGTCGCGAACCTACCTTGCCCCTAGACACGGCACTTCCTCCTGCTGCGGTCTCAACAAGCGAGTATGCGCGCGACGCCATCGCCCTCGCCGACCATGCACGCCAGCTTGCCCGTGCTCGACTTACAGCCTCACAGACCACTCAGCAGTGTCAGTACAACGCCCGCCATCGTGACGTACAGTTTTCACCTGGTGCGCTCGTGCTCCTGTGGTCGCCCTCTCGTCACGTCGGACTTTCAGAGAAGCTTCTTTCGCGATACACAGGGCCCTACCGCGTGCTGCGCCCGGTGACGCCTGTGACTTACGAAATTGCTCCTGTGGGCTCGAGCTCGTCCTCTTCTGTGGCATCTAGTGATGTCGTACACGTCAGTAGGCTCAAGGCCTACTACACTGCTTCCGAGTCCGATCTTTAGTCGCTCCGGGACGGCGCTTTTGCAGCCGGGGGTAGTGCTACGGCACAATATGTGCGATCACGAAAGGCCAGCAGTGTGAAGACGACGACGATTTAGAAGCTAGCGCGGGCTGTTGCCTCTTGGCCAAGCGCAGCGTGTTTTCCTTGTAAATATATTTGTACATAGCTTGTCGTCTGCGTCTTCCTACGTAACAATAGGTTGGCCGTGGGTCATTATACAGCAAGTGCGCGTCTATAAGTAGCGGGCGCGAAAATGTGGCACCCGCAGTTTAATTCGGAAGGAGAAATCGTTCCACGAATCCGGGGGGATGGGGCGACAGGCGCGACGTTCATCCACCATGAGCAGGCCAATACCGGCGCGGCAACCGTTTGCGATGCACAGCCGCGGGCACTGGGATATTGCGTTGGCCCAACTGGTGCTGCGGCCGCGGAGTGCAACACAATGCAGGCATCTGTCGGGCGCTTCGCACCACAGCGACGTGCGCCGGGCGTACGGTATGGAGAGTGACGGGCAGAGGTTGCGCAAGGATATCGGGGGTGAAAGGAGTGATCCCCGCATAGAAAAGGAGGCCGAGGATTACGCGGCTCCAATACTTGGACTCGATCACTTTCCCTAATTTGGCGCCACTAGCAGCTGCTGCGAGGCTAAACCGGAGGAATTGCGCTGTCCCCGGCGAGCCCGTGACAGGGGCGATGCGCAGCCGCTTAATGACGGCGCGGACGCGACGCGGCAAGCAGGAGACGAGACAGGGAAGCGGTTGATGAATGGCGTCAGCGGCCGACTGCCTCCAACGAAGCGGTGTTTTAATTGTTTCGGGCATCGATGAGTGGCACGCGGCCAGAGGTCGCGAAATTAAGGCGCAAATTAAAGCGGCCAACAGGATTCTACACGCAGCAAAGTCGCCCGTTTGAGAGGGGCAAAGTGAGTTGGCAGAACGAGCTGCGGCCCCGCTGACGTCCTTCTATGAAAAGATTTAGTTCTAGGTAGGTGTATATTTGCCTTCAACACTGGGGAAGCCGTTCGATCAGTGGTTGCGACAGCGCGTGCTTGCGCCGCGTTCTCTGCGTGAAACTCGCGCAAAGAATGTGATAAGTTCTTGACCGTGATGTTCTTCCGTTTCAGGTTATACGTGCTGACGCTTTGTTGCGAATAATTATTGGGAGGGGGGGGGGGGGGAGTGCTCATCCCAGGCACATTGCGGCAGGCAGGCATGGCAGGTATGCGGGCAAGGTAACGGCAGGGTAGGCATAGGTTCCTGTGTCGCATTGTTTCGGGCCTCTCCAAGAAAATATATATATAGTGCCTGACGCTGGCTTGAAACCTCAGCGTTCAAGCACAACAAGATACTCTAACCATTAATTAGGCCGCACGCCTGCGCGCTTATTTCTCCTCATGCGCGAGCTGTATATAGCTCAGTCACAGAAGACGTCTGGTGCCCGATGTGGCACGTCGTGTGTACACCAATAGCCCACGCGGCGGCCGCTTTCCATTCGGTCACCAGCTCGGTCTTGTCACTGTCTTTCGCTCGCTTCACGGCGAATATCGACCAGTTGCAAATAAACGGGCGAGCGCCCATTTCTCCCATTTCTTCCCTCGTGGCTGCTAGCGCTTCGAGACGCTGTGCCAGGTTGCACCACCTTCGGGACCGGCCCAAGTCGTAACGAAACAGGTTGTAACATTTATTCGAGTATACAAAAAAAAAGTCCAAAATTACCTTCTGAGGAAGCTGCGCTGTAGTGGGAGACTCGGGATTAACTTTGACTTTCTGGGGTTCCTTGACGTCTACTCATGCATGGTACACAAATGTTGTTAGTTTTTTTTTGCATTTCGCTCCCATCGGGTAGTAGGCGCCGCGGCCGGTATCGAACCCTCGACCTTGACCTCAACAGTGCAACGCCACTGGACCACCACGGACCGTGGCACGCAGATCGAGGACCCGCGAGGAAGAGGGCGAAGCCACTTGGACGGCGTGCGCCAGCAACGCTTCTCACTCGACGCTGCAACCGACCGAGAAAGTTAGTACATCGCTTGGCTGTTTGTCTTAGATAATAAATAAATACACTTATCAGTTCGATCCAGACCCCTGCAATTCATTCGGTAGGTCTCAGCTACAATGAACTTGTATCGTCTATTACTGTCGAGCGTACCCTGCTTGCTTTCTTTTTTTTTTTTGGATACGCTCAAGTTCTGCGTTCGAGTGCCAACAATCCTATTTCCGCTGTTGGTATAGACAACACAAAGAAGCTCAAAGCACGGTCTTTTCAGAGCGGTTGGGTACACTTCGCAACGTTTAAGGCTCCGCGAGCATTCCAGGTGATCACAGACATCTTTATTGCCTCGCATGCGCCTTGCTGGTGATTTGTACATCGCGTTAGTCAGTAGATAAGCGCATTTTTTAATAATATCCTTCGCCAGAGATGCTTACAGACATCGACGTCCCAAATGACCGAAAAAGAAAATAACATACGCTTTTCATCTCTGGCCCTTTGGCTGCACCACAGAAATGGATAACATTTTGTTTATCGAATTTTGTCATAAAGGTCCACGTTGTTAATTTCGTCGTGCTCAGTGATGCCACTTCCCGAGCTTTTGTGTGAGTGGATAAGTGCGCGTTACTTTCTTTTCTTTCCGTCCTTTCGTGTCTTGTTATACGTTATATGTGTATAGCAGCGTTCCAAGCCTTTGCTCGGCTAATGTCTCCAGTTATTATTAAGGTTTTTCCCACCAGCGCGTACATGCATTTTTTTTTTGCTACCGGTTGATATTACGGTTGCCTTCCAATACACTCACGTAATACGCCGATTATGTGCATGGCGGGTGGCCTATGCGGCGTGAATAAAGCACGCATGACGTTAGTGCGTGTTCGACAGGCTATATTGGCCCATAGACTAGGGGTTTGGCATCACGCAGCACTGACACTTTGAACAGATTATGTGACAGGACCCAAACGCAAAATATCACATCTTTTTCTTCGCTGTATTGTATATCGTCAAACGCAAGATGCCTAAATTAACCGGTATGCACCTGAGGTGAATATAATGGTCCACGAACATTCAGACAAACACGGAAAAAAAAGGAAAAATAATCGCACGAGAAAAATGAACACGATTGTAAATGGCATCGCTTTATTAACAATATTAATGCCTTACTGCACAAAGTTGCAAGGAAATAGTATACAAATCAGCCTTGCCAAAGCTATACAGGTGCCTTGAGTTGCAGTGGCTGGCAGGCAGCACAACCAAATTAATTTTAATTCGCCTACATTTTGCATGACTTTAATTTCCATTGAGGGGGGAAAATAAAACGTGATTTCTAACCAGAAATAAGGCGCTGAAAAGGAGGGAGTGAATCCCTGATTTCACTTTATTATTTTAGGCGTTCTCGCTGGATAGCAGTGCTACAGAGGGGGAAAAAAAAAGAAAACGTGAACGACAGTATCGACTTAAATTCTGAAGGAACTCGTGGAACTTTAGGAAATGCACAGACGGCCGTGCAGCGTGGGGCACTAGGAAGTCGGGCACCGGCAAGATCGGCTCCGAGGAAATCCGAGCAGGGCGCTCGATGGGCCTTTCACGTCGAAGGCCCGCGTAATCCGCTCGCGTGACCGCACGCGCCATTTGCGCCCGAGTAACGCTAGCTGCGGCCTTAATTAGCGACTAATTAGGGTCGCCACCCGTCGCGCGTTTCGCAAACGCAGCAGCCTGTCGCGACGAAAAACTTTTCCTCGCTTTTTAAGTGTCTTCTCAAGTTTTAGGTGTGCTTGCAGTTTGGACAGGATCGATGGGGCGCTATATTTGGTGCCCTGTAATTTAAGTTATTGCTATATTTATTACTTTTCTTGCGCTTTCACTTACAGAGTTTTAAAGTCGCGTCCCAGAAGCAAAGGCGTTAACGAAAGTCGATGCCGAGCGAAAACAAAAGAAACGATGAAGGAAAGCGGATGTCCACCCGGAAGCGCTGTCACCCTGCATAATGAGCGCCGGTATTCACTCGCATCGCCGCGACAGAAGCTATACGCTCAGCAGCCGTGTTATCACGGCGCGCGGTTGCTTTTAACAGAGGATCGCCTTGCATGCCTCCTGCCTTTCACTTCAAAGTCGGTGTTCCGGCGACGTCAGCACTGTGTGGGGAGCGAATGACCGGGTGTATGCGCCTCGATCCCTGGAAGCTAGCATCCATCAACGCTTTTTTACACGTGTTGCCAACTCAAAGGAGGCCGCGTGCCAAACCGATGTCTCTCTTCTCCACTCCCGTGTGAAAGGAAGAATATTGTCATTCGGGTCTACGAGGCTGTCATTGAACAAATTCGTTGTCTTAATTGTGACCACTGTCATCGTCGACATCCTTCTTGACCACTGGCGTCATTATCGTCACCATTAGTAAACGGCAGGAGAGACGTTTCTCTGTGCATGCACTTTATTGAATTTCGTTCTGCACGAGTTGCTGTGAAATCGCTAACCTTATCATTCCGGCCATCTGTCTGCCGCCTCAGTTGCGCAGTCCCCTTATCTTGGAAGGTGAACAGTTCTGGACCCGAACAATCGGCGCCTCTATCTGTGACGACCTTGAAACAGATGCTGAAATGTAGTCTCAGTACACAGGCCCCTATCGAGTGCTGCGAGCCGTGACTCAAGTTGCGTACGAAATCGCCCCGTGTTACGTTTCGCCTACGACGCACGGTATAGCCGGCGCGGATGCAACGGACGCCGGGGCTTCGTTCAAAGCGGCGGACATTTTGGCCCGTTCGGAGCTGCCGCGGCGCCTCCCTGCGAGGCGCGTCCAGGCATGTTTCGGTGCCGCGTGTCTTCGTGTGTGCGTGCGTGTGTGTGTGCCCACGCTTGTCAAAGCGCGGCAGCCGGGGAGAGGAGCTCCCTAAGTGTGAAGCGTGGAGGTCTGACCGGCGCCAGCCCGGCTGATGCGTCACTACAGTCGTCTCAACATGTCTCTCAGCTTGTCCGTGCCCCGCTGTCACGTGTCCTCGTCCCGTGACGTTCCCTCTTGCCCTCAACTCCGAGAGTATAAAACCAGCTGCCCCCCGACGCCAGGGGAGAGGCTCCGATTTCTTCCGTTGAGTAGCGTGCTCTCCCGTCTCTCCACTTCGGTCGACCTGACCGGCCGCTCTTTTCCGATGGTATAATAAACAAGTTGTTTCGTTAGCAGTCGACTCATGCTTTGCCAGGACCTTCGGATGCTTCCAGTTGTGCCCCAGGCCGCCAGGCCAACGCTACCCTTGGGGCTTGCGACCCATTTGCAACAACACGTGCCAGCGGTGCGATTGCAATAACGGGCGTCAGCGCTGAGATTCCAGCACCCGTCAGTCGGTACCAGTGCCTCATCTGACCCCAATTCCACAGACGTTGTGCATGTCGCACGCCTCAAACCATATTACTCTCCGGTTGTCACCGATACTTATAGACGCCCGGGACGGTGCTTCTGCCGCCGGGGTTAATGATACGTGCATATTGCGTGTTTCTTGTTGCCGATGCGCGCGGGCGCCCCGACGAAGACGACGAACGCTCGCTGGCTCTCGAGCTGTCGGCTGAACTGGCCAGCGCTGCAGTTACCTGTTGTAAATATTCTCGGTAAATAGTCTCCAGTTCTTAATCCTTCGTTCGCATAACAATATAGAGCAAGAAACTGGAGTTTTAGACAAGGAAATAGTTTCCTCGACACTAATTGAAGGACACCGCACCCGATTTCTCGCCCAAGCAATGTCAGCCTCTCGAATAATCCAGCTCCAAGATTAGAATTATGTTATCCGCAACAAGCGATTTTTAAAAATTCCACAAAACATAAAAAATGATCTCCCCGTATAGGCAGCAATAATGTTTTGATTGCGCGAAAAGAAGGCATTATTATCATTAACATTACGTTATTATCATGAGCGCATGACTGGTTTATCTGCTATGACGAGTTACAGTTGAAAATAGCACTTCCTTAATTCCAAGGAGGCCTTTCCTAAAATATAGTTGTAACAATATTAATAATAACATCTTCTGCATGTAACCTCACATTGTGCAGGAAATCTAGCAAGGCTTTGTGTTGACAGTTATATTGACTCCGCTAGCTGAATGGCTCTTGTCCCCAGTGCCATTTCTTTCCTTCCGTGGTACATGTGCTTGTTCGCGCTACCTTACTACGTCTTGTTTAGAAAGGACATTTTCCTTTCATTATATTTGTGCGTGTTCGCATCCTTGTTACCATTTCGTTCGCTTAGGTCGAAGCCACCCGTACAGTAAAACACTAACACTTTTTCTTTTGCTATCTTTATTTGTTTTATTAAATGTATGTGTGCGCGAAAAAAAAAAACGAGCTAGCACGGCAAGAAATGCATAGTGAAAATGGGCTGGCTCAATCAAACGAACTAGAATATTAAAATGGAATGTAAATAAAAGTCGGAACGCGCTAACGCATAGTTCATATAAAGTTGAAGTAATGTTCACGTAAAGTTCAAAACACTCAATTTCCATAGCATGTATTATTATTATTATTATTATTATTATTATTATTATTATTATTATTATTATTTGTTTTGAACACATATGTACATTTACCAGGAAAGGGAGAGCGAGGAGCAGGCTGGCAACAGCCACCGGAAGGGGCACAACGCCTGCCTACTCTTTAGAAGAGAGGCGACAGCAACACAGAAGTGGAAGATAGGAAGGAAGGGAGGAAAGAAAGAGCAACAGGACAAACCTAAAATAATAAAGTAGAGCACACAGTAGGGCCGGTCACTGAAGGTCACGCCACTACAGCATGGTAAATAGACGAAATAGTATCGACGCTACAAGCGTGAACCTACGTTAACTCTAGAAAAGTAAAAAGGACGCGATGGTCCTGGTCACGTCGAGAAGCACAACCATAGGGGTACAAACAATCGTCGACTGTCGCGCACCGCACGCAGGTCAAGGAGGTGACAGTCCCACATTAGCGACGTGCGCTGCGCACTGAAAGCGGGACACTCCAATATCAGGTGTTGAAGTGTCTCGCAGCAGCCGCAAGACGTGCATGATGGACTTGCCACATGTCCTTGTCTGCATAAACGTTCGCGCACGTTCACGCAGTCAACACTCAGCTTGAGTAATAGCGCTCTAGCGCGAGGAGGTAAGCCTCGACAGCGAACACGGGGCGGGAACGTTCCATTTGCGACGCGCTGGTCTGGATGTTGCTTGAGTAGATGGCAAAGAATCAGTAGGCGAGCGTCATCAAGCTTGCACAAAATTTCAGGGCAGTCACAGTTGTTATGAGCGCAAGTTGAATCCAGCCGACCAGCCTCTTCATTTCCGGTGATTCCTGCGTGTGAAGGTATCCATCCAGCAACCAGAGACACCCCACGTGATGAAATTTTGTTTGCCGAGTCAGTAATGCTGCGCACAACTGGGAAGTCAATCTGACTGCGTTGTAACCTGCTAAGGGCAGCACGGGAGTCCGTAAAGATGGTAACCTTTGATGTGGTTATCTCCTCCTGCACGTATTTCAGTGCAACATTATTCGCTGCTAGCTCCACAGTTGTTGACGAAGTTGGATGAGGTGTTTGAAAGATACGTTGTACTTGAGTCGAAAGACAGAAACAAGCTGCACAGGCGCCTTGACCGTCGCTGTGTACAGATGCATCTGTGAATACTTGACGATAATCTGGAAATCTTTCGAACATGTGACACTGAGCCAATTTGAATATTGCCGAAACAAACATATCAGACTTTTTGCGTATGTCAGGGATTACGAGGTAAATGGTGAATATGTGTTTCGTGATATCTTTTGGAGGAGGGGGCGTAACTGAAGCAGCATGTTTAGAAATGTCAGTGATATTCATAAATAATGCCGTCACTTTTCCCATGCGAGATAACGGGCTGTGAATCAACCGATCAAGGAGCGATTAACCATTCGATGCGCGGTGCAGACGCTCAATATGATATAAAGCTTTCCGGTCTGCTTGCAGTCTCAGGGGTAACTGATGCGCTTGTGTGAATAATGCAACAGATTGCGCCTCACGAGGTAATCCAAGCATTAGTCGAAGGGCAACACGATGGTCTCGTTCCAGTTGGGCCATTAAACTAGGTGGTATGTTCAGGATTGGTAACGCATGCATCATGGCTGAGTGTGCAGATGAGTGGTACAACTAGAGAGCCGTTGTTTGGTCGCAGCCAGCACCTCTAGCAGTCAAGGCGGCCACATACTTAAGGAAGGAGTGCAATTTGCGTCGTACAAATTTAACGGGCCTCTTGGATTACAATTTTAGCGGGCCTCTTGGATTACTCCAGGGGCAAGTTTGAAGAAGAAATCATTAGGTTTCTGTTGGAGATAGCATTCAGGCTTACCATCGCGTCGACGGCCATGAAAGCTACTGCCGTAGTCTTGATGCTGCTGTGTGTGACAGTCGCTTCACTTGACGACGATGCCGGAGACGTCCGTCTTGGACGGCAGTGCTTGGAAAGTATGAAAGCACCCGAATCTTCTGATCTTGGGTCAGAAAGCTCATAATCAGCAGCGTGGGATCCTACTGTTGAACTGAGCCGCTTCGGAGCCGGGGGCGGTCTATGCTGACCGCCAGACGAGTCCAAGACCATATACCTTCCATGGCAAGCTCCGCGGGGAGGATCTCCCAGAAGAGTAGGAGTATTCAGGGTTCAGCACAAACGTCGTTGCCTGTTACTGATGTTATTGAAATGAGCTCCGCATGACGCAGGATTCGCCAAGTCGTACATGTATAGTACGAATGAAGCCCAATTGCTGTGAAAGGCTTTGAATAATAGAATTGTCGTATGTGCCCAAGCGTATACAGCTAGCACCGGTCATACTCTCAGCTCTGGCCATTTTAAACTGCTGTCCTCTCTAGGCCTTTTCTGCGCATCGGTACGATGCTTCGATCTTCGGAGGGGTAATAATGCCGCCAGCATTACGAGAACGGAAACACGCTCGCCACATCCTAGCTGTGGGCCAAAGAGCCTCCAAACCACAAGCGTCAAGCAACGCACCGCCTAGGCACGTGGCCACAACACGTGCTGACAGGCTGGCGGCTCGTGCACCAGGATCGGATGACAGGCACGCGACAAGAGGTGTCGAAGAGGAGAACTACATTTGGAGAAGCGTAGTTCGAGCGACATGGCGTCGGATGGAGCCCGTGCCTGGCGCATGCTCAGGGCCTTGCTGATAGTACCTCGTGTGCAACGCCAGGTGCTCTCAGCAGCTATCTCTGTCGGCATCTCCGCATCTACTCTGGTGGAGTTACTAGCTGACCGGCTTACCGCCCGCCCCATAGTACAGTGGGTCCTCCCTCCACAGGCTACTGGGCCTCGACGCCTTCGCCCCACTTGTCACTACGCGGAATGTGTGCTCGAGCAGATTGAGGCTCTTTGCTGCGAGCCCATCCGGGTGCATGAGCTGAAGGCCACCCTAGGACGAAGCAAGCGACGGAGCGCTCCAGGAGCCGATGGAATCACGTTCCAGATGCTTCGGAACCTGCAAGATGCAGACCAATTACTCCTGGAGTACTTCAACATCATCTGCAGCACTGGGGCTCTCCCGGACAGCTGGCTCACCGCGATGGTGGCACCAATCCTTAAGCCACGGAAACCTGCATTGGCACCCTCCTCGTACAGGCCATTGTCTCTCACCTCTGCCGCCTGTAAGGTGATGGAGATGATTGTCCTGGTACGCATGGAATGGATCGCCGCGCAGGTGCACTACTTCCCGGAGAAGCAGACCGGCTTCCGGCGCCTTCGCTCCACTGTGCCGACTCCATTGCCGACGTCGTGGCCACGCTGGAGGATGCAAAAAAAAAAAACAGCGGTGACGTGGCACTTCTCGTGCTGCTTGACAAGCAGAGCGCCTTTGACAGCCTACCCCACGTGGTCGCCGAGACCTCCTTAGATATCCTCGGGATCACTGGCAGCCTCAGGCGCTTTGTCTCTGCGTTCCTGGCGGGAAGAACGTTTCGAGTGCGAATGGGCCAGGCACTCAGGCCTGGCAGGTCTGCCAGCCGCACTACCGGCAGACACCCGGAATCACACACAGTGCTCCATCTACGCTGATGATGTGGCACTCTTAGTCCGGGGGCCAAGGCGGTGCCTTCTAGCTGTCCAGAGATCACTGCAGGGGGGCCTGTACGTGGTGCCAACATTTCTCGGGACCATCGGCCTAACCGTCTCTCCTGCAAAGACGGAGGCCCTACTAGTACACCCAAGGGCCGCCTCCCGCTTCAGCGTCCTCCAGTTGAGAATCGGCACCGACCCCCTTCCATGGAAACAGACGGTGACGTGCATTATGGGCTCACTATAGACCACCGGCTGACGTGTATCCCGGCTACTAAGGCCCTCATCACCAAGGTGCCCCGAATACATGCAGCCGTGGGCCGACTCCTGCAACGAGGCCGAGGATGCTTCACCAAGTGAGCCATGCGCCTGAAAAAGGCTGAAGCAACATTGTCCTTGTTGTATGCCCTGCCGCTGGTTTCCTTGACGCATGCCAGGAAAGGACAATGGACAAGGACAATGTCCTGAGGCTTCCAAGGTACTCCAAGATCATCGCAAGACTGGCTGAGGCTGGCGAATGGCCACTGTCACTGCTCATGTGGCAGCGGGGACTGGATCATACGGGCAGGCTACATCACGCAGCAGATGGCCAAGCTCTCGTAGCCCGGCTCCCGAGCCTGCCGGCTTCACGTATGGACCGCCAGTGCCGACTCTATGAGGAGACAATTCCCCACTTACCTGTGGCAGTGGCTCTTCCTCCTCCCCATCACCGACCTCCGGACGTGCACCTCTCCCTCAAGGGGATAGCCAAGCGGAGTGCACCAGCCGCAGCCCTGCAAGCTCCAGGATGAGTTGGAAGGACACCTGCTGGTGTTCACGGATGGTTCAGTCCTCTCCAGTGGGTTGGCAGTAGCGGCGTGCACAGTTCCAGCTCTCGCCTGTCACAGGCAGTGCCGGCCTCCCGTTTGCAGCAAGTTCTTCTGCAGCTGAGCTCGCGGGGCTGCACCTGGCTGCCGACCTCCTTGCTGAGCATCCTCCCCAACAGCTGGTGGCGGTGGTGTGCGACTCTAAGCCAGCGCTCGTTAACCCACGGCGGGCAAGACTTACAGGGGTGCTGCTGCTTGCCAAGCTAACGGATCTAGCCACTGCCGGAATTCCAATATCCTTCCACTGGCTGCCCTCACATGTCGGGGTAGCCGCTAACGAGGAGGCGGAGGCGGATACCTACGCCAAAGCGGCCCACTATGATGCAGTCCCAGTTACCAGAGTGGTAGCGGTTTCGGACTACACAAGATATCGGCTACGGTGCCTGCTCACCTCCATTTACCCGGACCTCCGTGTGGCTAGTGGCAGGGCCCCCAAGCCGCTTCCAGAGCACGGCCTCTCCAGAAGAGACCGTTCCACGCTCTTGCGCTTGTGGACTGGCTGCATCTGGACTGCGACCCGGCTGTACGCCAAGGACCGTGCCACGTCACCTGCCTGCAAGAGGTGCGGAGACCCCGAGACTCTGGAGCACCTTCTCTGTGCCTGCCCATCCTTGGCGCACGAAAGCTCGATAGTGACCCGCACTTACAGACGCCACGGCCTTCCAGCGGCCACAGAGACTGACCTGTTCCTGGCGTGTTCCCGGCTCCCTGCACTCCGAAGCCTGTTGGAGGTTATAAATTCCACTGGAATAGACACAGTGTGAGCGCCCGCTACAACGCTGGCCACTTTACTGAGGACTGCCGCCTGTCGCGCAGAGTGGCGTCTACTAGGCCACATCCTCCCTCTTTCTCTATCAGCTATGACTTCCCACTCCCTGTCCCCTGACGATGCTTCGCCGTGCTCCCTCACGGGTTGCAGAATCACGCGTTCCTTTCTTTAGATCACCGTCATCACTATCATCATTGTTCAGTCTGTTGTGCAGGCGAGCACAGGTTCGTACAGAATAAATTAGCTTTCTTAAACATAGCTGTCGCTACTGTCGCATATAAATATATATATATATATATAGGCAGAGGTTGTGGGTTCGGTCCCCACGTACCTGCGGCAAGTTGTTTTTTCATCCACTTCAATTTCCAGTAATTTATCGTTTCTTTATTTCATTTATTAGGCACAAGTAATTTCCCCTATGTTGTCCTTGGTGTCAGTGTTTGTTGGCTTCTTATGATATGACCATAGAGTTTCTCACTACATTACCTAGAGGGAAATCTGGCGCTGCTGCGCTGTGGTATGCATGGGAATGCCGGTATATTGTGGATTCGGATTGGCATCGTTCTCGTAGAGACAGGACACCTTGAAGATGCGCTTGGCAAGTACCGTTCCGTCTGTCACAATGATTCATTTTCTACTAGAGCAGCACGTGAAAAGCTGTTTTAGCTTTATTATTACGCGAAAACATGTTTTGTTTAACTATGAGAACTTGTTAATGTGTGTACGACTACATGTCACGTAAAAAGTATCAGCGGGCTGCTAAAGTTGGAGAACTGACGACAAGGTTCGCGCTCGCTTTGTAACAGTTGCATGGTCGTCTGTTCTTGCTTTTCTTCACTTGGTCATGCATCATGGGTGAGTAAAGATGTAATATGCGTGAATGGAAACATTTTATGAAGATTTTACTTTGAGAACGCGTTATTTGCGTAGCCATATCCAAGGTTTAGACGAAGCCTCTTACAACACCAGCCAACACGAGCCTCGCAAACACTTATACCGTCATTCCCATGACGGCACGGTGCTTCCTTAAGAAACTCCCATAGACGGTGGCGCCAGATTACCCTCTAGGTGTTATAGTGAGAAACTCTATGGATATGGCTATATATATATATATATATATATATATATATATATATATATATATATATATATATATATATATATATATATATATATATATATATATATATATGTATATAGATAGATATATATACATAGGCTTAAGCGGCAGTCACGGTATTAGTTAGCACAACCTACTGGGCACGGCTTAACACTAGCGGGTAGAAGAAAGAAACAAAGGAAGGAAGGAAGGACGGAATATAACGCGTTTCGTGCAAGTTTCTGCCACTTGGTGTCCGTGTGGTACATCCATTGTAGTTAGTTACGCGCCGTTGGGTTCTCGGAAACAACGGCTTAGTTTATTTTTTCATTGCGGATCTAAGCGATCGAGGTTCGCGAATTTTTCATCTGACGCCCACGCAAACGCGGAACCGATGCAGGTGAATTTCGTCTCAGCAGTTATTAAATTTTTACCCGGAAGTTTAACTTTCCGTACGCGTAGCGCCGATCGATAGCAGGCTCAAGTTTGCGCATCACCCACGCCCGAGGTCGGTCCGTGACGCGTACGCTCAGTGCGTGTTTGTGAAGCTCGCTAATTGAAGTCTTCGGCCCGCATGGAATGCCCTCGAACATCATCGATGGACAACGGGGGTCATATCATATACAGGTGCAGGTTACGTTCGGAGCGCGAGTCAAGTGTGCAATATTAAACGTGAAGCATTTCTTGGCGAACATTTGCCACTTTCACAGTATCTATCTCGCTGCTTACGTCGCGGTGCTATCATGGTCGGTTCGTTAACTTGGTAGATACCAAAATTGGCATAGTATGAGCAGAGTCTAGCACATGACTACCGTGACATGTGTGTCATGTAGGTCATGAACAATTCGCGCAACTCTTGGTATATATCAAAATTAGCGTAGTATGACAAGAGTGTATGACGAACATAAATGATAGGTCATGACATGAATGTCATGACATGTGTGTCACGTGGGTCATGAGTTCTAGAAGAGTTAATTGTTGGGCTAGTCGGTTTTAGTTGGTTTTCCATAACTCAACAAGTTACTCAGCGCAATAAAAACCACAGACACAAGAAAGCTGGACAATAAGCTGTCCACCTTTCTTGTGTCTGGTTTTTATTGCGCTGAGTCACTTGTCCAGTTATGCAGGTCATGATTCAGCCGCCTACGTCTTGGTGCTCTCATGATGGTTCCGTTAACGTGGTATGTACCAAAATTGGCATGGTATTACCGGAGTCTATGGCAAATATAAATGATTGATCATGGCATGAATGTCATGACATGCATGTCATGTAGGTTATGAAACAGCCGCCTACATCTTGGTGCTCTCATGGTGGTTTATTTAAGTTGGTATGCGTAAAAAGTGGCATAGTATGACAAGAGTGTATGACGAACATAAATGATAGGTCATGACATGCGTGTCATGTAGGTCATGAAACAGCCACTTATATCTTGGTGCTTCCATGGTAGTTATGGTGGTCATGGTGCTTTCATGGTAGTTGCTTTGTATAACATCGGTTCCCACAAGGCGTGGGATCTGCCGGCTTTTCCGTTGCGAATAGCATGCCCCATATGCGATATGCACGATGCGCGACTTCGAGACGCGAGGTGAAACGATTAGATCTGATGTCCCCTATGAACAACCAACACATATCCTCGAACTCGAATCGCATCTATTCGACATTCTGAGTCAACGCAATGGCCACGCTGGATCATTAAACGTATAAGCAGTTCCAATTAAGGCGGCGCCTGCATGAAAGAAAAGAAAATCCTAAGACACCTAAGCACTTTCTATGAGTCGTTAATGCGAAAGTATTAATGTCCACTTGAACGCCGCTGGATGGTTCTTCGAGTTATGAACTCCTCCTGAACAAGCGAGCGTATTGAGGCGATTGGTCAACACCTCGCTTAACAGAGTGGATTAGACACTCGGCTTCTGAGCGTGGGGTCGTAGATTCGAAACTCACTACCGCCAACGTTTTTCCTTTTGAATTTGTTTTGTTTTTTATACATTACTTTCCTTATAGCGATTACCAAGGCGAAGTTGGGAGGACACGGAACGCGCAGATGGCACGCTTTCGAAAGGAAGGAAGGAAGGAAGGATATCAACTTTATTCAAGGTCCTGCAGGCCACAAGAGCTTTGGGGCTCTCATGGAGTGGGCGTCTCCCACGGCGGAACCGGAAGGTTAAGTTTCCTGGCGGCGTCGTTGACCTGCTGGACGGCCCAGAGTTAGGGAGCGAGTTCTTCGCTCCGGATTGCTTCTTCAACCTTGCGCTTGTCCAGTTCGGAGTTTATGTGAGCTTGCGAGCGCGGCCAGAGTAAATGATAGACGATAAGGGATGTATTGCAATTGGTACAATAAGACTTGTTGTAGAGCTCAGGCATGTAGTGGTGTAGTCTGTTTTGCGAGGGGTATGTGTCTGTTTGTAGCATTCTGAGTGTAACCGCTTGTGCTCGGGTGAGCATACGGTGTGGCGTGCTATACCCTCTACGTTGTAGGTAGTAGTGTTTAGTGATTTCAATAATGTACTGGGGCCGTCCTTGTTCTCCGAGTGGTGAAGCCGCGCGGTCTTTAAACGCGCGCGCAGCCTCGTGTGCCGCCTCGTTAAGGTTGGAGACATCGCCGATCTTTCGTCCTAAGTGTGCCGGTAACCAATATATGACGTGGTTCTTAATCTCTTTGTGACAATTCTGAGAGCCTGTGCGCAGACCATGTCCTTTTGAAAAGCTCTGATAGCGGCTATGGAGTCGCTGTAGAGGTGAGAAAGATTGTCGTCGATGAGCGCAACGGTGATCGCAACCTGTTCGGCCTGTTCAGGCTTCGTTGCTATTACCGTGGCTGCATGTCTTGTGGATCCGTGGCCGTCCACAACCGCCACTGCGAAAGCTTTGTTTCCCGCGTATGCCACTGCGTTCACAAAAGCTGAGTGTTCGAGGTTCGCTAAGGCTTGGTTAAGGAGGAATTGTCCTCTCGTTTGTCGTCTGCTCCTGTTGTTTCCGGGATGTACGTTTCTGGGTATAGGTGGGACCGTTATCTTGGCGCGGATGTCCCGTTGGAGGTCCGCAAGGTCTTTTTCTATGTTTCCTTGAGAAAAGCCTAGCTTCCCTAGGATTGTGCGCCCCGGAGGCGCCGTCGAAAGCCTAGCAAACTGGGTGCGCTGCTGGGCTTCGGCACTTTCTTCCAGGATGTTGTGCAAGCCCAGGTGCTCCAGCTTCTCGTTGCAGGTGCTAGTCGGAATGCCGAAGGCTTGTTTGGTGACCTGTCTGATTTGCGCATTGAGTCTGTCTCTTTCGGATCTTGACCAATTGAGCATTGCCGCAACGTATGCGAAGTGAAAGGCGACGAACGCGTGTATGAGTTTGACGAGATTATGTTCCTTGAGGCCCCTGTGTTTATTGGCAATGCTTCTGATGAGCTCGATAGCGTTGTTGGTCTTGATGATGAACTTCTGAGCCGTAGAGGCATTGACATCTTTAGTCTCTACGATCATACCCAGGACTCTGGTTTTGTCGACGCACGGGATGGCGTGCCCCGAATTGGTTCATACCGTAATTCCCTGATTGTAATCGAAATCTGACGAGTATAGCCTGCGGCCCTTTTGCTTGGGTCTGCGTACGAGCAGCTCCGATTTGGTAGGCGAGCATCTGAGTCCTGTGGGAATTAGAAATTCTTCTACGGTGTTTACTGCCTCTTGCAATAATAATAATAATATATGGGGTTTTACGTGCCAAAACCACTTTCTGATTATGAGGCACGCCGTAGTGGGGGACTCCGGGAATTTTGACCACCTGGGGTTCTTTAACGTGCATCTAAATCTAAGTACACGGGTGTTTTCGCATTTCGCCCCCATCGAAATGCGGCCGCCGTGGCCGGGATTCGATCCCGCGACCTCGTGCTCAGCAGCCTAACACCATAGCCACTGAGCAACCACGGCGGGTAGCCTCTTGCAAGATGTCCTGCACCATGCCCTGGCTTCCTTTAGAGACTCACATGGTGATGTCTACGTATACAGTGTGCTCGAGCTTGTGTATCTGTCCGAGTTTCTCAGCAAGTCCCGCCATGGCAAGGTTGAAAAGCATAGGGGAGATGACCGAGCCTTGGGGCGTGCCCCTGCTTCCCAGCGGGACTATCTCCGTGTAGAGGTCGGCAAATCGGAGCGTAGCCATCCTGTTATCCAAGAGTGACTTGACGTACGCGTGGAATCTAACGCTTTCGAAAGCAAGAGCGAGGATGACGTGGCGTTGCGGCGGTGCCCTCTTCCTTCACGCAGCAAGTGGCGCGCCAGCGGGCCAGCAGGTGTTTCCTTTCGCCCGCTCTGCTGCGTCTAGGCGCACACATGACGTGGCATGGCAACCAGTGAGAACATAGGTGGTGCTTAATTCGCTGCTCCAGACGGCAGACAGCGGCTTTTATTGCGTAAGCATACTTTGGCGACTACCCCAGCAAGATCTGTCCATCACGTGAAAAGTTTAATGCCTTGTATCTGCACAAAATGCACAATTTGGGAAGCTAAGACATTCCATTCTTATAATAGTGTAACTGTAGATGATTGGTAGCTTTATAAGCGATAAGGATCAATTAAAAAAAACATTTGTAGGCGACCCTTATATTTCACTTGGGTGCCTCTTAGTGGCAGTCGCACCTGGGCGTTGGTGTTCTTTAGGTTAACCTTAGGCGAACGCAACGCATGAACCGAACTCGGAGGCAACTGTTTTCCATTGATTAGCTGGTTCGATATCATGCCACCTTCTTGTGCTTGACGTCCTTAGCGATGTCATTACTTCCGCCTTCTACTTCCGGGTTCCCAGGAATTTCGCCAAGGTGGTGTTCACGTGGCAGGTCTCTAAAATCTGTTGTTCTATGCTTTGGTGTGCGGCAGTCAGTGATTTCTCATTCTAATTATTCACCAGACGCTACGGCAACTCAACTTGTAACTTAGCGTGTGCTCTGATATAATATCTATAATGAAACCCATGAATTTTGTACTGTGGTATCTTTCTATATATTTTTTATTTATTTTGAATTTCGCCCCCGGTCGCCTCAATGGTTTCTAATTATTTCTAATTATTACAGACGCTTCGGTAACTCAACTTGTAACTAAACTTATATTCTGCTATCATATCTGTAATGAAATCCATAAATTTTGTACTGTACTATTCTTTCTTTTTTCTGATCTGACCCCGGTCGTCTCTGCATGTGAAATGGAAGTGCTGCGCAAAAAGAAAGTGCGAGTCTATGCTCGTGCCGCTAAATGAAAATTCGGCGGGGACACTGCTTACGTGGGGGAAATGTGAAAGCATCACAGTCGCTTTGGTGAAATGTCCTTTTCTGCGCGTTCCTTGTCCTCGCAAGCTGTTGCCTGCGTTTTAACTGCGCCTCGGCAAGGCCATACAAAAACGCGCCAAACGTCTCAACGCGCTCGCTTTCCTGCAAATAGTTCATAGCTCGAAGGACCGCTCAGCGGCGTTCAAGTGTACATGAAGGCTTTGTTTGTTTTATACGCTCACTTTATACGCTCATGACATCGCGCCACCTCCTACCCACTGGCTGCGCCGTCACGTGCCCAAAGGAGCACCCATAGGCCACACGTCTAGTCAGCCAATTGGCTGCGACGTGACGTACGAAGTGACGCAAGCACTCAGCACACATTTTTAAGTCAACCACAACTCTGGCGCCGCCGTGGCGTCGGCGAAGCGGACTCGTTTTCGATTCCCACCCACACCGAAATTTACCTACCGTTACATTCAAAGGCATTAATTTGCATTGCTTAGAGGAACCTGTCTGAGAAATTTGACGTCAGTTCGAATACTTTTGTTGTGGTTTTACTCTTTCCCGTCGGCGATTTTTGCTACCATTATGTGGTCACGCCACCGACTACAGCGCCAGATTTTCGCGTAAGAAATACAATCATAACACACTGGGCTCCATATAAAATGCATGGAGAAGCCTACACTAGGCAAGAGTGTGCTCGAAGGCAGTTGGTAAGGCATTATGTGAGAACCTAAACTGCGCTAGAGACGAGAAGACAGGGCGAACGCAGACCGTTCTTGTGTGCTCGTCCTGTCTTCTACTTCGGCGTCTCGTCCTCAGCGCAGTTTAAGTTCCCAAATATAGTAGAGTTGTGCCAAACGAAATTTGGAGCTGTACCTACATGAACTATGGAGGTGGGCCAGTTTAAAATTTGGACAACTTCAATTTAGGATGAGCCAACTTGAAATTTAGGGGCGGCGCAACCGAAACTTGGGAGTGGTCCAATCTCAAGTTCGGAGGTGGGCCAAATTGAAATTTGGCGGTATTCTCACGCATATTTAGACAACTCCAGTGGAGTTTCTGCATAATTTTTTTTTCGATGTGGAGCATGGATACTGCAGTGCACCTTCTTTCCTTTCCGTCTTTCTTTTTCGCTTTTTCGTTAGTTTATTTCTTTTTTATGATGGTGAGTGAAAGTGGAGTCGCTTACAGCGCAAAGGAACGTTTCTGGCCGTTGATATTTGAGTTAGGAAAGCGGCAATACCTCGCTAATTACTGACATGTCATATTGAGAAATCGTTTTAGCGTAAGTCATTATGCACAAAAAGCAGAATATCAGCAGCACCTAACCATATTCTACGAATTTCAGGCTGCAGCCGTATAGAGAACGTTGCAGGATTTCAGACGCGCCAAAGTTTTCGCATGGCGAGGTGTTACAAAGCGCGGAAAAGATGAACGTCCTCTTACTCGTACGCTTAAAATATAGTGGGGTGCAGCACAGGTCCCTTTGTTCCCTTTCTTCAGCTTCAGCGCCTGCAAAACACTGCAGCTTGCCCAACTGCGCACAGCTTAAACCGAGCACTGTTGGTTTTCTTTTTCATATGCTTAAGTGGCAGTCGCAGCATTCGTTAGCATAAGTTACTGGGCACGGCTTAACACTATACCGGTAAGAAAAAAGAAAGGAAGGAAGGAAGGAAGGAAGGAAGGAAGGAAGGAAGGAAGGAAGGAAGGAAGGAAGGAAGGAAGGAAGGAAGGAAGGAAGGAAGGAAGGAAGGAAGGAAGGAAGGAAGGAAGAAAGAAAGGAAGGAAGGAAGGAATATAACGCGTTCCATGCCAAAGTTCCTGCCACTTTGTGTCCGTGTGGTGCATCCGTTGAAGTTAGTTACGCACCATTGGGTTCTCGGAAACAACGATTTTTTTTTTTTTTATTGCGGATCTAAACGATCGAGGTTCGCGAACTTTTCATCTGACGCCCACGCAAACGCGGAACCGATGCAGGTGAATTTCGTGAGCGGTCACAGCACATATTGAATTTCGACCCGGAGGTTATAACTTTCCGCACGCGTAGCGCCGATCGATCACAGGCTCAAGTTTGCGCATCCCCCACGCCCGATGTCGGCACGTAACGCGTATACGCTCAGCGCGTGTTTGCGGATCACGCTAATTGAAATCTTCTGCGCGCATGGAACTCGATCCCTCGGACTTCATCGATGGACAACGGCGCGCAGATCATATATAGGTTCAGGTTACGTTCGGAGCGCGAGTCAAGTGTGCAGTATTTGCACTGCGAACAACTAGCCTGATATGCGATAATCACGATGGGCGACTCCGCGTGCAATATGCACGCTGTTGATCCCGAGACGCGACGTGAAATAGTGAGATCCGATGTCCCCTCACGGCTGTTCCTCTCTGAACAGCCATGACAAGGTCGAACTGGAATGACATTTCTTCGACACTATACGTCAATGCAACGACCACCTTTGAAAGTCAACACTTTTTAGCTTTTAAATAGTAGGTGGGAAGTGGCAAGACTTTTTAGTGTGTAGTTTTAGTGCGGTGGTCTTAGTATGTGGTTAGTTGCATCACGAATATTGCTTTTGTACGACATTCTGAGCGTGGCCACATGTTTGAACAAATGTGAAGATGTGTCGTACCTTAAGTCTGTGCGGCATTTATTGCTTTTAAAGAATTGCTAGTGAATAATTTCTCATGTTTTCAGCATTTAGGTACTAGGCATATCGAACTTTGCTTATAGGTGCGGGCTCTGAGAGTTTCGGTTATTGCATTAGAAAAAGCTAAGTACAAGATATTGACGCGTGTACTTGTTTATCGGGTGACCGCGTTTCACCATCCAACAAATGTTATCGTTCAGCGCAGGACGCGCCTGCATCTATCGGAAATTTATCGAATGTTTTCGATGGATCTATCTGCTGTCTGTTGTCACCGAACCTTGTGTAATCTGATTTCATGTATACGCGACGCGAATGGTGTAGAACCATAGACAAAGAAATTCAACGAGAGGGGACACTCGGCGAAAACTGGCAACAGGAAGCACGTCACGCCTAGTGTTAATCACATCCGTTAGTTTATGCGAGCATCGCAAAAAAAAAAGAATGTGAAATGAACTTACAGACGTTTGATTTTTTATCCTTTCCCGCTAAAACTAAAAAAAAAGTTTTGCGTATGAATGAACTTAAACTTTGCGCTTTATTTCTCTTGCGTTACCTAGCAACAAGCTAACGGCACGCCAGGAGCGACAGATGCATGCGTCATGCGCCAGAGAGGCCACCGACTGTAACCGAAGCCAGCAAGGCCGGTTGTGAATGTGAAGTTCGCCTGTTCGGCGACCCGTCTCAGTAGGGATGATAGAACGCCGTCTCCCAGTGTGACAGAACAGCGAGTATCAACAAGGCACGTGGAATGCGTAGAACGTGGGGTGGCTGCAACTGGAAAGAGCCTTGCCTACATTGAAGTGGCCACAAAGGAAAAGGAGGAACGAAGGGGTCATCGGCTCGTGTCAAACCCGAGTCACGCAGAAAAGGATGACAAAGGGATGCAAGAAGAAGCCTCGGTAGTAGGAGAGAGTGAAAAGGTGATCTCCGGCTACTCAAATCTGGTTAGGTGCTCAAAAGCAATTCTGGAGAGGGTGAAAGGCAATAAAAGAGGGGCGGTAGGGACATTTCCAGGGCTCACATAGGCTTTTGTCATGCAGCGAGAGGAAGAAAAGCTCGCGGGAAATGCCCACGGACGCAACCTTGTAGTAGTAGCAGGTGGGCTAAATGACGTCCTAAACAGAAAGGGGGCATGACTAGCCCAGCGCAAGACGAAGGGAGTAGACAACTTGCGCGAGATGTCCCCTCAGGTGCATATCGTGGTGCGCGCGGTGCCGCAGGTGCCTGTACGTTACAGTAACGCATAAAGAGCCGTTGTGACTGCTGATGAGGCTATAGGGAGAATGCGCAAGATATAGAGAGTTCGAGGTTGTGGAAGTAAACAGGAAAGTGAGAAGGTACGGTGGCTTTAAAGAAGAAGGGATTCATTTCAATCAATGCTTGGCTGAGAAGTAGGCTGGCGAGGCGCAAGTGCTTTTTCGGGGGGTCCATGAGCGCTTATGAGGCCAGGGTACGCAGTAATGAAGATGGCTCTTAGGGCAACCTCAGGCTAGCATCGCCGTCAATAACAGAAAAAGGTGAAAAAGAAGAGATCAGAGAGCTCGCCGTGAAATCGGCTACATAAACATGTAGGGCGGCAAAAGAAAGGAAAAGTGGGCAGAGATAGATAAGCAGCTAAATAGAGAACAAATAGGCGTGTATGCCATATTAGATTCGTCGGACGATCTCGCCGCTGCTACCATTTGTTAGAGTTGTCGGACGATCTACGAGCTGTAGGCTGATCTCACCGTTGCCATTCAGATGTAAGATTTGGCAGTCGTGGCTGTAGGGATGAACTTGGGAGGAACTAGGGCAAGAGGATTTACTTACATTATTTACATCTTAGACAAGACATACATCGACAGTCTAGCGTGACTCCCAAATGGAGCCCGGAAGACTAACACACAGCAAACAGCTTACGAGCACACAGCTCACGAATACATTTCAAGCACGACAACGAGCACACTCTAGCAGCCGACAATCGCCGCTTTAAGCACTCTGCTTGACGTCACAGTTCGACGTCATTGAAGATGACCCGCCCTTTTGGAGGAGGATGAGGGCTGTCGACTTGGAGGAGGATGAGGGCTAACATACACGTGCCGCACACACACACTGGTGTAAAGGTCCGGAGCCGACGTCAGAGGGCTTCGTAGAACTCTGAGCCGTCCCGGGTGGCGCGGCCGGGTAGCACATTGTCTGGTGTTTCGAAAAGCTCATGGGGAGGTTCCGCCAATTACCTCCCCTGGAGAATTCCCCTGAGCTGACCCCGCGCCTCGTGGCTGCCGGTTATCCGCAGTTCTCTGAAGTGCGCCCCGTCCCGGTTGTATTGGAACACGTGCAGCGGGCTGAAATAGCTGGCACGTTGTCACCCCGTACGGCCATTCCTGACAGTTCCTCCATGGCCCGGGAAATCTCGCCTGGCCAGTGCTGGCAGCCGCTGGGCAGGAAGAGAATGGCTGGCGAGCAAGACGATGGCTTTGCTCTTTGCAACCCCTGCGTACTTGGAATGCCTTCAACCATCTCACAACAACTGGCACAGAAGAGTCGATCCCGGCAACAGAATAGCGCTCAGCGTTCAAACGCCCGGAATTAGCTGTTAACCTTCCAGGCTTCCTATCAAAATTTCAATGCAAGTCACTCAACTGGGAACCCCAAATTTTGCCCCAATATTTTGTGCCGCCAAAGCCAGCGATCACGTTTCTCTTGAGTTCGACCAAATCTGACTGTCGCGCTGCACAAGAGTAAAGGTTTACGCAGAACCGAACCGAAGGCTCTCAACTACCAATACCCGACCATAACTAAAGCTTCACGAACAGTCTGTCCTTACCCTATCATAGTGGCGTACTTATCTCACGTACTGTTGCCACTGAACAGTCTGGCCAACTCCATAGGTACGTAATTACAAACGCGCTAGCTTTGTGATCCCTATTCCGAACGCATACTTGCGTCTTACGCAAACGTTTCATTACGCTTACTCAGATTTGTTCCTTTAGTCCACACCGGACACGTTCCTTAAACAAACAACCAAACTTGCGTAACTTACGCAATACAGAGGAACCTTCGAACAAATGTGTCTTCTAACTAGTCCTACGCACTCGTACTAGAGAAGTCAGAATACGGCCGCCCTAAACACACACGAGCAACCCAGTCATTAACAATTTGCTTCCCTCCGTCCACACAGGACACGCGCTAATGGACCTAAGAGTTCTTCTCAGTGCAAATCACGCACTTACTGGAAATCTACGCGGTTAACCTTAGAAAATAAAAAACACATAAAAAAACACAAGCGCGTTACCATAGGCCTATCAACGATAACCTTGTCCTTCAGGTTGCTCACTCACACAAAAAGAAAGCCTATATACTTATTATTGAACACCTTGCGATACATGTTTACAAAAAAAAAACGTGTCTTTCAAATCTCGAGCTTCTCAAACAAAACATAAAAAAGCTCATACCTTACATACTGAAAGGAATTCTAGTCCTAAATCGCGAAACTTTTCAAAATGTTCAAAGAAAAAAACAACACGTGTCACTTCTTCGGAAGCTCTCTTGGCCTCTCGTTCCAAACGTTTACGCCTGACTCATACTTTTGAGCCGTACTCGAGGTGGTCTTCGTTCGAAAGCTACTCTGGCTACCGAGGAATAACAAAAGGGCTGATTCACTATCAGCTCCCCCAAGACGTTACAGTCCTCTGCCACTTTGCGTCCTGGCGCCCCGCTTTCATCACGACCTCGATTGACCGCGTCGCTACTCCCCGCCTGGTCTCGTCTTGCCACTTTGCGCTCCCTCGCCCTACACGCTGAGCTTCGAAAGGAACGACGGAACGACGAGGAATTTAACTGCCCCGTGCCCTTTGTCCGCGTCCGTGCAGAACATGCTTCTCGGTCTCTTGTCGACCGGTGGCTCGAACGTGCTTGATGCGCACACGTCGTCAACGACGACCGCACCTTTCTTTTCTTCGCGCTTTGCCTTTTTGCGCTTGTCGCTGTCTTTGGCGGCGCTACATTACTCACCGCATTCTGATCTTTACGGCGATTCTTTCTGCGGCGCTTTCTCTTTTTATCAATTTCATGCCGCCTTCTCGTGCCTCGTGCTGGCCTGTACACATTTCGTCGGCCCGGATCGGTCTCTTACCCGCACAGTCCGAATGATCCTTAGCTAAATCATTCCTCTCTTGGCTACCTAGACTGGCGGAGAGCCGCACCGATCCCTGAACAATGCAGTTGTTCTCTCGTGAGCTACGCAGCTCGCAATCCTGAGAATTACCCTCAACTGCATCGCTCAGCTCGCACTTCACATCTGCACGCAGAACTGACTCGACATGGGTGCACGTGTCTGTCGGGTCAACAGTATTCTCTACTTCGCTAGCAACCTCGTTAACTTTACATGCGACGCACACACGGGGTGACTGTGCAAATTTGTTCGCAGCTGGCCTAGCTGTCTCTGCAGTCCTCTGTTGGTACAGCACCTCGTCGCTTTCACTATGGTCTTTAACGGCCTCCGCTGCCACTAAGGCATCGTTAACTGCTAGCACTTCGAGTTCACTTATGAACGTGCTGCTAATCTCGCAGGTGCTACTTTCCTCGGCTTTCGACTGAAATCTGCTGTCTACTTCCTCCTTGTTTCGCTGCGTCCAGCCTACAGATTCCTCAAGCCGCTGTTGACCTCGTGCGTTTAACTGCTGCAAATTTTGTATCTGTTCCTTCACTGCTGCAATTTCTTTTTCAACCTCTTGCCGTTTCTGCTCACGGTCTTGGCGTTTTCGCCCGCGCTCTTGGCGTTCTTGCTTAATTGCGAACCTTTCCTTGCCTGCCCTCGGAGGTTTGGCGTGGCTGTTGCTGCTGGATCGGTCGGTATCTCGTCGGATTTATTCGTGGATAGGCATGCGAGGGTTACGTGCGCGCGGAATCTCAGTACCATCATGCAGGCTTATACGCAAACTCTGTATTCTGACCGGCAAAGCAGTGCCATTAAGCGCCCGTTTGTTCTGCCTAATAAAAAATTTGTCAATGTAAAAAACTAACACCTAATGTCGGCTCAAAGATACCTCCAAAGCATGCCGACCTCTTAATAAAGAAAAGTGCAGATCCAACGCACATGTCGGAATCTTTGCGAAGCGAAGCTTAAGTGACTAATTAAATATTTACAGCTAGCGCTGATGGTCATACTATCCATATTCTTGAATATCCCTCCGTATTTACTACGTGCCACTGTGACACAAAGGTACAAAAATCCTTAAATGTAGCTAAAGGTTTGTGTCTTCTCCGTGCCTGCACCTATCGGGGCCATTCTTCCTTAGACAAGGCGAGACAAAGCGAAAGGCAGCGGGAAAATGCGGTTTGCTACCCTATACTGGAGGTGGTGAAGTTAGAAATGTAAGAGAGCCGACAAGCATCACCTTCGTGGTGTAACTGCGTAAACGTCTCACTGTTCCTCCGTCGGATTTGGTGTTTCCATATCGGCATCACTTGTGAGTGGTGTAGTGCATAAACATAAAAATTACACGAGGATACACGTTGCATAGTGCGCATTTAAACAAAATTGCACGCATCGCCATTGGTTGCATTGCATTTACTTAACCGCTTCACTAAAGCTTCAAAAAAAAACTTATGGGGTTTTACGTGTCAAAACCACTTTCTGATTATGAGGCACGCCGTAGTGGGGGACTCCGGAAATTTCGACCACCTGGGGTTCTTTAACGTGCACCTAAATTATGTACACGGGTGTTTTCGCATTGCGCCCCCATCGAAATGCGGCTGCCGTGGCCGGGATTCGATCCCACGACCTCGTGCTCAGCAGCTCATTAAAGCTTCACTTTAGATAGATTGTTACATGTGCAGTTATTTATTTATTTATTTATTTTATTTATTTATTTATTTATTTATTTATTTATTTATTTATTTATTTATTTATTTATTTATTTATTTATTTATTTATTTATTTATTTCATAAGCAAGACCTGTATCATAAAGGCAGCCTGCCAGGCGCAGGAGGTCTGGCCTATTCAAAAACGTGCCAGATGTCGCTCGGCAAAAGCTCGTTTATTTCATTCGTGTTAATCGTTCCGCATACTCTTACACTTTAGCTGGAGCATGGAATAGCCTGCTAAGCATAAAAATTAGGCTTCGCAAACGCGCAAATTTAAAGAGATTTAGGTCCCTTCGAAATACGCTATTATACGCTCTCTGGAGGATGCAAAATGCGAAAACGTTTCCTCTCATCTTATACTCAAGGTCATGATAGATGTCGATCGCATAGCCGATGTGCCCTTTACTTTTATTGTTGCGTAAATAATTATGCACGTATGTCGATTTAAATATGTGTTTTCTAACCAACGAAAATTGCACTTCGTCTTATAGCAAATTTGGTATGCCGAGAATATAGAGTACGAAAGTTGGTAGAAACGTGAACTAACGTCTTCCAAGACATAGAAGAGCATTCCTTACATCCGAAATTCACCGACAGCTTCTACTTCGTTAATGTGTCTTTGCAGACGATCTTTGGCATCCTGGCTAGTGACTCGTGTACGGAGAAAGCGTCGTCGGGGACAAACTTCAAGAAATCTACGTCATCAAGACGTGGCATCGGCGTCACGCCTGTACGAGTTGGTCTACAAGGTATGAACACCACGTCCTTCAGGCTCAAACCTGTCGCGTACTCGTTGAGGGCCTCAGCGAGCCGTATGCCGCTGTAACTAGTGTTCACGTAGCTGACCGCTAGCACTTCTGCTGGGTGAACACTGGGAAGTAGAGTCAAATCTTCGTTAACAGCAGTCGTAGCTGTCGCTGGACCGTCAGCCATGGATTCAGTTCCTTTCGGCTCGCATATTCTCTTTTCTGTTTCCTGAAGACTAGGGCTCTTTTTGGAGATATTCAGAGCTTCCGGTTCTCCACAATCCGCTAAAGTTGAAATCAATTCTGGAGTCGTGTCACCAGTGTTTACAACTTCTTGATTGAGGTTATTAATTTCTTCTTGAGTGGCTGCCCCTGTTCTCGGCTTCCTACTCCTTGCATCGTCTATGGCAATCTGGCTACGATCGCTATCGATAGATACGGCATCGCAATGTCTGTTTTCGTTTGGCACGAGCGACAAAGTCTGCAAAGTGCCGTATCGCTCGTCGGTGTACTTTTCGTAGCCTTCTGCGACCCCCTCGTTCAGCCATTCTTCGAGCGAGTCGACGGCTCGCAACTTCGCAGGAATAAGGTTCGCGTGACTAAACAGCTCGACGCGGCTGTACTGTTCGAAGCCGGCGACAGAGCAGTTCAGCGTAGCCATGTCCATGTCTCGCTCGAGATCGCTTCGGGTGCTCTTGGAGTCCTCCCAGAGAGCCGGCGTGTGAGGACGCTGGTCAAGCCGCTCCTTAAGCCTGAGGTACTCCTCGACGGGCATGTGAGCTGACGACTGTTTGTGTCCTAAACCGCCTTCGCCCTTGTCACAGCACCAGCAGTTGGAGTTGCTCTGGCGAGGTGTGAACGCCTCCTGATCACCCGTTTCGTAGCAGACGGACTCGGCGTCAAACGACAGCGGGCAGCTGACCGTTCTCTTCGCGCGGCCGAATGGACTTGGAGTCCGGGCGTCGTCCGTCTCTGGCGACGTCGGCCTGTCGGGGACGCTGACACCTCTCGCTGCTCGTTCCTCGGCTGCAGCCACAATCGCAGCGTCGTTGGCAGCTGTCGGCGGGCCCGCCCACAAGCTTATTGCCGGGCTGTCACGGAATAGAACGTCGAGAGCGCTCCACGACACGTTTGTATTAGCCGTCGAGCCGGAGAGTACGTCGGACAAGAGGAAAGAGAGCTCGGGCTTCGGCGATAGCTGAGCGCTGTCGCTTGATCTAGCAGCGAGGCAGTCGTTGGCTGCTTCGTCGCGCAATTGGTGGTTGACTGTATTTTCGGGTTGCGTAGAAGCGCTTCGGCTTTCAGCGTCGAGTTCCAGCGGCAGGCTCTCGCTCTGTTCTAGCGATGTTGAGAACTGCGCTGTGACTCCGCTGTCCTGCTCTGTGCTCGGGATGCTATTGGCGCTCGAGGTGCGCGCTGTAACGGATTCATCAATTCTTGCAGCGCACGCGATATCGACGTCAGCTTCCATTTCAGGGAACGCGAAGTGAACTGGGTCGTGGTTTGCGTTAGCCTCACTTCTAATATTGCTTTCTGCCAATGGCGCGAAAGACGTGTTGCTTTCCGATACGACAGAAACACCGGCAGCGCATTCATCTTTCGCATGTGATCTTTTGTCCAATTGGATCTCAGCGACACAAATTTTATCGGCATCGTCGAATGATGTGCTTGCCTTCTTGGTGTCTTCCGTGTCTAGTATGACGGAGAGCACATGCTTTGGCTTTGAGACAACCACGTCTTTCGTAACGCGGTTGTGAGTTTCAAGCGCTAGGCTAGCCACTGTCGCTTCCTTGAGGTCCAAAGAGATAGCCTGAGAAGACAGCTTTCGCTTCCGGCTAGTCGAGTCTTTCTCGAGCATTCCCCTGGACACACGGCATTCTTCCGCTGACAGGACTTGCTTCGGTCGTCGCCTTCCTGTCTCGGTACACTGGTGCGAGGCGGGAAAAGAACTCTGGTTCAGCCGTAAGTTAGGCGAATTTGAGTTCTTCCGAGCAGGACACTCGCACCTGCTCTCGCTGGCGCTGCTCCTGAGGGCATTGCTTCTGTTCCTCAAAATCGAAAGGTCTCGCAACTCAAGCACGCTGTTTTTGTCTCTTGAAGAATGCACATGAATGCGGTTTGACGCTTGAGTGCTCTTGCTGGGAACCAATTCACTGCGCGTGTCCCTGAGAAGCGGATCGTCACGGCGAGCACCGGTCATACCTGAGTCAATCTTATACTCGTTGGAGTGCTGAGTTGGCAGAGACTTGTCGGACGAAGAGCGTGTGCCAGCTAGGACAGGCTGTGAGACGTGATCGGCGTGATCTGACGCAGCAGCACCTGCCTTGTCACCACCGTGCTCGTGTGTTCTGCAGTCGGCGTCACTGGGACAAAAGGTGGCTCCCGTTGGCTCCGTACCGCTTCCGTAGCCGTGAATGCCACCGTGGCTGTAACCTGGAAGCCGCGAGAAAGGCGTTTTAATGCGAATGCATTATATGTCTGGTGAGCCAGAAAAGCCGGTATTCTCAGCAATGAGTGGTAAAAAAATTATCATCATCCCACTGACGTCATCGGTGTATTGTATGACGTCAGTAGCAATACAGAAGATTGGTGGAGTAAAGGGAATTAAGGTGAAGTAGTGAATTGTACTGTACAATTCGTGCCGAAAGAAAGTAGGCCATTACAGTTGCCGCAACAAGTATACCATACAGTCGGCCATACCGTACAGTTCTTGCAGAAAGAAAGCAGGCCGTGAAGGTGAACTAAAGTGGATTAAGGAGGATTAAAGTGTAATAAGGGTGGAGTGAAGTTCGCTGACATAAGCAGCCTTGCATGCATCGAACGGCACCACGCTAGTACCTGGGAACAACATGCATGACACTCGTGCAGATTGTTTATTCTTTCGCAGCTGACGGTCGTTTGTGTTCTTAGAACTGCACTGCTTTTCGAGACAGGGACCGCTGGGGATGGCGCACTTCCACTGCGGTGCCCAAGGTATATGGACATCTGAAGGAGGAGCGTGCGTAACGAGAAGCCAAGCAACCGCCTCACCGCGCGCATGTCGCTCAGCGGCACACAGGCGCGTTCTTGTGAGCTAACACAAACAAAGACGCTGCGGCAGCATTCCCGTTGCGGTGTGGGAGATAGACAGTTCACGCCGTCGAGCATACGTATCTAACGGGAGACCCGGCGCATACTCACGCGCGAGAACGATTCTGCTGCATTTCCGGGGTCAGTGGCTCGCGGGGCGATTCGTTTGCATGCCATTACACCGGGCCGGCTGCACCGAGGCGTGTGAATCTCGAGCAAGAGGACCATGATGTGTCGTTCGTTTAAGGGATGTTGGTCTGTGTGTTACAAAAACCAGACAAAAAAGGGGACAAAAAAGTCACAGTCTGCATTTGTTGATGGTTCTGCCTACGTTTTAAAAAAAACTGATTGGTAGAATGTGAGCGAGCAGACCGCCCCGATTGGCAAGGGTATTTAAATGAATGTGTAGGCATGAGAGGGGAGGGGGGCGAGCGAGCCGATAATCGACCGCTGCTAAGCGACGCGTACTACATTGTCCTAATAAACCTATGTGTTCCTAAGTTGGCCTCTCTAAGCGCAAAATGTCGCCGGACGGCGACGAACAACCTTTGAAGAATCGGCTGCCTGCAAAACATGGAGGAGAAGAAACCTAACAGTTGGTACAGATTGGAGCAAAGCGTATTAAAGTGGACTAAAGTTGTTTAAGGTTGGTAAAAAATGTATCAAGGCGAGTTAAGATGTAAAATTAAGGTCGATTAAAGTGGATTAAGGTGAATTAACGTCGATTTACGTAGGTGGAAATTAGGACAAGTTAGATTGAGGTGGAATAAAGTGGATTAAGGTGGAGTTGAAGGCATTGCTTTCGCAGTCAAATCACGTACGGATACTTAGGTTCCTGTCAATTTTATGGTCTCATTCCTCCGCCGTACGTTGCACTTATGTCTGTATGTGGAGAAACAGGGGCGAGAAGAACAATCCTGGCCAACAAGCGCACTGCCTTGACAGAGGAAGCAAATGAAGCGGCGTGGTTTATGTATTAAAAAAACAAAGAGGGGCTTTAAGCAAAGAGCACTTCGCCTAAATAATCCTACTACAAGATGGGACTTGCCTAAACCAAATATACCGGCTGTTTCAGCGAATACCTTCAAAATTTTTAATAATTGCCTGCGGCAGATAGCTCAATTCCGGTGTATGAGCGGGACTACACAAAGAAACGCACATTACTTGCACAAAGAATTGAAGTCAATTATCGCTTCATTAACCAAAAACACCAATTATGTTTTTTAACTTACTGCCTTATGGCACATATTGCCATTTACAAATTCTTGCCAGGGAGTTCGAGAGGCTGATCTACTTAGAACGAATTCTCAGGATGACACCAGTTTCGAGATATTAATTCCCGAACTTTGTGGAGAAACGCATTGACGTTCCAGTTACTTTTATGCTTCAATCTCTACTTTGCTATCCCTTTACCTCCCCCTCCCCCTCTCCCCTGCGCAGGGTAGCAAACCGGATCTTCCCATCTAGTTAACCTCCCTGCCTTCCCCCTTTCTTCCGTCTCTCTCTCTCTCTCTATTTGTGATTCAATGAATAAAACGACGGTTTGTTAAGAAAGTAAGTGGAATGACAGTGCATTTTTACCGCAAGTTTGACGGCGCATATATCGTAATTAGAACTGAGGTGAAACAGCGCGAAAAAGACGAGGACACAAGGAAACAAATGCCACAGACAAGCGCTGACTGCCAACTGGAAGTTTATTTGAAAATCACCGGACATTTATAGCTTCATCAGCATAAGCATGCGCACATCAGTCACAAGAACATCTGCAAAACATCATTTTAATCTTTCTTCCAAAAATGTTATTTCTTTTCCCGACAAGGCAAGAGAGGGAGTGCTCACACAATTATCGCCTTCCTTTCTTATATGAAAGGCCTCTATTATCTCCCTTTCCTTCTTGCTCTTTCCTTTCCCTATGAATTTAGTCTTTTCAAATATGGGGGTGCATTGACACTTGTTACAGTGTCCAGCTAAATGACTACCATAGCCATTCTTTAGGTTAGTGCTGTGCTGACGAGCTCTTTCATTGAAGCACTGTCCCGTTTGACCTATATAAGATTTTCCGCAGCTTAGCGGTATTTGATAGATGACATTGCGCCTGCACTCAGTGAGCTGTGGAAAATCTTATATAGGTCAAACGGGACAGGGCTTCAATGAAAGAGCTCGTCAGCACAGCACTAACCTAAAGAATGGCTATGGTAGTCATTTAGCTGGACACTGTAACAAGTGTCAATGCACCCCCATATTTGAAAAGACTAAATTCATAGGGAAAGGAAAGAGCAAGAAGGAAAGGGAGATAATAGAGGCCTTTCATATAAGAAAGGAAGGCGATAAATGTGTGAGCACTCCCTCTCTTGCCTTGTCGGGAAAAGAAATAACATTTTTGGAAGAAAGATTAAAATGATGTTTTGCAGATGTTTTTGTGACTGATGTGCGCATGCTTATGCTGATGAAGCTATAAATGTCCGGTGATTTTCAAATAAACTTCCAGTTGGCAGTCAGCGCTTGTCTGTGGCATTTGTTTCCTTGTGTCCTCGTCTTTTTCGCGCTGTTTCACCTCAGTTCTAAGTATGAACCAACTAGCCCTCATCAAGATCCTACTAATGCATATATCGTAAATGGTGTCATTCATACAATTATCTTCAAATGGATATACCTTGCAGTCTCACCCGCTAGAATTTGTAAATTGCAATATGTACCATAAGGTAACTAGTGAAAAACTCAATTAGTTAATTTTGTTAATAATTCGATTACGCATTTCAATATTTTGTGCAAGTAAGGCCCGCCTCTTCGTGCAAACCAACCCATGGATTAGAATTGCGTTATGTGCCACAGGCAATTTTGTAAAAAAAATTGAAAGTGTTCGCTGAAACACCCTGCATAGTGTGCATTGTAGCTCCACACATAATTTGGGGTATGGCTCAGTTCATTAACAACTTAAAAAATAAATTGTCATAAAGTCGTCACCATGAATCATTACGACGCGAGCTCCTTGCACTAAGCTACGATCGTGATAGCGAAATAATTTTACGTAGATTTTGCTTCCGAAGTGAGTTAGGACATATGAATAAAAATACCATACTTTCTTATTAGGTTAGGGCTGGGTATTCTAAACAGAAAATAGAAACGCCAATTCCCAGAAGGAGCAACGAACGAATTTCACCAGGGACTCGGCAACAACGACAAGCCAAATTGGGCTCATTGTTGTATGAATCGCTAGGAAGGAAAAGGCCGTCCGAGAATAAAGGGAAGAGAGCGTCGCGTCAATGCTTTCTCAGGATATGCAATTTGTGACAGACACCGCACGAAGAAGGATGTCATGACGTGGCTCCTCGGCGTTGGTTGGGGGCAGGTTGCAAAGTGCGGCTGCAAAAGAGGTTCAAGGAGACAGAGATGTTTTGAAGAGCTTCGAGGAGTTGGTAAAAATGTTTTGTTCGACACAAACGGGCACGACATCCCATATCGGCGGTTATCATCCGGGAAGGTAGGGTAAGGGGCCTGTTACAATGCACATACAGGGACGTGTCTCGATTCTGTGTGTTGCGGCGCCCACGTTAGTCTCGTCCAGTGCGCCAAACTTGCATGACGGAGGGCTGGGAGCAGCCTGTCTAATCTTGTGCCGATGTTCGGTCAAGGCTGCCACTCCCACACGACGTGGACGACGTCGACTTGCTTTCCCATGTAGTAATTAAAGTAGAGATTTACTAAGGCATGCCTGCTTCACTCTCGACCGGGACTCTTGCCTTTGTAGAAGAGTGCCAGCTTCGCCGTTGTCAGTTTTGCTTGTAATTACTCAGTTGCACTTTTGCCGCTAGAACGCATTCCTGCGGAATATGGTTAGGGTGTTTCAACAGTGAGATTTTTAGTGCCACCTGGAGTTGCGCCTCTTCAAGGAGATTTGGAAGGGACTCGTCGATTTCACTGTCAGTGAGCGGAAACAGCACACTGACAGCTACCAGGCTTCTCACAACCGTAGCATGACGAGCAGCGTCGCCAGCGACGTTGCAAGTGTCCGACTTCTATGCTACACGAGATGATTGAGGGAATACACTTTAAGGCAAGATCGTGCAGAACAGCTGTGCCTCGAAGGTGCCTCGAGCCCTTAGGCCCGGGCCGCATAGGTAGCAGCCACCACCTCGGCACGGTCGACCAGCCATTGCTGGCTAGTCGCCGTCGTGTCGGTCACCCGCTCCTCCCAGGAGGTGAGGATGGCGTTAGGAACGGGAGGGACGTTGGGAATGTTCGGACATTTCTGAGCACTTCGTCAGGACTTTGTGACGTCCGCATGAGGCTGAGGACGCTTGGACATTTTCAGAACACCCTGAGGACATTGTGGATCGGGATGCTTGCAAATTTTTGAAAACGTCGTCAGAGAATTCTGATGTCCACACGGGGATCAGAACGCATAGACACTTTCGGGATGCCCTCACGACATTCTGACGTCTGCACGAGAATGAGTAGGCTTGGACATTTTTGAGCACGTAATCAGGAAATTCTGTCGTCCGCAAAAGTAGGAGGAAGCTTCGATATTTTTTAGTACATTGTCAGGACATTCTGACATCCACACGATAATAAGGACACTGACATATTTTAGCACGTCGTCAGAACATTCTGAGGTCCGCATGAGATGAGGAAGCTTGAACATTTTTGAGCCGGTCGTCATTACATTGTGGCGTCCGTAAAAGTAGAAGGACGCTTGGACATTTTCAGCACATCATCAGGACATTCTGATGTCTGCAAGGTGATTTGAACGCTTGGACATTTTCGAACACGTCCTCAGAATATTCTTTGTTGTCTGGTTAAAGAAACACTAAATAAAATGGCCAGATCAGTTTAGATGACGTATGTGTTTATAACTGTACTTTCTTTAATTTGTCGGGAAAATGAAAGGTAGCAATCCCTTTCCTGAATTTCGCCCCGAAATTAAACAACTGTATATCATTGTGACATCATGAATTTCGAATATTTTTTTTTATTTGGATCCCCTTGGGCGTAGCGAAAATTCTCAGAACTTGTTTAGTGGAAGTTTTTCATACTTTGAAATGCAACGTAGGCCTTACTTTACAGACAGACAATTTTCTTTTCTCGAGTAGCCGCTGTCAAAATCCATGGCGCCATGGTGAGTTTGTGCAAGAAATTCCATGCGGCTTCTGTCGCTACTTGTGTTTTGTTGTTGCATCTTTTGTAGTTAAACAAACATCCTCCCACAGTAAAAACTGCCGATTACGTATTGCAGAAGAGTAAGAGAATTGTGCAACTTTCTAATCAACATCATACCAAATTCCCTCCTATTGGCATCCTATCTCTGTTGCCCCTTCAAACCCATTCCCAGTGTAAAGTAGCAGTCCAGAGGCACAGTACTCAGGCCGACTTTTCCATTTTTTGCCATCAAATATCCCCGCTCACTCTTTTATGATATACTAATACAGCCTAACTCATTATGCGTTTGTAGTGTTCTGCTAACTCAGGCCCACTCGAATATATTCGCCCGGAAAGGGAAAGCGAAAGTTGCTCGCAACTGCAGCCACATAACGTTGCAAAGGAAGTCTCACAGATTCCTCAGTAACAAAGATTATGTCTGATGCTTCATGTGATTAATCGTTGCATGTTCTTCAGGTTCCGCCTCGCGCATCGCTGAGGAGTAGCGCCAACTACACGCCTACCTTCGCCAGCGGTGTCTGGTGTAGCCAGTGGCATCTCGCCGCTTCGCCCGAGCTGGTCGTCGTCCGACTGATCAGCGACGGTTCCCATGGCGACGGCGACCGCTTCGTTGGGCCCCGCGCGACGTTCGGGCGGCACGCTGTTGGTCTCACCGACCGCACCTGCTGACTGCTTGTCGTTGTCGGCAGACCCGCACACCGTGCAGCCAGAGTGACCGCTACCCACATCGGTTTCATCCGGCTTGGGCACGTCGCTTGAGCCAATGAGCTGCGTCATGCTCGGAACCGCCGCTGTCACTCTTGGTATTGTTCCCTAGCTGTGGCACGCACCCACTACAAGGAACTGACCAAGCAATATTCTCACCCACGGCTACCTGATCGCGGACACGAACTCCGGACATCGGTGCCCGTGAGCAACACCGCCCCTGAAAATCAACTCTCATCGAATAACTATAATCAGTCATGGAACTGAAATTTTGGCGAGGAGGTAGGGAAACTGGGCAGGTCTGTTGGGCAGGCAGATTTTGAAGCAATGGTCCTGAAAAATGTTTTTCCGTGGCTTTCACGGAACCTTGCTGTGAATGAACGTATACGGTGCTTGAGAATAAGCATTTCGTGTTTCACGTGTAGCGCGAGCCCGCCAGAAGAGACGGGTTGTGATCACAGCCATCTTGATGAACGCAAGCTGTACGACTTGAACTCGTCTGTTCTGTCGAAGTAGCGATCGCCACGGTGAAAGATATACATGGCCACTGTGATCACTTTGCTTCAAAATCTGTGGTAGAGTGTATAAGCGCGGCTGTACGAGGATGTAGGAAGAAGCAGATACAGACACAGCGCTGCGTCTGTGCATCTGTTTCTTCCTATGTCCTCGTACAGTCGCGCTTATACACTCTACCATGGATTCTAACCAACTAGCCCGCCAACGGGCTTTAGCCAAGTTCAAAATCCGCCTCTTAGCGCGTCATTGCTTTCTTTATGTGATCAACAGGCGTGTCGCCTCGTTTTCACATTGAATAAAATAAATTCTTTCATTGCTCTGATACGCAGCTGAGTAGCGCTTTTATCAATTAGCGCCGTGTCATTGATTTGATACGTGCGTTTTACTGCTGTAAGTGAATCTATCCTTGCAAAAATTCTTGAACTTGCGCCTGCTGCAGTCGCCGCGTATTAAGCTGAATTCTCAATCGTTTACCTTAAACAATGCAGCCTGAATCTCGCTCTTCGTGCGTCTAGTAACCACACAATCCAGCGGACGAGAACCCAGCTGCCCAGCAGTTGCGGATAGTTTCGACATGCAACGCCCAGTTTGTACGGCTCACTGTGTACTTGCTGCTACGCACAAAAGCCACCGAAAACGTACAGAACGATGCCGAAGGTCATGCTGAGCGAACTGCGGGATGGCGCCCGTTTCGGCGCGAATTAACAGAGAGAGGCGTCGAAAAACGTTAGGCTCGTAATTAAAACGCATAGACAGAAAACAAACTCCTTCGAACGCTTCTCGCTCGTAATTTGCTCTCTTTCTCTGTCTCAAAACTAGGCAGTTTTGTATGAGGATGATGAATTAAAATTTATTATTTAATAGCAACGCCGGAGCAAGAAAATGCCGGGTTTTAAGGCAGAATTTGAAGTAGACGTCCTGAAAAACGTTTCGCCATAGCTTTTACAGACCTTTGCTATGAATGGGCGTATGCCGCTTGAGCATAACCATTTCGAGCTTAGCTCCTCTCAGCAACGCCTTATGAACGATGAGATCCCGGCGGGCAGCAGGCGCTCAACGAAGAGTTAGCGTTCTGGCATTGCGTTAGTGCCACTGACTACCTCCGTGTCCGTACTCCTTCCCTTGCAGATGTCTCAGCTGTCATGGGTTTCAGGGTGCTTGCCATGGTAGCGAGGTTTCATTGCACTTCCGCAAGAACACGTATTACCACCGTCTAAACGAGTTGTGCATGAGGCGTGTACTGCAGCGGGACTCCTCTTTCACGCTTTCCTAAGAACACTAGGCGCCATCTAGCTCCGTCTCTGCGAAGCCTGTGTCTGGCCTCCGAGATGCATGGCGCGTCGGTGCGTGCGAACGCCGAGAAACGCGTCATGTGGAAACCGGGCTCCACTCTAGCGCTTCTTTCTTGAAACGCTGCGCCATCTAGTGACGCTGCCGAGAAGTCCGCGCGTGACCTCCGAGACGAGAAGCGTGGCGCGTCTTCTCCTGCGAACGCTGAGAACAGTTCCCTCGCTTGTAGCACACACAGTGACGCATACTCAATGACCCAATTTGGTGACAGATTCATTGAAGAGTGGCACATACCCAGTGTATTCATGGCACATCTCGCTAAAGCGTTGGCATGAAAATCGGTAACTGAAAAACGGCACATACCTAGTGCATTTATAGCTCAACCTGCTAACGCATCGGGTTGCTGTCCTTGAGGAACCCTTGTGACGTGGGCTCGATTGCGCTTAGCATCAGAGAACTTTAAGGGATCCTTTTTTCGTCGTTGAAGAGCAGCACATTTCCAGTGGCTCATACCTATTTACCCAAGTTGGCGTCAAAGATGCTCATTGAACAGCGGCACACACCTACCGGCACATATCCAGTGACCCAAGTTGGTAACAAAATCACATGCTCAGTCACAGGCACATGCTCAGTCCTTCAAGTGGGCGTCAAAGAGTTTCTTCGAACAGCGGCACCAACCCAGTCCCGCATCTATATATTGACACGTATCGGCGTGAAAGAGGTTCGTTGAAGAGCGCACGTATGTACAAACTGCCACATACTCAGTGAGCCAAGTTGGGCCGATGACTGGTTTGGAACCCTGTTGCCTCACTCAGCACAGCAGACCTATGCGCTATACTAATTCTGCCGCTGACTACCCAGTGACCCAGGTAGGTGGGAAAGCGGCTAGATAGCCCGCAGAATGTACGTGAAGTACCCAAAGAATGTCCCACTGTCCCTTTGTGGGACAGTGGGACACATACGTCCCACATAGTGCTCCACTCTAAAGGGCTCGTACGAAGCAGAAGGAAACCGGAATCATTCTTGTGATGTGCTACCACCTATTGAGAGGTTTCAGTACTTCTTTTAAATATAGTTTCAGCAGCCTCCACTAGATGAGGCAGTGAGTCCAGAACTTGAAACTTCGTTCTTTTTTTCTGATGCATTGGAAGTTTTCGACTATATGCGATCCGGCAGAAAAGAAAATCAACATGCCTGGTAAGTAATTCCTTTTTTCTGCATTCAGAGAAACAACCCTGGATTAAAATCAGCTCTTGTTTCTGAGATTTGAGCTTACATATAATGAGATAAATGCAAATTTTCAATGCCATGCTGAAAAAAGTTGCACATTTTGCTAAGCCTAATGGCAGAATTTTGAGCGGTAATTTTCGAATTATTTGATCTAGAACTTGTCGTTGCTTTCTAATGCAGGCAAGCGATTTCTATCACAAGAAGAAGCTCTCGAGCTCTATTTTAGCATATCGGACGATCCGGACTCCAATGATTCGGATGGGGAAAGCACAGACGAGAATGTCATTCCCGAGCTTGCGCCTCATTGTACAGATGAGGATGCCAGTGCAGATGAAATGGCTGCGTCAACGAGCAGACAGGCAAAACGCAAGGCAACCTATACAAAAAAGAAAACAAAGAGGCGGAAAAGATCGCTAGACCTGTGCGACAACATCGTGGAAAATGAGGAAGAAACGCCGGGCACATGGGGTTGTGACGAGCCAGACCATGTTCTGCAAGTCCCAAAAACATGGGATCCTGAGATGTCACAAAAGTTGCCATCCAAACCGATTGAAGCTTTTTCACTCTACTTCGACGACGAAGTAATGCAGCTCCTTGTAGAGGAAACAAACCGCTTTGCAGAACAGAAAAACCGGCGAAAATGGAAAACGATCACGTTAGATGAGCTTCGGGCTTTCTTCGGCATTCTGATTCTCATGAGTGTAAACCCGAGACATCAGCTGTACCTTTACTGGAGCAGCGATAACTTTTTCAATGCACCAGAAATCTCAAAAGTCATGTCGTTCAAGCGATTCCAATCCATCATGAATTGCCTGCATTTGAGTGACAACACGAAAGAAAAAAAAAGAGGCGAAGATGGATATGACCGGCTGGCAAGAGTACGCCCTCTCATCGATGCTCTGAACAAACGTTTTCAGAAAGAGTACACGCCATCGGCTCATCAAGCTATAGATGAGAGTATGATCCTATTCAAAGGAAGATCGTCTCTGAAGCAATACATGCCAATGAAGCCCATCAAACGCGGCTACAAGGTGTGGTGCCGGGCCGATTCAGAAACCGGCTACCTGATTGCGTTTCAGGTGTATGAAGGAAAAAATGCGAAGCGTCCTGCCAACCAAGCACTTGGAGAGTACGTCGTATTGTCTCTGGTAGAAGGCGTTGAGCCTGGCACGCAACTCTACTTTGACAATTTCTTCACTTCCACTCGCCTCATGGAGGACCTTGCACAGAAAGGAATTCTTGCTGTTGGTACAGTCCGGACAAACAGGAAGGATCTGCCTGATGAATTGAAAATGGACAACAAACTCCAGAAAGGAGAATATATCTGGCGATCAAAAGGAAGCATTGTTGCATATCAGTGGCGTGACACAAAAAATGTGCATGCTTTATCGAATTTTCACCACCCAAAGGACACAGAAGAAGTTGTCCGCAAGCTTGCAAATGGGTCTTCGGTTTCCGTCCAGTGTCCAAAGGCTATATCCGACTACAACACTTGGATGGGAGGAGTCGACAAATTCGACCAAAAGCGCAATGCATACCGAGCTGACAGGAGGTCCAAAAAGTCCTGGTACAGAATATTTTATTTCTTGCTCGATGCAGCCATCGTCAACGCGTTCATTCAAGTAAATGCTGTGAATCCAATGACCTACTTATGGTTTCGATTGGTTCTTGGACGGGAACTCATCAATGGCCAGACATTCAGAACCACCGGCAGCAGGAAGCCGTTCAGAATGAACAAGGAGGGTAGAAAAAATGGCCACAAAATGGTTGGCGTATCGGATGAAGTTCGGTTCATGGGAAGAGAGCACAACCCTGTGAAAGTGGAAAATAGGCGCAGATGCCGTTGGTGTTCCACGAGGGGGAAAGAAGTGCGAACAAGTTTCTTGTGCAAGGCATGCTCAGTCCCGCTTTGTGTGACCTGTTTTGGACCATTCCATGAAGTGGTTAGTCAGAACTAACCTAGTGTGGCACCCGTGTAGGTCAATGGGATAAATACGTCCCACATTTCATTTTCCCATTTAGTGTCAATGGGACAAATGCGTCCCACATTTTTTTCTTTAACTATACATAATAAAACTGTGAAATTTGTTTAGAATCATTTCTGTACACCTCATTTTCAAGTGTAATAAAAAATTTTTTATAATTCTTGCAAAAAATATATGTTGTCCCACAAAGGGTTAAGAAGCAGGCGGCGCTAATAACGTGAGCCCGACGTGGTCCCTCGGTTCCGGTATGCGAGAAGGTAGGGAAGAAACGCCGCTTGTGGATTCTAGTTCAGGTATCGGGGGAGAGTGTATCTGTTGATAGTGCATGACGCTCGCCTCCTAGCGGCATAGTAACGGGAAGCTCAGTTTCTTCTGTCTCTTAACATAATGAACCGATTGGAAACATTATTTCTCTAAAACGCTCCCGAGTCGGCGTCTTATCACGTCCAGTGTATAACCGAAATTTGCAACGGGGCCTAGTGAGGCTTCCTTTAAGTGTAGAGTAAGTTCACTTGTGAGGCAGAGCTCGATTCTGCACTTTGGTTTGCGCGCGATAGATAGCCGGGGTTGTCGGACGATCAGCATCAAGGATACTTTACCGAGATTAGCGCCTGACCCATCGGCTTCTATGGGCGACAGCACTCTTGGCTCGGCACCAAACATGCTGTCTTAGCACAGTGAGCGACCCGCAGACACCGACGCGTTCGCTGCACGCGAAACCTAGCGAAAATGTCCCCGAAAGTAATCACCCGAGAATCCTGAGGTTAGAACATCAGCATAACTCAAACACCGAAGTTTTCCTGGAATAAACATAATTATTGTGGTTTAATGTTCCGAAACTGGCGCATACGTATATGAAAGACGCCGTGGACGAGAGCTCCGGTTTAACTTAGATCACGTGGGGTACCTTACCGCGCAGCCAAAGCGCGGTACACGGTGGCTTTTTGTTTTTTATTCCCAGCTTTTCGGAATGCGGCCGCCGCGGCTGTGACGTGTTGCTCAGCACTACAATGCCATAGCCACTGAGCGGGTGCAACAAAGATCAGGCAAGTAAATAAATTGCAATAGAACGGAACTTTGGGCGAGTTAGTTATTGTGTATTGTTAAAGTGCAATGCATGTTATTATTCTATGTGTATAACTCCAGACGTCGTCATAGTCACTAAAAGTTTCGCTGTAACTAAATTAATCAGTGAAGAGGAAGATCTGGTGTTTGGCCAGGGATGAAGGCGAAATGCGAAAAACACCCGTGTACTTAGATTTAGGTGCACCTTAACGAACCCCAGGTGGTCCAAATTTCCGGAGTCCACCACTACGCCGTATTTCATAGTCAGATCGTGGGTCTGGCACTGCTGTGATCGGCCGTTCGCCATGCGACACCCCTCGGTCACGGCTCGCACGATTATGGTGAAAGGACCGACGGCTTCGTCGGGATGGTTCTAACACGGATGAGTTATGGCCAACGCGGGAGTGTTTCGTTCATGAAAGGTTTCAGAGATTAGTGATGATACGGCTGTCACCTGTCAGCAGCACGAACTGGCGTGTCCAAGCCAGAGATGCACTTAGTATAACGCGCTTAGTGTGACCCTCTCATGGAACCGCCTTCGTCGGCGAAAAGGGCGACCTATTTCCGGATTAGTGGGACTTGATGTCATCGACCCCTTGGCACCGGATTGGAGGAAGTGACTAAACAACGATCACACACGGCATAAAAGGAGCTACCGACGAAGGGAGTGATCGGCGACTACCACTTTATCATCGACTTTTTGTATTTCCTTGTATTTCTCTGTTTTACTTCGCATTTTCACGTACTTATTTGGATATATATACGTGTTTGTCCAACGTCCTGAATATCCGATACAACCTCACGTTCATCTCACTCCTCCACGACGAAAGAGGACACCACGTCTTCGAACCCCGAGTCACAACAGCACGTAAAGCCCCATAATTTTTTAAAAAGTTTGGCCAGGAAATGTAGTGCATAGGACGGATAAGCGGTGATGAACTAAGTGTAACAGAACGGGTGACAAGAGAAAGGCGGTGGAGGACGGCAAGTAACTATGTGGCGTGATGCGATTTCCAAATGTGCGAGCATATTATGATGGAACGGGGTGTTTATTGCAAGACAAGGGCACTGGGAAATCCCGCCATCCTGCAGTTGGCTTAAATGTGTTGCCGATGATGATAATGAACGATCGCTAACAGATATTCGTACCCCGAAGGACCCGAGCACTGCGAACGGCGGCGACTCACCACGCCGCCCGCTAAAGCTTCCCAGTCAGGCCTATGCAATTTATTAAAGCGAATACAATGACCACGTATATAAATTTGGAAAACGTGGCTGAAAGACGGCGGCGACGAAGCGGGCGGTGCATGCCTCACAGGAACCGGCACAGCCTGGCCACGCCCACGCCTGTCCGCGCCACTGCGGTCTTCACGGACTCCATGAAGCCGGAGCTCGTGGACGCGCTGGGCGCGCCTGCGCACTCATCCCGCGCGGACGACGTGCGGTCGCCGCCCGAGGCAGCCGGCGGCCTTCGCCGGCGGCGGTCGCGGCTCGGCGGCGGCGGCGCCACGTGGCGTCGGCCTCGCGCGGCTTGGCGATCGGCCGGCTTCGGCTCCTTCTCGGGCCGCGGCCTCGGCTGGCTCCGCGACAGCTTGGGCTGTGCGGACGACGGGCCTCGGTCAGCTGATGCGGTGACGTTTGAGTGTGCCGTCGCGCTTCTACGCTGACGGGTTGCCTGCGGCCTGGGTCCCGATGTCGTGCCGGGTGTCAACGCGGTCAAATCAGTGTGATGGCCGGCCACTGGAAGCGTTTAAACAAGAGTTTCAGAACAATTTGCGCTCGCGCGCGGCTGCCGTTAACGTAGATGCGGCTCGCAAACACGCTTACGTTGTCGTCAACGTTGCATTCTTTATGAGACGTAGTACAAACATACGAAGCCATATATTCGAAACGTCTGTCAGTGAATGCACCCAATAAGGAATTATTATTTGCTATATTGTGACATTACTCGAGAATTAAAACTGTATCTTACAATACCCTATAGGCCTTTTTTTTATATGTCCATTGCCGAGATTATTTGTACGTATTTATTCCTCAGACCATTGCCGCATATATATATGTAACTTGTATGCCCTATAGTGTGCTCGTAGTTTGTCTGCATGAATACATCTTTGAATGCGTAAATTATTTGCCTGTCCTTGTTAATATTTTTGGGTACAAAAACATGTGATTTCTGTTACCACATTTCTACCCTCTACGTAAGGCCTTCAATGCGGTGTATGTACTCTAAAGAAATAAATACATACATAATAAATAAATAAATAAATAAAACTCGCATTATGGCCCGAAAAGCCGAAGCACTAATAGCAATAGCAAAGTAATAGACAACTACACGAAGTTCGTAGTTCTATGGGCCGTATCAACTGTCATAAATATTCGCTTACTGATGAAATAAAAAATCACCGCCAGAGCACTCCGTACCGATGGTTAACCAGCGAAGCTGAAACGTGCGGCCTCGGTGTTTATAACTGGGTTAATCGCGATGGCTCATTAAACGACGGCTTGGTAGGCTGCCGGATCATCGGCACGCAGATGCTGCTTTCGATCAGCTGTACGATTCTTTTCTTGTGCCCGGGCTGCAGCATCGGCACGACGTAGACGAGCTCGTTCCCGGTTCTTTTCGCGGCGTTGCTGATCGAAAGGTGTGCTCCTCAAGAGTACGCATGACGCATGGCCTACCCATCTTCGGAGCCGGAAAGAAACTGCTGCGCGCGCGCTCGGCAGCGACGGATAGCAACGACGTCACAACTGGCGCAGCCACTTGCGCGCCTCTCTTCCTCTTTTCTTCTCGCGCATGCGCATGGTGTTGCGCCGGAGGAGTTTTCGGCGTACAGGCGACGGACGGACGAATGGGCTAGCTACATACAGCTTCGCTGTTAAACCATGGTGTCACGCGCGCGTAGGCTGACACGAATATATCTCCCTAGATGACACCGAACACTCGCTGTCACGACGCTGGCGTGGTGAAGAGCGCCGGCGGCAGGGAGGGAACACTTCTTGCTGCCTCTCGCTTGACCACGTCTCAGAAACTTGAGATTGCAGGACCTACAGGTATGGGAACACAGCGCGCAAGAAGTCACCAGCCCTATCGGCTCACCCAACCTTCACACTCACCCGAGATTACCTGCACGATACGGCGCACGGGCCGCGTATGTTCAGCAGCCTGGACAGCCATGCGCAGCGACGGCCGGGATAGAGGAGAAAATGCGCGCTCACTTCACACTGCACCCAACCCCTAGAGCGTGCTTGATCACGTGACCTCCAACACGGGAGCGCAAGAAGACGGCGCCCATCAAGCCACCATTCTTCTTGGCTCTCCCTGGCACGCCGACGGTGCATATTCGCCTGAAGTGTCGACGTAGTTACTATAGCAATAATAAGTAGAACGACTTATGGAAGCGTGCAAGTTTCAAGTCATCGCATAGCCCAGGGAGCTGTGAAGACCCAATACCAGCCACATCGGCTGTATTAAAGGACAGCAACCAAAGCGCGCGCTGCTACCATATATTTGTGCCTGCGCGGTGCATATCTGATTATCATGGGCAAATTTTTCTCGCTGCCTTATGAATTCTTTCGTCATGCCCACTATAAGACGTTTATTCTTTTTTCATCCACCCACCGTGGACTGGGACGATGCTCCTGAATCTCCGCAAAGTCCTCCGGGAGCCAGCTTGGCTGTCCAGTGATGAAGAGAAGCTCTCCCACGGAAGGGCGCTGTCCGCGCTGTCCAATGAGGGCGACCTGGCGTTTTGAGGAGAGGATGCTTGCTCTCGTACTCTTTGACTATTGGCTCCAGAGCACCGCGGTCCGGTCTTTCTGTCTTCGCTCCGAGACAAGATGCCGCCGTGTTTGTTGTCCTGCACCTGGCGGTCCCCTCCGTGTCCAACAGGAATTTGGACAGCGGACAAAGTTGCGCCCACCGGTGCCTTTTCCTTCGACAGGGGCGCGCTCACGCCACCGCTCGGTGGTTTCTGCGAGAAACATGTAGAAAAAAGTGTGTGTGTTGGGGGGGGGGGGGGGGGGGAGGGGCAATAATTTTGTCCTGCCCACATACACAAAAAAAAAACAGACGGAAGAATGCAAAAGGCGAAGTGACACGCCATTGACTACTCAGGTGGTGCCTATCTGTGAGTTTTAAAAAGTCTTCCTGTTTTATCGATACACAAATGCGAGGAGGGTCTCCCCTGCCCTCTCCGAGCAAGACGTCTGCTACGGACCAAGGGTTAATCTGGACTCAAAGATTATGCTACGAAGACACGTAGGGACTTCTTGTTAATGCACTTTGCTTTCTTTGTTCTGCAATATTTGATTGCGGAAGTTCGTTCGCGTTGACTTCAAGGCTAGAGTCAGTTGTCATAGTCTCTCGTACAAACAAAATTCATTTCCAGCTGTACAGAATGCCACGCTTGCGCCGGGAACTTGCACGCTAAGTCATTCCTCTCATTCCGGAACACTCAACAATTTTGTTTAGGACATGTACGAAGGTTGCAGAGACAATAATATAGTCTAGGTGCACAAATAAATCTTTACGGCCAGCTGTAGCGAGTTGAGCCGGAAAAGTTAAGGGTTCCGAGTGGCAGGAACGAGATTACTGAAGCGTGCAGCTTATAAGATTACTGGCAGGACACAAAGGAGGCAAAATGACACGCGAAATTTGAAGTTTATTTTGCGTGATTTACATAAGAAAAACCATGGAGAGCAAAGCTAAAGGTGTTATTGAGACCTCCATATGGTCTGCGCTCCCAAAACAATAAGCATGCAAAGATTGGCAGTTTAACAGCACATATTGGTTACGATAGTAACAAGAATGTCAAGAATAATAAAAAGCACAAGGCTTTATCTCTCCTGTATATTGGGGGCGAGGACTTACGGAGTCGCCATCTGTCGGAAGCACCTCCCTTGCCCAGTATGAGGGATCACGCGGTGCGCTCCTCATAGGTTTGGCTTACGGCGCTCAATAAAAACACCACGCGGCAACCCTCCTGGACATTTCTGTAAGTACTCTCAAAAGGAGGGAAAGTTTTTCACTGTCAAAATGATAACCTTGGGCAAACTCAAAGCACAGAATCGTTTACAGACCCTATCTCTTTAACGAATATGTACAGTAAACGCCAGTGCGCGCGGTCTCCGCGATGGAGTCTCCCGAACCGGCTTCTTGCGTGACAGGTAGGTAAACGCGGAGAGCAAACTATGCGAAATATGTTATTATATTGGGCTGTCTGTATGACCGAGTGGAGCATAACGGAATGAAGCCTCAATGCAGCGATCGCACGATTTCGCGGCGACCGACTGCGCGTCTGCATGCGTGTCCGCGTAGAATGTTTTGCTTTCGCTGCGAACGCGCTTTCGTACCGTTCCGTGAGCTTTAGGCCACAGAATATGAGCATTTGACAGTACACAAACAACCGTTGTCGCGTGGGTGCTATCAGAGCTGTTCAAAAATAATTTCTTTATAGAGACTTCGACGCCTACGGCGACTGTGATGTGCCGTCGCGACGATTAAATCTTTCTTTTTTCTTCTAAATTCTTGGACGTTTCAATGTTATTTCTCAAGTTGCGTCGCGCTGTATGCTTATCGGTCTTCTCAGCGTGCGATTTGCGGCTGCTTCTTTTTCGTAATCCAGCGCATTAATTCATAACACAAACATGGCCATGTGTCATGTCTTGTAATGTGCTTCTTACCGCTCCCTTTCCACTATAGTGAACTTGCCACTATCTATAGCATCGACAAGTTCATAGACCAAACCGTCATGACATTAGCCGGGCAGCGGGCGCGGGTGGACTCTCAGTGCGCGTTTTCTGCTTCTCACCGAACATCGCAATCCCGACGCCGTAGCATAAATGTTCCTCGCGTTTGTGCTCGCTCCATACTCGAATTGTAGCCGGTGGCTGTTTGCCGATTCTAAGTTTCGCGAGCGAAGCTTCACGCAGCTTCCTGTACTGCGCCTACGTGTGAATAAGGCTGACACCAGGCTCCGTTGCATACGCCAGGCACTGCGGCACCGAGCAGTAGCGTACCATGCTGCACGCCTCCAAAAGCAGCCACTACCTATTAAAGTGCTTTGAAATGCTTTCAAGCAGATACCCAAGGCGGCAGAACCTCACCACTTAATCAGAACCGCAGCGCAGGTGGGACTTTAAACTTTTGTTTTCAGTTTGCTTCGGCGCTTCCAAAGCAGTCGACGCGGCCGCTGTGTCTACGTGCTCCCTCATGAGGCGTCACGCCGATGGTGGTGGCAGCTTTTCCGGTGGTGGAGCTCGCCCCTAATACTGCATGGTCGGTTAATCTTAGCCTGTACACTATCGTATACCTATATTTGTTTTATGTTGTGCCGACCTTTAGCGTTCGCGAGTAACCTTGAGCGGCGTCGACGGGCGCCACCCCACCCTCCCCCAGACGGAATGGTGGAATGCACTCATTGACGAAGTGGAGGTAGCGCTTTCTGGGTTACGTGCAGATTCGCGGATACGCCGGCGACATCCGCGGGGAGCTCGGTGGGAGGCGCCCCGAGTCGTCCGGTTTCAGGCAGTCTAATGAGACTACCCCTTCGCGACCATTCAATAGGATGATGGCGGACTTCAGCGTCTTATGGAGGACACGATACGGCTCATCGTAGCAGGGTGTAAGAGGTGCCTTTACAATGTCTCGTTTGACGAAAACGTTGGTCGGCGACGCAAGGTCTGGATGCACAAAAATGCTGCGGCCCGAAGATCGAGGCGGGACAGGGCGCAATTGCTGAATGCAGTCCTGTAGGCATTGAAGGTACTGCAGCGGCTGAGGAAAGTGATCCGAAGGAACGAACAAGTTTCCAGGAAGCCGCAGGGGTTCACCATAGACGAGTTCGGCCGGAGAACAGCCAAGGTCGCGATTAAGGCCAGCGCGTAGGCCGAGAAGCACCATAGCAAGGTGGTCGACCCAGTGCTTCCGATCCAGGCACGCAGTGGGGGCAGCCTTGAGCTGGCGGTGGAGCCGCTCAACTATGCCGTTGGCACAGGGATGATATGCAGTCGTAAGGCAGTGTTTACCGCCAAGCAGGCGGTTGAAGGAAGTGAAGATGGTGCAGTCAAATTGCCGGCCGCGATCAGAGGTCACAGTGTTGGCGCAGCCGAAGCGGGAAGCCCATGCTGAAGCGAAGGTTTTGGCAACCGTTTCCGCAGTGATGTCCGGAATGGGCACGGCTTCGGGCCAACGGGTGAAGCTGTCAGTCATTGTTAGAATGTACCGGCAGTCGTGTGAGGGAGGAAGGGGTTCAACTAAATCAAGATAGACGTGGTCAAAGCGACAGCCAGGTGGCAAGAAAGACTGCGTGGGGGTCTTCATTTGGCGGATCACTTTGGCAGTCTAGATGGCACGCAAGGCACGAGCCTGCCCACCGGCGAGCATTGGTGTTAAAGCTTGGCCAGACGTAGCGCTGTGTAACGAGGCGCTGCGTGGATCGGGTGCTGGGATGGCAGATGTCGTGAAAGGATTGAAACACCGCACGACTGAAGGCAGCCGGAATGAAGCAATGAGGTGCAGCCGCTCACAAGTCACACCAGAGTGAACCATGCACAAACGGGTGAGGAACGAGTTGTAGACGGAGTGAACGGGGATGGTCACGGCAGCGCTTGCAGCTCAGGGTCTTCCATCTTCGTCCGATCTAGACGTTCCCAGTTCACAGTTGATATAGAAGTGCCGAAGAAGCTGATGCGGGAGAGTACATCAGCTGCCTCGTTTTCAGCGCCTTTGATGCGGCGGATATCCGTAGTGAACTCCGATATATCGAACAGTTGACGAAGTTTCACGTGCGACGTACTTGGAAAAATTTGTACGGAAGACATACGCTATAGAGTGTTTTGATCTGTTAGAACATAAAATGGCTGGCCCTCCAAGATGTGCCAGAAGCGCTTGATGGTGGAGCTGACAGCGAGCAGCTCGCGGCCACGTACGCTGTAGTGAGTCTCGGTAGGTTGGAGTTTCCGAGAGAAGGAACCCAGTGGACGCCACTCGGAGTCGATTTGCTGCTGGAGAAAAGCGCCGATGGGCACACTGGAAGCGTCCACCATAATGGGTGTAGACACATTAGTTCTCGGGTGGAAGAGAAGCACCGAATCCGCGACGGCTTGTGTTGCAGCTCTGGAAGTATTTTGAGCTTCGGGAGACCAGGAAATTGCGAATGAGGAGCCCTTGGTCGTGCGAAGGTCAGTCAATAAGCACAGAAGCTCAGCGCAGTGCGGAAAGCGTAGGGAAAAATTCACTGGGCCCAGAAATTTGTGCAGCTGGCGTAGAGCAGTGGTTCCTAGGAAGTCTTGCACGGCCTGAACTTGGGAGGGAGACGGAAGAATTCCGAGAGCCGAGATATGGTGACCAAGGAACTCGAGCTTGGAAGACCCAAAGACGCATTTCTGAGAGTTGACAACCAGCCCAAATCGTTGAAGGCATTGAAAGAGTTCCCGGAGGTGGCGCTTATGATCCTGTGGATTGGGACTCGCGAAGAGGATTTCGTCGATGTAGGCAAATACAGCCGGCCGCGCGTTACCTTGGCAATAAAATCCTTGGAACGTTTGAGCTGCGTTGCGTAGCCCAAAGGGCGTGCGCCCATACTCAAACAGGCCGAAGGGTGTTGTAACAGCCGTCTTCGAGACATCGGCAGGCTCAAAGGAGATTTGGCGATAGGCCTTGACAAGGTCCACTTTACAAACGATTTTGCATCCTTCCAGGCGGCCTGTGAAATAGTGAATGTGTGGAAGGGGATAGCTGTCGTTGACCGTTTGAGCGTTGAGCGCCCGGTAGTCGCCACACGGACGCCAGTCACCCGGTTCTTTCTTGGGCACCAGATGGAGGGGGGAGGCCCAGCTACTGGACGAAGAGCGAATAATACCCAGGTGGATCAAGTGGTCGAATTCCCGTTTGGCAATGGCCAGACGCTCGCCGATGAGGCGGCGCGGACGAGCTGCGACGGGTGGACCACGCGTGACAATGTGGTGGGTTACTTTGTGTTTTGGTGGCTGACTTAAATTGCAGGGCCTCGCCACCTCAGGAAAGTCTTCGAGGATGCCGGCGTATGGGAATGGTGCAATTGGCGTGCGGATGCCAGGGGGAGCGACAGCCGAAAAAACTCTAGGGATGGAGAGTCGCGTCTTGTTGTCAATCACTGCAGGTGACGGCGGCGCTTGCTGACGTCGAGGTCGAGATAGGTCAGGAAAAGGGAAAATTGGCCAGGTCGAAAAGGGTCAGGCTACGATGAAGACCCGCCCAAACGTGTGCCGCAGGCCAAGGTCAATAGTGAGGGACTGTAGACCATACGTGGCGATGGAGGTATAGTTCGCCACGCGGAGTGTAGGGCCAGGTGACTTTGAAGCGTGATCACGATTGGAGGACGGCAATACGCTGACCTCGGCACCCGTGTCTACAAGGTAGCGCAGGTAAGAAATGTGACCCATTACGATAAAAAGGCGGCCGGGTTGTAAGGCGAGGTCACATGCCTCCGTCAGTGATCTCGCAGTGCATTTACCGACCACTAGCACAGGGACTTGCACTGGCGGGCGCGGTGTTGGAAAGTGCGACGGTACCAGTAAATAGGCAAGCTTCGAGGACTGCGCGAGCGGGAGCGTGCGAAGGAGCCGCGCTGATCATGGGAGGACGTCCGAAGGGCGTCGATGGATCTGGCGAGCTGGTCAATCCGAGACTCAAAGCAGGACATGATACAGGACTCTGGTGTTGACGAGAGAGCGGCGACAGAAGGAGAAGTCACGTCGTCGACTCGTTCAGCGAGCTGGGCGAGGTGGTCGAGGGTCGAGTCTGCTACAGCAGCCAAAACAATGCGAGTGCACTGCGGCAAGCGCTGCGGGAAGAGCTTCTTCAACGGCGTACCGTTCGCGTCGACGTTGCTTGAACCCACGAGCCGTCTCATGCTGTTGAGCAGCTCGGAAGGGCAGCGATCTCCAAGCTCCTCGGAGGTGAGCAGATGCTGGAGGTGCGCGCTCTCAGATGCCATGGTGCGGACCAAAATACTGTGCTTCAGTTGCTGGTACGGGCATCACTTGAAGGTGCAGCGATGACGTCCGCGAACTCGTGAGCAATCTCAGGAAACAGGTTGGCAAGTAAGTGGCGATACCGAGAAGTTTCTGAGGTGATGGGGTGTAGATCGAAGTCGGCTTCGACCTGGGTGAACCGAACCTGTGGGTACTTGCGCCAGAGCGTGGGTAGGCGAAGCTGTAGAGCTGTGACGTCCTGTGGGCGCGAGGTAGCATCAGGCGGAAAGTTGCCTGAGGGCGGTAGCTTGCTCGGGTCAGTCGCCTCGTAGTTGGGAGTCACCAAATGTCGCGAACCGAAAGGTTGCAGCGGAGCGCCAGGGCCAGAGGACCTGCGTAGCAGGCTCTTAGAACGGACTAGCGCTTGCCGTGCTTGCCCCGCGAGCACGCACCGCCCAACTTTATTTTCTTTGTCATCTTTTTGCATTGCCTACCGAGAGCGCCTACGGTGGCGCTACACTCTCAATTGCAAGACAACGCTTTGCGTGCTGTCGGGAAGCGGATTAACGCAACGTCTATTGTGGAACGCGTGAGAGTGGTGGCCCACCCTGATTTTGTCCAGTAGGTCCTGGAGCACGTCCTCGGCGTGTCGCAACGAAAAGGTGAACAGGTGCCTGGAGCCGTTGGACCTGAAGCGCTCCGCCAGCCTCTGGCGCACGGTTGGCTGCCTGGCCGGGTGCGCGCGGTCGTAGGCCGCGCGATCCACCGCGCTGCTCAGCACCTGCGTATTGGTTTGTTGTGGACGGAACATGACAGAGCATGCGCAAATATAGGGACACGAGATGACCTGGCACCGAGTGCGCAGGACTCGTGGCGACGGTTCTAAATTGCTCGTCACGGTTGCGTCTCGGATCGTTCATGGTTCGATCGACTGGAAGCATGCCTAAGAAAGATCAAACAGCAACGATAAGTTCGTCTTATCTGGTGAAGGCATTCATTGAAACTCAATTTTCGTCTATTTGGCAGGAAAATGTTGGCTATTTATTAAAGGGCCACGCTTCCTTTCTTCAATTGCTTGCAGAAACCGCAACGCTCGTAAGTCACCTTGAAGTCAAGCACTTCAAAGTATTTTCGCGCGTGCAGTCTTTAATCCCTATAAGATGGAATGTAATCTTATTGTTGAAATATTACCTATAGTCACAAGCAGACGCTGTTCGAAACTAGGGTAGAAACTTCAAGCCCGTCTTTGTTTTTCTGCATCTTGATTAACTAACCAAGACTCCACTCACAGCAAGGCTGGTGTTCTTTGCATGCCACAATTTTTATTCGTCCATCGAGCTGAAGTTACCATTCCCTTTTTTTAAGTTATGGGGTTTTACGTGCCAAAATCACTTTCTTATTATGAGGCACACGGTAGTGGAGGACTACGGAAATTTCGACCACCTGGGGTTCTTTAACGTGCACCTAAATCTAAGTACACGGGTGTTTTCGCATTTCGCCCCCATCGAAATGCGGCCGCCGTGGCCGGGATAACATACCCTTTCAGTGTCCCTTTTCGGTGAAGAGATGGTAATCTTTAAATCCTTCCGACATACGACCTATTTGTCGCGTTTTCGTGAATACATAAACTGCTTCGGTAGTGTAACTGTCATCGTTAAAAAAGTGAATGGGGTCCCTGTATAGGGACGCCTAAATGTAGATATCGGTGTTTCGTTTTTTTTTTCTCATTCTCAATGACAGCATTTATTATTGCTGCAACAGCGCGTAAAGTCTTGGTTTCATAGTTTTCTGAAACAAAATATGCAAAGGCGAAATCCGAGTGTGCGAGATTAGAAAAAAGAAAAGTCCCAGTTTCGCCCGAAAGGCGAAGCATCGATTGCGATAGCAAATTAGTAGACAGCTATACGAAGTAATGATATTATTCTCAGAGGCCGTATAAACTTTGAAACATTCGCCAACTAATTAAATTAACAAGCGTAGTGTCAGCGCTCACAAGCAAACATGAACGTATCATACTCGATGACTGTGGACACTCGCTGTCACAACGCTGGCGTGAGGAAGCGCGGTAGAAGCAGCGAGTGAAATGACCTTCGTGTTGTCTATCGCTTCAACGCAAACTGAGCGGCGAGAACACATCACGCACACAGGTATATAAGCAGATCGCTTTCAAAATAGGGCGCGCGCGACCGCGCAAAGTGCGCCGTTGCTGCCGGGGTAGAGCGCCGCCCCCCTCCCTCCCGCGCTGCCTCCCCGCTTTCCTCGCTTGCGCGCGCAAGACTGAGCGACGACCATCGGTTCCTCCTGCGCGCGGTTGTGAAACACTCAGTTGCTGCCGGAGAGCAACGCCGCTCCCCTCCCTCCGATCCCCCCACAGCCTTTCGCTTGACGGAAGAAGGCGCGTTTCCACTCGGCTTTCCTCCCTTGCGAGCGCCAGATTTGGCCGCGATCCTCGTCTCCCTTCGCGAGTTTTCAACCACACAACAGCATACGGCGCGTGGCGACGCTGTTATCGCCCTTGGGCATTATACGGAACATCACGGCGATGGCAACGATGGCGGCAAATGTGCGCCTGGAGTGTCCACATAACTGCTACCGCAATAAGATAGCGCCTGAACAGTGTTTCATCGCGGTAAATGTAGCCATTAAGTAACAGAAAATTGAAACGATTTACATATTCACGCAGGACGAGCGCTTGTCTCACGGGATTTTTTTTTTTTGTGCTGTGTTAATTCGTTTTCAAGTCGGTAGTTATTCTGATATCGAACTGCGTCAGGTCAACATCAATAAAGATTACACATGTTGAAGAAATTGTGTGAGGGGCTTAGTAATTGTATCTCTCAAGAAGGACACCCGGACTACAGCGCGGCGCAGCAGTATTCATCGGCAAGCGCATGACTTAAACTGTGCGACTGGTCGAGGTGATGATAATGATGGCGACTCATTGATATCCCCTTTGAAACGGGGCGCTGGCAAATATTCCCCTAGCCTGCTTGAGCTAATGGGGTATGCATATATCTGCTTTTCAGTCTGGCATTTCGCCGTAATGTTTTTTTTTTTCTCTTCCTCAAAACTTCTCTATCACCTTGTACCACTACCTATGCCTGTAACGGATCTGGTCGTATCAACCTCTTCCAGCTTTTTTTCCATCAGCACTCTAAAGGTATCTTGCTTATCTTGACTTTTGGCGGGTTAATGTTTCCATCCACTTTAAATGCAAGCACTTCCTGAAGGTATACGTTGTCTACGGGTCTCACCGGTTGAATTCATTCACGATGAGTTGAGTGGGCTCTGTATTTTTGCTGCAGCAGACGCATGCCTCATACAGTAGCGAATATTTGCTCCGGTAGTTTTTTCTTTTCCTTAGGTAACCGGATCGGGCCTCAAATAGCAAGACACCCCCTTCTGTGTTATCGTATACATTTTTCCTTTTAATTTCTTGCTATTCTTGTAAATCTTTACGGTCTTTTTTGCTTCCATCGTGTGTATCCAATTTACTGTCTCATGTTATCTCACTTTCTTTCTGATGGCTCGTCGTTGTCTTTTACACTTTCAATTGTCCTGTACTTGGTTGCCAACTTTGTTGAACTCTTCCTCGATTCTGCGTCCAAATATTTGTGCGCTTTACTCGCCAATTTATTACCGTGCATGTTTCTGAGCCTTTCTTAAAAAGGAATTTTCCACTGCGTTTCTCCCGCATCAAAATAGGCCTGCTCCATATCACGCTGCACTGCCCCACTTGTGATTTTATCGTCGGCCCCCAAATCTAACCGGTTTGCCAGTTTTTATTTAACTTACAACCCCGATAATTTTAAGCACAGAATGGCATTTGCGAACGCTAGCGCTCGTATCATTGCTCCTCTGCGGATCAGACGCGCCACCTGACGTTTGTTGTAGCCCCAAATTGCTATATGTTTCATTATTGAAGAAGAAGAAGAAGAAGAAGAAGACCGCGTGTGAAGGACGAACTCCGAATGAGCTCCGGCTCTTGGAACACCTCACAGCTGATCTTTTGTTTCTACAACGTGCTTACCACCACCAGTCGACGGCTCTTAACGGGTGAAATCTTTTGAGACCAAGATCTGCCAGATCCGGTGAGACCTCGGCCCTTGGACATTTCGAGGCGAGCAGGCCGCAGCGCTAGGCCTAACGTAGGCGCCGCAATTACGGCGTGACAGCATCGCGTGCCGCCCATGCCCACTGCACTGCTACCGTGACGATGGCTGCCCGAGACCCCCTGCCTCCTGCAGCATTGGACCAAACCACACCAGCCGCCCCTATGGATCAAGAACCGACTCCAGACAGCGAAGACGGGACTTGGTTTCTCGTGGCCCGAAAGCGCAAGAAACAGGTTCAAGCTACGTCGAGCTTGCCACCCAACACCGAACCCGCACAGCAGGACCACCCACATCTGAGATTGCGCAATAAGAGCTCGCAGCTGCCCCCGCTACCGATCGACGACTTGAAAGTGGTATTCCGACCGAGAGATGGACTGAATCTCGGTCAGTGGCCGCAGCACTCTATAGCCAGAGCTATAGGCACAGCGGCTCAATTAAACGAGAGCACGCTCCACCAGCTAACCATCCGCATACGCCGAGAGCAGAACGTCGCAGTGGTCAGCACCCCGGACGAAGAACTAGCGGCAAGACTGCAGCTGATCAAGTCTATATGCCTGGAAAATAAGCAGTACGAGGTTCAGGCCTATGTGGCTGCTCCGGATGCTTCCTGCAAAGGAGTCATCTCCGGCATCGAAAAGAACACAACCCCGACAACGCTGATGACAAATATCCGATCACCGATGGCTCAGGTCCTGCATGCAAGAATGATGGGAAATTCAGCCACGGCCATCATCACGTTCTCTGGCATTCGGGTTCCCCGGTACATCTACTATTACGGAGCAGAATACCGGTGCTACATTCATAAACCCCGACAGCAGCTGTGCACCGTGTGCCTCTCCACGGGTCATCGAGCAGATGTTTGCCCAACCCCGGATAAACCCCGGTGTGCTGCGTGCGGAACTTCCAACCCTTCCGAAGGACATGATTGCACGCTGAAATGTTTTCATTGTGGTGGTGAACACCCCGCCACTGACTCTCGATGTCCTGTAAGGCAACGCAAACCCTTTAACAAAAGCCACGTGTTCCGAGAGCAGCAGAAAATGGCGGAGCAACAACTCCAGCAAGACAAGAAGTCTAGCAAGGTAACGACATTCAACGGTGCGGCACCTGCGACTACTGATGCAACACGTGGTCGTCCTCGCTACCGATCCCGGTGACACAGCCAGTCCCAAAGTCGCAGTAGGTCCACGGTCCGCATGCCGTCCAAGGACCAGAAACAACCACGCGGTCGAAGCCGATCTGGGAGCCGCAGCCTGACGCAGCAGAAACAGCCACCGAAGGAACCTCAGGCCGCGTGGGCGAAAACGCCCGACCATCTCCCCAGGAAGGCGACAGCGGTGAGTTGGTCAGCGCAGTTTCCCCCTCTTTCCTCCACCCTTCCTTCACCTCCGTCCGCACAGAAAACAAACAAACAAAACAAACTGTCTCCCACAGCGACGCTTTCACTCACCCAGACACACACGCTCGCACCTGAGAAACTTCCTCACAATTCCTGCACCAAACAAGAAGTGTGCGAAATGATAGAGGAAATGGCAACTGTTTTAAGAGCGGAGATGCAAAAAATGAAGGAAGAGATCATGGCTGATGTCAAGCACATGCTACAGCAGGTCATACAACAAGCCATGACTGACATGAAACAATTCATCAGTGCAACTTTTAGCTCAACTTTCAACCAGCAAAACGACTCACTTCCACATGACACTAACGCCACTAGAGAACCAAGAAGGTCGCACCCTTATACCCGTCCGGCTCGTACAACAACACCTGCCCTCACCAGCGAGGCGGTATCAACCAATCATGGCCAGCAAACGTAAGAGGCGCACTACCACCACCTTCCGGGTGTGGCAATGGAATTGCAGAGGGTACCGAAGGAAGAAGGGTTCCCTCACACAGTTCCTAGCCACACGTCCTCACCCACCAGACGTTATAGCACTTCAAGAAGTACATTGCACTCCCACACTCACTGGATACAATACATACACCGACAAGCATGACACCACCAAACAACCACTAGCTGCCACCCTTGTGTCCAAACAAATCACAGTGATCGAGCACACGCTGGACAGCTCCCACATCCCGCATGTGCTCTTAGAAATTGTACCTAGGAATCGATATGAAACCAGCTTGTTTTTGCTTAATATCTACAGTGCACCCAAATCGCGACGAGGCGACTTCGGACAGCTTTTTTCGGCTGCCAGTAAACAAGCCAAAAATTGATTATTCTGGGAGATTTCAATGCATCCCACCCAGCCTGGGGGTACCAAACAGAAACTCCAAAAGGCCGCCGTCTAGCACACGTCATGAACCTTCATCAATTCACTCTGCTGACAGAACCTGACAAACCAACCAGAATGGGTAACAGTGTAAGCAGGGATACCTGCCCTGACCTAACTATGGTGAAGGGGTTGACTAAATGCTCCTGGAACAACCTAATGGAGAATCTGGGCAGTGACCACAGCATTCTAGCCACAGACGTCCAACTGGCGGCCACACGCACCCTAGAACGTTCAATTAAAATAACGAACTGGGACACTTTCCGGCGCAACAGAACCAAATCTGAACAACACGACCCGCCATCTCTACGCGAGTGGACACAACAGGTGCAAGCAGATTTTAAAGCCGCCACTAAGCAAATTACTGCAACAACGGAGACACCCGATGTGGACAGACATCTGCTCCATCTCTGGGATGCTCGAAGAGGCCTGACGAAACGATGGAAGAGGCAGAGGCACAACCGTAGGCTGAAACAAAGAATCGCCCGGATCACAGCAGAAGCTGAAGAATACGCCACCAGCCTCACTAATAGCAATTGGCACAACCTCTGCGACCGCCTTAATGGCACACTAAGTAGTTCAAAAACGTGGTCTCTCCTCAGAGCACTACTCGACCCAACGCACACAAAAACGCACACAACGAACACAGTCCGCACTATCATCCACAAAGAACAAATGAATGATGACGCGCTCCTCCAAACACTGCAACAAAGATACATTGCTACAGGCCACCGACCGGAGTACAAAGAGTATCCACACGAGGAAGAAACACAATTGGACGGCAACATTACAGAGACAGAAGTGAGGGCAGCCCTACACGGCATAAGACGAAACACGGCGCCCGGAGCAGACGGCATTCACTATGCACTGCTGCGCAACCTCGACGACCAGTCCATACGGCAACTCACTGCATACTACAACGACAATTGGCAAAACGGAACGCTTCCACAGGAATGGCGACACGCCGATATCACCTTAATTCCGAAACCCGGGAAACCACTGTCCCTCCAAAATCTCAGACCCATTTCCTTGACTTCGTGTATTGGCAAACTCTTCGAGCACGTAGTGCTAAATCGCCTCCAGCCTCACCTCGAAGCGAACCAATTCTTTCCCAATACCTTATTCGGCTATCGACCAGGTCTGTCTGCGCAGGACATACTCCTACAACTTAAGGAGGATGTTGTGGATGGTCCAAGTAAAGCTCAAACAAGAGCCATTCTGGCGTTGGACCTCAAAGGAGCCTTCGATAACGTCTCACATGACCTCATTCTAAACAACCTTGCATCCTCCCGATGCGGAAAGCGCATCTATGATTATGTCCGAGCCTTTTTATCTGACCGAACAGCCACCATCGGCCTAGGTGATATTCGGTCGGATATCATAAAACTTTCCGGCAGAGGGAGTCCCCAGGGTTCGGTTCTCTCACCCACCCTGTTCAACGTGGCGATGGCAAAGCTACCACCGCTCCTCAACAAACTTCCGAACGTGCAGCACGCCCTGTACGCCGATGATATTACAATCTGGGTGACCACAGGGTCAGACGGCGCCATTCAAGATGCACTACAGGAAGCCGTAAATATAGTTCAGGATTATGCAACAGCCGGAGGACTCACATGCGCAGCTGAGAAGTCGGAGCTCCTGCTTGTACTAAAAAAACGGAACAAGGCCGATACTCCAGCAGCCATCACATTGCATCTCAATGGGAACGTTATTCCAAGGGTAGACAGGCTACGTGTGCTAGGACTTCACATACAACAGAACGGGAAGGCCACACATACCCTACACGTGCTCCGCCAACAAGTTACCCAAATAACGCACATGATAAAACGCATTACAAACCGCTGACAAGGACTGAAAGAAAAGGACGTACTCCGAATCATGCAAGCCCTCATAATTAGCCGATTAACCTACCACCTCCCCTATCATAATCTGACTCAGACTGAGATGCACCAGATGGACACCCTCCTCCGTACGGCACTAAAGGCAGCGCTGGGACTACCCCACCATGCGTCTACGCAGCTCCTACTACGGCTGGGGGTGCACAACACCATCCGCGAACTAGTTGAAGGTCATCTTAACAGCCAATTGCAACGTCTGCAACGAACAATGCAAGGTTGCCACATTCTATCCCGGCTAGGATACCAAATAACAAGAACACCACAACAGGAAAACCGCACACTTCTTCCGCTTAGCATTCGCAACAAAATTCACGTGGCCCCAATTCCCCGGAATATGCACCCTGACCGTCATAAAGGTCGACGAAAGGCAAGAGCACAAGCCCTGGCTCGCCTATTTGGCGATGACAAATAAAACACTCCAGTCCTATACACCGACGTGGTCCGCTACCCACAGAAACGCGCTCTATGTCTGGTCGTACTAGATAGTGCAGACATTCTGAGAGCTTCGGCCACGCTCAACACTGTGGACAGTGGCACGGCGGAAGAGGCTGCTATTGCCCTAGCCATCGTACACGCTTCAACCATGCCGGCGCCGGATGGACCTATCACAGTGGTCACAGATTCTCAGACCGCCTGCAGGACTTTGGCACAAGGGAAGGTGACACCCTACACACACCGCATCCTTACATCATTACACCCCACAGCGTTACACAGGGTGCGTATCGTCTGGACACCTGGACACGCCTCTCTCCATGGTAATGAACGCGCTAATGCGGTAGCCCGAGAGCTCGCTAACCGGGCGCCATTGGAAGAGCTGTCCAACCCAGACGACGCACCGACAGAACCAATGACCTACACTGAAACTCTACAATATTACAGAGACACCAGGAGACACTTCCCTCCACCACATAATTCCCTTAATCGAGAAGATGCCGTCGCGTGGCGACAACTTCAAACTAATTCATTTCCCTGCCTCTTTTATCTTCACCTCTTCCACCCCACACACTATCCCTCATACTGTCCCTATTGTGGAGCAAAACCCACAGTATATCATTGCACCTGGGAATGCCCACACCCTCCGGGCTACTCCCCTATTCCTTCACCTTCCCCTTCCTCCTGGGAGACTGCGCTGACCAGCTCAGACCCGCAAGAGCAGCGACGGCTGATCCGGCGGGCACGCGGAGTGGCGCGAGCCAATGGGGCCCTGAAATAAGGGCTCCACCCTGCGAGGAAGTCGCCCAAACTGATGATAAATAAATGTTTTCTCTCTCTCTCTCTCTCTCATTATTGATGCATTCCGCTTCCCCTTCATTTTTTAGATTCTGCTGGTGGGTGCTTGAGTAGCTCTTTAAATTAAGAGAGGCGCATCTCACGGCAACTACCACTGAAACATGCACGAGCTCTTGGCCTATTGTTAAAGCACTTGGGTAAGTGTGCTTTTGTCATTAGTGTTTCGTTGATTGATTAAATAAATTTAGGCTCCCGAAGTGACACGGGAGAAAAAACGCCACCTGTGGTCGTTTAAAAAACTCAGTGAATGGGCGCTTTCGCAGTGCGAACACCTTGAGAATACGTCCACCGCGGCCGAGAGTCGAACCCGTGATCTCGTGCTCGGCAGTAGAAAGCGCTAGCTACTGAGCCGCATTGGCAGTTATCGTTGGATCCTGAATTCGGGGATTCTGAAGCATCCGGCGAGAAAGACGCCGAACGGCGCCGGAATCATGTGCTGCAGCAGAACGGCACTACACCGCATCGCTTCGAGACAGTCTACTTTCCAGAAGCGCGGCGGTTCAAGGCTGATGGGAGTTTACTGGTCTCAGGTGCAGATCAGGAAGAGATGACTGGAGCATATTGGTGGGGAAAACAAGCAGGGAAGAGATGTAGTCGGGTTCGTTAAAGGCATATGTGTAAACATACATTATAAAGCAGAGATACGTAGTATGCTATAGATTACGACATGATAAAACTTAGTTAGCACATGCTAGGTGATCAGTTGTCGTCATTCCTCATCATCGTAATGATGACTGATCACCAGCAGTCGCAAAGAAGGAGTGGTCAGCTCACCGTGTACGCTTCGTGAAGGCGCTTGAAGTGACCCTCGGCCACCTCGCTGCGTCCGGGGTTCTTGTCGGGGTGCCAGCGCAGCGCCCTGCGCCGGTACGCCTGGCGGATGTCCTCGGGACCCGCGCTGCGGCTCACGCCCAGCAGCTCGTAGTAGTCGCACGGCGCCGCCGACGGAGCCATGCCGCCGGCTTTAGTTGTGCATCGCCTGCCCGCCCTATACCGCCGCCTGTCCCGGTCTTCACGCCGCCGCGCCACGGTTGATGATGATGATGATGATGATCTCAAAAACTGAGGCACATACCCACTGTTGCGCGTCGGCCAAGAATTGGCCACCACGAGCGAAAAGAACGTCAAGTGTGTTCAACTTAAGTTTGATCTTTAAAGCTTCTAAAGAATGAGAAGAAAAAAAGTGACATCGAAAACAGTCAGATTGGCTGACTAATTGGCTATAAATTAAATAGTATAATGCATCAGGGGAGAACTTACAGGCTAAAGTTGGGCTAATTAGATATCCGTGAAGTTCATTACAAGAATTTGCAGCGAAAAAAAAAACACTGAGGAAAAAAGCAAGTGGAGAGAAAGACGATGGCTATATAGGTACCATCTACCTCCCCCACCCTGCTGGCGCTGAGCCGTGCTCCCGCATGGGTTGCAGAAGATAGTGCCAGCCTTCCCTCCTTTCCCACAAGAACCACTTCTTTCTCTCTCTCTCTCCACATGCTGGGGTTGAGAGTGGTCGCATGAAAGAGTGGGGCTGAAGATTAATATGCAGAAGACACAGACAATGTTCAATAGCATGCCAATGGAACGAGCATTTGTGATCGGTGGTCAGCCTCTAGAATCTCTGCAGGAGTACATTTATGTGTGTTAATTGCGCACAGAGGCCCTGGTCACGCGACGAATTTTACAGAACAATAAAATTGGGATGAAACGCATACGGCAGGCATTGCCTAATCCTTATTTGGAGCTCACCACTGTCATTTAAAAGAAAAGGGATACACTCATTGCATTCTATCGGTGCTAACATATGGGCCAGGAATGTGGAGGTCAGCATAGAAGCTCGAGAACAACTTAGAGTGGTAGGCCACACTACAAGTATTTTCCTTGAAATAGGAAGGCAGGATTTAAATAATCATTTTTTCCTTAATAAGCGTGTCTTACTTAACTTATTCAACTATTTAAAGGCAGAAAATGGTTTATTTTTTGGCAAGTAATTTTTGCCATAGAATGTGGTAAAACTGATAGTCGTGCCATAAGTGCTAACTAATGAACTGCTGAATTGAGTAAAGCTTTAACATTTGTGTAGCTAACTGTGACACCTATGCAATGAACCAAGATAAATGCAATGTAAATATTAAGGAAGTAGTGGCCGAAAAACTCATAAAAGTGAAAAAATTTCCAATTTGGACCGAGATGACTTGCAAGATTAGCTGTAAATGCTAAAATATTCTATCAGTTTCTTTTGTTCTAACTTGTTCCACACGTCTCTATGTGGGGAAAGAGTGTGGAAAAATTATATATCAAAATATTCATTATAAAAAGTTATCAAAGTTTGCATCACATGAGGTGGAGCAAAATCTTTTGAGAAAAACGTAGACAAATCTTCAAACCACGCGAAAGACGTTAATAAAACATCGCAGAGGCCTAAAATGTGCCAGCTTCATAGCTGGAGCCCCCACGAGATGCGCTAGAGTCTCCTATTGTTCGTGTGGCGGCTCGGAGACAATATAAAATGAAAAAAAGGTATTTTTAATATATTTATATAAAAGATATCGTACTGATATTCGGTTTAGGTGGGTTCGAAAACTCACTGAAGCTCCCAAGCTAATGACGATAGGAAGCTATTTTCTTTTGCAATATGTGGCTAAACGCTTGGGCACACATAAAATTGACGTTTGAATGGCTCGTACCACCTTAAGAGGAAGCTTCAGCTCGGGCCCAACTCCAACGACGCCTATTAAAATACATGTAAAACTCAAAAAACGTTTTTCTCAGATAACCCTTGGACGGAGTTAAGGAAATTTGCTGCATTTGAGAGAGAAAGTTAAATTCTAGTGACTGTTGGAAGTGGAATTTCGATTGAGGGCCTGAATTTTCTTTAAAACATTTTCAAAAATTCAGAAATTGGAAAAGAATTGGAAACACGAAGTTTACAAATTAATAGCTCTGCATCAAGAACAGCTATCGTGGTTCTGTAAACGGCACCCATTAGATCATTGAAAGCGGACAAATTCGACATGTCATCTTATATCTTACGTGAATTTGTTACGTTGGTGCAAGGGTTCTGCAAAAGATGCATTTTCATATTACAATTTTTTTATTCATGCGTGACATATCAATTTTATCCGTTTTAGATGTAATATTAGATGCACTCCACAGAATTGCGATATCATTTTTCATTGCTGAGTTACAGAGTTGTAAACTTCATAGTTTCGTTTTCTGAAAATTTATATTTTTGCCAATTTTTTATAAAAAAATGACGACCTAAATCGAAAATTCGGAGTCAATAGTTACTAGGTCTTAAGGTTTTCTTTTAAATGCAATAAACCTCGCCAAATTTGGCGCAGTGGTTGCCGAGAAAAACGAATTCTCCTTTTACATGTATTTAGATAGGAGCACCCGAGCCAAAGCTTCCTCTTAAGGGTTGTGGAAAGAGTGATGGAAAGAAAAAGGTTGGGCGCATTGTTAACAGATAGGAAGAGAGCGGTGTGGACGAGAGAGCAAACGGGGCTGGCCGATATTCTAGTTGAAATTAACAGGAAAAAATGCAGCTAGTCAGGCCGCGCAATTCGTAGAGCGGTGGTCTATTTGGTGGTCTACTATAGTTACACAGGGGGTGCTAAGGGAAGGGAAGCGAAGTCGAGAACGGTGGAATATTGGGCGGGGCTATGAAATTGGGAAATCTGCACGCGCAAGGTTGGAATCAGCTAGAGCAGGACAGGGGTAATTGGAGATCGCTGGGAGAGGCCTTCGTATTGCCGCAGACATAAAAATAGGCTGCTGCTGCTGATGATGACGATCATGACGAATATCAGTGACTGCCCATGTCGATCGAGCGCGTGACAAACCCTGAAACTAGAAATCCTATGTGAAAAAAAAAATGTTGGAAAATTTCCATCTGAATACTGTCACATGAGTAAATATTCCGTTTCAAATATTTTTCTTGTTATAAAACAAAAATAATTATTTTTTTTTTATATTTCTCAATTTGCTAGTACGTTTTGGTGACCCCTACCAACTAGCGCAAGACTTCTCAAGTCTGTGCAAAGCAGCTATTATGTCGTGCGGAAGGGCATTGCTCGCTTTAACGTGTCGGTTTCATCCGAGCTTTTTTATTTCCTTGCGTGTTTGTTCAAAGTGTGGCGTGCACTTCACTTCAAATTTTGCGGGACCTAGCGCACGGTATTCATTGGCGAAAGGTGCTAGGGCAGTTTTTTGTTATCGTGCAAGTTCACGCTGCGGCATCCAACGCACTTGTCGTGACGATAAATGCGGAACGTTCCGCGAAGACACGTCTCGTTATGTTCGTTCACTCTCCATAAGAAAGGCTCCGAGTGTCCGACGGGCAGTAAAATTAGTAAGTCGAGTGTTTTATAAATTATCTGGGGCAATGTTGTCTTTTCTGATAACTGTTCGACATGAATATGTGGCGGAGCACGGAATGATTCCGTGAAAAGGTTGCACATATGTTGCTATACATTACGCCTCTGTGCTGGCCATAGTACTTTTTATCCATTGAAACATGCTCTGTTTGGTCAATTATATTGGTACAACTATTCTAGACGACTAAAAGTGAAGTTGCCTTCGGAACCTCTGCGGCGCTGTCATTTATTTCGATCCTATTCACTCACCTTCCTAAGGAGCCCACTGGACCAATTGCCGTCAGTAACAGTTGTGTTAACATTAAGACATACGCTACTCCTATAGTTTAATGAAACGCTGGCGCTCCAGCTGAGCAGAGTCGCAAGCTCGCATCAGCCTTAAAAGAAAGATAACTGCTGGCGTAGCGGTCGAAGTGCCGGACGCTAAAGAAATTCAAGCAATCGCGCCAAGCAGCATAAGATCTTTACGTGACTGCCATTTCCGGTTGTGACGTCACTTTTTAATTTTTGCTTGCTGTCAGTTGTCCCTATGATACGTAGATGGAGACGGTTGCAACGAGCCGCCATTTCCTTGACATGTGGGCTTCTGTGGAAGCTTCGCTACCAGTTTACGTAGACCTTGCCATAGTGAACAAGGTTTCCGTAGCGAAGCCGAAACTTCCTGAAGAATTATTCACTGTTAATATTTATTTTGGTCGGTGTCTGTCGTATTATTGCTCCACCACGCAACATGACCGAGGTAACGTGAATATCACTCAGCAGTAAAAAAGAAAGAATCCTTAGCAATCCCCCCTAAATCACGTCATATACTTTATGTTAGTATAAGATAATTGCGCTGATTGCATAACTCTCGCTTAGCCGTTACGCGGCGGCTTGAGGAGTTCTATTGTTACGTGGTTCTGATGCCGTGAGGGCGAGTTTATTTTTCCTCGCAAGTAAATCATGGCTTTCTTTGTTTTGACTCGCGCTGCTACAAAAGGAAAGCACTAGTGAGCATCACGTATGACAGCAGCCTCTATACGCCAGACACCATAACACTGAGTTTTAGAGGCAGTTACTATAGGTAATTTCATTTCGCTCTTCAGTGTGAGGTTGTTAGCTGAACGAAAAACGGCAGCCACTATTAGCTGAAATAAAGCCACTTTCTGAGTTTAAGCTCTCAAATGATTACAACTTGATGCGTCAGCATGCAAAGGCATATTTGTGTTAAATTACGTCTTTTTAGTGTTATTGCAATAAAAATATTCTCATATTGAAGCAACCTGGGGATTCTGGTAACGCGCTGTTACTCACAGTTGCGTAACTTGTTTAATTTAGCTTCTTATAACTGTTTGCGTGTTGCAGCGAACTAAAGAAAGAAAAGAAATAGAGATATGGTGTAAAATTTGAGAGTTAGAGTGCGCTTTAACTTGTTACTCTAACTTGATTTTATAAGGATCCTGACATTTTTTTTGTAATCAGTGCAAGATTTGCGGGGAATGCGGTAATAACTAGGTTTGCACAACAATTTTAGCAGAGCGGACGGAACGCCTCCGAAACATGCACAAAAAGCCCCAACGAAGTGCCGAAACACACACTGCTTGGATCACTGCCAGTCCCTCGTCGAATGATTGTTTGTCATTCTTCCAAGCAAAAAAATGTACACCGACGATTACGATACTCCCTAACGCGGTTATTTGAGCGTAGCTCTATACTTGTTTTCGTTTCCCTCAGGCGGCACGTTGCAAACGGAACGAAGTGTGGCGCGACTGCCTCGCCAATCGGAAAATCGTGACAGGCAGCACGTGGGTGACGTGTCGGCGCGATTCACAGCAGCCGAAAGGCCTCCCAGACGACGCGCGCTACTCTGGTGCCCTCTCGTAGCCATCGTCGCCTCACTACGCCTTTCTTCTCCCGCTTTCGCCGTACGCCTCCCCCGCTTTCCGCCTCGTGGTTTTGTTGCACCCTCCACCTCCTCTTTCCTGCTCGCGCCTTGCATCCCCCGCTGCGCTCCACGTTCGCTTTAATATTGGCTGTACTCGTTCGTCCGCTATGACTGCTGGTATCTCTACTGAATAAAATTCATTTTTTCGTAATATATGAAAGCCATACAGAGAGGCTGATTGTACTCTGCGGATTTCTCGATTACCTGATTGGCGACAGGGTGACCCATTGTAGAGTATCCCTTCCTGAAACCTGCCTGTTCCCTTGGGTTGACTAAATTCCAGTGCTACCTTTATTCTAATGGAGATTATCTTGATGAACATTTTATATCATACTGAAAGTAAGCTAATCGGCCTATAATTTTTCCATTCTTTACCGTCTCCCTTTTTGTGGATTAGTACAATGTTCGCATTCTTCCCGTTTTTCGGCACCCTTGAAGTCGATAGACACTTCGCATAGAGAGCCGCCAGTTTTTGAAATATTGTTTCTCCTCCATCTTTGATTAAATCGACTGTTATTCCATCTTCTCCTGCCGCTCGTCCTCCTTTCATGTCTTGCAAAGCCCTGCTCACCTCATCGCTAGTTATAGGAGGAGTTTCTGTATCCTGTTCATTACTGTTTCTAATTGAGGTATCATGACCCCTCTGGGTACTGTACAGGTCAGTATAGAATTCTTCCGCTGCTTTTACTATATCTTCGAGATTGGTGACGATATTACCCTGCTTATCTTTCAGTGTATATATCTTGGTTTGTCCTATGCCAAGTTTCCTTCTCATTGATTTTAGGCTGCGTCCATTTTTTACGGCTTCTCCAGTCTTTCTCACGTTATAATTTCGAACATCACTTATTTTCGTTCTGTTGATCTATTTTGACAATTCCGCGAATTCTACCTTATCTCTTGAGTTGCACACTTTCATTCTTTGTCCTTTCTTCATTAGATCCCTTGTTATTTGGGAGAGCTTGCCTACTAGTTGCCTTGGTGCCTTGCCTCCCACTTCAGCTGCTGCCTCTGAAACCAGTCTAGTTACGGTTTCATTCATTACTGCTATGTCATTTTCAATCTTTGTTCTAAGGCTGCATATTTGTTGGGAAATACCAGCCTGAATTTTTCTGTTTTTACCCTTACTGCCTCTAGGTTGACCTGTTTCTTCTTGACCGATTTCACTCTTGCTCTCTTCAAACTTAGGTGAATCCTAGCCCTCACTAACCTATGAACACTACACTTTACCCTACCTAACACTTCGACATCCTGAACTATGCTGGGATCGGCCGAAAGTACGAAATCAATTTCATTTCTTGTTTCACCATTAGGGCTTTTCCAGGTCCACTTCCTGTTGTGACGCTTCCTGAAGAAGGTGTTCGTTATTCGCAGCTTATTCCTTTCTGCAACTTCTACCAGCATCTCTCCTCTAGCGTTCCTAGAATCGACGCCGTAGTTGCCAATTGCTTGTTCCCCAGCCTGCTTTTCCCCCACTTTTGCATTGAAGTGCCCATTACTACAGTTTACTGAGTTTGCACTTTTCTGATCGCTAATTCAACACCTTCATAAAACAGATCTGCTTCATCATCATCGTGAGCGGATGTTGGATCGTAGGCGTGTACTACCTTTAATCTATACCGCTCATTAATTTTGATTACGACAACTGCTACCCTCTCACTAACGCTGTAGAATTCTTCAGTGTTGCCCGCTATGTCTTTATGGATTAGAAATCCTACCCCTTATAGCTTCTTGTCTGGGAGACCTCTATAGCAGAGGACATAGCCGTTAATCAACACTGTAAAAGCCTCTCCAATTCTTCTAATCTCACTAAGGCCGATGAGATCCCAAACAGTGTCCGATGGTTCCTCAAAGAGTGCTGCTAAGTTAGCTTCACTCGATAGAGTTCGGGTGTTAAAGATTGCAAGGGTCAGCTTCCATTGGCGGCCTATCCGGGTCCGCAGATTCTTAGCACCCTCTGCTGCGTTACAGGTCTGACCGCCACCTTGGCCACATCCTCCGCAGCTGCTGGGGACTGAGGGTCATGTGTTGATTGTAGGAACCTTAAGGGAGGTAGTGGCCGAATACTGCACCACGGAGGCTAATTCCTCTTCTGGTGAGGGAGTGTCTTTGTTGAAGCTTAGTGGGCCTTCCTAATTTGGTTGTACCTGGATTAGTATAGTCCTACTCGCTCTCGGGATCTTTTGAGGGTGTCAGGCGCCACTCCAAGCCTGGAGATGTAGTTCACTGGAGGAAGTGAAAGCCGAGCTCACTATGCTAAAAAAAGAAAAAAAAAACATTTTTTCATAAGAGGATTCGAACTTGCGACTATGGCATCCGGGCATCCGACATAGCTCAGTCAGATAATCCCGTAGGCGTCGAGGCTACCTTATCGCAGAGAATTCCAGACCAGAGGGCTAGACATGGTTAAGACATGCCTAAGAGATCCCTTCATTTATCTGCCATCGGCTGGTTTTGCTAATCACCATAGGTTGCATAATATTACTCAAGTATTATTGCGCAATTAAAGAGACACGGACGTAAGGGAAGAAGGCGCACCAAGCGCAAACTTTCAACTAAATTTATTGTACCACTGAATCGGTTTATGCATGTGAAGCAGTATAGACTGCGCATGCGCTTACATGAAAACGAACCGCGCATTCGTGTAACACAGTTATGAGTCATGTGATGCCACCTCCAAGAAACTTAGTTCTTTTCTGTGAGAGCGAGTGAAGGGAAACTTACACACTTAATTTTGTCGCCCAAATTTGCAATCATCTGCGCTTCAGTTACTTCACGGATGAGCTGTGTCCTGCCACGGGACACAATCGTGCATTCGTTTTCTTGCGCAATAATACTTGAATAACGGATTACCAACTTGGCCTGGAATGCTGCTTTCATTGCATAATACGGCGTCAATTCTCAGTGGTCCTAACATCATGGTTCCGGAATCTCACGCACGCATGCGGCTACGACGCAACTTATCGACACCGTCAAAACGAGTTATGTATGAGGCATGTACTGCATTGGGACTCCTCCTTCGCGCTCTCCTAAGAACAGTAGGCGCCATCTAGCACTGCCGCCGCGAAGCCTGCGTTGTTTTCATTAATTGTTAAACTTTCTCTCGTTTCTTTTGCAACGGTATCACTCTGGCCTTGTCGGCATTCGGGGAGATATGTAAAGATGTTTAGAAAGGTGGTTTGAACTGCTTTATCAAAATTGGGAAAAGGAAAAAAAACAGGGTTGATTTGGCATAGTAATAGCCTGGTGAGTCAGGAATGAAGAGCCTGCGCTTGCACGTGGTGTAGCGCTATGTTTCGTTTGTTTTAAGTACGTTCTCCAGGGCCTTGGGATCCAGAAATTCGTCACACGAGGCTCGTCACCAGTATACTACATGTTCCCTCAGCGTTCCTCATGTCCGACGAATTGAGTTCACCAGCCATTCCGAACTTCCGGGGCGAGGATGAGCTGTTGGATACGGACCCTTTCCCTGGCATTGCCAGGAAAAGATCCAATCGCCGTCGCATTCCGATTATGGTGCGCCGGGGCGCATCTAACACGTTACCGGACCCGTCAGACAGGTTGGCGACCCCCACCTCATGCGCCGCACGTCGAGCTAATTGTCTCCCCCCCCCCCCCCTGCTTGAGCCTTCCCCAAAGTGCAACGGAAGCCTGGCACGGTTCCAGGTAGTTGATCTTGGTCCCGAGCAAAGTTGTTTTGCGGATTCTGGAAGGTCGTTCGAGAACAACCCGTCTCCTTCAGCTGAGCGCTTTCAGGAGAGGAGGCGACGCCGGAGGCAAGTCAACCCTCGTACAATGGAGCCCTTGGAGCGTCCGCATTGGCCGAATGTGACAGCACTGGCACGGGCGCCGACCATTGGCCGAAAATGACGTGACCCCGAGAGACCGAATGGGTTAAAAGCGACAGACAGGGAGAAGAGTTTCTTCGTTCTTCTTGCCAGGGGCCGCAGCGTCCGATTTACTGCCGGCCGTCGATGACTTTATGACTGTTCATTACTTTGTGTTATTACTGTAAATAATGTAAATAAACCTTCAGTTCTCAAAATCCTACTCAACGTCAGCCAACTCCCGCACTCAACTGCAAGATCTAATAGCGCCTCCGCTATCACTCCCCCGGAAAAAATCACTAATGCTTTTTCTTAAGGTAGAGAGCCGTAAGGGGCCACAGAGTTATAATCCGGCATGACTGACTCAGCACCAGTGCCGCACGCACCAGAAAGTCTGTTCGGCGCACCTTACACACAGCGATCACCAAATGGGGCGTCAGTGCCGGCTGATTCACCTGTTTCACCTCTCCGGCAGCCAGCGTCCGAGTGTAAAGAAACTCAACCCTATTCCGCAGTGCTGGCATGCCTAGGGACATACGCATGCAACACGCACTAAGAAACTTCTGTACGGTAGTGCCTATGGGCTACCTTCAATGGTCAGTAGGCGCAGCGATCGGCTCAGCCGTCAGCGCCACCGTGTCAGTTCCGTGAAACAACGAGGCGGCCACTGCTATGGAGGCAAGCTTTAACGGCACTCGCTTGAAACATGTCGGTGGTTCTAAATTGCAGTTTTGAAGGGCCCCTCACCAGGCCCCATAGTAAATTTTGGTTATACGCTTGAAGTTGTTACGTGCCCTCTAGGGAGCGTTCTGCCGCAAAAACTTTTCAAATCGTCTCAATAATAGCCGAGATAGAAATATTTCAGTGCCGCGAACCCATGATTTCAGCAGGCGAGCTACACTGCACAGCGTGACTCTCTCTCCACTCGCCCCATCTAGCCTCCGCAAGCGAAATTCCTTCCCTGCGTTCTCCCATGCCGGACCTCGAGGTTCGCTTGACGCATGCGTCACGTCGATAATGCTGGAGGCAACGTTTATGAGGAGGTTGGTTTTTTTCTTAAAGCCGTATGAACGGGGTATACCGATGTAAAGGGAGCTTTGAGGCGAGTTCTATACTCCAGACAATTTTTCTGCCACATGATCAGATGCTTTACTTCGTGCGTCTGATCTAGTATTGCTTGTGACACACACATCCCTTGTGTGTGGCTTATTAAGCGAAAGTCTTAGACCTCTGTTTCAAGGTCTCGTTGTGAGCTACAGAAGATATCAGGTGACCGAAAAAAAGGCGGGAAGCGAACCAAAAAATGTGCAGCCGCGTATAAGAGATGATTAATTAGTGATTGGATTAAGATGAATTTGGGTGTATTAAGGAGGATTAAGGTTGATTAAAGTCGATGAAGGTGCATTAGGGTGAATGAAAGTGCATAAAGGAGGACTAGGTTGGATTAAGGTCGATGAAGGTGCATTAGGGTGAGTTGAGGTGCATTAAGGACGATTATAGTGAATTGGGGTGGATTAAAGTGCATGAAGAAGGATAAGGGTCGATCAAGAAGGATTAAGGTCCGTTGAGAAGGATTATGGTGTGCTAAGGTGAATTAAAGTGAATGAAGGAGGATTAGGGTGGACTAAGGTAGATGAATGTGGATTCGGATGGATTAAGGGGAATTAAGAACGATTATAGCGAATTAGGGTGGATTAAAGTGAATTAGGAAGCATTAGGGCCGATGAAGGAGGGTTAGAGTGCATTAAGGAGGGTTAGAGTAGATTAGGGTTGATGAAGGTCGATTAGGGTGCATTAAAGAGGACATTCGTGGATTATGGTGAATTAAAGTGAATGAAGGAGGATTAAGGTCGATGAATGTGGATTTGGTGGATTAATGTGCATTAGGAGGATTATGGTTGACTAATCGGTCATAATACTCAATTAACCCTAATTCACCTTAGTCCACCTTAATGCTCCTTCATCCACATTATTCCAGCTTAATACTCCTAATCCACCTTAATACAACCTAATCAACCTACATCGCCTCTAATGCACCTTAGCCTACCCTATACGGTGTTAATCCTCCTTTATCAACCCTAATCCATCATATTCCGTCTTAATCTACTTCATCCACCTTAATCCTTATTCATGCACCTTAATCATGCTTTATAGTCCCAATCTATCTCAATACACCCTAATCCACCTCTATAACACCTAATCCAGCTCCGTGGTCCCTAATTTACCTTAATCTACCCTAATACATCCTAATTGGTCTTAATCCTCCTTTATCAACCCTAATTCCCCTTAATCCACGTTCTTAATCCCCCCTAATCCTCTATATGCGCCCTAATCCACCCTAGTCGGTCTTAATACCCTTTCATCAACCCTTCACCTTAATCCACCATAATCCGCCTTAATGCTCCTCCACCTACCTTAATCTTTATTCATGCATCTTAATCCTTCTTAATGCACTCTGATCCACCTTAATATTCATTAATACACTCTAATCAACCTTGATGCTCCCTAATCCACCTTATGTCAATCCCTCATGATTAATTAATTAACTTGGGTAGTAATTCTCTTACACAGGGGTGGACATGCTTTGGGTCACCTCTGGCCTTCCTTGGGCCACGGGTTACTTCCAGTTTGCAACGCGACCTTGAAACATAGAGATCTAAAGGCTTTCCCTTTAAAACTAAAAAAAGCTCAATGTTGACTAGGTAACGCTCTTCACCTGCAATACCACGGGTATACTTGCCACTAATTTTTTCAGGGCGCAAAGCAGAATCTATAATGCTGCGCTTCCGACTGAATAACAACAGTTAGCGACGTGCGAGGTGATGGAGCCACCCCATCATAAAAAGCATACTGAGGACAACCGCAACAAAAACGCTGGCGAGCAGGCCGGACGAAAAAAAAAAGCAACATGGGATGCTTTGCTACGAGCTATAAGAAAGACGCCTCAGCTCGCAAACAACGCTTTTCTTTGTCGGAACAAAGTTCTTTCGGCCAATGTCATGCAGCCACTGTTTCCTGCGCAAGCCGTCACGCTTTCCTTGTGGTATCATAAAAACGGCAATACCATCTTCAGGCTTCTTGCTGCAGTTATATGCGCAACAGCCCAGCATAGCGCTAGCACATAGAGCAGGAAACACAGCGTACAACGTTCGCTACGCCGAGCCAAAGCGCCGAGCCAGTCGTGCTCAGGAGGAAAATGGCGTGAACGAAAAAGAAAAACACAAGCGAAACTCAAGATCCGCGCGTTTCCAAGGGCAACGGCAGGGAGACCAATCGTCATGCAGAAAAACGGGGGTAAAACTGGTTGCCGCAGGGGAACGCACAAGGGGCGAGGAGGAGGCGAGTAGGTCGAGTGGCGGCGGCAGAATTCAAAGAGTGTCGCTACATTAAAATTATCAAGGAACGTTAAGACAAACTGCATTGCAGCGTGCCATAGGCAGAGTCAGATATTCAAGGAGCAAGGACCCCCAGGGTTTCGCTCACGTACCCTAGCTAGCGCCTCGCAGATACGTCGAGCGCTTCGAGAAACGCCGCACCCCGCTGTACGTACTGGCAATTATAAGAATGCTGCCCGGAGTACAACGCGCCTCCCCTCCCTACCCTCCCCCCGAAGCCTTGCGCTCGACAGAAGGCGGAATTCTCCTTCCCACTTTCCGCCGTTGCATGCGCGAGATGGAGCCGCAATCGCCCGCTCAACCTTGCACACTTTCACCCGCATATACAGCATACGGCGCGCGGATAAAGTTGGCTCTTTATTCTATGGTTCCGCAATTGTACTCGTTTGGACAGCCATGCATTTCTCACAGTTTTCTGTTGCGCTGCCCTTTGTCAAGCAAGTATTGTGCTTTGTTGCCTTACTTCGCGGAAAATACGCGGCCGCTTGGTTGGTTCACGCACGGACCGATTTTTTTCGCGCGGACAAGTTGGCCGCTTTGGCCGCAGTCTGGTGAACGAATGTAAATGAATGTCTTTCTCTGGGCTTTTCGCTTCTGTTCTTGAAAAGCGTCAAAACGGCAAGTTGGGCCAGTTGGTTTGGAGGTTGGTTAGAGCGCAACACAAGACAAGGACAAAAGAATGTATAAAACGACGACACGGCGCACTTGTCGCTTTTCAAGATTTGTTATAGCGCAACAAGAGACAAGGACAAAAGAAGGTATAGAGCGACGACACGGCGCCGTGTCGTCGCTCTATACCTTCTTTTGTCCTTGTCTCTTGTTGCGCTATAACAAATCTTGAAAAGCGACAAGTGGCGATTAAAATGCCAACGATCTCGGCTTCTTCGTCTGAGCTCATCATTTTGCAGAAGTAAATAGCGGACGGGAGCGCGTCAACACACGACAAAAAAAAAAATATCGAAAGTGTGCGTACAAACGCAAAGTGCCGCGAGATGGTGGCATGTCCTTGAAATTGCTCCACAAAAGCAATGGTGGAGAGGGTGAAAGGCGATAAAAGAGTGGCGGTAGGGACATTTCCAGGGCGGACACTGGGTTCTGTCATCGAGCGAGCAAAAGAAAAGCTCGCGGAAAATTTCCACGTGCGCAACCTTGTCATAGTAGCAGGTGGCCTGAATGACGTCCTGAACAGGAACGGGACAGGACTAGCCCAGCGCTTGGCGAAGGGGGTGGACGACTTGCGCGAGCTATCTCCTCAGGTGCAGATCGTGGTGTGCACGGTGCCGGAGCTGCTTGTATCTGACAGTCCCGTACAAAGAGCCGTAATGGCTGAATTTGAGGCAATATAGAAAATGAGCCGAGAGAAAGGCTTCGAGGTGGTCGAAGTAAACAGAGAAGTGGGAAGGTGTGGTGGTTTTAAACGAGACGGGGTCCACTTCAATTACAGGCTGGCACAAGAAGTGGGCTGGCGAATTGGTGGTCGCGCTGTTGCTTTTTTAGAGGACCCGCGGGCGCTCAGGAGGCCACAGTAGATAGTAATGAAGGAGGTCCCCTAGGGGAACCTCAGAAGAGCATCGCCATCGATAACAGAAAAGGGAGGAAAGCAAGAACAAGAGCTCGCCATGCAATAGGCTACATAAACATGCAGGGCGGCAGAAGAAAGGAAAAGTGGGGAGAAATTGACGAGCAGGTAAATAGAGAACAAATAGGGGTGTATGCGGTTACAGAAACGCACCTTAGAGACTCAGAAGAGCCGCCAGTTATTGAGAATTATGTTTGGGAAGGGCGCAACAGAACTAAGTCGGAAAGAAAGGGAGGGGGAGTCGGAATGCTCATCCATCAGGGAGGCAAACGGAAAAGAGTAAATTCAAAATGTCAAGAGCATCTTTGGTTATCCGGTACAATGAGTGGGAAAAAAAACTTGGCTGGGCGTTACGTATTTGTGGACCGGAAATAATTGCACAGAGAAGAATAAAGAGTGAGTGGAATGCATAAGCGCTGATATTAAGGGTTTCAGGAATGGTGCTGAAATTGTCCTATTAGGTGACATGAACACCCACATACAGGATTTAGATGGCTATACCGACAACAACGGGAAGTTAATGCTAGACCTTTGTGAGCAGCATAATCTTGTTATCGTGAATACAGAACCTAAGTGTGAAGGGCAGATCACGTGGGAAGTGGGAAACCGGCAATCGACCATTGATTACTGTCTGATGACAGAAGGAATTCATGATAAGTTGAGAGAAATGGTCATTGATGAGGAAGGGTATAGCAGCATAGGAAGTGACCATACGCATGTGACCAAACGCATCAGTGACCAAACGCGTCATTCTACCAAACGGCCATTCTACCATTCACGACCATTCATTAATTCTACGACCATTCATTCTACCAAAGTGACCAAACGCATCATTCTACATATGAGATATGTAGTTGGGAAAGAGAGCGAGGAGCGCAAAATGGCCAGACCAAATTTGAACGCTGAACAAATAGCAAATATAGGCACTAGGGTCGAGGAAGAAATCAGCAAATGGCCAAGTTAAGAGTGGGAATATACTGAGCTTCTAAGTGTAATAACGACAGAAATACGGAAAGAGAAACATGTTCGTTGGAAAGGAAAAAAGAAACCGAAAAGCTGGTGGAACAGGGAGATACGAGAAGCGATCGCCGAACGACAGAAAGCATCTCGAGAGCACAGGCTGGCAAAAGAGGCGCAGCTGCCGCAGGATGAAGTATCCAGTAAATGGGAAATATACCGGGAGAAAAAGTATATGGTTCAAATACTGGAGCAAGAAAAATTTAAACCTGAAAGTGAACGTTGGTTGTCAGAAATACGTGAGAAAAAGAATGCCGCACCTAGAATATTTTGGAATCACATCAAATTATTAGGCAGGGAGTCAACAACAATACAACAACACATCCTAGACGAAGATGAAAACAGACTGGAAGGAGAAGCGGCAATAAATTACATCCGAAAAATAACAGCCGAACCTTTCCAAGGCAATGACGAGGTTGTATTTGAAGAAAAAAAAAGAGCATGAAAGAGACCCAAGTGGAAAAGGAGCTCGTGCTGACAAATTTCAACTGGAAGAAAGCGGAAGAAAAAATTCCTAAGCCCACAGCTACAGGGCTATAGACGAGGTTCCCGTTAGGCTGATTAATGAACTAGGACCAAAAAGTAAGAAAGCTATGATGAAAGCAGTGGAACAAACTTTAAAAGATAGATGAATACCAGTCAGTTGGCGACAAAGTAGAATGAATTTAATTTATAAAGGCAAAGAGGAGAAAGATAGAATTCACTCGTATGGACCGTTGACCACTGCATCGGTGATATACAGGCTAGTAATTCAGGCACTCAAATTAAAGCTTCAAGCTCGGGCAGAGAATAATGGCATTTTTGGAGAACTTCAGAATGGCTTCAGAATAGGTAGGCGTTTTGAGGATAACTTATTTGTTCTTACTAAGTGTACTCAAATATCAAAAATAGAAAGCAGACCATTATATGTGACCTTTTTAGACATTACAGGAGCCTATGACAACGTAGACCGCAACATTTTGTGGGATATTCTGAAAGGGGAAGGCTTAGGGGACGATTGTCTACAGCTTTTGAGACAGATTTACCTAGAAAATACCATTTGCGTTGAATGGGAAGGGATGAAGAAGCGAGGAGAAAGTTCATATCAACAAGGGACTGGGGCAGGGGTGCCCTTTATCCCCGCAGCTGTTTATGATGTACATGGTGAGGATGGAGAGGGCGCTAGAAGGAAGTAATATCGGGTTTAATCTCTCATACAAACAGGCGGGTACAGTAGTAGAGCAGCAGCTCCCAGGTTTATTTTATGCGGATGACATTGTATTGCTGGCTAACAAGCAAAGTGATTTGCAACGTCTGGCTAATATCTGTGGACAGGAAGGCAACAATTTAGGTTTGAATTTAGTATTAGAAAATCAGGTGTTATGGTATTCAATGAAAACAGTGAACAGACAGTGGAGATACAGGGCCAGGAAATATCTCGGGTAACGGAATATAAATACCTTGGTATATAAACGAGGGCAATATATATATGGAAACACAGGAAAAAACAATAACAGTGAAGGAGAAGAGAAATGCAGCCATAATGAAGCACAGAGCGCTATGGGGATACAATACGTACGAGGTCCCCCGAGGTATGTGGAAAGGTGTAATGGTTCCAGGACTTACTTTTGGAAATGCGGTTGTTTGCTTTAAATCAGGGGTACAATCAGGACTCGATGGGAACCAAAGGTCAGGGGGTCGCCTCGCATTGGGCGCTCACGGGAAGACTACAAATGAAGCTGTGCAGGGTGATATGGACTGGACTAATTTTGAAGTGAGGGAAACTCGCAGTAAAATTGAGTATGAAGAACGCCCGAGGAATAGGGAAGAAAGTAAATGGGCTTGGAGAGTGTTCAGGTATCTGTACAGGAAAAACATTGATTCATAATGGAGGAAAAGAACTAGGAAGCTTACCAGCAAGTATGCGGCCTGTAGGGTGGGCAACACAGCAACAAAGACGGTCAAGCGGAAAGTCAGAGAGGCTGAAATAATCTCATAGGTCGCGGCAATGGTAAAGAAACCTGCCATGAGTAACTACTTAAGAGGAAAAAACGAAATCAGGAAAGAAACAATTTATGATAACTCAAAGGGAAGCTCATTACTTTTCGAAGCGATATCGGGATGCCTTAGAACACGCAGCTATAAAGCGAGATATAAGAAGGAACAAGAAGCATGTACTTGCTGCGGTAAAGCTAGGAAAACTATGGGGCATGTCTTATTAGAATGTGAAGCCGTCTACCCGGCGGTCGATTTAGGCACCACTGGCCTCCTTGAAGCCCTTGGGTTCAGCGGGAGCAGTGGAAAAGTAAACATGTCCGCAGTAGGCATTAGTAAGAGGCGATTGGAGGATTGGTGGACGAAAAGTAGGGAAATGACAAAAAACGGAGACGTACAAAAGCACAGCAATAGGGGATCAGAAAGTTTGGGTGTGGGACTTCATAGTGTTTATTTTTTATTGTTTAACTTAGGTAGGACATTAGGCAGTACAATAGCAAGAGCTTGGTGACGCAACCTGCCCCGTTCCAAATGGGACGCTCATAACATCCATCCATCCATCCATGCTAAAGAAATTGCGAGATGCCCCGCCTTCCCGACGGCGCGGGCAGCTAGACAACCCGGCTGGTCTGAACAGGCGCGGGTGCTTGCCGCCTCGCCGCTTTGAAAATCCGCTTGTCCGCTTAGACGCGCCTCTTTCGGTGTGAATGAACACGGCTCACCGTAGCCGCGTTGTGTTCTTGTATATGCTCCCGCAGGGAGCTCCCTGCGGGAGCATATACAGGAACACTATGGCCGCGCTCCGTGGAGCGCCAGTGCGTCCGGCGCTGCGGCGCATCGAAGCGAAACGGTGCAGGCGCACACGGACCTCGGGGAGGTGCTTCGCGTCGTCTGCTACGGCGCTGGAGCGCGCCACTCTTGGTTTGCAGTAAAGCACACAGCGTTCCCAACGCAAAACCCAAATGCAGTTCGCGTCTTGCGCATGCGCAGTGGCTTCGACGCTATTTCGTTGGGACTCTAAAACGTTTGGGGCCCCTATTCTAAAACTCTCTAATGTCACGTGGTGGTGACGCTGAAGAACACAGTAGCAATACTGTGAACGGCAAAACTAACTTTTATTGGGCGAACCTGTGCCCACAAAACAGGCTACACATATAGCACAACGATAGCGGCGAACACGGTCGGCCGTCGTCGAAAATCTGATCTGCGGGTCAAGCGCGTCGGCTTTTATACATCATCATCATCAGCCTGGTTACGCCCACTGCAGGGCAAAGGCCTCTCCCATACTTCTCCAACAACCCCGGTCATGTACTAATTGTGGCCATGCTGTCCCTGCAAACTTCTTAATCTCATCCGCCCACCTAACTTTCTGCCGCCCCCTGCTACGCTTCCCTTCCCTTGGGATCCATTCCGTAACCCTTAATGACCATCGGTTATCCTCCCTCCTCATTACATGTCCTGCCCATGCCCATTTATTTTTCTTGATTTCAACTAAGATGTCATTCACTCGCGTTTGTTCCCTCACCACTCTGCTCTTTTCTTATCCCTTAACGTTACACCTATCATTCTTCTTTCCATAGCTCGTTGCGTCGTCCTCAATTTGAGTAGAACCCTTTTCGTAAGCTTTTATACATCCATCGTCGAATGTTCCAGAGTAATCGCTGGGACCCGCGTGCCTACCACAAAGTCCTACATTATTCGCGTCGCGAACACATGCGATAAGACTATACAAGGTTCGGTCACAGACAGCGGATGGAAGCATCGATAACATTTTACAAACTTCCGATACATGCAGGCACGTCCTGCGCTGTACGATAACATTTGTTAGGCGGTGAAACGTGTCGGCCGATAAAGACAAAGAAGTACATGTGTCACTACCCTCCTTTTAAAGAGCATCGACCCGATGCTGCAAACGAAAGTAATAAAGAAAAGCACTTGTACCAAAAAAAACAACAAAATAAGGAAGTTCGTCAGCGTGCGTAAAAGGGCTTCAGGCGCACTACGTGGACCACTTCAGATCGTGCCCGGCGCCGCTGTGACTGCGAAATGCCGTCTGGCACGACCTCATAGTCCAGTTCGCCAACACGTCGGATGATCTTGTAGGGTCCGAAATAGCGTCGCAATAGTTTCTCACTTAGTCCCTGTCGACGTATTGGGGTCCAAACCCAAACACGGTCACCGGTCTGGTACTCGGCGAAGCGTCGTCGGAGGTTGTAGTGTCAGCTGTCGGTACGCTGATGGTTCTTGATCCGTAGGCGGGCGAGCTGTCGGGCTTCTTCGGCGCGTTGGAGATAAGTAGCGACGTCAACATTCTCCTCCTCAGTGACGTGCGGCAGCATGGCGTCAAGCGTCGTCGTCGGGTTCCTGCCGTAGACCAGCTTAAATGGCGTGATCTGTGTTGTTTCTTGCACCGCCGTGTTGTAAGCGAAGGTTACGTGCGGCAGGATGGCATCCCAGGTCTTGTGTTCGACGTCGACGTACATTGCTAGCATGTCGGCGAGGGTCCATTCGTCTGTGGATGGTAGGCAGTTGTCCTCCTGTGCCTTGTCTGACTGTACAGAATAATGGCTTGGGTGATACATGCAGGAGCTCCGTTGTAAAGGCCGTTCCTCTGTCGGTGATGAGGACTTCTGGGGCGCCATGTCGCAGCAGAATGCTTTCGACGAAAAATTTTGCCACTTCGGCTGCGCTACCTTTCGGCAGAGCTTTAGTTTCAGTGAAGCGGGTGAGGTATATTCCGTCGCCACGACGATCCACTTATTTACGGATGTTGACGTCGGAAACGGCCCCAACAAGTCCATCCCCATCTGCTGAAAAGGTCGGCAAGGAGGCTTGATCGGCTGTAGTAATCCGGCTGGCCTTGTGGGTGGTGTCTTGCGTCGCTGACAGTCTCGGCATGTCTTGACATAACGGGCGACGTCGGCTGTTAGGCGCGGCCACTTGTATCCTCGATAGCGTCCGGGAGAAGCCGAGGTGCCCGGCGGTCGGATCGTCATGTAGGGCGCGCAGTACTTCTGGACGCAGCCATATGACGCAGCGCCGACGGAACAACAAGAAGGTAGTTGGCGCGGACTGGTGAGAAGTTCTTCTTCACGAGTAGATTGTTTTCAAGCGTGAAGGAAGATAATCCGCGCTTAAATACCCTGGGGACAACGTCGGTGTGCTCTTCCAAATATTCGACGAGGCCTTTTAGCTCTGGGTCTGCCCGTTGCTGTTCAGCGAAGTCTTCCGCGCTTATCATTCCAAGGAATGCGTCGTCATTCTCGTCATCTTGTGGCGGCGGGTCAATGGGGGCGCGTGATAGGCAATCGGCATCGGAGTGTTTTCGTCCGAGCTTGTATGTTACAGTGATGTGGTATTCTTGTAGTCTGATGCTCCACCGCGCCAGTCGTCCTGAAGGATCCTTTAGATTCGCTAGCGAACACAACGGGTGATGGTCGCTGACGACTTTGAATGGCCTGCCGTAAAGATAAGGGCGAAATTTAGCTGTCGCCCAAACGATGGTAAGGCATTCCTTTTCGGTCATAGAATAGCCTTCCGCTTTTGACAGCGACCGGCTAGCATAAGCTATCACCATACTATCACCTGCTCCACTCCGTTTCTCCTCTGGACGAACGGCACCGAGGCCGAGGTTACTGGCGTCAGTATGGATTTCTGTATCGGCGTACACGTTGAAGTGCGCAAGTACCGGCGGCGACTGCATGCGTAGTTTGAGTTCTTCAAATGCGTCGGTCTGCGGCGTTTCCCACTTGAACTCAACATCACATTTAGTTCGACGTGTCAACGGCTCAGCGATGCGTGAAAAGTCCTTGACAAAGCGCCTGTAGTAGGCACACATGCCAAGGAATCTACGAACTGCCTTCTTGTTGATGGGTTGCGGGAACTGTGCGATGGCAGCTGTCTTTTGCAGGTCTAGGTGGACACCCGATTTGCTGATTACGTGGCCTAGGCACAGAAGCTCGTCGTAAGCGAAGCGGCACTTTTCCGGCTTCAGAGTGAGCACTGATGACTTGATGGCCTCTAGTACTGTCGCAAGCCGCCTCAGGTGATCGTCGAAATTTCCGGCGAAGACGACGACGTCATCCAAGTAAACGAGACAGGTCTGCCACTTAAATCCTGCTAAAACCGTGTCCATCACGCGCTGGAACGTTGCAGGCGCCAAGCACAGTCCGAATGGCATAACCTTGAACTCGTAGAGGCCTTCTGGGGTGATGAAGGCCGTCTTATCGCGATCTCTTTCGTCGACTTCTATTTGCCAATAGCCAGACTTGAGGTCCATCGACGAGAAGTATTTAGCGTTGCAGAGCCGATCCAATGCGTCGTCTATCCGTGGGAGGGGTAACTGAGTAATACTTGTTGGGGGGCTAGATGGTGCATGTTTCCAGAAGAGGGCTAGAAGAGGCTTGCTGTGTGTTGTGTTTTTTTCGGCGCTATAACCCTCTCCGTGGGAGGGGGTATACGTACGTCCTTCTTCGTGATCTTGTTCAGACGAGGATAATCGACGCAGAAACGTAAGGTTCCGTCCTTTTTTTTTTCACCAAGACTAAAGGAGATGACCACGGGCTTTTGGACGGCTGGGTGATGTCGTCGCGCAGCATTTCGTCGCCTTGGTGCCTTATAGTTTCAGGTTCTGGCGTCGAAACTCGGTATGGGCTCTGGCGGAGAGGTCGAGTGCACTCTTCGGTTATTATGCGATGCTTTGCGACTGGGGTTCGTCGAATCCTTGATGACGTCGAAAAGCACTCTATGTATCGTCGAAGTAGACTTCTGAGCTGTTGTTGCTTAATCGTGGGGAGACTTGGATTTATGTCGAACTATGGCTCGGGAACTACGGACGTCGGGGTAGATGCGGCAGGATCCGAGAGGACAAACGCATTGCTGTTTTCCAGAATTTCATCGATGTATGCGATCGTCGTGCCCTTGTTGATGTGCTTGAACTCCTGGCTGAAGTTTGTCAGCAGCACTTTCGTGCTTCCTCCGTGCAATCGAGCGATCCCTCTTGCGACGCAAATTTCACGGCGTGCTGGCGGGGGCGGCGGCGGTGGTCGACGGAATTGCGGCGTTACAGGGCCCTGGCGCGGTCGCGGAGGAGGACCTTGACGGTGTGCGACGGCGGCGTAGGTCATCGCTTCCGGCTGGGGTTGCGGTCATTGAGGTTGCACCTCCGGAACACCAAGCGACCGCTGAACCTCATATTTCACGATGTCAGCGATCGAGGCAGCTTGAGGCTGCGACGACGGGAAGATCTTCTGAAGCTCCTCTCATACGACTACCCTGATAGCCATCGCGCAGGTCGTCAGAGGCCAGTGATTGAAGTCCGGCGTAGTTTGTAGAGTTGGTGCGGCGGTCGAATTGCCGGTTTCGCATCTCGAGTGTCTTCTCGATGCTGGTGGCCTCACGAAGAAACTCGTCGACGGTATTCGGTGGGCTTCGTACCATTCCGGCAAAAAGTTCCTCCTTCACACCACGCATGAGTAGACGGACCTTCTTCTCCTCGGGCATTTCAGGGTCGGCGTGGCGGAATAGACGGCTCATTTCCTCCGTAAAAATCGCGGTTTTCTGATTAGGTATAGCTGCACCCGGGTTTCTAATAGCGCTTGGGCTCGTTCTCGGCGTACGACGCTTGCGAATGTCTGCAGGAAGGCGCTTCGGAACAGGCCCCAGGTCGTAAAGGTGGCTTCTCGGTTCTCGAACCACGTCCTGGCGGCGTCCTCCAATGCAAAATAGACATGTCGCAGCTTGTCGTCGCTTTCCCAGCTGTTAAACGAAGCCACCCTCTCATACGTTTCCAGCAGCTTTCCGGGTGCTCAAATGTGGAACCGCGGAATGTCGGGGGTTCCCTGGGCTGCTGAAGAATTATTGGGGCCGCTGCGGCTGCCATTGGAGATGTCTTCTTGGTCGTATCTGGTAGAATACCGTGTTCGGGGGCAACTGCTGTAGCCGGCAGCTTGCTCGGTGTTCTTCAGCGACGTTGGTGTTGTCTTTGCGGTCCGGGCTTGGATTACGGCGTGTCGGGGGCGTCCGGTACATGAACGTAAAGATGTCACCAGATGTCACGTGTCACCCACCAGATGTCACGTGGTGGTGACGTTGAAGAACACAGTAGCAATACTGTGAACGACAAAACTAACTTTTATTGGGCGAATCTGTGCCCACGAAACAGGCTACACATGTAGCACAACGATAGCGGCGAACACGGTCGGCGATCGTCGAAAATCTGATCTGCGGGTCAAGCGCGTCGGCCTTTATACATCCGTCGTCGAATGTTCCAGAGTAATCGCTGGGACCCGCGTGCCTTCCAGAAAGTTCTGCATTATTCGCGTCGCGAACACATGCGATCAGACTATACTAGGTTCGGTCACAGACAGCGGATGGAAGCATCGATAACATTCCACAAACTTCCGATACATGCGGGCGCGTCCTGCGCTGTACGACAACATTTGTTAGGCGGTGAAACGTGTCGGCCGATAAAGACAAAGAAGTACACGTGTCAATAAGAAACTTTAGCACATTTCGCGTTCTTGATTTTCATCATTGTATGTGTATGTACAAATTGCGTTTATATCATTATAGTCATTGTTGATCAATTTACAGTCTATTAAGAATTGTGTCTGGGAGTTTTAGTCATTTTTGATGTGCTGTTAATTCAGTTTACTTTGCATTTCTCATATTTTGCTCAAACCTTGCATAAGCGATATGTTTGCAATAAAGTGTTGCTTTGTGCTATGCTCATTTTCATGCGCTCTTGGCACAAGAGCGCTGGCCTGGCCGATTGTCAAGACGCGCCCATTTCTTAGTGGGATGTCATTCCCATTTTGGTTTAAGCATCGTTGCTGCAAACCAAAGGCGGCATTGCGGATTCATTTTCGTGGGCGTGTTCTTTTTATGTGACTTGGTCGAGGGCTGCAGTGCATGGTACGGCACGAGGAGCTCAGTAGCACTAGACACCAATGCTTTGACTTATTTAGAAACCACAAGAACGAGCTTCAGATTATTGTAAACCTTTCAAGACTGCTTCTAGACCAGCTATTTGACAATGTCTTAAAGCATTTAGAAACCATATGGAGATATTGAGATCTCGAGCCCTGGCAAAGGGATTATTTGTGTCTTTCCCAATCCTATTTCAAGATCTGCAGCTTTTCGAATACGCTTTGAAGAGCTGTTTTAGATCGTCTGAAAAAAAGTAATTAAGCTGGACGTTAGCAGACATACAACATTTTAAGAACGAAGTTGTCCTACTCGTGTCTTCTTTAAATCATTTTTATCGCATCAGTTAAACACTATAAAATGTTCTGTATCTCTTTTGTGCTACCTGGGGCATGCCTGGGCTGCAAACAAGACGACACACGCGCTGTCGTTTTTGTTTGGCCTCGTTTCTAGTGCTGTTCATTTTTCCGAGTCATATATGTACCAACTAGGTCATCAACATCCATTTGTAAATGCATCAATTTGTAAACGAAATGTTAGTCCTTTTAATATCATAATTTTTAAAGATAGCATAAGGATGATAGCATAATTTGATGTGAAGTGGCTGCACGCCTTAGCAATGAAAAACGTTTGTCAGAAGTTAAGCAAAGTGTCCGCCTACCTCTACCACTACTCCCTTTCCTTCATCTCTCTCAGAGGAGTGGTAGTGGTTGGCGTAGAAACCCCACGAGATAAATTTTTTGCTACACCACTGGCATGGCTACTGGTTAAAAAATAAAGAAAGAAAAGAGAAAAAGAAAAAAGAAAGGTGCGGCCTGCTGCTTCAGGCGGGCAGCAATGGGAGCAGATTCTTGGCTGGACTGAATGGCACTAGCTGTCGGGGATGGGCTTCTACGGGCGACGTCGTTCGCAAGCACGTTCCCGACGCATTTTCTGTGCCGATCCCAGACGACACTCTCCGATTCGTGGCTCCGGGGTGACACGGTTTCCGAAGCACACGGAAGGCCACACCTTTTTTTATCCAGCGATCGTGCCGCTGGTTAGTGTACTAACTCTAGAGAAAAAGCTGGGCAAAAAAAGTGGCAACTGCAACTGCAACGTTTTACCTCTAATTTTTGCAACGATAAAAATATTCAAAATATGATGAAAAGAAAAGCAGTTACACGTAGCACATACGCATGGGAAATCTACAAAGCTTAGTCATTCTAATTTAATTTCACAAGTCCAATGGCTATTAATAAAAGTTTGAGGTAATTATATATTTATGGTCTGTGAAAGAATGCGTTAGCATGTGTCTGGGCTAGATTGCACCATCATACTAGGAGGGGAGGCTCGCTGCTTATTACTGCTGCAGCTCTAATGCCACCAGCATAATTGCTATAGAGTTGTGCGCTTTGAGGCACGAAGAGCAGCAACTAACTCACCCATTTCGGTAGCCGGATGTTTTATCAACGCTGTAAAACAACAGCAAGTCATTATTGATCAGGAGCGAATTTGTTGAGTGCTCGAGACTTCACGCTTGCACCCTCCGCCCCAGGTGCTCTCGTAGGCGTCCATGCCTCACATTGCGCACCTACAATCATGCACGGCAGTAGTATGCTATCGACGCGTACTCACTTCTAGCATGATTGCTCTTCTCACGCATGCCGGTCTCGATTGGCCCGAACAGTGAATTGAACGTTCATGCACACCCTATGCAATACTGGCCTTATAGTACGGACCATTCAAGGGTACTTGATGTTATGAGTTATTATCGGAAACAGCTGAGAAAGAGAGAGGAGTGTCGAGACAGAAAGAAGTGGAAGAGGTGCCTTAGGCGATTGCTAATGTTCTCATGTACAGCAACTCTAGTGATTACGTCACCGTGTTATGCAGGGCACGTTACTCACTCCGCTATAGTTATAACAGTCGGCTTCCATCAATTCGACCCTCACTGACGGCACCGACAAAATTGACAGAGTTAAACGATGCAGGAAGAAAGCCAAAACACACTGCCGATTTGTTTGGCAGTATTTCCCCCGATTCTAACATGCCCCTGAATCAAATGCACACCCACTGTCTAAATGTTCATAGTAGGTGTTCGTAGTAATAAACTTAGGTAGAAATGACATTAAGGCTCTAATGCGCACCCAAATTTGTAAGAATTGTTATACAAAGGTGGCCAGTTGAGTTACTGGGACATAGTTACTAGCGCGAATAAGACTAACAGAAAAAAGTGGGACAGGACAGGGCGCTAGTGTACAGGATAGAGCGCTAGTGCCCGTCCCACCTTTTTCTGTTAGTCTTGTTTGTGCTAGTAACTATGTCTTGGCAACTGCATCAACACTAACTAGCCCCAACTTTCTGCATTAATTACTCAGTTTGTTAAGTTAGCTTTGCCCTAATAGTTGTGTGGCAAAGCATGTGAATACGGTTTTGGTTTCACGCCCGATTGCATTGCGCAGAAAAATTTTGGCCCAGTTTCCTTTTTTTTTTAAGAAACCCACGCTTCGAATCGGACCTTAACAAAATATGTTGAGCTATCTTTATCATTTGAAAATGTTCCTACGGATGGCCGAAAATAGCAGTCTTTTACGAGAGATGACGCGAGTTCAACGCATTCACAAAACCCTCAGCCCTATCATGACACGTGCTGCCATTAAAGGGGTGGCCACTGGGGTCACCATAGGGGCAGTACGCTTGACTTGACTGGTCAAGTTGGAATTATCCGGTGAACTCCAATTTTAGGATCAAAATAATTGAAGTCCGGGCCCGTATACATGCACGGGTGCTGGCCTTTGGCTGGAATTGAATTATGCGAAGTCGAATTTAGTGAAGCCTACTGCACTATAAGGTGTCCATAGTGTAGATTGCGTTGGTCCCCGACATGCCTCGCAAGTAGGTGACCATGTCCGAGCCAACACAGGAACAGGCTGCTGGAATGCTCGCACTGGGCTCTCTTTTTCGTTGGTCAGGCATACATAGTGCAGAAGAGTGCAGACCCTTTGTGGTGCTAAGGTGGAGGCCAAAAATAGGTAGGTTTACTCATTGTGAACATTTCGTGGAAGTTCATTGAATGATACAATCCAGCATTCCATGTAGGGTGATAAAAATGGGAACTGCATTAATTTTTGTTTCCATGTGAAACATTTCTTGAGAGTGAACCGCACACAGTGTGCAGCCGAATTGGCAGAATACTGTGGGGGCAATTTTTATGATGTGTAAATGTGAGAGCATTACTTTTCGCTGAGTTATGTCGCCAATGAAGTACAATGAAGTACGAGACCGTCACAACACAGGGAAATGCGCGAGGCGAGCTGCTGCAGCGGAACAGTGTTCACCACCCAAGCCTCCGACAATGCGAAAGGCACAGCGAGCGGCTGCAGATGATGACTCCATAGCGCCAACAGTGGCGCCCCTTCTGTCATGCACCAACTAGTGAATCACCCGCCAGGCAGAGCCCAACCATGTGCACAACCTTGAAGATATTCATCGCTGTCGACTGTTGCAACAGTGGCCTGCCTCAATACAATGGGCCACTCAACACCTCCTGGAGTAAAACTGTTTTTCTTTACATTGAATTCGGAAACACTCCATGTTAAAACTTGGTTAAATTCGATGGGCTGCTTTGTGCCAGGGTCAACGAACTGCTGACTCTGTCCACATGCCGAGACCATAGATCACTATTTCATAGATTGTAGGGATGCTGTATTTTTTAGACATTTTCCAATGGCGCTTATTGGCGCTCTTCCCTATGACATGCTCAATGTATTGGGTTTATGCAGCCTATAGAAATGTATATTATTTGATCGCCATGCCAAAAGCCCGCAATCTACAGGATCCTTCTTTTGCCAAAGTGCAGCTTATGTGAGATGTGTGTACACTGCGCAGGAACTTCCTCCAGGCTGGATGCATGCGTGTGTTTGCCAGAGTTTTGAGCGTGCAGCAGTGTCTGCTCTGTAATATGTCTTCAGTTTTGTTTCCCACACACACAAAAAAAGAAAAGTTGCAAAAGTGGCACGGTGGTTAGTGCGCTTGGCTATGAAGTGGCAGCAGTGGCAGTGGGGCAGATGATCAAATCCTAATTGTGGCCGCTTTTTTTTAAAAATGAAGACTACTTAATTTGTATTCCGTTTTTCTGCCATCACTCTATGATGATAGCAGGGTTGCACAGTGAGCCAAGTAATACTCTAGCATTAAGCATTTTTCGCAAGACCTCTAATTGCAAGCATAGCTTTGTGCGAGGGGCTCTTGTAACTTTGATTCATACACATAAATTTTAGGCCCCCTTAGAATTAAGAAGGCACTGGTTAACCAGAGTTTGAACTAAAAATTTTTCCAGACCTTGAATATGTCCACCCCATGGCCAGGTTATTTTCCTGGTCATGCTGCGTTCTGTTGAGTGTGCTACTGTGTGTTCAAAATAAGATACCTCACACACGAGTGCTAACAGTAAAAAAAAGGGAGAGAGGCGGGAGTTTATTGAAGCACGCAAGCCAGTCTGCTGTCGAGATAAGCTGGCGGGACAAAACAATCTTGATCCGCCGTCCTCATTGTGGCCGAGCGCCAGCTCGTTATCACATCGACAGGCAGCGCAGGCTGGTGGCGCCAGGCACGTGTGTCCCTTATTGTGTTGGTGGCCGGGCTGTAGCTCGCCTAAGCCCTGCGAGTCTTTCCTGTATCATTGCAGGGGCCATCCGCTCTTTTGGGGCTGGGACGGCACACACCAGGGTTCTTTCCCCAACGAAGGGCTGCTCACTGAGGTCCACCCTGGTCTTGGCACTCTTTGCTCAACGTCGACGCTGTGTGGAAGCACCGAGGTAGAGGGAGAAAAACAACAAAGCCCTGCAGCGAGAGAGATAGGAAGAAACGTGCAGGACTTGTGAGAAATGTCAATGATGAAAACTAAGCACCAAAGCCTTGCAAGGAGAAAACTGTACAGAAACCATCGGCAGTAATTGTCAGTATAAGCAAACAGCCAAACCCTTCTAGTACTAAGCTATTCACTTTATTCAAAGAATGATGCTCTTGAAGGCATGTATTTGTTGGAGTGAGAATATTTAGGTAGTGTTCGTTGTTTATTTGTATAATTCAGGAGAGAATAGAGCCAAAGCCGTTAACATTTGTAGCAGTAGTATCGGTGGCTCTACAGTCGAACCAATCTACAACAAACTTGACAGTTCCTTGAAAAGTGGTTGTTGTATCAGTAGTTCATTTTATGTAAACTCGCCCTTCAAGCTGGCATCAGCAGTTACGATTCGACACCACTCTTGTCAAAAATCTACCTTTCAGTACCTAATTTCTGTGCTTGGCACTTTCCCACATTTAACTGAAAGTTTTTGTTAAAAACATTCTCTAAAGCACAAGATGCGTTGGTGTAGGTCTTTCAACATGGCATTCAGCTAGTTCTGATCAACTGCTATTTTGAAACTACAAGCACAATCGCCGTCATTGTTTCTGTGACAGCTTGTGACATACCAGCTTGGACAATTTCACAACATAACCGTTTATGGTGCAGAACCAGCTATAACATGGCCTCTTCTGACTCCTGTTTATCGGCCCATAGAACTCCATGCACACGCATACCACTTGCAGAAGAATTGCACAAGACATACTAGTGGGTTCCGTAGGAGAATCCCCCAGACAAGCGCAGTAGCGAGCATGCTTCTCAATGAGGTCCGCCGACCGATAAGAGGGTGGATTCAGAACAAATGAAAAAATAAATAAATAAATAAATAAAAATAAAGAATTACAAACCCTTCAGCTACCAAAAAATGGGGGCAAGCGAAGCTTGTCCTGCATGCACCTGACCTTCGTCAGGGTTAAATAACCCATAGGTAACAGTGCCCGATTGCTTTGGCCTCCCTCTCCTTCAGCTCGGGATCTTCTCGTTGCTGTCCGACTGTTTGGGCTCGGGCGGCTCTAAATGCATGTTTATAGTTAGACGTTATCGTCATGTGGGCGAGCGTCGTTAGACGCTGGGTGCGCCCATTAGACTCACCCTGCGTCTAACAACGCTTGCCTGCGCACCGGAGCATGTTGGCCACGTCTGGTTAAGTTGGCGGCACCAGCACGTCGAACCATCGGTCAAACTATAGACGCTGTTGTTCTCGCCAACGTGACGTAACGTGTGTGCGCGCTCACATTATGTCTGGATATATTTAGGCCTTAAAAGCTGGATCGGCGCGCCGACAGCGAGCCCTCTCCTGGGCAAGTTCTCGCCACCGCTCATCGAATGCTGTCAGTTCCTCAGGGGAGCGCACAACGCATGGCCGTCCCATCCGTTCTGCGAGAATGAATTGAATGGAAACAAAACCAGTGCAGCACGCACGAAACCCTTTCCTGCCCTTTTTCTCCCCAGCGGAAGTGAAACGGCTCCGATTGGTTGCAGAATCCTTGCTAATGACATATGCTCCGGCACCGGCACAGCTGCCAGCTCATCAAGCTGTTGTGTGAGCAGACCGAAAACGAAACTTGTGAGTCAATACAAGCTTTATTTGAAAAGCGGTGGCAGTGCGATGCGGATGTGGGGTAGTTGCCCATTTGATGGAGAAGCCTTTGCTCGGGTGCTTATCAGCTGAGCGCTCTGCACTGAATGTGGCTTCAGTTTCTGTGCATCCATTGCGATGCGTGTTGTGAAGCGCAGATATCACATGTTCACACCCTGACTGCTGTCAGTTTACGTGGCGTTCTGCAAATCTAGTTTGCAGCGGGGTCTGGACCTATTAGGCTTTATGTGCCCTTGTGAGCTTCCCATTCCTACCCGTGCACGAACATACAAACTTGGCAGGCATTCACAGTAACTGGCACGGCTGCTTGCCCGAGAAACCAAACTCCACTTTGCACATGCTTCCATCAGTTCAGCCCATGTGCGTGACTACATACCTAATCTACACGTAATCGTCTAAGGGTACAAACATATCAAGGGCAAGCTTCCTGTGATGGTATGCCCCTTGACACTGCCGCTAGCTGTGCCTAACCAGCGCACCTTGTCTTGAGTCGGCGACCTCAATTATGGTTTGGGGCCTAGTCAATGAAATGCATTACAATGACTTTACGGCACTTGAAAAGCAGAGAAACCATCTCAGTAGTGAAAGTGATGGCACGGGCAACACTTGAGTGGCGCCAACTTGGTCTGCCATCGCCGTGTTTTCGACACCGCATATACCGTGATCAGTCCAAGACACTGTACCGAATCTGAAATTTCTGTCCCTGTTTCTTTTTAAAATTATTATTACTTTGTCTGCTTCATGCGACGACCACAGGTGCTTGGACATAATCTTTTAATGCTCTTGAAAAGATGGAAAACTCCCGGTCGCATGCTTCCGATTTTTGGATACATGTAGCAGCTTGTCTACATGTTTTGCACTTGTGCAGCCTTTGAAAACTGTTGTTTTGGTTATACTCTGGCACAGCCATAGTGCAGACATTCACGATTCCAGCGTCTTATGCTATGAGCAGTCTATGGTGTAGTATCTTACTATCAGCAGGACACGAATGGATTCTGCACATGATAACTAAGCATTCTAGTTGGTTGGAAGTGGAATTAAACTACTACGGCATGGCGACATTTTGCAAAGGTCTTACCATTACAGCTGCAGCATAAGCCACATGCGGGCCCAGAGCCACAAGGTTACGTTTTCTATGCCACTTCAGTTGAAAAAGTATGAACCGAAGTTCGGAAGATGGAACCACAGTGGCAGAACCTTGGTAGAGCACCATCGCGTACAACACCATCATGAATGAAGCATCAACAAACTGTGATCTCTTGATAACGGCTAACAGCATAGCAATCACCGACTCTACAACATTGCGTGGCAGTGGCGCATTGTGCCGTGTTCACGTTGCCTCGGGCTGCGCGAATACTGAAAACAATGGTAAGGTAACAATGCTTCAGCGGCTGTTGGTCCAAATTGTCCAAAGTGGATTAGCTCACATGGTGCTGCATGGAGATCTGTGTGAACAGTGCCACTGCCGTGATCTCAGAGCTGGCAACAGCGTACATCCTAGTGCCATCTCTGAGGCCACCGTACGCTGTACTGCTTTGCCCTGAACACGACGGAGACATGCCTTGAAAGCATGGTGCCCTAGCATGGTGGAAAAAGTGAGTGACTTCCCTCCTATCTTCATTGCGGTTGGATTGGAGCCGGGAGTGCACTTCCATGCAACCAGTTCGATTGTGCTTTTATACTTTGCAAGTTGCTGGTCGTCCTCCTATTAGCGTGAGCATGTTTGATTTGTTTGTTGTGAGCGCACAGCGCGTTGAAAAATGTTCTTTATATCTCGATGCAGGTTTAGTAGGCAGGATCACAAAATCACAAATGCAGTGAAATGTCGTTGTAACCGATAAATCGTTATGTCTGGGATCGTTATAGTAAGTGGGCTCAACTGTACACATAAGCCAATTCGCCATGTTTGTGTTGTATGGTTCTCGCCGGTGACTATTGGTGAATTCCAATGGCACATTCAGAGTGGCTGACGAACTCTGCACCGGAGCACTCCGCTACAGCGGAGGGCAACAGAATGACACACAGGCGCTCAGTGCAGTTGGCACGGCGTGCTATTGCACATCCGCTTCCGAAAGCGCCCAGCATTCCCCTCGTTTTCAGCACTTTCGGCTTGAACTTGCACGCGCAGTGTGTTTAGAAGTTTCGTGTTTTTTTTTTAGCCTCCTGCATTCTAATGGAATCCAGGAGGCTGTAAGTCTTAACGCATGTAAGTCTGCTTCTCTTGTCCACTGTGGTTGTGTGCAGGAAACATCGGAAACGCAGCAAAGCCCGCGATCGATTCGGTGGCCACACACCGAGACAGCTTGAAGTGCCTTCAAAACTGAATTTTACCAACAAAAGCACAGGCTGTTGAAATGCCAAATTCTGAGAAGGAGCCCTTGCTACCTCTTTATCTGAATACTGGCGGACGTCATCATGGACAAAATGTACAGCTTTCAGTCTCTTGCCCGGCAGCCGAAACTTGTCAAAAGCTTGCTTGAATACACTATTGGGGGTGATGACTTACGGAGTCGCCACCTGTCCGAAGCGCCTCCCTTGCATAGTACGAGGGATCACGCAGCGCACTCCTGATAGGTTTGGCTTACGGCGCTCAATAAAAAGCACTACGTGGCAGCCCTCTTGGACATTTATGTAAGCATTCTGAAAACGAGGGAAGTTTTTGACTGTCGATATAATAATCTTCGGCAAACTGAAAGCACACAACCGTTTATAGATGCTATCTCTACTGAATACGTACAGTGGTCACCATTGTGCACAGTTGCTGTGATGGGGTCTCCCAAACTGGCTTCTTGCGTGAAAGGTAGGCAAACGCTGAGAGTAAACTATGTTAAATATGTTCTTATAGTGGGTTGTCTGTATAACCAAATGGAGCATAACAGAATGAAGCCTCAATGCGGCGATCGCACGGGTTTGCAGAGACCGACTGCCAATTTGCATGCATGTTCGTGCACAATGTTTTCCTTTTGCTGTGAGCGAGTTTTCGCACCGTGCAGTGAGCTTTAGGCCACAGCACATGAGCATTTGACAGTACACTAGCAATAATTGTTGCGTGGACGCTTATCAGAACTATTCAAAAATAATTTCGTTATAGAGACTTAGATGCCTATGGTGACTGTGATGTGCCACCACGACGATTCAATCTTTCTTTTGTCTTCTAAATTCTTGGACATTTCAATATTATTTCTGAAGTTGCGTTGCACTGTATGTTTATCAGTTTTCTCAGCATGTGATTTCCCTCTGCTTCTTTTTCGTAATGCAGTGCATTAATTCATAACACAAACATGACCATATGCCATGCCTTTTTTTAATGTGCATCTTACTGCTCCATTTCCGTTCCAGTGAACTTGCCAGTATCTAGCATCAGCAAGTTCATAGACCAAACAGTCATGACATTAGCCAGGAGTGGGCGTGGGTGAGCGTCTCAGTACGCGTCTTTTGCTACTCACCGAACATCGCAGTCCCGGTGCTGTAGCAGAAACCTTCCTCGCTGCATACCAGAGTTGCAGCCGATGGCTGTCTGCCGGTTCTAAATTTTGTGAGCCAAGCTTCATGCAGCTTCTTGTCCTGCGGCTACGTGTGAATAAGGCTGACATCGGGCTCCGTTGCGTACGTCCGGCACTGCAGCACCAAGCAGTAGCCTACCATGCTGCACGCCTCCAAAGGCAGCCACTACCTATTATAGTACTTTCATATGTTGTCGAGCAGACACCCAAGGCGGCAAAGCCTCAGCACTTAATCAGAACCGCAGCACAGCTGGGACTTTAAGCTTTCGTTTTCAGCACACTTCGGCGTTTCCGAAGCAGCAGACGCGGCCACTGTGCCCACATGATCCCTCATGCCACGTCACGCCGACAGTGGCGCCAGTTTTTCCAGTGGTGGAGCTCGCCCCCAATAGCTTCTGAAGCTTCGTCGCTTGAATCCCTGCTGGTTGATTCGGAACTTGAGCTAGATGAATCATCGCTCTCCGCAAGCAGTGAAAGTGGAAGTTGATGATGCGAAGCACCACTCATTGCTTCGAGATTGCTATTCGTGTTCATAAGTGCACGTGCCATTGCGCTACGTTGGCTGTGGGTAGGCTGGCATCAAGCAACTTCCAGTCTACTTTGTCAATTTTTACAGAGTAGAGAGCACTGCTCCATGGAGTGTATTTAGCGGCAGAGCTGCTCCCAACCTGCCAATGAAAGATACTGGGCCTACGTAAGCAGGATCTCAATCTCCTCAGGAGCAGAAATTACTGAAAGTGCACTGAATCCACCACTGGAATTAACCATATGGTGAATTAACCCGAGCTAACGACGTTTTACTCTATAAGCTAAACAGTTTTGCGGAAGTCCGCAAAGTGGAGGAAGTATGAGAGGACAAAACTGCCATCTACCGAAGAGTCGCATGTACTCTTGTACTCACGGCATGTACATGTACTCACGACACTCTTGGGTGGGTGACAATTTTTATGTTTCATAATGTCCACTTACAAACACATAAACTTAATGAATATGTGGCCCTGCAACCTTGGGCCTAAATAAGCAGGTTACGTAACTGATGGATTACATGCACAACCATGTTCTGATCTTAAAGCAGTAACATAAACCTGGCGCAGCACGTACAGCCAAAAGAAATGTAAGAGAAGGGATGCCTTACTACTTGCATAATGTGACAAAGTGTGACCTATCCGACGTCCTGCGAGGTGGCATCGGGACACAGCGTGATGCTGCAGATGTCCTTGACTATCATTTCGGCAACCTGCCATGCCATGTCTTCTTCAGTCTGCACAGCAACAACGGACACAGTGCAAAATGGTGTTCACTTCCAAAACACCTGCTCCACTTCAAAGTGCTGTAAGAGCATCAAGTTATGACATGCCTGCAAATCTGATCAATTCAAATGTCTGCAAGCAAGAAAAACGTAACTCTGAAAAGAAACATCCACTGAAAAGAAAAGGAAGAAAAACACTATTCATAACAATTTCATGTCCCAAACCTACAGTTTGCCCATGTGGAGGGCTATGGATGAATTTTTACCACTTAAAATTCTTGAACATGTAATCAGAGTTCGGCGTATGAATGTTGTTAGACACTTCCACTGAGCCACTGTTGCGGGTAGGGGCACATTAATTCAGGAATGGTGACGTAGTCAAGAACTTGACGGAATACCAAGAGGTAAAAAATCATATTTAGGAATGGTGCACATCTACCGAATCTATTCGAATCTCAGCCAATGGTCTTTTTCGAATAATCAAATACCAAACACTGTGTTGCACCGGCATGTGGCACGGCGTTATCATAATGGCACCAAACAGGCGATGCCACTGTACTGTCACTTTCAAACCAAAAGTTGCGGCGGCTGCAGAGGCATCGTCAAGCTATCAAGGCGCACGAGACTTCAGCATCGATGAGAAATAATGCCATTGTTGGAGGGGGCAACGGGAGATACTTCTTGCATGTGCTGGCCGCAAAGAGGAGATGACAGCGATAAGGAAGATAGTGATGTAGAATGAGCTCGGCATGTTCACATTCAATAAATGTGGTTTTCATTTTGTTAACACTGTCCTTGATTTTTTGTTCGGCGTGCATTCAAGGTAAGTTCATTTTTTCTTTTTTCTTCTGACTTTAGGGGGTCGGCTTAGAATCGGGGGCCTGATTAGATTTGAGTAAGCACGGCAAGCTATTCAACTTTCATATCCACATATTTTTGGCAACAGTCAACTCTGGCAGTCATCTCAAACACCAGGGAAACGACGTAGCCAAATGCCACCCACTTACAAATGCCACCGCACACAGCATACCTAAAAATATCGGTCACAAGATGCACTGGGACAACAGCATGCATATTGCACCGACAGAGAAGAAAGAACTTGACAACAAGGCTTTAACTTGAGGCATTAGTCACTCAAACCACACACACAAAATAATACTCATTTCCTGAACTCGCTTACCATCACAGCAGCACTTTCTCATAGTGAAGACCGCCATCTTGTTTTTGCTTGATTGCTCCTCAAATAAACATGCTCACCCACCATGAGGGAGTGGGGAAGAAGCCTCAAGGCTAGTGCTTAACCGGCTTTCCATTTCGAAGATCTTGTAATATAAAATTTCATTTTGACCATGGTCAGTGAGATGATGAAAGAATGCAGAATTCATAACAGATACTTTTTTTCTCCACAATTTTCACACATGTGTGAGAGCAAATACTTTGTGGTTTCAGTTACACTAAGTGCAATTTTCAGAGATGACAAGAATGGAACCCCCAATTATTGACCTTCTGTATAAAGGCAAGTCAGCAATGACCAACTCTAATTGTAACTAACACAAAATTTGAGGCATAATGATAGTTACTGCTGGCCTGAATCCATTATCAGTGCCAGACAACAAAAATGTGTGATAATAAATGATAAGCTGTTTTGAGGAACTAAATTACAGAATACTCAATTTTTACTAAATTTCGTGAAAGTGCTGCAGTTGCTAAGTTGAAATCTGTCAGTGCAGAAGGCACATCCATTTACTAGCTATCACAAGATCAGCATTAAAGGGACACTAAAGGTTACCAAAAACTCAAGTTAAAGTGGTAGAGCAAGGTTCTAGAACGTCTAAGGCGTCAATTTAATCGCGAACAGAGCTTTAGTAACCGAGAAATTGAGGTAAATGCATGACACGATTTGAGACCCCCCAGCGACATTCCGGTACTAGCCCGATGACGAAAGGACTCCTCATAATTTGTGTTACTAATACTCAACTACTCGTATTAAAAATATCATTTCATTTGATTATAAGACGGAAAAAAATGCTACTTGTCTACGTCTATTCGATTTTAAGAAAAAATAACATTTTGACGTTACCCTTCAGTAATATGGGTGTTCGAAAGGTTTCGTTTTCGCTCGACTCTGCGCGCTGGACTCTGCGCCGCGCACGCTTTGGAGCTTCAGTACTTCCGTTATCGCGTCGTGCTGTGAGGGTTATGCTGGCTCGCGAAACTTTCATTTGGAACAAGCAGCGAGAATGCCACGTCCATGTGATGTCGTGGGAAGCCCTCGTTGCTTTCCCGCTCCGGAGAGCCGGTGTCGAGGCCGCCGTCGTAGTACGCAACGACGCCGGCAGTGCAAGCCCTCAGCAGCAGGTCGCGCTCGTCGGTGCTCAAATCGCTGAAGTTGAGCCCACCATCGCGAGCCAATCTGTCGCTGTCAGGGTCCATTGCGACGAGCGTCGAAGTTTGCGTCATAGAATGAAGTACCAGCTTATGGGCGTCTTGCGCTGGAGTTTGAGGTATAGTAGCGGCGCCTGGTGGCGGTGCGGGAAACGACATCTGGGTCATGCCAGCTTGGGTCGTATTGAGCCCTGGCTGTGGCGAAGCACGTTTCTAGGCCGAGTTTTGCGTCGATTCGCACTTTTTTGTGCCCTGTTGCGAGTGCGAAAAGGCTCACAGACCACGCCGACCACGCTGCGAGCTCGCTGCAGCCTATAGTTTAACGAAAACGGACTCTCCGTGTGCCGTGGGACGTAATGTGGGACGTAATTCGTTTCTCCTTCCGCTAGCCACCATACTCCCACTTTCACTCTGCTGTCGGCTCTGTCTTGGCTCTGTTTCTGGCCGCGCGTTTGCGTTTTGTGCAGAAAAGCCGTAGCGCCGTCTGCGGACGCCGTTCTACTCACCGATGGCGCAACGTCACAATGAGACCATGATGTCAGTACTCCTCGATCGGAGGGCGGGCGATTTGAACTGCGCTAGAGGTACGCGGACGCTTCAGAACGAATTTTCTCTTAAAATAAGTCTCTCCTTGGCACGAAACAAGCGTTTCGAGGTTTCTGTGATGGTATTTTAATAGTTCACGTTGACTTCATAGTAACCTTTAGTGTCCCTTTAATTACAAGATATCCTTTCACGAACTTGGGATGAAATTCACTAGCATTCTCCATATATCACTTTGCGTGCCACCAAAACATGCCCAAGAGATTGTGTGTTCACTTACCTTGTCTGCTTCCCAGTTGACTAGCTTTCTGAATGCTTTGGTGAGGTTAGAACCTAGACCAGAAAGAAGAAAACTTGAGAGACTGCTTAACATTGATAATACTGGCCTATGCCATTTTGAAGCAACTTTATGAAAGCAATTGCAAACTACATTATATGGAGTTTTTACAGTGGCCAATGCATGTGAAAGCAGTAAGTGGTCACTGGTCCATAAAATCAATCCAAACACTAAGAATGACCCCCCCGCCCCTTCCCCTTCATTGCAGTCCTTTCTGTGAACTGCAATGGAGCGGTGGTATCCTAGGATGTGCTTAAAAAGCATAGAGGCATTTGGACATGCTACGTGCAAAATTTAAAAAATTTTTAAGAACCTTCAGCAAGGCCTGACCGATAGAGCAAGGACTGACCAGCGGCGGATGTAAACTTTTTGGTGCTAAGTCGACCAAAATCTTAGCATCGGCCGTGCACCATTCTTACTCAGTGAAATGGCAATGCCAAGAAAAGTGGGGGATATGCGATAAATTGAATGGCAGAAAAATTGTTCACGGCTGCCTTGTCTATGCCAATGTGGGTGTTATGTTAGAGAAATCGAACGAGACACCATACAGTGTCCCAAACTTTAGTCACCATTTTATAGTGGTCATACAGAAGAGGAAGTGCAACGTCCGGCACGGTGCCAGCGTGGTAGCTCACTGCCGCCTGAAATGCAAAGCTGTCTCGTTGCCTAAGCAACCTGCATGTGTTGAGGTGTGGAAGTACTGAATATGGACAACAGCCCATGGAAGAAACATCAGTAAAATCCAGTCTAAATTGGAGAGGCTTGACTCGGTCCACCACAGAGCTAATGCAGCTGCTAGTTAATGCCATGCCACTTTCGGTGGCGCGGTAAAATGGCCCTTGAGGACTTAGTTTTGTTTTTGAAAGTTCGAGCAACCCTGTTGGTGCAGAATGGGCACAGATTTTTCATATTGTGCTGAAATGTAGCAGGCTGTAGCAGCGTTTGCCTCTCAGCATAGTTTGGCACAATTGGCACAGCAGTAGCATCCCTGCGCTTGCCCCATCGAGTGTTCTACATTTTCAACGTGAACAGAGAAAATGCAATTGAATAACAGTTGTGATGAGTGACAAGTTGGAGCAGGGCACAAGTTCACTAATCAAGTTATAACAGTAGACGTCCGCTAATTCGATTTCGGTTAACTCAACTTTTCGGTAAGTTCACCCTGGCGGATGTCTATACAGTTCTCTGGGCCAAAACATTTATTGTTTCGATCCTGAAAGTGGACCTTGCGAGATTTTTCGAACATGGCTGTTAACATCCACACCCCTGGACTTCAATCGTGAGCACAACGACTGCAGAGTCTCTTTTACGCAGCACATAGGGGACAATGAATGAACCAGACACATTATCGTCTGCCAAAAACGCTGACTTGCAGCATGCCTTCAGCAGATTTCAATGTGTGAATGGCAGCTCACAATGCATGATCACCATATTTGCTCGATTCTAATGCGTGCCTTCTATTTTCCGATTTGGCTGAAAATGGCCCGCACGTTATAATCACATATGAAACCAAGTTAACATGACACTGTTAAGCCAGCAGCATCGTTATTGTCATCACAATATGGGAGCAGACCAAGTGTTTTGCCTAGGATGGCAACGACAATGCGGCACTTTCAGGCTTTGACTTTAAGAGCTCCTTAAAGAGATATATTATTTTAAATGATAAGGTGACAATGTTGCATCAGCTGTTTTTTCAGTGTTGCTGAGAACTGCATGCATTGTAGGCATTGCAAAGAGGTTAGTCTAGGTGTGGGCGACCATTTTGTTTGTGACGGATGGAGTGATTCGAGAAGTGCAGAAGATTAAAAAAAAAATTTAATTATGGGCTTTTACATGCCAAGACCACTTCTTGATTATGAGGCACGCTGAAGTGGGGGACTCCGGAAATTCACACCACCTGGGGTTCTTTAACGGGCACCTAAATCTAAGTACATGGGCCTTTTTGCATTTCACCCCCATTTAAATGCGGCCGCTGTGGTCGGGATTCGATCGCGTAATTTCGCACTTAGCAGCCCAACACCATAGCCACTAATAACAATGGCGGATAGTGCAGAATATCAAATGCAATGTATTGCAAGGGAGGCAGCCATGTTCTAGTCTATAGACAATGTAAAACGTCAGATTGACCAACAAAAGATTAGGCGCAAAATAAATTTCCATTCTGTGAAGGTAAACATAACAGCTTTCATCTTATTTCTGACTGCCAGAATCGAAAGAATCTTACATGTTTCTTGTGCTCACGTGTTGTATAATTGTTTGTGTCACATTTGGTTGAACATTGTTTTCTACCATGAACCTATAATAACTAGGTGCCAATTATATTCGGGCTGCAAAAGAAGTGGGTAAATATTGTTATGTGTGAAAAGAAGCAGACAAGAATTTACACGGTATTTACACTGGAGCCAGACTGCACAGCAGACACTCGCTCACGCCAGAAGTCCAGACACTTCATCGTCTTTCTCGCGGCATCTCATCTCCTGAGCATCTGTTGAGGGTATTGTAATACTAATCCCCCTAGCAGCAAGAGCGCGGTCCCAGTGCTGCCAAATATCTAAGGCGCATGGAGAATTGTAAGCCTCGAGCCTGGCGACGTGGACGATGTCACTGGTTGTCACAGCGGAGGATGCAGTGGGTGTGGCTAGAACGATTTCATAGGTGACATTGGTCACTTGGCCATGCACACACTATGAACCTCTGTAACAAGAGAGTAGTTTTTCACAAAGGCCAACTTTATGAGATGGTGACCAAAGCAACACGAAGGTGCCAGGCGAAAAATGTACGTCACGGTGACGGAGGTCATGGCGGCACTTTTGTTTGTCTTGAGACACTTGCAGACGTGCATATGCAAGTTCACGAGCATGGTCAGCACGGGCGATAGCATCACGGGCATAATCGATAATTGAAGCTGTCGTGCACAGCAGCACAGTGCCTATTGCTAACGTCAGTTCTCAGTCATACCAGAGGTAAAACGGGGAAAAGCCAACAGTTTCGAGACGGCAAGAGTTGTAAACAAAAGTACCGTAAAAACAGGACTATAGGTCGGACCAGAATATAGGTCGATCCCCCAACTAACGAATTCACAAAATTAAAAAAAAGAAAGTATTTTTCAATGGCAAAAGTACCGAAAGACATGACACCCTTACCGTGAAACAAATGCGACTCAGGGGGTTGCACAATGGTGACAGTATTTATTTAAATGCTGCTCGCATGTGCACCTGGCCAAGTTTTTAGCGGTATCGCGCGACCATCGACCCACGTGCTTGTCAGCACCTTATTAACGGCGCTGAGCAGCGAAACAAACGAGATACGCGCATGTGTACACATGCCCTTACTTTCGCTATTTCGCCGCTCCGTGCCGTGATGATAAGGTGCTGACAAACACGCGGGTCGATGGTCGCGCGATACTGTTAAAAATTCGTCGGGTGTACAGTACACAGAAGGGCACGAAGTGCGCAAGTGCTACTCCGAATCAGAGCAACGCCTTTGATCAGAGTCGGATGACGAGTGCTTCTTGCTGCCCAGTCCATAGGCGTGTGCGATCTCAACCGCTTTCAAACGGATGCATTCGGCAGTCACAGGCAGCGATCTTGCACGCAGCTCTCGGACAGACTCCGCAACCTTGCCTTCCAGTTCTGCAGTCCGCTGCGATCCGGCACGAAATGACGTTTTCTTTTGGTTGCTGCAAGTTGTAATACGTTGCTTTTGCCTCCGCCACTACCGAATGCTCTTTTCGGATACTCCAAGTTCGCGCTGTGCCGCCAGGTTGCCGTGGGCTCCCGCGTACTCAATCGCCTTTTTCTTGAAGGCGACGGTGAATTGACTTCGGCTTCCGCTCATTTTGAAACAAAATGAAAATGCAGCCTTTGATTAATATAACTTTGCGACATAGACGCCGCGCTGCTGCTGATGGCGATGGCGGCTGTTTACTTCATCTGCCCATTGTTGCGAGACTTCTGTAGTTTTTCCGCCAATGTCCGGTATATAAGTCGAGGGTTGACTTTCGCAATGGTTTTTTGAAAAAAAGTTCGACCTATATTCCAGTTTTTACAGTAATTAAGGTAGAGCAATGTTCCAATTATGGTGGTCAGCTGAAACGTATTTTAATAACATGTCTGTAAGGGTTCAGTTCAAATGCTCAGTGAGGCTGTTTGTTTGTGGATGGTAAGAGGTGGCAATTTTATGCTGTACAGAGCAGACATACATGATGTCGTCAATGACTTTGGACAAAAACGTATGGCCACAGTCTGTGAGCATCTGCCATGGAGCACCATGTATCAAAATGATATCATGGAGGAGGAAGTATGCAACATCAGTTGTGCACCTGGTCGGAAGTGTGCATGTTATAGCGTAGTGGGTCGCATAGTCAGCAGCAAAGGCAATCCACCTGTTTCCTGATGAAGATTCCGGAAAGGGACAGAGAAGGTGCAAGCCGACGCGATGGAAGGGCTTGGCTGGGATGTCAAGTGGCCGCAGGCAACCAGCGGAGAGCTGGGATGGCTTCTTGCATCATTAGCATAGGTCACAAGTGGCAACGTAATGTCGTACAGAATGGGCAAGGGCCGGCCAGAAAAAACAGCGGTGTACTCGGTCATAGGTTCGAGATACGTCGAGGTGTTACACTACTGGTGCATTGTGAAGCTCTTCTAGAACGGTTGAGTGGCGGTGTTTAGGTGTTACAAGTAGGAAATGAGAGCTCTCCGGATCAAGATTACGACAGTACAGAGTACCGTCAAGGAGGACAAAGAGGTGTTGAGTAGCATCGGCCGGAGAATGCTCAAAATGGTTGTTGAGTGCTTTGATGTAGGCATCGCGACGTTGCTTGTCGGCAGTATGAACGAGCTGTGATACTGAGAAAACGCAAGCAGCACTGTCAGTATTTAAGGGGTCAGAGTCGTCAACAGGCTAACGTGACAAGCTGTCAGCGTCTCGGTGCAGGTGGCCAGGCCCAACTTGTAAACCACGGAATATGAAAACTCTTGGAGCTTCAAAGCCAATCGACCAAGCCAGCCTGTAGGATTCTTTAGGCATGAGATCCAGCAGAGAGCATGATGACCAGTGACTACGGAGAAAGGACGCCCGTACACATACGGAACGAAACTTCGCAACCGCCCAGACAACAGCAAGGCATTTTTTTTTCTGTAATTGAAAAGTTGTGCTCCGACAATGATAGGAGGTGGCTTGCATAAGCAATAACGCAATCCTGGCCACGCTGATGCTGGGCTAGGACATCACCTATGCCATGACCGCTGGCATATGTATAATTCTGTAGGGGCATCAGGGTCGAAGTGGGCAAGGATGGCTGGCGAGGTGATAAGAGTGACGAGACGAGAGAAGATGGCAGCTTCTGAAGTACCCCATAAGAATCGCATGCATTTTTTCAAAAGATTAGTGAGGGGTCAAGCAACTGCTGCAAAATCTTGAATAAGAACGTCTGCAGCTGTCTTCAGAACTGGAAAGTCTCAGACAGTGATGTTTTGTCAGAAACAGGCTGTACTCTGGAAGCATCGATGAGATGGCCCAGGACAGTAATTTGGCAGTGGCTAAAATGACATTTTGACAAGTTGAAGTGCAGCTTCACCTTTCAAAAATCATCAACTAGAGTCACTAGATGCTCAAGGTGAGTACTGAACATTGGTGACAAGACGATGAAGTCATCAAGGTAAACGAAGCAGGCATATTGCTGTTTTCTTTGTGTCATTTTTTAAATTTGACCTACCGGATCATTCAATCACTGAAACACTTTTTTATTAAAGTGGAGAAAGGTATTTGAAGTGAAAATAGGCTATTTCAGAAATACATTGCTGTAAAAAGTACTTCAATGTGTACAGCAGAAGTGGAGTTATTGGCAATCAAACACGGCCTCCACTGTGCTCCCGTTCCTTTCACAATGCCTTGCACTGTGACGGCTAAATGCCTATTCGGTTCTTTGCACAAGCACGGAAATGCAGCAGATGGCCTGTTAGCAACTACCTGTCACATCAAATGATCGATGAGCGCTACGGCTATTAGCGCTCCCTCGGCGCATCCAAACTGAACAGCAAGGCCAAGTCAGGAGCTGGCATAGCTGTGAAAACTGCATCACATTCCCGCTTCGCGACACCTCGAATGTTACCAATCACCATTAAATAGTTCTCGAACCAGCCTGTCGTACACTGCACAACTGAATCCGAAATGCCTGTCCAGAGACTTGTGCTTGTCCAATTTACTGGTGTGGTTCATAGTAAGGTTCGTTACAGCGCAACACCAGACATGGACAAAAGAACGTATAAAACGACGACGACAGCACTGGTGTGGTACCTGTATCGCTACGCCGCATTCCCCGCTTCGCGGCACCCCGGTTCCTGTCGATTCCGCCGTTTCCGGGCAGCCTCTCGCCACCTGTTTCCTAGCTTTCCGCTTGCTACGCCAGGCATCAGCACATGCCTTACTGGTTTGCTTTGCCTCCTCATAGAGCCCGTGGGAGTTTTGAGGCATGGACATTGAAAAATATATGGGAAGGTAGACATATACACCTCTGTAAAGCCAAGATACTGCCATAAAGTTCTCTGTACAGCTTGACCTTAGTTACTTGATGAAAGTTTCAGTGTATAGTTCTGCAAGAACCACTCTTAAAAAAAACTGTGTGAAACATCTGAACAGTTGCTGCAATTGCCTACCTAAACCATGCTGAAACCCTCGAAGTCCCATGTTATATGTACAAGTGATGTTTTATGACACTTACACAGCAACAATCGCACATGCACACAGCCATTTATGCTCCCGAACAGTGCCTAGTCTCAATATGATGCAAAATATTGAATCTGTCATTGATGCTGCACATTTTATACCAGTGACTATTTTGGACAAATATGCACCACCACAATTGTAGAGCACGACTGTCAAAGGTTCATCCACAATATGATGACAATGTATGCTCCACTCTATGAGCAGCCGTATAACCTGCCTGGCATGACACAATCATGGAACCAAAGCACAACTGCTAAATGCATGTGCTCGTACTGCTTGCAGAGCACCTCGTGACTCAAATTATCAGCCACAGTGACATTTCATCCAATCACACAAAGCCCACATTCATGTGCTGCTGGGCAGCTTGACCAGAACTGTAGTTAGCTTCTATTCCCTATTCTGCTCAGATCATAACAAGCAAATCCAAGTTGAACGAACTTGTCTTTCTGTCTGGCTCTGGCTCGAACTCCGTTGTGAGCTTGCCCAAGTGGTCAACGTGTGCCATCTGGAGCTTCCTGCAAACATCCAAGGACAGGGAGTGATCAGACAAGCAGCTTGATTGACTGACGGCGTTTACTGGCCCATAGAGAAGCAGGGTCTATGAGAGCAGCCTCAATGGACCAATTTTAACACCCTGAGTTTATTTGAAGTATGTCCAAAGCATGTTACCCAATAACTTTTTGCACGGCCCATGTGACTGGGAATCAAACCCAGGACCATGTGCTCAACTGCACAAGCCCATAGCCATGGAGCCACTGACATGTAGTAATGAACTTATTTGAAATCTTGATACTGAATCAAGTGTTTAACTGCAGCCTCGCAGTATCAGTGTACATTCAAGTGCAAACAGGAAAATGCCTGTTACATGGGACTGTTTAAGTGTAGTGTGTAGTTACTGTCCAGCTGGCTTCTGAACACAGCATAGACCTGGAGATACCTGAATCACTTTTATATCATTAACTGTTCAGAAGGTAAAAATGATGCCAATTTGACCTCGGCCTATTCTAGGAGCCACCAATGCTACACAACGCTCATGTTAATTCTGTTCCTCTGTGCTTTCAGTTTTAGACCTGGCCACGCAAGTATTAGCCTATGAAGCAACATTATAAAGTGCACTGCGATGGCAACAAGGATACCATAGAAGCGTGCAGACACCAAAGCAAAATTCCAACAATGGAAAGGAAGCCGTACTTGCACCATCGCCCTAGTGAGTCAGAACACACAAACACATGGTGAAGAACTTCAGGCGTGCACGTGGGAGTTCTTCAAAAAGTACTGTCATTAGTGTTTAACCAATTCATGCACAGAAACTTGAATTCTCAAATCAAAAAAAGATTGTGTGCTAATATGTGCAACGCCTAATGTGACAATGTAGCACTTGTATATGGCACTTCTATGTGCTTGGCTAAACTGGCCCCCACCCACAATAATAGCATGTTTACTTATTTATTTGTTTATCTTTACATAGCCCTTTAGCAAGACCATCACAGCAGTGAGTGCATGGTACAAATGAACCGTGCCAAAGCAAGTAAGCATGGCAAAAAAAAAAAAAACTGTTTTAGGGAGACACAAACAAATACAAGCAAGCAAAGAAATAGTATAGTAAAAATGAATGCACAAGAAAATAATGTAATATAATAAAAGAAAATGTAATACAAAGTAATGTAATCAAGGTACACACAAAGATCATCTATGAATGAAGGGAAAATGAGACATCCACCCGTTCGTAGCAATTGCTACAAAGGAAACCCATACGGGTTCCTCAAGCTGAGGCTTTTCTTTCGAGGAACCCATATGGGTTTCCTTTGTAGCAATTGCTACGAACAGGTGGATGTCTCATTTTCCCTTCATTCATTACTTCTCTCCACCTTGCAGGTTTCCGCAGAACTACGACGTCAAACATGTGCCTTTGCTTCGTGTTGTCGACTAATTCGACTTCGCCCTGCCATCTGCTAGCCGCCTGGTTAGCTCAGATGGTAGAGCGGATGCCCCGGAAAGGCGGTGGTCCCGGGTTCGAGTCCTAGACCAGGACGAATTTTTCTTCAACCATGAGGCTTTTCTTTCGAGGAACCCGTATGGGTTTCCTTTGTAGCAATTGCTACGAACGGGTGGATGTCTCATTTTCCCTTCATTCATTACTTCTCTCCACCTTGCGGGTTTCCGCAGAACTACTATGTCAAAGATCATCTATTCATGTAAAAATTTGTTTGGGTAATGACAGGATATGGTCAGGCATTCAATGACATAGTTCTATGGTTCGGGGGAAAAAATCTTCAGAAAGGAGACAGCAGTCGGAAGTAGACAGGGATGTGATACAGTATTCCCCTGCTAACCGAACAAGCTGAGCAACTTGCATTGCCTTAGCAAAGCATGCAGTGAGATTGCGTGCCAAGACCAACCGGTTGGCAGTGTTGACAAGCAAGTGGTCGCGGTGATAAGTGTGGGGAGAGAGACCGTCCTCCTCACCCAGCCAGACTGCGCTTCCAGAGGGCGTCCGGGTTGAACTGGCCCGAGTCTATCTTCATGTCACTGCCCTCGATGTGGCGCAATATGCGGCGGGTGCTTGGGGTGCCGGGCAGCCACTTGCCACTGCCATCCACGGCCAGCAGCGTGTTGGTTGTGGGCGCCGCGGACGGCTGGGAGGCCAATGACGACAGGTCGCTGCTGCTGCTGTCACTGCCTGTGTTTATTTTACACCCGTGCGCGGTGGTTATTTCACTTGGTTAAGCACTCCAAAGACAACAAACACTCAAGTATGCTGCTGGAATGATGGGTGCGCCAATTACTGCCGTAACAAATCCTGCAGCCTACCTAAGTGTTTGCTTTCCCCCAAAAAATCTTCAATTGCAACTGCAGAGTGGTTGTTCACGTTTCTACTTTCTTGTGCACTTTGTTGTTTGTGCAAGTATATGCTAGACTCAGGTCATTGCCTTAACTAGCTCAAGTTCCTCATGGCCTACATTCACTAGGTTCATTTCTACATCACTTCAATCATAAAATCACTGTTTTTCCACACCTACTTTTTGCCGAGCACATTAGGACGCCCCTCATACCGCTTAGTCCCTCATACTGATCTGCACGTATCCATGATAAGAGCTCTGCCAAGTTTCGTACCAAACATTGCATTTCTAAGGATGATGGTTTATAAAGAAGTATGATCACTAAACAGCCAAATCCACGAAGTCAGCAGAAATAGTAGTACATATTTATACGAAATTTTGATGCGGTAATTGTCTGCTTGTATATAGCTGTCACGAGGAGGAATAGCTTGCAGTAACTGCAAGCTGTTCCTCCTCATGGCAGCTATACACTATTTAAGGGGAGCTTTTAGGTGCTGCCATCTTGGGCTTTTAACGCTGCTGCTTTCTGTCTTTAACGACGAAGTGTGCATTACTACAGTCGATTCGCAAGCATGAAAATAGTTGTATTGTGACGCAGCAGTAATCACGGCTTTTATTCCGCGTCAAAAGGTTAGGCGAACCGACCACGCCCACAGCAAGGAGCACACTCGAGAGCCAGCCCCACAAGCGATGATGAAGAAGAACCCCATATGAGCCCCACATGATGATGATCATGTACAGATGACAAAGAATAGCTTATATCTCGCTACACTAATGTCCCCTCGCGCGAGAGCGGCCATCCTGGCCGCAACTCAAAGGGGCGGTGAACGTCTCGTGAAAGGTTTCATACGGGAAACGTGGACAATCTCAGCGGCGCGGCAGCGGCGGTCATTTGGAACAATAACTGGTTCCACGCGATAGTTCACTGGAGAAGTCTGCTCCATGACTTTGTAGGGGCCGATGAACCGAAGCTGAAACTTGTCACACAAGCCAGGAGTACGAACTGGTGTCCGGAGTAGCACTTCCTCGCCAGGGCGGAAGCACACGACGCGATGAGAGGCGTCGTAATGCTGCTTGCGGTCCTGTTGCCGTGCTTCGGTGTTGATGCGGGCGAGCTGGCGACAACGCAGAATGCGGGACACATATTCTTCGCAGGAGGAAGGACATTGATGGACAGTTGGCGCGAAGAAAGAGACGTCAAGACAGGAAGAGGGCGAACGACCATAGACAAGGTAGAATGGCGAGTAACCGGTCGTGCGTTGAACGGCGGTATTATATGCAAAGGTCACGAATGGTAAAATTGCGTCCCAGTTTCTGTGATCCGGGTCAATGTACATGGCTAACATGTCTGACAGCGTGCGATGAAATCGCTCTGTGAGGCCGTTGCTTTGCGGATGGCAACTGGAGGTAGTCTTGTGGGTGGTTCCGGAGGCTCTGAGTACTTCGTCTAGTAGTTGCGAAAGGAATGCTTTTCCACGGTCGCTCAGGAGGACGCGAGGAGCACCGTGACGCAGTATTAAGGATTGAAGTACGAATGCAGCAACTTCAGAGGCTGAGGCAGAACTCACACAAGTTGTTTCGGCGTAGCGTGTCAAGTGATCAACGGCTGTCACAATCCATCGTTTACCGGTGAGAGTCACAGGAAGAGGGCCATATAGGTCAACTCCAACGACCTCAAATGGTTGCGACGGACATGGAACCGGTTGCAGTTGTCCGCTTGGAGCTGATGTAGGGAGCTTTCGACGCTGACATAGAGCGCAGGAAGCGACATACCTCGCTACACTGGCGGACAATCCAGGCCAGTAGAAGCGCCCTTTGATGCGGTCATAGGTTTTCTGGAAACCAAGGTGACCAGCAGACATGTCGTCGTGAGAAGCCTGCAGGACATGAGCACGTAGAGAGCGTGGCAGAACAGGAACCCAGCGTTGACCGTCAGGGTGATAGACGTGACGGTATAGGACGCGGTTGTCAATCTTAAATTGCGTCAGCTGCCGACGAAGGCGGGCGTTAGGCGGGCGCGAAGCTCCTTGAAGGTGGTCAATGATGCGCCGACAGTAAGAGTCGGCAAGTTGATGAAATTGGAAGGATTTGTTGTCGTGTGGAGGCATCTCGTCGACAGTGGCCAACAAGAAAGCATCTGAGGAGGGATTGAGCGAAAGCTTGTCAGGGATGGTAGTTGGAGCTCCATTGCATGGTGTCGTAGGAAGCGGACAGCGAGAAAGCGCGTCTGCATCTTGGTGTTTTTTCCCGCACTTGTAGGTAATGGTAAAGTCGTATTCTTGCAAACGAAGAATCCACCGACCAAGTCGTCCAGACAAGGTCTTCAGCGTCGAAAGCCAGCATAATGCATGATGGTCTGTAACGACCGTAAAGTGGCGGCCGTGAAGATAAGGTCGAAACTTCTGCACAGACCAAATGATAGCTAGACATTCCTGCTCCATGATGGTGTAATTCTTTTCGGCGTTTGTCAGAACGCGACTTGCGTATGCGACGACCCTCTCACCTAAAGTGTCGTCTCGCTGTAGGAGAATGCCACCAATTCCGTGACCACTAGCATCCGTATGCAGGAGGGTAGGAGCAGCTTCATCAAAATGGCGTAGTACTGGTTCAGATGTAAGAGCTTGCTTCAGATGGGTGAACGCAGATTCACATTCGGGAGACCACACAAAGGGAACATTAGAACCGAGTAATTTGTGCAGAGGTGACGCTATTGAGGCGAAGCCCCGTATGAATCGCCGAAAATAGGAAGCGAGGCCTAAGAAACTACGCAAATCTTTGGTCTTTTCGGGACGAGGGAAGTGCTGAACTGCGGAAACCTTGTCAGGATCAGGACGAATGCCATCTTTGCTCACAATGTGACCTAGAACTTTGATCGTCTTGCTCGCAAAATGGCATTTCTTGGTGTTTAGCTGAAGTCCAGCGTTGGCAAGGCACGTGAGAACTTCATCCAGACGTTGCAGGTGCTGAGAGAAGGTTGACGAGAAAACAACAATATCGTCGAGATAGCACAGGCAAGTCTTCCACTTTAGGCCACGAAGAACGGTGTCAATCATGCGCTCGAACGTTGCGGGCGCATTGCAAAGGCCGAATGGCATGACATTAAACTCGTAGAGCCCATCTGGTGTTGAAAACGCTGTTTTCTCCTTATCATCCTCATGCATAGGTATCTGCCAGTAGCCTGAACGCAGATCGATGCTGGAGAAGTACTCAGCACCCTGCAGGGAATCCAAGGCATCGTCTATTCGCGGCATAGGGTATACATCCTTGCGTGTGATCTTGTTAAGTGCTCGGTAGTCGACACAAAATCGAACAGAGCCGTCTTTTTTGCGAACCAAAACAACGGGGGAAGACCAAGGGCTAGCAGAGGGGCGTATTATGTTGCGTTGGAGCATGTCGGTGACGTTCTCGTCAATGACTTTCCTCTCGGCTAGCGATACGCGATATGGTCTACGGCGCACGATGGATGTACCATCTGTCTCTATCCGATGCGTCGTAATCGAAGTCTTTCCCAACGAAGATGAATGCGCGTCAAAGGAAGCTTCATGTTTTTGGAGCAAAGCAAGCAATTGTTGTGACTGCGAAGGTGTCAGGTCGGAACTGATGGCAGCTGCAAGAGCTGAAGGAGATGCGGCCCGTCCGGTACAAGGACCTTCAGAGGAAGCTGGTTTAAAGGAAATAACAGATATAGACTCTGATGCAGTGGCGCAAGCCAATGTAGTGCCTTTAGGGATGAGAATCTTTTCGGATGTCGGGTTTGTAGCGTAGAGAAGTGCAGAGCCATCATCAAACCTAACGAGCCCTGATGCAAAGGCTATCCCTCTTGCAAGACAGCGTGCAGATGGTAAGACGAGCACGTCGCCGCAGTCAATCACATCAGACGTGATAGTAACGATGCTTTGATGGCGAGGAGGTAACGCGGTATCTTCTGCAGCACGGAAGTGAAGGGGTGTGTCATCTGCATGAAGTGAATAGGTCGTGTCGGTCATATGGAGAACGCGTTGTCCACAGCAGATGGAGGCGGAGGCCATAGAAAGAAAATCCCATCCCAATATGAGCTGCTGGGCACACAAACTTAGCACTGCAAATTGTACGTGATGTAGAAGTCCATCGATGGAAATACGAGCTGTGCACATGGCGATAGGTCGAATGGAGGCCCCTTGAGCAGCAAGTAGCGTAGGTCCTTCATAGGGGGTCGTAACTTTCCGAAGTCGCGAACACAAATCACGGTGAATGACTGAAACACTAGCACCAGTGTCTATTAAAGCTTCTACTTGTACACCTTCTACTCCAACCAATATCACATTGTACGGACGCGATGGAGGAATTTCTGTCCTGTCGTTCGATGCAGCTTTTCCTCCAAAAGCTGCATAATTTAGTTTTCCGGACGACGCTCGGCGAATTGAGAAGCAGGTCTCAGTGGGGACGTCGAGCGGCGAAGGGGTGATGGCGAGCGGCGTCTCGCAGGATGGTAAGCCGTCTCGGATGCTACAGTAGGCGATGGAGAGCGTCCGCGCGGTGGACCATAAGGACGGCGTTGGTCATGGAAGCTCCCTAGACGGTGGAAAGTAGCTCCGGGCGAAAAGTCATCCCGTTCGTATACGTCATAGCCGCGACGCTCGTCTTGCTGGCGCTTGCGGCAAAAACGCGCTATGTGGCCGCGATAGCCGCAGTAGTAGCAGATGGGACGAGGAGGACGCCACTGCGGATAGCTGGTTTGGGTAGGTGCGCTGGTAGTCATGGAAGCGATGTGAGCAGGTGTTGGTTTTGGAGGCATCGGTGGGACGATGACTGGAGTAGCTGCGGCTACTTGTGCGTACGTCGATGGGGCCCTAGGTGTTAGAGGGTCCGTGTACGCTGCACCAGCCATGGATGCCAATTCCTCCTTGATGACATCTCGCAGATTGGTATCGGAGGCATGAGAAGGCATAGGTCCTGCTGCTAAGCCAAGATACTGGAGCTCTTCTTGAATTATTGCGCGTATCATTGCTCGTAACGTAGGGTCGTTGGCGCTAGTGTTTGCAGTGGTGTCCGGCTGCAACCGTACTGATTCCAGTTCGTCAAGGCGCTGGCAAGTAGCGACGATATCAGCGACGGTAGTGGGGTTCTGGATGGCTAAAGCATTGAAAGCAATGGCGCCGATGCCTTTGAGGATGTGGCGAACCCTGTCTGATTCGGTCATGGCCGTGTGCACGCGTCGACAAAGAGCAAGCACATCCTCGATGTACGACGTATAAGATTCACCGGGTTGTTGCTTGCGAGTGTCGAGCGTCTTTTTTGCGAGGGCAGAACGAACAGCCGGTGTGCCGAAGATTTGGCGGAGCTGCTGTGTGAAAGCACCCCAGTTCGTGAAATCAACCTCATGGTTGAAAAACCAAGTCTTCGCTACACCTGTCAGATAAAAGGCGACGTGACGCAGCTTGGACGCATCGTCCCAACGGTTAGCCGAACTCACTCGGTCATAGTCGTCCAGCCAATCCTCGACGTCTTCACCGCGAAGTCCAGCAAACAGATGGGGATCACGCTGGTGCCCACTGACAACCCAATATGGAGCGGCTGGGGTAGTCGAGGCCGAGATGGTAGAAGTAGAAGTGCCTGTGGGCTCGTCCTGCGACATGTTGGCGGACAGCTGGCACAATCGGCGACCCGATCGAAGCTCCAGGAGGTTGAGCGGGGAGTCAGAGGACGGGGGACCGAAGAGCACACTCCACCACTTGTGACGCAGCAGTAATCACGGCTTTTATTCCGCGTCAAAAGGTTAAGCGAACCGACCACGCCCACAGCAAGGAGCACACTCGAGAGCCAGCCCCACAAGCGATGAAGAAGAACCCCATATGAGCCCCACATGATGATGATCATGTACAGATGACAAAGAATAGCTTATATCTCGCTACAGTATAAATGCGTTCAGCGTTTCATGACCATGTTGCGTCACTTTACGTCTGATGAAACATGGAAACAGCCCAAGATGGTGGCGCCCATGAAGCATATATAAAGTCGTCTATAATTGCAATAAACGATATTGGTACTGATTCTGATTAGAACTATATTCATCAGTGGTAGATAAAGGGGTAAAGAACTGCAGTCTAATGGGCATCCCATCCGTATGCAATGTGTCTGTCCAGGATAGAGCGAATTGACGATAAGTACAGTAAGCCTGTATTAATATGTTCCTTTTTCTTAGGTTCACATGCACTAGTCTTAAGTCACATGTATTAGTGTTCGCTTTATTACACTTTTTTCCTGGTTATTACACTGAAGAAAAGTGACAGAGCACCACCGAGACGTGGCTGTTCTTCAGTGGCACCTACGCGGACCGCAACATGTTGCCAATGGAAATGATCCCCAAGCACCTGATGTGTGATGCAGTAGGATTACCATTACTGTGTTGAGATTGTCACCAATTCTGATCTCAACATGGCTCACGACATTGAAAGTAAGGAAGAGGTTGACAAAGGCACCAGCGGTAGCCCCAAATCTGCCTATGGATGCTGTCGTGACCTTGGATACCTGGTGCATCTACTTGCATGAACACAGCTGCGAGTGCTTGAAGCGCTCCCATTATTGAACATTTGGCGCACGTGCCAGATGAAAATCACAATTGTTGTGATTCACCTCACTGACAGCTCCAAAAAGTGCTTCAATGTTCAACCTAACTTCCACGTACCTATATAACAAGCTTTATTTAATGGATTTTCGATCGTTTATCATCTTTCTCTTCCCTTTCAAATGAAGTTTCGTGTTAGAGTAACTTGCCTCATCTGTAGTGCTGATGCAAGCTTTACGAAATGTTGTATTTTACAAGATCATGTGTTTTCGTCCCGTACCCTCCCTATGAACCACAGCAATAGCGTTTTCCTGTATACCATCAGCTTGCTTCTAGCTGCAGCTTTTCACATTAAATGATGGAACTTGTCAATGTCAGTGACATAGTGCGTAGAGTAAAACCCTATTAATTCAACCGTCGTTAATGCAGAAAATGGGATAATTAGGATGCATCCTCGTGTCCTGGGAGGCGTATGCATTACTTACTGGAATCAAACTCGTGTTAATTCATATGTAGTTGGCAGCACAACGGTTAATTCAGACTACTCTGCAAGTGTGTAGCAATGCAAATGTGAGACGCAAAAAACAAAATAAAAACAGTGCTAGCATGGAACTGAAACGAAGAGGCGGAGTCTCCATTGTCATAGTCATCAGTGGAAATCGTGCGTGAACGACAGGAATGCCGGAATGTTTCATGCCTATTTGTACCTTCATTCTAGTGTTTACCAGCACATGTAAGAATGCACTGGTCATGCATCTTCTTTAGCGCGTAGTTGCCGTCGATGATCGCGTAAATAGCGACCGCAGTTTTGTCCGCCATGATTCTGGCAAAGAATAGTTTTGTTTTGACTTGGTGCACGCATCGGCTGCCGCTTCATCAGCACAGAGGTCCTGGAAAACGGCCGTTCCAATTTGACTCGGAACGCAGGGCGGCTGCGTGCCTTCAGAATTGCATGACCACTGTCCATCATCACGATGATGGTGGCCACAGTTCTGGATGCCGAAGCCTCCTGGCTCGATTTTTCGAACATGACCCTTGTGCACAAGGACGTTGAAAATGGTGGTTGCCAACTATGTTCGTGCCATTCACTTAGTCCCTCATATTCTTAATGGTAACTAGCGGTGTGATTTTGCAGCTTCCCAAGAGCCGTATGGCCATTGCAAATAGACTGTATCAACTTGGCATGAAACCGTAACCTCGTTTGCCAACACCTGGCAAAGCAGAGCTGATTAGGCCGAACTGCCCGGGCAGGTGTGGCAGTGCGCGGCAAATTGTCGTGCGAAGTTTGCCACTCATCCGGGATCAGGCCTGAGATTATACGCACGGGATAGACTGATAAGTGGCAAGTGTGCCAAGCATTTAAATTTGTCTGTGCACTTCCTCAACGAAAGGGGCGTAGACGGAGAGCACCGAGCTGGAACGATACTCTCGGACTATCGCACTTGGAGATGCTGTAACTTCCACATATTTCATGCGACTCGGCACCAGATGTATTGCTGTAAAAAAACAGCGTTTCTGCCACTTTGCCAGGCTTGCTACTTGCACACGGCAGCAAATGGCGCCGGCTGTATACTTCAATGTGTGCAGTGCGAAGTCCAAGAAATCGCAAACAAGCGATAGTATCTCTGAAAGTGATAGCGCAAGAATATCACCCTTTAATTTCGGCAATATGGCTGAAACTGTTGCATCGCACAGTGAAGGTCACACTTTGCACCATCGCCTGCATTGCGATGGGCGAACGTGAAACGCTCTTGCGGCCTGCACTGTCGCGAACTTCAAGTAGACCGAAGGGACCGCATTTAGTGAATTTGGCAAATCCCACCGGTGCACCCCGGCATGTTTCATCCAAACATCATTGCCTCAGGGTGTCCCGTTGCACACCAGTGCCATTTGTTGAATTAGCCATTCGCAGAAGTATGCAAACATATTTTCTATGCTGTTGGGTTGTAAAAAGTATTGAGTTTGCACGTTTGCATGAAAATGTCTGAATAACAGTACTTTTAAACTACACTGATTCCAGGGATGAAACTGTTTCATTCTTTGAAAGTAAAGAAGCCTTTTTCTTTCTTAGATTTGTCAGCATGTGGCATTGTGTCAAGGTTTTATGTGAATACCACTATTCGAACCACAGTTGCCGACCGATAAATTGGGCATGGATAATCCGGACATGCTCGGTAATTCGGACAGCTTTTCGGCACTGCCAATGGCCCCATAGACTTAATGTATAAAAGAACCGATATATCGGACAGCCGCCAACTCTCATCTGGACTCCGTCCGTGGTTGTACCGTACGTCAACTCTGCTGCCATTATCTCCTCTGGCAACCTCTACGAGAGATCAAGTATGGCTTCAGAGATTACACACTAGATGGTAATCTCTGAGGCCTTGCCTTGATTGCTGCTCTATGCCTCCAAGATTTAACTGCAACTGCCTATCTTGGAGGCTTTGCCTGAATTGTGAGGTCGCATCAACATCACAATCATCACATCCTTTCCCGGCACCCACGCACATGGCCTGCTATTGCCATTCTGTTTGCCGAGTTTGCCTTGCGCACAACATTCTGCCATGCTGCGTTTGTTTGTTTAGTTTGCATTATAGACAGTACTCTGCTGGCTCCAACAAGTCTTTCTCATGAAGTTATATACAGGCTGCATCAAATGGCAGCAACGGTGCCCTCGCAGTCTGACTCTAAATGAGTCTTGAGTCACAGTCTGAATGAGCTCGACTCCGCAACTGAAGAGGCTGAACTGCCACCTACCACAACGAGCCCAAATGTGGACAGACCTGCTGGGCTGCGGTGTGCCGATTCCTGCTGTCGTTAGCTTTGAAGACTTTGCAGACGTCGACAGCGTGGTTTCATCGTGTGCTGAACTGAATGACGATGAAATAACTGAGCAAGTGCTCCCACCGTCAAACGTCTGATTTGGATGAGGATGTGCCGTGTGCTCCGAAGCCTTCCACATGCGAATCTGCCCGAAGCCTTTGCAGTCCTTGCATCGACGTACAGTGAAACTCAAAACTGGCAGCAATACAGGCGCACTTTGTTGCACGTAAGTGGAAGTGCGTGCAGCAATGCATCGACCACTTGTTCCATGCACAGGGGTCTTAAAACGCAAATAAAGTGAACTTTTTTGGTTAGATTCGTTTTTTTCGGACATTTGATAGTCTGGATTTATTTACGTTCCCCGTGGAGTCCGAATTATCGGTCATCGACTGTATTTGCTTTAAATTTATTTAGGAGTTATTACTATTTGCTTTGACTTCAGTTTAAACCGAAAAAATGATGTTCTCACAAGCCTATCATAAAGCTTTTCTGACACCATTAACTATTTCCATACAGAAAACAAGCTCAGTACTTGAAGGGTTTACTAGCAGAAAATACGGAAAATGAGCCAAGCTCATCCAAAGGGGCTTTGTCTCATGACAGAATCTTGGAGACGGCTCTGGCTCGCCCATTGCACTGCGTTTGTAGAAAACAGTGCCAGACGGTGCATGAAGACCAGCAAAGAAAGGTTATTTGAGCGGAGGTTTGTTGTTGTGCTGGTTACGCTCAACTTGAAAACGGAAGAAAATGTTCCAAAAGCCAGGGGAACTCATGCTTCAAAGTGTTGTTTTCACTGGCTTTACTTAACGAAACATAACAAAAAACATAGACATTTCGCCACCTATGCGGGTGGCATCGTCAGTACACAATGGCAACAAATGAGAAATACATCCTATTTATCTATGAAACTGCCGCAAACATCCGGCAGGGGGCCACGGTTAGAGTTGCATGAAAATTGATTATGACGGATGAACAATGATTCTACGAACTTTCTTGGGCCCCATCGGTGTTCCCGTGCTAGTGTGGTTACATTGTTGAAATCAAACATGTGTCCCTTTGATAAACAATGATCAACCAACTCCGTCTTGGCACGTGTAGCATGGGTGGCTTTCGTAGCATCTCTTAAATGTTCCTTGATTTGAGTGCGCCGTCGCCGCCCTGTCTCGCCTATGTAGCTGGCACCACAGTCCGAGCAGTTGACCTTGTAGACGACCCCACTTTGTTCGTCTGGAGGTGTGCGGTACTTTGGCTTCGGGAACACGTTTCCCAATGTGTACGAGGGTTTGAACACAGTTCGAACACCCAAAGGCCGTAAAGCCCTGCGCACTGCTTCTGATACACTGCGGACATATGGAATGCACACAAAGGAAGCTGGCCTTTCGGCCTTGCTCTCGCGGGGTTTTTGCATGCGGCGCTGCGTATCAATGACAAAGTGCTCAGGGTAACTCCGTTTATGCAAAAGAGCGGCAACATTCGTTAATTCTTGCTCCCTCAAAGTTTGTGTTGACGAGAGCGCATTGCAACGAGACAGGAGCGTACATACCACGGCATGTTTGTGTTCTATAGGGTGGTGAGAGTCAAAACTCAGCACACTCCCGCTATCGCAAGATTTGCGATATACGGCTGTCTCCACCGAACCTTCTTGGTGCGTGCATGAGAGGCTTAAAGTTAGAGCTGAATTTATGCTATGAACGCTTCTGCTGTATATCTGAAAACAGTAAAAGCCTACATTTATGGTCTCTGAAAATTAAGCAAGATGCGAATGAGGGGGTGCATCCACCACAAGCCGGCTTTAGAGTATCAGCAGAAGGTTCACAATGTTCACCTGAGCGTTTCTTTCGCCGCAAGGAGTCCGTGTCACTCTGTGCCGTCTGAATGGTGACAATGCACTCGGAGATGTACTTCACGTACAGCTGGCTCGACAGGAAGGCCTTCAGGTGGTTCTGGGAAGCAGACACAAAGGCACGAGATCACATCAGCAACAGTAGTCACTGAGCCATGATTTCCTCTGTGCCGCCAAAGAAACGCCCACTTGAGAAATATGCGCTACTGGTGGTACATCAAAACCTGGTTAATTCGGCCCTCGTTATAATTCGGAAAATTGGATAATTCGGACTTGCCCTTTCATCCAGGCAGGCATGTGCATTATTTAATGGCATCAAACTCTCGTTAATTCTGATGCATTTGGCTACACACCGGTTAATTCGTGCAACCCTCAGAGCGCGGCGAGCACCAAGCAATGCAAATTTGTGACCCAAAAGAGCAAAGACTGTGCTAGCAGTCAACTGAAATAAAGCGGCATTGTCTGCTTCGCCACAGCTGTCAGCGGAAACTATGAGAACGCCGAATGCTTCGTGTCTATTTCCATCGCATGAATGTCTATTGCATTGCATTTTCATAATTGCATCGACAAAGATTGTGGTTTTGTCTGCAGCTGTTGCGGCAAACAGTAGTTTCGTTATGTCTCATGCATGTGTTGGTCACATTGGTAATGACTGTGGTTTTGTGTACAGTGGTTGCGGCAAACAAGTTTGCTTTGACTCAGTGCACGTGTTAGCTGCGTTGATAATGACTGGTTTGATCTGCAGCAGTTGAGGGAAACAGTGGTTTTATTTTGACTCAGTGCGTCCGTTGGCTGTGTTGATAATTACCCTGCTTTCGTCCACAGTGGTTGTGGCAAACAAAGGTTTTGACTAAGTACAGCCGTTTGCCGCATGTCTTCTGAACTGTGCAGTCGCCATGCCTGATTGCAGCGACAGCGACCCTGGTTTCATTTGTAATGGTTGCGTTGAGAAGTAGTTCTGTTCTTACTTGATGCGTGTTGGTCGTGTGCCTTCAGAACTGCATGGTTGCCATACATTATCATGTTGATAGTGGCCACGTTTTTGTCCGCAGCGGTCACGGTGAGCAGTAGTTTTATTTTGACTCATTGTAATGCGTGCTCATGTGAGAAACGGGGTGGAAGCTGTCGAGGACAAATACCGATTGTACCACAGGTCTCACAATGGCATCAAACCCACGGCTACACCATAACGGACAGACGATCTGTTGCCAACTAGCTGTAAGTGGCGAAAAAGTACGCGGGATGTGCACGCAATAGTGAAAAGCATGTCCACTAGGATGAAGACATGGGCCTTTCACCACAGCCAAACAGGCTGCACTGCGAAGCATGACGAGAATTGTTGCTTCTGTGTTGATTTGGTGTGAAACAGAAGCCAGGGTTGTGAATTCATTAAGCAAAATAAGGCAGCTTGATATAGCAAGCATTTACCATATATACAGTAGATCCTCGATTATACATCCCCCGGTCATGTGACAACCAGCATTTTACGACGAATTGGTTTGGTCCCAGCAAAATCCTCCACAGAAATGATGTATTAAAAACCTTGATTATACAACAAAAGATTACGCTGACCCTGCCTCATACGAGAACTCTGTGGGAGCATATCAGAGGGAAAAAAAAAAGAAAAACCCGCTCTGAGTAGATGCAGGCTCGCACGTGAGCACACTGCAGCGGGCTGATATGGGTTACATTTACGTTGCATTAGAAAGACGACAAAATTAGCCATTTAAAAACAAATACAGTAAATTCTGTGGTTTTTAGCATTAGGTTGGAAAACTGTGCCTTTACGTCTCGAAGAAATCCACAGACAAGTAGACCGAAGTCAAAATTGTTTTTGGTTGAAATGGACATTTTTGCTGTACTTATGTTATGTTTACGGTGCTGCAGTACCCTGTTGTCTTTCGCGCTTCAACTCTGCTTATTCATGATGTTATGACGACGTAGTGCATTCGATATGACAGCCGCTTCGAGAGATGAGCAATTTTGATGGCCAAGGAGGAGGGAAACTCTGCCATGACTCAGCGGCTTGACGTCTATGATTCGCAGATGTCAGGACCAGCGGGAGGCCCTTTTCAAATGCAAGGTCAGTCGGAAGCGCTCTGCGGACCTCATACTAGCCTGGTACCATCCCCGAATCAAATGGTTGTGCTCCACCTCCACCTCAAGTACTCCACCTCAAATAACCTTGAAGGTGATGTAATCTTGTGCAATCACTTATGGATATAGTTTCGCTTTCGTGAGACTCAGCTCGTCCTGGTATCGAACCACTTCAAGCATACGGCCGATGGTTCTCTTGGCACCGATAACGAGCTTGGCACAGTGCCAATAACACTTGTTGGGGATGCTTTTGGTACAGGGTCACGTGAAATTTCACAAAAGCGTAATTATCTCCGAAAGGGATCACCCAAGAATACTGCCTAAGAAAAGCTATCTACACCTCAGACGATGACGATAAGTGAGGATAACTTCTTTCCATTCATTCCGACTGAAATGATTTTTACGATTTTGTACAAACGTACTGAGTCGTTAGAGTAGGTCTTTCTGATCATTAATTGAAGAATCTAAGTGCTCCGTCCAAAGTGCATAACTGATTATAAGGTTTTAAAGTTTTATCGCAACACACCACTCGGTGGAACTTTCAGCTGCCCCTAGCCATTTGACGTAAATTGCCCTAATGACGCTAGTAGGGCGAGCTATCCGATTGGCTGTCCAGGGTGAATCATCGATAATTTTTCCAACTTTATAGTGAACAAATGTTGTTTGTAATAGTTGGAACGTTAGTTAATTTGTTTCCATAAAAGGCAAGTAACAGAAAGAGAATGCACAAGGACAATTTCTCACTACACTTAAGCACTTCTGGCACAAAGCAAGTGTTGTCTGCTTGTGTTACAATGTGCTCCGTGTTGACAAGAGCTCCGTGGTCAGTGTTGATCTTGATCTTTCTTTTCGTGAGCACCACGATTCGCCTTTGTTGCATTGTGGGCTGCAAACATAGCGACCAGCAATATGTCAAGCTGTGACATCGTGCCCCTCTGCAAGGCAGCAGACGAGCAGACTGGCTACAGCGCATTGGACTGTCACTATCCGATTGGCGCCAGGATTTACGCATTTGCGGCCGTCACTTTGCACCGGAGGATTACTACCGCAATAGCGCTTCGCGAGTCCGGTATTCAGGCAAACGCAAGCGCAACAGGACAGGGCCTGGCCGTTTGACTGTGCCGTTTCACTGGATGAGCACAAGTGCAAATGTGAATAGTCCGCATGGTGCAGCCACCTTGTTGCACAGAGCTCAACCACACACAGAAGCAGTAACGAAATGTATTCTTCTTTGCTGCTGGTGTAAATTTTTCGCAGAAGTGTAATCTTTAGCACAGCAGAAGTGTAATCTTTAGCGCATTGTTTTTGTAAATGTTTAAAATGTTTTACACTTGGTTAGAGCAATATTAGCTCTTTGTTTGGCTAGTTAAGCTCTGCGCCACAGGGTGGCTGGATCGTGCAGACCAATCAGGCCGCTCACGTACGTCTACACTAAAGCTCCTTCATCAGCTTGAGTTTATGCCTCCACCCATCCGTCAAAAATGCTTGTCTTGCCTGTGGTTACCGGAATACCGGACACACTCAGCACTGCAACAGAATGCTCACAACACTTCGCTGCTTCAATAGCTCTTGTTTGGGTTCAACTGCCAAGCTGTAGGCAGAGTGGAGAGGCTTCGTGCGCTTGCTCCTAGGCAACCAGAAGTAGCCGACATGATGCGCCATCATGACGCAGAGCCAGTGAAGACAGAGCTTAAAGGGACACTAAAGCAAAACAATAAATCAGTTAGGCTAACAAAGCATGAAGGTCAAAAGAATGAAGGTTGAAAGAATGAAGGTCGAAGTATCAGTATTTGAATTTCGCGCCGAAGCCTTGACGCGGGTACGTCAGTGTGACGTCAGGGATTCTAAAGTATGTTTTCGCATTTGGGCCGCGTTGGCTGAGTAAAGGTTCCCGAAACTAGCCATGCTTAATATTCGGTTCCTTTAGAACACAATATAGTCAGTCTGTACCACTATATAATTAAGTAGGCCCTAGAAGATGCCATCAATATCCATGACGTCACAGTGAGCAGGTGCGGGAACTTCCAAGGAGGCGTTGCCACCCATTTTTGTCACCATCTGGCAAGGGGCAAAAGCACCCCACTTGCTGCAGCTTATATGTTTTGGGACATTGTATCTTGCCGTGCGCAGTGCTGTGCGGATAGCATTTGTTTACCGTTTTCTTGATACCTTCGATAATTCGACATTCAGTTAATTCGGATATTTTTTTCGATCCTGTGAAATGCAAGAGAGAGAGAGAGAAAACAAGGATAGGAAAGGCAGGGAGGTCAACCAGAAGAGCATCTGGTTTGCTACCCTACACTGGGGGTGGGGGAAAGGGGAATGGAAAGAGGAAAAAAGGGAGAGAGTAAGCACTGAGTGCGTGTGGGAGGGACACTATATACAGGACACTACAACCGGTCTCTTAAGCCAGTGCACTTCAAGTACTGCACTAGTGCACGAATCGCTTTTCGAGCCAGTGACGGGTGTGGCCACGGTACGAGCATCTTTGACTCGGTGAACGGTCTCAAGTCCAGTCGGTGTAAAGTTGCCCGCAAACTAATCAATGCAAACTAATCAGGTTTTACTGTAGTTCACTCTTAAAATGGTTGCACTCTTTGGGGTGTATATTTGTTCCACAACAATAATCGTCATCTGCCTTGCTTGCATTTCCTTTCTTGAAAACTCGGCGCTTGCAACTTTCCTGTCGAGAATGCTGTGTCACGCTAATAACGTGCAAGCTGTTCATGGCTTGGAAGTATCGGGCTCGCAGCATTAAAGAAAAGAAATGCGGGCAAGACAGATGACGATTATTGTCGTGGGACAAGATAAGCCCCAAAAGGTGTAAATTGTTTTAGGAGTGTTGCTTTTTGTTCTGACAGCATTCATGATTGATCAACTTCTACATTGCAATAAAGAAGGCGAGTAAATGCTAATTATTGCATGAATTTTTTTCTATATCGTGGTAACTGCATGTTCATGCTGATAAAATAGAAAAGTATGCCCCAGTACTCGTATATCTGCAATCCAGAGACCTCCAATATGGCTCACCTCATAGCCCACAGTGTTTCATTAGCACTTGAAAATCCGTTAAGCAACTAAAAACCGCTGGGATAGTCGGCAAACAACGCTGCGAAGCTCTTGGCAGGCCGCTTCTTGCACCCCTAATATGGCTGCCACTGTCTTCAGCTGAGCCCACAGGCCGGTATAGGCGACTTCCACTCCAGCAGTTTTTCTTTAACCGCCTTGGTCCCAACTTATGTGGTTGGCTGCACAGCATCGACAAGATGTGGCGGTTAGTTTGTGCATGCGACAATGTCGGCATCTTGCAGCCTGATGTTGCAACTCTCAAGATGGAGCTGATGTGTTGCAGCTGGGAAAAGGTGCAGAAAAAGATCACTAATTTTTCTTAAAGGTGATAATAAAGATTCGCTCACATGTCCTCCAATTAAATGCTTGGTTGTTATTTTTTAAAAATAATTTAATCTACTTTCCTTGGAGTGGTGCAGGTTCGTGTTGCAGTCTTGTTCATGGGGTCTGTACCCGTTTTTTGGCAAGACTGAGCGTTACTGCCTATATTCTTAGTTTTTGATTGTACGAGGGTTTTGTGTTGCCCCCTCAAAGCTGTATAATCGGGTTTCTATTGTACTTGCATAATGAGCACAAACGCATAATAAACATACCGCAAACCTTGCTTTTGCGAATTTGTATTGTTGTTGTCCCCCCCCCCCTGCATAGTAATAGCACCCACAACTTTGCTACAGTGAAGTCCCACGATCGAACGGCTGTGCTGTAGTTTTTCTGGCAGAATAGAATCTTTTACTCGCACACATGTGTTTAGAGCAAGTGCACATAATGTCATCGTCTGCCGCTGTGTTGGAAATTCTTAATACAGTCTACGCTCGTTACAAAGGACCCACAAACAACAGACTTTCAGATATAATGGACCATATTTCAGCCTTAGTTTGTTCTACCTATTTTACGAATGCAACAAAGTTCGCCTTTAACTGACCACGCTACAACAGACTATCGGCTACTGTAGACAAATTAGCGGCAACTTTTAAAAAAATCGGACATATAAAATGTACTTTGGCCGTATCGATGCGGGCTTTCTACTGACAATCGCGGCCCAATATAGTGTGCACGAGGGAGGAAGGTGGGGCAGAAACATGCCATTTTTTAAAGTGATCTGCGATGTGAACCAAGTGCGCCCAGTGCCGGTAGCTTCATATGTGCTGTGCTTTCAACGTTTAGTTCACATTGAAGCGAGGGACAACATGAAGGTCAATTTGCTCGTTGCTGCTGCTGCCCTTACCTCCCTTAATTTGCTACTGCAATCGATGCTTCGCCTTTTGGACGAATCTACAACATTTTTGTTTGCGTTTTCCTTTGATCGTTTGTCACTCACTCTTTGCAATAAAGTTGAGACATCGCAACAAAAGTTTCAGAAGCGAGGCGTTTTGGATATTACAGACTTCGGATGAAACAGATGTCTTTGTCAGATTATCAGGGTCCCTTGTAATGAGAGTCGACTGTTATGCCACGTGAGAAATGCGAGATCAGGCAAACGAACTTATACAGCTAGCTCATGCAGGTTGCATATCGATTCTAGTGGCCAACGTGCCGTGGCGGCACACCTGCAGCAGGGGTGGTGGACTTGATGACGAAGACGCCGACGGCAAAGCCAGGACGAGATAACACTGGAGGCAAGCATGTGGTAGGAACAGGCTGCTTATTATCACGGTTGCTCGGGACTTGATGAAAAGAGTGACTGCGATAATGCTCAACTCGTTCTTACTGCATGCTTGCCATCAGAGCAGCTGCAAAGGCAGCTCACAAGCTCGAGAGAGCAAAAAACGCGGAAGTGCTCTCTGTAACAGCAACCTTGCTCTGATGCAATAGAAGAGCGCACGATCTGCAGCCGGGAACGGCACACAAGAGAGTTCAGGTGAAGAAGAAGCGGCCGGCATAGTCGGGCAAAGTGTCGAATTGCACTGCACTTCGATGCAGAGTTCATGGAGTTAATGAAGCCAAGTTAAGGAGCTTTTACTGTACTGCTTTGTGTAACCTCTCCCCTATATTACATAATTTGCCTTTGCAAGTATCCCAAACAAACAGGTAATCAAATAAACACTCTTTTACCCTGCCACTTTATGCAGTTAACTCTGATAAAGGTGGCAATAGTCTCTGGCTTTTGTATGACTGAGACTCAAGTGCTGTCCGCGGCCTTAGAGACCCATGGCCCCGTAACACAGCAGTTTACGAACAAGAAAAACATGGGAGTGTTGCACTTCACTCTGATGCGAAGTGAAGTGCAATAAAGACACGCTCATGGTTTGCAAATAGTACACGTGTATTTTTAATGCAAAGGTAAGTTATCTAATACATTTTGCAAATCATTACCCTCATACTTTTAAGGCTTTGCTGTTTCGAAAAAAGTTCCCATAAAATTTACCTTGCATAATAACGGCAACACCCAGCTTTTCTTTGGTTTCAAGAGAGAAAGCTGTGTTCATTATGCGAGTGTATACGGTATTCATTATTTCCTTGACGCCCTCAATAATTTTACATTTGGCTAACTTGGCCCTTTATCTTGGTGCTGTGAAATATTAATTAACAAGAAGGGTGGTTTGCTGCGCAAGTTGGCAATGAATCCTTGACTTTGGCAGTGTGAAACAATGTGGATGGAGGAAAAGAAAACATTGGACTGTGTCTGTTTTTTCTTGCCTCCCCCATCTAAACTATTTTGCATTGCCTAAGTACAGAATCAACAAGGTTTTACTGTACCACAATTTATTCCTGCAAAAAATACCAAGTGCCACACAGAAGCTCAAGACCACACATATCAATGCATGATGCAATTAACATGCAAGACTGTTCTTAACGTGAGCCTTTAGAGCCACTCTTTAAACATGTGGCCAGTACATCAAGCACCGTGTGTGTTTTGAACAGCAGAGTGCACACACCTTCTCGAGGTACTGCAGAAGCACCATAACAGGCTTCTCGAAGCACGAGGGCAGAGGACCTTCCTCACGGCAGATATTCTGCTCCACCTCCAGACGCACCGCATCGCTGAAGCCCAGGGGGCTGGTCGCCTGCAGCGAGAAGTACCTGCACAGACAGGGCCACAGCAGTCTCGGGTTCAGTGGCAAGCAGATGGGTACTATCAACATGTCTTATAGCTATGGTTTTTGCATGCCCTGTGCCCGAATTGAAATAATCGTGTTCTCCATTTTGCGCTAGGCGCAACATACTGTGGTGCAGAGAAACACAGTTGAACTACCTACAGAGCATTCCTACAAAGAACAAAGATAGTTCCTCTAACTTCACACCCTTTAACATCAGTTTTCTCTTCTTCCCTCAGGACAAATGAAGAAGGACGTGGACAAACTCAATGTTATGTTTGCCAAGTTCCTCTCATTTGTAGTTGTTAGCTATGAACTATGGTTACTGCTGTAATGCTTAAGCGAAGGAAGTGGTAGACAGTGACTTTAGCAAAGAAATCTGCGATCATACAGCTACTGGAGCACTGTCAACCTTTGCCTAAGTTGAAGGGGATAGAGACTTGGTGCTTGCACTGACCATGCTTTCATCTATCTGTAGCGAGAACATGACAATGGTCAAAATATAGAATGGCTAGGTCGCATGCAGCAACCTGTTGATCAGTTTTGGCTGCTTGCAGAATAGAAACTTATTTTCTGGAAAATTTAATATTTCTGTCTTCTGTTTATTTGGACCTTTGCACAGTCCCCACCAAGTGCAAATTATTGGTCAACTACTTTATTCTGTGCTACACTACGCATGTTAACAAGTGTGATATTCAAAGGGGATCTCCTTAGTTTAAACTCTGCTTTATGAAGTTTCCAGTCCCCGTCAAGTTCACATTAATAAAGTTCCACTGTACATGACTGCTTGTGCCTTATGCCTTCCTTTCTCACCAACTGTCTTTGCCTGAACTGATTTTCTCCAGGAAACTGAAAAGTTTGATGCAGCAAAGCTACCAAAGAAGCCTCGCTTGGATTAGGCATCTCCAAAACATATAGAAAATATAGTGTTCAAAACGAAATTTTGATGCTAGTTTAAACTAAAAAGAATTTTGCATGATCCAAATTTGAATTATGGCAAGTAGGCTTGACTTTTGCGTGTTACCAAGCAGTCTGATCTTGGCAGGCTGCACGCACTCACTTGTCGTAGATGACCATGGCATCGTCCTGGGCCTGCGTCGGGTTGCAGCTCCCCTCAGCCAGCAGATGGTTACGAAAGTTGTCCGCCATGAGCAGAAAGTCCACCAGGTGTCGGCTCTGCTCCTGCTCCATGAACTGAACAAGAGGGCATTCCAAATGCAATTGCCTGAGAGCTGAACCAGCAGCATTGTTTCAGTGCATTGCGGCACTCATTCGAGCTGCATTTCAGGTTAGGCCCAGCTCAGGTGCACCTTGGAAGGGCATCCTTGCTCAAGCTTTACAACTCTCATAGCACTGCTGTTGCACCTTATCCCTGCGCATACTACTTTGCATAATGCACTGTCTATGGAAACAATTCCAGTTTTAACTCTTACCTCTTGCTTCCCACAAGGTACAAATGAAAAGCAGACTTGGGAAGTTAATGAACCAACTTGAAAATAAAATTGTGGCGATTAAACATCCCAGAAATGCACCATGAGTTATGGGGGAAACTGTAGTGAAGGGCTCCAGATAACGTGTTATCACTCGGAGTTAAGCCTTAACATGCACTCACAGCAAGGTTCATGAGCATTCTTGTTTCACTGCCATAAGAATGCAGCTGCAGTGGCTGGGAACCGAATATGAATAAATCTGAATTTAATCTAGAATGTTCAAAAAGAAAAAAGATGGCTGTTGAATAATAGCAAATGTTGGAAGCATATTTCTCATTTATGTTCTAATTTTTTTTTAAAATATGAACAAATATAGCAAGGTATTGCGAAACATAAAGCATAAAGAACACCACTGGCAATGCTACAAAGAAAACAGGCATCGCAATTATGTACCTGTCGTCTGCTGGTCCTTAAAGCAGCCAAAAGAGATACACAGTTGAACCCACTTATAATGATACCGGTTTTAACAATATACTGTAGAACCCACTTATAACAATATTCAAGTGCCACGAAAATTCCATTGTTATAATTGATCATCGTTATAATTGGGTTGCATAAGAAAAAGCAAAATAAGGGGATGGCAGAGCTGTTGTGAAAAACCTATAATGGCGGGGAGGCCAGTGCCCCTTCCCATTACCTTCCTCCATCCGGTTGCTGATTTTGTTGACTCGTTTAACTGTTTAACTCTGCTTCCTGCATACTCCAATCATGTGTAATAAGCTGCTGCTGTCAGTGTTCAAGAATGGCACAGCTATAACAAACACAAATAGGGGTCACAGGTGGCAAAGTGACATGCGAGCTAAACTGAGGCATGGTTTTGGAAAAACAGCCTTTTAAAAAATGCGAGAAGGTTGCCGTGGCAGCCTCTCAGCTTAAGAAATTCAGAAGAAACGCTGGGGCGAGATCGCCACATGCATCTTGCCATGCATTTCTCACTGAACTGCACGAGAAAACCCCATGTCCGTCAGCCTAGCTTGCTTTACACAAAGCTTGCCAACATTCTCCAGGGCATCCAGATGCTCCACATAGTGCAGTGGAAGGTCCCTTGCGAGAACAAAGCCCCAGATGGACTGAATCATCTGCAGGGCCTCCTTAGAGGACAACGTTGAGGCAACCTGCCTACCGTGTCACCGCTGTCATCGTCGCCGTCACTAATGCTGTTGCTATTCGAAGCAAGCACGTTTGCGACGATCGCCTCCTAGGTTAGAAGCACTTCCTTTCCAAATCTATAGCAGTGTGTCTTTTTTTCACTGGCAATGTCATGCATTGCCAACGATCAGCGGGCGGATCAGCTATCGTCTGTTTCAGTAGCGAGTCAAATGAGGCTGAGAAACCACGACGTGGCCAGGCACGACTTCGATGCAACCAACAAATACGAGCACGAGCGACTTAATTCATTGGCAGAAGTGCGCAGAATGAGGGGTTGGTGTTCAATATGGGAGCAGTGGAGCACAGCTGGTGTAGTCCATTTGTGTTTTGCAGGGTGGCAAGGTGTAAAGCTATGAATGCAGCCCATTCGTGTTCAAGAGTGGAATGGCAATGGGAAATCGTGCAGCAACTGGAATTTCTTTCTTTCTTTCTTTCTTTTCAAGGAGTTTGCATTTCATTACTTTTCTGCACAGGCATCCAGCAGCCAGACTTGATCGTTATAGCCGATAATGTGGCCTGGGGGCATCGTAGTAAGTGGGTTCTTTCGTCATAGAAAGTACACAAAAGCTGACGGTACAGTAGCTTCTCACTGTTATAACCGATATAGTATTAAAACTGGCATTGTTATAAGTGGGTTTGACTCTATCGGTTATACAGTCGAACCTCGATATGACGAAGTTGTACTTGCAGCGAATTTCGTTCATTTGACGTTTTAAAATTTCAGCACTAAAAACAACTTCACAAATTCCCTGACCATTCTGAGTGGATAATATCTTGTTAGTAAGCACTTATAAACAAATTGCAAGAAGGTCGGGCCATAATAATGCGGTTATGAGCCCCAACGCATGCGGTGCAGATCGCACTGAGAGCAATGCATAGACGTGGCTCATGGCATTCGATATTTGTGCGTGATGAGTTGAGCAGCGCCGTAAATCTTGGACGCCATAGCTGACTGCGCTTTCCGCAGCCGGCGCCCACAAATTAAAAACAAAAGTGTAAAAAGATATGGGTATTGGTCCTGAGCAAAAAGACAGAAAGAAAAGCTAGTTTTGCCAGAAAGGTTGCATTTGATGGTGACAGCAAAGAGACTACACGAAGTAACGTTCATAGTTTTATTGGTGTCACGCGTGCTCAGGCAACCATTAACAGATCTCACTCGATGACCATGGACTCGCAGTCACAATGCGAGCGAGTGTCTCGTACCATGTCTTGGAAACTTGACATTACACGACCGCCAACACTACACGGGCAGGCACAACAAAATGCGCCTGAAGGCGTCATCCATTTTGGCTTGCCGTGGAGAGATTACTTCCAAGACTGATACAACACGTGGCAGATAGGAAGAGGAGAAGGCAGATAGGTGCATATTCCTGCCCCCCTCCCTTCCAGCGCATGCTTGATCACGTTACCATGTGTTCACTCCCTCCTAATCCCTTTTGTGCAGAAGGAATCACCAGCTCTCGTGTCTCTCCGAGTTATTTACCAATGCAACAAATGGTGCAGTGGTGTTTCCTGCCTACTGCACCCTGGCGCATGCATTTTGGCAGCAGTTTTTCCACTCAAGCTTTTCATGCAGGAGAAACTTAATATAACTTTTGCCTTGGCCAACATAGTTCTTTTTGCTAGATTTACAAGCCATACAGGCTCCACGTATATGACTGAAATGGCCAAAAACTTTGTTAAATCGAAACTGTGTCACGAAGTTATTTCATTAAATCGTAAAAAATAAATATGCAGTTTTCAACGCAACTAAGATCGGGGAAATGAAAATAGTTTGTTACATCACAAATTTTTTTATGCCAAGGTTTGACTGTCACAATAAAAAGCTGCTGAACTGTCAACTTTTGTATGCTTTCCATGGTGAAATAACCTCCTTACTACAGTGGCCCCATGCCGCATTATTGGTTATAACAATGAAGTCTGGCCGCTGGATGTCCTTCCGAAAGTTAAGGGAATGCAAAATCCTTGAAAAGAAAAAGAGAAATTCGAGCCAACACATGATCACTTACTGCCCCAATGGTCACTGTGCGCTCATAGAATAAAACCTGCTTTCCAGCTTTCCCCGCATCACCAGCCTTGCGCGCCTCTCTCCCATTGCCCTTCCACCCCTCTGCACATGCATGGGCTGCCCCCATAGCTCTATGGCACGCCACCCTTCGAAACACAAATGACTATGCGCCAACTGCACTGCTCCCAGATTATTCGCTAGCCCCTCATTCTGCGCAGTTCTGTCAATGGATTAAGTTGCTCATGCTAGTCTTTGTTGGTTGCGTCAAGCTGTTCCTGACCACGTGGTTTCTGCGCCTCATTTGACTCGCCGCCGAAACGTAAAATGGCTGAGCCACCCGCTGATCATTGGCAGCGGCCGATGTTGCGGGTGAAAAGAAAGACCGTAAAAGAAAGTGAGTGAGTTGGTGAAGAAGTGCGGACTACCGCTACTGATAGTGTCGACAGTTATGCACTCGGCAGAGAAGTTCGACAAATAAAAAAATAACTGCTAGGTAGACAACGGGCACAAACGCGTTCAGCAAAGTGCCTATAAGGAGGTGGAACAGGCCTTCTACGAATGGTTTCTTGGTGCATGTGCCATGAACTTGCCCATCACTGGGCCAATAATGGCCACAAAGGCAAAGTAGTTTGCCTAACACATCAACAAAGTGGCCTTCCAGCCATGTGGTGGCAGGGTATAGCGCTTCAAAGAGAGGCACGGCATTGTTTACAAAGCCATCACCGACGAGGGAGCTTCGCTTGACATGGAGGCGAAGCAGAAGTGGGTGGAGGAAATGCTCCCTGCATCCTCGACAACTACACTGACACCGACGTAGGTAATGGCAATGAAACAGGACTGTTCCTCCAGATGTTGCCGTCCAAGATGCATGCACTCAAAGGGGACACATGTAAGGGCTGCAAGAACAGCAAGCCGTGCCTCACTATGTATTTATGCGCCAGCATGCACAGGAGTGACAAATGCCCCGTATGCGTCATTTGCAAATAAAAAAATCCCCACCGCTTCTGCGGTGCTACCAGGATACCAGTAAGCTACCGTCACAACTGCAAGGCATGGATGACACGAGAACTTTTTCGTGAGTGGTGGCTCTTCAAGTTCGATCGACATATTGGGCAATCTAAGAGGAAGGTGGCGCTCATCCTAGATAATTGTAGTGCCCATCACTCCATGCCTAAGCTCGCAAGTGTGGAAGTTTCTTTCCTGCCGCCGAACATGATGGCAGGCTTGCAGCCTATGGACGCTGACATGATTGTCAACTTTAAGGTATGTATCATCACCACGTCCTGAAAAAGTTAGTCTTGTCGAGGACAAGCAGGGAGCAACCAGACTGGAAGATCAACCTATTGATGGCCGTGCAGTTAATTTTTGGTGCGTAGTCCGAAGAAAGCGCTTCTACGTATGAAACTGCTTGAGGAAAGCATGCTTTGTTTGAGGCAGTAGTGACTTAAATGAAGTCTGCGAAGCTCCCACCGATGAAGTGATGCCTGAACTTTGGCCTGCAGTTGATGAGGATGCTTCAGGACTTGGAAGAGTTTCACATGTGCATGGCACATTAGAAACATCGAAACTTCTAATCCATAAGACAATCATTATAAATGTGCTTGCATCGTACAGTGACGGCGACAATGGAAGCGATGATGAGGCTACCTCAACGTTGTCCTCTAAGGACGCCCTGCAGATGACAGTTCCTCTGGGGCTTCGTTCCCGCAAGGGACCTTTCGATGCACTATGTGGAGCACCTGGATGCCTTGGAGGAAGTTGTCGGCAAGCTTCGCATAAAGCAAGCAAAGCTGATGAACAGGAGGGTTTCTCGTGCAAGCTGGTGAGAAGTACGTGGCGAGATGCATGTGGCAATCTTGTCTGTGTGTTTATTCTGAATTTCTCAAGCTGAGAGGCTGCCACAATAACCTTCTCGCATTTTTTAAAAGGCCCCTTTTGGGGCCACCAAAGCCATGCCTCAACATAGCTTGCATGTCACTTGCCGCCCGTGAGCCATCTTTGTGGTTGTTGTAGCAGTGCCATTTTTAAAATGCCGACAGCTGCAGCTCGTTACACGCACTCGGAGCACACAGAAAGCAGAGTTAAGCAGTTAGAGTCAACACAATCAGCAGCCGGATGAAGGAATGCGGTAGGGAGGGGCACTGGCCTCCCCACCATTACAGTTTTCTCACAACGGCTCTGCCATCCCCTCATATCGCTTTTTTTCATGCACCCTAGTTATAACAATTTTTGGCTATAACAATGGAATTTTTGTGGCACTTGAATATTGTTATAAGTGGTTTTGATTGTACCAATGCAGGTGACTCAAGAATGGTGTTGCAACGTGTGACCCACTGGCAGACTTTCTGTAAGCAATGACATGGTTCAGTCGATGGTGCTACTATCTTCGCATGCCTTTATGATGAGTCAGATACAAAGCTAGTTTGTCATTTGGGCTCTGCTTCATGCTGACAGATGTAGTTACTGCATTATACCCTAAAGGCCCTCTGTCAAAGGAGGGGGGGGGGGGGGGAGGAGGAGAGGGCAACCAGCATAGACTTATGGTATTTTCGACTGGTCGCCTGTATGCCCCGAAGCAGAGCCGGGTAGATCGGTCGTTTCCCGAGCTCAAAGGTAGGGGACAAGCGCGCAAGCCGAACGTGCGACTCGCTCTCGGAGGAGGAAATTGCTGATGCGAAACCACATGACTACTGCCAACGTCCGATGTTTCGCCAATCTAAAGCTCCCGGCGCTGCCGGAAAAACCGGCGGACGTGCCGGCGGTACGAACGTTCGTCGAGACGCCAGCATGCAGTGGGCTAGGTTGCCAAGGTTACGGTGAGCCGTCGCCAACAGCAGCGACGCGGCGCTGCGATGACGTTTCAATCTCGATGACTGCTCCGACGACAGAGCTCGGAGCGCCTCAGAGTGCTCCAAGATAGAGGAGAGCAATCGAGAAGAACCAGCCGAACGCAGGGCGTGCACCCTCTTTCAACCAGCCGAAGACAACGCCGCTCGCGAGAGCGCTCCAGAGTGCTCAGAAACGACCAGCCGAAGATAGCATTAATATGGCGTGCCATGGTGGTGTATAAAGGTTATACACAAAGATTTGGATGTTTTTACGTGCAACTGTTCACATGAGACAAATTAATTTTTGTTCTTCCTCTCTCATGAATTGTCAGCGCAGATCCTTCATTTATGGTTCTTATATTTTTTGAAATTCAAAGGGGTAAAAAAAAATAGGTGTTATCTTTCAAGAGAAAAACCTATGAAATAAACATAGGCTTTTCTGTCTGGCAGCCCACCCTTCGAAGCTTGTGAAATTTTTCACACATGATGGATAGAGGCAATGGCCTTCTAGGGACACAAACGTTCTTTAAACAAGCAAAATCATTCACAGAAACGTATAATGAAGAAAGAGCTGCTTGCATATTATGTGATGAACTAACCTACAAAAATCTTCACTGGCAGGCAGGCATCATTTTTACTTTTTAAAGAAACCACATGAACAAAAACAACAACAGAGACATGTTTAGCTATATCTCTTCTTTACTTTGTTTTTGCACTTCTTTAGCAAAAGAAAAAAAAAATGAGTAGTAGTGTACAAGGGCATGTGTCGCATGAGGCGTGACACATTTTCTTATCTTACAAAGCCCTTGTTGACTTGTGTCATCCTATGAATTTTGAGCATTTCTGTGTTCATTATAGACCTGTGGGGCATTCCATTCTTGTATGTTTTACTGGTTCCCGTTCCCGCCATACTTCCTTGCAACAAAATGAATGGAATACCAGCTAGACTGTATCAGCTACCGTTCTTTGATTAAAATGTAGTTGAAGTAAACACCCTCTGCACGTCACAGCTACCATTCAAGATGTAGCGCAACATCACCACTGCATTAATTCGCTTCCAAGTGCATTACCACCATTTACATGTATGCGACGTGCGGTAAATACAATGCAATGCACCATTGTTATATTCATATAAATGTGGCTACTAGAAAAAAAAATTTTTTCGTTCACCCAAGGTCTGCAGGTACTCTTTAGTACACTTACTGGCTCTTGCTTGCATGTTAAATGAAAAGAAGGCAAATGCCATATTTCATATATGCATTATATTGTAACGATGTTAGTAAAACAAGGATATTTATTAAAGGCGAACTTGTGCCCACAAGTAAAAGTCACTGCGGTCGTGCAGAAATCCGCAGCAGTCGCGTTCTCAAACTGGGCTCGAACCGTCTTCCTCTTCTCCTCGCGTGACACCTCGTGCGCGTGGCGCATGCGAGCCGGGTCCAACTGGCTGCCCGTTCCACGAAGATCGCTGCCTGTTGTTGCTGAACAACGCCACTGTAAGGCGTGCACAGTGCTCAATGCAAAGGGCGCGCAACTTGAATGTCACCAAGTTAGTCGTGGCATTTTCCCCCTCCTTACCGCATCGGCCCGATGCGTGAGAGGAAGTAGGGGTTCCTGTGGGCGCTCACTTTTTTTGTTGTTGTTGCTGTTGTTCATGACCTCTCCTGGTATGGTTTCATGCGGACAACATGCACAACTTTCGTAGAGTTGCGCTGTCTTGGGCTCTCGTGTCCAGCGGATTTCACTTCGTAAGTGACGTCGCTTATACGACGAAGTATTTCGTAAGGGCCGACGTATCGGCACAGAAGCTTTTCAGACAGTCCACAGTGTTGCACTAGAGTCCATACCCACACCTTGTCACCGGGCTGGTAATGAGCTTCACTACGGCGCTGGTTGTACCGGCTGGAGTCGATGCGTTGTTGGCGGCGTATTCGGTACCTTGCCATCTGTCGTGCCTCCTCGGCTCGTTGCAAGAAATCATCTAGGTCAGATGAGTTATGGTTTTCTTCATCTAACGGCAACATAGCATCCAAAGTTGTGGATACTGCTCGGCCGAATACAAGTTCAAACGGGGTGACTCGTGTTGTTTGCTGAACGGCTGTATTATATGCGAAGGTGATGTATGGCAAAATTTCGTCCCACAGCCTATGTTCAACGTCGACATAGATCGAAAGCATGTCGGTCAGTGTTCTGTTAAGGCGTTCAGTTAAACCGTTTGTCTGAGGGTGGTACGCCGTAGTTTTCCTATGATCAGTATGTGTCATTTGCAACAAGCATTTCATTAGGTCCGCAGTAAAGGCCGTTCCACGATCGGTAATAACAACTGTGGGAGCGCCATGCCTGAGCACGATATTGTGGACAAAGAATTTCGCAACTTCAACAGCCGTTGCATTGTACAGGGAATCAGTTTCTGCGTAACGGGTCAGATAGTCCGTGGCCACAACTATCCACTTTTTGCCTAAAGATGATGTTGGGAAGGGTCCAAGGAGGTCCATACCGACTTGTTGGAATGGGGCTTTTGGTGGCTCTATTGGCTGGAGGAGGCCGGCCGGTTTTACGGATGGAGTCTTGCGCCTTTGACACTCGCGACAAGTCTTGACGTAGTGCTGCACTGATGCTAATAACTTGGGCCAGTAGTATTTCAGACGAATCCTGGCGACTGTACGGCTCACGCCCATGTGACCAGACGTCGGCTCATCGTGACATGCATGCAAAATTTTTTCTCGCATAGATGTGGGTACGACAAGTAAAAACTTTGTCTCGCTGTTCTCGAAGTTTCTCTTGTAGAGGACACTTCCTCGCAGACAGAACGAGGATAGCCCCCTAGAGAAAATATGCGGCAGTTGAACGTCGAGTCCCTCCAGGCGCTGTATAAGTGGAAGCAATTACGGGTCATCTCGTTGTTGAGCAATTTGTGACGCGTCATATGAATAATATGATATAACGTATTTACTAGCATAATGGATTCCACGCTTGTATGCGCCAAAAATTTAAGTTAATACTTTTGACTAACTGTCTGAGAAGCGTTAAGCAACAACGGCTTAAGTGGTCAACACACAGTACACAACGCTCAATGGTGACAGGGTGGGGAATTCATCGCGACTGTATTTAAACTGAATTATTTATTAAGCAGATACATATTCACGAGGTTTTACTATACTGCTTTGAGTAACTGCTCTCCTATATTGTATAATTTGGGTGTGAAATTATCCCAAACAAACAAACAAACACTCTTTTAGTCTGTCCATTTATGCAGTTAACTCTGATAAAGCTGCCAACAGTTTCTTTGGCTTTTGTATGACTGAGGCTCAAACGCTACCTCCGGCCACAATGACCTGTGGCTCCGCAGCACAGCAGTTTACCCACAAGAAAAACATGCGAGTGTTGTTCTCCAAAACCATATCTGTATGTACACACCTCCATGAAGTAGAAAAGCGCTGAGTCATTGTACAGTATGTCGGCCAGCGACACGTTGCCACTTGTGAGCACGTCCACCTGGTGCTTGCAGAGGTATGGGCTCCGCAGGAAGTTTGGGTACAAGCTGCATGGCAGACAAGACAAAAAACACTTTCGTATCAGCAGACCGCAAAAACTCATGCAGATCCCATGCACTGTGGAAATCGGTGCAAGTGAAGCATTTGCATTCACTCTGCTGCTGCAGCTGGCTGAATGCTGATGCGTCACACCATCCCCGGTGCATGTGCTGCCTCGCCAGGGCCTGATGATGTCAATGCTTGCATCAACCAATCAATGCGCGTCATCACCTCTACTGTCACCTTTTTTCTCTAGGCACTCTCCTCTCCCACTTCTCAGCTCCACCTGCGACCTCCTCTCCGCAAGTCAACCGCGACCACCACTGACCGCAGCATCTAAAGCCGTCAGAAACCGTAGAAAAAGCTTTGCTTTAAAAGCTAGCACCATGCAAAAGAATGATCCCTTTTAATGAGAATTCCCACCTTTCCAGTTCTGTAGGAAACAATGCTATGCAAATTCCTCAATACGGTGCTGCACGAACAGGCAACTTTCTTCAGCACTTCAGCAGCTGTCAAGGTGTGATCCCAATTGCATTGTAAGATTGTACAGGGTGGTGCAGGCCAGTGCCCCAAAATAAGAGGACGCGTTGTGCACCACCTTTTACCATGTTAATTCTCCATGTGAAGCCAGCACGTGCCTGGTGCAAAAGGCTTCATGCAAATACTTTCTGAATGCTCAAAAAAAAAAAAGAAACCCGATTCAGGTAGCTATGCAGGCAAATATCAGCAGCTCCATGTCATAGACAGGGAATAGATGCCAGCATAACTTAAATTCGATCATGAAAACTGGTTGAAGAACAAGCTTTTGCTTGATGTATATTACGCACCAAATATTAACCCCCATATGCAGAAATGCAACTTAAGTTTAAGCCCATGCTTGACTTGATCCGAGTGACGCCTATCGGGAATGCGCCGAAGGAAACGCAGTGAGCGTCTTTGGGCACATTAACGCCAGGCGTCATCTAAATCAAGTCAAGCATGTGCTTCGACTTAAGTTGCATTTATGCATACGGGGGTAAGTATATTAAAATCCTAAGGGTCCTTTGCATAAAAAAGCAACTGCAAGGACTTCTGATAGCAAGCTCAGGTCTCACTGTCACAAGATGCCACTGATGTTTGCGCTTTTGCCTAACAGTCGCCACTTCAGGCGCATGCTAATAAGCTTGTGCTAGTAAGGTGCAGGTGAAGTGCTATGTGCCTTAGTGAAACCACTGTGTGTGCTGCGGTGCCGTGCTCTGGTGCCATCCAGCATGCATTTGGCGAATGATTGCTGTTGTCTCTGAGATTTCAGTGTAAGCCTTTGCATCCTTTCTTCCACTGTTTTCCCGAGAAGACAGTTAAAAAAAAAAGGTTTTATGTGCCAAAACCACGGTTTGATCACGAGGCATGTCATAGTGAGGGACTTAGTATTAATTTTAACCACATGAGGTGCTTTAATGTGCACCCAATGCACAGTACGTGTGTGATTAGACATATGACACACAAGAGGCTTCAGACAAGATTACACGAGCCAGTGTGAACACTCAGTATAACATATAGGGGAAAAGCAGAGATATCTCAAAAAATGAAGAGAGGCACAAAGAAGACACACATAACACGGCAACACACACACACACAGGAGGTGTATCTTTTGTGCCTCTCCTCATCTTCTGTCAGATTTATGCACTGTTCTCCTGTACGGTGAACAACCAACAGGACCAACTGGAAATGCTGCTGAACTCTGCATAACTTGCTGCTATACGTAAACATGCAGGATGTAGAAGAGGACAGGAGAAGAAATAACGATACTATGGCAATGCTGAGCAGATGTGCACGCCTGTGCAGGTCTGTCAGACTAATGCCTACACGTAAATAAACTAGATGAAGCTTGGCAGCTGTCCTGTCTACTTTAACGTGCCATTTTTTGTATTGTGCTAATATGCGGCAAGTAACTTCTTTCATCATGTTTCCGTTTACAACTGCCTCACGTGCCATAGCGTTAAAATACAAGGTTTCAAGGCATGAATGAATAGTGCATAAGAATGGCACAGAGTGCAGCAGACACAGCTGTTCTTTTGCTTTGTTTGTTGAAAGATTTCTCACATTGGACAATCTTTGCTGTCCAATGTGAGAACTCTTTCTGAACAAGCTGAACACTGAAATTCATTCAATTATGCCTAGCTCTTCAGGTTATCAGCATGAACAGACTAAACTGCCACCTGATACAAGCACTTCCTTATAAATGTGAGGTAAAAGAAAACAAGGCAAAAAAGGAATGGAGGGCATTTTAAGTTTGCTACTCAGCTACGATGAGTTAAGCACAGTCTCACTCTTCAGTAGTTGGTTCCTTAGAACATATAGCTCCTCCTGCCAGTCATGGAAATTTTTATTTTTTATGGTGTACAGACAAAAGCTATTTCCACTGCAAGCAGTGTAGGCAAAGCACTTCCATGTCAAACGTATTCACATACACATGCAAGCATAAGTGCTGTAAAATCCTGTATAACATAAACTTGAATACAGTAGGAGATTCAATTTTTGCTCTGTCAAACAGAAATAATAACAAAGCTGAAAATTCATTGAGGTATGACCAAGAACACTTAGCTTTTGGTACAAAGTGCATCTTAGTTCTTACAGGCCTTGATACCCAACTATGAGAGCAAATTTGATGAGCTGTATACAGAAAAAAAAAAACTAACATTATATGCGGTAACTTGCTGTAATGCAGCTCCCCATGTTCATAATCTTGCTATTATGCACAACTCTTGTAAACCATCATATATAAGTACAATTTCAAACAGACATGCTATTTACAAATTTTTTAAGCCTGTATAATGGTACAAACATTCATGTCTGCAAGCAATAAACAGAAGTTAAACAAGCAAACAAAGAAACAAGCAAGCAAAAAAGATACTAAGGCCAACAAGCTTTCACACTTACTCTTTCTCCATCTGGGTTACTGCAAACTGCTGTGCCTCAAAGAAGCATTCTGGCTCAACTGGATTTCGAGACACAGAATCTGGAAAGCCATAGGGAAATGAAATTACACCTACTTCATCTCTGGGCAAAACTGATTCAATGGCAAAAAATGGATTTAAAGGTTTTGCCATTAATCAAAGTAAATGAATATCAAAGAAGTCAGAAAAGCTTACACACATGCTCTACAATCTTTCTGCAAGAACAATTCTACGTGGGATAAATAGCACTGCAGTTATCAGCAAGCCTGCAGTGTTTCTAATGCATTTTAAATATTTTATCACAGCAAAGAATACTGATGATGTTTTCATGCCACATAAATATTTTCCACCATACCTCTAGAATACGAAACGGATGAAAACGTAACAGCGCATGCTGAAAACTGCATCTGCAACATGTTTACTGCAATTTGTATTTTTGTTCACCACTGTACATTGGCTGTTACAGAGCATGTCTGGTCAACCGAGGAAGTCACACAAAAATAAAGTCTAATTATACAAGTTCACTACAATACAGATATTTTCTGTGCACAGCAATAACTACTCCTGAACATGTTCAAATGCAGCTTGGGGTAACAAAGGCCGAGTTGAAGGTTCTTTAAATATAGTCTGGCGTAACAGCTGTATTGTGTTCTTGCAACTTGCTCATCTCAGTATGCTCAGTCAGTTTGAAAAATTTTATATAATCTAAGCCGAAACACACACACACAAACACTGTTCTAAAGCAATCAACAGTGGGCAGTGATCCCTTTGCCTTGCTTAACCCTTTCTGTGCCACGTTACTACCTTTAATTCTGATCAAAAATGACCAAACTTATTGCTGCAGAATGCTTTATGAAAAGCAATGTAGACAATATTTTAAATGTAAATCATATAATGTCTTACACAAAGTATATATACAAATGAGTGTTCAGTTCCCTGTCTCACCTTGAATGCGGTTCCGCAGGTCGTCTGGAACCCCGATTGGAAGTGGTGCGTTTTGAGCAATGTACGTGTTGTATATGTGCATGGCATCTTGACTCAGGCCTACAGAGAGAGGACACGATGAAACATGATGGCAATTTCAGTTTTTCAATTTGATCTACTTTCACGAAAATGAAAGAAGTAACTATGGAAAGCAGTTATACATTGTAGCTCGACAAAGGTGTCCCATGACAAGGCAGCACTGGTCGGAACAAGACAGGTCATGTACAGGAGTAGGGTAAACTGAGGTGATTGGTATGGGCTCACGTTGAAAGTTCAGCATGGCTTACAGATGAAGAAGTGGATATGTTGACATCAGTGCAGTGTAAACACGTCCCTTTCTCCATCTTTAGAACTGAGGTTCAACAGCGCGAATAAAGCAAGGACACGAGGAAACCAATACCAAAGACAAGAGCTGACAGCCAACTGTAGGTTTATTTGAAATTCCCCAGCCATTTTATACCTTTTTCAGCATAGGCATGCGTACACCACTTGCAGAAACATCTGCAAATCAGCAACATCATCATCTTTCATCCAAAAAAGCTCCGTATTAATTTTTGGCCAGCTGGGGTTCCCGAAACTGCGCACCTAAATCGAAAAGCACGAGCATGTTTACTATCAAAATGCAGCTGCTGCGGCCAGGATCATACCCCCGACCTCAAGCTTTGCACTGCAACGCCACAGCCACAAGCTAAGGTGTTTCACAGATATCACAAGATCGTTTGTGTTCTCATCTGTCACTGTCGGCGTGTCGAAATATCCAGGGCATCATTTGCCCCCCACAGCGCAGTTTTGACTTGTAATGCAGGAAGCCATCAGTGGACTGCAGGAGAGTGAGGCATTCTGTTAGAGCATTTCTTATTTCTTTTCTTATGCTGTTATTCATGGCACAAGTAAAACTCTTGAATGCAAGGAAACCGACAAGCATGCCTGGATACACATTGTTGAAAACTGATGATGGGTTAATAGGAAATATTATGGAAAGAGATAGAGCTCTTTGTGGACCATAAATTGGAAATCTTGTTGTCGCCTGAGAAACTTTCTACACGAGGGTTTGTGCTCTTAATAGGATGTCAAGAGGATGCTTCAAAGCCTTTTTTTTTGTGCTTCTGAGTCTTTTATATAGATAGAAAAAACAAAAAGAAGAAAAGAAAACAAGAACATAATCCCCTGAAATCTGCATGGCATCTGTGAGATATGCTAGATGGAAATTGTAAGATTCATTAACTAGAAGACTGAAAAGAAAAAAACATTTTACCATATGCATTGTGTACCTCTGCCTTCTAACCTTAAGGAAGCGTTTCACAAATTGGTCCACTGATCAAAAAAGCCAACATTCCTACTTGTAAGGGGAAAACATTTTTGCTTAGGACTCTTGTAGGACTCTCAAAAACGTTTGATAATTGCATTAATGTGTTGTGGTCTATACTATCGTTAATTCTGTGAACAACTTTACAGTGTCCGCATTTACTGTAATAAGTTTTGAGGAGTGCTGCGTTTTTGAGTATTTCTACGTTAGTATTTTACTGTTAATTCAATTATGCACTTTTGTGGTTTACTGTTTTCTCCAACTTTACTATGACCCTGCAACTAAGTTTGCCTATGAAATATTTTCATTAGGCAATCATTAATGAATTCAGCTGGCACATCTAGAGCAGTTCTGCTCAAAGCCACCCAAGTTCAAGATTTGAATTTCATAGACCCGTATTTGCCAGCAGAAAACAACCTGCTGGATCATTGGGGACGTTATGAAGTGTGTGTGGATAGTTCCAGAAGCTGTATTTAATTTTGGTATGAGTGCAATTTTGTGCAATTATTAAGGTGGCAGGCTTATTTCAGTGTCATTACGGTTAATAGTTATGGTGCTTGAGGTACTAATAGTCCTGATGTAACGTGTAGCAGCATGCAAAATGCAATACGGATGCATTGTAGGACGGTGCCTACATAGAGTGCTAAAGCCAGACACACTATAGTCCCATCAAGAGGCATAAGTAGAGTAGCCCACCCTTGAATTTCTGGCTGAATTGATGTTTGACAGTAAGGTGTCTTGCTACAGAGAGATCTGGTCCAATACAAACAGTGGAACCTTAAACCTTCTCCAAGGACTGTATTTCATAACGATTCATCTCCCGTTCAACCTTTTGAGTATTGTTTCAACAAGTGTTTGTACTTACTGCCACAACAATATAGAGAACCAAACAAATTGACAAAGAATGAACTGCTTTTCTTGTACTACTTTGTGAAATGTAGCAATGTCTGACAGCCTGAACCCTAAGCAAATGAATGCAGAGAGTGGTCATAAGCCCCATGACTAGAGTGATCACAATTTCACAATAAAGTGCGAACATGCATGCGCCGCCCATTTTCACATCGCGTCCAGTGTAAACATTGCTGCAGCAGGCAAAGTCGAGTCGTGCCTTCAACCCGAAATTCATTTACTGGTGTTGGTTTATGGGGACACTGAAAAGAAACACTACCTAAGGTTAGACTGATAAGGTATTCTTTCAAATCTGTACTTTTATTAGATTCATGTAATAGGTTGTTTATCAGAAGAAAAAAATGAAGGCCAAACTTCAATTTCTTGAATTTCACACCGAAACTCCAGTGCCAGAATGTCAGTGTGACATCACAAATTTTGAAGTTTCTTTTCTTTTTTTTGTATCTTAGGCCTCTGTGGCTCGGTAAAAGCTTTAAATCTTGCCTAGGTCAGTATTTGGCTCATTTAAAATACAATATAATCCATACTTACTAACAAGAAGTTAACTAGGAATGAGCAGATGCCATCCAAATCAATTACGACACCAGAAAGATGGTGGAGAAACTCTAAGGTGAGGACGCCACCTGTCTTTTGTTTTTGCAACTTTCCAAGCTTCCTTTTACCGGTAGGAGTGGCTTTTTTGGTATTGTCACAGGGCAATTAAATAATACTACAGCCAAAAATAATTTCTCTCTTTGCTGCCGCTTTAATGTTCCGAAGCAACACTGGGACTGCGAGAGATGCCATAGCAGAATGCTCTTAATGCATTAGCACTAAGAGTGTCAAAGTTGAAAAATGTGTATGTGAAGGGTGGGAAGCTGGTAGGTAGGTCACATGGTATAGTACACAGTAAAACCGTGTTATAACGAAGTTGAATTGGAGCCAGAATTACTTGGTTAGACTCCCTTCAAGATGAACTCGAAGGAACCATAAAAATTTGTTAATCTTATCAAAAGAATAATTGGCAACACGACCTGGTACAAACAAATATGTTACTTCAATATGGTAAATGATTTACACTTAAAGTGGGGGTAAAATGACATAAAAAGCAGTTACTTAGCTGAACTTGACAGAAAACTGTTTTCAAGTGGTACTCTTGCTTGGTTCATCCAGACTGTGATGGATCTTTGGTGCTTTTGTTCAAATCAAAGAGCAGCCACAAACAATGTCATCTAACTTAATGACCTCAAGAAATCCTTCTGTGCCTTTGTGCTGCTGGAAAAAGTTCACTAGGGAGTTAAAGCAGGCATCTGCTGCCTCACAGGTCATCGGTGCAGGCTCCAAGCTAGTGAAAGTATGAAGGAGCGGGCTGAGTGTGCGGCAAATCAACGCAACCTAGAGGGAAGTCTAGGCGACATTGAGTGAAGTGGGGAAGGACAAGCGAGGTGAAACGTCACGGAGGAGAAAGGTAGGCAGAGGCACGCTGGGTTGGCCTCCTCTGGCAGTTGCTACAGGTTTCGTTTGCGATACGGACGTGCCGGGTTCGCCTTGTGACGTCGTCGTCCTTGCGCGACGTATGCTGTCTGTGCGAGTGAAAGCATGCGACGGTGAGCCGATGATGGCGGCTCAACCTGGCATATGCAAAGGAGGAAAGTGGGAAGTGTGCCGCCTTCTGGCATGCGCATGGTATCGGGAAGGGGAGGGAGGGGGGTGCTGTACTTTAGCTACGTGCTGTTGCACGGGCTTTATCATGAACACGATCTGCTTTGGGGGCACAGTCTAGGGGGCGCCGATGGCTTGTAGCCTTGCGTATGCTGTGCTCTCGCCACTCAGTTTGCGTTGAAGCAATAGACAGTGAGAAGGTCACTACACTCATTGCTGCTGCGGCAATTCCTCACGCCTGTGTTTTGACAGCGAGGGTCTGCGGTCATCAAGTGTGATGTGGTTATGTTTGCCTGTGTGCGCTAACACCATGATTTTTAATTTACTTAGTAAGTGAATGCTTACAATGGGGCGTTCTACTCCAGCCGCTGCTGCGCATGGTGCGGCCACATGAGCCCTGGCTTGCACATGATCTGCGATGCTGACTGTCTAGACGCACCAAGGGCTGATAGCTCCATATGCGCTATAGCACTCATACACTTGTGTGTCCCCCGCATTCACGAAGTGAAATGTCATTGTCTCGTTTTGTCTCCTCCTCTTATTTTCGCCTCTGTCCACAGGCGTATCGCATCGAGGCACCCTAGCCTACAGGATCGGTAGCTGCGGCGGTCACTCTGCATGCCCGTCTCAGCCGAAAAGCACATCTGAGGTGGTTCGTCTTAAGCGATTTTTTTTCCCGTTGAGTCTATGGAAAACCAAACGTTCCCATGTTGTTTGTTATATGTGAGAATTCGACTTAAATGAGTTCGTCTTAATGAGAGTTCACTGTATCTGTTATTTTACCACATCCCATTTCATTATAACAAGATGTGACTGTGTATACATTTGAACCCACTTATAACGATACTGGTTTTATCAATATTTTGGTTATAACAATGAGAAGCTGCTGCACCATCAACTTTTGTTTTCCATGGTGAAATAACCTGCTTACTATAATGTCTCGATGCTGCATGATCGATTATAACGATGAAGTCTGGCTGCTGAATTTCCGTGCCGAAAAGTAGTGAAATGCAATATCCCTAATAAAAAGAAAAGAAAGAAAACTGGAAATTCGAGCCGCTGAACGCTGGCCCTGACAGCCGCCACGTGCTCATTTTCCAGCCTTCTCCGCACACCTCTCTGAATAGGCTGTGCCCATAGTTCTACGCCATGCCACCTTCTGAAACATGAATGGACCATGACAACTGCGCTACTCCCAGATTGCTCGCTACCTCCTCATTCAGCACAGTTCTGTAAACAGCTTAATCACTAACGTACGTCTTTGTTAGTTGCGTTGAAATAGTTCCTGGCCACGTGGTTTTCAAGCCTCATTTGACTCATCACCGAAACGAAAGATGGCTGATCCGCCCGCTGATCATCAGCAATGCATGACGTTGCCGGTGAAAAGAAAGTGCGCGGCTACAGATTTGGAAACTAAGTGCTTCTAACCGATGAGGCGATCGTCGCGAACATGCTTGCATCGGATAGCGACGGCGGCGACGATAGTGGTGACATCGTAGGGCAGGCTGCTTCAACATTGTCCTCAAAGGAGGCCTGGCAGATGATTCAGTCCCTCCGGGGTTTCATTTTTGCGAGGAACCTTCCACTGCATTAAGTGGAGCGCTTGGATGCCTTGGAGAAGGATGTTGGCATCATCATAATAATCATCATCATCATCAGCCTGGTTACGCCTACTGCAGGGCAAAGGCCTCTCCCATACTTCTCCAACTACCCCGGTCATGTACTAATTGTGGCCATGTTGTCCCTGCACACTTCTTAATCTCATCCGCCCACCTAACTTTCTCCCGCTGCACCATGTGGAGCACCTGCATGCCTTGGAGGATGTCAGCAAGCTTCACATAAAGAATGCAAGGCTGACGGACATAGGGTTTTCTCGTGCAAGCCAGTTAGAAGTATGTGGTAAGACATTTGTAGCGATCTCGCCTCAGCATTTCTTCTGGATTTCTCAAGCTGACAGGTTGCATCGGCGACCTTCTCGCATTCTTTAAAAGGCCCCTTTTGGGGCCACCAAATCGATGCCTTGGCAAAGCTCGCATATCGCTTGCCCCTGTGACACCTCTTTGCAGTTGTTATATCAGTACCATTCTTTTAACACCGACATCCACAGCTTGTTACACGCGATCAAAGCGCCCAGGAAGCAGTTAAATGAGTCTGTACAATCAGCAGCCAGATGGGAAAAGGTGGTGGGAAGGGGCACTGGCCTCCCCACCATTACAGTTTTCTCACAACAGCTCTGCCATCCCCTTTTGATTTTTTTCATGGAACCCTGTTATAACAATTATCGATTATAACAATGGAATTTTTGTGGCACTTAAATACTGTTATAAGCGGGTTTGATTGCATATATGTGTACATATGGAGTGTAACTGATGTTGGTCTGCTCCGGACCACCATCAGTCGCACTTCGCTCTTCGAATAGACCGGATGTGTGTCGAATGACCTCCTGAACAACACTTTGCAATGTGGTGAATGCAGTTTAAATCATGAATGTGGGACCTAAAAGAGATACAACATAAAGCAAGATATTTCTCTCGCATTTACCACAAGATCTCCTCTGACTTATTTTGGGGCATCTATCAGAATGTAGCCAATAGAGCCGGAAATTGAACCTGAAGCTATGCAGCACTCGAAACATCTTAGTCACTGCATGCTCATGAAAGTGGATGCAGTGCATGACTGAATGAAACAGTGTCGTATTTATTTATGCAAACATCAGGTGAGCAAGTATGCTTATGGCAGGAGGGGACGCAAGCATCAAGGCCTGTGCCTGTGCCTGTCTATACCTTGCATAAGCTACATTTCAACATAGAGGAAGTACAAATGCAGATTGTGTCAAGAAAAATGAGGAGGAGGACAAATGCATCGTGCAGATACTGAAGTTGGATAAGGCTGAACAACTCAAGAGTACATCGTATGACAGTATCTGCCTGGGCCAATAAAGTCAAGTATAATTTTAAAGCAAAGCACAAGGAACATCACTTCTGGCTACACCGGGCTTGCTCATCTGTCGGCCACGATTTGACAACTAGAGAGCACATATACAGTAGAACCTCAATGTGTTTTGGGAAAAAATGCAAAAAAGAACATACCGTACTAACTGGGAAAATGCACAATCTGAAGTCACTAAAATATTTGGCAAACTCAGCCGTAATTAAAATCTACGTAATGTGTAGCATTGCACGAATCGTTACAGCACAAGAGGTGGCGTTGCATGCCACACTTGTGGGCACTGTGCAGCTTGGGAGACACGCGTTGCCATTTTTACGGCTTCAGCACTCCTCGAATTTGGCCTTAGTCAGAGGCTTCTTCAGACAGGGCATTTTAGTGGGATGTTTTGACGTGCCCACTCGTTAAGAACCTGAGCGGCCTGAGGTGCATTTTGTCATGTTCCTATATCGTAGCGTGTTAAGCCAGCGACAGAAAAAACAAAATCGAGCTGGCAGGCCATGATGAGACACAGGATACAATGCCACCGGAGCGAAACATGATGTTGACTTAGAGCTGCTTGTAGCAGGTAACAGTGGTGCGTTCGGATTATCGCCTATCAAAAGTGTGCACTATGCTTCCAACAGTACTATATTACGCGTGCTCTGAAACAGATAGGTGTAGATGCTTATTGCAATAGTGCTGGTGACAACAGCTGTGAATACAACACGCGACAACTTGTGAGGAGATTTGATGGTACCAGAACAGGAAACTGGGTGCATGCCAGCATGCTCACGCGACATGGGCGGTCGAGTACTGCGCTGCGAGGAAGATGCCGTGGCGGTTGCCTACTGCTCAGGATCGTGTGTGCCTCGTACCTTTCCTTGTTTGCATGGGATCTAACAGCCAGAAAATGTGTCATACGATCGCAGTTTGGCAATGCGCTGAACACTGGTGTTGAAAAATTGTGCTTTCTGGGAACGTATTAACTGGCAAAAAAAAGTTTAACTGTATCAGGCAATTTTTTGGGTTCTCAATCGCGAATGATGACACCGGCGAATTGTTCAAGTGGGATCATATCATTGAGATTTTAATACAGGTTTCTTGCTGCAGTATCCCATTTTCCCCAACATTTTTGGGTTTCTCTTTTTGTGTTTTTACCTTGTAGATTGCAGTACATATTTACGGTAAACTCTTCTAAAATAAAACACTCAAAGTTGGTGCCTGTGTATATCAATTTCTACATGCCTCAGCGTTGAACTTGTTCTATAGCAAAGTAGTTGGTGTCAAAGCGCTGAATATCTTGGGTGCTGAATTCATCAGCCCACTCCACCGAGGAACTTTAAGGTGGCTGTTGACAAACATCGACACGAGTGCTACTGTCTCGGCAACTAGCACATTCGTGTTCCTAGTCCACAATTTCACCTCAGCAACTCAGTACTACAGTGCAGCAAAAAGCTACAGACCCCACTAAAATTGAAGGAATGGGAGCTGGCAGCACATTCTGTGGCTGACACGAAGCAGTCGCCTGAATCCTTGAGCAAGTGCTGGGATTTCATAAATTCAAACGTGTCAGAGGAAAACAAGCTAATCCAGGTTAGATGGTCATGGAAGCTGCCATAGTTCTGAAACACTAATCTTTCCTTCTCCTATATGAAGATTCAGGTACCAATTTAGTGTTCCTGTTTGTAATACTTCTAGCTTTTTGCTTCGTGAACATTTACTGAACTGAGCAGCGAAAGAGAAGTGATTTAAGAGTGAAACTCACTGTCCCGCCGTCCTGCCATTGGCCTCGTTGAGATGTCCGGGCTGTCAAGGGTCTCCCTTGTCATGTCAACTTTGTTGCCTTCCTGCGAAGACGTCTGTACCACTGGCGGTGCACCATTCAGATTGCATGTAAACAATGTCCTCAAGTTTGTCCCACTCGCATTGCTCCTGTGACCACCAGCTTCACCCCCCTCACCACCTGCCGGTTGCACTACTGACCCACAGGGCATTACACCCGCACTCCCCCCCTTTGTGGCAACACTCGGTGCACAGTCCTGCTCCTGGAGGCAGGTGCAATGCACAGATGACGGGTGCACAACGGACCCTCCTGTGACGGCTTGTGGCGAATCCTCAGGCAAGGAGTTTGCAGCTTGCAAGGGGTCTGTTCCACACGGCACCAGTGCTGCCATTGCACCCAAGCGTGGACTCGACGAAAGACACTGGCTATGCGAACTTTTGCACGGGTTCTTTCGGGAACCTAGGCACGGGAGTCCAGGCATCGGGGAACTTTCACACGTCTGCTGCTTGTTACTCAGGCAGCGAGCCACCTCCTCATTGAGCCCATTACCAAAAGGGCTGGCCGCAGCCTGCGAGCGAGGAATCCCACATTCCGTTGCTTTGAGGCACTTGTCCGCATCGCAGCGACCCACGGGCTGGCAGTCACCTGCCGAATGCTGCTCTCCGTCTAGTTCCCTTCCGATCTTCTCTCCATTCGCTGGTGTTCCGTTGGGCAGCGGAGAGTCCTTGTTCGAGGCTCGGCACGACGCCGAGGACCGGCGGAGGAGGCACGAGGCATGGAAGCTCTGGGCCTCCATCCAGAATTTGACCAGAGGTCGGGCTCCTTGCTCCTCGGCAAACTGGATGAAGTAGGCAAGTGCCCCGGCGTCCTGCAGTACCTCGTCGAGGGTTTTCGAGAGGCGAGACTTGGTCCGGACACACAGGTTTGGCTTGTACTCTTCCTCCGCTGCACAGTTTGAACACCGGTTTCAAAGGGACACCAAAGGGACACAGTAAATCACATTTGACTGAGGCAGTATTCTGGTAAAAACTCCATTTTGGTTAAGTTTGTAGTAGCAGGGTAAGTACAAGAAGGCAAAATTAAAGCCAAACATTGAGCTTTTGAATTTCGTGCCACAACCTCGGCGTTCATAGATTTCATATGATTTTTTTAAATGCTTGTGTTGTTGTGGTACAGTCTCTAAACTCTCCAAGTTCAGTCTCTGGCTCCTTCAGAATATGTTGTCTGGCTTTACCAATAAACAATTAACTAAGCCTGATCAGGCACTGCCAAAATCAATAATGTCACGGTGAGCTGTTGCGTGAAGTTCAAGGTGACGGTGTCACTAGTCTTTCTTTTGTTTCTGCATCTTTCCCAGCTCACCAAGTGTCCTCTCATGGCAAGAGTCGATATTGATATTGGATAAGCATAATTTACTAATACAGCTAAAGTTATTTTTATATTTAGGCTTGCTTCAAGTATTGTGGTAATAAGGTTTGACTTTGTAGGAAGGTTGACAACGCCCAAGTGGCCACTGTAAACCAGCATTTCAGAATGCTCTATCAGTGCTTGAAAGGTCAAGAAGGGCAGCAAATAAGTCCTCGTAGTGTCCTTCCCACCTACAGTTCTCGTACGGAGTATCGCACTGAGCTGAATGAGACTAGCCCAACTGGGAGTGCTTCCGAGGAAAGCATCTTTTAATTATTAATGTGCAAGCATTTCCTGGTGAGTGCCCCAGCAAAATCTGATGCAAAATTGAACCTGCACAGAAATGCATTATTTATTTATTTATTTATTTATTTATTTATTAATCATACCCTCAGGGCCATTACGGCATTATAGAGGGGAGTGGTTACAAGCAAAAACGGGTAAATTCAACAAACAGGAGTTATTAGTGCAGAAAATTATGTATATGAATATGTATAAACAAAACTATTTAACAAATGGCACCTAGATATACAATGTTAGCTAAGGCATTTGTGAGTACAGGTTGAACAATATGAAAAAAAAAGGTTCCTAGTTATACAATGTTAGCTATGACATTCTTGAATAATTGGTGATCTGCGATAGTGGCTATCGAGGCGGGGAGGTGATTCCACTCATTGGAAGTGCGTGGTACAAATGACTGCAAAAAAGCGTTCGATCTGCAAAATGAAATGTCAACCTTATGAATGTGGTCTAGTCTGGGTGATACATACGGAGGCGGAGAAATAAGTTTGTTGCGTAGCAGCGGGTGATGAAATAATTTATGAAAAAGGCACAAACGGAACAATTTTCGACGTGATAACAAGGACGGTAGGTTGAGGCTAGATTTCATGGCACTGATACTCGCGGTTCTATTATAGTTAGAAAGAATGAAACGAGTAGAGTTATTCTGAACCATTTCTAGTGAGTGTATTAGGTTTACTTGACCTGGATCCCAGATTGAAGCAGCGTACTAAGATGTCGAAGTTAAGACAGTTAATTGTTTTAATAGTGTAAATGTAGACAATTGGTAGCTTTATAAGTGATAAGGAACAACTGCAAAAGATATATATACAATTAATAAGAGAGAAAACTGTTCTCGTCAGGCCGCCTTAAAAGCTTACTTTGCCGCATTATGCATATGTGCGCAGAAAAGCCTGTTATGGGGCTGCTGAGTATAAAAATAACTGATTAGTACATATGATAATAGTTCAATAATAATAATAATTGATTGGTGGCATTAAAAAATGAAAAAGAAAATTGTGATGTCTTCGCATCAAGTCATAACAAAAAAGGAAAAAGAAAATAAAATTTAAGAAAAGGAAAAGAAAGAAAGCAGCTGAGGTCAAACCAGCTATGAACAGTGCTGGGCCGAAGATACATGTATCTTAGACACTCTTTGGGTATCTTGTACCTGTGTCATGGCAAGGCGTGTATAAGCACCTGCATTTGTAATATATGAATCATCATCATCTTCATCATCATCATCAGCCTAGTTACGCCCACTGCAGGGCAAAGGCCTCTCCCATACTTCTCCAACTACCCCGGTCATGTACTAATTGTGGCCATGTTGTCCCTGCAAACATCTTAATGTCATCCGCCCACCTAACTTTCTGCCGCCACCTGCTACGCTTCCCTTCCCTTGGAATCCAGTCCGTAACCCTTAGTGACCATCGATTATCTTCCCTCCTCATTACATGTCCGGCCCATGCCCATTTTTTTTTTTGATTTCAACTAAGATGTCGTTTACCCGCGTTTGTTGCCTCACCCAATCTGCTCTTTTCTTATCCCTTAATGTTACACCCATCATTCTTTTTTCCATAGCTCGTTGCGTCGTCCTGAATTTCAGCAGAGCCCTTTTCGTAAGCCTCCAGGTTTCTGCCCCATATGTGAGTGCTGGTAACACACAGCTGTTATACACTTTCCTTTTGAGGGATAGTGGCAACCTGCTGTTCATGATTTGAGAATGCCTGCCAAACGCACCCCAGCTGATTCTTATTCTTCTGGTTATTTCAGTCTCATGATCCGGATCCGTGGTCACTACCTGCCCTAAGTAGATGTATTCCCTTACCACTTCCAGTGCTTCACTACCTATCGTAAACTGCTGTTCTCTTCCGAGCCTGTTGAACATTACTTTAGTTTTCTGCAGATTCATTTTCAGACCCACCCTTCTGCTTTGCCTCTCCAGGTCAGTGAGCATGCATGGCAATTGGTCTCCTGAGTTACTGAGCAAGGCAATATCATCAGCGAATCGCAAGTTGCTAAGGTATTCTCCATCAACTTTTATCCCCAATTCTTCCCACTCCAGGCCTCTGAATACCTCCTGTAAACATGCTGTGAATAGCATTGGAGAGATCGTATCTCCCTGTCTGACACCTTTCTTTATAGGGATTTTGTTGCTTTCTTTGTGGAGGACTACAGTGGCTGTGGAGCCGCTATAGATATCTTCCAGTATTTTTACATATGGCTCATCTACACCCTGATTCCGTAATGCCTCCATGACTGCTGAGGTTTTGACTGAATCAAACGCTTTCTCGTAATCAATTAATGCTATATATAAGGGTTGGTTATATTCTGCACATTTCTCTATCGCTTGATTTATAGTGTGAATATGGTCTATTGTTGAGTAGCCTTTATGGAATCCTGCCTGGTACTTTGGTTGACAGAAGCCTAAGGTGTTCCTGATTCTATTTGCGATGACCTCAGTAAATACTTTGTAGGCAACGGACAGTAAGCTGATCGGTCTATAATTTTTCAAGTCTTTGGCGTCCCCTTTCTTATGGATTAGGATTATGTTAGCGTTCTTCCAAGATTCCGGTACGCTCGAGGTTATGAGGCATTGCGCATACAGGGTGGCCAGTTTCTCTAGAACAATCTGACCACCATCCTTCAACAAATCTGCTGTTACCTGATCCTCCCCAGCTGCCTTCCCCCTTTGCATAGCTCCTAAGGCTTTCTTTACTTCTTATGGCGTTACCTGTGGGATTTCGAATTCCTCTAGGCTATTCTCTCTTCCACTATCGTCGTGGGTGCCACTGGTACTGTATAAATCTCTATAGAACTCCTCAGCCACTTGAACTATCTCATCCATATCAGTAACGATATTGCCGGCTTTGTCTCTTAACGCAAACATCTGATTCTTGCCTATTCCTAGTTTCTTCTTCACTGTTTTTAGGCTTCCTCCGTTCCTGAGAGCCTGTTCAATTCTATCCATATTATAGTTCCTGATGTCCGCTGTCTTACGCTTGTTGAATAACTTAGAAAGTTCTGCCAGTTCTATTCTAGCTGTAGGGTTAGAGGCTTTCATACATTGGCGTTTCTTGATCAGATCTTTCGTCTCCTGCAATAGCTTACTGGTTTCCTGTCTAACGGCGTTACCACCAACTTCTATTGCGCACTCCTTAATGATGCCCATCAGATTGTCGTTCATTGCTTCAACACTAAGGTCCTCTTCCTGAGTTAAAGCCGAATACCTGTTCTGTAGCTTGATCCGGAATTCCTCTAGTTTGCCTCTTACCGCTAACTCATTGATTGGCTTCTTATGTGCCAGTTTCTTCCGTTCCCTCCTCAAGGCAAGGCTAATTCGAGTTCTTACCATCCTATGGTCACTGCAGCGCACCTTGCCGGGAACGTCTACATCTTGTATGATGCCAGGGTTCGCGCAGAGTATGAAGTCGATTTCATTTCTAGTCTCACCATTCGGGCTCCTCCACGTCCACTTTCGACTAACCCGCTTGCGGAAAAAGGTATTCATTATCCGCATATTATTCTGTTCTGCAAACTCTACTAATAACTCTCCTCTGCTATTCCTAGAGCCTATGCCATATTCCCCCACTGACTTGTCTCCAGCCTGCTTCTTGCCTACCGTGGCATTGAAGTCGCCCATCAGTACAGTGTATTTTGTTTTGACTTTACCTATCGCCGATTCCACGTCTTCATATAAGCTTACGACTTCCTGGTCATCATGACTGCATGTAGGGGCATAGACTTGTACCACCTTCAATTTGTACCTCTTATTAAGTTTCACAACAAGACCTGCCACCCTCTCGTTAATGCTATAGAATTCCTGTATGTTACCAGCTATTTCCTTATTAATCAGGAATCCGACTCCTAGTTCTCGTCTCTCCGCTAAGCCCCGGTAACACAGTACATGCCCGCTTTTTAGCACTGTATACGCTTCTTTTGTCCTCCTAACCTCACTGAGCCCTATTATATCCCATTTACTACCCTCTAATTCCTCCAATAACACTGCTAGACTTGCCTCACTAGATAGCGTTCTAACGTTAAACGTTGCCAGGTTCAGATTCCAATGGCGGCCTGTCCGGAGCCAGGTATTCTTAGCACCCTTTGCAGCGTCACAGATCTGACCGCCGCCGTGGTCAGTTGCTTCGCGGCTGCTGGGGACTGAGGGCCGGGGTTTGATTGTTGTATTCATATAGGAGGTTGTGGCCAAGTACTGCACCAGGGTGGCCAATCCTGCTCTGGTGAGAGAGTGCGTAACCGGTTCTGGTCACCGGGATCAGGCTGCACTCCAGGCCTGTTTGTGTAATTTTCTCAACACACGGGTTTTTTTTTTGTATTTTCCGGTGGAGAATTGCGCGGCACCGGGATTTGAATCACGGTCCTCTTGCACGGGAGACGGATACTCCACCGTCCCCGCAGGAGTTAAATTAAAAATAAATAAAGGGGCTTTACGTGACAAAACCACTTTCTGATTATGAGGCACGCCGTAGTGGAGGACTCCGAAAATTTCAACCACCTGGGGTTCTTTAACGTGCACCTAATTCTAAGTACACGGGTGTTTTCGCATTTCGCCCCCATCAAAATGCGGCCGCCGTGGCTGGGATTCGATCCCGCGACCTTGTGCTCAGCAGCCTAACACCATAGCTTCTGAGCAACCATGAGCAACCACGGCGGGTCCCGCAGGAGTTGTACGTTGTAAGTTTTCTCATAGAAGAAAAATTGTGAGAGGATTGCACGTTAATGAATGTGTCATTAATGAATTCTTTATGCCAGCAGATAAGTAGAATATGAAAGGTAACGGCATCTTTATGTGCTCTCTGTAAAGACGACACGTCACAGAAAATGTCGAAGTCAAAATATATAAAGAGTGTCCCAAGCGTTTTGCTTTTTCATTTTTTTACTGAGTGTGTGCTAGGTAATGACATGGTGGTTTATGATTACACTATTCTGATGCATATTGTTGTGTGATTATCCTGCATTGTGTGTGGTTGCCACCTTCGATGCTATAGCTTTTGCCAGGCAAATCAATTGCCTTTAGCTGAACCAAGCGAGACTTTTGCAAATCTTGTAGGACAACTAAATAAAAAAAGACTAATTAAATACTGATGCTACACATGACTCTATTGTGAAAATATGTGCGCTCCAAGGACGATAACGAAGCCAGGTTATTGCTACGAGACCCAGCATTTCATGCGACAGCTTGAAGGCCGCCTTGCATGAGCTTAGTACACAGCCAAGCTGCAGAGAGATGACCAGCCTACAACACTTCAAAACACAAACAATAAAAAGCAAACAAATGCTAAATTTCTCGAAAAAATAATACGCATTAACCGAAGCTAGTCACAGGGCAACACCATGGATGGCACAGAAGACCGCTGTATCCATCAGTGCACTTCCAAACCAAAACTGAGCTGTGGCAACAGCAATGGCAGTACTAGACAGTCACCAGCTGTGCAGCGTACATGCCTGGGCAAATATAAATGCATTATGAAAGCAACTGTGTTTGCTCGTTTCATGCAAAGGGATGATCGGGATTACAAATGGTAACAAAACTTGGGACTGAAATGGCCCGCTCCCATACAAAGCCGCACCTTGTAAATATAACAGCACACACACAAAGTAACAATTGCAGACTTGCTCCAAAGTATGTAGTATCTCACCTGGCTATAATATCACCACGCCTCACTGCATCACGTGAGTGCAAAGGAAACATGCTTGTTTCTGCAATGTTGTCTTGTTGAATTAATATAGCATTGTTTTCTTCCAAAAGCAGGGGTGCGAGTGCCCCCGAACAAAGGCTGATAGTGTGCACTGGTAGCGTCTGCCACTCACCAGACTGCAGGGGAGATGGTGGCGGGGGTGCGGCATCCTCGAGCATGCTCGCGTCGGCAGGAACAGTGCCGTTGGGAGCATGGAGGCTGGCCTGGGAGCCATGTCTCGACACCTGCCGACCGGACACCTCACCCCCAATCTCACCCGGGTCTTGTGGTTTGTCTGCATTCAGGAACACAACAGGAACACTGGTCAGCCATCACCACCACTCGGCAAATTTGCAGCACAGTTTGTTGAACAAAACACGTGTTTGGGCAATTTAGTGAAGCCCTGTAGGTGTCTTGTGGAAGAATGCAATCTAAAGCAATTTAGATAACTAGTGTAATTTTAGAGACAAGGGCAGACAGGGAACGTTACAAGAAGGGTCGAGAGATTACGCCACCATCCCGCGCTGTGTTTTACAAGATGGCTGCACCACCGCTCGATACTTCTTGCATTGTGTGTGATTTTCTGTCTTTGCCTCTAACTGTGTGCTAACTGGCTACGACAGTTTGACTGTTAACCTGATTGCCAAAATGGCAAGAATTCGAACAGGTGTGCACTGCAGCCTAGAAGATGAGCCACACAAGGCTGATTTAATCACTCGTAGGGGTGGGTCATTGGTATTTTATGTAAAAGCAGCCACTGACTTCTACAGTGAGAATGTAGATGCCATAGCAACACCTGAACAAGGTGAAAGTGTGGGTAAGAAGGGGAATGAAGAAGGAAATATCCCCTTTAGGTGCTTCATGCAGGACTGTGCACACCAAGGTAGCATACATCGAAGGACTGATGAAAATAATGACATTTGAAATGTGTTGCAGACATCTTGAAACGCTTCTAATTGGACCTGTGCTTGACAGTAGGTGGATGGGCGATTGCTCTCAGAGTGAGGATATGTCATCATGTAATGAGTTCACCTCTGCCATTGTCTTTCACGATGTTTCATGTCAGGCATACTTTTAATGTGGCTGGATAGGTGCTTTCCAAGTATGCTAGACATGAAACAGTTGATGTTCTCACATATAAATTTTTCATAGGGACTTCTCACATGGTATCCTTATTCAGTAAACTTGACAAAACTCGCTGGAGAATTGAAAATTCTTAATTCCTTCTTCAGCTGCATACATTTAGGAATTATGAACATGCAATAAATGTGGGGAAAACTAATTTTCAATCGACAGAAAACAATTGTTGCCTAAAGGGGAGTGCAGTGAAGGAGTCCTCTGGGTGAGCTATCAGGTAAGGATTCACCTTGTAGAAGTGAAAAAACACACAGAATGAAGACAAATGAACTAGCGCGCATGTTCTTGTAATTTGTGTGCATCCTTCATGCTTGCAAATATGAGAAGAGGAAGAATTTAAATAGGTCAGTGATTCATATGAGCATCGTGTTGCCTTTTTAAGGGAATTCAGCACTGAACTTTTGCCACTGACTGCACTGAACAAGAACAGCGCAAGATGCAACACATCCTAGCACCAATCTTGTTCTGCTATTATACACAGATATACATTGTTTTAATATTATGGACAAATGTGGCCTTAAAAGAAAATCTGAACCAGGACCTAAATAAGTGAACATATTTTGCTTGGTTAGAACTTCAATAGGTGCCACATTGTTCCTCGTAGAAAAGATCAAAGTGCTTTGTTAACAAAATCCACGAACAAAGGGCTAGCATCCTCGATTCAAAACTAGTCAGTTGTGTCTGTTTGTCACCAACTAGTCAAACAAAGCTAAAACAAACTGTTCCAATTGTCCACAACTGTGAGTTGTTCAGTGGGCAAGCTAATCTAATTCACCTGGTTGTCAGGGTCAACAATGTGCACTTGAGTAATTATCAGTGTAACGAACACTGCTCGATTGTGTGAAACTCTGCTCCTGAGTTCAAATTCGGAACCAATGATTTTTCTTATAGTTCCAAGAAGCAAACTGGAGGTCATATCAAACATGGCAAGATATTAGATGCAAATAAGCATGACTCGACACTGCCTTCACAGTCAGTAATATCTACAAATTAAACACCGCTGACCAAATGAGAGAAAAGGTTTCCAAGCAGATTACATTACTGTTACATGTTACATGCTCAGGGCCATAGCTCAATCACAAGATATACAGATTGGAGCACTAACAGTGTGAACTAAAAGCATAATACCCAGAGCTATTCAATTATTAGAACTGCCTGTCATTGAGTCATTGGGTGGCTGTCTTTGCTAACATTACGTGTGCTGTCACGACTGGCCGCTCTTGTCCTTACTAACAGCTAAAGCGTATAAATTATTTTGTGAATAAAGGTCCACATTCTCATTTCACAATGCATTTCTTTTGTTTTCTCCTTCTAATGGAAAGATAACTACCACTTGGGAAAATAATGTACTAATTCAGTGTCAGGTGCGTACTTTCCTGCTTCACTTTGTCAGGTCAGATTCAGCTTGTTTGAAGTTTTATATGGGTGTCACATGGCGACTCTTCAATACCAATCAGAAATGCACTGTGTGACACCAGTGTAAGACAAGACACCACTACACACAATGTTGATGCTTGTCAATCTCTCTGCTCACACCACTCTACTTTGGTATCGTACAGGTCCCAATGCAGCTTGCACGAAGAGCCACACACTGCCTTGTGATTGTGGAACTCTAGTGACACTTGCAAATGTATCAAGTTATGTGGCTTGGCATCTGCACACTTGTCTAAACTTTATGGCCTTCTACAGGCTATAAACACCATGTAACGTAAGGTGTTGCAAATTAGCAGAAAAGCATGGGACAACAGGAAGCACAACTCTTCCAGTGCATGCTTCTCCTCTCTGTTCAATGGGCTTTTACCACCTTCTACAAACGGCTGTTTGTTAATCATGCCAGATGTCAAGTTACCTCTCATGACTTCATCCAAGACACGCAATTAACAGAAGACAGCTAAATATGTTCTCCACTAAAAATGGCCGGCGTTAAGTTCCCGTTGTTGATGCTGCGCAGCTGACAAGCAAAAGGAATCCGACACTCGGAACGCGAATATAAACGGCACTCGTGATGTCACGCACTGCTCTAACTCTTGTCCGAGCAAAGTGCCTGAGGCCTTGGCAGCGGCGCGCTCCAGAGATGACGCGGAAAGACAAGAGCAGAGAACACCGCAATTAAAAGCGATAAGTGCGGATCCATATCAGAGCACATTAATGGACGGAGACACTCCATTCATATATAGTACGTAGGTCGGCCCGACAAGTGCACTGTATGTCAAGAGATTCGGGCACTGCCGATCGGTGAACGTCCTCGCAAAACGAAGGAAAAACATGCGGCGAGCACGCAACATCGCGATGTGTGTCACAAGGTTAGCGGCGGATGCTTGAAGGAAATGTATACACCTGCCACACAACGCGACGCGCGATGCAAACATTCAGCCGTCAAAACAAAAGTGCTGTCATTGGACAACGCGGCTATCTGCTACGTGCCCGCTTGCGCAGGGTTGTAATTTAAGAGGTCGGGCTTCGGAATGAGAGGCGAACGCAGAAATTAAATGCTTCGAAACACGCACGCCAACAAACAAGCCGAGACTACCCAGTCACAAAACATTTTCTGCTGGGAAAGGACAAGTTACGCGTTCCTTTTACTTCAACGGGTACACAGATCCTGAGAAAAAATACGAGAACCCGGGGACTTTCTATTAACAGCAACCACACAACTTGGTCGCTCGTGACGAGACGGTTGGCGAAGTCGTGACTTTGAAACATCGCACACGGGAGGCCGTTTATACATTGTTTCACGGAAGAGAAAATTACGGGGATATGATAACTGACAAGGTGAAAGGCTCGCCGGCCCCCTTTGCGTGCGATATGCAAGAACTACCACGGTCACGAGCTGGTAAATACATGACACAATCACACAAGTTTCACAATTTCGAATCCGCTCGGGAAGGTCTCGGGGCAGCCTTCCTACCTGGCTTCCTTCTGAAGAGTGGCATAGCGTTCCAATGGCATTCGGCCGATCGACGCCGCAGTCAGGGACGATGTCGTCGTGTCATGCTCGCTTCGGCGATTCCGCAGCCTGACTCAATTAACGGATCCAGCCGCCCGCGCTCTAAATTACCTGATGCGACGACGACGCGGTAACGCCTTCCTTCGAACGCCCGAAAATACAGATGACAGCGGCCATGACCACTACAAGGAATGGGTGTCGAGGTTAAAGAACGTTTGTTTTGCTTGTTTTTTTCTTCGTTTTAATTGTGGTCAGCTGACTTGAGCGGCACAACTGAGAACGAGAGTTTGCTAAATTTTCTTCTTTTTTTGTAATTGGCTTTGAATGTGTGTTTCGTGACGGGATGGGTGTGCGTTTTCGCGGATGAGCCGGAGTGTGGGGTCCCTTCGAGATGAAGACCAGGTGACGAGTTATAGCCACCGTATGACGAGTTTAGAGTCAGCCTTTGGGACTGTTCCGGACTTGTGATTTACGCGACAGGTGTGAAGGCGTGCCTGCAGAGCCTGTAGCATCTGGCGACGGTGTTCGCCCGTTGCCGTTGTGGTGTCACGCGTTTGTTGTGCGCGGTCGTGCATTAACGAGGTGTGCTGCCGGAGCTGCCGGCTCTTGGCGTACCGAAAGCGCTGCAAGTTAGCGCCTTACCGATGCGGCCCAGTAGTTAGTGAAACTTTTGTAGTTGAAGACGTCGTCCATCGCCTGTAACCACGGCCGCTGCAGCAGCGACAAAATCGAACCATGAAGCCCCTGGATATCGGCGAGGTACCCGTAGAGCTCAAAACTCGCCCCAAAGCATTCGTCGCCTTCATCGGTTTAGAACCGCAGGCCAACAACATCCATGCCGCGATTTGGGATGCCTTTTCTAACAACCGCGGACCAGACCGGTCGCCGCTGAACTTCGTGATGCTGCCTGACAAACATGTATTTCCGAAACCCAAACCCAAGGTATGCTGTGGACACATGCTCATGGAGCTTCGGTTCAGCGACTCGTACGTGCCACTGCGTTGCGGGTGTGTTCGATGCCTGTTGGTACGCGTCGGGGGTGTGCGACGCACTACAGAGCTCGGCTCATGCGGGTCATGCCACCTGCGGATAAGCCTTCATTATTCCTTGCATGAACGCTGAGGCGTTGGTGACAACTGTCGCATTTCACATGCTACGCCGTACCCATAAGTGAGAGGCTCGTGGAAAGAAAAAGAAAGAAAAGGTGTTTGTAACTAATGAGCTGTGCTCTCCATACGTGTAGTACTTTACCTGCAGAGACCGGCGCATGCTTGCAAATGTTTTGTGCATATACATATACGCAAATTTTTATCGCAGTTAGTGAGCATTTAGCGCCAACTGTATTGCAAATGCGCTGAAAATCTACGCTTGTAAATGACATGTCTTGTTATTCCACATTTTCACTCGAGTTTAAGTTACATAGGACCATGGTAGGAAACTTTATTGTGTTACATCTACCCAAAGCCAGATTAAGGGATGGAGCTTTATGTCCCAGAGGAACATAACTATTAGATGGCATCTTACACCATGGCCGAAACCAGTGCTATATATACATTACTCGGGCAACGCTGCGAAAATCTATGGTATGGAAAAGCAGGCATACAAAACACAGGGAAAGATATGAAATGAGAAGGACAACACGAATGCAGTTTCTTGCCGATTGTTACATAGTCCATGGGTGCTATAATGTTAAACTATTCCAAACTTTTCTATTCCAATTCTGCATGCAATCAGCCTTCCGTCATTGGTCAAAAACATTTTTGGACCACCCCCACTTCACCTCTGTCACGCGACGTCATGAAAACCACGATAGCTCCCCATCTGATATGGTGTACACACACTGATTATGCATGATTTGATTGAACAAAAGAAAAACAGTTATTTCAGATTCGACGCCTTTTCACCATTAGCCCATGGCTATTTGTCAAATGCATGGCTATTGGTCAAATGTTTGTGGGCTGCACCCACTTCACCTGCCTGTCAAGCGACGTCACAAAACTGCAAAAACTCACCATATCAAAGTGACATGTACGCGTTAAAGACGCATTAATATGCTGAACAAAACTGAATTTTCTGCTGAATAGCCGCAGGCTGCGCTGTTCCGAAAGGAATAAAAGATGGCGGCCGCTGATCGCTCATGCACTGGCTACTCGCGCCTGCCTGTGAGCATGGGTCTATTTGCATATAATCAAACTTTTCGCATGGCCGTGTAACGTTTTCGAGCACTTTCGGCACGTTTACGACCTCGTTCTGGCAACTCTTCTTTGGTGAGGATCTGTTTTAGCATAATTCTGAAGCTTCCGTTGCATGCCGTCGCAATTTTTGACCAGCCACCACAAGCTAAGTAAAGGAAACCGGGCCAGTCGCAGATGCCGTCACCACCCTCTTTGTCCGGTTATTGATTTTCAGTGCAGTGGCTCGGCCCAACCAAGTCCCTCTCCACTTGAGCGTGCTCTTTGCCTCTTGTCAGCCAATTAGATAAAACAAGCCGCTCAGTGTAGGCAATGTTATTTGTTTTTCAAGCAAACAAAAGTAAGCTCCTATGAACGAGGAGAGCATTTGATTGGTCGGGAGACCGCTGATGCTTGCGTCGGCGATTAGGCAAGTTTGACGTCAGGAGATTGGAATAAAAACGTATTGGAATAGTTTTAATTGATAGGGCCCCATGCTACGTGACAGACAGAAGCCCTTCCACTCACTATATTCACTATGCACATAAATTTACAAATGTTGTTATTCCACATTTTCACTCTAGTTATAATTACATAGGACCATGGTAGGAGTAACTTTATCGTGTTACATATACACAAAGCCAGATTAATAGATGGAGCTTAATGTCCCAGAGGAACACAATAACTATTGGAAGGGGCATTGTCGAGCGCTCCAGATTAATTTTGACCACGCAGGCTTTATTATTGCTGACACACTTTCTCACATTTTGCCATCATTGGAATGTGGCCACTGCAACTGGGAGTCAAACAGGCATCCTTGAACTTGGCCGCAGAATGCCATAAGTGCTGAGCTACCACAGCAGGTAGTGCAAAGAGGAGCAACTGCTGAAGAATTATTCAGTTGCCAAATCTTCACCTGAAAAATGGTAATATACCTGTGGTGAAGGTTTCACTGTGATGTATTCTCTGTTAGGCAGGCTCTAGCACATGCTGGCCCCAAATGATGCTAGGCTATCGGGCATAGAAATGTGTTCTACAGAATTTACAATACTAATCGTGAGCAGGTAGCATGAGTGAGCCTTGGTGCCTTGTATATTTCAGTGCAAAAACATTGTTTCAATTAAGAACTATCACACTCGTTAATCTCTTGTCACTTTATGTTCCATCAGTTTGCATGAGTGTATAGCATGGCGATATTGCCACGTGCCAAGTGAAATTTTTATTCTACACCTTTTGTTACATTTAGAGCAGTTGTTCTCTACCCCAATCATCAGTTTTGCTTGGCTGGTGATCTGCTAGCCAATCATTTCCTGCATTGTTGAACTCATCAGTTGTTGTTCATCAGTTTTGCTTGGCTGGTGATCTGCTAGCCAATCATTTCCTGCATTGTTGAGCCACTGACAAAGCTAGGCTACAAATGAGCAGTAAATACAAATGCTACACTGGGCACTTCCGGGGGTGATCAGGATCGAATTTCTCGACTGTTACTGGCTTCTTTGCGCAAACTGTGGAAGGGAAGCAATAGCGATCGAGAAATTCGATCCCGATTGAAAGCAGCCAGTGTGACTGGTGTATAAAACGTGGGAACCTGCAGCATTTGTACCGTCTCACAGAAGATTATCTCATGTCTTGCTTGTGAATTAACATTGCCTGTCACAGCAGGCCAGTGGCTACAGCATTCTGGTACTGTGGACAAGGTAACAGGTTCAATTCCTGGCTATGGCAGCTGCATTCTGATATCGTCAGAATCCTGAAAAGAAAGCATGTCTGTCGAGCCTTGCTTACACATCAAAACTCCAGGTAGTCAGAATTAACAGGGAACTCTCCCCAACAGCTTCTGTCATAGTTCCTGTGTTGCTTCGAGCCATTAAACCACAGCAGTCAATTAACAAATAGCTAATTATGCCAGTACTTATTTATTCACAGCGTATACCTGCAAATGCCACTGGGTTTGTGTATTTATTTATATTTGTTTTTTTTTTCATTTTCCTGACTACCCTTTGGCAGCCAAGGCTGGAGTGAGTACATAAATCAAAGGTCAAACTAGTATCCTGTAGAGAAGTTCAGGTCAACACCAAGGACCATATATACAGAGTAAGCAGATTAGGAACAGCACTAGCAGACATTCACTTGTATAAATATTACTTTTACAGTGCGCGATAAACAAAATAAGAAATTACACCATGGTAACCTGTATACATAAAGTGTGTGCATTAGGAAAAGGCACATTCTACAAAGCAATGAGTTCACCATTGAAAGAACAGAAAGAGCACACATCATAATATTACTCTAGAATGAGAATGGAATGAAGAAATTGTAGTACCAATATGACAGCTTACAGTGTGGCTTGGATTAGGCAGAAATTAGACTCATGTAAAACCACAGACAGAAACAAAATGTGGAAAATGCAAACCATGTTAAGCCCAACACTACTGTTTCAAGTATCATCGGCAAAAAAGCAAGCAATGTTACTACGGGAAAAAAAAAAAAACATGCATAGTCACACAGAGCTCTTCGTTATGCAGTAGTATCTTGTTCAGGGCCTGGGCGTAATGAAAAGCTGACAATTGAATGGGGTGCATGTGTGCTGAAGGCAGTGCTCGTACATGGTGTCACATGTGAACTGCTTTGGAGACAAGAAGCTGCCCTTTTGGTGCTGCTGTCGTGAAGTAAAATGGTGATGGTGACCACATAAAAGGAAGACATGCGTCTCCACTTCCATATGGGAGCCTTGTTCTTAGTGGGATGATTGGGAGGTTGAATACGGTTTATTAATAGGTGATGCTACATAGTGTATGAACAGAAGCAAAGAGTTCCATTGAACTAGTTGTCTGCATGATTGCATGTTGAAGGTTCAAGGCTGAGGTTTCATTTGGTGCGTGTCACATGTGCCCTTTTCCAGCAACTATCATGTCCCATCAGTACAGCATATTTGGTGATGCTGCTAGGAGACAATTTTTTTTTTTTTTTTCAGTGTTAGGGCTGTTGTGGGTTCAATCCAATACACGTTTTGGTTGACATTGTTGTCCGCCACTGTCCGTGCACGTCACAGCTATCGCCAGGAATGAGAAACAAATATCCAGTTATCGCTGGGATTGAAACCGGGCTGTCTGTGCATGAGTCAGCTACTCTACTGCTGCGCCAGGCCAGTGCTTGCCAGTTGCTGCGGAAGCATGCCCTATACAGGTGTTGCAGCATGAGAGGAGTCATGCAATGTGAGATTGTGCTGCGTAGCGTCGATACCTGAACAGCTGTTGAAGAAGCAAATTGTAGAACTTCACGCGTGGCTGCAACCAGGCAGTTTCGGACTCAGCAGACCACTGTACAAAGAGCAGCACAAGCCACAGCTTGCCCCTCCAGCTTATGCTGTGCTGTGTGTGCCTTACATGCCTGTGACTTTTTTGTTTTCTTTTAGCATTTCCACAGACACCTTTCAATGATTCCTGTCTCCTCATTGCAAATGAGGCTGTAACCTGCAGGTTAAGTACTGGAAACAGCACCCCAGTATCTCTCGTTTTGGAGCTTGTGGCCAACTTGGTGGTGCTGGGCCCTGACCATGTTTTGTTGATGTGGTGCAGCACCCATCGTACGAGTGGTACGAGGAGAGGGGTCTGCTCAAGAGCAACTGGCTGCACAAGCATCTTGCCCAAGTCCCTGCAGTGGCCATCCTCTTCTTCGACATGGACTGGGACGACCCCAGCTGGGCTGACAAGCGCAATGACTGCTCAACCAAGATACGCAGCCTCAGGTTTGCGTGCAATCCTCTTGTTCCCTGCTCACTTGCCCCTGCAAAGGTGGGGAAGCAGTGCCTTTCCTGTGACACAGTTCCCTTCATGTATTCATTTTACATGCTGAAATTATCTTTCTGGAGATGCATTTTTTATGAATGTGGCTTTGAATTTTTACTTATGGGGTCAAGTAGCAGTGAAGTCAACAAGGCTAGATCCTGTTTGTGACCTCTTATGGTAATGACAGAACAGTACAGAGGATGTGGTAGAGGAGGTAACAACCAACTTGCAGTATCCATGACTCGCTCGTTCTGTACAACTTGCAGGCCCATGCAGAATGTGTTGTGTGGTGCCTGGCAAGGACTACAGTAATTTGGCACGTCGTTAGTGTCCAGAACTCTATGAAAAAGCATCTTAGTTGCATGTGATTAGCCCCTTCCCTACCAAGGACGAGCCGAGCTGGTCATTGAAAATTTTACCACTCCAACCCTAAGGCAAGCCGGGTTCGTCCATACAAAAAGCTACAAGCACAGGTTCGGCTTCCCCGGGCATAAGTTATACAGACCTTCATCAAAGTGATAGTACCGCTCTATCTTAGTGCAAAGAATACACTTTTATCAGCTAACCTTAGAGTTTTGAAGCTTTACAATAAAGCTGTTATGGTACACAGGTTAAAAAGCTGTTTATTATTTTCTTCAACATATGTTTTTAAAGCCCTTTCCTGCAACGAAGATATTCAGTGATATTTTTGGCTGTTTCTTTGCATATATGTTTCTTTGAAGGAATAAAAGCAATTGGTATATTGAGTCATTTCTGCAGTGAATACTTCTGTAGTGAAACGATGTACAGTGATTGAAAAAGCAATGTTGCTGGGGCCAACTTAAGTTTTTGGTCAGTCTCCTGCTGCTTTCAACTAGATGTGTATTCACACTTATACTCTTAACTGAACTCGTCTTAATGCAATTCTTCTTTCACCTGATTTTTTTATTACAGTAGAACTTTTGTTGATACAATCCCATTATGTACGATTTCCTGGAGTTAATGTTCGTGATCGAGAACAAACACACACACACAAAAAAAAAGGCCTAATACAGTCATGCTTACTTTTTACCCGTTTATCATCATCAGCCTATTTTAGGTCCACTGCAGGACAAAGGCCTTTCCCTGCAATCTCCATATACCCCTATCCTGCACCAACAGGTTCCAACTGGCGCTTGTGCATTTCCTAATTTCATCGCCCCACCTAGTCTTCTGCAGTCCTCGACTGCGCTTCCCCTCTCTTGGCACCCATTCTGTAACCCTAATGGTCCACTGGTTATCTAACCTATACATTACATGACCTGCCCAGCTCCACTTTTTTCTCTTAATGACAATTTCAATATCGGGTATCGATACTACTCTCTTCCTGTCGCTTAACGTTGCGCCTAACATATTTTTTAACAGTCGGTTTACTGAAAGATGGAGGAGATAGTATGCTTGAAAAGCTTACAGCTCATTATATGAAATGTCTCGTGACTTCAAGGGTTCCAGAGAACTGGAAGAATGCCAATGTTATACTAATCCACAAAAAGGTAGACGTTAAAGAATTGAAAAATAATAGGCCCATTGGCTTACTTTCAGTATTGTATAAAATATTCACCCAGATAATTTCCTATAGAATAAGGGCAACACTGGACTTCAGTCAACCAAGAGAATAGGCTGGCTTCAGGAAGGAGTACTCTACATTGGATCACATCCATGTCATTAATCAGGTAATCGAAAAATCCGCAGAATAGAATCAGCCTCTCTATATGGCTGTTATAGATTATGAAAAGGCATTTGATTCAGTAGAGATACTAGCATTCATAGAGACATTACATAATCAAGGAGTACAGGGTGCTTACGTAAATATCTTCGAAAATATCTACAGGCATTCCGCTGCTACCTTAATTTTCCAGAACTAGAAAGATACCTATAATGAAAGGGGTCAGGCATGGAGACACAATCTCTCCAATGCTATTCACTGCATGCTTGGAAGAAGTGTTCAAGCTATTAAACTGGGAAGGCTGAGGAATGAGGATCAACGGCGAATATCTCAAGAGCCTTCAGCTTGCAGATGACGTTGTCCCGTTCAGCAACACTGGGGACGAGTTACAACAAATGATTGAGGACCTTAAGGGGGGACGCGGGTTTTAAATCGCGAAAAATAGCCAAAAAATCGATTTTTTGAAAATCACATTTTCAGTTTCTATAACCCCTTTTCTATCTGATACCCAAATATCATCACTGTAAACCACTTAGAAGTGCTCTAAAAAATTCGTTTTATCAGTCAAGGTGGCGAAAAATCTCGCGGAAATCAAGAAAGAACAGCGTTTTTCACGCCACGATATCTCCGGAACGGCGCGACCGAGCGCCGCCATCTTGGTCTCGTTGGAAAGCGCATTTCTCCGTCTTCAAATTTGCCGCTTCAGCGATCTCCTCCATACAGAAACAAGCGCACAAAAAGCAAATGATTGAAGGTCGTGCCGGAGTCTGCGATTGGCCGCGCCTGCCACGTGACTCCAGCGCGGTTCGCCATTGGTCCGGCGCTCGCGTCGTCTGCTCGGCTCTTTGCACCTCGCGAGTTTGATGTCTCCACTCGCCGTAATCTCGACGTGTCAAAACGGGCGCTACGCGGACATCGCAGTAGCGTGGCCGATCCCTGCACTTGTGGACGTTTCAGACTCGCGGCTAAGCATTCCGAGCATCGGCGACGCGGACTTCGCAACCAACATTCACGCGCGGAATCCTCGGACATGCGGCTAAGCCTTTCAGCACTCGGCGTTTCGAATTCGTGACAAATTCGTATCGAGCACGCAATCCTCGGAAACGCGGCTAAACATTTCGCGCATAGGGAGTCTCCGACTCGGCTATCATGCACATCGCGCGCGGATTTCTCGGACCCTCACCTAAGCCTTTTGTGCATCGGCGCCTCCGACTGCGCGAATAAGCGCATCGAGTGTCGACTCCTCGAGCCCGCGGTTAGGCATTTCGCGCGTCGGCACCTCGGACTGCCCGAATAAGCGCATCGAGGGTCGACTCCTCGGGCCCGCGACTAGGCATTTCGCGCGTCGGCACCTCGGACTGCGCGACTATGCACATCGCGCGTCGGCTCCTTGTATCTGCGGCTGTGCATTTCGCACATCGGCACTTTGGACTCGCAACCGAGCACATTGCGCGTTCACTCTATTATCATATTGTCACGATAGCTCGTAACAATATCTATCATGCCACCCCTTCATAAAGAGAACCTCATCATGAGCTCTGTTCACTAGGCCCCTTGGGCTGGCACACACCTGGCTGCAGAAGTGATCGAGGCATCATACAAAAGTAAAATTCTGGAAAGCACCTAGCAGCTGCATATCTATCACTGGCTCTCTGATCCTAAGTTCCACAGCCACTGTCAGGTGAAGATGACTTGGAAGGCTTACACTCAGAGCCTTCATTCAGTAACATGGTCAATTATACCAAATGAAAAAATGCCTCACTGATTGTAACGGAGACTGCTATCAATCAGAGAGCCTGTATGTACAACACTGGAACTATATTCATGCCCACACAGAGTTCTACACTTCGGTTTGAAACCCAGGCACTATGCTCTTTGTAGAGCATGGTGCCTAATAAAGTTTCTTGTGCTAGTTCAGTGGCCAGTGTGCTATTATTTTGATAGTGTGCAGTCACACATTTAGTATGGCCATTCTTACAAAACATAGAGCTTCAAAATGGCGCCATTTGTATTGCTGTAGATTCACTTCAGCAAAAGCTACATTTGTTTGAAACTTCAAATGCGTTTATTTCAGTTCGATGTTTTTGCACACTGTACTCCGCCTTACGGGTGTTTTTTCTAGGTTGTCTTTGGCCAAAAATGACAAGGGTGGTATCATTTTATTCGTATTGAAATGAACCGTGGGGTGATGCTATTTTCATTACTCTTTCACCGTCTTGAAAATTACATTCAGGTATAGTACTCGCTGCTAATTAGAAAAAAAATGTCATAATAAGTGCAAGATTGTTTTCTTGTCTGCAAAATGCTTCCAAATGAATAAAAATAGCATCACCCCCTACAGTAGGTCTTTAGCAATGGTGTCATGCATTTAGTTTTTGGTTTAGCAAGACGGAATCATCAAAAAGCCCCGTAACGAGTTTGAAATTAATTTGACTTCAGACCTCAATATTTTTAGAACTGCTACAGCTATCGAAAATCTAATTACAGATCTGAAATCAGCACGAAAAATTACCCCAGACAGTGGAGTTTAATAAAGATTCATCCATAAATAAGAAAAAAATTTTTAAGACCCACTTCCCCCCTTAACAGAGAAAGTGTAAGAGTGGGGTTGAAGATCAATATGCAGAAGACAAAGATAATGCTCAATAGCCTAGCTAGGGAACAAGAGTTCGAGGTCATCAGTCAGGCTCTAGAGTCTGTGAAGAAGTACATTTACCTAGGTCAATTACTCACACGTTACCCTGATCATGAGATGCAAATTTACAGAAGAATAAAAATTGGTTGTAGTGCATATGGAAGACATTGTCAGATCGTGACTGGAAGCCTACCACTATCACTGAAAAGAAAGGGGTACAATCAGTGCATTCTACCGTGGGTAACATATGGGGCAGAAACTAGGAGCTTGACAAAGAAGCTTGACAACAGGTTAAGGACCGTGCAAAGAACGAAGAATGTTACCAGTTTATACGTTCCTAGAAAACGCAATGTTTTGGGACCAACGTTTAATACATTGGCAGACTGTGATTGTATGATATGTTTTCAGGCCGCTAGATCCCATGTTAACAAGAAAAGGCCCGACGCACATGTGATTGAAAACAGTCACTGCCTGTCGCAGCAGCTTCCCCACAATACTCACCGCCTGTCTCATGTAAAAACGCCTGGGCACATTTGGTTTCCTATTCTGGTACAAGCAAATCTCCTCCTGGGTCATCACACGTCACATTCACAGCTATTGCTGCCAACCTTTCCGCTATAAGCATCTTCACCTATCTGTTTCACAATACGTTGAGCGTAGTGCCATTGGAAGCGTACTGCACGCTTTTAATAGGTTATAACCCAAATGCGGTGCCGTTCCTTACTGCAGGTGGTGCGAAGTGAGCACCATGTTTCGTTCTGGTGGCATAGTATTCCAGCGTTGTCCAAGAGTTCAATTTCATTTAGGTTTCTTGTTGCGGTTTTATAAACTACGGAACAGGAAAATGACAGTGGTTGCTCCGGTTGCTTGGGCCCCACCAGATCGATGTGCAGCGTTGCCTTCTTGTGCCACGATTTGAGTCAAGTGGGCCACGAGGCTGAATTCAAGACATGCTAACATAAGCTTGCCGAAGCCACAAAAACGACAATGATCATATTGGGCTCCACCAGCTCCGCGCATGTATTGTGCTGCAGCGATTAGCGCAATGTTTTGCATTGCGTACACGATAATTGCAGTTGAGTCTGCAAATTTTTTAGTGGCCTGGGATTGTGTGTTTTCTCATTTAGCACATTTTTTTCTCAAATTGTTTTTCTCAGACATATGAACAAAGCTCTAATGTAGTTATTTTTTATTGCTTAACTTTTAAGTGTCCCCATAGTAGTTCTTAGTAGTTCCTGCTTTCTGAGGAAACTGGGCCCACCATGTTGTTACGTAGGAAGACGCAGACGAAATGCTATATACAAGTATATTTTCAAGGAAATACGCCGCACTTGGCCAAGAGGCAACAGCCCGCGCTAGCCTCTAATCGTCGTCATCGTTGTCTTCACACTGCTCGCCTCTTCGCCATCGCAAATACTGTTCCGTAGCACTACCCCCAGCGGCAAAAGCGCCATCCCGGAGCGATTAAAGGCCGGACTCGGAAGCAGTGTAGTAGGCATTGAGCCTATTGACGTGCACGACATCACTAGATGCCAGAGTAGAGAACGAGGTTGAACTCACAGAAGCAAATTCGTACGTCACAGGCTTCATCAGCAATGCCTTTGAGGATGTGGGAAACCCTTTCTGACTCAGTCATGTGTGCGTCAACTTTGCAGCACAGAGCCAAGATGTCCTGAATGTACCTGACATAGGGCTCTGTGGACGTCTGCACACAGCCTGATAACGCCTTCTGTGCTTTCAAGTTGGTAGCCGTAGGCGTTGTCGAGCAAGTCTCTGAGCTTTTGCTTAAGCGAATCCCAACTGGTTAGCTCATCTTCGTGTGTCCGAAACCAAAATTGAGCTGCGCCACCGAGGTAAAAGACTACGTTGGCGAGCGTGATGGTTATTGCGGCTGGCTGTTCGTAAAGGCTAATCCAGTCCTTGACGTCTTCCCCATCTTTGCCCGAGGATACGCCAGGATCACGGGGAGCGGGGAGAGCGATGTAGGTCGTCTAAGTGGCAGCAGGTGTCGGAGGTGGCTGAGTCGAGTTGTCATCGCCAGGAGCCATGAAGGAAGGTTCGACGTACCGTCTACTGCGAAGCTCCGTGACAAGGTACAGGGAACGTCCACCTCCACCAGATATGTTACGTAAGAAGATGTAGATGAAAAGCTATGTACAAGTATATTTACAAGGAAATGCGCCGCATTTGGCCAAGAGGCAACAGCCTGTGCTAGCCTCTAATCGTCGTCATCGTCTTGACACTGCTTGCCTCTTCGTACTCGCAAATACTGTTCCGTAGCAATATTGATAGCACCTGTATACATGTGTAGACCCTTTTCCATTTGGGTCACCTCTACTTCTAGGAAGAACCAACAGTAGTACCTCTACCTGTTCCCTATCTGTCACAGCTGAACACTAACCCTCCTTCCGTCACCTCACTTTGAGTTCCTTTACTCTTCTATATGCACTGGCTTATTCTCCTTCTTCTCCCTCATTGTGGGAGGCGTGGTGAAGGAAGAAGCCCACGATAGCCAGGTGTCTTTTTGTATGGCTTTAGCCAGCTGCCATTTTCATCAGATGCGTCAGTTGTGAGAAGTGTCGGTCACCGATGTGGATTTGGTGTGCAGTGCTTTGACGTTACCAGCGTCATGCGATGTGACATCCATCTAGCACGTATTCATGTGTACAGTGAAAAAACAGAAAGTAAAGTTTTGAGGTTGTTGAGTGGCACTAATGAAATGAGAGATTTGTACTCTGCTGTTGGTGGTGAACCAGAAGATTGCGGGCCTCTTCAGGCTGAGTGCAGGAGCCTAATTTTGGGTCGATCCCAGCGGAGTCATTTGATGGATTTCAGAGCAATGACTCAGAGTAAGGCAGCAAATGCATGTTAGATAAAGCTTTTGAGTGAATAGATGGCTGTGCTGTTTTTTCGTTTTTTTTTGTCACGACTGTTCTGCCATCAACTTCAAATTTGCCCACGTCCAAACAAGGGCCCCTTACCCAACCATTCTTCGATTAGCTCTAGCCCAAGATTAGCTTTTGCTTGCTCGGGATTTCACTGCACTGTTTTCCGCATCAATTTTCTGAGGCTACTGTGATATTGGGAAGTCCTGAAAGGCATTGCTGGCACAAAGGATGCACAGTAAGTGCAACTGTATCATGCACGTGCTGCTTGTGCTGTGCTGTAGTGTATTAGCACAATGTGCACAGCTGCTCCTGATCGTTTTACGGGCTGTGATGAGGAAGGAGCCAGAAGTGAGCAACAAGGCCATGTAGCATCCTTGATGAAAATGACCTCGGCTGATGGTGAGATGTGTACATCCCATTATATTTCTCCTGTAAAAAATGCTTGTTAGCTTTGAGATTTTACTTTTCCTGAGCAATGCTTGAACAGGAAGACTTTAGACACAAGGTGATCTGTTCCCTTGTACAAGCATCAAAGGGCTATGTTTGTGCAGTTAATATATATTTAATGCTATTTTGTTTTCCCGTATGCATCTTTGCTGTAGGCATCCTTGCTCTTCTACCCGTAACAATATACCCACCTTTTTCTTCAATGCGTTGAAAGTTGGAGGATATGAGCAATAAGTTATCAGAACTCCTTATAACAAAACAGGTTGTAAAGAACCAATTGATGTAATAACGCAAATGTAATTTCCCTTACAGTTCCCATAGAAAACCATGTACTCAAGATGTTGTTCTAATAGAGCGATAATTTACTATAAGTTTGTATAACGAACTGTTGTTCAGCTCGTAGTGAAAATCTGCCGATATTTTTATGCCAGTTAGCCACTGGTTTGCATGACAGTGCTAATAACTCGTCTGATGCATCATTTCAAAACTTATGCGATCTGTTGCCCACTTTATCTGTCACCAAAGTGGCTGCACTGCTGTATTGGCAGCCATGCCCGCACTCTACCAACACCGCTGACTCCCACACTCTGTACACAGAGCGTGCCTGGTTTTGGTTAATCGTTGTGTGAAGTGCAAACAGTGCTAGCGTGCGGCTCAACTAACCACAGTGTTTCGTGGTTTAACTGTGGCCATGATAAACTGCTTCACATGTGCAGTCAAATAATTTTTTACATTCTGAGATTGTAATTTCCACCGATCCATCTTGTTTTTCATTTGATCTTTTTGTTTCTTTTTGCCCCTTGTCATTGATTCAAATGAAACTGTGTTGCTGCTTTATTGCTAGGATTGGCCCTCGATGAAATGAATGATAAGAATTGAAAGCGAAGTGGGTCATTACATAATATGCTCTCATGTTCTCAGAGATTGCCCGGCTTATCAGCATTTCCTGAAGGTTGCGTGGGAGCTCTTGTGGTATCATGCCGGTGGTGCGTTGCAAGTTTCCAATTTCTTTACTAATTTCGTCCAAGACTTGTCGAATGCCAGCATAAAGAAACACTTTTTTTGTTGTTCAGAAATACATGTGCTCATGTACAACAATGAGCATTATATGTGAAATGTGGGCAGTGCGTATACAGTCGAATCCAATTATAACAACATTCATGTGCCATGCAAATTCCATTGTTATAACTGATAATTGTTATTACTGGGTTGCATGGAAAAAAAAAAGCAATATAGGGGGATGACAGAGCTGTTGTGAGAAAACTATAACAGCAGGGAGGCCAGTGCCCCTCCCCACCACCTTCCTCCATCCGACTGCTGATTGTGTTGACTCTAACTGTTTAACTCGGCTTCCTGTTTGCTCCGATCGCATGTAACAAGCCGTGGCTGCTGACATTTAAGAACGGCACTGCTATAACAACCGCAAAGAGTGTCACGGGCAGCAAGTGACATGCAAGCTACATTGAGACATGGCTTTGGTAAAGGGGCCTTTTAAAAAATGCAAGAAGGTTACCATGGCAGCCTGTCAGCTTAAGAAATTCAGAATAAATGCTGAGGCGAGATCACCACATGCATCTCGCCACATACTTCTCACTGGCTTGCACGAGAAAACCTCATGTTCGTCAGCCTTGCTTGCTTCACGCGAAGCTTGCTGACATTCTTCTCCAAGGCATCCAGGTGCTCCACGTAGTGCAGCAGAAGGTCTCTTGCAAGAATCATCTGCAGGGCATCCTTTGAGGACAACGTTAAAGCAGCCTCGTCATCACTGCCATCGTTCCTGTCACTATCCGAAGCAAGTGCGTTCACAACGATTGCGCGATTGGTTCAAAGTTCTGGTGTTTCTAATGTGTCATCCACACATAGAAACTCTTCAAGTCCTGAAGCATCCCTGTTGACTGCGACCAAAGTTCAGGCATCACCTCGTCGGTGGGAGCTTTGCAGGCTTCGTATAAGTGACTGCTGCCTCGGACAAAGCACACTTTCCTAAGGCAGTTCCATACCGTAGCACTTTCTTCGGACCACGCACCAAAGATAAACTGCACGGCCATCAATAGATTGATCTTCCAGTCTGGTTGCTTCCTGCTTTTCCTTGTGTCCATGTTCATCGACAAGACTAACTTGTTCGGGACGTGGTGATGATACATACCTTAAAATTGGCAATCATACCGGCGTCCATGGGCTGCAAACCTGCCATCATGTTCGGCAGCAGGAAAAAAAACTTCCATGCTTGAGAGCTTAGTCATGGAGTGGTGGGCACTACAATTATCTCAGATGAGCGCCTTCGTCCCCTTAGAACAGCCAATACGTTGATTGAACTCAAAGAGCCGCCACTCACGAAAAAGTTCTTGCGTCATCTGTGCTTTGCAGTTAAGACGTTAGCTTACTGGTATCCTGGTAGCACCGCAGAAGCGGCAGGGATTTTTCGATTTGCAAATGACATAATCGGGGCATTTGTCGCTCCTGTGCATGCTGGCGCACAAAAACATAGTGAGGCACGGCTTGCTGTTTTTGCAGCCCTTACATGTGTCCCCTTTGAGTGCATGTATCTTAGACGGCAACATCTGGAAGAACAGTCCTGTTTCATTGCCATTACCTACGTCGGTGTCAGTGTAGTTGTCGAGGATGCAGGGAGCATATCCTCCACCCACTTCTGTTTCACCTCCATGTCAAGCGAAGCTCCCTCGTCAGTGATGGCTTTGTAAACGATGCCATGCCTCTCTTTGAAGCGCTATACCCTGCCGCCACATGGCTGGAAGGCCACTTTGTTGATGTGTAAGGCAAACTACTTTGCCTTTGTGGCCATTATTGGCCCAGTGATGGGCAAGTTCATGGCACGTGCACCGAGAAACCACTCGTAGAGGGCCTCTTCGACCTCCTTATAGTCACCTTGTCAAACGCAGTTGCATCTGTTGTCTGCCGAGCAGTTATCTTTGTTGAACTTGTCTGCCGAGCAGATGTGTCAATACTGTCGGTTGCAATAGTCTGTACTTCTTCACCAAGCCACACACTCTTTTTACCATGTTTGTAGTCCTTTACGATAGGGCATTTCATTTCCAAATATGTAGCAATGCACTTTCATTTCACCAGCAATGTCACGCATTGGTGATGATCAGTGGGCAGATCAGCCATCTTCCGTTCTGGCAGCAAGTCAAATGAGGTGGAGAAAACCACGTGACCAGGAAGCACTTTTACGCAGCCAACAAAGACGAGCACGAACAATTTAACCCGTTGGCAGACCTGCTCAGAATGAGGGGTTAGCGAGCAATCAGGGAGAAGTGCTGTCAGTGCAGTTGGTGCAGTCAATTCTTGTTTCGGACGAGGACGCAGTACAGAGCTACGGGTGCAGCCCATTCATGTTTGGAGGAGTGGAAGGCCAACAGAAGAGGCCCATGTGGCTGTTGGGCCTGGAAAACAGGTTATATCACATAAGTGTGCAGCAGCTGTTGGGATGGTGGCCGAGGGAGCAATGGGCTTGAATTTTTTTTATTTTTCTTTTGAAGGATTTCACATTCCGTTACCTTTCGGCATGGACACCCAGCAGCCAGACTTTGTTGTAACTGATAATGTGGCTTGGGGGCATCATAGTAAGTGGGTTATTTCATCATTGAAAACATGAAAAAGTTGTTGGTGCAGCAGCTTCTCATTGGTATAACTGATATATTGTTAAAGCCAGCGTGGTTATAAGTGGTTTCGACTGTACAAGGTCGTTGCATTTAGACTTATTCCAAAACTTGGCAAACAGCAGACGATTGAACAAGGTAGAAACATTACAAGCAAGGTACAAGCTTGGTTATGTCCCATTGCCTATGGGACACATTGCCGTATGCCACAAATAAAACCACCTGGCCTAGCTTTTAAAAGACACTAAACCAGCTAAAGACACTAAATCAGGTTATACTTATAAGGCATTCTTCTAGAGCTATATTTCACAGTAAGAGGTCACAGCAATTTCGTAGTAAGGTGTGTGTGTGCCCAGACATGCAGCTTACACTCCATAATTACATAGCATAAACATAACCATTAAATTCTCTACCAATAATAAATTTCCCATCACCAAATTGCATATCCGTCACCACTTAAATGTTAATCACATTAATGGGGATAATCATCTTGGAAGGACGCATTGTTGTGCCTGCTTTTTGTCTTTGGTGTCCGTTTAAACTCTTCACACTGCAAAGCCTTTGGTGGCAGCACTGTGCACTGTGTCTGCGCACTCATTATGCACTGTGCTTAGCAAACACCATCATGTCACACATGCTTTGTGGCAGAAGGCGTTGTGATGGCATGTGGCATGCTGATGTGCAACTACCAGGCACCTGACAGCACTGAAGGAACTGCATGCACTGTAGGCCTTGTAGAATGATGGAATTGCACACCTACACGCAGTGGCACATAGCATACTTTCAGAGTTTCCATTTTCATCGCAACACAGCTTTTGAATAGGAGGAGGTGTTGGGGTGCACATGGGTGTAGAGGACATTAAGGAGTGCACTTATGCATATAGAAGATGAAGCCAGTAACAGTGCAATGAGTTGCCATCCAACGTAGGTTGTGCTCATACCTCCGTCTAGATAATCAACCATGCAGCACTCGCTGCCCTCCTCCTCTCCACAAGGCGAACAGGTAGTGGTGCAGGTGATAGAATTCACATTCAGTAGAACTGTAGACTGTAATGCTAGTACTGATGTTTTAAGAAGGAATTCCTGTATAATAAGGCAGCAGAAACACCATCCTAGGTGCTGTTCTAGTACAGACCAAAACATTGGCACAGCAGGAACACTGGTCTCCAGACACTCGCATTCAAGATGTTCTCACTGTCCCCTTCTGCCCCCCCCATCCCCCCCCCCAAAAAAAAGTTTCTTTCTTGGAATTAGATTTTCATAAAAAGTCCCCTAGTACTTCTTGTAGTTATGGAAGCTAGATATTTTGGCAGGATTACTGTCTAGTTGGGATAATTAATGTACAATTGAAGCTTGACAAACAGTGAGTGTGGACTTCTCAAGTTTTTTTTCCTACTTTAGTGAACTGTGAGTACTATTCATGTTCATTGCAATGGCATACTGTTGTGCAAGTGCTTATAGTATCTAATAATAAAAAGAGTTATTTCATAACAATAAGCCAGAAATAGCTTTTACATGCGTTATAGTGGAGGCTAAACCATCTAACAAACAGAATGCTAAGTGCCAGATGTATCGTGAACATGTCCTGGTTCTCTGGGACAGATGGCTATTCAAAGCCCTGATGCATTCAACAGTACAATGGCGCAAGTCTTTTCACTAGGCGATTGTAATAAACTCTATAGTTGTAATCATGGGGGCAGATTCATATTGCTAGCCAGTATTCGGACAAATGCCAACATCCAAGGAACGTTGATCACAAGTTTTTGTGATTGACAAATGTAAATTTATTGGTGTGGTGCTTCTTCTCTCCCCCCCCTTTTTTTGTTTGTACCAGAGCTAGCCTACAGGGCAGAAACACCAAGGTGGCCTTGGTCCTGGTGCAGAACAACCTCTCCATACCCGTTGGTGAGTGGCATTGCCTTTTGTATCTATCCATAGTTTTCCTGAATAGGCCTGGAAGTGTCAGATGTGAATTTTCTTACATCTCTTGATGGTGCCAGTCTTCTCAAGCGAGTGGCGAACCACTTAGCTTTGCAAAGGGCATTGGAGGCACAACAGATGCCAGCAATAGGTTGGCAGTAGGTCTGCAAGACTTCAGTAAAACAGGCTGGGACTAGTTGGTTATAAAGTTATTGTTACTGCCAAAAACAGTGCGACTATAGAACTAGTAGCAAGGAAAGAACAAAGCAGTATGATACAAACACTCACTCGGAATATAAAAAATGCTGAGACTCTAATCCTTTACAAGGCAGGCACAAGGTGTGGTGTGTCTCATTGCCTGTCTTGTTGCATGACAGGCTGGGTAACATGCTCCTGCTAACCTGCTGCTTCTACGGGACTGCTGTGGCACAGTAATTGGGATGCTGGGCTCACAGCTGAAAAAGCTTGAGCTACCTGGAGATGGAGTTTTAGTAAAAGTTTGACAGAAGCTTGTCTTGTCAGGTAGCGTGTTACAATGTTGAAAAATTAAGGTTACTGACCTATTCAAAAACGTATTTGATGTGTTGGAACCCATACGGGGCTTTTTGTTCGCAATGGAGTGGACACAATCTCATAGTAAGGTTGAAAAAGAAAAATAATTATCAGAAATAATTATTGCAAACAAAGTAATGTCATGGTGCAATCTATGCTCAAATCAGTACTTATACAGGTGACACCTAGCACTATCAACAGGGCCAATAGTACCATACCCTATACACCGAAGAAGATGCAAAACATGAAGGAAAAGATAGCCGCAAGGAAAGGGCATCCTTGATGTTTTGCCTCCTTTTCAGTGTACTATAAACCATGTGCCAACTATCTCAACAACAAGTTTTATTAAACTACCATACCCCAAGCTTATCTCTGCTGACTAGGTCATGTGCTGTGAATATGAACTGACTGGAGCACTGTGTCCACTGCATTATGAGCAATAACCTGTAGCAGTTCCAAAATGTCAAAAGATATTATGCGCGTGTTGAGTACTTGCCAACATTTGACTGGAATCAATACTTCTGCTTGTCAAGAAGGGCCTGCCACACGATAGCGAAGGGTTGAATAATCTTAGGAACTTGAAACTAATCCGTAGCCTTCCGTTACAGTGTCTTTTGTAGCCATGGTGTTGATTTGAGAGGTTCAAATCAATCAATCAATCAATCAATCAATCAATCAATCAATCAATCAATCGAAACATGATTTTACTGACTCGCTGCCTGAGTAGCTGTTGCATGTTGTGTCGCCAAGCGGTGTGGTGAACCACTTCTCCCTGGTTGTCTTGTTCTCTCTTTTTTGCGATGTGCACACGCAACACACCAGGAGACAATGTGCTGGCCACGGAGCGGGCACACGCCCTATGCAATGCCTGTGAGCTCCCGCCAAAGGCCCTGTTTGTTCTGCCCTACTCGGACCACCTGTTTGGCTTTATCCTGAGGTGAGCCACTTGTCCAGTGGGCTGCTCTTTGGTTGAAGTCATTCGACCACTCATTGCTTTGATGAAGGCAGGTCCCCCTTTTCGATGTGTTAACTACAAACGAAGGCTTTCCTCGTTCATCCACTGTTCATCTTCCTGTCAACCCTTGATCGTTGGAAGTAGCCATTCTGCTGTGGTAACACTGATCTATCTGGATATTCAGCTGGACCTATGCTTGAGAGTAATGAACCATTTCTGTATGTGCAATGCTTACGAAATGAAACCCGTCACTTTAGAGCCGACTTACCACCTGCTGTTCGTGTGACATTGGCGAAAAACATCTTCAAGAATGTCAGGTGCCTATAAATATGCATTGACACACTATACTCACATTTGTATGTCTCTCTTTTGTGTGTGTATGGACTCTGATAATGCATTTTCTGGATTAATGTTTTCCTGGCATTTTCTTATTTAGAATGTATGAACAATGTTCTGTAAATTCTTATGTAGTTCTGAAAGAATAACCAACAGCCTAAACTTAGTAGTATACCACAGAATCTCAATGATACAAATCTCTTGTGATGGTAAACAACAAAATGTGGAAATTGAGGGGGAAAGACTTCAATAAATTGACCGACATGCTCAAAATTATCAATTTTCTAATGATTTCTTTTTGTGCCGCTTTAAGACCTTCCTTTATTTCATGGTGATATATTCGAAAGGTATACGCAGCAGAATGAGATAGGCACACTTCTTTAGTGTTGTCCTTGAAATTGGCATGAAATTGGGGCTTTGGGAGGTGCTACCCCCACACTGCTGATCACGCGAGCGCGACTTTCCATTGACAGCGCCGCCATATTGGTATTGCCTTAAACACGAGATTGGAGATTCAGATAGCCACAGAGCTATATTTCTACATGCAGAAATACAGCACTGTGAAAAAATAAAGCAAACGTGAAAACCTGGGGGACTAACTCCGTGATTCATTACTGTAGTCTCGTGTGTACAGGAAGTGCTCCTATTGGCTGATGTGACTTTGAACCACTGTTATCCTTGTTTCGCACACATTTTGGCAGCTGTAAGCTTAGCGCGTTATGAAGCAGACATTTAAAGGTCTGCCGGTTTATCCCGAGTTTCTTTTGTTGCTGTTTCCTAGGTGCTGCTTGATGGTGATAAGGACATGATTTGCCCAAGATAAGGGAATCTGTTTACATTTCTTTGCGACAGCGAAGCTACTTTGTATCGTGCAATCTGACGGGCGCAAAGGTAGAAAAGTTTTGAATTGCCATTGGGCACCGAAGATGACAGAAGGCATAGAATAAATAGATAAGGCTACCCTTGGAATTGAATGCTGCTGATTCTGCTGATGAGAAGATTTTGTTGCGTGTAGTTGCTGCCTCCTGATAAAGTTGGAGGAAGTTTGAAAACAGGCCACAAGCTGCATAATACTGCAGAAAGCAAACGTTCTTGAGTAACTTCTTTTGGAGGGGGGGGGGGGGTCAGGACATGTGGGGTGGAGTCATTGGTGAAGTCTGGGTGGATTGACGAACGTCGCCTTGGCAACAGGAATGCAACTGGCACATCAGCGCAGCCGCTTCGCCAGCCTAACGAACAGCCAGTGTCTACTGGTGCATTGGGGCCTTCTCAACGCCTCCGCTGGGGATTGCACGGCGGCTACATTGTTTGTGTCACCCGCTGCTGTGTGAAAAGGGATTTGTAGCAGTTTAAATTTTGTACAATGGTAAGCTGATAGACTTGGGCCGGGACTTTTGTAAAATTGGTATTATTCCAAAATTTTCATTAGGCATGATTGTGTTGCCAAGATTCTACTTTATTTCATTTTGTAAGCGTGCCTTTAAGACTAGCTAGCATGATAAGGTATGTCCTAAAAGCCTCTTGAGTGTTCTTGACCAAAGCGTGACTACAAATTGGTTTTAGAAGTCTTACTGTTATTGAAATTGCACATGCAAGAGCATGTATATAATCTGTGCAATATTATTGACCTCTGATTGTTGCTGCAAGTGAGGAACCCTTTTTTTTGTACACATGTGGGAGGTCATGCTCTTTCCCATGCTGAATCAGAGGGCGTTACAGGGAGGCTGTTGTTAAACTGGCAAATAGTGTTGACAGATCAGTGGGAAAAAAGGCACCAGTTTGGTTTCATTGCAGGAAAGTTGAAAAATATAAAGAAAAACCTGGCCAGAATAGTGTGCCTTATATTAATAATTCTTTATTTCTGTTAACAACTTGTTGTTGACTGGGAGTGCACATTCATGGGAGCTGGTTACTAGTATGTTTCAAAAGTGAAGATGTGGGGGGGGAGTGAGTTTTAGAAAAACTATTTTTATTCGTCGAAGTATGGTGCTGAGAACTTGTACATATACATATTAATATTACATGCTTACATGCTTGTTCTGAATATGCATTCCATTTTTGTTTATTTCCTTTGGTTCTGATTTTATGTATGCTCCCTTGAAATAATATTTTGCAAAGATTTGCAAACAATCACTTCCTCCAATTTCTCTAAACAGGGTGTCAGTGACTTCTGTGTGACTCTACAAAACCAGTAAGACCAACCTTATTATCTTTGCCTTACCTTGAACAAGGGGTGCGAGACTTCAAAGTTAAGCAACAGAAAAGCATTCTTTCGAGTTTAAACTTCAAAACCTTGCAACTTGTGTTCTTAGTAAGGTAGAGCAATAAGGTTGGTCTTACTACATTCGTTGAGTCATATAAAAGCCATGGATACCCTAGTTAGCGAAACCTAAGGAACAGATATCTTTATGTAATTAAATAGAAGCTTGCATAAAATTAAAACCAAAGGAGATAAACCAAAATAAAAATAAGAATGCATGATTACGTACATGCGCAAGTTTTCAGAGCCATACCTTGGCGAATAAAAACTTTTGAAATTTGTAGTCTCAGACCCACACCTCCCCTTATGTTAGCATAGCTCTTGGCAACAATGACATGTTTCTTGGTCATCACATTAATCCATCAATTTAGGCTGACTCAGTTTTTGCCATTGGTGTCTCTTTAGCTTGAGTCTTTGGCACGGTACATAGTAGGCATTGCAAGCTTAACGTCAAGTTTAATGTTGTGTGTCACTGTGGACAACATTGTCATTGTTCACACGAAGATTTGGAGCATTGTTATTTGTTCTCTGTAGAGCAGGCTAGTGCTTCAGGAGCTGTTCTACAGATGTCTTTAAAGTAACAACAACAACAACGATGACGACGGCGATGATGATGATGAATTTGAAATTTATATTTAACTGTCACTAAATGAGTTTGTGGGAGGACACGTGCTGTTGACATGGGCCACACATGTCGAAAATGCCTTGCCCTCTGTTTTTTGTTGCCAACCAAGGCTGGAGACAGCCTTTTTGGAGATCACCCAGGGCTACTACCTCAACGAGTGCAAGCGGGTTAAGGCTCACAAGGACTTTGCCAACAAGAACACACACCAGGTGAGGGGGTTTGGCTACCAATGTCTGCTAATTTCCGCTAGCATATCTGTCCAGTTTGATGGCACGTCGTGAAAAGTATGGCTATGACAGGCTTCAATCATGTTGTTACAAGGCATGCCACAAGGCCTTGTAACAGTGTGCATGAAAGCACAACCCCAAAGACCCTTGTGTTTTATCTGTACTTATTGTCTAGGTCTTCTCATGGTACAGTATTTGACATGGTTTTAGTAGTGCAAAAATTCAGGGAAAGAAAAGAAAAATAAAAACATTGAAAAAAAGACAGGCACTACTAATTTTATTCGCCAGTTTCTTTTTTCCTTTCCTGAATTTTCGTGCTACAAAATCATGCAGTATAGAAAATGCCAACTCGCCCTCAGAATAAGCTATTCTTCCATGGCACAGTCCTTAGCACTGTTAAGCCCTCATTGCCTGAATTTCACAGTGATAGCTGTAAGCTGTCCTAGTTGCGCAGCGCAAAACATTTTCTGTGCCAGAAAAGAGAACGAGCGTCGAAGCTGCTTGAGCTTCTCTGCTCACCAGTGAGTAGGCTCCATAGTTTAGAAGCCCTCCAGCAGCAGCCGCCTGCTGTGTGCGCCTTACCAGCTGGAGTTTCCAGCATTAGTCTGAGCTTACCAGTGCTGCCTCCTACTGGTCCTGGGTGAGGTGGGGAATGCATCGAAGGTTGGGCCTGTGATGGCTGTGTGATGTAGAGAGGCACGTTCTAGCCATTGCTGGATGAACTTTTTCTCTTTAAAAGTTATTGGTTGCATGGATCTGCAGATATTTACTCTAACTGATGCTGAATGAAACATTGCAAGACTTTCTGCACCTGGCATTGTGCCAGCTATTGCGTCACTGCAACTTTTTTTTTTTTTGCCTGAACAAAACATTTCAGTGGCACTTAAAGGTACTTGTGTGGTGGGGACACACTCATACAAATCTGCGAGTTTGTTTTGCATGCTCAGTTCAGTATAGGAAAGCGAAAGCAGGTAACAGCAAAACAAGCCGATGCTAGCCAGAGTCCATCATCAGACAGAAGAGTGCATAAAAGGGTGTGTAAAAAACAAAAGAGAAAGCATTGCTAGAGTCTACTAGATAGATGGAGTGGGTTCAGAGCGGGCACCACGCTGATGCATTCTTTATTGAAATGTTAGTGGTGCCACTGTTACCTTCATCTAAGTGAATGGCCCCGCACGCTGGCCGGATCCGTGTCGCATCGGAGATCCTACTGCAGCTGCATTTAGCTTGGTATAGGCATTTTTTCTTTGCTATATCTAGTTTTGCTACTTGGTGCAAAACAGTAGTTCCTTTGCTGAGGTTTTCGCATCTGTCCATGTTACCAGAGAAAATATTGCCCATACATCATGCAGACGGCATCATTGAATGGTAGTGACAAGCGTGTAGAATATTCGCTCTCCTGAGAAGTACGCATCAGGGCACAAACAGCGTGTGATTTTATTCTACACCAACGTGTTGTAAAAATAGGGGAGGGAGAACAGTGAGAACAATGCAAGCACGGTGGCATGTGGAGCAGACAGCGGCTGAGCCCATGAGCTTGGCACAGACAATCGGCACAGTCGAAGTCACCAGAACTTCAGGATAAGGTGACGGCCACATTATTACCATTTTTTGTATTACTCTCGGAACTAACTGCAGCTTCCAATAGACCCACTCCGCCATTCTAGTATACTCAAGCACTGCTACCTCACAAATGACAGCTCTGTTGCTGACACTGCCTTCTCACATTTCATTCTTTTGCACTGTCTTGCCTAATTATGGACCACTCACCGTGCCTCAACATGAAAGCTAGGGATGCATGGTCACACTTTGCATATAAAACACAGCCGTTTCTCGAATATCTTTTTATGCCTGCCAATCAGCTTAAACAAAACTCCTGTAATGCTGCACTTCTCATGTTTCATGTCCCCTTTAGACATCTCATGCTACATTATGGGGTTAATGATGCAGTCAAACACTTTGAATCTGGCAATCACGTTAATGAATAGAACCAGAAAAAAAGAAGGGCTTAAAAAAATTATAATAACTAAGCTGGAAAAAGGTCTAAAGTTTTCCAAACAGAATTTTAAGCACTACCACTTATTTTTCCACTTTTTCTGAGCCTGTTATTCTATGGGTTGGTGCTCAACACACCAGCATTAATTACTGATCTGGTGAGCACATCTTTTACTCTTCTGTTACCATGTTTGTCTTGTGCAGCAACTCCTGATTCGTCACCAGTTCAAGATTGCATTCCTGCATGAACTGAAACAGGACCCAGGTGTTGCTATTCGGTGAGGAACATCACCTCAACTTGCTCTGGTCACCACCTTACAAAAAATTGACAAGATATAGCTCTTGCTTTTTGACTTGGTATGCAAATGTTTTGCTCATTCACAAGGGCTACGGAGATGCTGAATCTACAACCATTGATGATAAAAGTAGCAGGTTTCTCTGTGCACATAGTCTCTGCCAAAACCTTTTGTCTTCAGCTTTACTTTAACATTTCTTGATTCAGAAGTTCAAAAATAGCTGCTGTGAAGCCATTTGTGTGCACACTGTCGGGGAGCTCGAGTCCCTTGCATATTTCTTGCTGACATTTGTCTTTCCTGCATGGTGTTCGCACCTCCTGAAGTTTAGCTTCCCTGTGTGACAGGCTCATGATGTTGGAAGTCAGTGCGCCAGTTATACAGTCGCGATGAGAGATGGTGCTTGTATTCCAATACAAGCGACGCCTGATGGCATGGATAACATGGGCGAAAGAGGAATAAGTGCAAGGATCAACCACGTGCTTGTTGGTGTTCTTTTTGTTGGACTGTCCCGCAAAAGGGTTCTCATTCAGGTTCAGAGAGTGGCACCGGCATGGGCTAGCATAATTGTTCAGATGTGCTTCTGCTCGCGAGACTGCACCCCATGAACAACTTGGTCTTCAGTGTTGGTTGTGAGTGAACAATCACTCGGTAACCTTGCATGGAAGCTGACTTCCTCGATTTCTCGGCATCTTCTATTGCAGCACTACTTCCTTAAACCCTGGCTTTACCCTTGAAGGGAAACAAAACTTTGCCCACCGTGCCGAACTCATGCTCCTGTCGCAATACGCAGTTGGGACCTTGAGGCTGTAAACACTGTGCTATTGCGCAGCTGACCGGGAGGCTAGCTGATCGCAAAGCGAGGGCGAATTATTTCGGGTAGATGCCAATTTTTCCCTTTCATGTATTTTCCTCCATCTTGCAGGCTTCTGTAGAACTGATTTGCCCATCTCGGGGGTTACGTCCATGCTGTGCCAGCCTGTGCAGCCGTGCACGGTAGTGCGAAAGATTAGTTGCATTCATTTTACTCTCTATCTGTGACGCACTGCACAGCCGAGTGCAGCTGGGCATGGCCTTTGAGATCTTCCCAGTGCAGTGGATCCTGGTCCTGGTCCTGGTCCTGGGTTCGAGTCCGGGTCCAGGATGAATTTTCTTTAACTGTGAGGCTTTCTTTCTGAGAAACGCATATGGGTTTCCTTTGTAGCCCTGTGCTACAATTCGAGTGGATGCCAATTTTTCCCTTTCATATGCTTTCCTCCACCTTGCAGGCTTCCGCAGAACTGATTTGCCATATTCATTGCCCCAGTGCGTCGAATTGTCGATTAAATCTCCCTCGCTCTGCGATTGGCTTGCCTCCTGGTTAGCTGAGATGGTAGAGCGGCCGCCTCCGAAAGGCATTAGTCACGGGTTCGAGTCTGGGACCATGATGAATTTTTCTTCAACTGTGAGACTTTGTTTATGAGAAACACATATGGCTTTCCTTTGTAGCTTCATGGTACAATTCGGGTGGATGCCACTTTTATCCTTTCAACCCCTGAGATGGTGCCACGGCGATCTCAGAGGCCACACCCAGCTGCTCCTGCCTGCCTGCGTGGTATTCCATGCCAGTTTACTAACTCTAGACCAAAAGCAGGGTGATAAAAGTGGCAGCTGCAATTTGTGGGGAGCACCCGCCTCCATTTCCTCCCGCGTACCCGCGTCGTCCCGTTCGCAAGTGGCCGACGGGTCGCGCCGGCGTAGACGGGAGAGAGGCACTACGCGCCCTCCCCTTCTCCGTCGCTCTGATGACGCGCGTACCCCTCTTCCACTACGCGGCTCACGGGAAAGGGAAACATCCGGCGGGCGAGGAGGACTTCCCCTCGCAAAAAGGTGAAAAGGCATAAAAGCGCTCTACCGGGAGAGACTCGCTCTCTTGGGACGCCGACGCCTTGGACCGCCTGCACAGCACCTGCCGCATCCCGTGAGTGACCTCGTTTGTCTGACCCACCCAGACAACGAGGCAATGCCTTTTACTACTTTTACTGAGAGGACGTCCCTCTGCGAGTGTTTGATATTGCTAATAGCAATAAACATTGTTACCGTTGACACCGCTGGTTGCCTTATTTGTCCGAACCCGGCGTAGCCGCGATTCCCGCACTACGGGTTGGTAGTACCACGGAGCGACTGCGTGGGGCTAGATCCGGAGCTCGCCTTCAGCCCTAGCCGCATGCAGAGTGGAACCCCCACATTTGGCGCTACCAACGTGGATCGAATTCGGCAACACGGCGAGTCTTCTGGTGTGTGTTGGCGCTAGGACTACCCACGTTTCAGCGAACAATGGCGGCTGGCTTGTCTGACCTCTCAGATTTGTTCATGTTGTCAACTGTAGCGACGCAAAGTGAGCAGCCTATTGCTAACGCGGCGGCAGCTGCTGAACAAACCAGCAGCTTTGGATTTGAGTGTTTCACGCGGAACACTCAGGCTAGCGCGAATGCCACGTGGGCAGAGGGTAACCCCAATACGAGGCGTACCCCGTCGGGCCCCTCGCCGCATCGTGACGCGGACACAGAGGCGCACATGCCACTAAATAACTCAACCCCGACAGCGGAGGCATCCGGCCTTTTGGGCGAGAGTTTGCCGTCTAGCGAGGCAATGCTGCAAAATGCGTTGCAAATCATGCAGAGCTTAGCCGGCGCCCTACAAGGCACAATGCAGGCCTCGTCGCAGAGCGAGCGACCACGGATTAAGGTAGACATGCCTACCTACAGTGGGTACCACGATCGCACGAGTGCGAGCGAGTACCTCGACCGTCTACTGTATTACCAGCAGGCAACCGGGCTTTCAGACGCCGAACTCGTCGCGCGCGTGATCCCGGTTTCACTGACCGACCAGGCGGCTCGATGGTTCCGACTGACCGGACACCGATGCCGCACAGTAGAAGAGTTCCGCTCGAACTTCCGCGAATAATTTCTTCCGGCCAATTACGAGTGGCGTTTGAGGAGAGAGCTGCAGCTTCGTACCCAGCATCCGGACGAGTCCCTGCTAGAATATGTTCGAGCGATGGACGAACTTTATCGTCTCGCGAACCCTCTCGCCACCGATGAAGAGGAAGTTGAGCGCGTCACACGGCAGGCGCACCCCACTTTCGCGGCCTATTTCAGAGGGCGTAGGTTTGGAGACCTAGAAGAACTCGCCGCCGAGGCGAAGCGCATCCAGGGAGACATTCTCGCGGCGCGAGCATACCGCCCGCCTCCACTTGCAGCGCTGTCACTCGAGCCTCGCTGCGCGTGGAACGGCGGCGCGATCACTTGCCACTCGTCTAGAGTCGACGCGTCGGCATCGTTCGCGGAGCAGCAGGTCCAGCGTAGTTGGGAGTTATCAGACCGCGCTTTGGACCCGTACGCCTACGTGCTGAGAACAGCACCGACTAATGCCGCACTCAGCGCGCCACGACAGGAACGAGAGGCCGATGCGAGACTGGAGGAGCGGCACACGCCGACCGCAGTTCAAGGAGGCTACGGCGGGCCGGAGTGGAGCGACGGCCGCCCAGGCCACCGAGGCTTCAGCAGCCGCTGCTACCAATGCGGCCGACCAGGGCATATCGCCCGAGACTGTGGCCGCACGCCGGGCCGAGGCCGAGCGCGTGGCTCGGAAAACGGGCGAGGCCGCCAGTGATCCACCTTGGGTCCCGTGCGGCGATGTCAAACATAGCCGGTGGTATCGAATTACTTGCGCCTTCGGCTTGTCGTGTAGGAGGTGTTGCGGACTCGCAGGCGCCGTTCATCGAGCTAACGATAGCCCGAAAGAAATTCGCTGCATTATTGGATACCGGAGCAAGCGCTTCATTATTTGGTGACGAGGTGTTGCATCATCTCCGCAAGAACAACATCCGCTTGAGAGATAATGGCACCACCTTCCAACTTGCTTCCGGCACAGCACAATCCAGCGGTGCAGCTAGGTTAGTGATCCGTTGGGAGAAACGCGTCAGGCGACAGTCTCGTACACCTCCCGGGTTTATCAGTGCCTGTTATTTTGGGTCGAGACTTTCTCGTCAAGTCGGGCATCGTAATAGACATCGGCAACGGCGGTTACCGAGAGAACGGAACGGGTGCTTTAAAGCTTTTCGCAAAAGCGCCCATGGCAGCGGAGACACGACAGTCTCCGGGCGCAGCGCGAGTGGGCCACACCCGGCCACAGCCAAGCGAGCGAACCGCAATCGGCGCAGGCGAGGAGAGAGACACGGTGGCACAACAGTGCGCCACTATTCTGCGAGGAGTAACGCACCCGCTTTTGTCAGAGGTCAATATGCCGGAGAGAGAACGGGCACGACTGTCGTCGCTGTTGTACGAATACGACGCGATTTTCACTGACCGTCCGGGCCGCACTACGCTAGTCAGGCACAGGATATACACGGGTGACGCTGCGCCATGGAAATGTAATCCTCGGCCGATTAGCTTGACTAAGCGAAAAGCACTTGATAGCACCTTAGACGAACTCATCGACACAGGCGTGGTGGAAAGGTCAAACAGCCCATGGGGCTTCCCAGTAGTTCTAGTCCCGAAGAAGGACGATACCTATCGCCTTTGTGTAGACTACCGCAGGCTGAATGAGGTTACGAAGAAGGATGCGTACCCTCTACCCTCCATTTCCTCTTTAGTGTCTAACCTAGGCGGGGCAAAGTACCTTACGACGCTCGATGCTAGTCGTGGATACTTTCAGGTCGAAATGGACGAGCGTGACAAAGAGAGAACGGCTTTCACTTGTCACCGGGGGCTCTTTCAATTTAAGAGAATGTCTTTTGGTTTGGTCGGAGCTCCCGCTACTTACCAAAGGTTGATGGACCGAGTGCTAGGAGACGCGAAGTGGCAACATGCCCTCGCATATCTGGACGACATAGTGGTTTATTCGAAAACATTCGAGGAGCACTTGCGCCACTTGAGAGACGTCCTAGACAGGCTGAGGTCCGCGGGTATCACGCTGAACCCGAACAAAGCTCAGATAGCTGCGAGCAGAATAGCGCTGTTGGGATTCACGCTGGACAACGGCCGCATCCTGCCGAGTAAGGATAAGCTCGAGGCTATACTGAGGCACCCGTCGCCGAAAGATATCGGCGAACTAAGGCGCTTTCTGGGATTGGTGAACTTTTATCGCCAATTCATTCCAGACTGCGCGGCAGTGCAAGCGCCTTTGACGAAGCTCTTGAGGGAAGACGAACAGTGGACTTGGGGACAAGAGCAGGAGGTGGCACTGCGGGGCCTCACGAAGGTGCTCGCTGACACGGCCGAATTGCAGCTGCCCGATTTGAATAGGGAGTTTGTGATTCAAACAGACGCAAGCGACCTAGGCTTAGGTGCAATTTTGCTTCAGGAGCACGGAGGCACTCTCCGACCGGTTGCGTTCGCGAGTCGTTCGTTGACGCCGGCCGAAAGGAACTACTCGGTGACAGAGAAGGAGTGCCTCGCGATAGTTTTCGCTCAGCGAAAGTTCGACTATTACGTCGATGGAGTGGCATTCAAGATTGAAACTGACCACATGGCTCTCACTTGGTTGAGGCGCCTGAGCGAGCCGAGTGGTCGCCTAGCGCGTTGGGCACTGCTGCTGCAGCGTTACGACTTCACCGTGCGCTACCGCAAAGGAAAAAGCAATGCCGCAGCTGACGCACTTTCGCGAGCGCCAGTCTGAGGCGATAGAGAGGCCCAAGTAAGGGATGCGAAACAACCGTCGATCCTGGGCGAGAGCGTGAACCACGTAGATGTTGTCGGTTCCGCAGGAGTCGTCTTTAGTAGAGAGGAGCTGTTCGGGGCTCAGCAGAAGGACCCGTTTTGTCGAAAAGTGCTCGACGAGCTCCGGGAGCAGGGTGGCGCGGCCGCCGCACACATGGAGGCAGCTGGTATTGCTGTTGGTGCTGAGCGCTCGGGTACAGTTCGTAATGCTGTGAGTGCGCTGGATTCTTATCTGCTGAATTTCGACGGCCTCCTGCTGAGGTATATTCCCACCGAGAACGACACAAGTGAGGCGTTTAAGGTGGTGATACCGCGCGCGTTGCGAGGAGCACTGCTACGCTACTTTCACGACTCGTGTATCGCTGGGCACGCGAGCGGCCCTAAGACTTACATTAAGTTGTGTCGCCTCGCTACCTGGCCAGGCATGAAACGGGACGTGATGCGCTACGCCCGCTCATGTCATGTGTGCCAAAGCGTGAAGCCCAGAGGTGGACGACCGCCCGGCCTCATGCAGCCTATCGACAGCCAGACTCCCTGGCAAATCGCGGCGTGTGACGTCATGGGACCGTATCCCACCACACCGAGCAGGAACAAATTCTTGCTTGTAGTCACAGATCACTTCAGTAAATGGGTCGAACTTTTTCCCTTGCGAAAACTGACGGCACGAGTGATCATGGATAAGTTGATCGAGGTTTTCACCAGATTTGTCTATCTGGAGCAGTTGATAACGGACAATGCGTCCTACTTCACTGCGAAGGTTTTCGTCGACTCGTGCGCTGCACTTGGCATTAAGCACAAGAAAACGACAACTTACCATGCTCAGTCGAACCCCACTGAACGGGTCAATCGCAACATTAAGCACATGCTTGTCGCGTTCTCTGAAAGACATAAGGACTGGGATACCTACCTTCCAGAGATCGGGTTTGCATTGCGATCGACAGTGAACCGCTCGACTGGGTATGCGCCTTCTTCTCTCAACCTGGGGAGAGAGCTGCCGAATCCGATGGATAGAGTTCCCGCGGATCGCAGCGGAATGTCGGTCGCGCCGGCAGCACGAGCTGAATACGCGACGCACCTACGTGACAAGATGACGGAAGCTTTACGCAAAGCACGCCGTAATCTTTGCACTGCTAGGGCGCAACAGAAGGCGCAGTACGACCGCTCGCATCGGAACGTCCGCTACGAAGTGGGCGATCTGGTGCTTCGGCGCCAGTACGTTCTCAGCGATTCTAGCAAACAGTTCGCTGCCTCACTGGCACCGAAGTGGACCGGGCCGTATCAAGTACGAGAGAAGGTTTCCTCGCTTGTTTACCGGCTCGAGAGCATGAAAGGGAAGCCGATCGGCGGGCCGGTACACGTATGCGACCTGAAACGCTACGTGCCGCGTGATGAGCAGTGGGATGAAGATCAGACCCTCCCTCAACCGCGGTCGGTGAGTGAGAGCAGCCAGAACCGAACGGCGAGCCCGCAGCCACGCTACAACTTGCGTAGCAGGCGGAAATGATCTGGTGGCTATATTTGCGTAGCCCGATGACTGCGAGGACCATTCGTAAGTCCGGGCCGTGCTGGCACCTTGTTAGTTCCTGCCGGGAAGCAAACGTCTAGCGACAGCAGAGCGCAGGGTATTGACAACGAGGCGTTGTTCCAGTCTTCAAGCAACCACGCAGACTACGACGGGAATGTGGCGTGAACGATTCAACGTGTTTGCATGCGGTGTGTGCATTGACTAAAGACTTGTGAGGGCCAGTGCAATGTGCTGTGAGTCGTTGATGATGCGGACGACCATTCCCTTCGTAACGGGCGTTGACGGTGTTCCCGGATCCGGCCAATCATGCTGCTTATCACAATTTCGTACTGTGCAGTGGACTAATCCAACTTTCTGAAGCAGGAAACAAGACACGGCCGTGCGAACTGCCTGCAGTACTCGCGGGTACAACTGACGCACCGGCTACGCTGGCCTTGCAGTCGCATGAACCACTACCTGGCGCCCAGCAAGCGACCGCCCGGCTGGTGCAGCCGACACCTGGGGCGCGGCACGGAGAGCCGCCTTCGAGCCGGGACTACGATCCGCCTCGCAAGCCCGAGCAGTGCCGCTGACTGCACACCTTCGAGTCGGCGTCAAGTATCTGCCACCTGAGGGCTAGAGCAACGCAAGCCCGACGCTCAAAGCCGGCGTGTGCCACGCTGCCTTGATCGCCAACCTTGGCGGGAACTTTAGCAAACGGGCGCCCGAACCCTTCGGGCATATCTAGGTGCCAGCATCAGTGTACGGGAGGCTTCTTAAGGGGAGGAGGATGTGGGGAGCACCCGCCTCCATTTTCTCCCGCGTACCCGCGTCGTCCCATTCGCAAGTGGCCGACGGGTCGCGCCGGCGTAGACGGGAGAGAGGCACTACGCGCCCTTCCCTTCTCCGTCGCTCTGATGACGCGTGTACCCCTCTTCCACTACGCGGCTCACGGGAAAGGGAAACGTATTCGGCGGGCGAGGAGGACTTCCCCTCGCAAAAAGGTAAAAAGGCATAAAAGCGCGCTAGCGGGAGAGACTCGCTCTCTTGGGACGCCGACGTCTTGGACCGCCAGCACAGCACCTGCCGCATCCCGTGAGTGACCTCGTTTGTCTGACCCACCCAGACAACGAGGCAAGCCTTTTACTACTTTTACTGAGAGGACGTCCCTCTGCGAGTGTTTGATATTGCTAATATCAATAAACGTTGTTACCATTGACACCGCTGGTTGCCTTATTCGTCCGAACCCGGTGTAGCCGCGATTCCCCCGCTACGGGTTGGGAGTACCATGGAGCGACTGCGTGGGGCTAGATCCGGAGCTCGCCTTCAGCCCTAGCCGCACGCAGAGTGGAACCCCCACAAATTTTGCTCTGACTTATTTTTGTAGCGCTAAGAATATTCAACACATTATGCAAAAACAAGCTTTTACACACTGTGCGTACACCTGGAGAACGTTTAGAGTTCATTCCGTATACTTCTTCAGGAAGATTGGATGGCTCTTTATAAAATTTACATGTAAAATTTATGGTGCCTGAAAGGATGCATTTGCAGGAGCTTGAACTAGATGGTGCTGCCATACTGAGGGAGGCTGAGAATGACATTGATTGTATGTCAAATCTGAATCGCAACACGTCGTTTGCGCCTTCATGTCTGCACATCATAGCAACATGGCAGCACCCTTGCAGTTGCCTATTTAAACGCACCCGCCGTGGTTGCTCAGTGGCTATGGTGTTGGGCTGCTGAGCACGAGGTCGCGGGATCGAATCCCGGCCACGGCGGCCGCATTTCGATGGGGGCGAAATGCGAAAACACCCGTGTGCTTAGATTTAGGTGCACGTTAAAGAACCCCAGGTGGTCAAAATTTCCGGAGTCCTCCACTACGGCGTGCCTCATAATCAGAAAGTGGTTTTGGCACGTAAAATTCCAAATATTATTATTTAAACGCAAGGGCGCTATGTCGAGTCTTTCCTCTAAAGTTCGTTATATTAACACTATGGAGAGAGGTCAGTGAGGAAGTGTAATTGTGAGCCACTGCTTGCGCATAGCCAAGCATGGTGACGAGAAAGACCAGTGCGGCTTGACGGCGTATTCGACATGGGGATGAGGGAGTTTTTAACTGCCTCGGTGTACGAGTGCCGAAGCCTGCGGAAAGCGATATACTTGGCGCACAAGGGTTGGGTATTTTTTAGTTTTGGATACGAATCTAGTCTCTTATATCCATAGGCAGGACGATTTTACTTGGTTAAGACAAGCTTTGAAATACGTTGACCTCTATGAAATTTCATTTTCTGTCTTATCTCCACTATTTCGTTACATCCCATTTTGTTATAACGGGGTTCAAGTGTATTTTGAAAGCCACAGCAGGCAAACTGCGTTGGGTGCAAGAATTATCTCACTATTGCATAGAGGTAGTCGTTCTTGGAAGATCGTGCTGTCCACTTTGGCAGCTCTCTGCTGTCACAGTAGATTAATTTAGAGATGGAAGAACTGCTGAAGCCTCCCAGTTCATATTGTATTCATGTGGAGGTTTCCCCTGCACGGCCCAGTCCCCAGTGGTTATCCGTCCCTGACAGCCCTGAACTGCTTGGGACTGCTGCCACGCATTTGATTTCTTTGGGTAGCTTTGGAAGCCCAGTCCGCCAGTCGGAGAGCTGCCAGAATCGCATTTATGTTCCAGACCATAAGTACCGGACTGCCCACAGGCTCTCAGAGCTCTCGGCAGATATGTCGTCTTCATTGGTGTGTGTAGTAATTAGGTGGATTTTGCTTTTCAGGTGAGTGAAGCTTGTGTGCAGGGAAGCATAACTTTGCATGTGGCAAATTTTTGCTAAGCAAGGGTCCTTTCAATCTGTCATTTCATAATTCTTATTTTGGATGGGTTCAGCTTTCAGCTTTGATGTTGAATAGCTCTTCAAGTTATTGAGACTTGTCTCTTAATCTTCTGTGCAGCCACTACAAACAAGCTTATGTTGACTTGCTGGAGCTGAAAACCACAGATGCCAACATTCTTGAGGTCAAAACCGTCGCAGGAATTCTTAACTACAAGGTAAGTTCGTATATTGTAATGGGGCGCATCACAAAAAAAAAGCACGCACACACGAACACACACACTTCCTACTATCCGGTGGGTCAAACCAAGGGGGGGGTGATGCGGCCTTTAAAAGCCAAAAATTCATCAAAAGCTGGATTTTTGGAAAATGTTATACTTGGTCTGTATACGTCATACACTATGCGCTCTGTAATTATCAGTGCCTAATTCATCGTGAAACTAATACAAACCAAATATATTACAAGTCGCGGTAATGACAAGCAAGCACTGGGACAACCCTACTCCGACAGAAATCCTACTCCAACAGAAAAAAAAAGAAAGGCAAAACCAGCGAACTTTACCTTCACGGGATGAAAGTTTATTTACTCAATGGCCATCGTCATTGCACTCGGACAACACTTTATCGCTGTCTATAAAGAACCACAAAATGTCGTCTTCCGTATGGTCCGTAGTGCGTTTGATATTCTTCATTTATCAAACGACTCTGCAACAATGACAAACAGGGTGGTGGCCCACGCTTACACTAACCACTTCGCTAGTTATCGTGCGATTCATGCAGCTTGCTGGAGTGCCACGAACACATGACGCGACCTGTTGCTGTTAGCTTAATATGTAAAATAATTTATCGTTTGAATGTGCTTTTGTAATCACACTGAAAGGAGCACATCGGTGTCGTCATGCTATGCGAGAACTTGTTCTGTTGACTTCTATGGCGACCATCTTGTAATGGTAATGGCAATGGCATTAGCTAGGCTCTCTCTGATATGCGAATGCAGTTTTGTTTCTGTGTCGGATTGCACCGTCAGAATAATTTTTGGACGAATTATTTTGGGAAAAAAACGTCTGCATTAGAATGTGGTAAATACTGTAATAATTAATTCTGGGCTACTGTTCTTGCTTTAAAACCTTCCTGGGGCAGGCTGAACATAGGTGTTTTCGGCGGTAGATGACATGTGTTCGATGCACTCGCTGTACCCTAAGCACCACCCAAAACAGAAGCTGTCGCTATTGGAGTCGTCACCGTGATCACTATTGGAGATGGGCGTGTGTTATGACCAGCCAAGTTCAAATTATCCAGCGAAGGTTAAATTCAAGATCGAAATAACAGAAGTTTGGTTCCATAGAAATCTAGGGGCACGGGCCGAGACCTTCGGTCGAGAGTGAAATAATCGAAGTCAAATTAATGGAAGTCTACTGCAAGTGCTTCTTTGTAACGGACTCGTGCAGGTTGCAGAAAATGTGACTGATTATCATTAAAATTATGTCATTCAAACATGTAATTGATTACAGTGACCAGTTATTCTCCACAAAAGGAATGGAGCAATTATTAAAAAGTAATCTTACTTTACATGACTTTCCTCTTCACATATAGTTACATTGAACAACTGCATTAACTAGAACAAGTTATTGTTTATTATATACTTAAATGACATAACAAACATTCCACTAACAGATGAAATAGTACTGTACGCTGATGACACTAATTAGGTAATTTTTTTCCGGAGTTCAGAAACTTCAGGAACTAGAAGTTACTGCAACTCATTGGTTACAGGAACTGAGCAAGTGGCTATATCTAAATAAGCGCGACTTAAACATAAGAAGACTAAGTTTACAGTTCTTTATTCGTAGAATAAGGAAATAAATTACAGTGTAAAAATTTCCTATTGTGGATCACAACTTGAACATGTCTTAAGCCATTCATTTCTAGGTGTTACATTTCATAAAAACCTAAGCTTGACAGAGCACATATATAAGGTATGCAAAAGGTTGCACAATCTGTTGGCTTGCTACAATTTATTCGATGTTAGGCTTCTCAGACAACTGTACTTTTTGTTTATACAGTCACATCTTAGCTACTGTCTCAAAGTATAAGGGAATGGTAATAAAACTGATATGGAAAAACTGGCAGTATTGTAATGACGAGCTGTTCAGTTATAGTAATGGAATTTTAGTGGCTTTTGAATATTGTTATAAGTGGGTTCGGCTGTATCGAGATTCGACTTTATTGAAATCGTATACAAACACACTTCATTATATTGAGGCTTTAATTACATGGTGTTCTATGGACAAGAGGTTATGAAAAGTTAAACACTTCATCATATCAATAATTTTGTTATATTGAAGTTCGTTATATTGAGGTTTAACTGTATTAGAGACTCTTGCAAGACAAAGATCTGTGTATAGCGATTTAAAGAGGTCTCCAGCAACTTTGAACAATTTTCTTATCGCGACCTGAGTAGACACACAGGGTACAGCCTACGTTGCACTTCCATAGTAATGATGGAACCACGGACAAAATATGGCACGTAAGCTATCGAATATGAAATTATGTGTTTATGCTATATGTGCCCTAACATTATTGACGAAGCTGCAAATTCTAGAACAATTCACAAACTTAAATATGCAGTACTAAACATGTTTTTTAATCGCAACATGTTTAATGAATGTTAATGGAGTTTTAAACTGTTTGATGTTAATAGTGATGTCAATCTTGCATTCTAAAATGTATAGCTTATGCCTGTAACAGAATGTTTCTTCTTTTTTTGCAGTGCTGTATGAATATATTTACTTGCTATATTGCAAATATTTGACACTTTGCACTATGTTTAAAAATTGTCTGAATAGTTTTGATGTTTTTGGTTTTGTTAGTCATTGTATTTGGTTTTATTCGTGTTGATACTTGTAAGCTTCTACTTCTGCTGTGCCAGCAAAAAGGTTTAGTGAGGAGGTTTACACCCTCCTATTGCCTTACCTTGCAAGCAAACCTTGTATTTGTATTGCCAAAAAAAAGAAAAGTTGTCATTACTATTTTTATTAGTTCTCTGCAGACGTTCACACATTGTTTATCTTCGAAAAAAAAATGCTTTTCAGAGTATTCGTCCGTCACCTTCACTTGTTTTCTTGTGAGTAAATCAGGCAGCAACACTAAATATACTTGCTCGGGTGTGCACTGGACGAAAGGGTGGTGGTGTAAGGTACAAACACAGGATGAAGAAATTAGTGAACATGGTTTGAGAACTGTCCATGCAGAATGGAAAAAGCAAAGTCTGAACTCACTAAATGTGAATGTTTAGACATGGTGCCGCTCGTGCTTCATGGAAATGTGGAACCATCAGGAGATGCAGTATGCTGCCAGCATTACAGGCTGCGTGACCTGTCGTTTAGACGAACGGACAAACACTGTGCGACTAGGTTTGCCTGTCTGTGCAGCATCCGTGAGGCTGCTGCACTAGTTCCAGGGCTCAAAGCTGCATTGCCTGTTGCAGCTTGTATTTCATAAGAAGTAAACTGTTTGCAAGGAATCGGTTACTGAAAAAAAAAAGTAATTGAACTACAGTGAGTGCTAGCAAGTAAAGTAATTTTTCAATTATAAAACTACTGTAAACATGGTTGATTGTAAGTAATTGCATGTACTTTGTTGTAAGTAAGTCTGCTTTATAATGTTGTCCAAGAAGTCATTGACTGATCTTTCTTTTTTATTGGATACCAAAAATTTGGACATGTTCAACTATTCAATCGTATTCGCAGCATGATCATTCACCTCATGGAGATAGGGTACAAGGACAATCAATGTTTCAGATGCCTTGTAGTACATTGCAAAAGGATGGACAGGTGGTCTACTTGCTGATGCATTATTAGAAAAACTAGGAAAAAGAAAATGCGTGTGATATGTGTTGCTTTTCTAATGTCCTGTGTGTTTATTGCGCTCTAAATGTTTCTAATATTGTAGCACATTGTTCGATTTTTTAGACTTTGCATGCACTTCAGCGAGCACACTTGGCTGCTGTGGCAAACAAAAAAAAAATGGTGGAGCTTCGTTTATGAGTCGCCAGTGGCTTCTATAAACTAAAGCAGCTGGGAGATGCGTTGGATAGTACAAGAGGCGATAAAAAATTTCTGCAACTTGGATCTAACCCACAAAAGTTAGACACTAGTACTTCTGTATTCCTTGGTTGGCATCTGTCGCATGCAGCTCGAGGTGTGAAGAAGGAAAAACAGATGAAAAGCCAGTATGGAGGTGGCAGACTTCGAAATATGTAGCACCATGTTTGTTCATTGAGGGGCTAGCTGCGGCGACTAGTGTGGCTTCTGCGCTAAGAACTTCTTCGAATTACAGAATGTAGTCTTAATCTCTTGTTCACGGTGAACCGTTGAGCTGCTGTGCATTGCAAGCATGTCACTCACATTTGCAAGCTACGTTCACGCAATGATGTGTATGATCACCTTGCGCCTTGCCTTTCGTGCAGTTGTGCCAGCTGGCATTCATGCAAAACATTCCGCTGGATGCTATCCACCAGTTTCGACGGCATGTGGACATCTTCAAGGACCGCATCGGCAACCCCAGACTTGCCTTCGAGCACAGTGCCTGGCTGTCCAAGCAGTGCGTACGCCATCCTGCGCTGTTTCTCATTGGCACATGCGCTAAGCAGTAACATTTGAAGCACAGAGTTTCAGTTTGGATTTGGGCTCACTACCATTCAATGCAGTATTACAGCTAGGGCAACTGCTCACTGCTTTTTGCACAGATATTAGCACTTTTGTAGTTTTATGAATTACTAGCCTCAGAACGCACATCCCTTGTATTCGATACCAAGCTCCACATTTTCTACATCCCTGCCATGGCACTTGAGTTACACCAATAAAGTGGAAAGGGAAAAATTGAATATTCGTGAACTTGCCCTCGCACTCTGGTCTTTTAACTTTTTGGTTAGCTGGGCTGTAGAGGGCCAGGGTCGGTCATCGGATTAGGATTACTTTTTTTTTACTGTCAAGGTTGTGTCCTTCTTCCTGGAGAGACCAAGCACCTTTGCCAGTGGGCAATAAATGAACCTTTCCTGTGCCATCGACGAGTGCAGTCATCATGAGGTCACATTCCTAGAAATTGCTAGGAAATTTGTTACACTCTTCATCACTTCCTGTGGTACAGGAAAGGTTAGAAGACTGCAAACTATAGAAAATACGAAAAAAAGACGCGCTAGACAAGTCAGGCAACCACAAAGGCACTCACTAGCAACTGATGTACTTCAGGAAGAAATACATCAGTTCTGGCTGCTTTCAAGTGTCACTTCTTGAAAGTCTTAAATACAAGGTCCTTGTTACTGATAAAGAACTGGCTTAGCTTTCTTGTTTTATAACCCCTCGTGGCACTTCTCTTCCACACATATCCAGACAACCAACTGTTGGTTTACTGCTTTTTGAAATAGAGTAAGCCCTCACTTTAACGAAGTGAGCAGGATGGCAAACAAATTTGACATAAGTGGTAATTTTGATAAAAGCAACGACATAATAGAAGAAAAAAGTAGAGCTGAAATAGGACAACTCCGTGCAAGCCTAATGCAGATGTCACATGGTGCATTTTTGATCGCTATCAAGTCCGATCGGGATTGAATTTCTTGGTCGCAATTGGTTCCTTTGTGAAAGCTGTGGGAGAGAGCCAATAGGGTCTTAGTTCTGGTGACTTCAGGCGCACCGGGCTCGCGGAACGTGGTGCAGAGTAACATGTGTCTGTTCCATTGCACGCTACTTCAACAGCACCGCCTCAAGCTGCTGTTAATGCACGGGTGCAGCATGGAGGAAAAGGGTGCACCTATGGAGCAAGTCACTCGCTTGCTCGGTACGAGTAAGCCCCCTGAGTAAAACTAAAGGTAGCAAAATTCTTTTATCTTGCCGCCAGAGCCAGCAAGCGAGGGCAGGTGAGGAAGTTCGGGGCTTATCCACGTCTTCCTGTTGTTGCAGTGGGATAGGGTGGTTACGCACACACCATTTGCACGGAAACGAGCATGCAAGCATCTAGGTGCTGCCAGCTGCTATTTTTTTTTTTTTTTACGTGCTGGCATCATGACAGTTGCTCTTGATCTCAGTGTGCAGCCGCGTGATTGCGGGGCTGCGATTATGGATCAGGTGGTTGTGACGATTGGCATGTGACGCAGCACAATCACCACAATCAAAAAGAACAAATGGAGAGGGCAAGCAGTGAAGGAAGGCCAGCGCGGTGAGAAGGTGAGGCCGTGAGCACCGTCGTGAGAGCATACCCGCTCCCTGCCGATAACATGTGGGCGCAGCATGGAGGGAAAGGGTGCGCAGGCGACGTGATGACATAGCTGGAAAGTGAGAGGGTCACTCGCTTGCTCGGTGCAAAAGGTGCCGAGTGCCATCTTGAGTGCGCTCACACCCCTTGACAGTTAGCTCTAAGCGGAGCAGCTTATCACTATGCTTCAAGTAATCCATTTTAAAATGCATCCGTTTTGGCTGGGACTGGGGGAATTTCGAATAAAGTGATACTTAAAGCAAAATGACTTCGTTATAATGAGGGTGTACTGTATATTACTTGTTAGTGGAGTGCCTGTGCTGTTCCTTGTCTTGTCAGTGTCCCTTCTTTTCTTTTTTGCGCTCTTTCAATTTATTTAGTACATTGAACCAACTTGCCCGACAACACATCTCTTAAGCTAGGCCAATGATATTTCTAAAGATGGCTCCACGGAACACCTGGCAGTCTCGGCATTTCTAGTGGGTGGTGTTTTGTGGGGTCCAGGTTCAGCCACTTTGGTGACCTGTTTGAGGAAGCGGTGAGCTTTGGCCTGACTGCAATCCAGACGCAGCACCCGGGCTTCTACTACCAGCAGGCGGCCAACCATGCTATGGCACGCAAGGAGCAAGCGGCCCGGCTGTGCAAGGTGTGTGCTGTTCGTCTGAGCAATGCCTGCTAAGGTGTATGGATGTGCCGTTGTACTGCATAGTTGTAACCAGAGGTGGGCAAATGCCCTCGTTTCTCGTTTTTTCTCACCTCGCCCTCATGGTGAAAATTTTTACTGCACTCCCTCACCCTCATCCTCACCTATAAAAAAAACTATCCGTCTTCCCTCACGCTCACTCTCAGCACAGTATGCTTTACCTGCCCTCCCTCACCCTCATGCTGAAAAGGCTACCATCCTTCTCTTACCTTCTGTTTTCTACAGTTTCAAATAAACCATTTGCACGACCCGCGAGCTTAATGTACAATACCGATAGTCTAGTGCCATTTGTATTGTCAAAGCATGCCACACTGCTTTGCTTTTAGGCCCTTGACCATAGGTGAGCAAAATAAATGGAGCTCACTCAGACTCACTCACAAATTATATTTTTTGCTTAGAGCTCACTCGGACTGAGACTTGCCGAAATTCTACTCGGCTGGGCTTACTTGGACTCAGATTCACGAAAGTTTTACTCCGTTGGTCTCACTTGGACTCATTCAACCAGACCCATAGAGATATTTTTGGCCAGCAGCTCTCATGAACTCAAGAGTTCAACTCTCAGAACTCAGACAAAATTACCTTTATACCAGGCTAACATATAGGGAATGCAGAGGAATTACAAACGCTAATAATTTGGAAAAGAGTATGCATGAGAGTCATTAATGTACAACAAATTTTCTTATTCATTGTTAATCACTATGTCTTGTAAGAACTAAATAAGTGCGACGCTCAACCATGGTAGTGCCAGATTTATTTCACCTGAAGATGAAATGTGCAAAATGGATTTTTACAAAATGTGCAAATTCTTATGGGTCTGTACATGCATGTGGTGCGCACACGCTTTTGTATCTGAGGTGCATTTCTGGCAGTTCGGGATAGATCACAGTTCTTTCTAGCACTGTGCTGAATGAAGGCTTGCCTTGTAAACCTTTTCCTACTGGAATTGTGCGCAAGGAAGCTTGACGATATGTAATGCCACTTATCTGCAGTTTACTATAGAACCACAGGAGGTCCAACTTGCTGTGATGCTTTTAATGCATAAGAATTCTTTTTCAAGCTCCCCAGCCCTGTCACGCTAAAGGTGTATCTGCACAAAAATGCGTAATTTGTAAAGTTAAAGCATTTGCTCGTTATGGTGGTCTAAATGTAGATGATTAGTAGCTTTTAAGCAATGAGGAACAATTTGAAGCAAAAAATCAAAATAGAAAGAGAATACCCATAGAGATACGTAGGGCTCCTTGGAAAATGCATGGGGGAGCTTCTAGTAGGGGTGGGCCAACTGAAATTTTGGTTTGGGCCAACTTAAATTTTGGTTTGGGCCAACTGACGTTTGGGGTGGACCGACCTAAATTAGGAAGTGGGCCAACTTCAAATTTAGGCATGGGCCACATTAAATTTTGGGGTGGGTCAACTTGAAATTTGAACATGGGCCAAATGAAATTTGGGGTAGGGCCAACTTGAATTTTGGGATGGCCCGATGTCCAATTGAATGCTGCAGAGTGCCCTTTGAGTTATAACACCTCGCGGCAAGCGAGCGTGTTGAGACGCTTGGTGCATTTTTCTTGGGCCTTACCGAGGTGCATTCAGAACGCAGGCGAGAGCTTGCGTGGGCGAGAAGTGCGTGCATAGCACAACCTTGCGAGAATGACAGCAAGGGTGACATGCCATCACGGCGATGCATTCTTACCGCACGCAACGCCTCACGTGCTGCTGCGGCAGCTGGTGTTCCCTTTCCATCGCTCTGCTCTGTCAAGGCACGCTCGTGCCCGGTGTTCCGGCTCAATTGGTACGATTGCATCGAAGGGGCCAGATGTGGTGAGAAAATCCAACAATTGTCTAATAAAGCCTGAGCATTCTTTGCCACCGGAAAGGCCATGGGTAGATGTGCATAAGCTAGGAAAAGCAAGTAAGCAAAACTAAGCAAAAACAAAGTCACAGCTGAGCCAAAGAATTCTTTTGCATTAGCAGACAGTTCTCAGGATTTCTGTAGCTTTTTAAGGTGTCGGACAGAACGCTAGGCGCTGAGAGTTTAAGTTTTCATTGGTCTATAATATCAACCGTAGTTTGGTCTTTGACACTACACATCTACCATAAGTGCAGATGCACAATTCTAGCAGTGATACTGCTGACAACAGTACAGTAAAACCTTGGTGATACGAATCTCAAGGGGTAGCATAAATATTCGTATCACCCAAAATTCGTATCACCAAAAGACAAATGACATCGGCATGTTAGAGAGCCAGAAACTAATTTCTTGAAATTTAGTCATGATCGAAGAAGTCCCAAATGTCCTTCTGGGTTTTCATCTTTGCCAGGTCAACTAGCAGCTAATTCTGTAAGTTGTGCACAAACTTCACAAAACCGGCTTCGCAAGAACATTGGATCCAGCACAGAGGGCGAGCCTCACGAGCGGTGAGACGACATGGGAGAGACTGCCAGTGCCGGACGGCTTCCACTCCGTACGGTGCGTACAGTTGCCGCTGTGTTATCGACTGCCTTCTGCCGGCCTCCTCCTGCGCTGCAAACACAGAAACGGCCCACCTGCCAACCAGTCTCGGCATGCTCGGTGCAACCTTCTCGCCACTTTGCTGCATACGGTCGCGGCGGTCGCAGGTCTCTCATTCATATCACCGAAACGGGCGCGGAGGAGCGATCGGGACATCCGAAGTGTGGCTCATAGTGTACAGCACACTTCGGCCAGGGAGTTGTACGAATTCGTATCACCCCGAAATGCGTACCAGCCACGGTCGTATCACCAAAGCTTCGCTGTATTTGTTGTCAGCCATGCTGAACGTGAGCATCAAACACGGAGGGTGGAAATGATTTAAGAGGGAGCGGTGTGGGTTCATCTTGAAGCATAGTCATAAAAATATAAAAAAGGCTGATGAGGCCTCACCATGTGATGCGAAAGCTATGATTTTTATCCACTGAGCTCGTGGAATGGAGAGCGCATGACGAGGGCGCTACTAAAACCTACCGCATAACAAACAGTGTTTGAAAAAGCCTGATAACCATGCAGGGCCTGCTTCGGAAGACTCGTTGCACAGGTTGGCTCTGGAGAGAATGTCATGGAGTGGCATTATAAGGGGCTGGCTTGCTGAGGCTAGCTGCCCGGTTCCATGCTCCCTGCTATTTGCATTTTCCGTCCGTCAAGGCACCAAGTGTGTGCACGAAAGCTACATCAGCGACGGTTCAATCAAAGTAAAATTCAGGAGAGCAATGCTGAAAGTCTGCCTCACCTTGTTCTTCTCGGAGGTTGCGCTGGACATTGAGCATTTTGAATAACCGGTCGTTCCACAGAGGCAACAGTAGTACCTCTCTTCATAGGCAGTGCCACAAAGGTAGTTCAGCAGCACGACCAGCGAAGGAGCAGTGCCATGATGTTAAGCCATGCTGAGTGGCAGCCACCATTGCTCGAGCACCCAGGCTCGAGCACAAAGGCTCGAGCACCCAAGCAAAACAGGGGAGGGTCTGAATGAACGCTGAACAGGAATGGTAACTGCACTGATGCGACCTAGTAAACTGGAGAAATTCTGGCAGCATCGAGCTGGCTCACTTCTCATAACAACGCAGCCTACAGTGCACTTCCTTTGACCTTGGCCGCAAGAGAGAAAGGGAATGCTTACACAGCACGCACTGTTCTCGCAAGTGCCCAGATGCTTCGTGCTTTTCAGCAATCCTTCTCCCATTTCTAAGTCTACTTAATGGAATACATGGAAGATGGGGGGGGGGGGGTTAGAAGGGGTTTGGGGGGGGGGTGAGTGGAAGGGCATTGGCATCAGTCGGGATGCAATGGTGCCAACATTCGCTACCAGAGCTCCACGAAAGATGCAGGTAAAAGTGAAGATGCCCATTCATGAAGGGGAGGGAGAAATCGCAGTTGCAGTGCAGTAGGTGTCAAGGCGTCACTGGAAGTTTGCTACTTATAGGTGATAGGCTCAAGATCACGTGCACAGGCTAGACTGAGGGCCACAGGAGCAGCGAGCATGCCCACCAAGTTTGTGGGCTTACTGGACAGAATGGGTTATGCTCACAAGTAGACGAAAAGCACCCAGTTAAATTTGCACAACACAGCCTAAACTGCCAGCATCGTGCTATCAAGGTCACACCTTATGCTATCACGATGTACGATGGTTGAACGCTCCTTTGGCCTCGATCATCACAAAATTTTAATTAGAACGAAGCACAACAGTGAGAAAAAAAACCTGTAGACAAATTATCTGTGCCGCTGGCAGAAAATGTTTAACTTTTATTTTTGCATGAAGCATGTCTGAATACAGTGAAGTCTTCATATAACAAACTTCAAGGGACCGCAGTAAATTGTTTGTTATTCTGAAAAATTGTTATAGTGAAAGCCCCCAAAATTAACCATTCTGCCTAACAACCCATCAGTTCATAAGTTGTATAAGCTATCCACGAAAATGTCAGTGTTCGCTCTAGACATGCGCTGTTGCTACATTTTTATAGATTTCACCACCACGCACCACTGGAACTCCGTATAGTAAGACTGACGTGCACTAAAAAGATGCTGATGCCGAGAAAACTACCGATAAGAAAGGTAGCTCCATGTCGCCTCCAAAGCGCAGTGTTTCTTCTTTTTTTTGTTTTTCACATTTATTGCCGTGGACACCGCAACTGTCTCGCTCGAGGTGGACACCTAAACTATGTCAAAGCGCAAGCACATGTAAACGGCACCATCTGGAAAGTGCAAAATTGCGACCGTGTGGCATCCCCGCGGGCATGCAGGCTACACTTCACCGTGCGCGTAGCCAGTACGGCTGCAGAAAGAAGTGCAAAAGAAGAGGCGTGCGCAGAAAGAAAGATGAAAGAAGGAAGAGACGTGCCTCTGTTGCTAGGCGACACTTCTGGGCGGAGCATATGCTCGCAAAACCTGATGCGTCGTCGCCTCCGCTTGCCCGCATTCTTTCTTTTTTGGGCACCATCTCAGGTTTCTGGAACCTATGCGCCACGACATCTACTCTCTGCACGTTGTCGTCTGCTAGCCTACTGTTTCGGCTGCCATGAAGGATATGTGGAAATCTAAGAATTCCCAGATTTTGGAATATCGTAGTACTGAGGCGTTCCTAATGTCACAGGAAAACTGAATAATGATCATTATTCTTAAGTCCGTAATATTGAAATATTTTTTCATTGGATCTATAAGAAGTCGGCCGGGGATTTCTAAAAAAGCTAGTTAATCCGAAAAGTTCATTAAATGGTGTTAGTAGTAACAAGGTTTGACTGTAACAGCACTTTAAAGATAAGCCAATTTCAGGAATGAATATATTTTCTTCTTTGCAAGTAAAGAACCCATATTTTTTTTAGATTTTTCAACATCTGGCACTTGTTTCAGGCTTTATGTAAATCCCACAACTATTCAAACTGTTCACTTCAAAATTTATTCGACACTAATTACTATTTAGTATAACCTTGCTTCGAACAAAAAATGTATATTTGCAAGAAGGCTATAAAATATACAGTGTACATGTTGAAAAAAAAAGAGTAACAAACAAAAAAACATTTGGCAGAAACTGTTGCAACGCACTACAATGTACCAGAATGGTACATTCCGGTTTTTCTTCACCCATACTGTTAAGGTTGATTATCAATGTGAGTGATGGCTTTCTGGTTACCCTGCTGCATAATGAAACGGAAAACAGAGAAACGCCTACCAAAAATGAAATGACTAAAAAAAAAATACTAAAATGTTTTGGCTTTCATATGGAAAGCTTCTGTATGAGGCTTCCGTAGGGAAGCTGAAACTTATTAAACTTTTTTTAAACTAGATCATTTTCGGTTAGCTTTTCTTTGTTTTCCTTTTCATTACGCCTCCCCCGAACCAGGTGAATTATCATTGAAACATCGATTTCATTACCCTGCTGCATTTCTCATGCTGCATTTCTTATGTGGAGGTGATGCAGCTAGGTACTCATCCTCCTTGCCCATGTCCTGTGTGCATGACAGCATTGCCTGCACCAACAAACACCACGCTTCCCTCTGCACTCTTTACCCTTCTCCTCCTGCCCTCTATCGTGTTAGATCATCATCCACCAACCTTGAAAACCTGAGCAAGTAGCCAAAGAAAGCTATCACTTTAAAAGGAAAGTAATGGGAAGCAAGCATGCACATTCAGAGTCGTGGGTGCTTCTTGGCTTTGTCTACATTAGTCAACATTATTTTCTGGTCGCCCAGCACTGTAGAAGGAGAGGTCCAAGGAGAGTGCCAAAGACAGCGACGGGGTTTGTGGGCTACTGACCGTCACCAACATAATATAGCTTTGCAGTAGAATCTTGATGATACAAATATCTTGGGATGGTGCAAAAGATTTCTATCACCTAAAATTTGTATCACCCAAAAGAGTAAAAAATTTGGGAAATTGCTGACTTGGTCAAATTTTCAATATTTTCATTAATGTTTTTCTGGAATCCTTAGATCTTACTTTCACTCATGGCGAAATATTATCAAGAATTAAATATTGCACAGCGGAATTTGTGAAAATTTCACTTTTGTATTTCGTTGTCTTCAAAATTGGAAAGAAAATCGGGCTTTGCATTGATGACCGCGCAGCTTTCCATTCACGCAGTGCTGCCATCTTGATATCGCTGTAGACACGAGAGATTGGTGCTTTAGCTAACTGCAGCACCGTCTTTCTCCATGCAAAACTAAAATAAAAAAAGGGAAGGGTGAGCGCAAGAATGGAAATTTGGCGTTCTCGACTCATTACTATAGTCACATGGCATGCAGGGAGCACTCTATTGGCTGACATGTATCTGAATAACTGGCGTGTTTGTTTCATGCTCATTGTGGCAGCAGCAGGCTGTGCACTTTTGATGTTCCAAATTCGGCAATTAAAGGTCTGCCTGGTTATCTTGAGTTTTGCTTGTTGCTGCATCGTCGGTGTTGCCTGATGTTGATAAGGACATTATTTGCGCAGGTTAGGGGAATATGTTTAGTTTTTTTTTTTGTAGTGGCAAAGCTACTTTGTATCTTGCGATCTGACACATGCAAAGGTAGAGAAGTTTGGATTTGTCATTGGGCACCAAAGACGACAGAAGGAGTGGAATAAATAAAATAAATACCCATGGAAGCGAATGTGGCTGATCTTGCAGATGTGTGCAAACAAGGTTGCATGGGATTCCTAGCTCCTGTTAAACTTGCAAGGCTTTTGAAAACGGCTGACAAGCTACATGATACTGCTAAAGAAACCCAAGCATTGCATAGAAATGTAAAGAGAACAAGGAAAACTTCATAAAAAGAAAATAAAATAAAAATTGTTGGTTTACTTGAAGGGGAGTGAGTGGACGTGCAGAAGCAGAGGGACATAGGCTTGGCCGCAGATCATGAAGTGGCTCAGTTGTTCGTATCATCTGCCATGACCTGAAAAGGAGTTTGCAGCATGTAAACTTGAGCATGTAAGCTAATGGACTTGGGCCGGTATTTTTGAAGAACTTGTATCATCCCAAAATTTGTATCAGGTGTGATCATATCAGTGAGATTCTAGTGCAATACTGTATTGACATTGTCTGTGGACATTGACAGACTACATGAAACAATAAAAAGTTGCATTTTCCTACGGAAACTAAGCAACTCCTGTATCACACGAATGTTAGATCTGTCCTCGATTATGCTTGCACTGTATGGGACCCTTGGCTAAAGGGTGACATACAAAAGTTAGAACGAGTGCAAAATTTAGCGGCTCGTTTTGTGTTCCGTAATTACTCTAGGCATTTCAGCGTATCACGTGCGAAAGAGAATCTTGGCTGGGAACTATTAGAGGAACGAAGAAAATCACTCAGGTTAAAGTTCTTTCATAACATATTTCATTCTAGAACTGGTATTGAACGCGACAAGTACATACTTAGGCCTGATTATGTATCTTTACGTCTAGATCATGTGAATAAGGTAAGAGAAATAAAATGCAAAACCGAAATGCTAAGAATGTCTTTTTTCCCCAGGACGATTTCGAACTGGAACAGGTTACCGCAGGAATCTGTAACAATTCTGTCTAACGATGCATTTTTTTCTTCCTTGTCATAACATGTTCTTTTGATGAATGAAGTTGTGCTTTAAGGACCAATGCTGTCTGAAGATGTATCTTTCTTTTTCTTCATTAAGATATATTCTGTTATTGACTGAAGTTGTGTTTCTCGGGATGTATATGTTGTGCTGTAAATTATTTAACATTTATTATGAAATGACTTGTACTGTTTGTTGTATATACTATATGACCCCCCCCCCCCCCCCACTGTAATGCCACACTGGCGCTGTGGGTTCTGTAATAAATAAATAAATAAATAAATAAATAAATAAATGAAAAGATTGTTCGTTTTGAACCTTTCAAATAATGTGGCCAAATCTTGTGGTCCTGCAAGAGATGAATTAACAGAAGCTGTCTACATTTTACACCGCACGAGTGTTTTTCCACCTGTGTACGAGGTATGTGGCTGGTGGCCTTCTTGCACAAGGATGTCATTTTTAATGGGGTTTAACCCTTTCAGGGTCAATGAGGTGAATATACGGCGCCGCAAACAAGTCCAAAATGGTCGATGCCATATATTTACGGCGACGTCTGTACGTTTAAAGAAGCGCACCAATTTCCTAATTTTTTCTTTCCTGGCATGTGCTGCCACTATGTGGAAATACAGGGAATTTTTATCTCGTGCCTCCCTCTCTCGGTTTTCATTGCACTGTTTATTTTAAAACTATTTTGCTCTGGCGCATCTATATATACTACCGCTCACACATTGGCGCGCGCGCACGGGCAGGCGGCGCTTTGGGTTTTGTTCTGCGGGCAGTTTCGTTTTCTTGTGCTGGCAAAACTGATGGCTATTTCATTACTAATAGCTCAAAGCGTGGCTGCCTGTTTCTCGCTCGTTTGGTGCTCACAGGGGTGAGCATAGGAAGGATACCGCTGGGCATGCGTTTCCTTTTCTTTCTTTCTGGGAGACTCGCGATATCTAATTGCCTCTGGTTGGCGATAAGATGAAGATTAGTGGAAATTTGTCACACGTTTTGCTTTTTTGACAGGCACACAACCACACGGCTTTCTTTAGTGCGGTCACCAACCCAGTTCGATTACACTATGGACGTAAATATTAGTGTAAGAGCAGGAACATTTGAGACTTGTGAAATATACTCATGTGCGCATATTCTAAGCCTTGAACTATAACAATGCATCGAATTTTGAATTCTCATAAGTTTATTTCCTTTTTTATTGTTGTTATTCATGAATAAAGAGTACGTATTACCAACGCAAAATTTTTTTTTTCTCACTTTACGGTCGCCCTAAAAAAATTACGGTAAATTTTTCTTTGAAATAGGTCCCTCAGAAGAATTGGAGTCTGTCATAAAAATATAACCCTGGGTGGTCGCATATGGCAAAAAAAAAATTGACCCTCAAAGGGTTAACACCTCTTGAACTGATTCTTTTCTTGCAATCTCTAATTTTGCCTCCTCAGTGCAAATGAAAGAGCTGTTAGCTTGCACATCATCCTTTGTGTGCGATTTTCTTTCTTTGTGTCTTGAAACAGCTATGCAGCACAACTTTCCATTGGTGATCAAAAACCAACTGCAGTTGAACCTTGATATAACAAACAAGAATACAGTCAATGACTGATTCTTCAGACATGCCTGATAATTTGTACGCCGTCGTGGTGCCGCCACATCCTCCAAGAGCCGATGTATAAGGATGTTTGAAGTTTTGGGTGCTAAAACCCTTTGTCAACAATGAAAACAAGAAAAAGGAAGCTGGCATCATCAAGCAAGTTGAGAGCAGCCAGTCGCAAGCTCACATGAGCGAGAGGTGTGAAAATTCCAGACGATTTCGAATCTTCTCAAATATTGTGGGGTCTGATATGGGATTCTCACACCGTACTCTTGGGACAAAGGAACGACAACACAGTAGTGCAAACAATCACAAGGGCATTTATTGCACCTTTCATAAATCAATGCCCGCTAGCCGAGTTGCTATCCACAAAACATGCCGATGGGTGCGCGACAAATCTAGAAGTCCGACTCACCACGTCCTCGCGAGCGAATATGTTCGCCCCATGCTGGATCCCAACGCCTGGTCGTTCGCGTGTATGGTCACGCGAATCGTGGCGCGTTCGAAGGCGGCCACGCGAGAAGGTCTCGCCGAAGCATCGGTCGGCGCGCGGCACGGCACGTCTGTCCTGCTCGCTTCCCGAACCCCCAAGAGAGAGCGCCTTGTCTCTCCCGCCCCCAAGTAACCGCGCAGCGGTGCGACGCTCGCGCCATCTCTCGCACCACGCTTGTACCACTCCAACGCCGCGGCCCACGCGGCGACGCTGCACGGAGACGGGGCTATGCGGGAAGACAAGCTATCAGGGGAGGCGCGAGGGTCGCGCATCCCCACATCCCCCCAACTTTAAATCACTTCTTATTCCGGCGAAACATGTCACACGGTCTAACATTATCCCGTGCTTCGCGAACAAGATAGTACATGCAACAGTGGCCACGCTGAGGAAATGTCCACACGCTGTCCATAGCATGCGAGCCGACTGTCCTTGGGTACACCGCTGGCGTCCGCCGGTCACAGCAGCAGCTTTGCAGACTTGACGGCACGATGCCAGGCCAGGACTCCGGAAACGACGACGCACTAGTCGGTACGAGCAAGCGTCGCTCGCGCCGACGCGCCCTGCTGGCAAGAGCGGCCGTAGCTGTCGGTGACCGCCGGCTCTTTTGTCCGCCGCCAAGGGTTGTGAGCTGGATACAGGAGGCCGCCGAAGTCGCCGCGCCGAACTGGCCACAGCATCACCATCGCCCGGGGTGGCTCGGTCGTAGTCCGGGGCAGCAGCGCAGACGATGTGCAGGTGACAGCAAACCAGGGGCGACTCCAATCACGCTGCGTAAACTCAACACACTCGGCAAACACTAAAGTAGTGCAAGGGAGAGGAATTATGCATGCGTATCGCCCACGTGGTACGATGTTCAACTCGGCTAGCAAAAGATCGGGCAGCTACTCAGATGCTAAGTTCACGTGAACGAAGCTCGCTTTCTTGAGTCGAACGAGTAATTTCAATTCGTGCGAGGCTAAATAGAATGAGGGAAGCAACTTGCAACACCTCAACGCCACGGTCCACCGGGTTGTGTCCCTCCACGTGCGACAGGCAGCTTCGTAAAGCCTTAGGCCTAAAGCGTCGCTACTCTGACAACAACCGGCACCCAACAAACAACACCCCAAAATGGGCGCAAAACAGGCAGCCGCGAGGAGACGTCAGCTCTGTGAGGTGGTCCTACTCCACTCGGTGCACACAGCATCCGAGTTGACGGCGCCCACCGTCCCAGACGGTGTCGGAGCGCCCGGTGCCAGGCCGCAATACCAGTCAGCCCGTAGTGGCACCCGTGGCCCGCGGCCACCCGGCTCCCAGAGCCGCGACTTCATCCGAGTCAAAGAGATAGAAGAAGCTATTTACATAAGAAATTCGGACCACCCACGAAGCTTCCGTACTCACTCGCTTAAGGCTTGCCACTGCTCCGCGGGCGCTCAGCCTCGCTCTCCCAGGATGCAGACCACGTGGCTCTCGTACCAACGAATGCCGTTAAAAAAAAAAAACACTTGCGAAAAGGCATAGTATGTTGACATGTTCAAACACACTACAGCCACCGCCGCCTCGCTCAAGAAAGCACGCCGCTGACGCTAGCGATCAAAATCCACGCTAGGCCTACGCTTCGGTTCAAATAAAGGTCTCGAACGAAGCAACACTTAAAATTATCGTCCGATGCCCAAAGAGTCCCACGTTGGGCAGCCAGATGTGGGGTCTGATATGGGATTCTAACACCGTACTCTTGGGACAAAGGAACGACAACACAGTAGTGCAAACAATCACAAGGGCATTTGTTGCACCTTTCATAGATCAGTGCCCGCTAGCCGAGTTGCTATCCACAAAACATGCCGATGGGTGCGCGACAAATCTAGAAGTCCGACTCACCGCGTCCTCGCGAGCGAATATGTTCGCCCCATGCTGGATCCCAATGCCTGGTCGTTCGCGTGTATGGTCACGCGAATCGTGGCGCGTTCGAAGGCGGCCACGCGAAAAGGTCTGGCCGAAGCATCGGTCGGCGCGCGGCACGGCACGTCCGTCCCGCTCGCTTCCCGAACCCCCAAGAGAGAGCGCCTTGTCTCTCCTGCCCCCAAGTAACCGCGCAGCGGCGCGACGCTCGCGCCATCTCTCGCACCACGCTTGTACCACTCCAACGCCGCGGCCCACGCGATGCTGCCGCACGGAGACGGGGCTATGCGGGAAAACAAGCTATCAGGGGAGGCGCGAGGGTCACGCATCCCCACAATATAAGGTGAAGATCCTAGAAGTGTTATACGTTACATTGATTTCAGGTCTGCTGGTGGCATGCTTTCGGACGTGTGGAAGGGGTTGACAAGACACATTTCACAGACGTTTTCCCCATGGGGACTTCACACTCAATACTGAGACTGTGATCTAATCTGAAGATAACAACAGCATGCCAAATCAATTTCCTTCCAAGGACCTTGTGATTGGTGACCTGTGCCCCACTGGTGTTGCAATTCCCACCGAAATAACAGTTCAATGATTCACTTTGTGGGGTAGATGTGGGGTTCTCCTCCGTACTCTTGGGACAAAAGAACGACAACACAGTAGTGCAAACAATCACAAGGGCATTTATTGCACCTTTCAGAGATCAATACCTGCTAGCCGAGTTGCTATCCACAAAAACATGCCGATGGGCGTGCGACAAATCTAGAAGCCCGACTTACCGCGACTGCATAGTGAGCGAATACGTTCGCACCATGCTGAATCCCAACGCCTGGTCGTTCACGCGTACTGTCATGCAAACGGTGTCCAAGGCGGCCACGCGAGACGGTCTTGCAGAAGCATGGGTCGGCGCACGTGTGGAACAGCACGTCCGTCCCGCTTGCTTCCCGAACCCAAAGAGACGAAGCGCCTTGTCTCTCGGCGCCCAAGTAACCCCGCCGCGGCGCGACACTCGCGCCATCTCTTGCACCGCGCTTGTACCACTCCGACTGCCGCGGGCGCCAGGCCACGCGAGCCGTGCGAGAAAACAGCATATCAGGTGATGCGTGAGAGTCGCACATCCCCACAACATACACTGACAATGAGCTCAAGCCCTCTGCACAATTAACCAATGATTAAATTGTCTGCCAAGTTGTCCGAATAGGATGACTTCAGAACTGAAATTGAAGGACCAGTTCCTGTGCTGTGAACGAGCTCTGAATTGGCATGTTCGCTGATGATGCTGACATCAGTGTACGTATTGTGACATGACCCTAGCTGAAATTCAAGCACACATTGCATGCAAGTGGAACGCTGCACAAAACCGAATCAATTAATTTTTCAAGTTGCTAAGGCAGTAAAAGGCATGCATTTGTTTTTTCAGACTGTCCACTATTTTGGTCGTTTTCGCCTTCTCTAGAGAGTAAAAAAAATTGGACTTTGACTGAATAAGAAGTTGTCAGAGGTAACAAATTATACATTTAAAATTTTTCTAGCTTATATAGACATGCATTGAATATATACTAAGAATGAACATTGAATGTAACAATGTTGGATCATGTTGGATCATGTTGGATATGACTTAGTTATAATAAGCAAGCTTTGATTGGTTGCCTACATGCCGTGTTTCATTAGAAGACAATTGAACTTGACATCTGCTGGTTGGGAACAAGTGGTGCAAGAACAGGAATAGAAATGATCTGTGATGTGCTGCGACTTATCAGTTGGAAAGTTTGTTGCAAGCACTGTAGGGTGAAAGTGTGACCAGACACATTCCCGGACAGAGTGCACATGCCTCATCACCACAGCCAAATAAAACCAGCCTCCCCCCCCACCCCCCCCCAAAAAAAAAAGAAGAGAAGAAACTTCAGCAAACCATTTGCTCAGCTGGAGAAAAGCTTGACTTTCAGTGTGAACATAGTTGGACCCGTCCTGTGTCTTTCCTTGTTCGTTCTTTTTTTTTTTCATGTGCGTATATAAAATATGGGCTGTGTCATCTACAGTCCTTTCTGGTTATTGAATGTGTGGGATTCTAGACAAAGCAATTACTTTTACTGACCAAGGTTTATATTAATGGCAGACATCAAAATTTGTGTGATAAATTTCGATACAGTGATTAACTAGATTTTACAAATTGACTTCACTAAGAAAAATTAAATTATGGAGTTTTACGTGCCAAAACTACTTTCTGATTATGAGGCATTCCGTAGTGGGGACTACGGAAATTTAGACTACCTGGGGTTCTTTAATGTGCACCTAAATTTAAGTACACGGGTGTTTTCGCATTTCACTCCCATCGAAATTTGGCCGCCCTGGCCGGGATTCAATCCCACGAACTCGTGCTTAGCAGCCGAACATCATAGCCACTAAGCAACTGACTTCAACTAATGGCTCTGTTCTGCACATTGTAATAATTGCAGAATTGAACTAGGCCAGTGCACAAAGAGTAACCATTCAGTAGAAGCTCTGTGCTTAGTACTATAAATTTGGAGAAACATATACTCTAAATGCACCATAAATTGCATTGCTCTTCTAGTTATTGTGCTTCTACATTACAGAAAAACACAGAGCAAAAAGTTTTCTGCAAATGTTATCATTCCCTCATGACTTGCAATGAATATCTTCCTCCTCCAGGATGTGGCATCTCCTCCAGACGTCAACATGCTTGAAGGTGAAGAATCCCTCGAGTTCTACGGTCAGAGGCCCTGGCAGGCCAAAGTACAGGGTACGTCTGCAATAGTTATCATGGAGTTCTTGCAGTGTAGTGATTGCAGATGCATTCAAGATCTTTCAGTGCTGAACAAACTGTAACTAGAAAGGTGTTGAAGAGCTTTCCATGCTCATAACCCAGTGAATTCGGTTAATTGCTTAAAACTCTCATGCTGCTGTAGACTATAACTAATTGTATTGAAGTTAATTTGATTGAGTAGCTATTCCTTGCGTCCCCCCCCCCCTCTTTTTCTTGTGCTCGGATTTATGCACACTGATCCTTAGATTGTGAGTGTGCTGCTGCAGCCTAGAGTTGAAGGGGGTGTATGCTTGCAGGCAGCGTGAGGTTACTTGTGCCTATTGGACACTCTATGAGACGCAGTTGAGCCACTCATGTTAAACCTAAGCAAGGCAAAAGGGATTGCAGGAAGATGGAGACTTGGAGTGATCAGCAGTTGGTAAACAGGGGAAACTTCAGTTTCCTGGAACCGACATTTCGACAAGTGAAGAGGCTCAACTGTTGGAGCAGTGACAACTCTCCTCGTTAAAATATTTTCTCAAGACTGAGGCTTCGCTTGCTTGTTGACTGTTGCTCAACATTTAAACCGCTTTTTAGTGACAAAGTATTTCTTAAATAGCCTAATTTAACTTCAAATGCTTTTCTGCACTTTGATAAAAAGTGATTCAGGGCCTCGTTAAGGATGGCAAAAAATTGAGACTTGCCAAGAAGACGGAATTGTTTTTTGCATGCAAGTGATTCTTATGATCATATAAAGTAAAACCATGTAAAAAAAGTTCGCTCTGAAAGATCACTTTTACAAGGAAGAAAAAAAACTTGTTTTTTACAAAGTGGGCTTCAGTGCACACAAGTGAGTCTATGCTCCTAACTTCATGCGCAAAGGATTCTGATGACCATGTGAAGCAAGACCATGCAAAACATTTCCATGAAAAAAAAAAGAACTTTACACTATAATGAAAGCGGGCTCCGCTACACATAAGTGAGTTTATTATGTTCCCAATTTCACTCTACAACATGCTCCTTGCATCACCTGATGTTATTTATAAAGAACTTATTTATAAGAATGCAAAATAAACGCCTGCCATCTGGAAGAAATGTGAAGCAATGCAATATCTCAAATCGTTTTCTGGCCTGCATGAAAAGCAACAAGAAGTGGTGGATGAGTGCTCTTGTTGTTCATCTCTTTAGCAAGAATGAGCTTGATGATCTTGGCTCATCTTAGTACTTCCTTAAAGGGTTGATAGCCAAACTTTCCCACCTATAATGGCACTTCAAGTGGAGCAAGCATGAAAAACAAAATGTGCCAGCAAAGCTGCCTCTTTATTGACAAGTGTTGCCTACAGGCAACATACTGACAAATTTTTTCTTGCGGTGTTCCGAGATTGAGTACTATGTATCTTCCTAAATGTCTTTGGCCATCACTGACTTACAGGCAGCGAACGTCATGTTAGTTTAAAGCGGGAACATGCAATGACGCAGAAATTTGGCACGTGACTCGCTTTCTTTTTAAAGCACAGTCTGAGAAGACAGACCAGTGCATCATCTGCGTCTGCAGTGGTGTCAAACACAGGATGTAAAGCAAATAAAATGTTCACCTAATGTTCACCTATGCCGAGAGCTGTCTGTACAGATTCCAAACGACGCTGTAGTTGGCTTGGGGTAAAGCTGACGGAAAGCTTTTTGCCCGGTGTTTCCCCCCTATTTCTAAAAAATTTCTGCAAAATATTTTTTCTTTTCATTGATTGTGCTTATCCTCTATGTGTTTTGCACATTTAGATAGAAAATAAACATTTTCTTCCCATATTTGTACGTGCTGCTAGTAAAAGGTTAAGAGCAGCTATACTGTGTGCCTAATGGATTGAAGTCACCATATCTTCCAGTAAGAAGAGAAGCACCGCACAGTGTATGTTTACAAGACATTGTTAAATTTAGAACAACAGTAACTCATGATTTTTACCGCACTTTGAAGCACAGCAATAAGTACCTTGTGACTTACACTTATGTAAATAAATACAGCGGGGGAAGGTCGATTGAGGAACAGAGCTTATTACTCACCTGTTATGGAATGTATATAAGCCGCTATAAGCTTCTGTGCACGCACAACCACAAAAGGAGTGAAGGCGATAGAAAGGGGACCACATAACTACAGTTGACATTTCTTCGAGTGGACTTTGCAAGCTTCCTCCCAAACACATCCACGGCACGATATACAGTCAACAATATTTCCAAGCTGCAGTACAGGTTTCTCAAAATGCTGCGCTTTGTCCCAAGTGCCCGCCTGGTGGTGCAACAGATATTTTTTTTTCTGGCATTGCTACCGTTGTCGGGCAGATGGCAACATGTCTTCAAAGCTCAATTGACATTGACGATATAAGCACTTATGTATTTGCTTAGACATAGTCTGGGAAGAGGGGGGGGGGGGGGAGCACACTGGGCACATTTCACCATTCACCATCTGAAATTTCTGTGCACCATGATGCCATGTGCCCAGCGTGCCCTGCCCCCCAACTCCTTTCCTGGTGTAGTCAAGCGTGTGCTCCTTGAATTAGCTGTGTCACATGGACAAGTGCGTTTTCAATAACAGCAGCATCTGCCAATGGCACCGCATCCTGTGCAAAGAAGTAACTGATTGTGCTTTTGAAACACGATGAAAGACGGGTTGCAAGCAAGAGACACGGGTTAAAAGAACAGGACACCATCAAAGTAGTCAAACTGCTTGTCATTACTGTAACCTACAGGACACCCTACCAGGGACACAAAAAGGCCAAAGTAGAGATGCTCAGTGCACAAATCATGAAAAGCTTCAAAATAGCCAATGGTGTCGCGTTACAAAGCCTTGACCATGGACAAGAATACAAAAAAGAACCCGCATGTAAAATACACAGACTCAGGAAGTGCAGAACACATTGTCAGCATTGTCAATGGCACCAAAACAACTGTGGAAACAACACTTACAAAGGTTGTAGACGCAGTGAAAGGAGTAATCATGCCCCTTGTCGCAACAGCCTGCAGCGAAAGAGCAACAATACTTACTGACTCACAGATTGCGTGCAGAAACTGCCATAAAGGAAGAATCGCCAAGCAAGTGATACACATACTAGTAAATATCAAGAAGCTACCATAAATATAGATTATCTGGACCCCGGGGCATGAAGGGAATGCAATGGCAAATGCCCTGGCCTGAGATTGTACTTGAACGGGCCACAAGGAAAGATTGCCGTTCCCCACAGGTACGCAAATGCTCTACAGCGCTATAGACAAAACAGAAGAAACAGAAGTCTCAAACGAAGCAAAACTGTTAAAACTATCATCCGATGTCCCAAGAGTCCCACGTTGGGTGCCAGGTGTGGGGTTTCCACCCATGCTCTTGGGTCAAAGGAACGACAACACAGTAGTGTAAACAATCACAAGGGCATTTATTGCACCTTTCATAGACTAATGCCTGCTAGCCGAGTTGCTATGCACAAAACATGCTGATGGGCACGCAACTAATCACGGAAGTCTGACTCACCGCGACCGAATAACGAGTGAATATGTTTGTCCCATGCTGGACACCAACTCCTGGTCGTTCGCACGTACAATCACGTGAACAGTGGTGCGTTCGAACGATCGTGTTCGTCCATTCCGAGGTAGGCCTCATGAGACGGATCTCGCAGAAGCATGGATCGGCGCACGCGCAGAACGTCCATGCCGCTTGCCAATCCCGAGCCAAAGAGGAAGAGCCTTCTCCTTTTTGCGTCCAAGTAGCCCTGCCGTTAGGTTGCATTGGCAGAGCGACACTCACGCCATCTCTCGTACTACCCTGCAAGCAAACTGACTGCCGCAACAAAGCCACGCAGCGAAGCCGGATTACAGAAGACGGTACACCAGCAGACAGGAGCTATGCGTAAAAACAACATATCAGGGCACGCGTGAATGTTGCACATCCCCACACTATTCATGAGCAGAATAATTCCTTAGGAAATTGTCATTGTGTAGTAGTTTATCTGGACATTGCTTTAAAAAGTAATGACACTGCAGTTGAGTGACTGCATTTTCATTACATGACTTGGGTAATGCTTGCTTGTTTTGCATTGCAGTGCACAAAGCACCTTTTCCAAAGTTTTCTAAGGTTGTCTCAGTGGAATGTGTTTCTCTGCTATTTTTGGAGGAGTGCGTGTCCATTTCCATTGAGGTTCACCGACCAGGTTTTTAATTTTACATGCATGGTAGGAGTTCTGCGCACATAAAGAAATTGCAAGATTGGAATGCATGAGGGCCAAATGTAGAGAAGCTTCTGTTGTCATGCGGATAGAAGCTGAATCTGTGCATTTTCGTTGCATACCCCTCATGCGTCGTGGGCTCTATAGACGCTCCTGCACGAAACTGCCGCTCAGTCTTGGTCCTCAGTAGGTCGTCGATTTCGTTCCACAAGAGGATTGATAGGAAGTGACAATCACGAAGAATGCTGCAAGGTATTTTGCAGCCCAAAAGGCAGTGCTAATGTGCACTTGACACTTGTAGCAAAAGCACAGCTGTAGATCAAGCAAGCAGCGCTGCATCTTTGTTTTCATGTCATTACAAATGTTTACTTACATGGCTTGCAACTCAGCTGAAGACTCCTGAAGTTTATGGACAGAACTTTTGCCACACAGACTAAATACTTATCAATTTCATTGATAAGTATTTCACTGCCATGTTGCAAGCAATGCCATGCCATGTTTGCAGACAGTTGGGCACAAGATATTGCAGCGATTAAAATCACGAATGTGGCCCACTCGCATAAAGCGTGGATGTACTGGCACAAATGCACAGAGGAAGCTTATTTCCTTCTTTAATGCACAACATATTGCAGTGCAAAGGGTTGCCTCAATAAAGCTAACTTCAGCCTTAATTCTGTCGGCAATCGTGATGATGACTGTTAAATGTCTCTGGCTTTCCCCGTATTCAATTTTCTTTTCAAACAAAAGTGGACGCAACGGAGACACAACTTGTGTAGTCATGATATAGACACAACTTGAACCTTGTTAAAACGAAGTTGAAGGGGGAACCAAAATTACTCCGTTACATCCATTGTTGCCGTTTCATGCAATGTGTGCCTATTTGAGTGTACGATAAATAAGAAGACGGCTTTGCGACCCGTGGAACCGCTCCGCGTTCATGCATGCAATGAAATTTGTATAAAACAACAAAAGAATCTTCGGTGTGTGCAACATGGGACTTGACACCTGACCCAACAGCCTGTAGCTAGCAGCCTTTTGTTCTATTTTAATGGTCTTTTGCATCCGCTTTCCACATGGCTCGTCGTGGTCGACCAGGACGTAGCACACAACACAGCGCTGCGCTGTGTGATTGAGGAGGCAAGCGAACTGCGACGCGCCAGCTTGGTTCCACCAGCTTGTGGCCTCTGTGATTGCGCCGATACCAATGTGACCTCGGAGGCCATGCCCAGCTTTCAGCTTGCGTGGCACGTCACAGGGAGAAGGAGAATTGGATGCACGGCCTGGGTGTTACCCATGAGATCGCGCCAGGGAGATCTGGGAGGCCAGGCCCAGCTGTGGCTGCCTGCACGATTAGGGAATGCGCTAATCTTCTGCACCGTTACGCGTAGCCACGCAGCATGGTGCGACTCACTCAGGCTTGCACGTAAACCCCGAGATTGTGCCGAGGAGATCTCGGAGGCCACGCCCAGCTATGCCTACCTGGGCAGCATGCTGCGTAGTAGAAGTGATTGCACTAATGTTTCACACCACCGCACATCTCACACAGCCAGGCACATGCAAGAGAGAGAGGTCAGGGGAGAAGTGCGACAGTGAGTTGCTGCTTGTGCGCAGGTGCACACAGCTCAAAGGGGGCACTTAAGGGGGTACTTAAGAGGGGGCAAAAGGGGGCACTTAAGAGAAACACTAAATAAGTTTACACAGGCAGAGTGAACTTCCAGAACTGTACTTTTGCTAAATTTGCTATAAGAGGTTGAATTATAGAGTAGAAAAATGAAGGCCAGATTACCATATTTTAGATTCTGTGCTGATACCCTTGCACCATAATTTCACTGTGACGTTGCAGATTCCAAGATATTTTGGGGAAATAGGGCGATTGGTTGTTGTGTGGTAAATGTCAAAACTTGGAAAGCTTATTCTTTGGCTATTTCAGAGCATAATATTAGTTCATCTTTACTGATAAAAAACTGGCCGAGCCTTAGTAGATGCCATTGAAATTTATTATTTGAACCCAAGCTGGGTATTATTGTACCGATGCTTTCTTCGATGCCAATGCGTTTTTGTGCTTGTCGTGTTCTTGAGTGGTCAGAGCGACCATTCACAAACGTGAAGAGCACAAAAGGGCATTAACATCAAAAAAGGCAATGCTACAAAATAGCAAACGTGGGTCAGAAACTTTGAGGCAGCGTTGTTGCCCATCTTTCATTTTTGACCCTTTTCTAGCTTATGGTGCCTCCGCTCACAGTAAGAGTGGCATTTTTGATATTCCAGAAACATGGCTTGCTAACAAAGTTCAACTTGTTTTTTTCTAGTGCCCCTTTTTTACCCTTTGACTGCCGTTTTTGTCCAACTGCTCCTCGGTGCCTGCCGGTTTTTTTTTTTTTTGCATGTTGGTTCAGTGGACACTTCGTGCCACGAAAAAGCTGGTCCTTCGTCATCACATTCTCCCAATGGAGAATTCATAAACATTTAATAAAATATTTCGTTTTTCAAAGCGCGGATGGACCTGCCCCACTGGCTCACCATGGGTGCGCTGCCAAGACCAAGCAACAGAGCACAGAGACATGTTTTCCATTTGCTGTGAGAAATGTAACTTACAAGTTTTGTGTGTGTTTAGATGGCCTCTCCATAAATGGCACAATGGGTACATGATGTACTCTTTTGCACAAGTTGCTTCAGGAAACGCACGCAGCTTGCTGAAAACAGAAAATTATTGTACGCGAGAGCCGAGTTATCTCGGGAGTGGTGTTCAAAAGGTTCAGGTGTTTATAACTAGTCCGCTGCGCTGCACTAGAGCATTGCTCATAGCTCGCTGGGCAGCTTCATGGCCTGCTTATACAAACAGTGCATGAAATATGATAAAGGCGAACAGCACAGAACTACTGTTGTCCACCTTGCTTTGTCCTGTCCTCTGTCGCATTTGTGTGACATGGAACTGGAACTAACTATCGCAGCTTTATACATTTGTACAGCTCTGAGACATCAAAGCCTATCGAGTAGCTTGTTTTGTTGTTGTTTTCTACAGGCTTGCACTCACAACATGGTGTCCTTGTCCTCGTCATGACTGACATCTTCCTTGGCTCCTTTCATTCATTTGCAGGAAGGAGTGAAGCACTTGATCCACAGACGGAGGACTTTGGAATCCAAGCACTCCAGTTCAGGGAAAAGAAAGAAGTGGACCACTCGGTTTGTGTCCTTCTTTTGACTTCCGCTAGAACATTTGAGCAAGGCGTGATGTGGCTTTCACATTCGTGTCTTTGCCACTTGTGTCCTTCAGGCCTTCAGGGTCACTTTGAGACACTCAGCACTTGACTCTGTCATTGTCACACCACCGTCAACGAGGCGCCAACACCGGGCCAAATTACAAAGACGACTTATCAACTTCTGAAAATAACCCCACAAAAGCGCAGACAATTAATAAGGGGTCTTCTGGTGTGCCAGCGAACACCGGTTGTGGTCCAAAGACAGAATCAGAGCCCAAATTACCAAAACTCAACAAAATATATTCTTCAAATAAGGCAGTTACGTTCTGCCTGATTACAGCATGGTGCTTTTATAGCTTCTGCCAGCATTTCTCAAACTTTTTGATGGAGTCGTGCACCCATAGCATGAACAAAGCCTAGGAACCTTCTAGACATTTCTTGCGTTTTCAGCTGTGGCCACAGTGCCACAGAGAAAAATGTAAATATTGGCGCTCATGTTGACACTGCTACCTTTCCACTTCGTGATTTCATTTTCCTTGTTGTGCCATTACAAAGAAATGGCAGTGTAAATTTTGCACCAAAGAATTGTAAGTAAGGTTTCTGAAAAATAGATTCAGTATTTCTCTTTAGCATACACGTAAGGCAATTCCTTTTTTTTTTAGAAGAAAGAGCATTCGTAGGAACAGCACAGGGGCAGCCGTGTGCTCTTCCTATAAATGCTTCCCGGTGTTGTGTGCGCGAGGGGTCAATGTTCTGTTAAATCCCTGCAGGGTCTGGTGGTGCCCCTGTTGAGCAGTGCAGTGGCTCAGTTCAAGAAGTACCGCTGCCCCCGCATGAAGAGGCACCTCAGTGAGTGGACACTGTTGCTGCATGTTATGCCTCTTCCGATGGATGAACTGGCAAGGAAGCTGAGAACAGTAGCGAGCTGAGCCAGTTGGTGTCGGTACTTTTGAAACAAGTGCATACAATGATGGACAAAACAATTCTGGCCAAACACTTCTCACAGTTACTGTCTACATTAATCCGATTAGTATTCAAGCAATCTGGCAGCATACTCTATTTCTGAAAACACTATCATTTACAATTTGTTAAGGTGATTCTGAGATTTCCATTGCTTCACGTTAATGGCAAAAAAAAAAATCACGAAATGCAACTCCCCCTCTTCCCCCCCCCCTTTATGCAGCCATTTTAGTCTTGCTGGTAGTGTTTACAATTGGGTTTCAGCATATCTGAATTATGTGCAATTGCATATATACTTTCTTTTTAGCTTCATGGTTACAACACTGTGGCTGGACACAGACTGAGTAACAGGAGAGGACACCACACAGCGCTGACTATCAAATGAAGTTTATTTAAGGAAAACATCCAGTATACAGTCGACGTCTGGCTTTTCGAACTCCCTAGGTGCTGCTAGTGCAGCCAAAAATATGGGTAGTCTGAAAAAAACGAATTAATGCATGCTTTTAACTGCCCCCAAGGGCTGAAATCACTACAAACAAGTCCAGAATAACTCTAAAGGCCTGTCAGTGCAGCTATTAGGCATATCGGTGCTCGTAATGTAACAGCAGATACTGAATGCATGCATGCTGCTACGTTTCGCCTACGACGCGCGGTATAGCCGGCGCGGATGCAACGGACGCTGGAGCTTCGTTCAAAGCGGCGGACATTTTGGCCTGTCCAGCGCTGCCGCAACGCCTCCCCGCCAAGCGCGTCCAGGCATGTTCCAATGCCACGTGTCTTCGTGTGTGCGTGTGTGTGTGTGTGTGTGTGTGTGCATGTTGGTGCCCACACTTGTCAAAGCGCGGCAGCCGGGGAGAGGAGCTCCCCAAGTGTGAAGCGAGGAGGTCTGACCAACGCTGACCCGGCGGATGCGTCACTACTCGTCTCAACGTGCCCGACCGGTGCTGTCACGTGCGCCCCATCCAGAGCCGTTCCTTCTTGCCCTCAACTCCGAGAGTATAAAAGCAGCTGCCCTGGACGCCAAGAGAGAGGCTCCAATTTCTTCCATCGAGTAACATGCTCTCCCATCTCTCCACTTCGGTTGACCTGACCAGCCGCTCTTTTGCGATGCTAGAATAAACAAGTTGTTCTGTTAGCAGTCGACTCATGCTTTGCCAGGACCTTCGGATGCTTCCAGTTGTGCCCCAGGCTGCCAGGCCAACGCTACCCTTGGGGCTTGCGACCCAGATGCAACAATGCATAATTAAATAATACGTACTGTGTCCCGTGACAGTTGTTGCTTTCCATTTTTGTTATGCTTCACTGCAATACATTGAATTTGCTTTACCACACCTCTGTATTGTAGCAAAGCTGACATTTATGAACTGACATTATCCAATGCTGGACCCTTGCTTCCATCCTTTGAAGCAATCGGTGAGGATCACAAAGGTGGAGTCGGCACCATTGCTGGCAATGGCAAAGTGTTTCAATAAAAAACAATGCACCGAATAGCAGGAAGCTTGGTTACGGAACGTTGAAGCAGGTAGGCTTAGCTTTGCCGTGGCGGCTACGGCTGCAAACGGATCGGCGTGCAAAAGTGCTTGGTAGCAAATGTTAAAGCAGCTAGGCCTATGTTGCCGTGGTGGCAATGGCTGCAGGCGGATTGATGTGAGAGAGCGTTTGGTAGCGAACATCGAAGCAGCTATGCCTAGGGTTGCTACAGTTGCTACGGCTGCAACCAGATCAGTGTGTGAGGCAGGGGTGGTGCGTATTACCGAGGGGGGCACCGACGACAGGTGAGTTCTTTCGGGGGAGCAGGGTCGCGGGCAACTTATGCGTTGTGTTTTGACTATCTTTAACTGGGCTGAAGGCCTTCTAAACACATCAGTGTGAATAAGCTGTTCCAGCATCACTTTAAAATATAAATTATTATTTAGCATATTTACACAGCAGTGCTTCTGCTAAGAAAATGAAAATTTATATGATACTTGGTTAAGCACATACATAAAAAACAGCATTAAATAATAAAAAAAGGTTCCCAGCAGCAACAATATTACATCAGTTTAATAGATAGCAATATACCTTGAAAAGAGTATATTTCACAAAAGGACATAGAACTAACACCTCTAAGCAATGCGTATATCAATTCCAACTTTGATAAGGACGTGCTAGATTACAAAAAAAAAATTATAATAATGTGCCCTTGTGGGGCCAGCTGGTGTTTCGAAAAGTTGGAAATTGGAACAACAATAACAAAAAGGTACATGGGAAAAGAATAACAAAACAAATGGAAGAGAGGAGAGAACTGCAAAAAGAGAGCACGCAACAGTCATTTCAGTCATTGTCATACTTGGCCAACGCAAATAACAGCTCTCGGACTATATACTATTCACTACACAAGCTAGGCTACGGATGTGGTGCGCCCTATATGGAGTCTCTTTCAAAGTGATGACAGGGACAGAGGAAGGTTTCATCACAACGACAGATGCCAACACCTGTGCTCTGGCAGTACAAGACAAAACACAGACGGAATTTATTCGATGGTTAAGCAAATGTTCTGGTACTGGTATAGGTATCAGTCCTACGCCCTTGCCGCAAAAGTGCTGCAGGGATACGAAGAGCTCTCATTATACCGGCATACTAGTGCAGTTGCATATGTTGAACAATAGAATAGATATATTTTGTTGCATCATGGGAAAAACTCTTCAAAATTGGACGGCGAAGGGTTTCAGTGTCCAAAATTTCAAACATCCTTATACATTGGCTCAATGAGATATGTGATGGTGCTGTGAAGGCTTCCGAAAAATTGTTTGTTTACTGTATAAAGCATAGAGCCCTTTCAATGCTTTTTTTCCCCCTTTTCCTAGCATGTGGCACCTTCAAAAGCTCTACACTTTTAAGATGAAAGTTGTTTTTTGATAGTCATCTTTCATTATGCCAAGGGGCTAGTTGAACATCATGCGTCTGTTATGCTTCATATATGGGATGTTTTCTTTTAAAAATAAGTCTGAGTTAGTAGTATTTGCGCTCTTCAGTAACAAAAAAAAAAGATCCTTTAAAATTTCTTCGATGCTGAGTGAATGGGGCCAGTATCATGTTTATTCAGGCATGCCATTTGTGGACTTTGCGGCAGCACCGATAGATGGACCAGCGTGTCTAGAGGGAAGCACAAGAGAGAAGCTCTGCCGCATTACATGCCTCGCACATGACGCATTTTAATCACGGTAACGTCGACAATCATTCTGAGATGGTTAATGCATTTTGGTTTCAAAGGCGGCTTTTCAGGGGCTAGATAGCAGACAGCAGCAGCATGCCAAAGGTGGGGGGGGGGGGGGGAGAGGGAAGCAGGCTGAGAATGATAATTGAAATAAGGAAGACATGGCACACATGTCCCGTCATATTTCAACATGTCCCTCATTCCACATGTCTGCTTCAAAATGAGGAGTAGCAGGAAGCAAGCGGTGACAACCTGTCCACCTGATCATCCAGATAAACATGCATTTACTTTGTTGAAACAACGGAAACAGACAACTCAAGCTGGTGCTAAGCACCATGCAATGAGCAATGGAGTTTTGTTAGACTTAACATTAAGAGACTGGAAGATTATAACTATATACTGAAAGAGTGTGGATTATAAAGCTAATGGGGGTGGACAATATTCTGATTGAAATTAAGAGAAAGAAATAGAGTTCGACTGGCCATGTTTTGCATAGAACATATAAACTTGTGTTTACAGTCAATACCTTAATTTTTGAAAAACCAGAAAATGTGGAATTTTTTTTTATTTTTAGGAAAATTTCAAAAATATCTGAAAAATTGGGCAGTCCAAAAGAAAATATGAATGTGTGCCTTTTACTGCTTCCAAGGGCTGAAATAGCACGTCTGAAATAGCTCCGAAGGCCTGTCTGTACACTTATTAGGCATATTGGTGCTTGTATCATGATGGGAGATGGCGGATGCGTGTTTGTATAATTAAGGAATACATACTGCGTCTCCTGACAGTGGCGCTTTTCCACTCTTAGTGTGTTTCACTGCAGCACACTATGTATGCTTAACTGTGTAACACAAAACACCAGTGTATTGCACTGTATTGCGGCAAATGACTTTTGGAAACCAGCATTAGCCAATGCTTCAGCTTTGTAGTGCTTTCTGTTCTTTGAAGTCATCAGAGAGGATGACAATGGCGAAGTCTCCGCCATTGCTCACAGTGGCAAATTCAATAAGAAACATGACACCGAACAGCAGGAACTTTGTACTGGACGTCGAAGCATCTAGCTTTAGTATTGCCATAGTGGTGGCTATGCCAGTAAGCAGATTGGCATACGAGAGCGCTGCTTCAAGGCTGTGAGATAATCAAAATGGTGGCGTTGGTGACTTCGATTAATGCTGTTTTGGATCTGTAGTCGCGGCAAAAAGTCTCAAAAATTGTATGGCAACAGGTTTCAACGTCTGAAATTTCCAACATCCTTATATACATGGACTCTATGGGGCACATGGCTGTGCTGGGAAGACATCCAAATTATTGGGCATGGGAATATCTGTTGTTGACTGTGTTAGAGTTATAAAGTATGTGTCAAGAGAAGGGAAGTAGAATCGAGGATGGCAGGGAACCACTACTAAGCGTGATGAAAAGAAGAGATTTGCAGGCATAAGGTGGTGTCAGCTGGCGCAAAAGAGAGGTAATTGGAGATTGCTGGGAGAAGCCTTTGTCATGCATTGGATGGGAAATAGAATGATGATGGTGATGAAACAAAGTAATCTGCAAAGCACGTGAAAATTCGAGAAAGAGAAAGTAGGGCACCCTGCTGAGAGTAACCAAAACCTACGCTGAAAAGCTAAAATAGGAATATGTCGATCGAACCTATTTTTTGAGGCAGTCGTACTATAAGCTGAGCTAATGATTAGGTGACCACATAATGATTATTAGCCACATTTTTGTGCATGTTCGTGTTATGTTACTATATATATACACCCTATGAACGTAATTGAAGATTTAGTTGGTAGTTCAGCAGTGTGTAATCTCCTTTCCATGTTGTCGAGTGGCTGGAGAATTCCCAGATAGTTCGAGGCAGCTAACTCAGCTGGGAACCATTTTGCTGTATACCAGTACTAATTTTCGTGTTGTATTGTTGCATGCATCATCCTTTACTTTTGTGTCAACTGTTATTGTTAAGCCATGCCCTTCTAAGGCAGTGGCCTCAATGGTAGGGCTGGTAAGATTGTCAAAGATGAGCACCAGTCACTTCTGCCCTCCAGTTTCTTAGGGCAGCCTTCATTTCACTCTGATTACGAAAATTCATTAAAAGCCCATTTATTAAATTTTGGTGTTCTTGTTTGTTTGAGTTGTACTAGATCTGTGTTCTTATATACAGTATTTATTTCAGAATTTCTTCATTTTTTTGCTTTCATGCATCTTTGTTTTCTGTTCTGTTATGCTTACTGTTATTTCTTATTTGATATATCTATTCTGTTGTTTGCACTGCTGCTAATCATTGTATTATTTAAATGTAATGTTCAACGAGGGTCCCATTGTAGTCTCATACTTTTGGGACCCGTGTCTGTATATCTTAATTCCTGTAATTAACATACGATGTAATAATAAACTGATTTGATTGATTTGATTACATTTATTTGCTTTCAGTGCCATAACATTACAGAGAAATAGATAGTACATACAAGCAAAAGCTGTGAAAATGCAGCATAGCAGAATCTCATGCAATGACTGTGGATGCCAGTTTTGAAAGTGATATAGTAGCAATGATGGGTGTTCTGAAGGCAGGACGCTGCTCACACTCCATGCTTATGGCCTCTAATTCTGAAGAAAAATAATTCTGATGAAATGAAAAATAATGTGAAAACTTTAGACTGGTGGCCCTTGTGAGGAGAAACATTGGGATAGTACTGAGAGTGTCACATAGAAAGGAAGCTGAAAGGTCATATTTTGTGGAAATGGCAAAGCTGGGCTTTTTATTTTGATGGAGTAAAAGATTGGCCAAATAATGAATAGATCTCATTCATTTGACTGTTGCGGGGACGAAGCTGTTACTTATTTTTGTCTCCCGCCACCACCTTGCCCCATTACCCAGTGGTGCAGATAGCCGAGGAGTACTACTCCAGTTCGGACTACGACAAGGCTCTCAGGTGAGATGGTCGCATTGCCTGCACCTTATGTGGAGTTGGTGCTGTGTTGCCAAATGCAAAGCACTGGGTATCTGCTGCAAATATTAGCTACTCATGAAGAAACCAAAAGATAACAATGTTGTTTCAGCAAAGCTCTGCTTTTACTGATAGGACAATTTATGTAACATATGTGCGGGAGGTTGCTATGGTAGGTGGCATACTGGAGGACAGTGGGTAAATTTTCACCACCTCATAATTCAGATGAGCGCCAAATTTTTTGCTCAATGGCTTTTTAATCATATCTTCATCGGAACACTGTTGGTATAACGTGGAGTTGAACACACAACCTTGTGATCTGCAGCAGAATGACAAACACTGAGCCTTCACGGTGTGTAATTCTTAAGAGAAAGTATTACCTCGGGCCAACCCTGGTTTCGCTACTCAAATACAGTAAGGTCTCATTACAGCGAACATCACATTAATGAACATTTCAGATTAATGAACGTTTGAGAAATCTCGTGCCGACTGCCTATAGTGTTATGTAAAAATATTTTGGTACTACGAACTTCAGAATAACGAACTTTTCAGAATAATGATTGTTATTTAATTTCCGTGTCATGTTAACACGTCCGTACTATGAACTCATATTCTGAAATGCGAGAGTTCTTAGATTTTTATGTATTCGTAACGGCAGCCAGAGCTGTATGAATGAATGAATGAACATTATTCCCCTTTTAAGAGAGGGGAGGGGCCGGGGGCAGAGTGGGAGGTCTAAGTACTCCAGTCCCAGCAGGCATCCGTCACCACATTATGTGGCTAGAAGTCCATCTACTAGTCATGGTAGGCCTCCGCTACCCCCTCAGCCCACCTCGGGACTCAGTCCTGTAGGGTGGGATCGGAGCTGCGCAGGGCAGTCTCTGACAGCTCCTAGCTGTAAGCTAGCAGACAACATGGCACCACGATTGGCCGTCTTGCAGCTTGCTTCCTGCAGAAAGTCTGGGACGGTACTGGAGGAGAAAAAATGTGCCGGGGGGACCTTTTTTTGATGTGCACCATCCTTTGCGAACTTTAAGCATTTTGAGGGTGTCTATCTAGCTATCTATTTACCTGCCCTCTTACACCGGCAGGACTGGCAATGCCTACAAGCTTGAGCTGCTAGGTATTGCTCATGTTCGTGCTGCCGGCGTGGTCGCGGCGTCGTCATCATTTGAGCTCTGCCATCCGTCTCTTGCCTCTGATTCTCACAAATTACCTGGGCTGAGCCAGCTGGCGCGTGTAAGAAGCTCCGGACATGTCAGCTCTGGAACACCGGGTGGTGGTTGCCTTTGCACAAACAATGATTCAAAAGCAAGTTCATCAAGAGCCAACCGGCTCCTGATGCTCACAAAGAAGCTCTTGGAATACCGCAGCATCGTCAAGAAATGCGTTGACTCAGACAATGCATTCTTTGGAGGTTTACTTGAGCAGCAAGAGGTTGGCATACCACTGGGGTGTGCACTTGGCACAAAGGAAGGGGAACAAGCAGCTAGGCAAGCCTACATTCTTTCTTATGCTCAGCACGTCCAAGCTCCACAATGAGCACCTGCTTGAAATCATCGAGACACTCAAATAGCTGGTCGAGGCGTGCCCCCGCAGGGTTGATGCCATAGCCAGCCACCTGCAGAATGCAATCCCCACGGTAAGTGGGATCTGCTTTTTTTTTTCTGTTGTGGATGCAATGATGCAGCAAGTTTTGTGAGCTGAGAGGCAGGAAGCCTGGGCTCGGGAAACCTGAGATGACACACAGAAAAACCAATGCTGAAGTGGGACCTTTTGTTTTGCTTGTTTTGTTTTCTTTCTGTTGCAGAGGCAACACATCGCATTTTTCTTGCTCGCTTTCCTTCTCAGTTCACGTTCTTCTGTCAGCTATATCAGATGTCTCCATCTTATTTTTCTTTGTATTTTATTGTGTTGCAAGTGAGTTTGGCATTCTTGTTGCCATTAGTTGAACTCTTCCTATGACTTAGAAGTGAAAGCAGTTTTCTTTGAGCGAGAAAGTGTACATTCTTCATGAAATACAAGGGAAAAACAAGCTGTCATGGCCAAAGAGCATGGATTGGCATGGTTGATGATTGCCATGATTGTCAAGGATAAAGATAAAATACTCAAGCATCAGGGTGAATCTTGGCTTGCCCCATTAGGGAAACGATTGAAGTTCGGCGACTTCCAAAATATTGACACAGCTGTGCTAACTTGGTTTAAAAACGTGAGAGCCCAGAATGTGCTCGTGTCAGGCCCCATGCTGTAGGGCAAGACACAGAAATTTGCTGCAATCCTGCACATCACTGGCTTCAATGTGTCTTCTGGCTAGCTCCACTGTTTTCGACAGCAAAATAAAGTAACCTGGCAGACTGTGTCTGGCAAGGAGAAGGCTGCCGATGAAGAAGCAGCAGCCACGAGGTGGGAGGAGCATTTCCAGGAAATGGTTGTCTTGCGCTGCGGTTGATGTATTGAATGTAGATGAGATGGCCTGTTTTTGTTAACATGAGCACCAAGTATGTGCACAGGGTCGTGATGCATTCATGGTTCCCTTCTCTTTATCTCAGCTTCGTCATCTGACTCTTCATGCTGTTGTCACCCCTCCAACGCTGACCCAATGGCCCAGTTGTCTGATAGCTTGGGCCACTACGAATGTGCTGATGGTCATGATGCAATCCTTGGTGTTGCATCTTCATCATTCTAGCTTTGTCTTACCACTCTCGTCACGCTGTCGCTGTCACCCCATCGTCATCACACAGTCGTTGTGCATCCATTGTCATATCGTTTTCGTGATGCCATTGTGGTATCTCCATCATTGTCTCTCCTGCTTTGTCATTCAATTCTCATCATGCTGTCATTGTCACGTCATCCTCGACATACAATTGCCATTACACACTTGTTGTGCCATCATTGTCATACTCTCATAGTCATCTTATTGTTCTCCTACTGTTACGCCATTGTAATCATTGCATCGTCATCATGCAGTCCCCATCATGCAGTCATTGTGATTCATTGTTGTGATGCTTATTGTGGTCGTTCCTTCAATGTCATTGTAACTTCGTCATTCCACTCTTGCCATTCCATTGTTGTCATGTTGTTGTAACACAGTCGTCGTTAAACTACTGTAGTCATGCCGTCGGCGTCATAATGCCTTCATCGTTTCATTGACATCATTCCTTCTATACCGTTCTATTGCAATCAAGCTGTCATCCTTCACTCAGGATTTTGGTGCTGTTATGCCATCGTCGTAATTGCGTCATCGTCAGACATTTGTCATCATGCATTCGTTGTCGTGCTTCCTTTGGTGCTGTTGTGGTAACATGATTTCGTCATCCGACTCTAGCCATACCATAGTCATGCTTTTGTGGTCATTCAGTTGTCGTGATAACATCGTCAGCTGATTGCCGTCATGCCGTCGTCATAATACTGATTTCATTGTTAAATGAGGGACATGCCTTGTTTTTTTGTCATTTTATTGTCGTCACTGTGCTGTTGTCAAACAGCCATCATCACTGCTGACGTCAGCGGTATGTCATATCAACAGGCCTAATGTTCAACCTTAGTCATCATCATGCCTTCATGCACCAAACACTCATTGTCAAACGTTCGTCATCATGACGCCATTCTGGGTGCTCCATTGTTATTGTTCAAACTTTGTCATCTGACTCTTGTCATTGCGTTTTCATCACGTCATCATTGTCACACAGTTGTCGTTATACCATTGTCCTCATACTATTGCCATGACGCTATCCTTGTTATGTCATCCCCACTATTTTATAATTGTCACTGAAATGTCGTCATCGTCATACTACCAACTTGGTGATGGTGGTGGGTTTTAGCAACAGGCGGGTTTAGCCTGGTGATCAAGGCTGGCAATTGCTCCACCCGAGCTTCTCTTACAATATCAATATGGTGCTTCACCACATGTTCATCAAACCAGTCTCTCTTAACAATGCGATAGGAGACATGAAGTTTTCTTGCGGGCTATAACTGTTCCTTTGGGGGACACAAGCTGTTGCAGGCACGCATGTGGAAGGTCCTTTCTTGCAGATTCTATAGGTTCTCTGACTTTGTTTTAACAACATAATTCTTTCCTTGACACTGTGTCGCTGTGGGCCAATACTGGAAAGAATGTATGTCGCATATGGTCTAAGCAATGAAAGTCACAGAATGACCCCTACAGATTATTAAAAAAATGTGTCTTTAGCAATTTGATGTGTCACTACATTGCTTGAATGCTAATTGCATTACTATTGACAGTCGTTGTGAGATGGGTTCTCCCTGAATTTTTTTCTTTTGTGGCATTTCGCATTCCTTTTCATTTCGGTGCAGACACCCAGTAGGCAGATTTGATATTTATAAGCAATAATGTGGTGTGGGAACACTGTAGTAAGTGGTTTATTTTACCATAGAAGAGACACAAAACTTTACGATTGTTACATCCAAATATTGTTAAAACCAGTAATGTTATAAGTGGGCTTGACTGCACTTGTGTTTAAATTAAAATTAAATTTTAATTAAAACCCGCTGTGGTTGCTTAGTGGCTATGGTGTTGGGCTGCTGAGCACGAGGTCGCGGGATTTAATCCCGGCCACGGCAGCCGCATTTCGATGGGGGCGAAATGTGAAAACACCCGTGTACATAGATTTAGGTGCACATTAAAGAACTCCAGGTGGTCGAAATTTTCGGAGTCCTCTACTACGGCGTGCCTCATAATCAGAAAGTACTTTCGGCACGTAAAACCCCATAATTTTTTAAAGTTTAATTAAAATGTTTTGGCATTTGTCAACTCTGCCTTTTTAATGCAACCCGGTTACAGCAATTATCAGTTATAACAATTGAGTTTTCTTGGCTCTTGATTATTATTATAAGAAGGTTCGACTAGATAAGTAAAAGAGTGAAATTCTCTCATTAAGCAAGTGCTGAACCAGTTTAAATGAATTATGTTGCATTTAAGAAAGCTGAATTACGCTGACTGTAGCAGTAGTATTTTCATTTAGAACATAAAATGTTTTACAAAATGTATTGCAAATTGGTAAGAAGGGTGTAGGATTGGGCTTCTTGGTAAAACATGCTTTAAAGTTTGAATAACAGCAGAAGCACAGCAGAAGGGAGAGAGAAGAAGAACAGAGCGCTTTGTTCTCTCCTCCACCCCCTCTGCTGTCGTTGCACTGTTATTCGAACTCTAAAAGGAATTGGTAAATCGGTAAGGTAAAAAGAACTGAAGTGCAAAGTTTACAAATTGTTAGCTCTGCAGTAAAAACAGTTATTGCAGTTCTGTAAGCTGCATCTGCTGCATCTGCTGGAACACCTAAAGCATAAAGATGTGATGCATGTTTTCAGTTTATGTTGAATTGTACAGTACTCACAACAGTGTTGAAAAAGTCCCAACTCGCAAATTATTGGTAAATTTCATAATGTGCTACTATACAATTTTGTGGGCTCAAGAGATGCATCTCTCTCAAGAGATGCAATATACATATTTTTTATGGCTCAGTTACAAGGTTGTAAACTTGACTCCTTGTTTTTAACTTTTTCTTTTACGAGTTCTTGCACCACATATTTATGGCCTAAATAAAAACTTTACTGCCTACAGTCATTACATTTCAACTTGTTTCAGATGCAGTAAACCACATCAAAATTGGTGTATTGGTGCAGTAGATATAGAGCAAAACGATTTCTCCATTTTGATGTACTTACATAGGAGCTTACCTGGGGTCTTTTTAATACAATGCATGGCACTGTATAAATTGACATGTTGTTCTGCTTGATACTCCACTCTTTGTATGGCATGATGGCAGGATCTTATTGCCGCCTTGTATCATGCTGCTGGGAAGACCGCACAAATCACAGAACTTGCAGTGTGGTGCCATTGCCCTGTGCTGTTCCCCTGCTTGCAGCATCCTGACACACGTGCTCTGGGACTACCGTGCTGAGCGCTGGCGACCCTTGGTTTCCAACATCCTGACCACTGCCCTCAAGTGTGCCTACCTCTCGGCCAGCGTGCCGACCTTCCTCATGCTGGGCCTGGAGTTCACCTCCAGTTGTATCCTTGTGTTGGAATTTTTGTGTTCCTGGCTAGACATTTGGGTTATTGTTGTAGTGTGACTTTTTCTTTGGAGACTGGTGCAAACGTTATCTTAATCTCATGTGTGCCTAGATCACATGCTACTGCGCATCTCTTGGGGAGCAGTCACAGTTCTTTTTTGGTTATCTTCTTCACCAGATGTGATTGCCTTGTTGTCCATGTGCTTAGAGCTGGAGGACCTGTACAAAGTCCAACGCATCCAGCAGAGCAGAATCTCGCTACTATGAACTTTGCGGGACTGCCAAAGTTAATTCGTTAATTTGATTTATCGTAGTACTGAAAAACCAATATTTTCATGTTAATAATGTAACAACAACGGAAATTGCATACCTTTGCAGCAGATGTGCGTGTTCATTTGTAAATAGTAAATGAGAACACTGGGCACAGTTTAACTACAATTTATTGCTTGAGGAAGTGTGTAATCTTCTTCTGGTGAGTAAACAGCAAGCACTGTAGGATGAACGCCTCCACATCCTTGACTTTCCTCTGAACATCATCGGGGACATATTTACAGTGCCCGAGAAATGATCGCGTCTTCTTTCGAAAAACTAAAACATCCGAGCTGGAAACTGTCTCTTCCTCTCGTATTGATCCAGTGTCAGCATCGTTTTCTTCACTACTGCAATCTTCTTGCTCACGCACTTTATTCACGATGTCTTCGTTGGTGAGCTCCGCGGATGTAGCCGCCGTGCTGTCGCTGTCAATGTAATCATCGAAGGTCACTGCGGTGTCGACAGGGAGCTTCTCGGTAAGCTGATTCCAGTTCGGTGTGGAGCTCCTCTGTGTCCTCGCAATTTTGTGGCATAGGTGAAGCCTCTAATAGGCCTGCCTTTCGCCAGCAGTTGCTGTTTGTGCTTGCCTTCACGTTCCACCACGACCCTGTAAGCATTTCTGTAGCTTGACGAATGTTTACCTGTGTGGGCAGTTTCAGTCGAATATTGATCAGGAGGCGCCGCACAAGACGCTTCCGAAATTCGGCCTTCACACATCTGATGATGCCCTGGCCCAAAGGTTGGAGTGAAAAAGTACAATTTGGGGGCATAAATTCAAATTGCACATTGCTCAATCGCACTTTCATGATATGCGCCGAGCAGTTATCAACGATGAGAATTTTTCTGTCTTTCTTTTTCATTGTGTTGTCGAGCTGCACCAGCCACCGAGTGAGCAATTGTCGCATCATCCACGCTTTCTTGTTGGCTCGGTAGCCGCAAGGCAACGAGACGTTTTTCAAGCAGCGCGGCTTAGCAGACTTGCCAACAACTAGAGGCTTGAGTTTTTCCATGCCCGTGGAGTTGCAGCAGAGCAGAACTGATACACGGAGACATGATTTCTTTCTGCCTTGCACCTGTCGCCTTTAAAGTTCATTCTTTTATCAGGCAACAACTGATACAAGGACGCCGTTTCAGCGCTGTTGAAAATGTCATCTGGAGAGAAAGACTCCAGATGACGAGAGAAAGCGCTCGTTTCACCGCACTTTCACCATCTGCTGCCTTTTCTTCGCCACAAGCAACCTGCCATGCAGTGCCATTCCTTTGCCGGAAGCGGTAAAAGCCATTCGGCACTTGCATCGAAACCGGAGATGTCCAAGGCGGTCGCAAACTGTAGCGCCTTCTCTTGAATAATCGAGCCTGACAAGGGCACATCGTTTTAATGCAACAGCGTTAAGGAGCTCGTGGTGCCAAAAAGCTGGTGTCGTAGGTGTCGTCGGCGTTGGCCATGAGCGAAAAATCCCGGAAGGCAATCCATAAATAAAACAACTTGCAAGATGAGCTGGGTGGAAATCGAACCAGGGTCTCCGGAGTGTGAGACTGAGACGTTACCACTCAGCCATGAGTTTGATGGTTCAAAGCGCGACAAAAGCACCCCTAGTGAATGCGGTCTTGCCTTAGAAACGTGTTGTAGGAAGTTATACTGTGGTGTTTATCGGTAATTATGAGCATGTAAATTACAGACATCGCAGTTAAACGAGTAGCGAAGTATGTTTCCGCTACATTTCTTCTGCGCTTGGCGCACACGCAGAGCCATCGTGCTGCAAACACGGAAGACCCCCCTCCTCGCAATGTACGGCGCTGCCTTGACAGGTGACGCGCTACTCGCCTGCTTCTCCCCTTCGTCTCGTTCGAGCGCATTGGGGCCGTGCGGGGACCGGTGCGAGGATGCCCCAATACCCTTGTGTTTAATAAGTTTTCTCGCTTTCCCCCTTCCAACTTCCAGCGTGCACCACTCAAACCCTCTTGTTTAGGTGACGCGGCTCCTTTTTTCACTCACAGCGCGATTCCTACGTGTAGCGTTCGATGCGGGAAGCCACTGACGTGATCACTGCGCCGTAGCGCGTCTAGTGGGAAAGCATCCCCTGCGATGTGTGCCGTGCTGCTGGCAAGGAGTCATGCGTCTGCGTGGTGTATGTGTGTGCTGAGTGACCAAGATACTCTGTGCATGTGAACGCTAAGGGAACAGGGGAGCAAGAAACGTTGTAGTGTGCACACCACAGTGTGGAAATGTAGATTGTGAGAAGCACTTGTTAGAACAAATAATTAGGAAAAAGTTGTGTTGTGGACTTACAAGTGTTGTATATGAAAACTATGTCTTTGTGTGACTCAAGAGCATGCTGAGCGAATGAGTGGGCGGTGCGAACGGGGTGCGATAACGCTATCGCGTTCCACTCTTGAAGGCAAAGCTTAAGCGTCTTCCAATTTTTGTCTAGCATTTTTAAACCACGTGAGCACGGTGCTGCTGGACGGTGCTGTCAGTTCTGGTAGTTGCCAAGCCGCAGGTGTTTTCTTGAGGGAGCAAGCTATGACTCTCGATGCAATTTCATAATCTTTTCCCTATCTGAGCATTGTTGCCATTGTTGACGGGGGAATATCACACTCTCTGCACAGGTCGGCTTGCTTTATTCCAGCATTCAGCTGCGTCAAAATGTCCACTTTTTGTTTGAGCGAAAACTGGCGTCACTTCTTTTTAACGCGGAGAACTCATTGTCAGCAAAGCGAATGCACAACACAATCACAGCACCGATAACTTCGCAGCTCCTGCTGATCGCTATCAACGTGGTGACGCTAGGCCTACGACGTAGTAGGAGAGTCCGAACAGGACCATGTGCGACGCTCACACTGATGCCGATGCTGCTGGGGCTGTACCCATTGAAACGGGGTCCCCAGCACATGGCTGCTGCTGCTGCGGATGATGACGATAGGTGTAAGCCTCAGGGATTCGGTACCGAAACTGCAACGGAACTTCGTAATAATGAAGCACCTTGGTGATTATGGCATTAAATTACGTATGTTGTTCTGAAATATTTGGTAATCTGAAATTCGTAGTACTGAAAGTTTTTTTACATTGAAAATTTATTTTTATTTTATTTATTTATTTAGCAATACTGTAAGCCTTTTTACAGGCTCATACAGGAGTGGGTCACAATCAAAACAACAAAACTTTGTTGGTCAAAACAGAAGAAAGCAATGAAATACACTAATTATTACAATTTAAGGATATAACATGCAAACAAAATGACAGACCAAAGCAAACAGTGCAAGGCAGATAATACAGGGAAGGGGTAAGAGCTACGAACAATTTAGATGCGGTGGGAAACGGCCAAAACACAGTTGCACAACGCAACGTTGCAGCGAAGCAGTAAATAATCGGAAACAGACCTAATCATAAAAAGTGCACTAATTCTGGTTGCAAATTCTTCGATGGAGTCAACATGTGCAATTGGTTTTGGCAGACGGTTCCAGGCTTCAATTGCAGATGAAAAAAATGAATATTTAAATGTGTTGCAATGCGCAGAAAGCTGTCTGATGCACTTACGGTGATTTGTTCTTTCCGAATGTTGGAAGGGTGGCCGAATGTACTTTGTTTTATCTATATTTATGTGCCCGTGATAAAGAAGGAAAAGGAACTTCATGGCAGCTATACACCTTCCTGATATTAGAGTTGGGATATTTGCTTGTTCACAAATATAAGCAGTATGGCGGGGATATAAAAAAAATTGTAAATCTGAAAAGTTTTAATGTGGTGTTTGTGGTAATGAGATTTTACTGTATAATGCAGTCGCTTAACAATGTATGTACCAAGTATTCTCGTGTAACTTAATAAAAAAATAATAATTTAAGACCCAAGTTGTTAGACTTGGGTCTTAAATAATTAGGACCCAACCATACTTACCCGTATCCAACTTGCACCGTTTTCCAAAGAAAGTGAATCTGAAAATTGTCTGTGTGTTACATTTGAGTATGAAACCAAAATGTGTGTTTGTGGTGTTGGCAACAGCCTACCATCACAGCTGTCTGAGACAGTGTCATCACCATCGCAAAGTCACATTTTTGTGAAGGTTGGTATGGGTTCACATGTTCGACTACAGTCTGGAGGAATACTCTCGGCCAATAAATTTTGGAGGTACTATTATGCGGCACTTGTGCATGAACATGACAACGGTGCCTTGAGCACAAAGAAGACGAGGTGGTGAAGAAGCACTGCATGAAGCCAACTGTTTTTACCATTGTATATATTGTATATATACGCACTTTTGCTTTTCCTTCACATATGCATAATCCCCGCATCAGTTTGGTGGAAGTGTGAAATCTTGCTTTCGCAAGATTTTGCACGACTATGCGCCAGATGTGTTGGTATATACGGTTGACATCTCTAAGTAGCTCTTGGCTACAGAGCTACACTGCTCTACAGCTTTTCACACATCTATATGGGTGTGCGAAGCTTGATATCTACACACAGTGCCAGGAACGCTGTCGGCCACATACTTAATATCTCAGAATCTCACCAAAATTACACAGTAAAAGCTAGGTAATTTGAATTTCACGGGACCGTGAAGCCAGTTCAAACGAAACAAAATTTTTAACTAACAAAAGTAACACAAACGGACACGTTTTGTGACCTAGAGGGCATGAAAAACATTTATTGAAAAAAAAATTTAAGATATCGGTGATCACTTTCTACTTTTCTTTCTCTTCTTGGAAGGCTATAGTGGCCACACTCTGCTGTGGCGCACAACCTTGATGCAGGGAGTCCTCTCAGTCCTATTAAAAGCTTAAAAATAGGCTTGTGACATTCTGTTTTGGAGCTGGGCCTCTGCTGCGGTTCGTCATGTTTTCCTAAGCAGTCTTTATGAAAACAGGTTCTTCGTACTGAATGTGGCTGCAGTGGCACCAAGGTCATTCAGCAAGGTGCATGAGGGCCATCAAAGAAATAATGTTGAAAGCCGCGACAGCATTCCCCAAACCATTGTGCAGGGAAATTACAAAGCATGCATGGAGAGTGCGCTTGGTAGAGGCGAGCCACACCAGCGGGATCTTGTTGAAGGGGGAGAGGAATTCCCACTGGGTGCCGCTGTCAACCTGCTGCTGCAGATGACCAACGACCAATAATTGCTTGCTCAAGAGTGAGATCACCGGTGGCTGCTGGCAGCAAGCAAATTAAAATGCATGTGGGGTTTGACAGAATGTTGTGTGGCACTCATAGGAGCGGGAGAAAGGAGGCACAACAAAAAAATGTGTGCATGCTTGTTTTGTGTTGTGGCTGTTGTGTGACTCTGCAGGAAGGTGTAAAGATCGACTAGGTGATTGACCTAGTTAGACTGAGTTTTTGAAGATAGCCATTGGGTGAGACAGTGACAGCTATCTGGGCACAGTCTGGGCAGATGATTATTGCTGAAATAAACGTTTCCTCCACCGGATGTCAGCTCTTCCTTTGTGCTGCCAGTGAGCTCTAGAGCCATTAGGTGTTTCAGTGACTTTCGATGCCCACGGACGCACAGGTGCCACTTCCTTCTCATTGTTGTCATTGTCTTTGCCTCCTGTCTATCCAATGACAGACTGCTTACCTCCTACTTGGGCGATAATGTCTTCATCTGTTAGAGCGCCATGCAGAAACAGTCCCGTTTGGAATTTCCAAACAAGGATTCCCACTTTGTGGGAATGATCACTCTGTGTTATTAAATATAACTATGTGCATTTCCTGGCATAGGCACCAGTGGTGCTGGAGTGTTCCTTTGCACTATGTGTTGATGGGCGTTGCAGTCTCTACCTTGACAAGTTGCTCACCAGGGATCCTAGGGACGCAGGAGGAGAAGAGCTCCATCCAGACCAGTGTCTTCAATGTCATTGAGGTTGGCTCTCTTTTACCATCTATGCCATTTTACCATTCTTCATTCTTATCTGTGGTAAGCCTTCGAAAACAGGAAAATCTCAAGGGTATGCCTGGCTTGAATGGGGTCTGCAGTAGACAACATTGCCATTTAAAGACGTACCTACACAATATTTTGAACTTCATTCCTGGCATTAAATAAAGGTCTGGGACCTCTTAACCCCATAAGGAATACTTGCAAGCCTTGGTATAAAGGTTATAAACAAAGATAAAGTGCCTCAGAAAGGCTGGCCAGCCTTTCTGAGCCACATTATTTCTGTTTATAACCTTTATACCACAGTGTGCTATTCCATCTGTCAGCCCCTTTCTTGATTTTGGATTCGCAAGCCTTGGAGCATTCTAAGTACTTCAATATAATAGCTTGTCTACAACCAGTTTCAGTTTTGTTTGTACTGTGTTGTGACATCAGGAAGCACAAAGTGGTCCTGGACAGTGTACATGGAGCCGTGCACCTGGAGTGGTGGGAGCAGGGCATTACAACACTTTGACACTCTCTTTGGCTAGCTCGACTGTCTGCCATGCTGCTACACCGGCTCTCACAAAGAGTAGTGGCATAGTAGGCGGTGACTGAGCGAGCCGTAGTGAGTGCTATGTCCTGCTCCTACGTAACCACATTTTGTCTCATGACATCACAACACAGCTAGGAACTGCCTGGGAAAGGGAACCGAAACTGACTTTTCATGAGCTTTCGTGTACAGTTGAACCCGGATATGTCAATTCTGAAGGGGATCACAAAAAAGTTGGATATATAGCTAGGTAATTCGATATATAAAATAAAAATTTTAAAAATTTCAAGGAAATTTTACAACTGTTCAATGTGCACAATAATTTGTTATATGTGGGTTTGATATATCGGCGTTTGACTGTAATAACGGACAAGTTTTGTCAAGAAAAAGCTTTCTTTTCCTCCTCCTCTCATATTTTGTACCTAGGGTAACCAGCCAGTGGCGTTCCCTGGCATGTCACCGTCCAGCATCGCTATTGCTGACGCCGCCTGGAAGGAGGCACTGTCGGACCAGCCAGGGCAGCCATTGCAGAATTTGGACATGGACCACATCATCCAGTCAGGTGGGCTGCGCAACAGATAATTTAACTGAACAGTCTCCTGGCGAAATAATGATTAACGCAAACTGCAACATAGGCATCGAGGGGAGAAAGAAGAATTTATTCAAACATTAATTAGGAATTCTTGTTCGCAAACCTAAAAACGGCACCTTATCAATAAATTTGTAATAAAGTCATAATTATTAAGCTCTAACCCGACCAGACTTGCCTGATACAACAATATTTTGTTGCTACTTGTACCCACCAATTACAGCAAGTACACTGCTACATTCATTGCTGTTAAGTTTTTGAATAACATTCCATTAAGTACTAAGCAATTAGTATTGACATTAGAGGCACTTAAGTTGAACTTTTTCCCCTTTAGTACTCTTAAATCGCCAGTATTAATTAATCTGTATTGCTATATTTTGCTGCATTTATATTTTTATTGTTTACATATTTTTTTTTGAGTTTACATGGTTAAATAATTATATTGCATGACTTTCATATTATTATTTGTATATTTATTAAAATAAGCTTAAATAATATGCATTATTGGCATGTTATTTAAGCTGTACGTTGTGGGGCCTCCTCATGCATTAATGCTTATGCGACTATTTATTTCCAACATAAACAAACTTGGATTTAATTTTATTTTTATTTAACATCCATGGTATTGACACTGTCTTCAAGTAAATTTTATTTTGAGCAAATGCAAGCATCTAAAAATTGGCAAAGTGTGCAGAATAGTGTATGACATAGGTGCCGACTCCAGAGGGGCTCCGGATGCCGAGCCCCCTCCGGAGTTTTCCGAGGAAGCTGAGCCCCCCCCCCTGCCCTACACACCTAAAGTGCCATTACTAGATATTTGTCACCCACATTGTTTGAGGTTTCTTTTGACTTTCTTCGACCTTTTCACTTGAAATTTTACTGGGGCTAATAGCTTACGGCATCATTGTTGTCGCGGACGTGCACAGCTTTTAATTAGTACTTTCGCTTTATTTCTGCAAATCTTAAGACAAGTGCATTAGAAGCACTAGCGGCGGCTGCCTCATCTGCATTTTCTCACTTCAACATTGTTTTACATTTCCAGTGTAAACACCACACACATACACAATATATTTTAATATACACACAGGACAGTGTTCATTATATTTTTGAAGGAGATGGAGGTAGCCAGTTAAAAATTATTTCTAGAGGTATGGATAGCCTATGCCTAGAGAATGAATATGTTGTTGTATGTTCACCACGCTTCAAATTACTTTGCGTGCTTTTTTGAGCATGAAAAAAAATCTATAGACTTCAGTGACCCCTTCAGCAGTCTTTTATCAATTGTGTGTGAAATGTACGTGAATGTCCTGTGTCCCAGTATTGCTTCTCTTTCAAGTAAGCAATGCTAATGACTCATGAAAAAAAAAATGTATTTCTAATGTCAAGGTGTTTACTGACAGAGTTTGCAAGGAGTGAGAGGTCGAACTCGGTGTGGTAGTCCTAAACCCTGCGAGCAGTCAGAACCGGCCCCGTGCATAAAGCACTGGGGATGCGCCTGACTGACCTGCACTTTTTCTTTACATTTCATACGCTGGAGATGTGCCAGGTAATCCAGCGCTTCTTCTTCGTTACACTAATAATTTACAGCATTTATTAGGGGTGGAAACATTGTCTCATCATCATCATCACCAGCCTGGTTACGCCCACTGCAGGGCAAAGGCCTCTCCCATACTTCTCCAACAACCCCGGTCATTTACTAATCGTGGCCATGTTGTCCCTGCAAACTTCTTAATCTGATCCGCCTACCTCACTCTCTGCCACCCCCTGCTACGCTTCCCTTCCCTTGGAATCCAGTCCGTAACTCTTAATCACCATCGGTTATCTTCCCTCCTCATTACATGTCCTGCCCATGCCCATTTCTTTTTCTTGATTTCAATTAAGGTGTCAATGCCAAGAAACATTGTCAGTTGCATTCAAATGTCATAAATATATGCAGGGTGTTCCAATCAACTACCATGCACCAAGATATTAAAATAAGTGCAATGTATTACACGAAAAAAACCTAGTGCATGTTGTTTACAGTGCAATGAAGTAACTGCCAGTAATTTTTCGTTACTGAGATTTAAATAGGTAATTGTAATTAATTGTCTAACTCAAGACGTACTATCCTAATTATCAAGGTGTCAACAACCAAGGGACATATAACTGCGGTATTTCAGTGACATACTAATTGCGTAAGAATTTTTTTCTGATTAATACGTAAACCCTGCAAATAATGGAGAATACCACGTGACTGTGCTCCCGCTCTGATCGTAGAGCAGTGCCCTCGAACAGGCTCCCTTCGTGTTATCCAGAACGAAATGAAGGAAATAAAGAAAAGCATCATGATCGAGCTGGTGGCTTACCTGCTGCGCCCCGGCCGAGGTAACACGTCGCTATTGGTGTTAGTTGGAAACAAGCTGGGGCAGTTGTTGTCTTAGCGTAGATAAAGTGCACAGATGTTTCTTTTTTTTCTGGCATCGGTCATCAAGAAAGCCGCAGAAGAAGTGATAAAACGGACACAGTACTGTGTAGCTGCAAAAGGAGACCTATTCGAACACATACTCTAGGCTGGTGTTTAACGGAGCTTACGAATTCACAGATAACAAGGGCACACTGAAATCTGGCGTTTCTTCCTTTTTTTTTTTTGCAGACATCCTGATTGCCTATTTGGCTCATTTAAAAGTGGTATATTTACTTTCTTGAACGCATCAGTGTTGCTTTTTCTTTACATGTTGTTCGCTTCAGGGTCTGTTTATTTCGGTTTTATTTTTTGCCACGAACTTGTTTTTGCAGCACGTATACACTTTCATGAAAAATAAAATGGTAGCATTAATTTGGCTTTGGTCCGAAGCAAGTTTCTGGTGCAAAATATAGCTTCGCGTGCACTCTTTTGGTGCGGTGCGAGCAATGCTGGAATTCTATGCCTATTCCACTGCTTCTCGCATTTTGTGCGTGGTCAGAGAGGCACATTGGCTGTGTTATCAAGGGGATATTGTTATCGATTGGATCAATCGACCTTGAGAGACGGATAATAAGTGTGACGTAGAAATGAGGGGAAGAAATAGCTGCGAAGCTGCGAAACCTGCTGTTGGTGCTCCTTCCAAGTTGATCAAGGTGATGCGCTTTCTCTTCCAGTTTGCGACAGGCAACGCAGTTGCTTTCAGTCAGCTTATTTGAGGGCGCTGCTTTATCATGCAGGTGGGAACACACCCGCATGATATTTTTCATACTTTGTGAAGTTTCTTTGCCAGTCGGAAAAAATTGTACACAATTAGTACGTCACTGAAAACACTGCATTTAGATGTCGTTTTGAGGTGCCTACAAATGTCTTATTGACACTTCGAAAATTAGTACAGTACTTCTCGAGTTAGATCATTAATTGCAATTACTGAATTAAATCTCAGCAACGAAACGATTACTGGTGGCTACTCTACTGTACTGGAAACAAGATGCACTAGGTTTTCTTCGAGTAATACAACTGGTCTTTTTTTAAGTCTTGGTACATGATAAATACTGTACTGTATAATTCTTTAATAAGCACTGTTATAAGCACTGTATAATAAGCACTGTATAATTCCTTCAGTGGCTGAAATGAGGCCAAGCTGCATTCACTCGAAATCAGAATCAACAGCAGTCATGCGCAGCAGCGCCTATGCTCGAATTCACAAAGAAAGAGAGAGAGAGGCTGCAGTTTTGCTGGAAAAGCAAAGCAGCATAAGTGAGAGACAGGTATGCGACAATTACACGAAGGAAGATTACACTATCGTGAGGACTCAGGCTGCGAAATTGAACTGTCGCCTACTATGAGATCTTGTATATACTCGTACAACGCCGTTCCTTCAGCGCTCAATTCTTGGAGGTCACAAGAAGTTTCTTCAAGTGCAAGAAATATATATATATATATATATATATATATATATATATATATATATAGTCATATCATGAGAAGCCAGCAAACAGTGACACCAAGGACAACATAGGGGAAATTACTTGTGCCTAATAAATGAAATAAAACGATAAACTGATGCAAATTAAAGTGGATGAAAAAACAACTTGCCTCAGGTGGGAACTGAACCCACAACCTTCGCATTTCGCTTGCGATGCTCTACCAATTGAGCTACAGCGGCGCCGTTTACCCATCCACTTTCTTGGCTATTTATGTGCCTTAGTCACGTGAAATGCGAAGGTTGTGGGTTCGGTTCCCACCTGCGGCAAGTTGTTTTTTCATCCACTTTAATTTGCATCAGTTTATCGTTTCTTTATTTCATTTATTAGGCACAAGTAATTTCCCCTATGTTGTTCTTGGTGTCACTGTTTGTTGGCTTCTCATGATATGACTAATAAAAATCGGGCCCCTCGGTTAACCCCCTTTCTTCTCGTTTATATATATATATATGTATATATATATAGGGTTCGGAAAGCTGAGGGGGCCCCCGCTCTGCACCTGTCCCCCCCCCCCCCTTCATCCCAGGAAAATGAAAACTGTCCACCTATGGTGTACGCACATGATAAAAGAATGACTAGTCACGCGACACCTAAATTTCTTCGAACCAGCATAATCGCAGCATTTTTGAAAACAAGAACTATTCTTACACAAACCTGAAGCTCACCGAACAAATACTGCAAATGCAGAGTGTGTGCTGCATTCTAACTACGTGCATTTTTGCCAGGGACATATGACTGCTTTATTAATCGGCTGTCAGAGGTGTTTGTACTTACATTGAAACACTGATCACATGTCAGTAGCTTAACTGGGTATCCTTGCATGGTTTGAGGTTGAGATCATAAATTTCCCCACAAGAGACCCGCGGGACTATGGCACTACTGTCTATCAGAGTTGCACTGGTTAGCCAGCATGGGAATCACAGTAAGTATATGGATTTGCCTAAACTTTGTCCTTCTGGCTTCAAAAGGCTTTCAGACTGGAAATTGATCATTTTCAACAAATCATTGCATTATAAATGTATTGATTTGCAATTACAATAGAACTTCGTTCATATGTTTTAGAAAAAGCTTCGAGGAAGAAAACACACTTACCGGAAAAACATAAGATCCGAAGCAACGAAAAAAATTTGACAGGCTCAACTATTGTTGACATCTGCCTAATGAGAAGCATTGTGTGGATCATTGTGGCACGAGACGCCGATGCGCGTCGACATGGTGGTGCTCCAGTGGCCCATCACACTTTTTGTTGTTTTTCTATTGTATGGTGTTTTAAGAGGGCGATGGGAAACAAACAAAATCAAACTGGTGGGTGATGCCGGATGCAGCCAAAGGGAAATGTGATGCCCACATTACGCTGGCTACAGCAGGGAATGACAGCATGTTTGTATTATCGCCTACTAAAAGATTGCTGTACACTACCAATGGCACTACGCACCACACGCTGTAAAACATATAAAAACAGATAGATGAAGATGCTTATCGCAATAGGTTTGGCGGCAATAGCTGTGAATGCGGCGTGCGACAACCGGGGCATTGATTTGTTGGCACTGGAATAAGAAACTGTGCGCGCTGTCGTTCTCACGTGAGATGGGCAGGCGAATATTGCAGTGAAGCTGCCACGGAGGGAAGCTATGTACTGTTCTCGATCACGCGCTTTGCGCATTTTCTTGTTTACATGGGATCTAGCGACTGGAAAATGTATCATATGATCGCAGTTTGGCAGTGTATTGAAAGTTGGGGCCGAAAAATCGTGTTTTCTGGGAACGTGTGAACCGGTAAAAAAATGAGTGTAACTCGGTTGGGTCATTTCCTGTGCTCTCGATTGCGAACGTTGGTGCCGGGAAAATGTTCATAGCGGGAACATATCAACGAGGTTCTACTGTATGCATTCTACTGTATGTGCGCAGTAACTGATTGACTTCCTTAGTTTAAAAAATTATGAGGGCTTGGAAATTTAGAAAAAAAAATAAAGCATAATTGTTTTATCACTCACCTCTTTCCTTCTACCCCTACCCCTTTCCCTTTTAAGGCCAAGCACTCATAGACATGCCTGGGCCAGCAGTAAATGTTCTCTGTGCTGCTCATGTCTTGGTATTAACAGCAATAAGTAATGCCACAAGAATATTCAAAGCCACAAGCCCAAAGATTAGACAAATCCATGTGTTACTCATCGTTTACGAGATTGCTGAACACGTGCAGTGCCCTGCTGACCTCTAGTAGCTCTCGTAGAAAATCTTACGGTTGACTCAAGACCACCTTTGTGATTCATGATCAGGTGTGCCCACATCGTTGGATGAAGACAAGAGTAAAGGGGGCGAGGGGGCATGTCACTCACAGACGAGTATACAGGGGAAGGTATTCTTTTGAAGTGGCTCAAGCCTTTGAGGCCAACTGCCTCGTACTTTCGATCAAATAGCTTTCTTTAGCTCTTTTGCCCAATTTCATGGTTGTATGTTGCTCGCATGTGGAAAACATTCCGAACTGCTAAATTTGTGGAACCTAGTTGAAACCGACAGCATTGCGGAGTCAAGGTAGCCAAGGTCGCACGTGCGATGTCTGCACTTCACGACAATGCACATCGTGACAGGCAAGCGCAAAATGTGCTCAGAGGCTCAACAGATTTTTTTAAGAGTGTGGGAGTTGTAAAACACAACAGATTAATTTTGTTGTCGAACTTTCTTTTTCAGGTCTGCTCTATAACTCAGACATTTTTGCAACTGCATGTGTGCCCTAAAACATAAATTGGCAACAGTATTTACTTTCCGCACAAAAACTGAAGAGGCAAGAGGCTTCTTTATTGCATAGGCAAGCCCCACTTGCCTGTTAAGCCATCACGTTCCCGCCACATTTTCTTTTTCTCCTGTGTTTCTTGTTTTCTTACTCACTCCACATCGTTCTCGTCACTCTCTCCTCAACTGGCACACCTCGTTAAGAAGCACACTCGCTGCCTCACTTGTATGCCAGATTTTTAACTACTGCATTATAACCGGTATTCCATATCGCGTGGCTGCACCATAAGCGTGATGCATATACATAGACTTTTATGGGGATGTGAGTCAGAAAAGACCGCATTATAGTCACTACTTAACTGCAAGCAGTTACTTTATAAGTGGTTTGTGCTGTAGCTCACATGCTGTGCACCTATGCTACCACTACAGATGTGTTGGTTAACGGCTTTGTTCTCTTCAGAATTGCATTATGAAACGAACACTGCCTTAACATCTTCACTGCAACAAATATGCGCCTTTAAGCACATCATTCCTTTAATAAATCGGAGTTTTTTATTAGGACCATTTGGCTATTTGCTTACGTTGACAATCATTGTGAATGGTTTCTGCATTATTTCTTTCTTTTATTTTTCTTCCCCCAGTTGAATGCAAGGTCCAGTTCGGACACAGCGCATTCTATGCCGACCAGCGTGTCTGCCTCAAGGTCTTCATCAGGTAAATTCTCTTCTGCAGTGCCAGTGATGTGAAAAAATCATGGAAGACTCAGCGGAATGTAATGATTAGTGCCATCTTATTAGTGCTTCTGACTATGCTGACTTAGTAGGCAAACTCATTGTCTAGCTTGCCACAATGTGCTTTTAAACAGAGACAGCCCTGAACAGTTTTGTCCACTTATGATGTTTATTGTCCTTCTGTTGCTGTTGTTTTCAAAGGCTGCGCAATTCTTTCATTACATTAGGTGTAGTAATTTTCTTTCTGGTAATAAAAACAGTGCCTGCAGTTCAAAATAAAGTAGCATAAACGCACTAATGAGCGCCTAATCAAGTCTATGTGGGCTGATGTGCCACAGCCAAAAAGCCTGAAGCAAGTTATTTTTGAGCCCAAGTTATATCCTTGCTGTCAAGTGGTGATAGCACTAAAATATTGCTGCCATGGTGTACGTGCGATGCGGGAAGCTGAACATCAGATGTGAGAGCCACGTGGGATAGCCAAAAATGGGCTGACACAATACAGTCGAGCATCTGTTCAAAGCTGATAGTGGTATTGGGATGTCATACATACAGAGATGACATACCTTGAGCTTTGTCCAGTTTCGGTTTCTTAATTGGAACATGTGTCCTAAAGTAATTGAATTTAATTTGTAAAAATCAATTTTAGGTTCTGTGGGCAATAATCACACATATTCTTTTGTCTGCCACTGCAATAAACCTTGGTCAGCAGATACAGCACAACCTCGTTGATACAATCATATTTTGTTTGATTTCGAGGCACCAACATTTGAGATTGAGAACACAGAAAATGACCCAATACAGTTATGCTTCTTTTCTACTCGTTAATATGTTTCGAGAAAACATAATCTTCTGGCATCAGTCATTACATCATCAAACTGCGATTGTACGATACGTTTTCTGGCCGCTAGATTTCTTGTGAAGAAGACAAGGTGTGAGGCATGCGTGATTCAGTGCAGTAGGCAGCTTCCCTGCAGTACTCGTCTGCCCGTGCTGTGTGAAAATTCCGCCATGTGCTTAGTTTCCTCTTCTGGTGCTGGCAAATCTTCCTGTGAGTCACCGCACGTCGCATTCACAGCTATCGCTGCCAACCTTATTGCGATAAGCACCTTCACGTATTTGTTTCACAGCACGTGTGGCATAGGGCCATTGGAAGCATAGGTTCGCTTTTCATAGGCGATAACCCAAATGCTCTTGCCCATGCTGCTGCAGGCATTGCAAAGTGGGTGTCATGTTTTTTGCTTTGGTGTCATTATATTCCCCACGCCAGCTCGCTTTCGCTTGGTTTTCCATGGCTGTCCTAAAACACTACTCAGTAGTAAAACTTCAAAGCTCGTCTTGTCTCGCAACAATTCTCCATCAAAACTTACTCACCACCAAAATGCCCTGCCTGAAGAAGCTGCTGACCCAGGCCAAATTCAAGGCGTGCAAACATAAACTTGATAAGAGCTGCAATAACGACAATGCGGGTCTGCTACAGTTGAGTCTACCAAATTTTTAATGACTTTGGGCTGTAAGTTTTCCTAGTTAGTACACTTTTCCTCATACTTTTTCCAAAATGTATGAACCAGGTTCTGCTGCATTATCTTTTCCTTTTGAGCCCCCCTTTTATTGGTTAAATAATTGTAGACAGTTGTCGCTGAATTACATGCAGTATGTCTGCATGCTGAACTTCACTGGCACATGTGCGTAAGATTGCGCACACATTTGTACATCATGTGGTGACCTTTACGAAGCAAAGCTGCAATGCTTTGTTCTCATTCAACTTGCACTTTTGCATCTGGAGTCAGGCCTGTATAATCACATGCCATCACATTTCCTTGCGATCAGGTCCAACTGTCCTCTTCCAATCAAGGCCAGTGGGCTGAAGGTGCACTTCAACAACCAGGTATTGTTGACTTGAATGTTCAGTGCTTCAGCTTCGCATTTTTTTTTTTTTGAGGTGTAGTTCAGGGCTCAAAGTTCACTGAAGTTCACAGTGTGGCATAATATATGTGACAGAGGGGCATTGCTGTGTTAAAAAAATGTACTAACATTACATTTTGGACCTTTCATTTTCTACGCTAAGTGAAGGTTCGAGGCCTGAAAACATGAAGAAATACTGGCAAGCCTCAGAATGCCCTAAATAATTTACTATGCTGATAGTTTTTCTACGAAAAAGCTGCAGTTTCGTTTCCCAGCAGATGTATGTGTCATGATGTCATGACGCGAAAAGTGGTCACATGGTAACAGGACATTACAACCTTTTGGGATTCACTCCAATCTACTCACCGGTCTGGCATCCTGCTACGTTGGGTCATGCACTGAGTAGTAGCATAGCCGACCGCCAAGTGAGCCGGAGTAAATACCAAAATGTTGTGATGTTGTCCTGTTGTTGTCACAATCCATTTGCATAATGACATCATGACACATACAACTGCTGGGCAGTAAAACTGAAGCAGTTTCGTAGGAAAGCTATTAGCATATTAAATTATTCAGGGCGGTCTGTGGATCCCCAGTATCTTTTCTAGTGTTTTGAGGGTCCTCAACCTTCATTTGGCACAGAAAATGAAAGGTCATAAATGTAATATCAGTGCTCTTTTAATTGAAGTCAGTATTAGGAACGTTGCTGAGGGGAAATTTATTCAGCTATCTTGTGTCGATTTGTAGCAGTCTGTAATGCTGGCCATACTACACTAAGGTGCGTATGAGTGGATTCCTAGCCACCCTTGTTTGTGCTTGTTGTAGTTGTTTCAGTTGCTTTTTTTGTAGTTAGTGCACGATGCATCTAGCAACATGTATACATGTATATCGGTTTCTGCTGACAGCACTACAACAACTTCTGCATCGTCGAGGATGGTGACCCAGCTGCAGCCATTGGCAGCCTACACTTGGTGCCACGGAGGACACAGTCCTTCTCCTTTGCATTCCTGCCTCGGTCATGTGACATCAACAGCGACATCCAGGTCTGGAATTTGCAGTCCTTGGGCTTCTAATGGTTAGATGTACAAGTGAACCTCATTATATAACAAAGCCACATCTGACACTGAAATACCTTTGTTAAGTCAAATACTTGTTACACATCGATATCAGCAGGAAATGTTTTAGATTCACCTCGTTATATCTAACAACTATGTTCAGATTTAATTAATTTTTTACATTTTTTACATAAATCTTACTAGCAGAAGCCTCAAACTACAGTTGAATGCTGGGTCACATACAGGGTGTGCATCTTTGTCACTAACCACTCACATGGCATGTGGCTTTTTCACGGGCCACATATGCAACACATGGCTTTTCATGGGCTGCATACATAGCATATCTCTTCCATGTGGTCTACATGCATAGCCTGTGGTTATCCACAGGCTATGCTATCCTCAGCCGTAGTGATGCGTCAGTCACATCTCATTTACGTCGTGCTGTCATCGTCACACTGTCATTGTTATAACTTCGCAGTAATTTAAATATCAACATCTCATTGTTCTCATGCTGTCCTCATTACACCGCCTTTGTCATTCCATATATATATGATTTCTTCTTCATTCCATCATCACTGCATCAGCGTCATACAGTTGACGACATGCCGCAGCTATATGACGGAGCCTGTGTCATGTAGCTGAGGCAATGAAAGGATGACAATTACCACTACATCTATTGGTAATCTTGAGTCACGTTTATTTAACCCATGTGTTAAATAAACTTCACTTAAAGGCCAGCTGCAATGAAATTTCACTTCAGCTCACTTGCATATAAATGCTTAGCATATACTATCAATGTAACCTTCACAAATGCACAAGGCTGGTAATTGTCCAGTCTTCTTATTAGCAGCCTTTAAATAGCACCTAAGCAGATTATGCATGCACCTGGCGGTGAGCCATAGTGATGCGGACACGGTGTAAGAAATAGCTTGGGTGGCTGAGTGGTGCGGGCTGGGCGCGAAGTGCAGGGAAAGGCTTGGAGTTCTCTTTTCTCCGCGTGTCGAAAAAGGGCGCTAGAAACTTGCGCCCGCTAGGGTGCCTCAATGTCCTCCTCGCCCACTGCTTCGTACAGATTTGCACCATTTACTACGGCGTTGGGCATGTGAATGGCGGACGCTGTAGCAGACGCCTTTGGTGGATGCCGTAGGGACGCATTGCCGGCTGACTTTGGCTGACAACAGAGAAATATACAAGGGTTCAGCCGTACGATGCGCAGGAAAGTTGCATGAACTGAAGAAAAGGGTTGATGGGCTCATCGGTGAAGGAAGCTGGGAGTGCGACAATGTCTTCGATTTCGACGACCCTGACGCAGATGCAGCTGTAGTTGACAGCATTGTCTACTACGTTACAGGGTCCGTGTCTAGAAAACTTTGCAGTGGAACAACCTGGCAAGGATGCTCTTGAAGGAAAAAAAAGGTATCTCAAGTGTGCCCGAAGCTGATCTCATAAAATGTAAAACCACGGGCTGGCTCATGCATCCAAATATGCTGACTTCTTCAAATACACTGAGGAAAAGTTCGCTAAGCACGCAGGTGACAGGGATGCATACGACAGAACTACTGATGCCTTGCTGGAGAATTTCCACTTCTCGTTCTCTTGTAGTACACACAAAGAAGAAATGCTTGCCAAGTTGCTACATTACTATACCTGCCTACGCGTGCATCAGTGCTGTAGGCAACTGAAGAACAAGCATGAAAAAAAGAGCCACGCACAAAATGTCAAAGCTTGTGTAAGCGCGACTGCTTAAACAAACTGAAGATGGTTTTCCTCGCTTATATGTGTTTCATACACTTCTTTTATAGAGCATGTTATGTGACCTCTTGTGTGAGTGCTTTCTTACCTGAAGATTCTAAAGTTCAGTAAATAAATGGCAAGAAAAAAAATTGGGTTGATGCAATATTATGCTATGTATGTGAGAAATAGCAAAGAGATAGGATGATGGCTTTGTAACCAGTGAGGCCGGATCAAGTTGATTAAAATATGACATGCATCATTAAAAAAAACGGTTCTAGTTTGTATCATTACACAATTGCGACAGCCTGCACGGTCACACCCGCAGCTGTTGCATAATCTTATATCATCATGTCAATACCAACATATTGCTCAAGCCTTGGCTTACATCATTAAGAAAAGATAAATTACTTGTATGCAGACTCCAGCGAAACAACCACACGCCGACAACCGTTCCTTGGCCTGAATTGTTTCATACTGCACGTGGATTGCAATTTAGGTGTCAGACTTTATCGGCACCCTGCAACTCATTATGAACAACAATTAAATGACCAGACCTCACAATACGTACAAACCGCTCGAAGGTCGTTGAAAGCGCCATGTTAAAATGAAAAACTTCTAGGCCCTCAGCACATTGCGTCTTTTACTCGGCGAGCGGGGCGCAGTGACGGGACATGCCGTAGCCATAGCCAAAAGTATGTCAGTTTCTTGCGCCATCTGTCGCCGCTCTCTAGAAGCAGAGCTTTACTGCGGCATGCCTTGCGTCGACACCTTCTCACCTAAGCTTCTTCTTACACCGTGAATGCGGATATAGCAAAAGTTTCAGAACCACGACTGCTTATCTCTCAGGTGCGTCTAAACGCCAAGGTGCATCGCTTGCTCAACATTTGCAAGTTGATGGCTATCTCCCTTGGCACGCTTTCTCGTAGTGTATGTGATTTGAGCTGTTGCAAAGATGCCTACTTTTTCCGTGGCCGTCGGGTGCTCAAACAGTGCTTGAACATGAGCGATGGCTATCCAGTACACAACGCCACATAGAGGAAGGCAGTACACAACCTTGCTGTCTCAGTTTTTTCAGGTTGCAAGTTGTGGGGATGCGCGACCCTCGCGCCTCTCCTGATGTTTTTCCTGCATAGCGCGTCCCCTGTAGTGCGGCGTCGGAGTGGTACAAGCGTGGTGCGAGAGATGGCGCGAGCGTCGCGCCGCTGTGCGGTTACTTGGGTTCGGGAAAGACAAGGCGCTCTCTCTTGGGTTTGAGACAGCAAGCGGGACGGACGTGCTGCACGTGCAGCAACCCTCTTCCCCGGTGGGTCGCCAAACAGCGCGGACATTCCGCGCGCGCGGCGACCGATGCATCTGCGAGACCGCCTTCGAACGCGCCACGATTCGCGTGACTATACACGCGAACGACCAGGCGTTGGGATCCAGCATGGAGCGAACATATTCGCTCGCGAGGTCGCGGTGAGTCGGACTTCTAGATTTGTCGCGCGCCCACCGGCATGTTTTGTGGATAGCAACTCGGCTAGCAGGCATTGATGTATGAAAGGTGCAATAAATGCCCTTGTGATTGTTTGCACTACTGTGTTGTCGTTCCTTTGTCCCAAGAGTACGGTGTGAGAATCCCACATCAGACCCCACAAAGTCTGCACCACGCTGCAGCATTCAAGTGCGACGCGGACCAGCCAACACTCGCAAAGCATGTAAACTGCACTTGACAAAGCTGCACAAGCTAGATTTCATGAGCACACTCACTTAGCCATGCAAGCTCTGCTTGCCACACGCTTTTTCGGGTTGACTATAAGTGCTGCAAGCCATGATGGTGCACAAAAAAGTAAATTTAAGTTGCATTCAGGGGCAATGTTCTCCAGCGATTATTTACAGTAGTGCATCATCTACTATACATTTCATGCGTCTCTATATCGCACACATCGAAGTAGATGAATGAAAGCATTTCTGACACTGCCAGAAATGCTGTCAGCAGGAATTGCATGTTGCATTTGTCACAAAGGTGGATGCAACGCAGTGGTCATTGTGTAGATGCGGCGGCAAGCCATGCAGGGATACGATGTCACCAGAGCTCATTGAACAAAACTTTACCACAGCTGGCTATCCACCCTGTTTGGCCATGACTCCACGCGCACTTCGCGCTGAGCCCACAGCCGAGCTAGTGGGTAGACTCCTCTAGCCCAGCCATGTCGAGTCTCAGCTGCTGATCATCCTTTACTCCACATGGTGGTAGTTGTTTGAGCAGTCGACGAGTCCAGCGTTTTCAGTGGGCCAAGCAGTGGCCGGTGAAATTGGATGTGTTGTGCCCAAGACGCTAAGATTGCAAAAATTTTACCCTGTGCTTTAAATGTGACCCACAGCAGTGAGACCAGCAGTTGTGGCTGCAGCACAAGCACACCAGTGTGTGACAAGGGAGCACCTTGTTGTTTGTCGAAGGTGCGCTCATCAGTGAAATGAAACTACATGGGCCAGCTTGCTGCTGGTCCGCCAGGCTAGTGAATGGTGCACTCTGCTTCAGTGGCTCTGGTATGAGATGGGACATGTTCTATTCCTGCACTATCCATGCTACACTGCAGAGCATTCAATTTTTGCCAGTGTAGTGTAACTACGCCATGCGTCAGCTAGCAGAGTAGACTAACTCTATGGCTGCAGGCATATGGTACCTGTTCACTGATACACAGGAACAGTGTGCAAGCAAGGGAAGCAGATGACCCAGGCACTGGTTCTTTACAGTCTAAATAGGATCTCATTTCAGTATAAAACTCCGATTTTCAGTATAAAAACACTGATTTTTGTGAAGATTTTCTGAAGCACCTACTTGCATTGCAAGCGTAAAATTTTTCACTGAGGCTACTGTATGTCTAAATTATCTGAAAAGGGGATTTTTACATGGTCCAGAATTTTGTTGTAGTTTGCCTTTAAAGAATACGGTCTGTCGCTACATTGCTCAAATTGTATTCGTATTACCGTTGACAGGCATCATGAGATGGAGTTCTGCTGTAATTTTTTTTCTTCTCCTGGATTTCAGATTCCTTTTTCTTTTCCCACAAACACCTGGTAGCCAGATTCAATTGTAGCCAGTAATGAGGCATGGGAACATTGTAGTAAATGGTTTATTTTACCATAGAACACACACAAATGTCCACAGTGCCAGGCTGCTCATTGTTACATTCAAATAATATTAAAACCGGTGATGCTATAAGTGGGGTCAACTGTACTTCTTCGTGTCTGATTAAAGGTTTGGATGTTTGTCCCCTCTGCATTTTTTAATGCAATTTGGTTATGACAATTATCTGTTAGAACAGTGGGATTTTCTTGGCACTTGAATATTGTTATAAGTGGGTATTACTGTTAACGTATCAAGGATTGTGTGCCAGCTTAATAGCAGTTTGTTATTAATTCCATGTGCAATGTTACAACTTCTAATCAATGAAAAACCTGATGAAAATCAGAGAGACTGCTGTTTCCGACTGCCATTAAGTTGGTGCATGATCTTTTGTACAAGTATTTTTATTGCCATCTTCCTTCCCGAAATAAACCACTCGTGACTGTAATGTTCATCGTGTCGCCTTTCTCTGTCCATCATGTTAGCCTTACAACTGCTGCCTTTAAAGGACGGACAACGGATTTTTAAGGACACAGTTTTTTATGGCACAATTAAAAGCTCACCTTCGATAGTGTTTACACCTGCAGCAGTTACTTCCAAAAGTGCATAGATTTTTGTAGAGATAATTTTTTGATCTGAGCAGCCTCTAAGAAAGCAAGAGTCCCTCCTCCAGCAACATTTAGAAGTGAGAGCGATGCTGATAGCCCATCTTGCAAAGGGAGAAAGCTGCCCATTATTCTGCTTTCACAGGAGTGAGTGCAACTGTGGTCAACCACCTATATTTTGAGCTTTCCAACCACTTTTTAAAATAAAAAGCTAATGCAATAAGTTTTTCATTGCTGTACAGACCTTTCTTATATTTGTACAGTGTTTTTCCCCTATGTCATTGCTGGCTGGCCCCTGGCTTCGTCATTCTGTCGATAGACGAGCCAAGCCATGTCATCAAAAACGAAGGCAAAAGCATCCCCACTTTTCTGTTCGCTACAAATGAAGGCTTATGTGCAAAGGAAAGTTAGAAAATACTTAAAATAGAAAAAGAGGTACTGTATTTCAATACTAATAAGAAGACCAGAAACTACATGTACTAGTAGAAGGTCATGTTGTAGGTCACTTATGTATCTTCATGTTCTTGCCACGTGGGGTGCCATAGGTCATTTCTCACTACATTTTCTGAAGAATTAAAAATATAAATTTTCGTTTAAGGGGAAACCGGGCTCATTTTAGCTAATACGATGGGCAATCTTTCCGTCAGTAAGGTTATCTCGATTCATGTTTAGAGCAATTGTCTGTCCCTTTAGAGGAAAGATAGTTTAAGCCATCGACGAGTGAAATGACTCCCTGCTTTGTTCCGATAAAACAAATTCTTGGAGACATGTGCAGGGAAATCACACACAGAATGTGGCTTGTACTTTTTGTGTTACGTATGTGATTCAGATTAAAGCTCCTGCCATGTAGAAGTGGCACATGGCTGCCAAAAACAGAAGTGAAGCCCTTGGACCACTGCTCTCATTGACCTTGTGTGCACTTGTCCTTTGGACAGTACGTTGATAGGATATGAGTGGTCACGAAACTATCACCTGTCTTTTTTGTTTGGTTGATCGAGTTCAAGATTTTAAATAATTTTCTTTGGTAGTCAGCCAAGTGCTGACGCATTCAGTGCCGAGTTGTCTGAAATCTCGTGAAAGTGATCTCATCCCCGAAAGTGATAGCTCGAAAATGCCGCCCCAGGTCATAGGCAAGTGTACGTGTGCAGCAATGCGTTGAGAAGCTTCTTGGCAGTTGGTGAAATAAGCTCACTTATTTTCTGAAAAACCTGATCTTTCGAATATTCGATAGTACCCGTTGAGTCTAAATTATCAATCAGCGACTGTATCAATAAATAAACAAAACAACAATACCCACAGAGAAATGTAAGCATTGCAGTGAGGTACAGGAGGATTGTTTCATTGTAGAGTGACGAAATGGGCTAGTTGGTGGTAGCATGCACCACATGTTTTAAATACACATCACACGAAAATGAACACAAACCCTCAAATTTCCTGTGGCATCTATAGTTGGGTATTACATTGTCATCTGCTAGCCTTGTGGACAGCTGTGATAGCATAGCGACAGCTCTTAAAAGGTGTAGGTTCCGAGTTCAATCCCCTGACCAGGTCTTTTTTCTTTATTGTCACCTTCGAAGGTTCCTTTCCAAAAAAATTGTGTGGGATTCCTGCACAGCTTTGGGCTGCACTATTGCAGTGGATGACAGTTCTTTCTCTCAAGAAGCATTTCCAATCTCTAAATTGACAATAATCGTTTCTCTCAGTTCACAGTAAATGGTTGTGTGTATGCTAGTTAGCTCTTAATCATGCATTCCTAGTTGCACTGCACAGTTCTAACAAGACAGGCATGAGGAAAACACCTTTCCTTGTTCTGTCATCTGCAGTAACCCATCAAAGATAAAGTCTTTCATTGTGCCCTCATCATAATGCAGCCACCAGTATTTGCAGTCAAACCTGTTGCCTTGTGCTCAGCATGGTGCTATAGCCATTGTTCCGCTACAGCGAGTACTGCTGTGATTGCTTGTTCCAGCAGTGTGTGTGTGTGTTGGCAGGTGAGCTCGGTGCACCTGCGGCTGGGTTCTCCTTCTTCGTCTGAATCGTCCACCGGTCTGACGCTAGCCTGGAACTGGGAGGGCACTTCGAGCAGCTCTGGTGGTAGCAGTGCAAGGCCGGGCCTGGCGTGGGACCCAATCCCTCGCAAGCCCTTTGGCCACGGCGAGGAGGTGGCCTTCCACCAGCTGCCACAGATGGCTGCCGCCAGGTGGGGCACAATGAGGTGTTATTGCACTCGGGGGAGAGGGGGGGGGAGAAAGAAGTGACAGGCAATCTATTCAAAACCCAAAGTGTGTGCACTGGCATTAAAGTAGGGGTGTGCGACTACTCAGGTATCATTGAGTCGAATCGAATATTGCATGTTCAAATAATTGTGAATCGAATACAGTTAAACCTCGATGTAATAAACTTCAGTAACGAAATTCTCTATATAACTAAGCATTTAACTATTATAAGATCTTGTTCATAGAACATTTAGTATTTAGAACCTCAATATAACGAAGTGTGCTTATACACAATTTTATTATAACAAAATTTTACTGCCTCCTCGAAGCGATACCGAGACAATGAATGGAAACTTCCACGGGCGCAGTTGGTCAAACGGTTGAATTACAAGTGGCTGCTTGTGAACACACCTGTCAAACCGTGTGCTGCCTGACTAAAAGCAACCACCAAAGCAGAGCAGAGACAGGTTATGTATAAAATCTAAGTGCGATAAGATCCTAACGCTCCTTGTGGGCTCTATGCTTTGGGTGCAAGTGAAAGCATGCAAGGGTGCGCCAAGGAAGATGGCAGCTTGATGAGTGCTGTCTGCCGCATGAGCTTCCCGATGTTGGCCCAATGCGGGGATCGCACGATGCTGCGTTGGCTGAGGCTACCTCTGTTGGTACAAGTTCATCTAAGTCAACAAGCGATCGAGGCAATAATGCAGTGCGGACAGAGGAAACAACATCAAAAGCAGTGCATATTTCAGAAAGTGTGAAGGCATGCCTGAAAGCATGTAGATCGTATTGGATATGCAGTAACAAACTGAACGACGCTGCAACAGCTGTCAATCTAACTTGTATGTGCAATCTCGGGAACGATCACTCATGAGCCACCTGTACGCATACATCATAGCGTCAAGCATTCCACGACAACTTGCAGCCCATTGCCACATCGGCTAGCTGCTCATTTTTGTCACAACCACACTGCCTAGATCATTAAGCCTAATCAGCGCTAATTTGCAGTGTGTCGGTGGCTTAAACAGTTTAGTGGCGAATAAATGCAGATCTGTTCACAGCAGTCGTGTTACACTTGGAAAGTTAACAAACCGCCTCACAAACAAAAAGCGAATGTACAGGATGGCTACAAGGTTGTCCACTGCCGTCAGCTTTGTGACACTCTGTGCGGCAAGCTCTCATTCCCAACGCTTTTCGTAGGCACACGTTGGTCTCCTTTTGTAGCTTCAAGCTAACCATCACGACTACATATGGATTTAAATGGCGAGTGCAAAAGTGTCATGCGACTATAGCACGCTGCATACATTTGAGTGGAAGGTGGATGAATGGGGGTGTCACACGAGCATGCCGTGACCCTCCCAAATTCACAATCTTTCACAGGTGGCAAATCACGCTGAACCTCACAATGAAATGGTGTCTGCTCTTTACTATTAGTGCTGACTGCAGTTGACCCACACATTGACAAAGATGGCAACGTGTGGAGCAGTGATCGAGTTGCATGATGCACAGTCGGCACTTTTATCTGTCGTGCATATTTGTCGTGCATGTGATAACCCATCTGCTGCAAGAATGGGAAGCTCTTGGGTATTTTCGAGGAAAACTGAAAAGGAAAGCTTTTCGTGCACTAGAAGGTTGCCATAAAACACAGGTTTTTTATTAATCTGAGAGTCCCATGGGCATTTAGTACAGCATAGCACCACTACTTCTTCAAAATTCAGAGCGAGAAAAGCACTTAATTCTACTCATCAGACATTGATAAATATACATAATTTCCAGAACTTCGTAAAATAGAACTGGGAGCTGTGATCAGTGCTGGCACACTAATTTGTAGTTCCCTTTAATAAGAGTATACCGTATTCTATATCTTGCTTTCTATGTACTACCTAAGTTACTAGTAGCTTGCAAGATTCTTGTTATGCAATGCTAGGAGATTTCCAAGCATGTGCAGCACCGTGTTTTCTTGTCCAGAGTTTGTAAGCATCATATTTTGTGAAACATTTTCTGAGATTTGATATTCGACCAAGGGGTGGAAACCCTCTACCGAGCACAACATCACCGTCTGCACCAGAGACGGTCGCCCCATTCCCAGGGTCGACTCCATCCGAGTCCTGGGAATGATAATCGAGGCAGCCGGGTCAAGCATTCAAACTGTCCATAAGCTGACGCTGACAACAAAGACGGACAACGCGATACGACTTGTACGCAGAATGTAACTAAGAAATCACATAAGAAATTATATTTGGTACAGTTGTGTTAGGCTTGGTACATTACCTTTATCAGCAGAACAACTTGGAGGCTGTGTCTTGTGCATTACAGGGCAGTATTATTATTATTGCCGCATTATTTTCTAATGTAAGTGTGAGTGTTTCTAATTTCAGTATGTGATTTAAGTGAGTTAAGTACAGCACTCAGTACTTGAGCTTCACTCCCAGTTGTCTGTACAATTGGTAGACTCGTGGCATTATGTTACCTACACATAGTCACCTATGGCACATTCTAGCTCTAGCTGCATGGACCTTTTGCCCAGAGCAATAGAGGGTTTGCTGTGCTTAGTCTGGCCACTGTGTTGTGCCCAGTCATTCAAGTGACAAACCCACACGAGCATGCTGAAATGTTGTGTAAATAAGGGACATGGATATAAATGACGCTACTTCTTTTGGCCTGTTTGCATTCAAAATTTGTGACAGAGCAGCATATCATAGTGTGGTTCCTTTACCACCATGTTTTGCTTTCGGGCAGGGTTCTCACTAAGCCGCCTTTGCGCTCAAAATCCTAAGCTTGGCGGCCAACTCCTAAAACAACAACGCACTTCTACAAATAACAAAGCAGCAACAACGTTTGAGACGGAACACTCTGGTTTGGGCCACAGGATTCACCCAAGGCGCCCCCAGGTGTCGCTGGTGTTGGACCACAAGCCACCTGTGCTGCTGCATGAGTTCTACCAACTGGCGATCACGATCGTGAGCGAGGAGATTGCACCACTCACTGATGTCTGCCTCAGCATTGGACTGGTTGAAGACCTGGACCCCAAGTACTACACCACCAGTGAGTAGCAGCCTGGCTCGGCAGAGCGTGACGTTTGGCTCATATCATTGCGCTGTGTCACACGTCGGATGTGATGTCAAGTGAGGTGAAGTTTTGCGTTAATGGGGCTGTGACATTAAACTTTCAAGCTTGTATTATGTGTTGCACGTTAAGCCTTACAAGTCCCACTGGAAGCTGGCGAAATTTGAGTACATTCCGTGTTGTAGTAAATTTCCATTTTGGATTCTTTTATATCACAGTTTAACCTACAGCAGTCTGACAACACTGAGTTCTGTCTAAATTAAATTGCATGCCTGCAAACTGTTCACTCAATAGTAAGGGAATATGATCTTAAAGGCCATGCTTTTATGTACTGCAAGCACTGGAAGCAATTGACAGGAGCTGGAAATACATTAAAGCCACTGTGCATCGTTTCATTTCTTTAATGTGCGTCTTGGCACTCTGCTCTGCTTTTTACTGCATAAGGAAACTAATTGCGGGCGCAGTTGAACGGTGATGCTCCTGCTGTGCTGTTGGGCGCCAGAGCATGCAGCAATATGTCCAGTATGGTTTCAGATTGTTTTTTAGCAGACAACACAGTAGTGGCCCCTCACTTCCCGATATCGCCCAGCTTATGCAAAAAATGGTAGGCTGTCACTCAGAAGAGCATAGAGGCAGCGATTTTAAATTGATATATTGAGTAGGATGTGTGCTGAGAGTGCAGTTTTTGTGTGTATAATGGAGATGTGAGAATAGTGAAGTTTTCAAATCGTATCGAATATGAATATTCAAAAAGAACAGGTTTCAAGTATCAAATCAAATATTGAATATTTGAAGTATCTAAACAAAGGGAAATATAGTGGTTGTGTGCCCTCTGCCTGCAACAAAAGGCTCATTTACATTATTTGATACCACTAATGTCAACAATTGAAAGTTCTTTCAACTGAGAAGCTTGACAATGAGAAATAAAGGAAAAGTGGTTGGTCTGGTACATCAGGACAATGGCAGTAATGAAGCAAAGGAACAGCACATCATCACATGCACATAGCGGAGTGTGGTGCTCGTTGAAATAGCTAATCGTGATGTTACAGTAATGCACACGGTTTGAAAGTTATTAAAATTTGTGAAATTGGCCAAAAAATTATTTTGCGAAAATCGTTGCAACAAACTCGTAGGCAGCTTAGGGTCAGGCATGTTTATCTAATGATTACAAATTAATGTGCAGAAATTATTACCAGGCATTCGCTAATGAATTGGTTTGCTTATGCAACAACTGTAGCTCTCGTGCAGCAGAATCATTTGGAAGTGTCTCCATGCCTATTGATTTTTCTTCCTGTAGACTGTAACAGCTGTTGTTGTCTCTTATATTATTCAAACTGAATGAATATTTGACAACTCCAAACATCAAAATTTTAAATTGAATATGACTTGAATAGCCAAGACTACTCCATTCATATTTGAAATTTCTGAACATTCGCACACCCCTAGTTTATAATCATTTTGGGCCGTCTACTCTCAGTTACGATGATTGTGGGGTTCTCACCCACGCTCTTGGGACAAAGGAACAACACAGTAGTGCAAACAATCACAAGGGCATTTATTGCACCTTTCATAGACTAATGCCTGCTAACCGAGTTACTACCCACAAACATGCCGATGGGCACGCGACAAACCTAGGAAGTCCGACTCACCGCGACCGGATAACGGGCGAATATGTTTGCCCCATGCTGGACACCAACGCCTGATCGTTCGCGCGTACGGTCAATCAAACGGTGGCGCGCTCGAGCGAGGCCTCGCGAGACGGCTTCGCAGAAGCATGGATCGGCGCATGCGCGGAACGTCCACGCTGCTTGGCGATCCTGAGTCAGAGAGGAAGAGCCTTCTCCTTTCCGCGCCCAACTTGTGCAGCAAACAATACTGAATTGACGTGCCTGAAATAATGGACTGAAAATTGTGTGCTTAAAAGTGCAGAGGAAGCCAAAACCCATAAAATCTGGTATAGAGGTTCGAGAGTGAAATTTTTCGAGGACACACAAGATTGTTCTTAGTGTCCTTTCAATATTTAAGACATATACACGATTTTACGGAGAGAGCGGGGATACTCTCGAACCAGGAGCACTGCGTTCGATTCGCCGTTTCCGTTTCCGGTAACCCAGAGTGGCCCTCTTGCATTGGGCTGTTAAATTTGCTCGACAGAAGCTGACGCGTGCCTGTTTCAATGTGTTTTCTCCTTTTTGCGTGCGCTGGTTAACAGTAGAAATGCCTTTCACCGCGCCTACGTCGTCCGGTCAGCACTGTGTAGTGGTGGGTTGTGGCAACAACCAACGAAAACGAAAGAATATCGCGGATAGCTTGTGCGAAAAACACGCTGTGAAGAAGGAGCAATGTGGTTGCGATATGTTTCTGTTGCACCGCTTCCCCGCGAACGTCGACTTGGGTCGTCAGTGGACTTCTCTGATAAACAGGAAAGACTTCGTGCCAAACAGAAATTCACGTGTGTGTTCTGCGCATTTCGTTGATGGAAAACGCACGGAACTAAACCCGCTGCCGATGCTGAACTTGGGTTACCAGCGAAAGGTAAGTGAACACTTGTTCATCGCTACCTGACCCGTTCTAAAGCACCGCATTTCGTATTAGTGCCTTAGACATTGGGCCTTTACAGCTCTAGTGAAAAAGCTTTGAAGTCATGTACCGTAGCTTGTAGCTATTTCTGCCCCTCGATTTCTGCCGAACCTGAATATGAAACGTGCCGCAGTTTCATGCTCGATAGTGGTGCTGCGAAATGTTACAATTGAGCTAGGCTTCATGCTATCGGTGCGGACATATCTAACTGGTGAGACGTTAACTTTTTACATCTTCGTCGCTTCGCTTGTCAGAATTGTCAGAATTTGTCAGAATTTGGACATACCAGTGAATTGAACTATGGAAAATAGCCAGTGTGTGTCGTTATAAGAACAATGTAGCCAATTAGTCACGAGAAAGATTTAAGTATGCTGCGTACCACACTAGGGGAACATATTTCGTTTGTTAAACAAGCTTGTCTTTGAGAACAAGAACTTAGCTAGTTGATGTTTTGCCTACAAATAACTTCACTTACTTGAAATGCCCCAACTAGGTCTTTCCTGCGCTGTGAAGTGTTCATAACTATGTAGGCCAGCGGAAGTTCTGTCAATGCAACAGGTTTAAAGCTATTGATGTGTTTTTACAGGTCACTTATGATGCACAAGCTTTCACATTCACCTCTCTTTTGGACAGTTTGGAATATGTGAGTAGGCATTCACTGTCTTGACATACTATCACTGAGAATATGTGCTCACTGTTATGTGTCCTACCCATACCAGGTTGGAGATAGTGCCAAGACAATTCTAGACAGCACTTGTGCATGTCAGGAAACAGAAGTAAGCAATCATGCCAACAGCTTAAGCTTACAGGTACACCAGACACGATAAAACCATGCCAACTGTTGCTATCATTCTCTCAACAGGAGACTTCCCACAGTGAGCCTGCAGTGTTCACTGATGCATTTGAAAGTGAACCAGCTGTAAGTGACCTCCTGCACCACTTACTGGCATAAGTGCTGTTCAATTCTTTACACATTATGAAAGAGTAAGCAGTCGTGCAAATTCTTCTGCCTCCTTATATTGTCATATTTAAAGATAACTCAACTTCAACAGGCTGCAGCACACATGGAAACCACATCATTCAACAATGTTTTGGGGAATGAAGATGTAAGTGCTCACACAGCCAGTCTAGGCTTCTGAACACGGTGCCTGTTTAAGAAGTACACACATTCACATGGTTTCTCCTTTCATAGGCTCAGTGCAATGAAGATACGTTTCCCAGCTCTGGCACAGTTTGTGAACCAGATGTGAGTGGTCAGGACAATTTAGGCTTTTTCATATGCTGCTTCAAGTGGAACTGAGCTGCCAATTTCTTCTGCAGGTTTCCCTTCACATTGGAAATTCACTAGTCAGATGTACATTGGATAAGGCACCAGATGTGAGTGTACAGGCACTGTCCTCTCCACATGATCATGTCTACTTCCTGTGTGACACTGCAGTGATGATTGCTGCTGTGCTTTGTTTACAGGCTTTCACTTATGGTGTAGCTACTCCAGACAGCAGTGTTGCAGAAAATGAAGTTTGTGGGAGCTTAATATCAGATCACGAAGTTGACGTAAGTATGCACACAGATTATTTGAGTTGCCAGATGACGTGTTTAAGTTTCTCACAAAACTCTCATTTTGTCAGATTCACGTAAGCAAAACCGAGGACATCATGACAAGGAAAAATACAAAGGTAATATTTTGTAATGTTAACGTGTTCTACATTATGACATGCCTTTCCGCTTTCTTGTAGGTGATGAAAGATAGCTCCACACAATGGGAACTGCCACCAGCTGACCATTCCTACACCAGCACAAGACTTTCTATGACCATGAGAACTATTTCCTATCGAACACTGACCAGTGATGACATTCTTTTTTACACTGGCATTTCTGTGGCTGCATTTGACAAGCTCGTGTCAGCACTGAAGACTCAAGACAAGACAATTCGCAAGCTCTTGACCATCGAAGACCAGCTGTTATTGACACTCATGAGGCTTAGACTTAACCTCCTTTGTGGAGATTTAGCAAGACGGTTCGAGGTCTCTGTAGCTTATGTTTCTAGAACATTTTCGAGAGTGCTGGACGACCTGGTGAAGATCATGCAAGAAGTTGTTGTGTGGCTTCCCCGCTCAAGGTTGCGGGCAAGCATGCCCGAGAGTTTCAGAAACAGCGAGTACAGTCATACAACATGCATATTCGACTGCACTGAAGCACTAATGCAAAGGCCACGGAAACTGATGGCCAGATCCCAAAGTTACAGCCAATACAAGGGTGCAAACACGATGAAATTTCTTACCGTCATAGCACCAAATGGATTTATAATGTTTGTGTCAGATGTGTATGGAGGCAGGGCATCAGACAAATACATTGTAAAGACATGTGGAGTAGAAGAGTACCTCCTTCCAGGTAATGAGATAATGGCAGACCGTGGTTTCAAGCTTGACCCTTATCTTGAGGCTCAAGGGATTAAAATGAACAGGCCTGCATTTACAAAAGGTAGGTGTCCACAATAGTATTTTCATAACCTCCATAAACTTAAGAGCTACACAGTAATTACATGTACATGACTGCCTCTTCATCTTTTTTTTCTCAGGAAAGGATCAGCTACCTGAAAGTGAAGTCACCGAAACTAGGCGCATCGCATCGCTACGAATTCATGTTGAGCGGGCAATCAACCGAATCAAGACATACAGAATTTTCAAGCAAGTACTGCCCATCAAGTCAAGAAAGTATGCCAGCAAAATTGTCCTTGTTTGTGCAGGACTCTGTAACCTTAAACGCCCGCTCATCAACGAACAGACAAAAGCATAAATGTCCCGTGTGTACTTCAATTTAGCCTTAAGCACTCTGAGAAGCGAGTAGGGTAAACTTCACTAATGCCGTTTTAAAGCGAAAGCTTTATTGGCCTGGACTTGCAATCAAGATTAACCAAGGCTAACCATGCTATGCCTTAGCTTTTGCTACGTATATACTGGCATAGCCGAGCTAAGCCACTGCCAATTTTTTTGTAACCTCACTGGTTTCGTACCTGTGAAGCTTATGGAAGTGATTTGAAGCCAAGGTGTTAAAACGTGGTTGAATGTTTTTTTATTCATTCAACATACTTGGATGGCTCCAATGAAGCAGACATTATGAACAAATAAAATTTCACTTGCTCATCACAAATTGCAAATCTCGTCATACTTTTTGCACATAGCCAGCTTTTTCTTATAATGTAGGTCCTCAAGGTGAGGCAGGAGATGCAAAAAGTAGAATGTTTTGAGCCTCTTCAAGTTCTGTTCAATGTACCGTGTGTCAATAGGCACATTTACAATGACATCACTTTCAGCCGACCACACATAAAAATAGCAGGTGCTTTTGCCACAGCAAAACATGGTAAACTGCACTTGGTCATAGTAACCATTTTTGCCACCTGGACAAAGCACAGGTTCCCCATTCACAAGCTTAACATCATATTTTCCCTTTTCAATTAATACCGTGCAATCTGAAACTGTGGGACACTTGATCTCAACTAGAGCATCATCAGCACAGATGCCATCAGGGCTTGCAGACAGCCAAGGATGTGTACTGCTCACTACCATGCCCGACTGCGCTACAGCCAAACCAGTCTTCCTCGTAAATGCTACTCTTGCAATGGCTTCATACTTCAGCCCATGCTTTGTGGCAGCATTACCGGTAAAGCCTGAATTTGAAAGCGCAGAAACAGCTTTCGAAGGATCAGTGCTTTCCCTTTTAGGAACCCGCTTCACATTTGATGCAGTTATGCGAAGGCGCCTGGCCATGCGCCATAGCGGGCACCCCTGTTCCCTAGTGGCAAATTCAAGGGAAGCCCGTCCTTCATTCGAAAGCATAACAAACTTTTGATAAAATACTCTGCAAGGGTCGCAGCCTTTTGGGAGTTCCGAAGGGTCTGCATGTGAGTGGCGAGGCTGGCTTGGCAGATCAGTAGCACGTGGGTCCCAAGCAGCCGCATTCAATGTACTATGAAGCAAGGTACCTGCAAGATATAAAGCAATTACACACAATTCACACTGCACTGCCGGCTAACACCACTTGTATATATAATGATGTGCAATAACCAAACATGATATCTACTGTATTTGACAGGCACCAACACCTATCGCAATCTGCATTACCATTATGTTAAATAAATGGCAACAAATAACCCGTCAGTCTCCTAACGTATGCGTGTCGATGCCAAAAAACATACTGATGCCATACAGTGGCAAAAAAAAATGTAGGGTTTCAAAGGAACAACCGCCGCTGTAATTTTAAGGCATTTCACTTAACACAACTGCACTCATTTCATGTTGGAAGAAATGTGCCCTCACCAGGAATGTTGAAGAGATCTGAAAATGGTTTCCTCCCAATGTGGTTCATCAGCTCTACATCATTTCCGAAGTGATGAAACTTTCGTGTGGGTTTTGGGGCCTTGTTTTCGGAGTCCACAGTTCGTTTTTGCAGCTTAAAGTCCATATCTTCAAGCAGGACAGGTTCCACATTCCTCTTTGTTCCCCTGTTCCACTGAGCTGTTCGGTCAGTACATGATGTGCCGGTCATTCCCGAGGCCACAGCCATATCGACTTTCCACAGTATTGCACCAACATGGCTGCAAACCCTTGCTTTCCCAGCCATACACGAGCAACCAGCAGTGATCACCTGTCCGGTGTGCCTTACGCAAGCCCATGCTGTCCAAGGCTTTTGATTTATGGCCTGCGATGGTCGAACATCCGCCTTGAGGTACACTAAGTCTGCGTTAACATTGTGACAAAGCACCTGGCCCACCCAGCCACTCTGTACAAAATTGTAGGAGTCTAGGCTTTTGTTTGCCTCAGCTTCTTTGAGGTCACACGCCTTGCTCTTGATGAGGTAGCACACAATGTGGGCACTAGACACACTTGGCCATGCCTTGACATCGTCCACCCAGCTGTTGACAAACATTGGGTGCACGTAAGTCACTCCATCTGAAAAATAGGTGACATCAATCAGTGAGTGAATATGCAGGCTAAAACTAGAACGCTGTAAGAATAACTAATCAAGCTTCCTTGCGCACAATATTTACATATACTGCAGCAACAAATACAATGATTAAAAATTATATTCTGAGGGTTTACGTGCCAAAACCACGATTTAATTGCAAGGCACGCAGTAGAGAACGACTCAGGATTAATTTTGACCACTTGGGTTTGTTTAACGTGCACCCGATGCACAGTACACGGGCATTTCAGCATTTCACCCCCATCGAAATGCGGCTGCCGCGGCCGAGAATTGATCCAGCGTCCCCGGGCTTAGTAGCGCAACGCCATGGCGCAACGCGCTACGCCACCAGGGTGGGTTATCAAATACAATGGGAACATGCGATGGAAGAATACAGATCATCGATCTCATATGTGTTAAACTGCGAGATAACCCGCCGTGGTTGCTCAGTGGCTATGGTGTTAGGCTGCTGAGCATGAGGTCGCGGGTTCGAATCCCGGCCACGGCGGCCGCATTTCCATGGGGGCGGAATGCGAAAACACCCGTGTACTTAGATTTAGGTGCACGTTAAAGAACCCCGGGTGGTCGAAATTTCCGGAGTCCTCCACTACGGCGTGCCTCATAATCAGAATAATCAGAGTGGTTTTGGCACGTAAAACCCCATAATTTAATTTAAAAAAAACTGTGAGATGCACTTGGAGGCGACATTGTCATGCCCGTGGCTCAGACTGCAACGTCCCTACATTCCCTTCATTAAAACATTAAATGCTGTTTGTAGTGGGGTACTCCAGATTACTTTGACCAGCTCGGCTCCTTTAGTGTGAACACAACGCACGGCAGTGGACGCTGCGGCCGGCCTTAAGTCCAACAGCGCAACACCATAGCCACTGCGCTACCGCGGAGTGCTCGTTTTTCTGAGACGGTAGATATCGCTTCGTTCCCACATCGTTTCCATTTATTACGCGAGATGAGGCTTCGTAGCACGCCAGCGATGCGGGCGGATTATCAGGACTGATAGACGGCTTTCCGCGATCGCAGATCAGTACAAACTGCGTCGTTCCGCACATGTCTGAGTGGAAAGCACTTGCGACAGAGAGCGAAGATTTCGGTAGGACACCGCCGCGAAGCGATCCTAAGCAGCTTGGTTACAGACCAGTCATGCGATAAGATATTGTTCATAGCAGGATAGCGAGCGATGGGAAGATGCGGTGTCCGCGCCGCCACAAACGTGCGAGCTGACAGCTGCTGCTAACACTCCCGTTCAAAGTATAACTCACAGACGCACCTGTATGTAATTGCTGGCTGCGCGATCACGGACACAGCGAACGATGAAAGACAGCATGCATTGTTTATTCTACGCGAAATTGACGCGCAAAACATTGCGAGTTGAGCGCACACACTCACCGATGTCTATCGTATCCCCAGCCGACAATGTGATGGGCCCGCTGGCTCCTGGTTGCGTGCTTCTGTTCGTTGTGGCCACTGTGGCCATTTGCTAGCAGCGATGAAGACTTCGCCAGCAGAAAGATGCGTGTGTAACGCGCTAACAAAAATTCCGCAGGAATTCACAGACACAAACGTCGGCACACCTCATACGAACACGTTGCCAAAAGGCACTGCCGGCGCAGTTAACAGCCCAGCATGGCGCGGCAATGACGCTTCCGGTGAAAGCCGACAGGTGGCGCTAGTATGATGCATATGGCGGCGCCCAGCTGCCTTAGGTAAAATAGTCTATATATAAAATGGGTGTTCAAAAAAGACATTTTAGTTGTGGTGTAGTGTCATGGATCTGTATTGGCTACCACTCTTAAGGTGGCATAAGCTATTAAACTTTGTCTGCTCAAGTTGCTGTTGTCGCCATCCAAGAAACAAAATCCTTCCTGTGCTGCAGCCCACTTCACGTGTGAGCCAACACCCGTTGTACCCAAGCAGCCAGCCAGCAAGATTCGAGGTTTTCACATTGACAACATTCCTGCAGGAGGTCGGGTGAGTTACACAGCCTGCTACCCACCCAGGGGAGGGCACCGCCATGGTGCTGGGGGCAAGCATGCAGCATGCTTGAGATAGCAGGCTGTTGCATTTAGGCACATCTTGGTCTGGAGCCAAGTATCCAATAGGCTGGCCCAATTACTGTCTGCTGTTGATAGAGCAGTGGCGGTTGTCATCAGGACTGCAAACTGTCTTCTGGGTTTTGTACCTCTTCTATAGATGTAATGGTCTAACCTTTACACAAGGCCATAAGGTATACAAAAGCCAAATAAGATGAGCCTAAGTTGGCACACTTTTCTTTGTACAACCGATGTAAAAAGTTTGCAGAATGCGGAATTTGATAAGCTGAGTGCTTTCGCACTCTGAGCATACAACTTTGTATACAGATTTCCAACCTGTACGAGCTTATGTGAACAACATGGGCTCGTACTGCTTTACTGTCTATGATCACAAACTGCTCAGAAACTTGATGTTTTCTTTGATCCTGCAGTCCATAAATTTAGACACACCAATGTTACTTTTATAAGCAAATAATGCATAACCAAGTTAGGTAATGTGTCACTATATTTCGTTTGGCTTGTGTGCTTAGTTTCGTACATACAGTGGAACATCGATAAATGGAAACTGCTTAAACGAAACTGCCTCTTAAATGGAATGCCATCCTCATGGTTGGTTGATTTTGTATTCATGCAATTGTGTTCAGCTTTGTCTCTCAGTAAATGGAACTCCTGATAAACGGAACCAATTTCCCTGGTCCCTTGAGGTTCCACTTAAAGAGAGTCAACTGTACATTGTTTTTTTGTGACTGGATATGTGGTGGTGTCCAATTGCAATCTTAAGTTGTTACTCTATATTCTGGTGTACTGGTCACATTGTTTTACTAAATATTTGTTGGTGCATCTTATACAATGGTGCAACTTAGTATATGTGCATAATACCGTGCATGCTCGCATGACCTATATGTGCTTTCTTTCTTTTTTGCCAAGTACAAGAAACTGTGCACTGCAGCATTCTGGAAAAAAAAAAAGAACAAATCTTCTATCAACAGTGGAGTGACCATTGGTACACATGTGAGCTCTTAAGGCTCGTAGCACAGCGACATTCGTAGAGTAGCAGCAGTGAAGGCTGCTACTGCTACGTGATATAGTTTCCTCCGAGATTTGAGGTCACGCTATGCTTTGCTGTTATACTTGAGCTTTTATAAAGAAAAGGCTCACGAAACTTGCGCTATAAAATGGTGCCACAATATTTTACTGTTGCATTGCGGTGCCCGAGGTATACCCATTACAAAAGTTGCAGTTTCACCTGAAAGGTGAAGTATAGATTGTGATAACAAATTAGTAGACAGTTATACAAAGTAAGGATAGCAGTTTTCTCAGCTGCATAAACTCGCAGACTCGTAGACCTTACGAAATAAGTCAACAAGCGCGGTGTCACGTGCGCACAGGCAAACACAAACACATCTCACTCAGTGAGCGTGGACACCCGCTGTCAAAGTGCTAGCATGAGCAAAAGCGGCAGCAGCAACGAGTCAATTGCTAAGCAGTGAGAACACAACGCACCTACACTGCGCTCATTGCAGACTGCTTTCAAGGCCTGTGCTCAGCCGCATCATACGCAGCCATCACCAGTGCCTTGCACGCTGTAAAAGACAGCGTGCTTCCTCTCTCCACCTTTTTCCCTCGCCCACTTTCACTCGCACCTACAGCATGCAGTGCTCTGCCATGGGGTTATTGCACTTGGACTTTATACGGAGCATCACACTGACGCCGACAGCGACAGCAGTGGAAACTGCCCTGCAGTATCCATATAATTGCTCTCGCAATAAAAAGCACCACTTGGTTTTCATCATCGTCACTTGCCCTCATGAAAAGTCTCAGTACTTCCGGCTTTCTTCCTTCATTCCACTTTTTGCAAGCGCATAGTCAAGTTGTTTCAGGCATGTTGGGAGCTTTCGCATGTTTGTCCCAAGCACGCTAAACTGCAGAGACAATGCCAACGATTTGCCTACAACGTCGCATAGAAGTTATCCAGTTATCGAAAGGCTGGCGACAATTATCCAGCAATACCGCACGCTGAAGTGGCAGAAGTTTTTGATAGTGCATTGGAGGACGAGCCCTTCTATGGCTTCAAGTAGGGTGCAATAAATATTGGTCTGCTGTGCCTAAGAGCGGTGTTGATTGAAGATTTCTTTCTGCTAGGATTTACAGCTTATAAAAATTTTGTTTAGGAAAATATTGTCACGTGGTAGTGACGGTGAATAACACAGTAGCAATACTGTGACGACAAAACTAACTTTTATTGGGCGAACCTGTGCCCTCAAAACAGGCTACACTTATAGCACAACGATAGCGGCGAACACGCTCGGCGATCGTCGAAAATCTGATCAGTGGTTCAAGCGCGTCGGCTTTTATAGAGCAGTCGTCGAATGTTCCAGATTAATCGTTCGGACCCGTGTGCCTTCCACAAAGTTCTACACCATTCGCGTTACGCGATGAAATCAGATAACACAAGGTTCGGCGACAACAGACAGCCGGGTAGAAGCATCGATAACTTTCCAGAAACATCGGATACATTCAGGCGCGTCCCTCGCTGTGCGATTACAGTTGTCAAGCGGCGAAACGTGGTCGCCCGATAAAGATACGTACACGTGTCAATATTGTGCTTGTGATTCTGTGAGATTCCGAAACTATGTGGTCAGAACCGTTTAGAAATCATTCTATACTGAGTTACAGATCGTATTAGCAATACACATCTATCGCAGATTTATGAGGGAAGTTTTTAGGCATGCAAAATTTTTGAAATTGGCTGCAGTAATTTCCAAAGGGCGCTGCCCAGGCGTGCCTACTTAGATGCCCCTCTTTTGTGGTAGATGCGAGTGCATCTTGCAAGTTATTATTTTTATTATTATTTTAAATGTGAGTCGTGTTATGGGCTCCGTGTCGCAGAAAATCTGCTTTCGTAGTCTTCTGATTTGTTCGTGAGCGAAAGTTTTCGCGTACATATACGTATATGTATACGACAGTGCAGCTTATCCATTCTCGACGGCTTGTCCTTTGACTCAGCACAATATGGAAGTACCCTGTATCTCATCCTTTTTCAGGTGAGGGAAGCGACCAGTTCCACCATTATTTTGCCCCCCTTCTCGTTTTAAGTGCTGTCACAGGTTGTCGAAGCACCTGGTTTACCTAGCTGAGTTTACGGCCGCCTACGTATGTAAGATTCCGGAACTACGAGGTCAGAACCATTTAGAAATCATTCTATATTGGGTTACCTATCGTTATCAGCAAAACACATCTATTGCGGATAAATCAAGGAAGTTTTTAGGCATGTCAGATTTAGGAAATTGACTGAAACTCTCTGTCATAAGACAGCCTCACAGCCTGCAGGGTTATCTGACTGAGCTAGCTTGTATGCTCGGTAGTCTTAGTCAGAAGTTCAAATCCTCGAGGGTATTTTTTTTTAACAGTTTTAACAGTTCCACATATTCTATCTTATCTCTTGAGTTGGACACTTTCATTCTTTGTCATTTCTTTATTATGTCCTTTGTTACTTGGGAGAGCTTGCCTGCTGGTTGCCTTGGTGCCTTGCCTCCCACTCCAGTTGCTGCCTCTGAAGCCAGTCTAGTAACGGTTTCATTCATTACCTCTATATCATTTTCATCTCTCTGTTCTAGGGCTGCATATTTGTTGATAAGTACCAGCCTGAATTTGTCTGCTTTTACCCTTACTGCCTCCAGGTTGACCTGTTTCTTTATGACCAATTTTACTCTTTCTCTCTTCAAATTGCGGTGAATCCTATCCCTCACTAATCTATGATCACTGCACTTTACTCTACCTATCACTTCTACATCCTGCACTATACTCAGATCAGCAGAAAGCATGAAATCAATTTCATTTCTTGTTTCACCATTAGGGCTTTTCCAGGTCCACTTTCGGTTGCTACGCTTTCTCAAAAAGGTATCCATTATTCTCAGCTTCTTTGATTCTGTGAATTCTACCAGCACCTCTCTTCTAGCATTTCTGGAATCGACGGTGTAGTTGCCAATTGCCTGTTCACCCGCCTGCTTTTCCCCCACTTTTGCATTGAAGTCACCCATTACTACTGCATACCAAGTTTCCACTTTTCTCATCACTAATTCAACATCTTCATAAAACTGATCTACTTCCTCATCATTGTGACTGGACGTTGGAGTGTAGGCTTGTACTACCTTTAATCTATACCTCTTATTAAGTTTGATTACGACTACTGCTACCCTCTCATTAGTGCTGTAGAATTCGTTAATGCTACCCACTATGTCCTTATGGATTAAGAATCCTACTCCGTATTGCTTCTTATCAGGGAGACCTCTATAGCAGAGGATATGGCTGTTATTTAGCAACGTATAAGCCTCACCATTTCTAATCTCACTAAGGTTGACGATATCCCAAATAATGTCTGATAGTTCCTTAAACAGTCTTGCTAAGCTAGCCTCACTTGACAGAGTTTGGGCAATAAAGGTTGACAGGGTCAGTTTTCATTGGCGGCCTGTCGAGACCCAGAGATTCTTACCACCCTCTCCTGCGTTACAGGTCTGACCACCACCTTGGTCAGGTGCTCTGCAGCTGCTGGGGGACTGAGGGCCATGGTTTAGTTGTTGGAGTCATTTGGGAGGGGGGTAATATTTAAAGTAAAAGCTCATTCATTTGAATTTCTTGAGGACGCTCACTGAATTTGAATTAAACTAAATTGAGGCCATGGTTTAGTTGGAGTCATTTGGGAGGGGGTAATATTTAAAATAAAAAGCTCATTCATTTGCATTTCACGAGGACGCTCACTGAATTTGAATTCAACTAAATTCCAACTAATGAAAGTGATAAGCTGAAGGCTTCATATGATGATGAAAGGAGTGGGAGCACCTCTGGAATCATCATCTTTAATTTACTAAAGAAATCCGTGATCATTTTTAGACTTTTTGCTCTGAAAATGATCACTGTAAGCTTATCTTCGAGAGCTCGAAGGTGTCAGAAAGGAGCTTTCTCATCCTCTTCAAGACTGAAGAACAGCCATGGGTGATTCAGTTCTTGCATCACCTGTGACAACAAAGGCCGCTCCTGTGCTTCATATGCCTCATCTGCATCATTCTTGTCATCTTCCACTGCGTGGTCATCACTGACTGGTTGGGCGATGGTGTTATCCTCTATGAAGGCACGGCAGACCATGGTGCAGCTGTTGATGTCGTCTGCGTGGTCTAGTTCAAGCTGTTGTACAGACCTGGTCTGTCCATGAATGGTATTTCGGGCAACATGCTTGCGCATTGTTGCACTTTGTCAATATGTGTACATGAACAAGATCTGTACATGAACAGGAATGTGATTGTTCTTGTCAGGTCCACTAGCCTCCGCTATTTGCCATGCGACCAACAGTTACATGCACACAGTATAGGTCTGGTTGCCGCGACAGAAACATCCCACAACACGCGCAATGGAGATCTGACATTGTAAAGATGCTAAGAAATAGTGCAGCCTATCTGCTTTGCCCGGGGTTTGTGAATGGCAAATTGTCTGGTTGCCCAACTGGCCACATCAGCTGCATGCTCCACTGTTGACGTTAATGCATCTAGCCATTTGCAAAAATAAACATAAGAGCATGGCAGCCATGACATGATTCCGGCTCCCTAAATTTTTTCTGATGTCTGCAGTCTACAAAAATTGTAGCCTTTGAGGTCTGAGGGAGCTATCGCTGGGGCGTATACCAACTACGATGGTGATAAGCGCATCGCGCCACCTGCTGCTGAGCTGGGAAAGGGATCACCAGTGCGAGCCAAGAGCAGGCAACGGCAGCGGGCAGTTTGAATTCTCCGTGGCAGACCTGATTGGCATGCAAATTAACAAACTTTTAGAGGGCAGCTCCTAGGTGCTTGTTCGTGCAGCGAGCGTCAGCATCCTCGGCACAACGAAGGATGAAAGAGCAAATGCGGATCGCAGTTTGGGATGAAAGATAGCGATGCCGAATAGAGTGTGAGGAGGAGGAGGGTATGGCAAAGGCATGAGAAGAAAAGTGTAGTACTGCGCGATACAGGCTTTGCGGCGACGATGGCTACAAGATGGCACCAGAGTAGCATTTGTCGTCTGTTCACTGATGGCGCCACCAATACCCTATATGGAAACAAAGCGCTGCATGAGCGGAGGTCTATCTGCGGCGGCTGCTGTGAATCGCGCCCACGCGTCACCCACACGCTGCCTCTCCCTATCTTCCCATTATCCAGGCAGTTGCACCACACTTCGCTCCATTTGCAATGTGCCACATGGGACCGATTGTCTGCGCCAGTCAATGTATTGCAGAATGAAAACACGTATAGAGCTGTGCTCAAATTTCGCATTTAGGAGTATCGCAATCGTCGGTGAATTTTTTTAGTACAAGGAGTACTATGAAGCTTGGCCAGGCTGTGCCAGTTTGAGTTATTCATAGTTTTGAATTAATGAGGTGTCAATTAACAAACCTTTACTGTAAATTAATCCCTGCTGTGTAGTAACTACACTAGCAACATAATTTAATGAAAGAAGTTTGTATCTATTGTGTTTTTCTAGGCGTCAGTATCTGCCTTATTATGCATCTCACCTCACTAAATGATGAACCTCTTAAATCTCTTACCCACCGTGGTTGCTCAGTGGCTATGGTGTTATTCTGCTGAGCATGAGGTCGCGGGATTGAATCCCGGCCACGGCGGCCGCATTTCGATGGGGGCGAAAGGCAAAAACACCCGTGTACTTAGATTTAGGTGCACGTTAAAGAACCCCAGGGGGTCGAAATTTCCGGAGTCCTCTACTACAGCGTGCCTCATAATCATAATGTGCTTTTGGTACGTAAAACCCCATAATTTAATTTTTTTTTCTTGTATCTCTTGATTTTTCTTTAGAAAAAGTACTAGGTTCTGTGCGGCATTACCCATTTGTCAGGCCTTGTATGGCAGCCTGGCCTCATTGCGAAAAGCTGGCGTCTTGCATTAAATGAGGTCACGTATGCAAAAACTTCCTTTGCGAGTGCATGTTCACATTCCATTTCTTTATTTGCCTGTGTTTTGCCATGCGTCATAATGTGGGAATGAAATTATTGTTAGCATGGAGGCTAGTTTCATGCAGATACTGCAACAGCGACTTATAAAATGGTTTGTCCAGGAGCCATCACCGAGTCACCTGCCATCTTTCATTGCATTTATTGACGGCTAGCACTCGATTACGTATACCGCAACCACAGTCCACATAACAGAAGAGCTCTTGGAAACATCTTGCATCACTCTTCTGAGTTGCTGAGTTATTGGGAGGTCATCGGGAAGCAGGTGCTTGGCCACGGGAACTGAATTAATGAAGAGGAATGCTGACATCTTAACAGCATCACCAAATGAATGCAGCATCATAAGAAAGTCGCAAAACTTTTGCATAAGCATTACAACTGTTTTGATGCCATACATCATTGCAGGTTTTGATGCCATTGTAGCACGAGAAGAGAAAACCAGTGGTCTATTATTGCGGTAGAGGGACGGGTAGTGTGATCGAGGAGGACAAAGGATTCGGAGGGCATGATGAGACAAGGTAACGCAGGACAGGGTCAATTGGCAATTACAGAGAAAGCCCTTTTGTGTTGCAGTGGACGTAAAATAGGTTGATGATGAATGCTAGTGAGTCACTGCACTGCAGTCATGCTGGCTCTTTACAGTACACGCTGGCGGGGAGATCACTGGTTGTCTTAGCAACACCACAATGTGTCACATGCTTCATGGCAAACACAAAGATCAAAAGCATGCATCACTCATACTAGAATGGCAGCGTGATCATGCAAGAGCAAATAGACAGCATATGACAGTTGGTTTCATGCTGTCATAGTCAATGCATTTCTGTTTGGGAATGTGATAGCCACTGTACTGCAACATAGTGGTACGTGAGCCTGTGCTCTAGGTGTTTGCTCTGTGTCCTAATGCACTCGTGCTCTTTTTGCCCCAACAGAAAAAGCAGACTGTCCTGCTGAGGAACTCGGAAGTTGGCACACGGAGGGTTTTTGTCAAGGTGAGATGGTCACAGTAGCCTCACAACAAGTTACGTTGTTAACCCTTTCAGTGTTTGGTTTTTTGGAGGTGACGGAACCCCCAGCAGACGGTTTTTCGCAGATATTATAAAATGAACATGACCTATTTCTGGTTGTGCAGAAAAGAAAAAAAAACAAAACAATGAAAAACAGCACAAATAATAGCAAATGCTTTTTTGGTATGGTCCTCACATTTTTATCTGACAAAAGGAATGTCAAGCGGAATATTGCGGGACAGAAATGTGGAAATGTACTGGTACGTCAGTGAACCTGGAAGAGTTAAAAGCTTTTCATAAGGTGAGCTCCTTCAAAAAAACTTACTGCCTGGTTTAAAATCATTTGAGGTCTTTGGATAAGAATGTTGCTGCAAGAGCAGTAAAGTTTAACACTGCCATTAGTGAATCTTAAGATATGCGAATAATCCCTTCAGAGGAGCGAAACATTTGGTGGAGTTCACTCTAGAGAAAAGGTTTGCAGCTTTTAGGATTTAAATTTGCCCAGCAGCAGTAATTGTAATCAGTCTTGTGCATTCCCTCTATTTAGTGATCTGGACCGGGGAATTTCCTGTCAGGAAGGCAATGACATGCTGAGACATGCACGGTGTCCCTGGCAGGAAAGCACCGGGTGCACAGAGTTGCAAGTAAATTTGATGGCGATTATACTCTTGACTCACAAGTTTTTCTCCCAAAAGGGTGTACAGTTTTTAAAATCTACACTTGATAGGACTTTGCATTTTATTGAACTCAAGTATGTGGATTTCAAGTGATTTACAAGATAATCTGATAAATCTATATTTTCATATACATTAATGTTCTGGTTCAGTTTGTTATTTTATTTTATTTTTTTATGCATACTGCAACCCCAAGAGGGTTATCGCAGGAGTGGGGTACAAAACCAAAGGTGCCGCACACACAGCAAAAGGGGAACACAAATCAAAGGTACAAGGCAAACAGCAAATCACTGGTGCAAGAAATATGTTTAAAAAAGTGGTCTCAATACATGCGTATATGTATATAAACATAGTATATAATACATGGTCCTAGGAATCATGGGTATGCCCTAGGAATATCCTTAACAAAATTATCAAGTGTAAATTTTCGTTTGTTAGGGGGAAGCTGGTTCCACATTTCAATGGAACTGGGAAAAAAAAACTATTTGAATTTATCAGTCCGGGCACACAGGGGTGTTATATTTAGAGGGTGAAAATTCGATGTGTTAGACGCTTTAGCAAACTCAATGTATTCCAAAGATGAGCAACATTCAGAGTTAACAGTGGTGTAAAACAGTTTAAGGCTTTCTATATGACGCCGCTCTACTAGCGAAGAGAAGTTCAAGGAGGGAAAGTTAGAAGAGGGGGAGAAGTCCTTGTCGTAATGTCGGTATATAAATTGAATTGCTTTGTTTTTTGGACGGATTCGAGTTTTTTTATGTCGGATTTTAGATATGGATTCAAAATGGCACACCCATAATCCAAGATGGGCAGCACTAGGGTTTTATAAGTGAGCAATTTAGTTTTTACAGGGGCTGAGCGCAGAGAACGCTTTAGATTAGAACAGGTTGCTTCAATATGTTCGGACCAGTTAGATGTCTTCACAACAAAATGCATGAACTTATCACTGTATGGGCACAAAGTAATTGTGCCCTCTACAGTGCTTGCTGATGCTTTGAGCAGTGTTGATAATTTTTAATTGCTTGTACAGTGTGGACCGTTGTTTGAGGGTCCTGAGCTAGCACGCTCATTATCCTGGCTCATGGGATAACATTTGGGCACAGAGGGACATACTGCTTTCGCACAAAGAAACCTCGAAGAGAAGGGCTGCCAGCAGGAAGCTGGAAGGGCCAAATCTGCACGCACTGTCTTAAGCAGGCAGGCAAGTGTCACAAACGGCTGCCTTGTCAGCGCAGGTTGAGTACAAGACCGAGGTGGAGGTGGACAGTCGTGTGCTGTGCTGCAGCTGCTGCCGCGAGATCTTCCTCGACCTGGAGTGCATCGAGCCACTGAGCTTCTCTGCTAGGCTGCTCAACCTCAAGGTGTGCCTAAGGCAGTTGAAAATTGTCTTTATTTTTACCATATGGGGAAAGCATGGAACACTGCAGACTAAAAGCTACAAAACTGTAGCTTGAGCATACTTAAGGCATAATGTAAGTAAATACTACCACATGTCAGAGAAACAAAATATGCAGCCAACAGCCAAAGTAAATCCATGCTATGACACATTCATATAAAATTACCATCCAATTAGCAGTCACATATTTGAACATTCAGTTATATAGGTTTGAAATGTTTGAACACATGAAAACAGTATCAGAAAATCGAAGATTTGCTGCACATAAAATTGAAATAATAAAAACACATCCCACGTGCACAACCTGCACAAATAGGAAGGTCTGTTTGCAGAGTAGTATTGCTTAAACTCTCATTTGCAGGTTTGCACTACTGACACCTTGGGCAGGCTCCTCTTTGCCATAATCCTTTAAGGGCAGTTCAAATATTGCAAAGGCTTGCAAAAATAGAAGACTTGCTTTATTGTACATATGTAACTTTTCTAACTTGCATTTTGCAATAAAGAAATGTGTAAGTACCTATTACATCTCACATAAATGTAGAAGAAAGCTTTGGTTCAACGGCAGCGCTGTTGCAGGACAGAACCTTAGGGCAGTTTTCAAGGTCAAGTTTAGCACGCACTACAATAGAAAGGAGTGCATCAGGCCATTGCGCACTGATGGCAAGAAATTTTCCTTGCACCATCAGGTAGCATCACGGAAAAGCACAGAGCAGTTGACGAGCTCACATTGTCTTCAGTATAAGCATTTAAACCTCTTTTAGATGGGCTGAGCATGTCTTCTGTACACGAAGTGTCAGGAGGACACCATTATATCAGCTTGGGGTAATTAGGTAATTAGGTAAGTTATGTGTCTCCAAAGGTTCAGACTCGCACTCGTGACTTGCATACTTTCAGTGTGCATTAAGTACAATGCAAGCGGGCAAACCATGCGAGTGAGCCATTATGCGTTACATAATGCAGTGTCTAGTGCAACGCATATTTGCAGTATTCTCAATGCCTAATGCAATGCATGAGGCATTTCATTAGGCATTAAGAAGGCTGAAAATATAGAATCATTTCCTTGTCCTTTGTTTCCATGTGGTGCCAGTTTGAGCCCGTGGAGGTGGTGCGAGCGGAGGAGCAATTCGTGGTGCAGGTGGACATGGAGTCATGCTGCCCACTGCCCCTGGAGCTCATCTCAGGTGCAGTCAAGCTGGTGAGCACACTTTGCAAAAGTGTATGTATGGCTGCACAACTTGGTGGCCTAATGTGTTGTCTTCAAGCAGTAATCCATCAGTGCAGCAAAGCTGCTTTCTCTCTAGAGAGAGCAAATGATAAATGAAAGGCAGGAAGGTTGGCAGGACTGAGTTTGGTTGGCTTCAGTAGCATTCCTAAGAGAGAGTGACATACATGTAGGGCCAAATTATTTACATACAGAGAGGTCTAGCCTTTTATTTCTTTCCTTATTATTATTATTATTATTATTATTATTATTATTATTATTATTATTATTATTATGTATTATTATTATTATTTGTAATGTTTTATTGGCAGCTCCCTGCTTCTGAGGTTGTTCAAGTGCAATTATGTATTTCTGTGTGTATTTGGCTTTGATGTTGTCCCATGCTTTTAATGTGGAATAGTGAAACTCCAAAACCTCAACTTCTTTTTTTTGTTTGTTTCTTGTTGAAAGGGAAGCATTTAGGCCCGGATTCTGAAACGCTCCTTTCCTAACTAAGGGTGCCTCACACGCTGTGAGGCGACCTGGCGTCAATTCTGGAACGTACCTTACTAAGGGGCACTAAGTTAGGGCCTCCTTGGTGCTTCCCCGCGCTTAGGGAGCCGGCATGCTACCTTCATGCGTTCTAACCGTGCTCCTCTACCTGAACGTATGCTTCTCCGCATGACTTTGCACGCGGTACGCTCGGCTAGGGTAGGTGCCGTGCGCAGCCAAGGCCGCGGTAGCCAGCCGCCGTGTACTGACGCCCAGTTTGGTTACGCGGACCGCGTTTTGTGCCATATCTTTTTTTTCACTGTGATCTTGTGGAAAGCGAGCGGCGAGAATGACGGCCTTGCAATGTTTATCCGAAGACGATAGCTTCGAAAGCTATGCACGGTTTCTTCGACGAGCAAATGAACTTCTTTACGGGACTGTGTACAAGCCTCCACCTTTGACTCGAGCCCGGCGCCTGACTGACAGGCAGAATCCACTGGAATACTACGACGAAGTTTTCTTGCTTTCAATCACATTGCTGTACCTTTGTAGAAGTTCCGTGAACAAGTCTTTTTCTTCCTCCGTAAAATATGCTTTGCCCGGCATGGCAAATACACATACACACACACACGAAAGAAAACGCACGCAAAGAAAGAAAAAAAGCGACGCCTGACCAAACGAACTCAGATGCTGCCATAGTTGCTAGACTGAGATTGCTTTCTTGCCACGCGCATCATTTTCGAACCATTTTTACGTTATTAACCAAAGAAATGTAATTTATGCCCCAGTATAAAAGTAGAAATGCAATTTTAACAGTCCCGGCACTTTGTCTCGGCAACTCATTACAAATATTTCACATTTTTTGTGGGTAATCTCGAAACCAGAAGCCTCTAACGTTACACTTCCTTTGGCGAGGCGCTCCTTCCGCAGGGAAGGCGAAAGGAAGCTTTTAGAATTTGCGGTGGCCTTCCGAGGGCGCCTAACGTTTAGGTAGCATGGATGGCTCCTTGCGGAAGGTAAGGAAACGGTCTAAGGTTAGGAGGATTTCAGAATCCGGCCCTTATTCTTGAGGTGTGTGAATACTCGAACATTAAATTTAGAATCAAATAGTGGTGATGTCCGAATAATTCGATTTTCGAAATATCGGTACCTTTGATGAATGACTCGGCTGTGGTTGATGCCTTGACAGGCACAACTTTCCACGGCGTGCAATCTCTATGGGTGCAAGGTTCGACCAGGTCAATGATACCGATTAAAACAATTAACGCTACTCGAACAGAGGGAATAACAAAAGCAGCGCCTATGGCAAGCACAGAGGCACTTGTGAAGATCAGCCTGATTAGCCACTGGAAGACACACTGATCGCATTTATACGTAAGTTCAGTGTACTTGCACACAGATTCGAGCACACAGACCAACTTGGCATGTCTGCCCACGGTAGTTGCCGGCTGGTCATCCGCAGACCCGAACGCTGCTTCAGCGGCTGTCAACCTAACCTATATGCGTGATTTAACGACCGATCACTGATGAGACATCTGTAGGAACATAATAGCAACAAGCTTTCTGTGGCAGTTTGCAGTCGATTATCACATCGGCTGGCGGCGAACTTTCATCACGGCCACACCATTGGCCACGCTGTCCAGTTCACTGGGCCTAACCGGAGCTATGTCATTACCGAAACAGATCTTGTCACAGCGGTTAGTTCTAATCACAGTGGGTAGCCACAGAAAGCCGACAAACTGCCTCCTCAGTGAAAGTGAGTGCATGGGATGACTGTTGCATGTTCACGGCCACCATCTTTGCAAAATACGATACGGTGACTCCCCGTTCCGAATGCCATTTGTAAGCGTGCAAGTCTTTTTTCATAGTTTCCAGCGACTCATCAAAACGCTAGCTTAGGATTTATATTGCAGACTCGAAAATATCATGGGACAGCACCCTGACCCCCGGCTGCAGATGCATTTACACATATGGCATATGAACATGGACGAAAAGAAATGACAAAATTATGGAACAACCTATCTCACAATGACTGTCGATGGTAATGCAAATAGCAGTCAAGCAATGTAGCGATAGACTGTAATGCTGAAGTCCCATTTATTTAACACGTGTAGTGGCAATTCTGAGAATTCCGCTGCTTCAGCTATATACAGGATACCTGGATATCATCCCACTTTGCTAATGCCCCTGTTATGCCACTCACTTGCCCAGGTCACCCGTGAGCATGGAGGCATGATGACGACTGTATGACGCTGCCGCAGTGACGGTGGAATGAGGAAGAAGGAATTTTATCGATATAACGACAAAGTCCTATACCGACGATGGCGTGATGACAATGACATGTCGATTCTTAAATTATGACAATGGTAAAATGAAAACAATGTGATGACAATGACATGAGGACAGTTAGATGACAGCGATGGTGTGGTGACATATGTATGATAACAACCAGATGTAGAAGTGAGAATGGCGACAATCGCACGTCCAAGACAGCGTGGTGATGACGGTATGACAACGGATGCAGAATAGCATCTGTGTGACGACAACGCAATGGCAACGGCATAGTCACAATTTAATGACGACAACATGCAAAAGGATGGATGGTCAGGCAAGTTGTTACGGTAACATATTACAGTGAAGCCTCGTTAAACCGTAGCTGGCCGGAGCTTGGAAAAAGTATGTACGAAACGGTAGTACTGCTTAACCAAAATAGGATGAGATCGCCCACTTACCTGTCAAAAACGGAAGAGAGAGTGTGATGAAAGGGGAAAAAACATGCTGTATTTATTTACTTCACGCGACAAAAGTGTCATTTTCGTTTGATGCCGCGGCAGCCTAGCAGCGACTTACTTACTGAAGCTGCGAGCCAGCTTTTCAATCAGCCCCCTCTTCTTGGCAAGCACTCGCATTGCAGATTCCTCGTTAGTGTTGCATATTCTCCGTGCGCGGGTGCAGCAGCATTGCAGAAGTTGCGGGGCACCTTTTCATTGTGGGGTGCTGTTCTCACCGCGACGATTGCATTCGTGAGGCTGACGTAACGCGCAGCTTCTGCCACTGTCGGGCCTGAATCAGCCGTGCTGTCACTTTCTGTGTCGTCCTCATCACTGTCGCTAGTCAACACTTCGGCAACGACACAGGCATCGATGGTAAAAAGTCTAACCTTGTAGCCGACATCTCTTCGCGGTTGCAGCAGTGCTGCCGAGCAACTTCTTCGCATTCCAAATGCCACACACCGTAGTCAGCAGCAGATCCCTGTCGTGTGCCAGCGCCGACTTCTTAGTGTTGCGTTCAATAACACGAACATGGCACGAACAATGTCTAATTTCTCTTCTATGCTGAGCACCCGCCGTCTTTTTTATCCAAGCTTTGGCATGATGTGAGTCCTTGGTTTCACGATGCCACAATGCTCTCTGGCACGGCGCTGAAATGGTGTTGATGTTGATGTGGCTTCACGCACAAATGCACAGGGGGCTTGGAGGCCGTTGTTCCGAACTCTGAGGCTTGTTGTTCTGCCGGGCTACCCAATGGAGACGACGCACCGCCGTGTTTGCACGACGAAAAAGGGAAATGCTACGTTTTAACCGATGCGTATGCAATAACCTTGCATGGTTTATGCGGATACAAAACACATTATGTTCAATAGCCGCTGAGTCGGGGATTTCACTTTGCTACTTTTAAAACGAAACTACTGTTTAAGCGGGTACGGTTTAACGAGGTTTTACTGTATCTTCTATTTGAATGCATGGTACCTTCTCGCAACGAATCTAGTACCCTCTCACTTCACTTCTTTATTTTTTTTTCGTTGTTACAACTGTGCCCATTCTAGCTCTGTGATACCTTTTTGTAATCAGACAGATAAAGAGGGCACAGGTAGCCACCTTGCCACCAAACTTTGGGAATGCTGTCAGGATAAGCATGAAGCTTTGTAGTGCCTAAGGAGTTGGGCCAAGTGTCGTGGCAATGCCAGATTGGCGCTGATTTTCCACAGGGTTTGTCATTCGCCTGCGTTATGCAGCATTGCTGCTTTGGCACCTGCCTGCTGCCTTGTGATGTCAATGGCAAAAGAGGTTGTGAACTTGTCTTGCAGAGTCCTCATGTGAACACGGTGGACAAGGAGTTCCAGTCGCTCATTGAAGGAGGTGCGTGCTCTTGATATAGGTGCATGGCCAAGTGTCCAAGCTGCCATGGTTTGGCCATTACTGCTGCAGCACTCTGCAGCTATGCTGTTCCATTGTAAAGTAGAAGGCCTTGGCTTTTATTCCCAGCTGCAATGTGCAAATATTCTATATTTTCAAATGCTTGATGGAATATTAAGCTGTTCTATATTTGATTTGGCTCAAATTTTGGAATTTAATGTTTTCAATGCATTCGAAACAAACATAAATTTAAAAATCCATAAAATTGGCAGTTTCTGTTTTGGTCAGCAAGTTTCAATGCCATAAAGTGGCTCATAGCCAAGACAAACCAAAGACGAGAATTCGTTTACAGTTGCTGACTGACTTGTGCACCTGCTCAATTCTAATAGCGATTTCGTGGCACCGCCGCCTTCTTTCTTGAACCAGTACCTAACGGCGACCAAAGTTCCAGACGCCAAAAGTTGTCTGGCTTAATTTCTCTGGGCATCATACATGCACACAATGTCGTTAAAAATGTCAGCAGTGAAGAAAGCTCGCACCATTCAGATTGTCGCCCATACGCTCACTTTCTTGTGTGAAAAGGTTTCTCAGCCTCGCGAGAGCCGTACGGCCTGTACAGCTGCGGAGAGTTAATATCTGTTGCCCCGGCACAAAACTGTAATTTAGTAAAGCAATGAAGGGGGCTAGTTGGTGAACGTTCATGGTTATGTTGCGCTCAGTTTTACACAGACGATATTAAGGAAGGACAGGACGTGGACGGACTTGCGCTACGTCCGTCCACGTCCTGTCCTTCCTTAATATCGTCTGTGTAAAACTGAGCGCAACATAACCATGAACAAAACTGTAACCTTGGTCGCTGACACTAGGCAAAGCAGTTCTGGTAAAGCATAAAAGCTGAGACAAGTGCGGCAGTGGGTAGCAAACTGTTGTGATAAGTTTGGAACTCATCTGTGACCAGGCCTGAGATCATGTGCACGGGGTAGACCGAGAGGCAGTGAGCATGCCTAGCTACCTAGTTCGTCTGCATGCTTAGTGAACGGAATAGGTTAATCTTGTGTGTAGCCAGAAAGGCCAGAGGAAATAGTGTAACGCAGCGTAAACTGTTGGCGTCGGCATTTAACCCTTTGGGGGTCGATTTTTTTCGCCATATGCGACCGCCCAGGGTCGATTTTTTTTATTGCAGATTCCAATTCTTCTTAGGGACTTATTTCGAAAAAAAATTATCGTAATTTTTCTAGGGTGACCATAAAGTGAGAAAAAAATCTTTTGTGTTGGTATATATGCACTCTTTATTCATAAATAACAACAATAAAAAAGGAAATAAACTTATCAGAATTAAAAATTTTATGCATATCTATGCACATAGTTCAAGGCTTTGAAAATGCACAGACAAGAATATTTCGCAAGCCTTACATGTTCCTGCTCTTACACTAATATGCACATCCATAGCGTAATCGAACTGCATAGGTGCGCGCACTCAAGAAAACTGTTTGGTTGTGTGCCCATCAAAAAAAGCAACACGTGTGACAAACTTCCGCTAATCTTCATCTTATTGCCAACCAGCTAAGGCAATTAGTTTTCACCAGTCTTAAAAAAAAGAAAAGAAACGGAAACGCATGCACAACGGCATCCTTCCTATGCGCACCCCTGTGAGCACTAAACGAGCGACAAACAAGTGGTCGCCCTTTGTGCGATTAGGAACGAGATAGCCATCAGTTTCACAAGCGCTAAAAGCTGAAACCACCAGCGAAACAAAATCTCCTAACGGCCGCCAGCACGCGCGTGCACCAATGTGTGAGCGGTAGTATATAGACACGCGGGAGCAAACTAGCGCTAAGACAAACCATGCAACGAAAACCGAGAGAGGGAGTCGTGCGAAAAAAATTCCCTGTATCCCCACATAGTGGCAGCACATGACAGAAAAGAAAAAGTTATGAAATTGGCGCGCTTTTTAAATGTACAGACGGCCCGTAAATATACGGCATCTACCGTCAAAGGGTCAAGGTCACGCTTTTTAAAGATGTGCCATCAGCTACATTGCAATGGGCTAATGCAAAATGTTGCTGCGGCCTCGACGATCACGGTGCATCAAGTAGACTGAAAAACAACACTGAACAAAAGCCTGTAAATGAAATTTTTGTGCTATTAGGTTGCAAAAAATTATTCAACTTGTATTATTTCATGAATATAACTGAACAACAGTACTTTGAAACTGCAGTATTCCAATGGTGAAACTGTTTTATTCTTCGCAAGTAAAAAAAACTATTTATCTTTTTTTAGATTTGGCGACATGCGACACCTGTGTCAACCTTTTATGCAAATCCTGCTTTTCAAATGATTTGCTTTGAAATTATTTTACTCTTATTACTATTTGCCTTGACTTTGCTTCAAACCATAAGATTGATATTTGCACAAGCCCACCATCTTCCAATGGGGACAGAATGCACAAACACCTTTGTAATTAGAAGCAGGGGGATGTTAAAGAAGCTAGCTGTTCAAAGTTAACCTAGTTAAACTGGGGGCCCTTTACTGCGGCATCTCTAATAACATATCTAGCTTTTTCTTTATGACATTGGGTCTCATCAATTATGCCATCGAGTTGCATGAATACACTCGAACCTCATTACAACGAAGTTGAGGTGGGAGCTGAAATTACTTCGTTAAATCCGTTCCTTCATTATATCCATTGTTGCCAGTTACTGGAGTATATGCCCAATGGGGTGCACAATTGTAAACACGTAAGAAGACAGCCTTGCGGTACGCGGAGCCGCTAACTACACGGCCACACATACAATGAAATTTAAATAAAACAAAAAAAAATTGTCGGCGTGTCATGCAACGTGTAAGCACCTGACACGAGAGCCCTTGGATAGCTGCCTTCTTTCCTATTGTGATGTTCCTTTCACTTCGCTTGTCAGGGTCAAGCAGCACGTGGCACACAACACAGTGCTCCTCTGTGTGATCGAAGAGGTAAACGAATTTCGCCATGCCAGCTTGATTCGGTCGGCTCGTAGCCTCCGAGATTGCACCGATGCCAGTGCAATCTCGGAGTCCATACCCAGCCGCTAGCCTGCATGGTGCATGCTGCAGAGAGGGGGAGAAGTGAATGCACGGCCTGGGCATGACCCCCAAGATTGAGCCGGGGTGGTCTCTGAGGCCAGCCCAACTGCGGCTGCCTGCATGGTGCGCAGTAGAGATACAGAGAAGTGAATGCACTAATGTTTTTCACTGCTGCACATAGCCGAGCAGCATGGCACGACTCGTGCAGGCTTGCACGTTACCCTCTAAATTGTGCCATGGAGATCTCGGAGGTCGAACCAAGCTGCGCCTGCTTGCGTGGCGCGCCGCGCAGAAGTGAATGCACAAATCTTTAGCATTGCCACGCATAGCCGCACAACCAGGCAGGCGCAAGAAAGAAAGGTCAGTGGAGAAGTACGATAGCAGGCTGCTGCTTTTGCGCAGGTGCACAGTTATGAGCGGCATTGAGAAAGATCAGTGTCACTCGACAATGTATTCGACACGGGGATGTGGGAGGTATGAGCTGCTGTTGTTTACAAGCGCTGAATCCCGTGGAAAGCAATGTACTCGGCACGCAACAGTTGGGTATTGTTTGGTTTCGGAGACGAATTTAGTTCATCATATCCATCGGCCGACTGGCCGCTAACTGACCGCTATGATCCCCAAAAAGTTCATTTTTTATTATAGCATGGTTTAAGACAACATGTACACGAATAAATATTTATTGCACGGAATAGTTTCAAAACGAGTGTTGATAATAAATGTAATACAACACAAACTAGAAGCTATTTGCTTTGGCAGGCATGTGGAGAGGTTTGGAACCTTTTGGATTCGCTGGCGGTGCTTTGTGTAGGAAGAGAATTAGAGAAGAGGGGAAGTTGGAATGGGTGAATGGCACTACCTTGAAACATAGCTAGGGACCTTGTTTTGTGCTAATGAGCAGCACCCCCTTGGTCACAACTGCATAACTAAAGGATGAATATTGAGAATCCAATTAATAGCAACTGTAGGCATCACAGATATTAATAACAAATAGCTCTCCACTAGAGTGCAAGACAGGTGTTGTCTGTAGGTTCCACATTGACCTGGTAAGCTGGTGTGAAAAGTGCAAGTCATGCATGCATTGTGTTGTGACAAGTCATTATCCCAGTGAAAACGTCATCATTCTTCAGCTTTCTTTTTTTTCGCATGTTGTGCCCCTGAGGCTGAATAATGGCCGTTTCCTAGAATGCCTGTTCCCATTACTAGATTGAGTTGACATGAAATCCTTTGGCCAAACTTGCTGCTATATCTACTACACATTACAGCAGAAATGTTAATCTTACTCTTTGCGATGCTGGGAGTGTGCAAGTTTTCATTTTTGAATCTTGATTGTATGCTAATCAACAAAATAATTCTATGAAAGATCTAAATTTGAGGAATGTGAATTGCGGATAATCTGAACTGCTGTATACAGTCCACACCCGCTACAACAGATGTGCAGATTCGACGACTTCGGAGTCGGTCGACTCGTGGTCAGCCTGCAGCCACTTGTGTTGCTGCTCCGTCCTTCTTGCATGGCACTTGGCAACTCAATCATGAGAAGAACCTGGTACTTCCATAGCGTGCACACAACCCATGGCAACTGCCAGAGGAGGTCAACCCAGTGCGCTTCATGTGGCCACAGCATCCAATCTGATTTTGATGGCAGTTTTTTCTGAAAAAAAAAAAGTTATAAGACGCGCCTACAAAAAATTTATTAAAAAAACCCTGACTTATACACTAGAAAATATAGTAATACAGACCAATTTATTGTGGTCTTTAGTGTCCTTTTAAAACAGGATGTTGTTCTCATTTTCTGCACTTGGAGGTCAGTGGCAGTTAGCTGTAGGTAATTAAAATTTTAGTTAGCTGTGTGTTCTGCAGCCTTGCCTGATCCCCAACCTGACCTCACTTGTGAGCTCCTTACATGCTATCTGCTCTTCTCAATAATCTGTTGGGATGAAATAAAAACCAGCTAAGCCAAACCTAACATACTGCCAGGTTATACTTCATTCTATTAAGCCACTTATGTGTGGTGCACGAACAAAATGAACACACCACACAGACAGAGGTATAAAACATGTCGAGGCCTCTTTCAGTATCCACATTGTGTGGAAAAAAAAGAAAGATTTTAGTATCTTTAGAATTCTGCAAAGTTTGTGTAGAAGTGTGGTATTGTTGCTGCACCTAACATTGCTGCTCCTTTTTGTTGCAGTGAAGCTGAACAGTGGTGAAGTGGTCCGAGACCTATTGTGCCTGGTGGCTCCCAACCCTGTGGATGCACTCACTTGCCTCGGACAGTACACCCTGCAGTGGAAGAGGTGGGCTGCTCGATTAACACTCTCGTCGTCGGTTGTCATCCTGCTGTAGCACTTCTATTTAATATACACGCTGGAGACCCTCAGGTCCGAGCGTTGCAAGTTACAAAACAGAAACGCACAGTGCCATGTATGTCTTTGTGTGTTCTTGTCTTCCGCACTGTGCTCGTTTTGCTGAGGACACAAGAAAGGCAGCATGATGAGGGGATATGAGAAATTCCGCAAGTGCGCTTCCCTGCACATCTCGCTTGGCCCACACAAGATGGCAGACGTTGTCTTAGAAGCAAAAATAAAGCAAGTGCGCATGAGCTAGTGCCACTATCCATGCCCCTATCTCTTCCTTCCCACATTCTCGCTGTTTGCAAGCCTACCCTCGACTCATTAGTGCCATGAGCGGGACGTCAACCCTCTTGTGCAGGGCAATCTAGTAGTGTGGAAAAGGCTTCTTCCAGTATTACCCCTTAGAACGTGTAAGTGTCTTTTGGCTAAGTTTTTCCAATCTGGAGGGGGTGTGTAGTCTTCCACATCATTCTACTGTATCACAAAGAAAAAAAGAAAAGGAGAACCAAATCATATACAATTCTATTGCCCTGTGCTTCCTGTGGATTCTGTAGCCACTGCAACAATGACAGGTGGGTCAGTTCGTGCACGTTTGTATTGGAAAATTGGAGGTGGAAAATCACATGGACCGACAAATTGAAGCGAATACAGTCAATGACCGATTTTCGGACCCTCTAGGGAACGTAAAAAAAACATCCGAAAATTCAGGCAGTCCGAAAAAATGAATGCATGCAAAAAAACGCACCTTTTTTCTCGGATCTAGAGGTAAAGGGCGAAGTACCACGCTTCCAAAACCCTGCCCAAAGCATCAATGAACGTGCTGTAAAAAGAGGCATTCAAAAACTCTGTATGCAGCTGACTGCCAGTTTATTATGTACATGTGCATCGTCGGGCAGCCAGTGTTATTGCTGCAGTGGCTTAAAGAACTTGTTGATTGTTGTTTGGACGGCGTTCCGGTTGCATGCGATCATATTCGTCTCGATCTGAGCAAGGTCATGTCAGCACTGTACACTGATGAAAGAGTCAACAGGGCTCTCGTCAACTCGGCACTTGTAGGCGGCGCAGGCATTGGCTCCTCATTTTCAACATCGGAGTCTTCTGAATCTCCCACAACCTGACGGACTATTCCCTCGTCAGTCAGTTCTGCGCAGAAGTTGAGCTCGTTGTCAGCGGCGTCAACAAACTGTTCAATAGTTATTCCTGTGGGTACGGTGCTGCTTTCCGCGCTTCGATGCTATCAGCGAGGACGACGAAGACGAAGTGGGGGCCATCGAAGGCAAGCGAAATCCTCAAGTTGCGAACAGAGGAGTCCGCTGACGAGCGTCGAAGCACCTAGGCCTAGCATCGCAGAGCAGACTTGACACAACCACACACCACGCTAGCCAAAACGTGGCTTGCGCAAACAAATGAAATAGCGCCGCTTCGGAAACTCCGCCGGAGGCGGAACTGTGGCTAATTGTGGTGATGAACATAGCTAGCGTGGCCAGACGAAATCAGTGTGTGACGGTTAGATTCGGCTAGTTGTGGTTCAAAGCGGTGATATGCTTCAGCTGCAAGTCGATTTCCTTCGCAAGGGCGCTGTGCGAGGAGCCAAAGGACCTTCCGTTACGTCAAAAAGTCGGGAAAATTGGACAGCGGGGGGTTCGAGCGTCTGAAACTTCAGATGTCCTTATACATTGATTCTATGGGGCTCGTGGCGGTGCCGCGGAGACGTCCAAAATATCAGGCATGTCCGAAAATTTGGGCGTCTGAAAATTCACTCGTTGACTTTAGGATGTTTTTATGCCTTTTCTGCTTCCTTCTGTTTGTCCGTGCTGTTTCATGCTTTTAATTTCCTAGTATGATCAAGGAAAGCGTAGTAAGCAAACGTATGGTATTTGGTGTACTCCAGTTTTTTCAGAGAATATTTCTGCCTTTTGATAGAACCTTAAGATGACAAAATAATAGGTTTGCTCAAAGAAGAGCATCTCAGAGAATATGGTGTTCAAATGCCGGATATTCGATTAAGAAAGCATTACGACTACAGTGGCACACCAGGTGACCAGCATCACCACAAGCAAAACATATTGGATGATCAAGTGAGGTTCTCCACTGCAGAGAGTACGCTCTAAGTCGCTGCTGGAAGGCTGGAAAATGCAACCGTCCTTGCAGCAGCATACATGGCAGCGAGAAAGACAGCAGTCGAGGTCGAGCAACTGTTTCTGCGTACATGAGAGGCACAGTCACTGATGGTGGATCATGGGCTTTGGGGTGGCTTGCAAGACTTGCTTGGATGAGATCTCATGAGAGATCTATTGGATGATGTTGCAGAGCGTAAGTGTGAGTGAGGGTGATGGCGGCAGCATGCAAGAGACCAAAAACAGCGGACAGGCGAACTCTGCACAAGCAAACTCCTGGTTCTTAAAAAGCAGAGGGGTGCAGTCATCTGCGATGATGAGGCTTGGTAGGGTATCATCTGGAGCAGGAGAATGTCTGGTTTGGAGGTATTGCCTGTCTAACTCATTGCAACTTTGACAAAGGTCAATCACTTCGATGATGGTGTGAGAACTCTGCGATAGCAACATTTGGAATACATTGTCTTCATTACATTTCATGATAGGTTTGATTTTGTGCTCTTCGGCCATTGATGCATTCACACGTTTGCAAAGGTCGACAATCTCTTTTATGTAACTTGTAAAATTTTCACCAACCTGCTCGGATCTTGTGCACGAGCAGTGCTTTGCGTGAAGCTTTCGTACTGCTGGGTGACTGAAAACTTGGGTGAAGCTGGTCTTAAAGATATCCCATGTGGTAAGGTCGGCTTCATGGTTAAGGAACCAGAGCAACGTCCAATAGGTGGAATATCGCATTCTTCAGCTTGGTATTGTCATCCCGTTTAATATGGGCACTCACTCACTTTAGGAGAAGATCCAATCTTCAACGTCTTTGTCAGCTGTGCCGCTGAGGATAGAGGGATCTCACTGATGCAAGGCACCGGCACATAACAGAGTGGGCGAGGCCAATGGAGGAATGGCACTTGCGTTGTCAGTCATGTCACCCTTTGAGGGTCAATGACGTAGATATACGGCGCCGCGAACGAAGTCCAAAATGGTCGATGCCATATATTTACGGCGCCGTCTGTGTGTGCAAAAAGCGTGCCAATTTCCTAACTTTTTATTTTTGGTCATGTGCTGCCGCTATGTGGGAATACTGGGAATTTTTTTCGCGCACCTCTCTCTCTCGGTTTTCGTTGTATGGTTGGTTTTCGAGCCAGTTCGCTCCCGCGCGTCTGTACACTACTGCTCATGCATTGGCACGTGCGCGAGTGGTTGGCAGTTTGGGTTCTGTTCCGTGGGCAGTTTCGGTTTCCTGCACTTGGAAAACTGGTGGTTATCTCATTACTAATCGCTCAAAGGGTGACCGCTTGTTTCTCACTGGTTTAGTGGGGTGCACATAGGAAGGATGCCGCTGTGCATGCGTTTCGTTTTGTTTTCTTTTTTTGAGACTCGTGAAAACTAATTGCCTCTGGTTGGTGCTAAGATGAAGATTAGTCGAAATTTGTCACACGTTTTGCTTTTTTGACGGGCACACAACCACACAGTTTTCTTGAGTGCACGCACCTACGCAGTTCGATTATCCTATGGATGTACAGATTAGTGTAAGAGCAGGAACATTTGAGTCTTGGGAAATATTCTCGTGTGCGCATTTTCAAAGCCTTGAAATATAACAATGCATGAAATTTTCAATGCTTATAAGTTTATTTTTTTATTATTGTTGTTATTCATGAATGAAGAGTACATATATACCAACACAAAATATTTTTTTTGTCACCTTACGGTCACCCTAGAAAAATAACGGTAATTTTTTTTCGAAATAACTCCCTCAGAATTGGAATCTGCAATAAAAAAAATCGACCCTGGGCAGTCACGTATGGCGAAAAAATCGACCCTCAAAGTGTTAAAATGGACCCGTGTACAAAAGATTTTCAGATGTAATGGAGCATATTTCAACTTTAGTTTGCTCTACCTATTTTATTAATGCAGTGAAGTTTGCTTTGAACAGACTGCGGTACAACAGAGTGTTGTCTACAGCGGACGAAATTAGCGACAATTTTTGTCAAAATCGTGTGTATAAAAGAGACTTTTGCCATGTCGTCATGGGCTGACATCTGACTTGGGAGGGTCAGCCGACAATCACGGCCCAGCATCGCACGCGCGCGAGGAAGGAAGGGTTGGGCGGAAATGTGCCGTCTTTTCCGCACGCGTGGGAGAGAGGGGTTCTGCTCCGGCAGCTGCTGCTTACAACCTGACCGTGCGGGTGCCAATATTGAAAGCAATCTGCGATATGGGCAAAGTGCACCCAGTTCTGGTAGCTTCGTATGCGCTGTGCTTTCGACGTTTAGTTTGCATTGAAGCCAGAGACAGCATGAAGGTCAATTCGCTGGCTGCTGCTGCTACCGCGCTTCCTTACTCGGAAAGTTTTCACAGCAATTTTCCACGGTCATCGAGTAAGATGTGTTTATGCTTACCAGTGTGCGTGTGACACCGTGCTTGTTAATTTAGTAAGTGAATGTTTATAACTCTATACGGCCGATAAAACTACTATCCTTACTTCGCATAGCTGTCTACTAATTTACTATTGCAATTGATGCTTCCCCTCTTGGGTGAAACTGGGACTTTTTGTTTGTTTTTTTACTTTGGACGTTCATGACTCACTCTTTGCAATAATGTTGTTACACATTGCGACCAAAGTTTCGGAAGTGAGGCATTTAGAATATTACGTACTTCGGATAAAACAATTTTTTGTCGGATGATCAGGATTCATGGTACCGAGAGTTGACTGTATTGCATTTTGTTGTTTGTTTTATTTGGTTGTTGCAGTATGAAACAAGGGAAACAATAAAAAAAATTTTACGTTCACTTTGGGCAACAGTGGTGCTCCAGATTCAGAAGGCAGAACTGAAAGCACTATCAAACTGGTCTAGACTACTTGGTGCTCTAATACATGCAGAAGCTCTGCCTTCATAGCTTCGCCTGCATTGTCACAGAAAGTTGTCCGTGAATACAGTAGAACCTTGTTCATACATATTGAGGAAAAATGCGAGAAAGAACTTACTAAACAGGAAAGCACACTATTCAAAGTCGTTAAAAAATTTTGCAGACTTAGTTGACGTCTACGTAATGCAAAGTGCTGCATGAATCGTTGCAGCACAAGACGTGGACTCGCCCCAACTTGGTGGGGGCTCAGCTTTCTGAGATGCGCATTGTTGTTTTCGTGGCTTCAGCAAAGCTTATGTTTGTGTTCTTTGAATTCAACCTCAGTCAGCAGCTTTTTTGAGCGAGGCTTTTTGACGGAAAATTTTGATGAGCCCACCTAGCGCGAGTTGTTGAGGCACGAGGCACCGATGCAATGGAGCTTGTGGCGCCTGAGCAACCATTGTTGTTCAATCGCACATTGTCATTTTCCTTTGCGAAACCAAAATGAAAAGGAGCTTGTGGGTGACGCCAGAATACAATGTCTGTGATGCCGCCTGAGTGAAACATGGCACCCACTTTGCGCTTCCTGCAGCATGCAATGGCAGTGCATTTGGGTTATTGCCTGGTAAAGGCGTGCAGTATGCTTCGCACATGCTGTGGAAGAGATAGGTGAATATGCTTATTGTAACAGGGTTGGTGGCAATAGGTGTGAATGAGGCATGCAATGACCGGGGAAGAGATTTGCTGATACAGGAATAGGAAACTGAGTGCACGCCCGCATTCTCGCGTGAGACAGGCGGGTGAGGGCTGCAGGGAAGCTGTTGCAGCGGGCCAGTTCTGTTCTCAATCACACACGTGCCTTGCGCGTTTTCTTGTTTACATGGGATCTAGCGGCCAGAAAACGTATTACAGGATCGCAGTTTGGCAATGTAGTGAACATTGCTGCCAAAAGATTGTGTTTTCCGGGAATGTATGACACTGTAAAAAGAAGTGTAACTGTACTTGGGTCATTTCTTTCTGTTCTCGATCATGAACGTTGGTGCCGGGAAATTGTACGTAATGAGATCGTACGAATGAGATTCTATTGTATGGTGAACCACGGGTCAGAGGAGGACTCTCATGGCATTTTGCCGGCGGCTTGTCCTTGCAGGGAAGGCGCTCCTGCAATGGCAACCCACACGGTGTCGCTCCCAGCAGTGCCAGTGCAAGCATGCCCACTCCTGCTGGAGCTGGTGGCGCCTGCGCATGGCCGGGTGCGCACCCCACTGACCGTCAGCTACTTGCTGCATAACCGCACCCTGCTCGTGCAGGATGTCGAGCTGGTTATGGACTCCAGCGATGCCTTCATGTACTCCGGCAACAAACTGGTGAGAGTGGGCTTGTGTGGCCATCTGGTTTGATTGGTAGATTGCTTGCTGAGGCTTAAGAGAGATTAGGTAGTAGCTGTAGTTTAACTATTAACTAAAAGGACTGTTGCTGGTCAAGTTAGTGCAGTTTACTGTACATTCTTTTTAATGGCGATAAAACAGACATCGCATGTGGCTGTTTCGTGTTTGTCATGCTCTCTGTGTTGTTTCTATTTTCACACCATTAAAAAGGATACACTGCAGTGTATACCGCTTATAACACAAGTCACCGGAGTCGCAAATATTTGCAGTATAAGCAGTACTGCATTATAACCAAAACAACAATTTTCAACATCTGAAACATGTGCAAAACACATAGACTGCACAGGTGCGCACATTTGACAATAAAAGAGTATGACTGGGAGTTTTCTATCCTTTTAAAGTAGTAAACATTGAAAGCTTAATGTTGAGGACCAGCATTACAGATGCATTAGATACAGACCAGCATTACATTACAGAATTATTACGGGTAGCTTTCGCTTGCAGTGGACAATAAATAATGCAGAAAAAATGCCAGAGAGGTAAGTACAGTAGAACCTCCTCAATTCAAACACCAAAAGGACCAAAAATTTATTGAATGAAACAGAGTTCTAACTAAGGAGAGCCGCCCGAATATAGCACCCAATCAATTGTGAGGTACAGCTTGCAAATCCAGAACCGTTCCTGGATCGCATTTAAAAAGGTCTTATATTTCCTCCATCAGCACACGCTTACATGTACCGAGGAAAGCTCAGGTTCGTTATATAGAGTCCAAGTGTGATAACATATTGCACCATTTCCTCTCACTGTGAGGCAAAGCATGCGAGGGTGAGCCGAGAAGGACGGTGGCTTGATGCGTGCTGTCCTCCTGTGTGTCCAATGTTGGAGTCATATGGCCAAGCCTGTGCTGGGTGGAGAGAGACAGGCGAGCGCATATCTTTACACTGCTGCGCTTGGCTGCGCATGGCTGTTCACATGTGCATACATGGGCCACATGGCTTATCATACTGGAGGCACAGTTGATCCCGGATGTATACGGCACTCGGATATACAGTCGAACACGGATATATCGAACCCACATACTATCGAATTATTGTGTGTATCGAACTCATAAATTATCCCCTTGAAAATTCAGTGTTAAAGTATCGAAATTCGTACGTTTATATCGAACGATATTTTTACCCGCCATTGGATATATAGAACACCGCGCGATCTCGGCACTCGCTGCACCCGCGAGCTCCGCACCTCCCCCGAAAGGCTCGGAAAATGTGAGAGCAAGAGGGAGGGAGGCTCGGTCTGTACTCCCGCTGCGCACGCTCTCCGACTTGCGGAACTGCTTTTTTTTTCCTCTCTCCCAATGTCTCTCATCCTTCCCCCGCGTAGCCAGGAACGAGGCGCTGGCAGCCTCCTTCTTTTGCCTTTTTTTTTTCTTGTTGCTTTTTCACGAGTTTTGCTCAGCCAACCACAGCTCGTGCCTTTCGTACGTCGCTGTCGCCCTCGGAGGTGGCCATCGCGAGCGCTTTGTTGGTGGAGGCTGCGCACGTGAATTCTTGTGTTTTGTGCGCGTTCTTGTGTTTCATGTTCATTATTGTTTTGCGTGCGTCTCACGACACGTGTGACTGGATCGTGGTGAGTTGACGCTGAAGCAATGGCCGCAGCAAGCACAAGCAGCGTCAAGAAGCGCAAGAACCTGGACGTTGCAACAAAGCTGAAAGCCATTCAGCGTGTTGAGGCAGGCGAGAAAAGTGCGACGGTGGCAGACTTCGGGATTCCTCGGAGCACTCTAAGCACCTTGTTAAAAAACAAGGCCCACATAAAGTCGAAAGTGGCGGAGCAACGAACGTTGGGAGCTTGTCGTGTACTTTGGGAGATGATGGGGTTCTCCTCCCGTGCTCTTGGGACAAAGGAACGACAACACAGTAGTGCAAACAATCACAAGGGCATTTATTGCACCTTTCATAGATCAGTGCCTGCTAGCTGAGTTGCTATCCACAAAACATGCCGATGGGCGCGCGACAAATCTAGAAGTCCGACTCACCGTGACCGGAAGCGAGCGAATATGTTCGCCCCATGCTGGATCCCAACGCCTGGTCGTTCGCGTGTATAGTCACGCGAATCGTGGCGCGTTCGAAGGCGGCCACGCGAGACGGTCTCGCCGAAGCATCGGTCGGCGCGCGGCACGGCACATCCCTCTTCCCGAACCCAAATAGAGCAAGCGCTTTCCTTTCGGCGCCCAGGTAACCTCGCCTGTCGGTGGCGTTATTAGCAGCGCAACACTCGCGCCATCTCTCGCACTGCGCTTCAACCACATCGACCGCGTGGGCGTCACGCAGGCCACGCGGCGAAGCGGGAGTACAGGAGACGTGCTATGCGGGAAAAACATCGGGGGACGCGCGAGAGTCGCGCATCCCCACAGTATGTGCTCCTGCCCACGAGAAAGTTGAAAAGGCCCTCTATGCATGGTTTTTAGAGGTGCGGGCTAAGAACATTCCGGTGGATGGCCCAATGCTAATGGCTAAAGCTAAATGGTTTGCCGCTGCACTCGGTGATGACAGCTTCGCCGACAACACAGGGTGGCTGCAGAGGTTTAAGAACCGCCATAACATAGTTGGCAAAACCATTTCTGGGGAAAGCGGAGCCGTCATCAGCCAGGATATCCAGCAGTGGATTTCGAAAGAATGGCCGGAAATTTGCGCGAAGTTTTCACCCGCGGAAATCTTCAACGCCGACGAGACCGGGTTGTTTTGGCAGAAGCTGCCCAGCAAGACGCTCAACGTCCGGGGCAGCACATGTCACTGGGGCAAGATGAGCAAAGTCCACGTGAGCGTTCTGCTCGCTGCAAACATGGATGGCTCTCAAAAGCTCCAGCCCTTTGTGATCGGCAAAGCAAGGGCACCGCACTGCTTCGAAAACTGTAAGCAGCTCCTTGTTTGCTACGCCTTCAGTAAGAAGGCGTGAATGACGCGTCAGCTGTTCACAGAATGGCTGCAAGCATGGGACGCCGAATTGGGCAAGTCGGGGCATCACGCTTGCCTTCTCGTCGCGATAACTGCTCGGCCTATCACACCACCTGCGATCTCGAAAACATCGCGTTCAAGTACCTGCCGGCGAACACGACAGCGAAGTTGCAGCCTCTCGACCAGGGCATCATTAAGTCGTTCAAAGTCGGCTACAGGAGGCGACTCATTGATAGGCTTTTGGTGAACCTCCACATGGGCAACGAGCTTAAGGTTGACCTGCTGGGGGCCATTCAAATGATGACGGGCACCTGGAGAGACGTGAAGCAGGATACCGTGGCCAACTGCTTCCGGAAGGCAGGCCTCGTGACAGCCAAACTTCCCGAAACCTGCGAAGACGGCGACGGCGATAATGAGTGCATGGACGACGCGTTTCGCGAGTTGTCGTCCCTTTTCCCGGCTGCCATTCCAGCCGAAGTGTCTGCTGACGATTTTGTGAACATTGACAGCAATGTTCAGGCTGTTGCGAGCCTCGCCGACGAGGACATTGTAGCTGCAGTCGCAGGGACCCAGGCCGACAGCTCGAGTGGCGACGAAGATCGTCTGGACGGCGGGGCGGCTACACGCTCGTACTCCGCCACTGAAACGGCGGCCGCGTTCAGCTTGATTCGCCGTTGTTGCGGCGACATGGAAGGAACCGGGCTTTCGCACCTGAACAGCCTCGATAAGATCGAGGTTGGCGTCTTTAATTTCATTTGCAAGGTGAAAAAGCAGACCAACATAAGCGATTTTTTTTCACGCAAATAAAGCATTACGTTGTGTCGTGTGTGCGGAAATAGTTGTCATTCTTGAATGCGCCGATCGGTAGGTCATTGTCCACCACAGGTAAAGTCTCTGGGCCTGTATTTTTTATATCGAACTTTTAATATATCGAATTAATTCATGATCCCCTTCGAGTTCGATATATCCGTGTTAGACTGTATCCTGGATATATCAAATTAAAAATTATTCTCTGTATCGAATAGCCATAACATCTCCTTGGAAATCCCACTACGTTGTGCTGCACTACATGTATACTTATACTTCGATATAACCAACTCAGTAAAATTGGTAATTTGCTTTGCTATATCGAAATTTCGTTATATTGAAATTTGTCCTTTTATGCAAAGAAGTACAGTCACCAATTGATTTTTCCTACATGGAAGGAGCCCTAATATCTTCTTAATTATCTGGCAATCGCAAAAAGCAAACTTTAATGAAAAAAAAGTTCATTTTGTTGAATTTCAGAGTCGGCGATGAAAGATACGGTTTCATTCCGTGTTGATATCTCCACATCGGTGGTACGAAGTGAAGCCAGCAACACTTTTGCATCCACTGTACCCCCACAGCTGATAGTGTCACCCACAGGGGGACTCTGCTACAGTAAAAGTTCGCTAATTCACAACTTGTTAATTTGAAATTTCAGATAATTCAAAGTAGCTGCCGCAGTCCCTCCAACAATGTATTGAAAGCAATATGTACTGCACCCCACTAATTCACACTGAAATCCGCACTGCCACCGCTAATTTGAAACCCGCACCATCGTAGATGGGGAGAGTGCTAGTGTGCGGGAGCACATTGGCGACGATCGTCGCCGTGCAGCTTTGCTCTTTCCATCTGCGGCCATCTGTTGCAGGTCGATTCCCTCTATCAAGACCTTCAAGGTAAAAACGCGAACGTGGCGCTGCGCTTTTTATGTATCTATTTTTTAATTGCAAGAGCAACTATATGGACACTCCAAGCGCATTTCTGTTGTCAGTGTCACCGTTGCCGCGAGCCCTACGCTGTAGGTGCGAGTGAAAGTGTGCGAGGGGAGCCGACGATCGCAGCTCAATATCACCCACACGAAAAAGACAAACACGAAGAGGAAGTGCGCTGACTTCTCTCGCAGGTTGGGCACCCAACGTGGCGAAGCGCCGGGGGGGTTCCCTTCTTCGGCTGCAACTGTGCATGGACTCTGCGTTGGGAGCAGAGTCTAGTGTCTAGTTGCGTCGGCGGCTCGTAGCTTTGTGCGTGCTGTGTGTTCTCGGCGCTCACTTTGCGTTGAAGCGATAGACAGCACAATTGTCACTTCGCTCGCTGTATTGCTGCGTTTTCTCACGCCAGCATTTTGACAGCGAGTGTCCATAGTAATTGGGTGGGATGTGTTCATGTTGGCTGTGCGCGCTGACACCATGCTTAGTATTTTAGTTAGCAAGCTAACGTTTACAAGTTGATACGGCCGATAAAAGTACTACAGTCGAAACCGGCGATAACGAAATCCTGCAACAACAAAATTCTCGCGACAACAAAACATTTTCGTATCCCCAGCGAATGGCCATAGAATTCAGTGCAATTTGTAGCTCCCGGCAACGAAATGTCGCTGTACTGCAATCCCACATCAACGAAATTCGCCGGAATGCAACTCCGCATAATACCTACTTGCGTAAGGCTAGCAGGCTCCCAAATGTGCTCAAATGTGATTGTTTTGCACTAATATTGCTTAAAATACCTCCACATTACACTTATGTGGACACCGCCATTTTTGTTCACAAAAACAACCAAGCACGGAGAGTGATCAGTGTACTGGAAACACGGCATGGCCGCCATCTTGTTTGTTGATCACCCGTTTGAAGCGGCAGGCATGTTGCTACCGACATGTGATGACAGTTTTTGCACGCCTATTAGGTGAGATCATAGATCAGTGTACGAAACGCGCATTCAATTTGCGTTTCCCATGGCTGATGACTTAGTGAGGCCTAGGCCAATCGCGTGAGGCGAAACTGAATGCAAACTGAATGTGCGTTTCGAACAACAATTGCCAGTCGCGGCAGTGCACTGAGTAATGTGCACCTCAGCGAGAAAAATGCAGCAATAACAAGGAAATCCACAGCCCACCGACAGGGAGTTGTTTATGGCACTTGAGATGGTGGTTGCAGCATATGGAGTGTCGCACGTTGGGTCATGATCGAGCGATCATCCGGGAATATGCGTACCTTGCTTCAAGAAAGCTGGTTTTGGTGCCACCCGACAGGCATCGCCTGCGGATTCGGCGCCGGATGTAGGTTTATGCAAAAGGGCCGTTATCTTGATCATTTGCCTTCGGGTACACGAGATACGATCACTTTTGCGCTCAGCACCAGACGTGTCGGCACCTACGAGCAACAGCGTGTGCTGGAGAAATGCTGCCACATGTGCTGTTGCTCTGCATCCGGTGCTGAGTTACGCAAAATCTCCCAAAGGTTATCGCATCTCCGAAAGCAATTGACCGAGAATACTGTGCCATGGCAGTACTGCCACCGCTGGTCGACGCATGCAGCACACTTTGTACTGTCGGCAATGCAGTTCTGTATCCTCGAGCGAAGCTTGCCGGAGTAGGCCAAGGGAATTTTGACAGTAAATTTGTGTTCTGCGATGCATTACCTATCTGTGCTGTCTTTTTTCTTAACAACGAAATTTACGATCACTTTTGCGCTCGGCACCAGACGCGTCGGCGCCTACGAGCAACAGCGTGTGCTGGAGAAATGCTGCCACATGTGCTGTTGCTCTGCATCCGGTGCCGAGTTACGCAACATCTCCCAAAGGTGATCGCATCTCCGAAAGCAATTGACCGAGAATACTGTGCCATGGCAGTACTGCCACCACTGGTCGACGCATGCAGCACACTTTGTACTGTCGGCAATGCAGTTCTATATCCTCGAGCAAAGCTTGCCGGAGTAGGCTAAGGGAATTTTGACAGTAAATTTTTGTTCTGTGATGCATTACCTATCTGTGCTGTCTTTTTTCTCAACAACGAAATTCTCGCAATAGCGATTTTTTTTTCCTTCCCCACCAATTTCATTATTGCGAAGTTCACCCGTATCCTTACATCAAACAGTTGTATGCTAATTTATCGCAATCGATGCTTTGCCTTTTGGATGCAACTGCAACATTTTTCTTTTTTTCATGTCACATCTTGGAGGCTATGCTCTTTATCTACAAGGTGTTCTGCCGAGAAGCGTCTATAACATGCCGACTGTGACGTTTATTGGCGCTCGCTATTACTCAAAGTGGCTATTACTCACTGGGATACGTGTCTGGATGCCACCTATGCATATAGTGGAACTCTGCAGGGTGCAGCCGGTGCATCCACCACATTTCCATTAGAATAGCAATATCTGGATTATGTACCAGTAAAAGTCCCTTTAACTCTCAGTAGCCTTGTTTACAATGTTCCTACAGTTAACGCTGAGAATTATAAGCAAGCGACGCTTTGGACTGCATTGTCAATTTCGTTTTTTTGTATTGAGATGATAATGAAAACCCTTTTGCTCATCCCATCCATACACGACACCATCAATGCTTAACTTATCACACAGTAGCTTAACTTTCACTCTGTTTGCTTTTTCCTCCGAGGTGCTTTTCCATAACTGTTTGTGTATTTCATGCACCTTTTTGGAAAAGTCTGACACAGAATATCTACTGCCTTTTAGTTTTCTACTGGCATTCAGTATGGATGCTATGTCGTGGTAGTCCAAGAATTTTAAAGTAACGGGACACATTTTATTTTCTATCTTTCGACCTAGTCCATGTATCCTTTCGATACTAGCAATGTTTACACGCAGTATCCTGCTAAATTCTTCTGTCACAACCCTTCAAGCACCTTGGTCATCTGATATCAGACTCGTCTATGCTGAAAACGATCAAGTTCTTCCTCTTTCCCCAGTTTTCGATGTCGTCAACCTTTTTGACGATGGAAGTTAGTTGTTTGTTGAATATATATACTGGGGTCTCAGTGTCATTAACCTTGCTGTCCAGCACAGCCACAGTTGATAATAGCTTCTGAAAGAGCTCGATTCTACTTGTTAGAACAGAAATCTTTTGTTCCATGTTTACTTGAGATGTCTTGATCTCTTCAATAGTAGACTGCGGTTTGCCCAGGCCATGCAGTAATTTATGCAGCATTTCTGTTTCGGTTGGCTCGGTGTTTTCCTCGATATCGCCACAGAGTAAGAGGTCGCCAGGCAAACAAGGCACGCAACTAAAAATACACTTGACACACAGTGGGCAGGGCAGCAGCAGCAAGCAATGGTCATCACTGCGAAAGCATTTAGAAGACGAATAGTTACTAACCTGTAGTGCAAAGCAGAATGAGTTTTTTAGCATCATGCCGGTTATGCTGCTGCAGTGCCCACTGCCGAAGAACTCTGATAATTGAATGATCGTGAGCTTGTTCACAACTGTCACTGTTCAGCACTTCCATCGCTTCATTGCTGCTCTCGTTGACGCCAACATCGAGAGTAGAGATGGCGCCACTTTAGATTCTGCGTGACAAAAATCAAGGAAGTTGCCTTGGACTGTGTTGCATTTTGACATGGGAGCAAATTCGACAGATGTGAAAAACCGTAAATACAGCTGTTACAATTTTGTGGCTTGGCTCAGCTTGTCCTGTGGTTTGTGCACCGTCGACAACTGCTGGATCGATTAAGCTTCACTAGTTTCAACCGGCATCATGGCTGGCGACCATGCAGGTGGTGTATCTAACAAAAATCACCTTTTCTGCTAGACTTCGTGGCTAAAGCACTGAATCGTGCAGGCGACAAGCTATAAGCTGTCTAAAATTTAAGCATCCCATAATAGATTAAGTCTACAGAGTCAGCGGCTGTGCCATAAGGTTGTCCAAATAACTAAGCATGTCTGAATTACTGGTTAGTGACAGTACTGTTTGGGCAGGATAGTTGAGCAGTTACACCTGTCAGTGCTGCTAAGTCCTTTGCATTACTGCCTCACTTTAAACTTGAAATGGTAACATACTTGAACTGCAGCAAAACAGAATATTGGGCACGTGGTATAGCTTGATCATATTAAGCTGTACTACAAGAAGACAGAGCACAAGAGAAGGAAACAAACGTGATCGCTACGCTTACAACTGAAAATACTTGCAACGTGGTGAAATTTTGTGTTCTCTCTGGACTTGTTTGTCCTTGGCTCCCGTGTGCGCAGCTGCACTTCCGCATCCTCCCACGAGAGTGCCAGACCTTGACGTACAACCTGTACCCCCTGCTGCCGGGATACGTGCCTCTGCCCCGTATGCACCTGGTGCTGGGGCCAGGCACCGCAGCTGCCTCCACCCTCGACAGCCTCCTTAACGAGATGCTGCCCTCACACATCTTCATCATGGTGAGTTGCACTGCCTAGGCTGACCTCATAATCTTACAGGCAGCTTTCATAGTGTACACAAGGCCTTGTCCTGCTGCTCCAAGAATTGCTCTTTCTTGTCTCGCATACTACAATCCCTCACCATTTACCCACGATTGAGCTGAAGCCCGCCACTGCATATGCAGTGAAGTAGGTAAAGATGATTGCTACTCTTCTTAAAGCTTATCCCTCTAGCGTCAGGCAGTGTTCGCCTGCTCAGATGGGACTGCATTCTCCTTTGCTGAACAAGCTATGGTAAAGTTGAACCTCATTGTAACAAAGTCACACTGAACACGAAAAAGCCTTCATTATGTCTGATGTTTGTTATAAGAATGTATTCCTTACATGCCGATATTGGTGAGGAAAATTTTTATTTACTTTGTTATATCTATATTCATTATATCGAGGTATCACTTTACTAAGCGATCATTTAATGCCAAACATTAAAATGCATCAATATTTATTTATTTATCTTGAATACCCTAAGGGCCCCTCAGACTTCTTCATTATGCTGCCAGTGAATATGCTACTGATATTGGAAAAAAAAGGTTAATTGTCAAGTAGCTTATATATTGCTATAGAATTCTAGGCTGCTGTTGCATTCTTGTAGTATTCTCGGAGTAGTATTTTTATTTTTCTCTTTTTATTTCTGGTAATTCTTAAGATTCATGTTGCATATGTTATTTGTATTTGAGCCACTATTAATGTGATTAGCATTCTTTGCCTACTTCAGCCATGTTGAGCCTATCTATTTATCTATCCAGCCTCTTGTGCCAGTCGAGTGGGCCCAAATTATCTACCTACTTGGGGCACTAGATATATGCTCATGCTTGGGATGCCATCATGGCTGTTCCATCGTCGTCATTCCAGCTTCATGATTTGACTTTCGTCATGCCGCCTAACTTCAATATCCAACTCTCATCATGCTGTTGGGGTCACACCATTGTTGTCATGCCGGCGTCGCCATACTGCCTTCATCTATCCATCGAAATCAGTCTTTCTTTGTCAGTCTATCATGATTATGTTGTTATCATTCAGTCATGATTATGATTGTAAAGCCATCAATGTCATTGTGTCATTCTCAGACGGTCACTATCATGCATTTGGGGTCATGCCATCATCGTCATTCAAGCTTAATCACCCGGTTGTCACGATACTCTTATCTTGATACCATGCTGGTCATTGGTTCTCTTGTCGTCATTCTGGCTTCAACATCCAAATCTCAGCATGCCATCGTCGTCACACTGTCGTGTTACCATCGTTGTCACATCAGTAACGTCATCCCACTGTCTTCATAGTGTCATCATCATAACTTCATCAATCAATTGACGTCATTTCTTGTTTGCCAGTCTATCATAATCATGCTGTCATCTTTCAATCCTGATTATGCCACTGTTGTCAAGCCATTGCCATCATTGCATTGTTATCAGACAGTCGCTGTCATACATACATTGTCATACTGTCATTATTATGCTGTCATAGTTGTGCTATCGTTCTCATTCCAGCTTAGCCGTAAGGTTGTCATCTTAACCATCATGGTCATACACTCGTCATCAACCTGTTGTCCTCATTTCGTCATCATGCTGTCATCGATATACCATCATCATTTAAGAATTGTCGATTAAGGCTTGCATTGGGGCTAGCTTGAATAACATAGAGTGCAGCTCTGTAGAGTCAAAACAGATTCACAACATAAAATGTCTGTGCTCGTGTTCATGTTGTGTGTCTGTCTTAGCTCGGCAGTGCTGTACTCAATTCAAGAATCGTCATATCATTGTCGTTATGCTGTCATCATCATATCACCTTTGTCATTCATTGACGTTATTCCTTCTTCATCATTCCATCCTTGTCACTGTGTCGGTGTCATACAGGCATCATCATGGCGCCATGCTCATGGGTGACCTTGGCAAGCAAGTGCCTTAGCGAAGTGGGATGATACCACAGTATGTCTCACACAGCCAAGGCAACGTAAGTGTTAGAATGACCACTACAGATATTAAATAACTGTGACTTCAGAAATATGATGTGTTGCTACATTGCTCATATGCTAATCGCATTATACCATTGACTGTCACTGTTAGATGAGTACTGCCATTATTTTTTTCTTTACTTTGTTTTTGTATTGGTATTGCACATCATTAAAGTATTAATGTACTTTTCAAAAACAATGTACAGCGCGAAGGACAAGGACTGCAAGAGGCGACATACACAGCGCTGACTTCCAACAATATTTTATTGCGTTGTGTGTGTGTGTGTGTGTGTGTGTGTGTGTGTGTGTGTGTGTGTGTGTGTATATATATATATATACACATACAGATATTACAGATTATATTAGATTAGATTATATTAGATTATTATTAATATTAGATTATATTACAGATAGAAATCGTAATGTTTTTTTCCAAGTGACCATGCTCGTAGTACAGCGACTTGCTGTTAGAACACCCCTTGTGACTGCCTTTCATTTTCTGCGCATGCTCCCTCTTTGTGTGTGTGTGTGTGTGTGTGTGTGTGTGTGTGTGTGTGTGTGTGTGTGTGTGTGTGTGTGTGTGTGTGTGTGTGTATACACACACACACAAGAGGGGGCATGCGCAGAAAATGAAAGGCAGTCACAAGGGGTGTTCTAACAGCAAGTCGCTGTACTAAGAGCATGGTCACTTGGAAAAAAAAAAAAAAACATTACGATTTCGATCTGTTTAGATATGTGACCTCACTAAGGGTCAGCGTGATAGAGGGGCTCTAACGCCCATACTACCAAGTTTTCTGATGAAATCAGCTTCCACAATTTCCCCAGGTGTCATACAGGCATGACACAGCTCACAGAGAGACACAGCTCACCTGGGAAATTTGCTTTTCTCCTGACGCTTTCGCCATACCCTCATCCTCTGCTTTTTGCCTCATGGTTCCGCTGTAACCTCCTCCTTGCACTCTCTTCGCTATCACCATCTTTCATCCACACTCTGCGTTCGCGCTTTTATCCTTTTGCTCTTCAGCGTCCTCGGTTACGAGGACGCCGATACCCACCGCAAAAACGGGTGCCTTAGAGCTGCACCCTAAAATGACGCCAGAAGGATCATCATCATCATCATCATCATCATCATCATCATCCTGGTTACGCCCACTGCAGGGCAAAGGCCTCTCCCATACTTCTCCAACTACCGCGGTCATGTACTAGTTGTGGCCATGTTGTCCCTGAAAACTTCTTAATCTCATGATCAAAAATAATGTACAGCGCAAAGGACAAGGACAGTGAAAGACGACATACACAGCGCTGACTTCCAACAATATTTTATTGCGTCGCCACATCGTGTTTATATATACAAGAAGAGGCATGCGCAGAAAATATACGACAGTCACAGGGGGTGTCCTAACAGCAAGTCATTGAACAAGAACATGGTCACCAAAAAATTAAGCAATACGATTACTATCTGTTTAGAAACGCGATTTCACCAGGGGTCAGCGCAATTGAGGGCGCACTAACGCACATACTGCCAAGTTTTCTGATGAAATCAGCTTCCACAATTTCCCTGGTGAGCTGTGAGCGGTGTCTCGCTAAAACTTGCGTATCTTCAAAGAATGGCACGCAGCCGCAGTCCCGGCAATGAATGCCCAAGTGGCCTTGCACAGTGTTGCGGACGTTGTTACAGTGCTCTCTTAGACGGTCGTTTAAGCACCTGCCCGTCTGTCCTACATATTTACTGCCGCAAGACAGGGAAATTGTGGAAGCTGATTTCATCAGAAAACTTGGCAGTATGTGCGTTAGTGCGCCCTCAATTGCGCTGACCCCCGGTGAAATCGCGTTTCTAAACAGATAGTAATTGTATTGCTTAATTTTTTGGTGACCATGTTCTTGTTCAATGACTTGCTGTTAGGACACCCCCTGTGACTGTCGTATATTTTCTGCGCATGCCTCTTCTTGTATATATAAACACGATGTGGCGACGCAATAAAATATTGTTGGAAGTCAGCGCTGTGTATGTCGTCTTTCACTGTCCTTGTCCTTTGCGCTGTACATTATTTTTGATCATGAATTACCAACTAGCCCAAGCAACCACCCTAGTTCTTAATCTCATCCGCCCACCTAACTTTCTGCCGCCTCCTGCTACGCTTCGCTTCCCTTGGAATTCAGTCTGTAACCCTTAATGACCATCGGTTATCTTCCCTCCTCATTAAATGCCCTGCCCATGCCCATTTCTTTTTCTTGATTTCAACTAAGATGTCATTAACTCGCGTTTGTTCTCTCACCCAATCTGCTCTTTTCTTATCCCTTAACGTTATACCCATCATTCTTCTTTCCATAGCTCATTGCGCAGTCCTCAATTTAAGTAGAACCCTTTTCGTAAGCCTCCAGGTTTCTGCCCCGTACGTGAGTACTGGTAAGACACAGCTGTTACACACTTACACCAGAAGCTTAGAAGGTAATAGGCCAGAAGGCTATCTGAAGCCAAAAAGACACAGCGTAGACAAATCCATGTACTACTTATTATTCCCACGCTGGTCGAAGCACTGTACCAGCTGCATGCATAGACAATAATCGCCTTTGATTTGTTATCCTGGGCTGCCCAAGACTATCTGCTGACTATCGTCTTATCGACTTAAAGCATTATTTTTCCAGGATGACAAATCGAAGAGGCCCATTAGCGCCAGATTTATTTCTACTTTAATTGTGCAAAACTATGCAAACACCAAGCCACATCTTTTGGTGTTTGGTACTATGCTGCTAAAGTTATAAAAAAAATCTCACAAGAGAAACAATGAACATACAATAATCGCTCATTGGCGTGCACTCAAGTACTGCGTGTATGTCATTATAACTCACCCATATTTTAAAAGGGGGAGGAGGCATTTTTAAAGGTAAGTACTGATGTCTAAATATCTGTGCAACTATGGCTCGCCACCTAACCTCTAGAGTAATATTGCTGCTTGGTACTATTGCTGTCAAATCTCCCCTGCGACTATTGGCACTCACAGCTTTTTTTTTGCTCTTTTTCTACTATTGCAGCCCCAGGCCAAGACCTTAACACCCTGCGAAGCCATGGGTATGAGCTAGTAAAGACTGGAAGATACATTATAGCTTAATTCCAGAAGCTTTGTACATATTATAATGCTGGAAAAAACACAATGAAAGTTTCTTAGGGAAATAAATTGCGTTTGAAAGATTTTGGTGCCGTTCTTTGTGTTCCATGCTTAAAGCTTTCAATATGTTGCATCCACAACTGTTGAAGTGTAAATTATTTGCACGACCAGAACACCACCCATCCGCCATTAGATTGGGCCCTTCAGGTAAGAAAAATAAAAATTACTACCTATGCTAAAAACCAACTTTTGAAACTCTTTACTACCTGGGATTATAGCTATAGAATTGCAATATTCAAATACTATGGCTCCGAACATGCGCCTCTTAGCAATAGAAAGGATGGAATGGACGAACACACCCTGCATTCAGAAATGCGAGATGCTGCAGTGCCAAAGACCTTCCTGAGAGCCGGAGGGTGAACACTGTAGCGTGATATTTCGAATGTTTTTCTGTGAAGCAGTTTGGTATATTATAGGAAATAGACACTAGTATTCGGAAGCAGACTGGTAGCTTGTCATCGTCCATTAAAACATTCCTAGTGGTGAAGAGGAGCGGTCTTGTGAAACCATTTCCAACTACGGGTGCCAGGATGGGAGCATGTGGCACTGATTACTTGTAAAAGACATGCGACAAAGGGGCGAACATCCGAATTTTAAAGAAGAGGCGGTTTCCATGTGCTCCAAGTGTGATGCTCATCTCTGCCCCACAAAAACAAGCTCATTTTTCAATTTCCATCAGCATTTGAGCCAGCAAGACTGAAATGAGAAGTTTTCTTAAAATAAAAAGCATTTCAGAAGAAAAAAAAAAACATGCATTCCCCAAGTATGTGCCCTCCTGCGTACATTTTTGGCATTTGCCGGGGATAGAGCAAATGACCAGTGTCCCAAAGTAGCGACATACCAAAGTAGCACTTGCTTGACCTTCTAAAAACATAGTGTGTCACGTTTGAGAACCTGAGATTTCTAAGCGCCACCGAGCTTATGCCGGATTGTGGGATATGTTTTTCTTGTACGCTACCCGGATGCCCATTGCCAGCGCAGTGGCGCCGCCTTTGGGACCGTCAGCGTTGAGAATGTTTGCATGCAAACGCACTTGCATCCGGCCTTGCTTGCGGGGATGGTTTATGCCAGTACAAGCGTTTTGCTGACTTAAATCTTCGATAAATCACTTCCATGGCACGGTGTAAGCCTGAAATAGTGAACAAGTGGTAACCGCACCATCAGCATAAACCTGTCAGTATAAAACCTCTAAAAAAAATATTCTTTTTCATGGGCTTTATCTCGTGCATCTTAACTCACTACGAGCGCTACTGTATATTGACTAATTGTATACCCTATATTTTTACACTTTGAGACACGACAAAAATCATGTCACTTGCTTCTACATACATTATATTGTTGTACTCAGCATTAAATTTTCACGCTCTTCCTTCCCTCGAACCTCTCCCACTACACTACTATGAACCACATTGCCCAGGTGAGCCCTAGTGGGTTAATTGCACAAGCCCATCTTTGCGGCCAACGATCATGCTCCACAGGCTTCGCACCTCCACTAACTTGATTTACAATCTACAAAACGCACGGAAGAGGAGGTTTCTGCACACTTGGTGCTACATAAGTTTTTTTTTTTCCAGGGCCTTTACGATCAGGAGCCAGCCAGCAGCGTCTAATGGTAGCTGATGTGTCCACACGTTCCCAGCAGCTATTGTTAGACGTCAGGCCCAGCAACTAGCGTTAGACGTCGCTGGCTGCCTCAGGAGCGCCCCTGAGGCTGCCGTTGCCGTGCTCTACTCAAGTGTGAAGCCGACTGTACATCCTCAACATGTCGCCGAGTGCGTGGTTGAACCGCTCCGAGGGACTGTTCATTTGCGGGTGATACGCAGTCTATTTCCGGTAAATGATCTTGCAGTCGCGAAGGAGGGTTTGTAATGTTTCTGACAAGGCTACGCAACCCCTATCGCTGAGTAGTTCTCGAAGAGCACTGTGAAGAAGGACGGAGTTGCGAAGAATAAACATCGCAACGTCGCATGCGGTCGCGGCGGGAAGAGCCGCGCTCTCAGCGTAGCGCATCAGGCGATCGATGCCAACAGTAATACAGCAGAGTCCACGTGCGCTGTATGGTCGAGCCGACACGGTCGACCAGCTGGGATACGGTAGCCGCCGTGTAGCGGCTGTAGTAGGCGAGGAGGGCGCTGTGGAGAGGTCTTGCTTTGTTAGTATGCGGTACATGATCGAACATACTGCTGTACAAACTGGTACATTCCACGCCAGTAATATCGTTTGTGGAGCCTTGTGAAGGTGTGTAGGACGCCAGCGCGGGCGCTTTGAAGGTCGGCAAGGCAGTACACGCAGATATCTGAGCGCATGGGACGAGGAATAGCCAGAAGCAATTTCCGACCGTCGGGCTTATAATTACGGCGGTATAGGGTGTTGCCTCTCACAGCAAAGTGGGGTGCTTGACGGCGTTGCGTCTGCATTTAAGGAATGACCGATAGAGCGGCAAGGTAGTCGAGCAGCAGGGCCAGGGATGGGTCTGTAGCGCACTACGCGTACTACGTGTCACAATGGCCCGGTCACAAAAGACGACACGCCCAGGATGCTACGGTGTGCAGCAGTGGAATCGGCGGAATCAGGCTTCCACCTCATTGAGCGGGCTTTGCTAAAAAATTGGCAGTGACTTAGCTCGCGGCTATGCCAGGATGTAGCGAAAGCTAAGACATAGCATGGTTAGCCTTGGTTAATCTTGATTGCAAGTCCAGGTTAGTCTAGTTGTCTAGCTATGTTGCGGCGTTTAGCCAGTCGTTCGGCGCGCTGTTCGTCTGTTACCTGGGCGATTCGTTTCCTCTTCATCTCGTTCCGATGTCAATTTCCAGGCCGCCTCCTGCTTATCAGAATTGTCTCCGTCCGTACTGCCGCCTCAACTGTGGTTGCGGCGCACGCGAGCTCCTGTTCAATCCTCCAACATGTTATCAGTCGTGCGACGCACCTGGCGAAGCGAGCGGAGGCGAGCGCAGCAACGGGGGACGCGGTGTGACGTCATACCAAACGGCGGCGGCGGAAAGGAGTGGCGTTGTGCAACGGCGAAACTGCTGGAAAAAAAATTTCAGAGTACCACAAAGGTCTGGATTTGACTGGCAACACTGAGCGGCCACCGCTGCACCATGCTCCAAGCCACGGAGGAAGGGAACTCGGGAGAGGCCCTGACGTCACTCTTTGTGAAGCTAAAGTGAAGCCGGAAGTTGGCGTTGCTCACGGCGTTGCTCTGCCTATCGGGCCAGCTCTCCTCTCTTGTTTACATTTCTCGCGAAACCACGTTGCGCTGCGCGCAACCGTGGTGCTCGGACGCGCGCGCTCCGCAGCAATACTAAACAATCGTTAGCACGTTAGCACGATTCCGCCAAAGAGGGCCATATTTCCCGCGGATATTCCTTCGTCCGTTGCCATTGCCGTGGTGCGGTACATTGCGTACAGCGTTGCATGCGCGTTCATTTCACAAACTTTAGTCCCTCGTGTCCCACCTGGCCACGGCAAAATCCGTTAGAGCACGGTCCAGCTAACGCAGCGCAACAAAACACGGAGACCAACGCGAACCTGCCTGCACAGCGCCTTTGCCACTGTACGAAACCTACGGAGCAACACGTGTGAGCACACAGAACCGAAACAAAGCTGCCATTGTGGCCCGAAAGGCGTGGCCGCCACGGTAAAGAAATAAAAATTCAGCAAAAAAGAGGAGAACCTACTACGTCATTTCCTCCACACTTTTCTCCTAGCGCGCGGAGGGGGCAGGGACCAGTGGCGGTGCTAAGTGACTCGCGACCGGCTCTCCAGGCACTCTCCGCTCACCATCGACGCGGAGTCACTGAGACCCTCCTGAGAGCAAAAATCTCGGCCCTCTCTGCAGTGGGGGTAGCCATCTCCTTCCACTGGCTGCCTTCCCACGTAGGGATCGCTGGAAACGAGGAGGCGGATGTCCTTGCTAAGGCCGCCCACCACCCGACCGTTCCACTCACCAGAGCAGTCGCAGCATCGGACTACTCCAGGCAGAGTCTCAAACAGCTGCTCACATCCAGCCATACGGATAGCAGGGTAGCTACCAAACGCGCCCCAAAACTCCACCCTGAGAACGGCCTCTCGCGACGGGACCGTTCCACACTCCTTCGTCTGCGCACGGACTCCGTGTGGACGGCAGCTAGGCTCCATGCCTAGGGACGCATCGCCTCGCCGGCCTGCAGAAGGTGCGGTGACGCCGAGACCCTCGAGCACCTACTCTGCACCTGTCCTGCATTAGCACAGGAGCGCGCTCCAGTCACTGCCACCTACCGACGGTATGGACTCCCGGCTACCTCAGAGACACACCTGCTCTTCCCGGCCCGCTACCACCTCCCAGCACTGGCAAGCCTGCTTGAATATGTGTACTCAAACGGGCTCCTAGATCGCCAATAGACTCCAGCCTCGCACGGCCTCTGCCCGAGCGCCGGCCATCGCCCCTGGATGATGCTGACGTCTGCTGCCTGAAACCTACGCTCCCTTTCCCCCTCTATCCTCTCATCTTTCTTTCCCCGCCCCCATCCCCATTACGCTGCGCCGTGCTCCCATATGGGCTGCAGAACTAAGCGTATTTTCCCTCTTCCAAATCACGAAGAAGAAGAGGGGGCAGGGCCTCTCTTCAGTCTCCTTCCTCCATGCTCCAAGCCGACTGCGTCGCGGGAAGGCCGCCGTGTTGGAAGAGCTTGATATTCGGTGACACATCGGGTTGAGTGTTTAGTGAAGTACAAATACTTTGTGCCCGGAGATAATGGTTGCTGAGAACGAAAAGAAAATGTTATTTTGTTCGAAGTAATGCAACTGGTGGTTGTTTTGCACGCCGATCGTGTTTATACTGCTGGAACTGTGCTACGATTGTGGGCAGCGGCTTAGCGCTGCTCTCGGGAGCTTATGCACGCGTCCCCCCGTCCCCCCCCTTCCGTGGAGCAGGCTACGAAGGAAACGTTTCGTCACTTCGAGCCGGAAGGAGGCAAGCTTGTGCTTTTGGGCATGAACATCGTGGACCGCCGTCGGCTTCTATTGAATGTGTCCAAGCAGGACGAAACCAACATCTGACAGTGTCACAGGCACGTACAGTCGCGGACAGAATAAAATGGACCACGGGATCTCCGAAAACGTTCAATTCCCGAGCAGCCTGTAGCAGTAACCAGTAAAACTGCCCAAGACAATGTTTTTAGCATATTCTAGTCGAGGTCCAAAATGCAAATACAAGATTGCGTTGTGAGGTTGCGGAGATATTCAGCTTTTTCTTAGATTTCATGGTCCATAATATTCTGTCCGCGACTGTACGTTCATTGTATAATTTCGCAAGCTAAATCGGATACATTTATTTATTTTGTAAGCGGATACCGTGCGCTCTCGATTCTGCCGGGCGACTTCGTCCGCCGTATATGCGCGACACACTGCGACTGCCGTGTACGTGTGTACCGGTGTTTGGCCGTGATCGTAAGACGATCTGTGCACAGCCAGCGTAAAAACCAACTTCAGTGACCATTTTGCGCACTAAATCTTGTGGAAGGCCAATATGAGCCGTTCGCGTGATTACAGCAACGTATATGTACTTCTGTACGCTGATAATGAGCGAGAGTTTGCTACATTGCGATTTATGAACGCGGCTATCTAGTGCGCTCATCAGCGGCTACTCTTCTCAAATTATTTATGACTGTTTTCTTAGACTGCCAAGATTTGCTGCCTGTGTAAAAAAAAAAAAGCACGAATGCCCGCTGGTGGCGCAACCGCTCTAAAAGCACAATTCTTGTGCTTTTAGAGCGGTTTATGTATGCATAGTGACAGAGTGAAACTAAAGCTACTGGGTGTTCTGTTGTTTTGTATTATGCATCAAGCACAACATTATTTGGGTATGCACCGTAGCATTTCAACATAAAACATAATATGTATGCTGAATTCAGTTCATTGCATGTGCTCGGCTTACAAGCTCAAAATTTGAAGCGTGTGTTGTGAATATCACCTGGGCATTGGTTTCGAGCTCGAAATGCGTATGTATAAATGAGCAAAGGATAATGTGGAAAAGAGGAAGTGTCATGGGCCTCGTATTGACCATGTTAAGACTGCGATCGTCACGATCTGCGAAAAACAAGACTTAGTGTCATATGGGTCGCGTGACTCGAGGCGAGAGCGCGCTCACGTGCGCGGAGAAATAATGCGAGTATCTGGTGCGCGTGAGGACGCGGAATTCTCACGCAACAAGTGTGCCTTCGCGTGCCACGAGCACGGAATTCCCGCGTGTGTTGAGCAGTGGCGTAGCTAGGTCGTCTGGCACCCGGGGCCCATAGGTCTTCTGTCAGCCCTCTCCCTGGGTGTAGCCGGTGGAAAGAGGGGTGTCTTCAGATGTATATGACACCCCCCCCCCCCCCCTTCACTGGCCCCTTGCACCCGGGGCCCACGGCCCCCCGGCCCCCCCTGTTGCTACGCTACTGGTGTTGAGCAGCAAACGCATACACGTGTACCCGCGTCAAGCGCGCAAGACGCGAACGATCCCTGCAATGAACTCCTATTTTCGTAGCATGGCTAACACCGCGTGCACTTCGCTTAAATATCTTCTAAAATGGTGCCGAAAAGCACAAGCAAGGTGTACTTATGCCTCGCACACGCGGGTGTTTTTTGTAGGCTTGAACAGTGGCGTAGCTAGGTCGTCTGGCACCCGGGGCCCATAGGTCTTCTGTCACCCCCCCCCCCCCGGGTGTATCCGACGGAAAGAGGGGTGTCTTCAGACGTATCTGACACCCCCCCCCCCCCCCCCCACCTGGCCTCTTGCACCCGGGGCCCACGGCCCCCCGGCCCCCCCTGTTGCTACGCCACTGGGCTTGAAGTTCTCCAGGCCGATTCTGTGTAACTACGCAGAACGACGCTCTCGGTCATTTTTCCCGGTCGGAAACTAGAAAAAAGTCTTTCCAGACTCAGTTCGGTTGCTGCATCCGAAGGCGCAGCAGCCAGGCATGATTTTCATGCAGTCAAATGCGAGCGCGACAATCGGAACACAAAGAACGTAGGGAACCTGCGCTGCCTGCGCTCTAACTCAGCCGTCCCGCCTGGCACTTGGAAGGTTTATGGCACCCCAAAGTCACGTCGTATGATTGGGCCAATGAACGCGTCGGCGGCGCGGGGAACACGAATGCGGTACTCTGAAATCTTTTTCAGTGAGCGGAACACCTGTGGCTCGGTGCTACTAGTGACGCATGCGCAGTAGTGATTAGGAAGCGAGAGAGAGAGAGAAATATCCGCGGCGAGGCGTGCGTTGTGACGTCATGTGCCTCCTCGGAGCACCGCCACGGCGGAATCGCAAGTTCGCGGCCAGCAAAGCTTTCGCTTTAAAATATCATTTGTGGGCACCAGGCACCAGCGCCTGTCTGGTTTTTCATCACCCACAGATTGGCGGCTCCGAACTTCGCGTCATCGCTCTCAGCTCTGGGTGCCTCAGCCGCTTCGCTGGGCCTTCCGCCGCAAGGAGCTCGAGCCCTGCTGTCTTCACAGCCCGCCTTCTATCTAGTCAGTCATGGCCTCGTTTTCTCCCAACCAAGTACTGCCGTCAGAGCCACTACGCCGCGTTCCCGAGGTCTCCGGTCTCAAGCTCCCGGAGTTGTGGTCGTCGGACTCGGAACCTTGGTTCTTTACCAGCTGTCCTTGTTCTGTCCTAATCCTTGTTCTGTCGCCGCCGCCCTCGGTTCACAGTTGACCATGTTCTACCACATCGTTGGAGTTCTTCCACCTACTGCTGCTGCGATTGTTCGCGATGTTCTACGCTTTCCGCTCGTCGACCGCCCCTATAACCATCTTAAAAGGCCCTTTTAGACCTGTTAACCTCCATTGACAGGTTCACCAGATGGCATGAAGCGATGCCCTTCCTGGGCATCGCGGTGGAGTCGATAGCTCGAGCACTCATCACACTTTGGATTAGCCGATACGGTGTCCCTTCCATCATTACGACTGACCATGGTCGTCAGTTCTATTCAACATTGTTCGCCAATTTATCTCGGCTACTCGGCGTCAATCACGTCGAGGCTACCTCTTACCACCCGATATCCAGCGGGATTATCAAACGTTTTCACCGCCGAATGAAGGCTTCACTCATAGCTTTGACTTTTCCTTCTCATAGATCGAACGCCTACCTTTCGTTATGCTTGGCATCCGCACCGCTCTTCGCAGTCACTCTTCCACCACTATTATACATCATTATACGAGTCCCTGGCAAATTCTTCGACGACGCGCTCACCGTACTTGCCGGCGTTTCCAACTACGCCTATTGTCTTCGCTGCGCTATGCGTACTGTCGTTCCCCCGACAACGACGTTCTTCCCGGCGTGTCGGGGGGAAGACCCTAGCCTTGAACTGCATGCACGCCTTTGTGCACCACGACGCTGTGCGTCCTTGTTACGCCCCCCGTATGATGGCCCGCTCAAAGTACTCAAGCGTTCACCTAACAACTTTCTATTGCTCATCAATGGCCGGGAAGACACGGTCTCCATTGACCGTCTGAAGCCTGCCTACTTGGACTCTGACTCTTTCGACACTTCTGCTGCCACATTCCCTCCAGACTAGGCCAGTCCTACTCGCCATGTGCGTTTCGCACCACCGCCATCCGCGCTTCGCCATTCGTCCAGCTCACGGCTTCCTTGCTAGAAGGGGGGCCCTCTAGCGCACTAGTATACGTGCCACGATGGTCCGAAAGACGAGCACTTGCCAAGCAGGCTGACGGTGCGCGAGCAGTGGAATCGGAGGAATCAGGCTTCCGCTTGATTGAGCGGGCTTGGAAAAACATATAATTTGTGGACACCAAGCACCAGCTTCTGTATTATTTTTCTTCGCCCACAAATTCAACCACAGTCCTTGCGTTGCTCGGAGGGAATATCAGTGGCAGTCAGTAGTGACGGGTCTGAGGTCGTAAAGGGAATAGAAATATAAGTCACATCAACTGTCATCGGCGAGCGGGAGAGCGCGTGAGCGTCGGAATGCTTTCGACGGGAAGCGGTATACGGCACGAATGTCGTATTACTGAAGACGAAGCGATCAGCGGCCAAGTTGACCCAACGGGTCGTTCAAGGAGGAGAGCCAACAAAGGGCGTGATGGTCAGTGGTGATGCTGAAAGGACGACTGTAGAGGTAAGGATGAAGCTTGCTCAGTGTTAAAATGATGGCTAAGCGTTTCTTTTCTGTAACAATGTGATTCAACTCAGCTTTATTGTTAAGGGTATGGCTCGCATGAACCTCGACGTATTCTTAATTCGTGGCTTTCCGTTCGGCCACGACCGCGTCAAGGCCGTCACCATTGGGGTCCGTGTGAACCTCTGTCGGCGCAGTAGAGTAGTATTGGCGAAGAATCGGTGGTGAAGACAGCAACCCGTGCAGCCTTTGAAAGGCTTCATCGCATGCTGATGACCACGCGCAAGTGCCTTTGCTTGCGGTAAGCAGCGTCGTCAAGGGTGCGATGATGAAGTCGAAGTTCCGGACGAAGCGGCGAAAATAAGAGCACAGGCCTATGAAACTTCGCAGGGCATTGATAGATATGGGAAACTTGGAGACTGCGCGAAGCTTGTCGGGATCGGGAAAGATGCCGTCTTTCGAGAAGTGACCCAAGACAGGCAATTTTCGGGCAGCGAAATGGTACTTCAGATTGAGAAGTAGGTAGGTTGAGAAGTGAGACAGGTTAGGATGTCATGGAGACGGACGAGCTGTGTCGGAAAACCGTCGGAGAAAAGAACGGTCATATGCAGGTAACAAACAAGCTACCTAGTTGTGTACGCGAAGGATGGTGGTAATCATGCGCTCAAAGGTAGCGGGCGCATTTGAGAGCCCGAACGGCATACGGTAAACGCGTGCAGGCCATCAGCAGTGATGAAGCTGTCTTTGGGCGGTCAGCAGTAGCCATGAGAACCTATGAATAGCCAGAGCGGAGATCAGACGAGAAGTATTGACCACGTGCTACACCATCAATAGCGTCATCGATACGAAGCACCGGGTAAATGTTTTTTCTCGCAATGCTGTTTCGGCGGCAATAATCGATACAATATCGAATGGAGCCATCTTTTTAAGCGCTAGAACGACAGGTGACGACCAAATGCGTTGAGAAGGCTAAATGACAACGCGCTGCAGCATGTCGCAAGGGTGCACAATGGCACAACATAAAACACGAAGGCACAACATAAAAAGGCACACTGGACAATACATCGCGCGAAATGCAATTTTTGAATGGTAAGGATGCGAGTTAACACATAAAGCGTTCATGTGGGTGTATGCGGCTAGATTTACGGAACCTAATTAAAGAACTGCTGGAAAGAAGTACTCTCATACATAGCAACCAATAAAATGAATACATTGCTAACGTCCCAGTAAATGCTTTACTCTCACAATAATTAGGTGCTCGAAAACGGTCTTGCTTTATCCGCTCGTCCGTCCGTTGCGTTACGCTGACAACAACCGTTGCCGTTATCGACGTGATCTTTTCGTAGTCAGGCCACGAACTAATTCCAAACTTCACAATCGCCGTGGGTCTAGGAAAAAGCAAGGTTTGTCCACAAGCGTCAGCACTGAGATTGGAACTCTTCGCAACCGGATGCGTACTAACCACTGCCCTGGCGCGCAACATTTTAGTGCGAAGCTGTATGGGTACCCCCCCCCCCCCCTCCCTTCCTTATGCATTTCTCGTGTCCGTGGGCAAAAGCTCAACAAATCACAGCGGGAGGTGCGCACCGCGTGCGCCCTGGGTTCCTTGCAGCACCACCAGATGGCGTTGGCCGCCGCGGCAGCGCCGGCCGTGCGGGCAAGAAAAAAAAACAGAAAGTTCGCCCACCTGCATTAAGCCCGGAATACATGGAACGTTTTTGAGGCGATTTCCGCCTCACGGCGCCGATTTGACGCCCGGCGTCGCGAAAAACGCCCGCCGCCGCCGATCAGGGGCCGAATCTTATAACGGTTCGGTTAGGGAACCGTTCCTTTGGCCTCACCTGATTGGCCAAAATTTTGATTACGTCACAGGTCGTCAGAGGCAGCGGGGCGGTATCGCATTTTTCGAATACGTCACGCATCTGTCAATCATCTTCAAAGCACACCGGTCGTAGGAACCAACGTTTATAGATATAAACGTTGGTAGGAACCGGCGAAGGGGTAGTCCGCTTTGGGTTCCGTTGCTGTGGCTTGGCTGTTGGCTTGTGACCCTGGCCGCGCGCGCCGGTCGCGCGCCCCCGGAGACACGCGGGCGTCGCGCGCGCGTGTGTTGGTTGCTTCGGAGGCTATTACTTGCCTTCGTCGTCTGCTTGGCGTTCCTCTTTCGGTGTCGAACACGGCTGGAAATGCGATACGCTTTCGAAGAAGTGACGGATAATGAGTTGCACCGCCCTTGCCGGCTTTCTAAGTAGACCTTTTGCAGGCTACGCTATCAAATGGAGGAGACTCGGGTGCAAGCGTACGAGTGGCCATTCCACGCAGAGGAAGGAATATTGCGCGCTGGGGTTCATTGCCACCGGCCTGCAGCTCCCAGAGCTCAGTCGGACGCGAAGCATTCGTCGGAATCGCCTAGATCTCTGCTGCCGACATTGTCCACAAAGTTGCTCTGGCAATTACTGTGTTGGCCCGTTGAAGGGCTGGGTCAGCTTTTCCGTGACCTCAGCTTCAGTTAATGCCAAGGAGATATTTGCACGGTGAGATCGAATTCCCAGTGCTATCGCCAGTGTGAATAGCTCGCAGATCGCCGTTCAGCAGTCAAAAGGGTTCAACCTAGGCTGGTTCAGCGCTTCCTTCGTTCGGCTGATAAAACTATACAGTCAGGACGGGAAGGTATTGTAGAGCTCTCTTATTTGGCTGCCCTTTTTTCTCTATTTCGGGAGTGCCATACTTTGTTTCTCAATTTCACGGCACAGCGCGCACCGTCAGCACCACACTCTTCGATTTGACTTCGCGCAGGAAATGCAGGGCCCGTATACCGTAATGTTCGATTTAAGTTCCATTGCTTCTATCACGCTACGCGCCGTGGGGCAGATCGCAGGGATAGCGGCAGCGCGGCGGCGAGCGACTCATGTCCGAGCCGATGACGAAGGGCGAAAAAAGAAGGAAAATTGATATAGTCGGCTAGTAAAGGTGTCCCTAAGAACCAGTTCACGGTTTTGTCGCGCTATCTATTTGAGAAGTGCTGGTAGTGCGTTCCTGTTGCATGCATCGTGCGAGCTCCTGGCAGCAGACGACATAGCGCTGCGCTCTGCCCACTCCGTGGCCAACTCATTTATGCTTACGATACCACCTGTGGGCTGAGAATGAAAAAGAATGACATTAATAAATTACTTCTGCATTGCGTAAACGCCCGACACCCCAAGTTTATACTTCAAAACTTGGCGTATAATATTTAATTTATATGTTACATTTGTTTAGCAAGCAGAAACATTCTGCAATTCCTCGATTAGCTCGTCATATACGCTCCTGACACTGCCCAGGCGGCGCGACCGAGCAGCGATCGTCAGCGCCTCTTGCGGCACCTTCCGTCAAAACTGACACTGACGGACCGCGCTACTCACGCTGCCCACGCGGATCTGCCAATGTGATCGCTTGTTCATGCTTGTTTTGAAACGAGCAAATGGCGCAAGTTTTGCTGTAAGGTTTCAGGCCAATCTTAAAATTAAACGGTCGGATACGCCCTGCCATTCGTCGTAAAGGGGAAAAGTTCTACGCTGCCGGGCACGTTCACAGCGTGAAATAATTCGCCGGTGTGACTGTGCTGGTGAAGTAAACAAGAAGAAAGGGGGTTAACCGAGGGGCCCGATTTTTTTTTATTAGTCATCTTGGGTGCGATCTTGTACGCGTTCCAAAATAGAACCGAGGCGGTTCATTCTTTACGTCACGAAATAGGCGGTATGTTCCGTTCCGTTCGTCCGATAGCAGACGACACGGAATGATTGACAGCAGATATCACGTCACAATTGACGTCAAATTGACGAATCGTATTTGGCTCGGTGGAACGAACCGCCTCCGTTCTATTTTGGAACGCGTACAAGATCGCACCCCTCATGTGAACTGAATCATGAGAAGTGTCACTTCCACCAAGGCAAACACAACTGCAGCGTATCTGTAGCCTGAGTACACTCAACTGTCATATTATGCTTCGATCAAGCAGTTCAACTGAGTGTGCAGGCATGGCTGAGCTTATTAAGCGTTAGGGGCAGGTAAAGAAGGGAAAATAAGACATCCACCCATTCGTGCTACAAAGGAAACCTAAACGGGTTCCTCGAAAGAAAAGCCTGAAAGTTGAAGAAAAATTCGTCCTGGTCCGGTACTCGAACCCGGGGCCACCGCCTTTCCGGGGCAGCCGCTCCACCATCTGAGCTAACCAGGCGGCTAGCAGATGGCAGGGCGAAGCCGAATTTGTCGACAACACGAAGCAAAGGCAAGAGTTTGACGTAATAGTTCTGCGGAAACCCGCAAGGTTAAGATAAGTAATTAAACAAGGGTAAATCAGACATCCACCCGTTCGTTGCATTTGCTACAAATGAAACCGTAGGTGTTCTTATCCAACAATTTGAGTTACCGTAGACCCGTGCCGTAGACAAAACGTGTCCTTCCATGGTGCTGTTTTGACACGCTTGCAAAGCCTCATTGGCCAGGGATTATAGGCGCCATATCTTTTAAAATTACTAAAGGGCTCTTGTAAACAACTTGCAGAAAATATTTATTAGACTGCTATTAGACAAGCAACCGCAGTACTTTGTTTACAAATGCCGAGGCACCGGCACGACCAAGCTTGGGCCGCTCCTGCCGCCAAGACTCGGGTGACCGTATCCGGCAACCTAAACCCAAGCAGAACCACACAGCGTGAAGTGCTGAGCGACTCACGCAAGCCAGAACACCTGCAGCCACCCGCAGTACGCCTCGTATACAGCAAAATAAATAGCTCTAAAAGATATGGAGAATTTGCAAAAACATGTAAGTCGGCTGCTCGGCAAGACTCTTTCTTGACCAAAAACTTCAGTCTACTGACTACAACAATTTCTAGTGCGATCCTCCAGGAAGGAAGCGCGGGCACAAAACCACGGCCGGCCAGGAAATCTGGAGTCGGAGAGCAGGCAGCTCTGCACGGGTGTTACAGCCTTTGACGCAGCAGTACCGCCGTCCCCACGCTATTTTTTCCTGGGCAGTTTTCGATGTCTTGCACATTTGCCATCGTAAAGCAGCGGTATGAGAACGTTTACCCGCAGGGTGGTGGCGCACGTGGTTCAGAAGTTTCAAATCACACGCGGTCATAACAACACGTGCGCCACTACGCCGTCGACTGAAGTTTGATCAGTACCAGAGTTGCGATTTCGACGCTACAGGTGGCGCGGCCGTCGCCGGGAAACTAAAGTCCCTTGATGATTTGAAAGTAGCGACACTCTTTGAACTCTGCCGCCGCCGCGCGACCTCCTCGCCTCCTCCTCGCCCCTTGTGCATTCCCCCCGCGGTAACCAATTTTGCCCCCGTTTTTCTGCACGACGATTGGTCTCCCTGCCGTTACCCTTGGAAACGCGCGGATCTTGAGTTTTGCTTGTGTTTTTCTTTTTCGTTCGCGCTATTTTCCTCCTCAGCACGGCTGGTTCGGCGCTTTAGCTCGGCGTAGCGAACGTTGTACGCCGTGTTTCCTGCTATATGTGCTAGCGCTATGCCGAGCTGTTGCGCATATAACTGCAGCAAGAAGCCTGAAGATGGTTATGCCGTTTTTATGATACCACAAGGAAAGCGTGACGGCTTGCGCAGGAAGGAGTGGCTGCATGACAATGGCCGAAAGAACTTTGTTCCGACAAAGAACAGCGTTGATTGCGAGCTGAGGCGTCTTTCTTATAGCTCGTAGCAAAGCATCCCGTAATGCTGCATTTTTTTTCATTCTTCCGCTCACAACGCCCACCACGCTCACCACGCTCATAAACGCTCACCAGCGTTTTTGTTGCGGTTGTCCTCAGTATGCTTAGTATTCCCCTCACACGTCGCGAACTGTTGTTATTCAGTCGGAAGTGCAGCCTTATAGATTGTGCTTTGCGCCCTGAAAAAATTAGTGGCAAGTATACCCGTGTTATTGCAGGTGATGAGCGTTAGCTAGTCAACATTGAGTTTTTTTTAAAGTTTTAAGGCGAAAGCCTTCAGATCTCTGTTTCAAGGTCGCCTTGTAAACTGGAAGTATCACGTGACCCAAGGAAGGCCAGAGGTGACCCAAATCATGTCCGTGCCTGCATAAGAGAATGATTACCCAAGGTAATTAATGAATCATTAGTGATTGACATAAAATGGATTAGGGAGGATTAATGATTAGCGTGTATTAAAGAATATTAAGGTGTATTAGAGTGCCTTAAGAAGGATTAAGATGCATGAATAAGGATTAAGGTGGGTGGAGGAGGATTAAGGCCGATTAATGTGGATTAAGGTGAATTATGGTTGCTAAAGGAGAATTAAGACCGATTAAGGTGGATTAGGGACCATAGAGCTGGATTAGGTTTGATAGAGGTGGATTAGGGTGTATTAAGGTAGATTGGGACTATTAAGCAGGATTAAGGTGGATGGTGGAGGATTAAGACGGATTATAATGGATTGCGGTTGATAAAGGAGGATTAAGAACGTATATGGTAATTAAGGTGCATTAGGGGCGATGTAGATTGATTAGGTTGTATTAAGGTGGATTGGGAGTATTAAGCTGGATTAAGGTGGATGAAGGAGCATTAAGGTGGATTAGGGTGGACTAAGGTGAATAAGGGTTCATTGAGTATTAAGCCCGATTAGTCTACCACAATCCCCCTAATGCACATTAATCCACCGAATCCACATTAATCGACCTTAATCCTCCTTCATTCACTTTTCTCCACCATAATCCACGAGAGTCCGCCTTAATGAACCCTAATCCAACGTCATCGACCTCAATCTGCTCTAACTCTCCTTAATGCACTTTAATCCTCCTTAACCAACGCTACTGCTTCTTCATCCACTTTAATCCACCCTAATCCGCTATAATCGTCCTTAATTCACCTTAATCCACATTCATCTACTTTAGTCCACCCTTATCCTCCTTCATTCACTTTAATTCACTTTAGCCCACCATAATCCTCCTTAATGCACCTTAATCCTTCCTAATCCATCCTCATCCTTCTTCATGAACTTTAATCCACCCTAATCCACTATAATCGTCCTTAATGCACCTCAACACATCTTCTCCACCCTAACCCACCTTCATCGAACTTAATCCAACCTTGTCCTCCTTTATGCACCTTAATCCACTTTCATCAACTTTAATCCACCTTAACCCTCCTTAATACACCCGAATTCATCTTAATCCAATCCTAATCAATCATTACTTTGCTAATCATTAATCATCTCCTATGCGCGGCTGCACATGCTTTGGTTCGCTTCCCGCCTTCGTTCGGTCACGTGATATTTTCCGTAGCCCACAACGGGACCTTGATAGAGGTCTAAGGCTTTCGCTTAATAAGCCACACACAAAGGGATGTGTCACAAGCAATACTATATCAGACGCACGAAATAAAGCATCTCATCATGCGGCAGAAAAATTGTCTGAAGTATAGAACTCGCCTCAAAAGCTCCTTTTACATCGGTATACCCCGTTCATACGGCTTTAGGAAAAAACCAACCTCGTCATAAATGTTGCCTCTAGCATTATCGATGCTGCTGTTAGCATTTCTCAAAATTTTCAACCCCACTGGGGCGCGCAACTGGTCCAAAACAACACGCCTCCATAGAATCCTGCGGCCCGTCCGCGGTAGCCAAGGACGAATAGCGTGCCGTGCGCAGCCGGCGGGCGAGGAGAATCGAGGAGGAAAGCGCCGTGAGGAGGAGAGTGTCGCTACTTTCAAACATCAAGGGGTTTTACGGGAAACTCCACTGTCAGGAGCGTATAGTGACGTACACTTCAGAGGTGGCACCCTCTCATCTATTGGTCGCGTCCTCCCCTTCTTGCACAGCCGGCTCGGGAGTGGCACATCAAGTGACGTAAGTGGCGAAGCGAACGGTTCGTATTCCGAACCGTTATAAGATTCGGCCCCAGGACCGGCTAGATTTTGACGCGGCGCGCACGCGTCTGACGCTACCGGAAGTGCCTGTCGGAGTCACTTCCGTCTGTTTTCGGCGGGAGCGGCCAGCCGTCTCACCGTTCCTTGCCGTCCACGGAGGAAGGAAACTAAGGAGAGGCCCTGACGTCACTCTTTGTGAAGCAAAAGTGAAGCCGGAAGTTGGCGTTGCTCATGGCGATGCTCCGCCTTTTGTGCCACCCTCCTCTCTTGTTTACATCTTTCGCGAAACCACGCCGCGCTGCGCGTGGTTACGCGCGCGGAGCGCGCGCACTCGCGCAACATCCGGCAGAGCACGGTGCAGGTAACACAGCGCAACAAGACACGGTGACTAACGCAAACCCGCCCACACAGCGCCTTTGCCACGGCACGAAACCTACCAGAGCAACACGTGTAAGCGCTCAAAAAATCAGAACAACGCCGCCATTGTGGCCCAAAAGGCGTGGCCATGCAGCAAAAAAATAAAAAAGCAGCAAAAGAATGAGAACCTATACGTCATTTCCGCCACACTTTTCTCCTAGCGCGCGGAGGGGGCAGGGCCTCTAATTAGTTTCCTTCCTCCGTGTTGCCGTCCCTTGAACACTTCGCGCGCGTGCGCTGAAACTCTGCGCAATCCGCACACCCGTTTCAGTCGCACAAGGTCGCCAGACGAAACATTTCCGGCCAACTCTCTCCGCTGAGCATCCACAAAAATATCGATACAATACTAAACATACCTGGTAACGTGTATAGACATATTAGTGGGGTATTTATTGCATAATTTATTAATTATAACACAAGCAAACAACATATAAGCATTGTTCGTTCATTTAGTGGTAGCCAAAACATTTTTGCCTTGTCTGGCCACACTGCGGCGGCGTTCGCCGCCGCAGTGTAATTCCTCATGTAGCCTGGCCGGCGTCCCGCCAGCGCGTTTTTTTTTTTTCGCGCGCGATAATCGCAGGAGAAAAACGCCCCATGTAGCCCCCGCTTTACGTTTGGCGCAAGGGTTTCCCGGTAAAGATTACGGTTGCATAAACTGCAGTTGCCGGGAAGCTGCAACTGTAGCATACGAAGCAGATAGTGACGTAACTACACTTTCATGTGTAAAAAAAAAAGAACCCTAGGAACTGATTTGTTTTCTCACAGCGCTATAGAAAGGCCACGCATAGTTAGGAATCCCGAAGAGCAGCACGAGTACGATGAGCGACGAACGGAGCAGCAACCTCAGTATGCACAACGGCGTCGTGTTCAGGCTCTGCAGGACCGAGTTCAAGGCTACGTCACATTTTTCTGTGGGATGAGGTGATGCAAGAGCTTCGCTGGCCAACCACCTTCGCAGCGTGGATTGGAGCGCATTTTTTCCTTCTTTAATAAATGGAAAGACAAACTGCAAATAACATGCTACAAAGATAACATTAGTACACATCACGTTGAATCAAAACCTAAGTAAACACATAGAGGAGTTTAGGATGTGCATCCAGTCGTTAAACGTTAGAGATCTAATTTGAAATTTATTTTGTTTCCGCATGTTGGTGGAGGCAGAGACAGAAGCTGGGAACGCAGCTTGAAAAACACCCTGCCTCCTATGGTTACAAGATCACTGGGTATGTCCCAATAGGTGTGAACCGCTCTTCAATGAGCGCCTCTGACGACAATTTGGGTGAATACTTATGTTCCACTGGGAATGTACCGCTCTGCAATGACAAAAAAGAATCTTCCTTAAATTTATGTGATGCTTAACAGAATCGAGTCTACGTTACACGGGTTCCTGAAGGGCAGCAATTCGGTGCATTAGCCGGCTGTGCCACAAATGCATTGGGTATGTGTCGCTTTTCAGTGAACGGCTTTCACGTCAACGCTTCCGCGAGATGAGCCATGAATACAGTGGGCATGCGCCGCTCTTCAATGAGCATTTCGCCAACTTGGGTTACTGAGCATGTGCCACTGGGTGTGCGGGAAGCGAGGGAACAATTTACCCTAGGCAAAGACGCCGGCGGTCGAAAGGTTTTGTTGTCGCTCGCCTCCGCGCCGCCCACGCTTTCTCGTTTCAGCAGCTTTGTTACCGCGTAGGGTTGCGCTGGTTTTGCTGGCTCGCGAAACTAGCACGAAATGCAAGTAGCAGGGAATTCAACTTCCATGTGATGTCATGGGATGACCTAACTCTCCACGCCTCCTGACCAAAAAGCCGCTGCAGCAGCGAATCCACCGCTCTGTCTTGGCTCGGTGCCGCCGTCTGTCGGGCGCTGTTTTACTTACCGATGGCAGCATAGGGTGGTTTGGCCATAGGGTATCTGCCAATAATTACTAGAGAGAACTCTGGCGCTAGTGTTTACGGGAGCAGCAATGGGAGTGGTTGTACCAGCATGGGAATTATTTGAAGTACGTCGATTTGCCTAAACTTCGTCATTCGGGCTTCAAACGGCTTCGCAAACTCGCCCTTTTCGACAATGTACTGGGTAATAAATAATTACATGAGCTTTATTAAAATTGTCCGGCATCAGGATTTGAGCACAGGACCTCTAGCACAGAAGCCTGATATTGAAACCATTACGCCACGGACGCATGCATAGACAAGCGATGTGAATCGCCCTTATGAATTTATCGCGGGCAAGCCAGTGCCTTGAGACGCTTGTCACGTTTAGTGTTGGCCACCTCAACAAGCTCAACCATTGTAATTAGTTGCATTCAGTAGCGATTGCGCGTGCTCGCAGCGTCTTCTGCACTTCGAAGAGTATAGATTGCTCTGAAATTTACGATAAAGAAGGCATATAAAGGGTAATATACAATGTCACAAGAATGCCTGAATCTACAAGCACAAAGACCAGACAAATACTTCTACTTTTCATCATTCCGATCATATACATAGGAAACTATGATTTCCATGGTGGGTCAACGACTACAGCGCCAGAGTTCCCTGTAGTATATAGGAAACTCTATAGTGATGGTGTGTGCAACGTCACCGATCCCCCGGTCAGGTGACGGGAGATCTGAATTTCTAAAAAAGTATTCGACCCCTCAGATGCAGTTTTCTCGTAAGCTAAGTATTTTCTTAGCACGAAGCAAACGTTTCGAAGTTTTTGGAATGGTGTATAAACAGTCCACGTCGGACTTAGTATTTGCCTTTAGTGTCCCTTCAATAACTCGTTTAGATAGTGGCAATGCGCTGTGTCGGTTTTAATTATTCAAGGCTAAACTCATTACTGTCGATATTCATCATAAAGTCATCATAAAATGGTTTCTGCCAATTTTTTTTACATAAAGGTTAGTGCTCTTACTATTACGTATGTAAGCAGATTTTACTGTATTCGAAATTAAAAGCCCACTTTATAGAATTGATACTGGAGAGTAGTTCCAGCGAACTCTTCAGAATTTCATTAATTTCTTGCATATCTTCCAATTGAGCCAAGCCTAAAAATTTGCCATAATGCTGTGTAATATGGTTCGTATTTCAGCGAAGTGTCAATCCGATCGGAGCGTCAGTTTTCATGCTCTTGTTTTCCTCTCTGCGTGATCTGTGATGCACGCTACAATTAGTGTAATTCCGATAATTTTTCTCAATTCTTCCGTTTACTTCGCAGTGCTGTAGTACGTTCATTTTCTTTTTTCAAAGCTTTCTTCTGAGTTCTAGTTCTCTATCCCAAATAATGAAATATCTAGTCTTCATCATCACGATATTCATTTTATTTTTAGTCCACTAGAGGACGAATACGTCTCCCAGCGATCTCGAATTGACTGCTTCTATGTCTTGCGCTAGCTGATTTCAACTTGCGCCTGCAAATTTCCTACTTTCATCACTCCACCCAATTTTCTGCCGTCCTTGACTGGGCTTCCCTTTTCTTGGCGCCCATTCTTTAACTATAATGATCCACCGGTTATCTGCCTCACGCTTTGCATGGCCTGTCCAGCTCCATTTCTTCGTCTTAAGAGGAAGTTTTAGCTTGGGTGCTCCTATCTAAATACAATTCGTTTTTCTCGGCAACCACCGCACCAAATTTAACGATGTTTGTTGGGTTTAAAAGAAAAACGTAAAATCTAGCGACTACTGGTTTCGAATTTTTGATATAATTCCTCACTTTCTTATAAAAAAATGGCAAAAACCAAACATTTTCAAAAAACGAAACTATCAATCAAGTTTACAACTCTGTAACTCAGCAACCAAATATTATAATGCAATTCTGTGAATTGCATCTTATAGAACATCTAAAGCGGACAAAATTTATATTATACATGAATCTCAAAAAAAATTTGTAATATGGAAATACAGCTTTTGCAGAATCCTTGTAAACAACGTAACAAATTCACGTAAGTTGTAAAATGACATATCGAATTTGCCCGCTTTCAATGGTGTAATGGATGCCGTTCACAGAACCACGATCTCTGTTTTTGATGCAGAGCTATGAGTTTGTAAACTTCGTGCTTCTATTTTTTTCAAACTTTCCCATTTTTGCAAATTCTTGCAACAAAATTCAAGCCCTAAATCGAAATTACGCTTCCAGCAGTCACTAGAATTTTACTTTCTCTCTCAAATGCAACAAATTTCATTAAAATCCCTCCAGGGGTTATTTCAGGATAACGTTTTTGCGTTTTGCATGTATTTGAATAGGCCGCGTCGGAGTTGGGCCCGAGCTAAAACTTCCTCCTAGAATATCGGCTATCCCAGGGTGATTTCAGGTACTTTAATGGGTGATCTAGAGGCTCACGGATATGGTAAGGATTTCGCGTAATTTCCGCAGCGAACGTGTTCTTTACAATTTATCTTATTGATGGTATACAATCAACGCTGTGCTATTGCAAGGTAATTCCAGCAGTGAAATGTGACGATAGAAGTAACGTAACATCTTGGCTGGAAAGCTGGATAACGTCACCCATTACCACGGCCTACTAACTTCGGAAATATATACATATACATATATATATATATATATATATATATATATATATATATATATATATATATATATATATATATATATATATATATATACGAAAGGTCAATGCTCTACCAGTCATTTTCTTATATAACTACACATATCACTTATTCGAGTAATGCTTAAAAAAAACGCAATTTTATCGAGAAATATGGATATCGGTGAATGCAGCACTGGCCATGATTCGAGCCTAATAATTAAATTGTGTAAACAGCAATGACGCGTGCTTGCACCAGAGGGGCAACCGTTGCATAAGGCCTGGGTTGCAGTACTAAAACAGCCGTCCACTATAACAACACGGCAGGCGGATGACTGGGCCAGGTGGCAGTTGCGGGCAGTCATCCCCGAACTACCCATCCTACCCCTCCCCCCCACATTTGCTTCCGCGCCGTATGGTGTTCGATGTCAACGACCCCTGCACGCACCATGGTCGCCAGCTGAACGACTTGCCACGCGCACACAAGCGCTTGTGGAAAGGCCCGGGCGGCGTGGTTCGTGAAACTATGCCATCAGCGAGAACACAGCAGCGTACGTGAGCACGGGAGACGGCGGCCTCGTTCGCTCAGTACGTGCGATAAACGGTAAGGGCATCGTGGTATGCTTCGCGGTTGAGTGGAGACGCTGGTGGTTTCTTTCATTATAAGTTTACTCCGGCGGGTATTTTTTTTTAGCCGTACCACACCTCCTGTCGTCTCTTTTTTTTTTTTTGGGGGGGGGGGGGCTTTCTAGCGTTCCCGCTATTGCGATATAAGAGATGTTACTTTATGTGTGGATATCCTAACCTTCCTCAGCACTTCCCGCTTGGCCCGATTTGTAGGTAAGCTAAAAGGCTACGAAAAATATTAGTGCTCAAGCCTCTTTTGAAGCAAGGAAAATAATCTAACAAGTGCTGTCTGTCAGCGCACAGTGTAGCAATCAGTGATTGTGGCTATATTCCTTGTTTGTATTCCAAAAGCAATATATACCGTACTACAGTATACAAAACATATGCAAATACTATTAAAGATACACGCCTTGCTCAAATGAAATGTACTTTCAAGAGATTCCGAAAAAAAAAATCAGAATGTTTATGCTGTAGTGAAAGCTGTTTATGTGAAATTGTGCTGCATCAACAACTGGGTCGGTGGACAAGCGCTGTGCGTGTGCCTTGCCAGTTCAGCAATGTGCACACACTTCTCCAGAATAAATACGATTTCCTTTCAGTCTAACGAACTCTTCAGAAAGAAAGTGACGTGTAGTCCACGCACTCTGGGAATCGGTGTAATCAAAGCACTGCTTAGTACCACACTTGCGCTCAGCTTGTCGAGTACCGCTTGACTAAGTCACGCGAGTGTCTCAATAATCTCAAAGTGCTAGCTAGCAGCCACGAGCTAATGGCGACAATGGCGAGAAATAATTATGGTGGTCTTTAATACACGTTTTCGCTTTTCTAAGCATCAGTGAGCGTTTCAATTTTGCTCAAAGAAATAGTAGCTATATGATGCGAAAAAGAGTGGAAATTCTGAATAGCGGTGACAAGCCATTGAAACCCCCTCGCGCGATACGGTCGTCCCTGTTGTTTCCATCAGATACCGCCACCCATTATTGCTCCCTTCATTCGCCAGCCTACCTTCGCGACTCGAAATGGGGTGTAACAATGCTTGTAGACGCGTTGGCGAGTTTCTCAGCTGCAATATGCGCTTCGATATTCTCTTAGCGCTGGCTGCGACGAGTGAAGAGTAACAAAGCTGAGAATGACGCGTGAGCTCAAGGCATGTGAGTGCTTGTCTACGTTTGCTTTGCTTTTAGTTGATTTCGTATTTGCTCATGCACATGTAACTTACGGCATGGAACTTTGAAGAGGCAAATATCCTACCTATGTTGAAGCGCTAGTCACTGCAAAGACTCGCAGCAAGGCCTGCAACACTTTATAAATGAACTGATCACACTGAACCTCTATCTGATTTCGCTACTCGAAAGCGTATACATGTACAAAGTCATGCAAGTAATTCGTGAAATGTTGACTAAAAACTAATATTTGTTCAGCCTGTTTACATCGCGTCACCACAATACAGGCACATTTTCTAGTAAAGGCTTTTACTGCTTATTTATATAGATACTTATGGCGGGAAATAGAGTTTAGCAAAAAGCATGATCTTGGATTGTAGCGCGAAGTGACACGGACACAGGCTAGAAGCAGACACGACGAGGGCTAACTCTAAACTAGATTTTTATTAAACGAACAACACACACACACACACACACACACACACACACACACACACACACACACACACACACTCTCTCTCTCACACACACACACACACACACACACACACACAAACACACACACACACACACACACACACACACGTGTGTGTGTGTGATTGCAAAAACCACAGCATAAGAACATGGCAAGGTATAAAGACATTAGCTAAACATATCAGGAGGTAGGGAAGCAAAAAAAAAGGAAATAACAAAAAGACACTACTTCAGATTAACGCACTTGTTGGGAAGATACTGAAATTCGCATTCTAACAGAGACAAAGATGCATGGCTAACGCAAGTCTCTCCTAATCTTTTGATGTGAAAATCTTTTGATGTAATGAATGATAGCGCACTTATGTCGACTGGTTAAAAGCTGTATATTAAAAAAAAACGAGGATAAGAGAAAGGCTGGCGTTAGTCCTGTCCTGCTCCAAGGCACTGTTATAATAGCGCTGGAAACATTAATTAATGTCGAGCACAAAACTAGCCGTCTTTTCTCCATTAACAACTCCAACTTCCCATAGCTATTCAGTTAAGAAGGTGACTACATTTTTTATGCTGCAGTGAATCTTGAAGCAACAGGATGGTGGGTATTTGGTCCTTGGAACGGGTGCTAGGACACTATAAAAGTACTACTCTAGAGGAAACGAAACAACGACAACAGAACATTCTTAGTACGGTTTCAAGCAATCCAGACGCTTCAGGCATCACACAGCTAACTCGTCAGTCCATATTTGATCATTCATTTCATACATGGTCTATACTGGTGTACTCTCCTTAATGTACATGACCGTGAGAAAGCTAAACACATTCGCTACTTTGATGTTCGATGTGTATTTTGCATGACGTTGAGCATTAGAATTGAGGAAATCGCAATTTGAACAATCTTTTTTCGCGTGTTATAGAAGTTACACCGCGAAACTGCCAAATTGACGCGCATACAAACACCCACGCACACAGACATGTACACACACACACGCACGCGAACACACACACACACACACACACACACACACACACACACACACGCACACACACACACACGCACACACACACACACACACACACAAACACGTGCGAACGCTGACAAACATGCACGAATGCATATAGACATACACACACGCACACAAACACACACACACGCACACAAAATATTGCATATGCTTCTAATGCTGCGAAGAAAAGTGCACTTTGTCCCATGAACCGGTCGCTAGCTATCCGTGATTGCTATAGGGTCGAACGACGTGTGTGTATCGGTCGAAATGGTTGAAACGCAGGACAATTGTTGCGTTTTTAGAAATATAATTATTTATTGGAAGATCTGAGGCGTTACCGAACGCCGTACTCTCTACATTAAGCTCTAATATGGTGCGAATGTGGCATAAGAACACTACTGTGCGAAGTAAATAAACTTTGTTGCGACATTGCAAGGCACTGCATGGGTACTGTGAAAATTGTTGGTCAAAACATTATCGGAGTATATGCTATCATGCCCATGTGTTGGCGAGACCACTTAGGTAGTTGCCGTGTGATGATTCAGTGATCAGTTTGAGGGATCAAGCTCAGTTATTGCGCTCATTCGGTTTCAGAGCTCTGCCCTAACTGTGCAGGAAATAAGTGTGACGGAATGAATTTATTTGCGTGTAGCTGCAAGAAAAACTAACATGTGTTGAAGCCTTTCGCTGTAAGCGAGGCATAAGTCGAAAGTTGCAGCACCTCCCACTAAAACTGGCCTACTGACGTGTGTACTCATACAGTATTTCTAGCGCCTTGAAGTCGACCAATCATGACAGCATCGCTTCCAAAGATTCCGCCTGAATCACGCAAAGGCACGTCTTCGAAGGATGGCATCCGTGTGACTGATGTGGACTCCCTGTGCGGCATGGCAGTCCTGGTGACGGTGGTGGCGTTCCTGTCAACCGTGCTCATCACCAACGCACCTTTCTTCTTCGTGCGGTTCATGGACGCGTACGGCGTCAATCACGAGGTTGCCTCGTGGCCTCTCACGATCGTCGCCCTGGTCTCGCACCTGGTTGGTACGCCATTCTTTAAGCTTCTCGTCTTTTCTTGAGCGTGCATTATTGATAAAATGTACCACGCATGCCTCTGGCGCACTGTTTTTTTATCGTTGCCACAACTTTCCGGCCTACACTGTGAATAGTGCAGGTAACATTTGTGGTGCTGATGATGTAGGGAAACACTTTTCCTGAAAACATACATTGTCGTAAAGGCCTTCCTTTTGTCTTCTAATTTCGGTGATGAAGGTATGCTCATATCATAGCATAGTAAAGGCTCTCGCGAAAGATGCTTTTGACTAAGGAAAGACCACTCGAGGGAAACACGAAACATTCCGGCCCAACGCATCTCACAATCATCGCTAACGTTAGTGCGATTATCATTTCAGCGATGTAGTGACAAACCGTATTGCTAAAGTCACTTTTACACGACGTGTGCACCTTCGGGCGCCAGAAAAAAAGAGCTTCACTAAAGATGGACACCTACCCACACGCACCTTTATCCCGCTGGCCCCCACATACCGCAGCGCTTAGACCTACCTTCGGACGACACAGAGCCTTAATAAACGCGGCATCCAAATCTCAGCCTGGTTTGTCCCGCTCGCGCTTCCGAATTGGGGTTCAGGAAACCTGACACCGAAAGAACAAAGGCGCGATTGCACAGGCGTCTATTGCAGGCGTAAAACTCGTTCATCGTCAGCTAGAAGAGCAAGCGTTTCCACTTTTTTACATTCGGACATGTATCTGTGGAGTGCTCTCGCAGAAGTTGAAAAAGCACAATGAAAGAAGCTAGACACCGGCAGACCGGAAAACGTTTGAAATATCGAAATGATGCTAATCGCATTAACAGTGTGGCCAGGATGAGTGTTGCTATGGTCAGTGGGCGAGGGTGTTATAGTAAATCTCAAATTTGATGCCCGTTTCTTTGCCACGGCCGCTAGTGGTGCTAGAGAGCCCTCGTGGAAAAGTGGCGTCTACTCGAAGGTCTGCAAAGTGTTATCGCGTCTCTATCGTTTCGCTCGTTCAGCTTGAAATATAAACCAGCTAGTGCTGCTGTTTGGTGAAGTTTCATGCACCACGACGGAGTAAGGGCCGGTGGCCTTGGTGTCACATTGAGGACTTTTTAAAACAGACGTATGTTTAGATTATTTACAGGGAATACTTGGTAACCAGATGTGACTTCCGAGCAGGTGAAGCTCAAGTTGTAGCTTTTCCTAAGAATGCGATCGTCTGGTCTTAAACCCCGTCTGTCTTCCCGGTGATGTCCTCATCTTCGAATGAGGTGGTCGAAGACGCAGTGGATTCCGCCTTCGTGGCTAGAGAGCGCAACAACGCGTGCACCTTCGTTCACTCAGCCGCAAGTGGAAAGGACTCACACACAGATGACACACATTTAACACTGTCCATTAGTGAGGAGGGCTGATGGCACCGAATATTCGACTCGAGCACCCGTACGCCTCCCGGAGTACGCGAGTTGTTTTAGAGAGTCTGGCTCTTTGTTGAAGGATGGTGGGCAGATTGTTATAGAAAAACTGGCCACCCTGTATAGCAATGACTCATGACCTCGAGCGTACCGGAATCTTGGAAGAACGCTAACATAATTCTAATCCATAATGAAGGGGACGCCAAAGACTTGAAAAATTATAGACCGATCAGCTTACTGTCCGTTGCCTACGAACTATTTACTAAGGTAATCGCAAATAGAATCAAGAACACCTTAGACTTCTGTCAAGCAAAGGACCAGGCAGGATTCCGTAAAGGCTATTCAACAATAGACCATATTCACACTATCAATTACGTGATACAGAAATTTGCGGAATATAACCAACCCTAAATATAGCTTTCATTGATTACGAGAAAGCATTTGATTCAGTCGAAACATCAGCAGTCACGGAGGTATTATGGTATCAGGGTGTAGACGAGCCGTATGTGAAAATACTGAAATATATTTATAGCGGCTCCACAGCTACCGTAGTCTTCCATAAAGAAAGCAACAAAATCCCAATAAAAAAAGCATCAGGCAGGGAGATACGATCTCTCCAATGCTATTCACAGCGTGCCTACAGGAGGTATTCAGAGACCTGGACTGGGAAGAATTGGGGATAAGAGATAATGGAGAATACCTTAGTAACTTGCGATTTGCTGATGATATTGCCTTGCTTAGTAACTCAGGGGACCAATTGCAATGCATGCTCACTGACCTGGAGTGGCAAATGAGAAGGGTTGGTACAAAAATTAATCCGCAGAAAAGTAAAGTAATGTTTAACAGTCTCGGAAGAGAACAGCAGTTTACGATAGGTAGCGAGGCAGTGAAGGTGGCAAGGGAATACATCTACTTAAGGCAGGTAATGACCGCGGATCCGGATCACGAGACTGAAATAATCAGAAGAAGTAGAATGGGCTGGGGTGCGTTTGGCAGGCATTCCCAGATCACGAACAGCAGGTTGCCATTATCCCTCAAGAAAAAAGTGTATAATAGCTGCGTCTTACCAGTACTCACCTACGGGGCAGAAACCTGGAGGCTTGCGAAAAGGGTTCTACTCAAATTGAGAACGACGCAACGAGCTATGGAAAGAAGAATGATAGGTGTAACGTTAAGGGATAAGAAAAGAGCAGATTGGGTGAGGGAACAAACGCGAGTTAATGACATCTTAGTTGAAATCAAGAAAAAGAAATGGGCATGGGCAGGACATGTAATGACGAGGGAAGATAACCGATGGTCATTAAGGGTTACGGACTGGATTCCAAGGGAAGAGAAGCGTAGCAGGGGGCGGCAGAAAGTTAGGTGGGCGGATGAGATTAAGTAGTTTGCAGGGAGAACATGGTCACAATTAGTACATGACCGGGGTAGTTGGAGACGTATGGGAGTGGCCTTTGCCCTGCAGTGGGTGTAACCAGGCTGATAATGATGATGATGATGATGATCACGATGGCTCTTCTTGCCGCTAAGGTCGCCCTTAGCGGCAACGGCGGTATGATCTCGCCTTAACATTCCCTTTTTTAGTATCTCCTCGTCTCATTGTTGTGGTCTGATGACGAAAGTCGACCACCACGTATGTTTCGGGTGTTCCACAAAGGGGCTGCGTATTTGAGCCCCATGGCGCGGGTCAGTGACAAGTGCCGAGGGGCCAAGAACGATAACAATGCTGCCCAGCTTAGGGTATCCGGTACATTAATCCTGCACTGTTGTACGCGAATATGCTCCAAAATGCGAAAATGCCGTCTGTGATTCACAAATATCTAAGACATGGACTGTGTCCCGGCTCCCCTACTAATCGCTGTGTGCACTTGCATCTGTGGGGCTGTGCAATAAGCTCCTCAGATTGTGAATATTTCTTTTTTGCATTTTTTGCATCTTTTCGCATGTAATATTTACTGATTTATTTATTATCACGCTAAAGGCTACTGTACAGTGCTTAGAACAAGACCTTAAAGAGAAGAAATGTACATTTTATGAACGGCGAGAAGACGATATAAAGATAGCGCAGGATTACACAAAACATGCAATGATGTAAGATGATGAAGTCGTTCAATGCCCGCACAAGCGCTCACGAAACTTACAACGGTGAGTGAAAGTGTAGTAGGACCACAGGTTTGTCGAATAAAATTTTAATTGTTCGTTCCTTAGTTGGACGTTGAATATTGACGACTGCACTGTAATGTCGCCGCGATAACGTGTGAACTGCAGTAATGCATTTCAGGCTTCATTACTAAGTAGCGAAAAAAATTAAGCTGTTTCCCGGAACCCTTGTGAAGTAGTGTATAGAACCACTAGATAGTTGAATGAGCGTGTTTTTGATAAGATGCACTAAAATAGTGAGCACTCATGTGGCCGTTGGGAAATGCGGTGTGGTGGTTCGAGAGGCCGCAGATGTCGGGTTGGTACGTTTGTGAAAGATAAATAAAAGGGGTGCTGAGTGGCGGATGGCACGAGGTTTGAACGATATGCAGTCAAATGCCTTGATATTGCCACGTGGAAGTGAGTGAGTCAGTGAGTGAGTGAATAAACTTTTATTGGGTCCAGCAAAACGCGATAAAACGCGCACCCGGCTAATCCCGCGACAGGACGGACAGATCTAGCCTGCCGGCCCGATCGCGGGCGCGTTGGACGGCCAGGAATTGGTCCTCAAAGACAGGACTTCGCAGGAGCGCGTCCCACTCCTCCATGGTGAACTACGGACCCAGCGACCCGCACTCTAAGAGCATGTGAGACATAGTGGCAGCCTCACTGTGGAAGTGACGGTGAAGAAAACAGCAATATCGTGAATGGCGAAACTAGCGTTATATTGGGCGAACCTGTGCCCTCAAAAACAGGCTACATTCAAGGAACAATGACAGCGGCGAACACAGTCGGCGATCGTCAAAAATCAGATCAGCGGGTAAAGCACGTCAGCTTTTATACACAAGCCATCGAACGTTCTAGAGTAATCGCAGGTGCCCTCGTGTCTTCCAGAAATTTCTGTGCCATTCGCGTCGCGCATACATGCAATGAGATTACAAAAGATTCGGCGACAACATAAAGTGAATAAAAGCATCGATAACATTCCAGAAACTTCCGATACATGGAGGCGCGTCCTGCGCTGAGCCATAACATTTGTTAGACAATGAAAAGCGTTCATGCGTAAAAGATAAACAAATTCACGTGTCAATATGAAAGTTGTCGGGACCTCAAAAATTCTTTGTTATACAGGTCACTTCACTTTAAAGGCCACCCACCATGCCGCCGAAGGTAGAGAACGCTAAGCACGATAATTTTTTTTTACTATATAACATCAATTGAACAGAGGCTTAGTGAAATATGTCTCAGTATTTATTTATGCCCACATTGAAAGAAGCTGCTACTGCAGCCAGACTTATTGCGCTTAGGTTCACAGCACACTCTGTGGCGTAATGCAGGAACTATGGAAAATAATGCTGCAGATCGTGTAATACAACTATAACCTTGCTTTCCACGCAATTCTTTCTTCGTTCAGAGGATCTTTATTAATGTTGTAGTCCTTGACATTCGCGTCCTTTTCGCCTGGGATCTGGGATGATGATGAAAATATACAGATGAAAACGATGAGGTGCGCTAACGGCGCCCACACTCTTTCCCGCTCTCTTGAAGCGGCCATCTTGGCCACAAGTCGAAGGATAAGCGAGCGACGAGTGAACGGCTTGAGGCGGGACACGTTGACAGTATCCGTGATGCGGCGACCGTGGTCATCCGCAGAATGCGCCGGAACAAGGCGCTAATTCACAGCAGACATTTTTTCTATGACAGCGCACAGGTCAACGTAGCGATGCAGAAACTTCTCAAGGAGGCCACGGGTTCGAATGGGAGTCCGTAGAAGAACTGCGTCGCCTGGGCGCAACGATACCAGACGCTGTTTCTCGTCGTAGCGAAGTTTTCGATTTGCCTGGGCGGCGTACGTGTTGGCGCGGACGACACGACAGCAGTAGTGTACTCGTGAATGAAGCGCTTTCGAAAGGGCTGCTATGCTAAGCGAAGCAGCAGAGATCAAGGAAATGTTAAACACTGAAGTAGTATTCCGCCCATGAACGAGTAAAATTGGGCTGTATGCAGTGGTGCGTTTAACGGCGGATTTGTAGGCAAACTTAACAATAGGAAGAAGAATATCCCAGTTAGTATGGTGGGGTGTGTATACATCGAAATATTTTCAGGTAAACTTCGGTGAAAGCGTTCAGTCAGAGCATTAGTCCGATGATGGTACGTAGACATTGTTTTGTGTGCGATGCTGTGTATTGCAGGAAAGAAACGCCTTGTCGCGATCGCTCAACAGCACGTGAGGAGTTCGGTACCGCAAAACGATGGATCGTAAAAAGAACTGGGCAATTTCATAGGCAGTGCCATGTTGCAGAAATGAAGTCTCGGCGTAGCGTGTCATGTGGTCGATGGCAGTGACAGTCCAGCCTTTAGCAGCGGGTGTTTTTGGGAGTGGACCATACAAGTCGATGCTGACGAACTCAAATGGAGTGACCGCACGGAATAGGCTGTAGTGGAATCACGGAAGTGACAATTGAACGGTTGCGGTGCTGGCAGGGCTCACAGAAGCTATTGAGGCGATACCTGTTTGGCGGCGCTTTGAAAGAGGCCAGGCAAGAAATAGCGTGGCTTGACACGGTCGCACCTCTTGTGCCCAGCAGTTGTGTCATCATGAAATGCGCCCAAGACCCTGAGACGAAGGGAACGGAGAATAACGCTTGAGGCCCATCGGTTAACTGAGCGGTGATAAATGTAAAAGTATAAGGCACCATTTTGAAACCAGAATAAAGCAAGTCGGCGTCGCAAGTGACTGTTTGATTGACGTTTGGAAACACTGAGGTGAGCGACAATACGAGCAATTGCATTGAGATAGAAGATGAAATAATTTGGCACCCGCCGTGGTTGCTCAGTGGCTATGGTGTTGGGCTGCTGAGCACGAGGTCGCGGGATCGAATCCCGGCCATGGCGGCCGCATTTCGATGGGGGCGAAATGCGAAAACACCCGTGTGCTTAGATTTAGGTGCACGTTAAAGAACCCCAGGTGGTCAAAATTTCCGGAGTCCTCCACTACGGCGTGCCTCATAATCAGAAAGTGGTTTTGGCACGTAAAACCCCAAATATTATTATTAAATCATTTGGCCCACCTGAAGGGAAGGCATATTCTTGAATTGTGGAGCGAAGTGACGCACACATAGGCTAGGAGAGAGGACTATAGCGCTCGTCGTGCCTTCTTCTATCAAGGCAGAAAGCTGGGCTAGTTGGTGTATCCTCATTAATCAAAAGACTAGCGCAAATAACAGGGACACAGACAGAGAAGACGACAGGACGAGCGCTAAACGTCAACTGAGGTTTTACTGCGAGAGAAGGTACGTATATACATTTCGGTGGTGCATGCGCACACAGGGTTAAAACAGTACAAGCACAATCTAATCAAAATGTGGCGAACTATTCTGTAAGTACATTTTTTTCTTTTTTGGACAAGACAAGTGATGTCGTGCTGACATAGTTATCACCTTCCCTGTCAATGTGATATGCCTCACAAATCTCGCGCCCCCACCTTGTGCCTTGTGTCTAGTCTGTGTGTGTGTCACTTCGCGCTACAATCCAAGAATATGTTACCGTGCCAACTCACTCAACTTTCTATCCTTTTCGAGGGAAGGCGTCTATCGGGGCTGGAGAGTTGCTATCCTGAGCAGGCACAGATTGTCTAGGCGGTAGTAGAGAAGCTGTGGACGAAGGTAAATGAAGCGACCGCAGCGGACAGCGGGACAGAGCACCATCAACTTGAAGTTCCTTCCAGCACTTGCACGTGACAGTAAAGGAATGCTAATATAAACGGAGATAATATACGCGCGGCCGTGCGAGACCTATGTTGCAAGCGATCTGCGATGAGTTGAGTCATACTAGATTTAAAGCGTAAAAATGAAAACATTAGAAGAAAGGTTAGAGAGAACGAGTGCTACTTCAACGTAAAGCTTTTTGCGCTTTAAGTCCGCATTCTCACGAATTCGCCCAAATTCTTGCAGAGTAGAGCCAGCCGCGCGGCCGCTATCTTGAGAGCGACCTGCAATGAGTACAGAGTTCAAGTGCGCCGAGGGCTCATGGCTTCATGTGCGCTGTGTTCTCGCCGCTCAGATCGCGTTGAAGCGAGAGGCAGCACGAAGGCCAGTTCGCTCGCTGCTGCTGCCGCTCTCCCTCACGCCAACGTTTCTTCAAGGGGAGTATGGTAGCGCAATTCAAAGACGGGACAAGAGCAGACACAAAGGGACACACACAGCGCTGTGTGACACATAGCGCTGTGTGTGTCCCTTTGTGTCTGCTCTTGTCCCGTCTTTGAATTGCGCTACCATACTCCCCTTGAAGATGCATTACCAACAAGCCCACATTGCAACCCTCGCCAACGTTTCGACAGCCAGTCATCGAGTGAGGCGTGTTTCTGTTTGCCTGTGCGCACATGACACCGTGCATGTTAATTTAGCAAGCGAATGTCTTCGAGTTTATATGGCCGGTAGCACTACTATCATCACTTCGTAAAGCTGTCTACTAATTTTATATCGCAATCAAAGCTTCGCCTTCCGGGTGAAACCGCGATTATTTTGAATGGACCAAACGATGGCAAAACATTCCTGTTCGGGTATGGTGTAAGTTAATTCTGTAGAAGAAAGGATGTGGCTTGCGTACGTTACTATACTTGTTTTTTTCAGCGGTGGCATTACGTAGTAGGAGAACCGCACCGATGCAGTGACCACTGGCATCAGTGTGAAGTATGGTCGGGGAACTCTTATCGAAGTGTCGCAGGATTGGGCCTGAGGTGAGGACGTGCATTAAAGTGTCAGAGGCTGCGTTGTAGTCATCACACCACATAATGGGAGGCGTGGATGTCAGAAGGCTGTGAAGAGGGGCCGCAATAGTCGCCAAGTCGCGTAGGAACCGCTCAAAGTACGACGCAAAGCCAAGAAAACTGCGAACTGAGACTTGATTTAAATGACGCCTGTCGTGAACGTAGCAAACGAAACGCAATGAGCCTCTTGGGCGCGTTCGCGCCAAGCGTTACTTATATTAAGTCAAGGATGGGCTTCAAGTTAAAATGCATTTCCGAATACAGGGGTTATTCGTCCCTAGGTGAATGAATCCGAAATCATTGCCACCACCAAAGGTCGATGGTTCGACTCCCAACAACGATCGTGGGTTCGAGTGCCCTAATAATCCCAGTATTAATTAACTTCACCTTAATTACCACAAGAGATAGTGGGTTCAACTACCAATGGTGGTGGCTTCGAGTGCCGTAATTAACTCTATCGTAACTAAGCCTGTGCCTAAATGCACTCTACATTAATTTACTTCGCCTTCCGAAGTCCGAAACCAACAGTCATTAGATCTTAAGTTATTCTTTTGAATCCAATAAACCTTCTCAAATTCGGCTCAGTGGTTGTTGAGAAAAACGAATTGTCCTTTCACATGTATTTAGTAGGAGCACCCGAGCTAAAGCTTCCTCTTAACTGACGTCAACTACCTCGATTGGCGCACTTGGGCTCCCTTGATCTTTCGGACCATCGTGTGGTCGCGCTAACGCCGCCTCATGATCCACACAATGCGTTCGCATTAATAATTAGTACTAATCAGCAATAGCTGATTACAGCTACTATAAAGCTACTTACAGCTACACATCAGGAACAGCTGACTAGTAGGGCGCCGTGGGTTGCCAGGGCTGCTGCCTAGTAACGTTGGGACAGAGTGCATGCGGTGCATATGACAGTGCGACTGCTTGTTCCCTGATGATCTGACGGAGTCCAGAAGGCGCTTACTGGTGAGAGGCAACCGAGGGGCATGTCAAATCTTGACCGTGGAGCTCCTAACATATGATGGTGTGTATAAGAGCCCGCAGTTCAGGTAGATCTGTGTCACCGGGTAGATGCACAATTTCGTCGTGTTGGTACAGGCACGTCAGCAGAGCGCCAGGACTTCGTCACTCTACGAAGTGTACGACTCGTCTTCGTGTTGGCAGCGGTCGGTGAGGTTGTTTTTGGAGGCATCCGATCAGCTAGCAGTAGTGCAAAATATCTGTCGGATCTTCTGCGCAAATGCGGTCCAATCGGCGATTTTCCGTTCGTGATTGAAGAACCACGTTCGCACGACGTGGGTGAGGTAGAATGGGACATTTTCTAACTTTTGATGGTCGTTCCACTTGTTATAGCCCCTGACTCTGTTGTAGTTGTCGATCCAGTTCTCAATGTCGTCACCACAGAGTCCTCCGAAGCCCTGGGGATCATGCTGACGACTACCGACAGTTCAGAATGGCGCGCTTGGTGCAGTTGGAGCTGTAGGGCTAGTAGAAGCAGAGCCGCTGCGGTCCAGCATACCGCTTTTATGCTGGCGCACCCGGCGATCTGAACGCAGCTCCAGGAAGAACGGGGAGCTTCTACCGCACTGGTGGGCGTAATTGTACATAAGCTTGATATTGGGCGGTGAGTGACTGTAGTCCAGTCCTAGCGGCTAGGTCGAAAGCAGGGAATAACGTTGAAGTCGGCGATTCTTCAGAAAAGTCTTTCGACTCGCACGCTGCAGATAAACCGACGTGTTGTAACTGCTCTCAGACTTTGCTTAGTTTGTCGCGTTTATTGCCACCTAACATGTTTTAATGTTTTATTTTGAGCATTCATTGCCTACTTGAGGCATCTTGAGCCAGTTTACTATATATATATATATATATATATATATATATATATTTATATATATATAAACGAGAAGAAAGGGGGTTAACCGAGGGACTCGATATTTATTAGTCATATAATGAGAAGCCAACAAACACTGACACCAAGTACAACATAGGGGAAATTGCATGTGCTTAATAAATGAAATAAAGTAATTATAAATTAATGGAAAAAAAGTGGATGAAAAAACATGTTTTTTCATCCACTTTAATTTCCATTAATTTATCATTACTTTATTTCATTTATTAAGCACGTGCAATTTCCCCTATGTTGTACTTGGTGTCAGTGTTTGTTGGCTTCTCATTATATGACTATGTGTGTATATATATATATATATATATATATATATATATATATATATATATATATATATATATATATATATATATATATATATATATATATCTACCTTTATTCTTCGTCCTCCTTCACTTCCAGCTACTATCCATCTGTACGCCCTTACACATTCCCCCTCCCCCTGAGATAGCGCGTGCTGCAAACAACAAGAAAGTGAGCAAATTGTCTGCTGAATGAACAGCATAAGGATGTGCAGTTAGTCCAGTATGCCAAGATGATCGTGTAGCTCTTGACAACTTCACAGAAATGTGTATCTATCGGTGACGTCAAGCATATGCTCTGGAGGGTGAGTTTGAGTGTAGCGCTCCGGAGAACGTCTGCATGCGCCGTAGCTCGTTAACACTGATCGTAGTTGTACATGATCAGCTCTTGAGACAGCTGAGTACAGTTCAATCGCCTTGAACTAGAAGGAGCGGTGGTTGCTCTTCAATCTAGTGAGGACGAAAGGATGCTTGTTGCGAGTTTTCTTTGGGGCACTGTGCTCACGTGAGGTGTACCGTTGGCGCGTGAGTTGTCTCGTTTCTGGCGGTTGGAGATACGCGTTTCCTGAAAAGCCTGCTTGTTATTCGCAGTTTCTGAGGCCTGAAAATGGCGCCCGTCCTCCTCGCCGTCGCACGCGGTGTCGTCGCAGCTGCCTCTCAATACGCGCAGCCTTGACTGATGTGGTTGAAATGGTCCTTGGTGGTGGTCATTTCTTGGAACATGACGTACCTGACGTACATGACGCATGGTTAGCAGTTTAGGTATATTGCATATTTGGGGCACAAAACGGCAAGCTGCGTGCGTAGTGTTCCTGTATTGACTAGTCACGATTGCAGTAACTGACATTCTCGGGGACGCGCATGTCCTTTACATTTATATCTTTTGGTGCCCGTGCTCCTTGATCTCTAGCAGCGCCATTCTCAATTGGCACAAATCAATATAACGTTGCGACCCGTAAATGCGACGTTTGGCTATTTCCCTGATTATTCGTGATCTACAGGCACCTTTCGCATCTAGTTTAAGTGGCGGAGAGACGCGCAGCGGTGCCACTGCGGTATTCAGCAGATGTGACTGTGTCTAGGAAAAGTGCTTCTTACCGATTGTTGCCTAATTCGCAGACAGCATAGTTACACTTTGCTGCACATCGTAGATTTCTTTTTTAAATGCGTAATGCAGCGTAATGGCGGCTTCATCAACTAGTATCAGTAATGGTATCGGTAATAGCAGTATAGTATTTAGTAATGCGAGCATATAAGGCGATCTTCCGGGTACCGCCATGGTTACAGTGGAGACCCTTCTACTCTTAGGCAAGAGTGCTCGATCGCACGTCAATGCCAGCTTCAGAGCGTGAAGCAAGTGCAATGGCCAACAATCTGCCAGGCGACGCATACTTCGTGCTAGTTGTAGTAGTGGTAATTATCACGAAAGCTGGTTTGTCCGTGGCTGCTAAACAACTTATTTTGGACAGCCTAAATTTACTATTACAGCAAACGCGAATTGTGGCACATTTTGTTAAATTATTGACGTTTCACACTTTGAAGTGATCGGCGACCACCAGTTTCAGTAACACTTGTTTCAATATCGCATACTGACCTTTAGACGTCATGCCATGGCTCTGTAGCTTTGCTGCAGGACACAAGGTCGAAGGAGGAGTTGCCACGCGCGGAAGCGGTATTTTAATGAAATAACAGAACATCCATGTAGCGACATACAGCAGACGTCAAAGAACCATCGGTGCTCATCATCCATCCACAGATCTTTTCTGTAGTGCTACAAATAGCCATGCTTAGGAATTCGCGAGAATTTACACCCAAATATTCATTTAAATAGCGTATGACTGTCAGCATGAAACTCCGTTGCACCGCAAGGTGTGACAGTCTTGGCAGTTGTTAGCGAAGTTTCTCGATATAAACATCAAACCTTCGATACAAAAGATACAACATGATAGTGCCTTCCGCGACGCTGTCGAACTTTCTTGCGCAGGGCTGCCAGTTTACCTGATCGAGCATCACGTGTCTGTGTATCACATAACACTACTCGGCAGCGTTTTGACATGGCTTGGGATAGTATCAAGTGCTTTTGCAACGAGCGTCGCCTGGTTGACTGTTTCCATTGGGGTGTTTTATGGTGAGTCATGCTTTTTACTTCCTCTTCTTGTGAACAAGAACATATTTCAAGGAATGTTGATTCCTCTGTCCTCACAGTGCGGCATCAATCACTGCATTCAACGCGCACAGCTGCGAGCGGGAATATCGAGTAGTTTGAACAGGGAAAGGCGTCACCGTACTTGAACCGCTCTACTGACTGCGAGCTGGAGAAAAAAAGCTGGGCGCTGTGATAAAACGAATGCGCTAAATAAACGAGAACGTCTATCACTGCCTATTGCATTGCGATCTGCGGAGTACCGCTTAGGCTTGCTGCTTAAGCTGATGGACTTGCATACGCAGCGCTCTATCATCCTCCCAGAATCAAGGCTCCAAAGAGTAATCAATTGCAAAAATCTGACATTCGAGATCACTTTGCGTCGCTTTGGGTTCCACCGCATATGCCCTGCGTAACCAAGACATTGCACCGAGAGGAAGGCTCGCTTCTGTATCGATTAAGGACAGGATCTTCTAATACACCGGCCTGGTTATTTAAAACGGGGCGAATCAATTCTCCGAACTGTACGGTATGCAACGAGACAGGAGACATTGAGCACTTTTTGTGGTCCTGCCAGCAATTCCAAGATGAAAAAGACACTCTCCTGAAGGATCTGCAAAACAAGGACCTTCCGCATGCGCGCCTGCAACACCTTATATTTCCCGAGGGATCAGTTATAGCCCACAAAGAAACTTCACGTCTCCTCATCGAATTCTTAAGAGAAACCGGTTTGATGGACATATGGTGAAACCCTTCCGCGGTATTGTGCGAGATGCTCGGGCAGAGCAATTGCCGGCCTTGATCGCCAGGCTAAACCCACCTGTTGCAACAATTCACCACCACCACCACCACCACCACCACCACCACCACCACCACCACCACCACCACCACCACCACCACCACCACCACCACCACCACCACCACCACCACCACCACCACCACCGATTAGGCACATTTGATACGAATACGTTTAACCAGCGTCCTCAGTGAATAATCATGCATTCACAAATGAAAATAACGCCTACCAGAACCCTCGATAATGAAAAAAGATTGAGCTCTTTGCATTCATTCTTAATCGTATAGCATTGTAGAGATGCAAGGATGAAATGCTCGTTCTCAAAGCGTCTGAAACAGGGGAAATACTTTAATTCCTAATGGATAGCGCTCTGCTTTCTCACTGTGTTCTAAACAACGTTAAAAACTCGGCGTTCTCGATTAAAAAAAAGAATTCTACGATGTGCAGCAATGTTATTTGCGAGATAGAATTTTCAGCGTAATTGGCGAGTAACAGTAATGGTGAATATAACAGTAAAGGCTGCAGGCACTTATGCTCACGTCTTTCGCGAACGAAAGTTGAAGCCTTCGGAACAACAGATGTTATTCAGTACGGTATTGAATGGTGGAAGGTTCACTTGCGCGTTACAGTCGTGAAGTGGTTTTGATGTGAACGGAAATTGCGTAAGGAAACTGAAAACTTCCAATCTGGGGTTTCAAGACACTGAACAATTATAGCATTTTGATGCGTCAAAAAGGACAAATTTTTACCTGTATCATGTCTTCTTTTGCCTTTACCTTCACGTTTTACGTCTCTTCAATTTTCACCGAGTTATGCAGGTGGATGTTCTATACCACAGCTTCAAACAAAGACGCTAGGTCAAGGATGTGCTGCTGCATTGAGGTTTTCAAGTACCTGATGCATAGCGCACTTATCGCGGTATGAGCACAGATAGTGGACATAGCTGTTCAATGAGGACGGAAGCAACTGAATGTAACGTATGTCTAAAATGTTGCTGTAATTAGGCTGTGGCCAGCAAGTACAATTTCGAGTGGCCTTAAGTTTTATTATGTATCATGTATAAGAGCATATTCTGCTGTCCGTTTAAGTTCCAGCAAACAGAAAACACGGCCAAATCATGTCACCGGAAGCAAAAAGCGCATAGAACCAACTGATTTCAATGCGTGTGCAAACTGATGTAGGCCTCACCCTGCATCGTCGTAAGCGCGTCCATTATGTCAGTGGGCATTGGTCCTGTTAAGACACCACGCCGTCGTCGGAAGAAAGATGCTCGCGAGGCGCCCGCACCTAACCCTGCAGTAGTTAGAGACGCATGCACTGTTGAGTCTGAAGAACGACAGACGCTATTGCAAGCTTGTCGACATGCTTTCGAATTCTTGTTCACATCTCCTCTACTAGGAATGTTGCGTCTCATGCACGACAAATGCATCGCCCGCAATGCTCCGCGGTTGGCGCTACGGCCGCTATCCTTAAACGAAAGGGTCAAAAGACCCTTGTTTACGTGGCAAAGAGCTGGGGGCTCTTGAGAAGACAAAGGGGTCGCCCGTAGGGCACTATGTTCACCATGGGTCACCATGGGTCACAAAATCAGCGTGAGAATAAAAGGTCACCGACGAAGGTTTAAATGCAAGCCATCCGACCCCTTTCTAGACCTGCTGCTCGTCACTTCACGATGCTGCAAAATAAAGGAGTTTGCCTTCTATACTGCAATTGAGATGTCGTCCTGCCTATGACTGGCTAAAAAGAATTCCTGGCTTGACAGAATCCGCATTTCGTAACAGCGCCGAGCAGCCGCCGTCCCATTGTAGTAGGATCAGCAGCATTTTGCTCGTCCGTGCAACCTGTACAATGTGCATCAAGTTAAAGTAAATTTTCTAGAAAAAGACAAAAGGGGAGGAAAGGTTAGCCAGTGTTAGTACCGGCTCGCTACTCTGCGCTGGGGAAAAGGGTAAAGGGAATAAAAGGAGAAAGAAGAGAAAGTTTTTGTTATTGTTGTTGCTATTGTGTGAATTCTCAAAATTTCTAGAAACTGACTTTAAATGCTGCGCAGCAAACACCGCAATCGGTATGGTCACTTGATCGTGCGCGATCATGGAGCATATTTAAAGGCAATTGAAAATGGCTGATACTATGCATTTTGCGGGCGTTAAATGTTTAGGCGATTGCTATGTTTCTTTGGAAAGTGCTTCGTTTTGAAGTGCGCAGTTAAGAAAGTATGTACATGGTAATGCAAGATGGCTTTAGGGGCAACGTTGACGAGCGATGTCTTCTCAACTAACAAAACATCAGTATAGATAGCTGCCAAGGCTTTGCCGACAACACAGTGATCTTAGTTCGACGGCAATTAAATGCACAGTGATTTTTAGGGCATATATATATTTTAAAGATTTTTTATGGCAGTATGTTATTACGCATGTACAAAGTAACAATGACAATACATGTGTAGAAATATTGGCGATAATTAAGCTAGAAGTATGTCACACAGAATATAGTTTTCAGTAGAACTTTTCTATGATAACATTGTTTTACAATTCAAATGTAGGTTCACACTTTGTTCAGGCCTCAAAGCAAAAAGTCAGGAGTTATTGAGCTTAGCTTTCAAGCGGCATAGCTGTATTCCAGCTTACCACCAACACACTACACAGTGTCAATTATTATGCAGCAAATTCTTGCCCCCGCAGCATGCGTTCCAATAAATTTCGTGCTTGCAATATGTTTATCACAATTTTTCTTCTAATAAAGAGGCACCAATGACTCATACCAAGTGACTTCACAATCGCAAATTTTAGCGCTGTGCCTATAGATTCATTTTTAAGACCTTAGAGCGACAATAAAAGAACACAATCCATATTAGAAATTTTCTACCAATTACTGAGCGCCCGTACATCAGTGTGCACGAGTTGACACGAGGGTTGATTCAGAAATAACGTTCCTGAAGAGCTCCAGCCACATGGGAAGGTGCGAGGCGAAATCCAGCAGCATGCTGCTACGCGCGGCTTTTCCCCCGCTGCAGATTCCCCCCGGCCGCGCTTCGCTGCGCCGCTCATTCGTGGCTCAGCAGTCGTCCGATATGGAGGTTCCCATTGCTGATCTCGACTAGCGCGATATTCGTTCCGTAATTCTCTTTTTGCACGCTAAAAGGACTCCACCCGTGGATATTCATCGTCAGTTGACTGAGGTGTTTGGCGACAAGTGCATGTCCCTTCAACACGTCCGAAAGTGGTGCAGGGAGTTTAGTGACGGTCGGAAGGAAATCCACGGTGAAGAACGGTGTGAAATACCGTCAGTTTCGGAGGGGGTTATCGAGATGGTCCAACGCGAAGCTCTTCGAAACAGGAGGATCACCGTCCCTGAACTTGCCGTGATCACCGTCCGAGAATTCGCAGGTTCCTGCGAGTTCTTACGGTACAGTAGAAAGAGCTTTGACTGAAAAATTGTGGTATCACAAGTGTTGTGCTCGATGGGTACCACGGCTATCGACATCAGACCATACGAAGAAACGCCTTGACTGTGCTCGCCAGTTTCTTCAAGAGTGTCAAGAAGATAAGGAAGGATTGTTGGACTCCGTTGTCACGGGAGACGAAACGTGGGTGTTTCATTTCACTTCCGAAACGAAACAGAAATCCAAACAGTGGCATCACCCAGAGTCACCAGTCGCAAATAAGTTCAAACAAACTCTTCTGCTGGCGAAGTCATGGCCAGTGTTTTTTGGGATCGTAAGGGGATACTGCTGGTCGATTTCATAGAACGTGGGACAACAATCAACTGAGTCAGTTATTGTGCAACACTAAGAAAACTCAGGCGAGCTATCCAGAACCACCGGTGAGAACGACTGGCAGCCGGTGTATAACGCTGCTTCACGACAACGCCCGACCCCACGTGTACCGTTAAACCTAGGAACTTTTGACAAACTTTGGGTGGACTGTCATGCCCCATCCACCGTACAGTCCAGACCTCGCGCCTAGTGATTATCACTTGTTCCCTAAGTTAAAGGAACCTTTGAGTGGCCAACGCTTCCGGACCGACGATGAAGTCAAAGTAGAGGTGAAACGCTTCCTCAACGGGTTGGCGGCGGAGTATACGACACTGGGATACAAAAATTGGAGCACCGTCTACAAAAACGCATATAAAGAAATAGAGCAATTTGCATGTTTCCAATGGTGTAAATTTCTATGTGAATAGACACTGTTGTCTATTTCTAAAACTAATGGGAACCTTATTTCTGGATCAACCCTCGTACATTCTACATTTTCTGACATTTGGCCATTTGAATGCACAAAACGTTCTTGAAGATGAGATTGGAGTATTTGTTTTCACCGTAACCTATTTTGATACTTCCTTACCTCCCCCCTTTAAAAAGCGTAAAAGAAAATTGTAGTTAGAGTAGACGCTCTCAAACTCCCTTACCTGACGGTGAGCTGGCGTGGTGTCGCGATGCGCCTCTTGTTTTAGCGTCTTTATCGCATATTTTGTTACAGAAGCGTAATTTAGCACAGCATCTCAAGTGTGAGTATATTCTTTGGTACGGTTGGTGCAGAAACATTCCGCATATGTGCTTTCTCTTGCAGGCGCTGGAATGGGTATACTTATGATATGCCTGTCGATATACACAATGGACTATTTCGACAAGTACAGAGGGACAGTCAGCGGACTAAAATATGCTGGATGGTCTGCTTCAGGACTAGTGTTCCCTGCCATCCTTGCGAAACTCGTCGACATCTACCATGTGAGAGGTATGCTGCTTATTCTAGGCGCTTTGACGATGAACGTCATGCCATTGATACTTCTCTTCGAATACCCCGCAGTAACGATGAAATGCGAGTGCTTGCAGAAAATGACACATTTTTTAACGAAAGGCCATGATGGAGCCATGTTCGAGAACGAAAAGGAAGATGCAAGAATAAGAACACCAGGAATCCACGCCCAAGCTGTAGGCCTGGGAACAACAGCTGTCGAGCACAGATCAAATAGCAAGCAAATTATGAAAAAGACGCTGCGGTTGGAATATAGCTTAGACTGTAATGTAGGACATCGTGATCCCTGTTCGAAGGCTGTGGGTGGTCGTGCCTCACATGCTTGGAGGAGCCACGGTACAAAAGAAGTCGATGCCGCTATTATAGGTTGCTGCAAATCAATTTCCGCAATTGCTGGAGAAAATTTGGCCTGTCATGGGCAGCTATACAAGCCAACCAAGCAGGAATATGAAGAAGATGCGACGCTTCAACGTTCTTCGAGTAACGTGGCAGAGGCAACGCTTGATCAGAGGACATCGTTTCCAAGTTCAAAGTCATCCTGTGTCTCGGCTGCAAACCATCTCAACGTCCGTACTCCTCTAATAGGAGAAAAGGAAACGGCTTCTACCAAAAGTGGCGCGAATTCCCTTCAAGAAATTTGGATCCTTTTGCGCACTCCCGCACTTTATGGCATTTCGGTGACTTACGTCTTTTTCGACTACTCGCATATAGTTTTCATGAACAACCTGGTCGCCTACGCCGTGGACAAAGGCTCGCCGCTGCCGCTTGCCGATTCGCTCATCATGTACGCCGCAGTGTCCGGCGTTGCTGGGCGCCTGTGCCTGCCCCTGGCTTCCGACACGCTCGGCCTGAGCAGGGACGTCTTCGTAGCGTGCAACCTTCTGGCCATGGCCCTGTGTGTGGCGCTGCTGGCCGAGGTGGCTTCGCACGCGCTGGTCACCGTGCTGGTCGTTGGCGAGAGCTTGGCGGCAGGCAGCGTGCTGTCCATGAAGCCCGTGCTTGTCGCGGAGTACGTGGGCGTCCGCATGATGACGGCCACCTGGGGAGTCATGGGTGTGCTCATGGTGCCGCTGTTGCTGACTAGTCCCTCAATTGTGGGTTCGTATAGCGATCATTCAAGACTGTTAATTGTGCTAGTTGGAATGTGGGTTCATGGTTACGAAGAACTCGGAGCAAACGCAAGGAAGAAAGACGTAAATGCCCGACACGAGCGCTGTTTCGCAACTTAATTTTTATTAGGATGTACGGTGAATATCTAGACATACAAAAGGGAGTAAGGAAAACAGAGCAAAGATGGCGGGCGGAGCCAGAACCAAACCACCACGCAGAATTTTAGGAAGTAACAAAAACAGCATCACGCACTCTCAATCGGCACGAGCTGTCTAAAACGACTTATCAATGTAGCGATATTCCGTCTCATGTAAGCTCAGCGATACCTGCCTGACGCGTGCTTCTCTCTGTTTCTTAATGAAAATGCCCCTATTAGTTCACGGGTAGTCTGGTCCTTGCTGTCATACAAAATCAGGACCTGCTGCATCCTTGTCATAGCTGATTTGCTGGAATGCGAAGCCACAGACCAATTACAAGTGATTTTTAAAGACGCAAAATGTTCTCTTGATTTCGCGTAACTGCGCCTACCAGTTTGTCCTGTGTAAACATTACCGCTAGATAAGGGTCATTTGTAATTAGTAAGATCGTGATGAGGGCTAGTTGGTTCGTGTTTAGAACTGAGGTGGAACGGCGCGAATAAAACAAGGACACGAAGAAACAAATACGCCTGTCTGTGGCATTTGTTTCTTCGTGTCCTTGTTTTATTCGTGCTGTTCAACCTCAGTTCTAAAGGTAACTTGTAAATGGCGCCTACTGTGCGGTGAACAAATTGCTTCAGCTGATGAACCGGGCAAGGCCCTCTTTTACGAGCCGATTTCGATGCGCGCTAATCAATTAACGAACTAACGTTCGTAACCTATATGGAGTTAACAACGCGTTAACTCCATATGGTTAACTCCATATAACTCCAACGTTCTTAAGAGCATGTGCCACTTTGTGCACGTACGGTATGACAGTGAAGCGTTATTTATTTATTTCGTTTCTTTTAGCGTTAGGCAAGAACATTATTCTGTTTATTTATTTGTTGAAGCAGCTTTTTGCACGTTGCCTTAATAACACCATCAGGAAATTCGACCTCTTTTAAACGTGTTAGGAACATACCGAACGAAACGACAGTAAATCTTTTTACTATGTGTGAATGGTCTGAATGAAAAGGAAGGATGGGTTTTTCGGATCTTTGATGATAGGCCCAGCAAACATGTTTGTTCTGAAACTTCGAATGGATGTCTAAAAACCGGATTTCAACTTTGACTGGCATTTCATGCGTGAACTGTAGCTCTTCCCCTTCCCGCCTGAAATTCTCCAAGACCATTCGCTTCAAAAAACCCCAGTTACTCATTACTATGAAGTATTCATCCACATATCTGAATAGGCGCTGCGTCAAGCCACTAAGCCAAAACCACTGAGCGCTCGCGTCTCGCATTTCCGTCTTTGTACCCTGTGTTTACGGTGAATTTTCGTCACCAATAAATCACGTAGCGAAAGTTTCCGTCGTATTACCAGATTTTCTTTAAATCTCATCGGATGCTTCGCGCGTAAGATGCGTGGTTGAATTCAGACAGCTTTTTATTCGTAAGAGTTGTTTGCGATCGGCCGGCTGCCTTCGCCAAATATCCGGTTTTACGAGCAGTTTTCGCGTAAGAACCTTTTGGTGAACGATGACCTAGGGCCCGTATTCGCAAAAAAATTTTCTTACGGTATAATTATTCAAAGGAGGTGATGCTGGCCAATCGTGGAGTTGAAGATAGCATTAGGGGAAGGACCTACCAACGGCTAACAGCACGTGTAAACTAAAAGCAAAATGATCTCGGTCCCAAATTCGGACCATTTGTTTAGTTGTGCATTCAAGTGTGAAAGTCGTTTAGTTTACCTTTGGAGTACCCGCAAGGATTCCGATACTCGGCCTTAACATCTGCTACGCGATACATCGGCGTTTTACAGTTTTGTCTCAGAGTGCGTATGATGAAGGGTTTCTAGGAAAATACCCATCTAACTTTAAATGCATTTCGATGAAATATTTAAATATAGATATGTAAGCTGAGCTGGTACCGTACCGTTGCGATTCCTAGCGCATGCATGGGTAGTGATCTGCTCTCGCTTAATGTTTTCGAAACACCTGTCGTTTTCGTCTTCGTCATCGTCCTGTCATGTGGAAAAGTTAAGCTGCGCCTTCTTTTTACGGCACTGTTCCACGCAGGGTTCTTCAGAGACGGAATGGGCTCCTTCGACAACCTCTACAGGCTCCACTCGGCACTAAACCTGTTCATTGCGCTGATCCTCTTCGGCCTGGCGTTCCACAGAAAAAATCGCGCTAACAAAAGTGCCGCCGAAGAGAAATAAACCGTAAAGCTGGTATCTTCGGCGAGCTGGTTTTGATAGCGAACTATGTTTTAACGCTGTCAAAGTTGGGCATATTTTAAAGAATGGCACAGCACAGACGAAACGCTGCTTTCAGCCTATTTATTCCGAGGAAGACAGACGCCTACATATAAAGCATGCAGTCTAAAAAGTTTACGCCATTTGGGTTGTATTTTGTCCCCAAACAATATCCGTCGTCTGTCTTGCAATGAATACTCAAGAAAAATACTTAAGACTACTTACGTGAATACTTAAGAAAAAGTACCTGGGATACATTGGCCACAAGCCCACGATTCATCGTGTGTGTCCGCCTCTGCAACAAACCACCGTTCGTCCGAGGCAAGAAAGATTTTACGAATGGTAATGTTCACAAATTGGAAGGTATGCAGAAAGACAATGTGGACATGGCCCCGACAATTCTGACCAATCGTGGAAATAGAATAAAATTCGAATTTATTTTATTTTTTAGGTCCTCTTATATAACCCTATTCTTTGGCTAAGCGTTACTACTCGAGCTCGGTACCTGCGTTTCGTACGCACTTCTGTTATCGTATTCCTCTCCTGCTTGAGCCAATCTGACCTGCAGTATTGTGTAATAAGTAAAAATCAAAGTTAGAAAAGAATAGGTTTGTGTTATTGCACGCCGGCATGATGGCAGCATGAAGTGAAAAGCAAACGGTTGTTTAGGCGTATATTTTATTTCAGTTGAAATTAAAAGGCAGATTTGTAGTTACGCTGTTCATGTGATGGTCGTAGATTGTTTCGCAGTATATCGGCAGTAACAGAGTGGGTGCCAACGTAAGGCAACCTAGTCGGCACAGATCTTATAGTTGGCGTGATGAGATTAGGAAAGTTAGAGGTATAGGATGCAGGCCACTGCCACAAGGCAGGAGTCATTAAAGAGAAGAAAGTAAGGAGAGGCAGGGAGGACACACACACACACGCACACACACACACACACACACACACACACACACACACACACACACACACATACACACACACACGCACGCACGCACACACACACGCGCGCACACACACACACCTTTTCGGTCCTCATTGAAGAATCTGGCACTGTTCGTCTGGGGCAGTGGCACAGGGGACAATCAATGGTCTCTTCACATCTGCACTAAAGCACATAGATATGAAGGCTACCCCTACCCACAGCTAGAAGAACCGTATGTTGCGTCCCGTTGTGAAAGGTTTCTTGGCAAATGCCGTTGTAATGACAGATCGAGGTGACTGAGTAAGGAGTGCCGGTGCTCCAGAGTGGGCACATCGCACAGCGTCGGCGACGAGGTGTTCACCAACGATGCCACAATCCCCGGCTGCCACCGAAAGATTATATTAGATAGCAAGGAGCTGCACCCACCCCGCGGTGCGCGTAAATAGGCTGGTTACGATTATTATTCTAATATTCATCCTCTCTTTAAAACCTCTTCGTCTTCTAAGCACGTTCAGTCGCGCAATTGGCAGCACATATTAGTGTTCAAAGGTCATAAATACTCCTTATAGTTTGCAAACGCTCTGTAACTGCGCACAGAATGTGATCGCGCTGCGCGCCCTAAATGGTTCCTACGTTGCGTTGCCTGCTCCACATACCGGCAGGCACTGGGCCAAACTTGTAACCGTGAACCTGTGAGACGTTTGCTATTGTCACGAGGATCCCATCCTCGTTGCCAGTGTCGCGATTCACCCGGGTTCGTGAACAAGGGATTGCTCGAGCCACCCTCCGATAGACGGGCACTCCGCAGCGTGGTGGTGCTGAACGATGACTGACTGCCGAGCAGCCGTGCTCGTGGGTGTTTATTGCGGTGCGGTGACCAATGTTGCCTGCCGAGCTTGGCAGGCCACCGAGCCTGGCGGCGAACGAACATTATGCCTGAGGGGGCGTCACATGCTTGCTACATCGCCGCCAGGCCCGGTAACCTGCCAAGCTAGGCAGGCAACATTGGTCACCGGACAGCAATAAACACTGACCTCGGCGGTCAGTCATCGTTCAGCACCACCACGCTGCGGAGCGTACGTCTAACGGAGGGCGCCTCAAGCCCTCCCATGTTCACGAACCCGGGTTGATCGTGACACTGGCGACGAGGATGGGATCCTCGTGACACTGGCGACGAGTACCCACGGATCGTCCCACGCCGCCGCGAGCGGTCAAACAACGCCCCTCATTGCTGCCGACATGCCGCTGTGCGGAAGGCTCGAGCCGTTCGAGGTAGATGGGTCCACCTGGCAAATTTACGGGGAGCAAATCGACGTGTTCTTTCGGGCAAACGACACACCCGAGGCCAAACAGCGGGCATTTTCCTGGCAAGCTGCGGGACCACGTCTTGAGCCTCTTGCTAGACCTTCTCAAGCCAGCCACTCCGCACGTTAAGACGCTGGGTGAGCTGGTCGCCATACTACGCTCGCATTTTAACCCAGCCCCGTCCACAACACTAATGGAGCGTTTGCGCTTCAACAACCGCAGCCGCCGGGACGGAGAGACCCTTGGGAAGTTCGTTGCTGCGCAAAGAGGGTTAGCGAGTGCCTGCGTTTTCGGGGACCAACTCGACTCGCTGCTCCGGGACCGTTTCGTCTGCGGCATCAACAACACCGCCATGCAGACGCGACTCCTGGAGCTTCCCGACCGCTTGCTGGACGACGCCGTGAAGGCAGCGCTGGCAATGGAAGCTGCCGCCAAGGGCGCCGGTGATATCTCCCGTGCGACCTGCTCACCGTCGGCACCTTCATTTTGACATCCTCATATGTGCAATTTAACTTCTGAGGAACTTGCTGCCGCAAGGACGTAGACTGGTTTCACCGTATGGCGGCAACGAAAGGTCCAGAAAAAGTAGGTAAAGAACGATTATAGTTGCATTATTGAGTCATGCGGACCCTACGACGCAATGTTGTTGTGAAACTTTAGAAAAAACGAAACAACATGGTAAGGTTGATTGAATAAATTATCAGGTGAGCCTATGCGAGACACATTTTTTGTTTGCCTTAGTGGGTAGCACAAAAGCTATAATGTCAAGAACATTACTACCTTATAGAGTGCATAAATTATTCCTTCGAACCAGCGCATGTGTTGAATACGGCAGTTTTCCTAGCGCATCATGCAACTACGCAGAAAACGTATACAACGGGTATACTGTCCTCGTAGTATAGAACTGCTTTCGATAGCACAAGTAAAGTTGGAATTGCTGACAAGGCTTTGAGACAACCAAAGAAAAGCACCAATATTACTTCAATAAAAAAGAACCCGGAAGGAACTTACATATGAAATAGTGCTACAGACGGAATTACCAACATTTTGCACAGGCACAAAGAATTGTCTGCAGGGCACTCGAACAAACGGCGCCTAGCACAGTGCCCATTCACTAGCGGCAGCCAACGCCGGCCACCCAGTCTTGTCCACGCGATTTTGCGACAACCTTCGCTATAAGCATTTTGGATAGGTCACCACAGGGCGCATTTATTGTCGGGATGCATGCGATCGCCCGACTTGCAACGAAACGCCTCTGAAAACTCGTCCATATTCATGGCCGGCACGACACAGCGGTGCCTGCCGCTAGCGTGTCGACCAGTCTTGCCGCCGGCGTAGTAGCACCACTTCGAGCACTGGAAGACGAAGAACAGCTGCCGTGCGGTCAGATTTAGGGCCGGCAGCACGACGTCGCGTTTCGGCGGGGCGAGCGAGTCGAAGGCGCTGAACGCCATCAGAGTCCCGCCGAGGTCAGCGAGGTTCTCCGAGTCGACTGTGTCGTTAAGGGCGGCCTGCCGAGAATGCGCTTGTGTGTGCATCTGCGCCTGCAACAGATGAGCGAAGAAAGTGTTTGCGCTTCTGCGTGCATCTGCGCCTGCAACAGATGAGCGAACAAAGTGTTCAAACGTATATTACAGGTTCTAACCGCTCGAGAAAATTATACAGGTGCAGTATTCATTGTTACGAATTCAGACTTTCCACACTGATGCTGTGCGCCGCTTAATGTGGTGAACAGTATACGTGTTTCACTGAGACGATTTTCTAAAATATGAAGCTCGCTTGGCCTATTTTCTCTTTGCGGTAGGTTCCTATCTCATCTCGTTTGGGGCCTTTTCAAACTTAAGCAAATATCTAAGATGGTTAAGTACGGACAAGCCTAGTCCAGCGCAATAGTCTGTCGCTCCATCAAGGATGCCGCAGACGTAGACCGAGTGAAAAATTGCGCTTCTTCCTTGCTGCTAGCTCGCACTTTGACACGACCCCCGTATGCGTCAGATTGCTAGCAACAATGTAGTGTAGCAAACGAGAGCAACCCTGAACGCGCTATGTTCCCCTTATGGCTCCGAGCTCCGAACACAGCGCTGCTGAGAAGGAGGTACAGATGATGCGGCGCGCCTGCCAAACAAAGGAGGTGCCCTGAAAGAAAGCAAGAGAGTGTACTCGCGCGGAAATGCGAGTCTAAGCTCAAGAGGTTCACAGAAATCTTGGGACAGTCCTGGTACCAAGCACGTCAGCAGTACCTGGAGGAAACTTGTGAAGTAAGGACCCAGCGAACAATGGCGATGTCAGAAGACCAGCGGAAGGATCGTACAGAACAACGATATAATATAGCTTTGTAGTGTTGCATTGCATAAAGAGGTGTAAATGAAGCATAAGAATAGCGCTACACATAGCCTGGATCCATCGCGAGTTCGACGCGAGCGATTTCCTAAATCTTTCAGCGTGATACTCACCACCACCGCCCGCCATTTTGTGGGGATGCCGAATTTTCCTGGTGCCAGTGAAAAAAAAATAGACATTTCTTCCGTAGAAGCGTCCTTTACTATGTAACTTTAATACTAAGAGATCAGCATACATTTCACGAAGATTGAGCCAAAGCTTGAGAAAAGAACGAACGCACGAACACGAGATGTGTTTGATGTCTCGTAGCCACCGTTCGCATTCAATGTAAAAGTTAATCGAGAAAATCCTAATGTGATCAGACAAGTGAAATCGTTGTTAACTAGGCTGTCGTGAAAGGGATGTTTATAATTTTGTGCCACTTTCTCTGCTGCACTTAAGCTCTTCTTGTACATTTACGTGTATGTTTTCACACGTTCCAAATAAATCGTTCATTTGACAGTCACCACTCGTTAGCACGGCATCGTCTTTCAATGCAGGTTCGAGTTCGAGGTTTTCAACATAGGCTTATTCCGCTTGTGCACGTGTCCTGCAGTATGCTGTTCCTTCATGGTTCATGGTCCATGTGTTTGCAACGCGCTGCACATATATCTGAGAGATTTGTGCGTTCGTGATGCAAATACATGCCCTCAGCCGAAACCCCCTTTTGATAAAAAAAAGAGAAGCGAATTCCACGCACCGTGCGAGTGGATATTATGCTGCCCAGCATCGTTTGGCATTATGCAAAATGTTACCAGCTGGGTGGGCAGCGTGTTTATGCTAGACGAACACCTGTGTCTGACGCAAGCATGCGTGTGACGACCGCACCCAGACGACGGTGACGACGATCGTGAGACGCCCACGGCATAATTTCTACTTCGGTCGTTCAACGCGAGCTTATGACGTGCCGAATCTGTTCTGCGTAGGTACTGGACGAATGAAGAAGGATGGATTGTTACGTCATCAGCGATACGTGTTTGCACAATAGTGTGTACGTATGGTGCAGTTTACGCTAAACGACGATGGAATTTGCACTCCGGCGATTAAACTACAAAACTTTTTCGCCTGGGTCAATGGTGAAGCCGGTACGTGGTCGCACAGTTTTAACGCAGCTGCCACGAGAAAAGTAATAAAGAATATCTGACAAGAGTAAAATTTTGGGCCCGTTGGTGATGCATATATTTTCTTTAATTATGGGGTATTACGTGCCATAACCACTTTCTGATTATGAGGCACGCCGTAGTAGAGGACTCCGGAAATTTCAACTACCTGGGGTTCTTAACGTGCACCTAAATCTAAGTACACGGGTGTTTTCGCATTTCGCCCCCATCGAAATGTGTTGAATATTTGACTACGGTGAAGTGTGATAGACGGGTCAGAGGACGGCGAGGCCAATGGGACAAGCGCTACTGACAACTGTGGATGTTTATTGGAATCTTTTCCTGCAGCAGGACAATGCGCGCATGCGCCCAAGACTCTGAAACCAGCAAAGAGCAGACGCGTAAGGAATGTGGGCCGATTCCGGTGATGGCGTGCAGTCTAACACAGTCTCTCAACATGCCAGCTGCCACGAGAAAAGAGCGCGAGAAACTGGTGCGTGATGCAGTCGCGCCAAATGTATCAGATGGTCGGTTGGCCTAAAGGAAAGAAAGAAAAAGAAGCGCTCGTGGCCTAGTGAGCAGGGCATTCGGGTGCTGTGCTCAAAGACATAAGTTGGTTATGCAGTTATTTATAAAGCGAAGCTGTATACGGCTAGCCCATTGGTCCATTCGTCCGTCCGCCTGTCGGCCACCTGTACGCCGAAAACACCTCCGGCGCAACCCCATGTGCATGAGCAAAAAAATAAAAGAGAGAGAGAGAGAGAGAGAGCGAGAGGTGTATAATTAGCCAACACCACCTAGAGAGCAAAGGCCTGTTTACTCCGATCAGCGACGTCACGCTACCTGGCCCAAAATTTTCATTGACAATGCTGGCGTGATAAAAGTGGGGACGTCAAAATCGCTGTTGCCTACTCGGGAGCATCCCCATTAGATTCTATGGCAACCGGCCCAGGTAACATGACGTCATGGATTGGAGTGAAAAGGGCTTGTGCTATCTAGGTGGTGTTGGGTTAGCTGCGCCAGTATGGTGAAGTAGTTGCTCTCCGTCGCAGCCGAGCGCGCGCGCAGTAGTTTCTCTCCGGCTCTGAAATGGGTACCACGGGTCATACGCACTCCTGAGGAACAGGCCGCTTCCGATCAGGAACGCTGCGAACAGAACCGGGAACGAGCTCGTCTATGCCATGCCGATGCTGCAGCGTGAGTACAAGAACCGGCTCGTGCTGCTGAGCGCAAGCAGCAACTGCGAACCCAGGATCCGGCAGCCTATCAAGCCGTCGTTTAATGAACCGTGTGGATTAGCCCAGTGATAAACACCAGATCGCACGTTTCAGCTTCGCTGGTTAACCATCTGTACGGAGTGCCTAGGCGGTGATTTTTTTCTATTACAGAAGTCGAAAGCAGGGCAAGACGGAAAACATCTACCTACCTCCTGGAAAGTGCCTGGAACGAAGAAAAAAAAATTGCTTCGCTATAGAAGCACCCATCGACAGTAAAAGTGAACTGTGTAAAGGCCACCTCATGACGGTCTCGCTAGACGGGCGTTTTCATAATTTTGCAATAAAATCGGTGATCATTCGATCTGAGTCCCTTGGAAAACGAGCCCAAGCTTCTTGAGCTCCGAAATGCAAGCGTCCCAGCTTAAGTACCCACCAGTTTAATAAGAACGCGTTAAGGCCAGAATACATGGAGCGAATATGCGACGAATGGTCGGCGTTCGACGCCCGGCGGCGTACGCGCGACGCGCGGCGGCGGAGAAATCGTCGTTCGCCGCCGATCTAGCTGGCGCAGAAAAGTTCGTCGGGCGTCGACGATACCGGAAGCGGCAAACGAGCGGCGCCCCAAAGCGAGCCAATCAGGCCTCACTATCAGCTCCGACTTCCGACTAGGCTTCCCGCCCAGTGTTGCCACAACGCATAGCATCGCCGCTTTCTTTAAACTACATCGGCACATGAATGCCTCAAAGACATAAAAAATACTAGAAATCATTTGTAAACAAAATTATACGCGTTTTTGAGTGTTCTGTAATTCAAAAGTGATAATAGTTGTCGTTAAAGTTTTTTTTTTGTGTCATGTGTTTCACTACAGCGCATTTGCCTCGTCTAGCCACACTGATAACAACGCCGCGAATCGCCGGCGGCGGCCGCCGTGTCTTCGCTCCATGTAGCGCAGCCCAACGAACATACGGCGTCGCGGAGTGGCAGATTTTCTGCCGCCCGAACTTCGTCGTGAAGGTTCGCTCCATGTATTCTGGCCTTTACATAGCTCATGAAGCGAAATATTCGGCGGCGTGGCCGAAGATGGTAGAAAAAGTCACGTGGTCGCAGAGACGCGCTCGTGCCACTGCTCGCGCCTTCGTCGTCATTGTATTCCACAGCTGGCTCCGATGCTGCTCATCATGACAGCGTTCGCATACTGCCTCTCTCTCGGCGAAGGCGCTGACGGCACTGGTCCACTACCAGTCGGTGCGGTGATTTCGGTGAGCTCTGTTGTGTGCACCGATGGACGAACCTTCGACTTCAATTTCTCAGTCAGCAGCTGTGCCTGACTTCCTTGGACGTCCGCTTAGGTACACTAACGAGGCCGAGGCACGTGATGGGATAAATGATTCAAGGCAACGTGAAAACGATATGATTACATTTCGGAAAACGAGTCATCATCGGGAAGATGTTGCAATGTTTTCGCGTTCTTCCACGTAGCGATTCCTAAGTGCACTTGACTTTTTGGCATATGCACAACTTGTACAGAGATTCTCGCATCACCATGTGCCGCGGTAATCAAACAGGCTGTAATAAGTTTTCTTGAAACGTATTACGCTGTAAGTATCTATACGTTTAAAGAAAGGGGTTGGCAAGGAGAAACAATCTGTCGACTGTTAATAACGTATGCCTAGGAAAAGTATTTGGCTGTTAGACTGGGAAGAATTAGGAACGAGAATCCACAGCGCATAACTCAACAACCTTCGGTTTGCAGATGCTATTTGCCTGTTCAGCGATGCTGGCGTAAAATTGCAACAAATGATTGAATGTGAAAGTATAAAAGTCGAGTTGAAGATTAATATGTAAAAGCAAAGGTAATGTTCAATAGGCCGGCAAAGGAACAAGAATTCGCGATTGGCAGTCAGCCTCTAGAACCAGTGCACTAGTACGTTTATCTAAGTCAATTACTCACGGGGGACCAAGGTGATGAGAAGGAAACAGAAGAATAAAAATGGGTTGGAGCGCATACGGCACGCATGACCAAATCATCACCGGGAGCTTACCACTGTCGCTGAAAAGTACACATTCATTGCATTCTTTTGGTGCTAACATGTGGGGCACAAACTCGGAGGTGTGCGAAGAAGCTGGAGGGAAAAATGTTAGTGTAACGTTAAGGGACAGGAAGAGAGATCAGATAGCAAATGGGGGTAGCGATAGTCTAGTTGACATTAGGAGGTAAAAAATGGAGACAGCGAGGCCACGAAATTCGTAGGATAGGTAATCGGTGGTCCACTACAGCTGCAGAGTGGATGCTAACGAGGATGGCAGAAAATTAGGCGAGGTGATGAAGTTGGGAAATCTACAGGCGCAACTTGGAATCGGGTAACGCAAGACAGGTGCTATTGGAGATCACTGTGATGGGGCAAAATTCCTTTAAGTTTGCGTAAAGATGGGCTAATGATGATGTTAATGATGATGATGATGACATTTCGTGACATGGATTTGATTGAATTGGGGCGTCTTACGTGCCAAAACTACGATTTCATTATGAGGCACCGCATAGTGGCGGATGGCGGATTAATTTAGGCCACAAGGGGATCTTTAACGTGCCCTCAATGCAAGGGACACGGGTGTTTTTGCATATCGCCCCCATCGAAATGCGGCCGTTGCGGTTGGGGGCATTTTTTGACATGGATGTCACCAAGCATTTATCGAATAATTTTGTTTCAATGCACTACTCACTATTACATTTTTGATTACGAGTTGGTTTGAGTCACACACATATACTTTCCAATATCGGTCCGAGTCCGTGTTCAACTGTGGCTGAAATTACGCTTCGTATTATGATGCTAGGACGCGTTTCGGTTCAGTTCGACACCCTGGTTATAACTCACTTGGACTGCATGCGGCGCTCGCTCTTTCTATGAATTTGGAAATTTAGCATGGCACAGCAATGCCGTTGCTCAGCAAGAAAGTAACGTGACGTGAGGTTAACTTATCACCTCAACAGAATGTCAAGCGACGCCTGAATGCTGCGTAGAGAGAAACTTGGCACGGCACATTGTATGGATTCTTATCACTGGATTTTAATGTTTTATCGCTCACCGCTCACGGCCGGCTGACTACAGTGATAACGCAGGTAGTACATCGCTCATACCACAGACGAAGTGCAAAAATTAAAAAATAATATAATAAAAAAGGCCACATTCTTCCTAGCATTGTTGCAGGCTGTCGTGATATGCCAAACATAACAGAGCAAGAAAACTAAAGCAAAGATTCACAGGAGGCATGGCGGTGCGTTCTTACCCTTTTGTGTGACTCCCGCAAGCAGAGCGCTTCACTAAGGTAGTGCTCCTTCGCCTCTGGCGTTGCCCAGCTGCGAAATTTGTTGTTTTCATCGTATTCGAATCCGAGGACGTCAAATCCGTGCATTATTTCATGTCCGATACCCTATGTTATGCATAGCAAGGAAAAGAGAAAAACGGAGAGACGGCAGTTGCGAATGCATTCAGGTACCGTTGGCCACAACAGGAGACGAAGCTGGTTCTATTTGCTGACTTCTGTGCAAACCATGTTGGCCTTCATAATTTTTTCAAATATGACGGCTCATTTTCGCGTACCCAACGTCAACCACGGCTTTAAGGTATACCAACGTACATTTATTTATGTCTATTTGCTGAGATATAACAAAGCCGTGGAACAATTAACAAGCAATATTTTATTATTTTGGTAAAAACTTCAGATAATGAATACAACCGAAATATACTTCTTTTTTTAAGGACTAAAAAGCTTTGAGAAGAAATAGTAAACGAGCGTTGGCCCTTTCATCATACTGTTATTGTCAACGTTTGTGTCGATGTCGTGCCTAATGCTTTTAGAAGGAACTGCATCATAATGCCGTCGCAATACTATTAAAAACACATAAGGAATGAAGATAACCTACTCGTAGTAATTGATTTACGAAGTAAGGTATGCTCCAACTTTAATAATAAACTATTCTTTTATTGTGACATACGAACGTGCTTAAGCATTGAAGCTGTTTTCGCCATCTTTTTCTGTATTTTTCAGTCGTCTAGTAGGAGGATGATGTTCAGCTCAGTGTTATTTTGCACGGCTTCCCTTCCTTCCTTGGTAAGACACGAATGTGTGTTACTAGTTAAAAAAGAGCACAAGTTTCTAGGCATTATGTTTGATAATATGCTAATCTTTATATCACACATAAAGAGTTTCAAAATAAAGCGAACAATGCACCGAATGTACTTAAACTCTTGTCACGGAAACACTGGGGCTCTGACCGGAAATGCCTTTTGCATATGTACTATTCTTTGGTACACAGCAAAATAGACTGCGGTTGTGTAATCTATGGGTGTGTCATACAGTCCTACCTAAGGCGACTAGATCCAGTACATAATCTAGGGCTACGCTTAGCAACTGGTGCCTACAGAACTTTCCCTGTTCTTAGTCTATACGCAGAAACTAACGAGTCATTTCTGGAACAAGGAAGAACACAACTCATGCTTACTTACATTCTCAGAGTTCGATCATCACCAGGACATATATGCTACGATATTGTCAAACACCGTAACACGTGAATAGACAACGCGAATAAACCACATGCCATCAAGCCTCTCACACTTCGGTATAAAGAAAAGTGTCGGGAGTGCGATATCCCAAAAGAGGCCCTTAATGTTGCAGATAAACCATCCCGATTAGCCCCCTGGTGCGACTTTACGCGATCTCTAGATTTCTCACTGACACACATTAGGAAGCAGGATACCACACAGGAGCACATAATACAAGAGTTCCGCACAGTACAAGACGCATGCAACACTTAAAAGAGCTTTACAGAGAAGGTTCAAAGACAGGATTATGTCGGAAGCAGTGTCATATCGTGAACCTGGGAACGGACTGTTAGACTCCAGCGATTCGTTTTTGTTTTCACAGCAGAATGTTATGCTCTGTGGATGGCAGTGCAAGAAGTTGTAACTTGAAAACACAAAAAACTGTCATTTTCACTGACTCCCAAGGTGCTCTTAAAATCCTCAATTTAAAATCCGAACAAGAACCTGTCGTTGGCGACATCCTACGCACACTGTCATGCTTACACCAAAACCACTCAATTCGCTTCTGCTGGGTCGCAAGTCACGGTGGGATTTGGGGAAATGAAACGGCGGATATGTGTGATGCTAATGGGAAACACAAGTCTGTATCTAAAATAAAGGTACTCTTGAGGGATGGGCTTCAAGCTATTTGCAGAGCACTTAATAACAAATGGCAGTGTCAGTGAAAGCTCAAAGATAATAACAAATTGCGCCTCCTCAAGCCGGTGCTAGGGAAATAATGGAAGACCTGCTGTCACCAAGAATGCTTCACTGAGGTATGCTAGTCACACTCCGAATAGGGCACACACACCTGACACACAATTTTCTACTCAGAAAGAAAGCACAGCTGATATGTGATAAATTTCAAGAACCACTTACAGTACTACACAGTGTAATTACATGCCCACATATCGAACGACAAAGACAAAAACGCTTCCACGATCTATACGCATTGCAAGTACCACTGCACCCCACTCTCATTTTGGGAGACGACTCACTTGCTCCTTTTACAGATGTAGTGAATTTTTAAAATGAAGTAGGCTTCCTGCAGAGACTCTAAATACCACCTTAACCATCGATGTTATAACACCCTGTGTCTGGCGCAGCAAAGCCTAAGTTGCCTTTGTGCCAATAAACCGAATTTAACTAACTAGCTAGCTTCCCTATCTAGTTTGCCTTAAACTTTCATGGCGCATAAAACTGCGTTTATGAGCACTAGAACAGCGTTTTTCACGCGTCTGAAACGTTTTCGAGCACAGTTCTCAGCTTATGTCATCTTTATAAGCGACACTTTACAAAAAAGTAGCATGCTGAAGCCGAGTATGGCGACTTGTCAGTTCATCTGGCACGCACACTGCCTTATTAAGAAAATTTGTCCCATGGCTCCGCTATGCCGAACTACACATATGTGCTTTACGCATATCAAATTGCTGTCGTAGTACGTATCTTTCTTTGCAGAAAATCATATATTTTCACCCCATCCTCCTTGTTAAGCACATTACATTGGGGTACTGGTTCTCCAAGGTGCTGTACCGCAGACCATTTTACAATGTTTTTCTTGCGAAATTACCAATTGCATCGGTTTATCACATCGGGTCTGCAATATAGCCGATCTCGGCGGTAAGGATACGCGGTTTTATGCGACCCGATGGTGATGAACAAAAAGATGGGTGTTGGTAGTGGCGAAGACGCGGACAATCGAAGTGAATTGAAGTATGAAAAGAATCGTTACAAAATATGTTTCTAAATTTGAAGCAGAAATCAAGTTCTAATCGTAAACTGACTTCAGCCAGTTCCTATACCGTAACACCTTCTTTGTTCCGTGAAGGCGACAGTTGGGCTGGTCGTGAACCTTTCATCGTCAAGAGTAGCAATAGGTAACGCAACACGGAGCGTTTAATTCTCCCAATCTCTTCTGGGAACTGTGGTTTGTGCGCGGCCACGTCTTATTTTCAGGACACGTTTATTTTGCTGCGTTCAGATTTAATCGTAAGGTTATAACAGTTACTTGATGCACTACACTTCGAGAAGCTAAAAGGAACCTAAGAAAAATTAAGCTCTCATGCCAGCGTGAAAAGCTGTTCGAAAAGACAGTCATTCGTTGTTGCGGTGCTGTTTCCATGGCCTAGCAAATGCCAGTGGGAGGATAACCAGGCTGGCTATTCTGACAATTGCTTAGAGCGTTGAACCAGTTACCTGTCCAAGGCTTCCATAGGCGGCTGAGAGCGGACCTTTCGAGAAGTATATTTCAGGCTGAAGAATCGCTGCCGGTATAACGATTAGGTTCGCCCATCTAATGTAGTGGGCGTTCACCGTCGCAGAGTCGAAGAAATAAGTTTCTTGGTCGGTAAGCAGTCTGTGCTGGTAGGCCTTGCGAGCGCTTAGCCACGCTGCGAAGAATCTATCCGTGGAGTCCTCAAAGGTGCCTGAAAACGAAACGAGAGAAGTAGCTTTTCACGGGCGTCTCATCCAGGGTTCGGTATTGTGCTTTCACGGAGTTTTCAGAGACGCAAAATAGAAGCTCGATCTTTACACGAAGCTCTGTTATTTATCGACGAACGCAGAATACGTAGTATAAATATCCTGGTGACCTGTTAAAATAAATATCTGACCCCGGCCACCTCACCCCAGAAGCTTTAGGGTAGCGAGATATGAGAAAAAAAAATGATGCTTCATAAGCCAACGCAACAACCCTCTAATCTTAAAACTCAGCAGATACTTCGTTGTACCGCATCGCTAATCACAATTGCAAACAAAGTGTCCAAGATCGATGTTCACCTTTGTGGCGAAGTCCGTGCTCCGAAATGTTTTACGGTCGGCAGTACAGAAACACCTAAGCGTATTAAGACAAAGCGACAAAGATCGCTCAAAACTGATGTTTAGCAAAGGACGCAGCTCAGCGTTTCCAAGTCATATTGCTTCTTCCCCTGGAATGGCCTTCTGACTTGCACATTCGCCTGTCCCATTTTCGCTGTCATAAGACTCCATCCTTTCACACATTAGTCACTCTTGAAATGTGTGAAAAAATATTTTCCCAATAGCATGTTCACTTGCATTCGTGGCAACGCACAGCTATGTGACGAAATGAGAGCAGTGGTGTTTTCCCGCGCCCTCTTGCGCTCGTCTACGCGCACATAGAGCGGCCCATGTAATTATGCCGACCTAATATTACTCCTATGTATCTCCTATTCCCTAAAATTCCGAGGTTTCCAATGACAAATTGCAGCGAAAACACTGGAAGCGCTGCGCTCACTGTAATATTTTTCCAACTTTGCTGCGTTGTCCAGTTGTTCCGGATGACCGACGTTCGCCGCCATGTTCTCGAGCTTCTTAAGGGCCACTGTGCGGGAACTTCCTTCGAGCCACTGGGATGCCTCTAGAGAGCGTCGGAGGGCATCGGCGAGTCTTCGAACCATTTCTTTTGTTTCATGAAGAGCGTGCATGCTGACCACTGGAACGAGAGCCGTGGCAATGAGTGCACATCGAGACGAAATTTGCGTTAGAAAAAAAAAAAAGACAGCTTCCTGAATACGTCTAAAGAGTAAACGTGAGAAAATCTTGACTGCACAAAAAGATGGTAAACCGCTTGAGACGGCAGACGGCCCTCTTGTAGAAACCTGAAAAGGGTGGGCTCTCAGTAACTCGATTTCCCGGTAAAGTCAAGGTAGTGAGGAGTCGAATGAGTGTCGTAGCCACGAGGAATTTGGCGTGACACCAAACAAAAAAAAGGACAATATTATACAATTGTAAGTGCCCTCGATTATATTTTATCGGATAGCCATGAGAAAACCGTATTCGATAAGCGAAACGGGGATAACAGTACGTTAATTGGTACATGTCGATTTGCGCGGCGAAACCATGTTCATATTTTCTTTTAGTTTTCCTGATTTTAGACCCCGTCAACGTGAACATCTTGATGTCAACAATAATGTCTGGAAGTAGCAGTGCAATCAATTACTTTGGAATTAACTGCTCAGTTACAGTGACTCTCAACTCCTTTGACAGTGGCATACCCATTAGAAGTACATGTTGCACAAATCCGCAAGGGTACCATAGGCGGATCTTAATACAGGTGTTGATGCATGCATTGTCCGTGTTGTTTCCATGCATGCATTATCCGTCGTGTCACGACTGGAGCTGTATGACGAGTCGTAGCCGACGCTCATGGGGTCTCATCCCTGCGAGCGAGCTCGATGCTGGGACCGCTGCGGAGCTCCGTGGCGAGGAGAGGGATCGCAAGCCTCCACGAAAATATTATGTGCCGAGAGGTACAGGTAAAGGAACTCACTACGATGTATTTACAAGAGCAGAGCCGCTAGACACCAACCTGGTAACACGCTCGTGCCAAGCTCTGATGCCTCGCTTCGCCTTTCTTCGCGCCATGTCTCACAAGCGCCTGTCGTATCGCAACAATAGAGACATAAGACAGCGTAAGATTATCTTAAAAGTGCGTGAAACGTAGATGGATGTGCGATACGTCCATGCACTGAGAGCGATACGTGCCACCAGGAGCCTTTGTAGCGAGAAAGCTAGCCGTTCAAAAAAACCTGGCGGATGTGCGCACAGAACATGGCTATAATGGCATCGAAGAGTGCTGTGCTGGGATAATATAATGTTTTCTTTTTTTCAATTGCTTCACTTTTTCACGCTTCGTTAGCGATATGAGTGATTTTGAGTGTGTTTTCTAAAAAGACTAATTGCCTCAATCGTAATGCAGCCTCAGAAATTGTGGAGGTCTTTTTTTTTCACATTGATTCAGCAACCCCTATCTGAACCGGTGCAGTGGATACCGAAAAAAAAAACAATTTTGCCCTTGAGCTTTGGAAGTAGAGTTTGCACTCAGAACTTCATGGCGTCGGACGTAATGTTGTGACGCCCTAGCAATAAAGTGCGTATATGTTGTTGCAGGACACTTACTGGCCCTGAGGTATTGGCTCGTCAGCGCTGACTCCATGACACCCTTGACGTGGTTGTAACAAACGGCTTCGAGAGTTTTGTCAGACTCGGCTGCCAATCTACCTGGCAGCGCTATCGCCAATCCCTGACGAAAAATGCTCCAAGCGACCAGGTAGCGGATGCCTTCGGAGCCTGCGGAGTTGACCAGCCTTTGCAGTATCAATGATGCGGACTGCTTGAGGATAACGTAGTCGCTGCCGTTGTAAGCTCCGGCCGTGTATTGCACGATCATAGTGTCCCATTGATCTAAAAAAAAAGGAATACAAAGAAACAAGAATCACCGCCCAAGCATTCCGCACATATGGTTAACCAGCGAAGCTGAAACGTTCGGCCCCAAAGTTTTAACTGGGTTAAGCCGACAGTTTATTAAACGAAGGCTTGATAGGCTGTCGGATCCTCGGTATGCAGTTGCTGCTTGCGCTCGGCTGCGCGAGCCTGTTCTTGTGTCCAGGCTTCAGCATCGGCACGGCGTAGACAAGCTTGTTCCAGGTTCTGCTCGCGGCGTTGCTGATCGATATCTGCCTGCTCCTCCGGAAACCGCTGTCAGATGGGAAGAGGACTTGGCACCTTTGAAGGCGCCGCGTCCATGAGCTTTGGCGTACTGATCAACCCAGCATCATTCGATACATTGACCCCGGTTCCCCCCTCAACCCGGGTTGACTGGGCGGGGGGCTTTGGTTCAGGCCAATGGTCCTTCCCGGACAAGAGGGCTGTTGTGCAGCACAACTGAGGGACTGCACTCAACACACAAACAGCCATGTCGTTCTTACAGGACTGAAGCCTGACTGACCCTCGGTCTGCCTTGACGCAAAAGAGGGCAAGGCATACAACCATGGAGAGCACCAAAGCCGTCCACGGAGCAGCGCGACCAACCGAGGGTGCGCCACCACCGGTTCCAGCTCTGGATTCCACTGAGCCAAACAAAACCCCGTAGATCGACTGGCACACCAACGGCAGGCACCCTCGCGCCAGGCGGTATATAAACGGGGCTCGCCTAGCGTCGAGGAAACTGGCCGTGATGAGCTTCCAGTTTGGCCTGTGAATGGACAGGTCATACATTTGGCAATGCGGGGGGAGGCCTGGGGTAAGGATGTCTACTAACTCTTGGAGTGGAGTTGAAACTATGTCGATGTCGGGGCGAACCATGCGGAGGCTTACCAAAGAGTTTGCAGCCGCCGCAGAAATGGTGGACGGGGAACCTAAGCGAGGAACACAGTGGGAAAATGTGCTCTGCGAAAACAAGCGGAGTCGGGTGCTAAGGAAAAACGAGGTAAAGCTTCGAGTCAGGAGCATATCCGAGTTAAGAGCGACCTGGGTCCATCTTACGTGTAGTGCAGTAGCCACGATGCCCAGGTCGGGAATTCCGAGTCCTCCCTTATCCCTGGGCAACTTGGGCACTTGCCTAGCTACGCAACCATTTGTACCCTTCCATAGGAAGCGAAAGAGGACCCTCTCCAAGATAAGCTTGGTTCGGGTTGGATCAGGAGACACACACGTCACATACGTCAGGAACGAAAACAGAAGTGAGCGCAGGATTGTCGCTCGAGCAGTCAATGGGCATGACCACGCGCTGAATTCTTGAATTCTGGTTTCAAGCTTCTCCTTAGCCTGTTGCCAGTTTTCAGGAGAGAGACCATCTGGTTCGAATCGGAAGCTTAAAATGCGCAGCCGCGTTTTCATGGGGAGATCATGAACGGGCTGCGGACTGGACGGAGTGGAGTTCAAGTACATGGCTGCACTTTTCGACCTATTCAGCCTTGCACTGCTCGCCCTGCAGTAACCGTCCATGACCTCCAAGACGCCGCAGGCTGATGCTTCGTCCGGGACGAATATGGACAAGTCATCCGAATAGGCAAAAAGTGAAACCGGGGGGGAACCTGGTGGGAGGAGGAACCTGCCAATTCTGCTGTCACAAGATAGACTCTGCAGAAGCAGTCCAAAAGCGAGTACGTAGAGTGCAGGTGAGAGAGGGTCCCCCTGCCGTACACCACGTCCCACAATGAACGCCTCCGAGACGCCGTCCCGTATGACAACAGCAGAAGTCGGCCGAGAATACAAAGCTTGGACCATCTGCCGAAAACCCACACTAAAATCAGCCTCTTCCAGAACACGAAAAAGGTACCTATGGCTAATCATGTCGAAAGCCTTCTCCTGATCAAAGGAGCAAAGAATACTTGGAAGTTTCCTGGTGTTTACTCACAGGAGAAGGTCCCTCACTGCAATACCTTGAAGCTGAGTAGAGCGCCCCTGGACACTACATGCCCGGTATGGACCAAAAACAGTGCTGAGTGCTGTTGTGAGTGGCGTACGCAGGCACTTTGCTTTGAGCTTATAATCGCAGTTCAGAAGCGTGATTGGACGCCATGCTCTCAGATCGGAGCTCCTCGACTCGCCCTTAGAAAGGAGAGTGATTATCCCCTCTCGTTGAGACGCTGACAAAGTCCCTTCACTGAGTAGCCTGTTCACCAGTGATGTGAATGGCTTCCCTAACACTGTCCAAAATTTAACATAAAATTCGACTGTCAGGCCATCGGATCCTGGACTGCGATAACGCTTCATAGACTTGAAAGCCGAAAATAGCTCGTCCTCATCCATGGCTGAGTCGCATACTTGCGGCGGCCCAGCTGGTGAAGCAAATGGAAAGAAAGCTGGAGAGGCAACTGGTTCGGCATACAGGGACAGGTAAAACTGTCTCGCCAGTGCAAGAACCCCATTTGGTGAGTCGACTATGCTACCTTCTCTTGGATCTACTAGGGAAGAGAGAGTTATGCTCTTCCTTGAAAAATGCTTGCGTAGGACGTTTCTGCTGCACCACGCTTTCATTTCCCACAGCTCTGCTCGGGTTGTGGCCCTCAAGCCATCCCAGCGTCGCTGCAGGAGAATCCGAAGTTTCTTCGGGAGTGAGGCCAGCGCCGAAGCAACACCAGGCCCGCCGGACAGTGGCCTCGAGAGCAGGAGGATCGCGTCGCAGACGATTTTAATCTCCTCACGCTCCTCGCGCGCTCGACGTTTGCCCCAAGATCTGAAGCACTCACGCACTCTGACCTTCACGTCATCCCATCCTGTGCTACTTAGATTCGCTGTGTTGTGAAGCGATCGAAATAGCATGGTTGATACCTCTGTGGTCGCCTGCCTGTCCTTTAGGAGACGTGAATTTAAGCTCCACGGTCTGTTTGCTCTTGATACTATGCTATAATCGGCGAACCGCAGAATTAGGAAGCTGTGGTCGCTAAGGGCAGAAGGAATTAACCAAGAAGAACGCATACTGGAAGCCAGTGACGACGAGATGTAAAAACGGTCGATGCGGCTCTGCATGCCCCTCCTTGTCCATGTCATTCCTGACTGTCTAGGGCGGAGCACGCGCCAAGCATCGACCAGTTCCAGCCCATCGACGAGCTCTCGTAGTACAGCATTTCCACGCCTATCTTTCGATATTGGAATCCCTCTACGCGAGAGGCGATCAACCTTTTCTAACACACAGTTGAAGTCGCCTACTAGAATTAGTCGAGAGGGACCGAGGAAATGGGGTTCTAATGTATCGAAAAACTATCTCTGCTCTCTAGCCTGGGTTGGAGCATATACATTAACAATTCGAATGCCACAATCAAGATCCACCGACAGGACTCCATAACTCCAGAAAGACGGAGTGCGAAAAATCCTGTCGGAGTGTCTGATTTGGCCTAGCCTATGAATATAAGTTTCCTGAAGTACGAGAATATCTACCTTTTTGGATTTAGCCAAGTTAACAACCTCTAACTGTATAGAAGCTCGTGACAAACCTTGACAATTAAAAGTAGCTATAGTGAGAGAAGAAGCCATATTAAGTGAGAGAAAATTTAGCATAAAACTAGTAAAAGCAAAGGAAGACAAGAAAAGCTAGGGAAAGAAAGAGCAGACTAGTATTAGATAATACTTACCGCTAAAGACAAATAAGCAAAGACTACCTATGAGAGAGTCTCCGAATTGAGAGACCCCTCATCAGTAGACTCATAGTACCTGTCTGATAACTCGGAACTATCGCACCGAGCCGATTTGCAGTTTGGACAAGGAGGGAAATCCTCCGCGTCCGATGGGACCTCAGTCTTAGAATCCGAAGTTTCCACAGCAGTACGCTTACGTACGCTTTTCAGAGCAGAACGTCGAGCTCGGTGCACAGCAGTACCGAGCTCGACGCACGCTCCGCGGCCGCCGCCCTGGAAGAGGAGCCAGCATGGTCACTGCGCTGTTTCTTAAGCTTATGGCTCGACCGACGAACAATGCCGGTCTTGCCAGTCAGCGGCTCCGACCCGCCAGGGGCAGCGGCCGGCGTAGCGAGCGGCGTACCAGCCGCGGAGACGGCAGCGACCCCTGCTTCAGCCTCCTCGCCCGCTCCCCCCTCGCAAGTTGCCGTGACAGCCGGGGGAGCGACCGCGGTGGCGTCCACGGTATCGCCGCCGCACTCGGCGGCATCGACCAAGCTCAAGGAGGCCTGGCCCTCTCCTTCCTCCAAGGCAGCAACCGTGTTAGCTACCGGCGAAGTAACCGCTTCCTCAACTGCAGGTTCCTGCTGTTCTGGCCTCACGGTCACTGACGAGTAGGTGCGGACACTGCACGCCGAAACCGCATGGTCTCTGCCGCACCGTACGCACGCCGCGTCGCAGGCCACGAGGCCGAACTGCTCGCAGCGCGCGCACTTAGGTGTGTCGCACGCGGCAGCGTGGTGTCCTGCCAAGTTACACCTACGGCACAACCTAACTACACCCTCGTACTCACACTGAACGACACGCTCACCTACACGAAGAAGGTTAGGAACGGGCCGCGCCATCTCTATCCGAATGCGTCAGTTTCCCGTGCCAATGGCAGGGAACCCGGGCACGCACTCTTCGGAGATCCCGTGGACCTTTCCGAAGACCTCTAGCTCGGAGACAAGAGCCTGGTCCGGAAGATCCGCGGGGTAGCCAAACACCCTAACCAACTTCACCCGCACACCTCTATACTCAACACGAACTTCCACATCACGAACCTTCAATGCGGGATCAGCTGAGAAGCGATCAACCGCGGCCTTAGTCTTAAACGTTACCCCGAACCGTCCTGCACCAAAATCCTCCACTGCCTTTAGGTCGTTCAACGAAAAGCGCTTTACGAGCGCCTTGCAAACATCGACGTTGGACGCTCCCTTCGGAACACGCCCGCAAAACGTAAGCGACCGAAGCCGCGAAAGGCGTCGGCCGCTTAATCGTCGCTTAAAAGCTTAATCTTTGGCTAGGCGCCCGCGCCTAGCCGAAGATTAAGCTAACACTACAGCAATGTAGGAACCTAAAAACCCTCAACTAAACACTGGAAAAAACCAAGGACAAGAAAAGCTACCGGAACACCTCACCAAATCGATGAACAGCGGGTTGGAGACTAGAAGAATCCGCACCGTAATCCTATCCAACCATTTCGGGAGGAGCTCACGTGGAGGGGATCCGCAGCACTCGAGCTTGAACCCACAAATCACACCACCGCCACCACACGCAGCATGACGAGACTGAGAGGGAGATGAGAACGACTTGCACAGTCGCTATCTGTGACCGAGTTTCGGAATACATATTAAGGCTGTTTCACGTGCTGCGACTGGAACGACGAAAATCGGTGCAGTCGCACGCGTCGCAATGCGATTTTTAGAGGGCTCATTTCACATGACTGCGATTTCAACAATGCGACTGGTGCAAATCCCAGGGTTGCTTACTGCCAGGTTTTGTGGCACACGTTGTGTAACTCTTATTGTAATGAATAAAACGGTTACATTATAATATTATTGACTTTTCTTGATTACCAGCAAATAATATGCACGTTTACTAATTTAAAAATGTTAGTTAAGACTTGTCTTGGAGTGCGGGACGGCGGTTTCTGTAGTTCAGTGCGACATGCGCACGTAAACAGCTGTTCGCAGGTGGTTTAGCGCTGTGTGATGTCTAATCTGCCTTCTATGACCGTTTCGCTCTGCCTGCACCACAACAATCTACAAGATGACCTATCGACAAGTTCATATAGCTACCCTCACCGCATATGCAGTATTCGGGATTCGGCTGCCGCGAAGTCGTCGTGTCAGCCCAACAAGACCCTCACACTACCCGTGCTCGGCGTCAGCGTCTGGAGAAATGATGCGTGTATATTGCCCGTGATTGCGCATATGTGGTGCCTCCTCCTAGCCATATTCTTACGCCAAACGCAACAAGAAGCACCAACCCGAAAGCCCGCGTGTGCCCCTGAACGAAGCCTCAAACGATCTGTGTGATTACGACGTGGAATGAAAATTGTGTTGTGAAATTCAACCTTAGCGCTAGCCTGGCTCGTCCATCGCCTTGCTGGCGCTGCGTATATATGGGGGCCCTCTCTAAATATTTCTCAAGGTGCAAAAGCCGACGCATCAAATGTTTTGAGCCGTTACCGTCACTTTTGTAGAAACCTGCACGTTGTAACATAGCATTCTAAAAGACACGCTTCTCATCCACTTTGTTGTCCTGCGTCTCGCGCTGGTAGTATACCCGGAAGTTCTAACAAGATGATGATGAAGCAACATTCACTGGGCCCGAAATAAATCGGTGGTGCACGCAGGCACCAGACGGGGTGGTTCCCTAGTTACGGGACCCATATGTTTCCAGCAGCTCCTGGCCCCTGTCCGTCAGTGCGAGCTGAATCGGTAGGGCGGGGCTGGATAACAAGGTCTCCCATCGCTCAAGGGGTTGGGGATTGGGGGTGTTGGTGGGAAGGGGAGGAGGGGGGGTCTTGAGTTCTGTGCACTCTGCCAACACGTGCCGCAGGGTGCCCTTTTCTCTTCTGCAAAAAGGACAGAGCATATCGTATTCCGCAGGGTACATGCGGTTCATCTGTAATTCAACAGTAATTCATCAGTTCTAACAAGAAGACTATATCAATACAGTAATTCATCAGTTCTGACAAGAAGACTATATCAATACTATATCAATTCATCAGTTCAACAGTTCATCAGTAATTCATCAGTTCTAACAAGAAGACTATATCAATACGCGCTATCCATAATGTAGGATCGTAGGCCCAGGGCAGGCGCACTTGCCGTAGGGTTTTTCAGCTTTCTGCTCCGCCTCGCACACCGCTCACGGTTTGCCTGTTTTGTGGAAATAAATATGATTAATACTATGTTAATACTATATGTTAATACTAATGTTATTAGATATTAGAGTTTCTTCACTGTAATTTATAGCAATCATCCATATTTCTTAAGCTAGTCATGCATCTAACCTGTATTAGATCAACATTGTTACGACATACTTATAGGAGTCATTTCAAACTAGATTGCTCAGCCAGAGAAAGTACAAATGAAAGTCTCAATGGTTATTCCAATTTGGTATTCCTAAACAGGTTGTACTGGCACAATTTTATGCCTGCTTGCATTGTCTGCAATTCACTGTTCAGAGCTGGAAAATCTTATTCCTTTTCTTGCTGTCGAAAGGCTGCTTCAATAGGCTTATAGGTAGCAACCTATAAATATTCATTTCGAAAGTGTTAAGGAATGACTATATCTATAAGCCTATCAACGCGTTTTTGTTCCACCAACACAATTAAGTTTTCTTTCTCCCTCTCATTGACAGCCATGGAATGAAACTGTTCCATTTCATAAGTATCAGGATGCATACATTCTGGAGTTTGTCCTAAGCATTTGTCTGCATCCTATAGTGTGCATGTTTGTATCAAGTTCTGGTGTTGCAATCGCAGTGATCTACGCATAATGTTATATTGGAACAAACAAATTTGTTTAACTTTGTTTTCAAATCTACAATGTGGCCGTGCAGTAACGACCACATTATTAAGCAAAAAAAAACTGCAGATTCAGTGTACGTGTTGGAATCTATGCGAAGTGAAGTTTTTGTCAAGTGGTCAAATAAATGCTGTTAAAGTAACTGCGGTATATACAATTTGTCTTATTTTCAACAGTTCAACATGTCATATTTTGCAAGGTTTGCTTAGGCACCGCATAGGTCACAACATTGATGTCATGTAATCTTTATACATTACACTGTTCACAAACTATACCGAAACGCAAACGGCAGTTAATGTAGATGCACGCTGCGAGACATCAACACAGTGATGTTTGTTGAGCAAAGAATGGTGCGAGATGTCTGCAGATGAATGAATGACGTGTTTATGTACTTATTTATTTATATATCTCGCAGGCTGCAAGGTTAAAGTATTATGCGAGGGGGAATAAAAAAGTTGTTACAAAAGGAAGAAGGGCACTACATTAAGAAAAAAACCAGCAAAAAGAGCAGTACCAATACAATGCACCAACTAGCCCAACGTGTTTTACTGGCACAACATTATACAATACTTAACAAACAACAACAGATAAAGTTACTGCCCATGCACCCTGTACAGACGGTAAACCAGCGAAGCTGAAATGTGGAGCCCTGGTGTTTATCACTGGGTTAATTCCAATGGTTTATTCAAGTCTTTCTATATTATTGGTTATGTCTGTGTTTCTTAATCAGGTTATGCACACGTTTGGCTTGGGTTTATCACATTGTTTATTTGGAATGCCACACATCGCGCTTTGCAAGGTCACCATCATGGAAAGTGCAATGAGTGGTTCATTGTGTTAATACAGCGGGTCCATCAAAGTATTTCTGAATTATGTTACGCATTTGTGTTTTGTAATGTGTTAATCATAATAATTATGACTCGGTTATGCACTGTAGCTACCAAGTGACACACCGGCGCTGCACATTTTACTTAAATAAATACAGGGACACATTTTTGAACCTATCGGAAAGTTGGAAAGAGACTGCTGCACGCGCACTCTACTGCTACAGAGAAACGACGTCACTATCTGTCTAGCCAATGGCCCACCGCACCTTTGCTGTGAGATAATAATTACATAATGATCTTATCCTAACCCCGTCCCCCTCTCTGTCGCTTCCCGGCAATAATACGTCGATAAATGTATGTTTGAAATGCATAAGCATTTCTATGTCTACCCAACAAGAAATTTCTCCGTCCATCATGCTAGACGAATGCAATGGCTCACACTCCCCTAAACATGGCTCATACCCCTACACTAGGGTTTTTAGGATCGGACCGTGAGTGTTTTGCGTAGGCATATACAGCTTCACTGTAAAAAGAATGAACACCTTTCTGCTAGAGACCAAGGCGTACGAACAAATGAAAGTTTATTGAAGATGCCGAGTAAATGCTGGTTGATAAGCAATAAATCGAAGTTACACAAAAAGCAGAAGCAAAAATTGATGCGTGTCCATACAGATCCCAACAGAAAATGCATCCATCTCTGAAAGTGTAACAGAGGCCATGCTGACAAGATTCTTCCAGTGTCTTTGCATCTACAGCATCCATAATTTCTCTAGACAGCAGATCTCCACAGAATGCTAGCTTATTCCTCTACAATGCACTCTCCACATGTGAGCGTGCATTGTAGAGGAAGAAGCTAGCATTCTGTGCAGATCGGCTGCCTAGAGAAATTACGGAAGCTGTAGATCTAAAAATGCTGGGAGAATCTTGTCAACATGGCCTCTGTTAAAAATGGATGCATTTCCTGTCAGGAAAGGCACATGAATTTTTGCTTCTCCTTTTCGTGTATGTTAGGTTTATTGCTTAACAGTGAGCATTTACTCAGTGTGTACATTAAGCTTTTGGTTGTTCGATCATCTCGGTTTTCTTGTTCGCCCTATGTGTTCTGCGGTGCAATTTGCAGCTAGGATATTCATTATTTTTTTAGACTGCAACAAGTCACATTATTGGCCCTTATGATGCTTCTGTGTACCTTATAAGATCTTTTATTTGGCCAATGTAGCAAGAATGTATAGCGTGAAGCAGTAAGAACAGGGTACGCTAACTTCTAATTAAAAGGTTTATTGTGAAAATGCAGTGATCTATAAAGGTTACCAGAAAGTAGTACAGCAATAAAACCTGATAAAGACTAGTGCTTGTTGAAACCAAACATAAAAGCGGGAAACGGAGAAAATACATATGGATATACAAGTTCAGGGAAAAAAACATTGTGATCACCAAGTGTGCATGTGGCTACCTTCCAAGAAACTCATTTTTTTCTCCAATGGCATGGAACTGGAAGAATGTGCTTGTAGAAGCAAGCTGTCAGTCTGTCTATTGGAATAACAACAGTGTTTCTTGAAGGGTACTGGCATGCAGGATTGGCAATTGTATTATTTTTTTCCTGCACTTGGAATTTTTCTGTATTTTCTTTCTGTAGCATTTTTATTTATGTTTGGCTGCATCAAGCACCAATTTTTATCTAACCTTCAAAGATGTCTTTTTTTTTTCTGGGGAGAACACGGGGAAGGCGGGAGATGGAAATTCAAGACGATGAGCAACATGAGAACAAGGTGAAAGTAGGAGCCAACGTTTCCGCAAGTGGACCTTGAAGAAGACAAGTCCACTTGTCGAAACATTGGCTCCTGCTTTCACTTGTTCTCGTTTTGCTCATCCTCTTCTTTTTTTCTGTTAATTAGTATAACTCACCACATTTTCACAAATGAACCTCAGTTGAAAGTTAGCCCTCATCCATCTCTAGTGCCATCCTGTTGATACTGCTTCATGCTATGCACTCTTGCAACATTTGTGTTTGTGCGTGTGCGTGTGTGTGTGTGTGTGTGTGTGTGTGCGTGCGTGCGTGCGTGTGTGTATGTGTGTGTGTGTGCACGCGTGGGATTGGATGTGAAATCGGGCCCTTGGGTAGAGGAATCATATTTCTCCTGTGCAGCCTTATGAATTCATTAACTATAGTACAACAGTAATACAATGGACAAGAACGAAGTGAACGCACAGAGCACTTTGTTCTTGTCTGTTGTCTATCTGTTGCACTTTAGTTAATAATGAATACACACCAACTCATCCAATTTTAAGTTATTATGTCAGGCTTATAAGCCCGCTTGTGTCCTGGAATATCTGCATGGCTCTATGTATCCTGTAATTTAATTTCTGGCCATGCGCTTGCAAGTAGCGTGCCAATCTCCTGATTTTCCTGACAATCTCGTGAGATGTGCAGGCCTAGACAGTTTCTGGTGAATCCATGCAGGGTGTTGTGCAGGGTGTAATCTGCATTACAAGTGTTGCTTCGATTGCTTTCAGTTCAGCTTTTCTAGGTGTAGGATGACTTAGAATGGCACTCACAGGGTGTTTAGTTTTATGTAGTGTCATACTACTGTGACACTGCTATTGCCACATCAATGTACTATGTGTGCCTGATGTTTGTTTGCACATTTACGATTAGCAACCTCCTCTGTGTGTTTGGCAGTAGCATAGTCTCCTGGCTTAATTGTTTGCCCCCATATTTCACGGTATGGGCCTGTTGTGTTTCAAGTTCAGGTGCTCCCGAGGTTGTTTCTGAAGGGAGGGGTAGTCGCCCTTGCATCTCTTATGCTAGCTGGCATAGTATCTTGGGACCAGGTTCTGAGCTCTTGAGGCAAAGAATTTGTGATGCAGGCTGGAACTCTACTTTATGTAGGTGCTTGTTCGTTTGCTCTTTCTCATAGAGGTCTTCAAGCATGGTAAATTCGGAAATATCTGTTGTTACGTGATGCCAGTATTCGATGAGCTGTCTTTTTTGTGTGCTGCTGGTAATTCATACCGTACCATACCTTGGACACGTACCACGGACACGTACTACTGCAAGGTAAGGGCACGTACCGTACCATACCTTGGAGTAGTTTTTGATTCTAGTCTTTTTTCCAATGTCGATGTAAGCCGACTTATCAGAAAGCGAGAGGCCAGACTGGCCAAGAAAGTCTGTAGTGTTGTCGAGGACTTGTTTCATCATTATTGATTACTGTATAAGATATCTTTCCCATAGACTGTAATACACCATAGGCTGTAGTGTTTCTTGTAGTATGCCTGTGTTGTTGGTGTGGGTGGACCAAATGTACCTGTTCTCATGCACGGTGTTTGTGGAGGGCTATATATGTCGAGTGCTTTCACCCTCATTAAACAGTTGAAGTAGCGCCCGTGGTGTCGTCGTCTTTCTTGTGTGTGTTGTTTTTTGGCGCAAAATCTTTTCAGTATGCAAGATACCAACTAGCCCAGCACTTAACCCTTCTAAAGTATCTCCAACTCTCACCTGGAATTTTCTGTCTTTCAGAAAGTTACTGTTTAAGTGCTCTACCAGAAATGTTTTTGCTCATCGTTCCTCTTATTAGAGTAGCATGAGGTACTGCTGTTAAAAGCCTCTTCACTCTCTTCATTCTTTCAAAGCGGTATTACACAATGTCCTGCAATAAAGTTGCTGCTGCTTATGGCCCACTCATATCTGCCAGAAGGGACAACTCTTGAAAAAGGTTTTCTTTGTGCTATGTGTGCGATGTAGTATGAGCATTCATGCCTTGACATTTATACATCTGTAGAACTAGCTTCCTGACAGAGTACTGGCCATACCTGATTATGCTTATTTGTGCAGTGCTGTTGAACAATACATTTGTTGCAATGAATATTTACGCACTCAAATTATCACGAAAGACGGTTGTTTTACAATTCTGCCCTTTGCTTTCTATTGGTGTTAGATTTTGTATAAGAATGTCCCCCTATGCAATAGTATTATGAGGTTTAAGGGTTCAATAAAAAAGGTGATGAACTAAGTCTAAGTGCAAGAGCTTTTTCTACCTATGACTCCCATTGAAATGCGACTTCTATGGCTGGCATATCAACCGCTCGGCTTGTGTTAGCAGCAGAATGCTATAGCCACAGTGACAGGCGAGTAAATTGAAGAACAATATTTTTGTCCATAGATTTTCCTTCTTGCCCTGTATGTAAAATATGGAATAAGTTTGTCATTGCAAAAAAGCCCAGTTTGTGGTGCTTTATTGAATGAACCACATATTGTGTATAGTTGAAATACAGAAATTTGTTCTAAAATACTCGGGTGATATATTCTTGCAAGTAGCATAGTATTTCATTACTTATAAAGAGCAATCACAGCAGATATCGTTATACGGATTTACTCACTAATATATGTGATAACGAACTTATTAGAAACAAGTAACGCATGAATGCTTCTGCACACTTGATCAGCTGTGAACGTGCAAGAACTGCTTGTGCTGGCTGAACCGGCTAACTTCACTGCACAGTTTTGATTTCCTTTTCTTCAGCGTGTCGTTTTATACTGTTTTATCCCCGCAAGAACAGGCCGTTTGCCTGCTTTTCGCATTGTTGCACGAGTTTTGCATGATGGTGCAGGAGGGTACGTTGTCACTATGCCACTATAGCAAGCAAATCATTTACTTAATCCACTAGCTCTAGAGTTAATTACCTTTCAACGCAAGTGCTAATACAGATGCAGTAAGGATACAAAGTCCGCAACATAGTCGATGTTTATTGGTTTCTGTGCAAGAAAAAATTCTCCAGAGAAGAGGTGCAACTTAACGTGCATGTAATATTTTATTCAAGCCACGGATTTATTGCTATCGTAGCAAATTCATTACGATAGCCTACACTTTTGCTCTGTCAAATTTAATAAGAGATAAGATAAGCTTTCAAGATGCATCGAAAAATTCGCGCTTGAAAACCGACAGTGCAACTGAACGGTACCGCGTTCAGCACAACGTTGAAACTTCGGGTATTTTGCTGTCTTGTCATTTCCCCTTACCGAGGTTGAAATAATTCAAGCTGCTCTGTAAGCGCAATTTTTGCATGCTACTGAACGAAAGAAAATTGTGACGACCTCGTCGTCTGGTGGGGATCGAACACCTCCTAGACTGACAACTCGCAAAGGCGTACGAAGCAAGCGTGAAAATGCACTTCATTTGCTGCGTAGCGTGTCAACAAACGCATAGAAACGGGAGAATGGAATCTGTAGTACAAGTTTTTTATTCTCCCTTCCCGTACGTACCGAATTTGGCAATCCACGTCTCCGCGCATTACACTTGTTGTGCGAGACGCCATTTCCCGAAACAACAAACCGGCGAAATAGCTCCGCGATAGCTCTCCGCGCAATTTCGACGGAAAATCGCAGCGATCGCTGCCACGGTGCGACTGTGCGACCAACCGGTTGGTCGCAGCCGAAAATCGGCGGGTCGGCACTGCGACTGCGATGTTCATCGCAAACGACGGAAATCGCAGTTCCGGTGCGACGAAAATCGCATCATATGAAACAGGCTTGACGCGTCACCTACCCATCTCAGAGCCGGAAAGAAAGTGCTGCGAGCGCGCTCGGCTGCCATGGAGAGCTACGAATTCAATACTGGCGCAGCCAATCGCAGGCCTCTCTTTCTTTCTTTCTTTTTCGCGCATGAGCATGGGGTTACGCCGGAGGAGTTTTCGGTTTGCAGGCGACATACGGACAGACGGATGAATCCGCCAGTCATATGGAGCTTCACTGTAAAAACAAATAAACGAAAGAGTTCCGGCAAAACGCCATTTCACGATGACTGTTGACGTGAATGCGATTTGCATTTAAGAAAGATATCGACGCAGCGTATTGATGAACACACCGGCATTTACAATCTGTAGTGATAATTCTAAGATCTCCATTGCTTCGGGTTCGTTGCCGTTGAGAATAGAAGAGAAAAAAGGCGTGCCATTACCATGAACGTAGGCCTGGGGACACGGTGTTCTAATCTAGCACTCGCATCGCGCAACTGTAACCGAGTGACGCGCAGTTGCTTCGTTGTTTTCATTACAGTGTAGAAAGCTGGGAAGGTTACTGCCGTCCGCACAGCCAATCGTGGACCCACTACGCTGTCATCACGCCGCCATTGAAGCGTCGCTACCCGAGTCATCGACGCCGCAACCAGAGCCTTGCAGGAAACTGAACCGACGCCTACCGATTTGCAGGTTCTCTTAACCGAAGTTGAGCACAAGGACCGTTGCCTCACTGAAAGCAACGCCAAAATCTAAAAGCTCGTGATCGACGACGACGAATGCAAAGCCGAGTCCGCCGAAGTCCTAGAATGCCACGAGAATATCCGCCATACCATCAGGCAGGTTCGTTCCCATTTTTATACTGGCACAACCATGGGATCCAAACTGACTGCCTGCGCTAGCTATTAAACCGGTAAGCAGGCAGGACATCCAAGAGGAGTGCCCGATGAGAGTAGTAACCTGGAGAACACAGAAACCGCCCGAGCACCAGTTCAACCAGTCCTAAGCTCTGAACCAAGGCGAAGGTATGGCATCAGCACTTTCTGAACAACGACAAGGTGATCACCGACACGGCCCCCCAGATTACGACCAGAGTGTAGTCCAAGTTCGAGTTGCCCGAAAACAAAACGCTGCCTGAAAACGAAACGTGCAAGCCGTTGAGCCTCGAGCGAGATCAAATACAAATACACCAAGACTTAGCTTGCTAGACAACCGCCAAAACCGACACAACTCTTGCTCCTCTCATCATCCACTGCGCCGAGCCAGAATACCACCTGAAACTACACTCCGAACTGCACTCCTGAGAGCAGCACCTCGACAGCGCCAAGACTTTCTGAGAGATCTTTCAATAACAAAAAGGACACGAAAGACAATAACCGCCACCAGGATGACTGCTTTGCCTCGGAGCAATACCACTACGTGCAGCCACCCTGATGCAGCTCGTCCCAGCGAGAGCGCTATTGCATTGAGGACGTCACAACCCCCACCGGATTAGGCGCGACTGCACGGACATCTCAAACCAAGCTCACATTCATCGACCAGCACAGCCACATTCCACCGACAGTACCGGCAAGCCCACCACTACAACAAATACCACACAAGTGTAAGATCGCAGTTAAGGTCGAGCGAAGGCTTGCAGCTTTCCCGGCACTGTTATGATCTGCGGCGGTCTACCACGACGAAGTACCACCCGAGACCTTCTAGGCGCCGACAATGAAAACGAGAACGAGGCCACAGAAGATCGGCTCATGATCCGCAGGTCCAAGAATAAATGGAAGCAACCTTCTCCGGCGCCACCTCCAATCGCTCATGGGCCATCGGGTGACTCATGGGCTTTTGTTCTAACCAGGTGGGGCGCCAGCAACAACCGCCGTCGCCCCGTGCGCGTCAGGCTGTTTCAGACCCAGACAGGCGACGAGCGTATCTGCGAGTTCCGCCAATTCGACCACCGCAAGCTCGAAAGCTTGATACGCACGCACAGTTTTAGAAGTTCGTGAAGCATTGTGACTCTACGGCGAGAAGAAAGGCGAAAAACCGCAAGATGACGCTCCTGCTTCAACGCCTTCAGTTCTTCGAAGCTGATTTGAACAGCTCTGGCACTGCAGTATATTTACAAATGAGTGAAATGAAGACGACGTGGCACCGCTGTCATCACCAACCCTCTTGTCCGTTTCTCGTGGGCAGAACAGAAAAGAAAATGCGTGGGGCTGCAACCTTCATATGGGGACGAATTAGCAGCGAAGCTGTATGGGGACGAATTAGCAGCGAAGCTGTTTAGGCTGCATACACGGCCTACATGCATGGGCTGCATTCAATATGAAATCATACATTTTTCCTTTATGTGACACCGCACTACGCCAGTACAAGCGCCGCCGCGGTCGCCGTACCTCCCGTGCTTATGCCCCAAGCACAGCTGCCTCCGCCCCACGACGCACATCGCGTTATAACCGCAGAAGCCCAGGCAACGTGCACAGGCGTCGTCGCCACACTCTTTTCCCTTCACATTATTTGTCAAACGGGATTCAAAACCAAGCGCATGAAGGCTAACTTACCACACTAAGTGCACTCTCTGATACACACACACACACACACACACACACACACACACACACCTATATATATATATATATATATATATATATATATATATATATATATATATATATATATCAGAAAGTGCACCTAATGTGGCAAGTTAGCCTTCACATATATATATATATATATATATATATATATATGTATATATATATATATATATATATATATGTATGTATATATATATATATATATATATATATATATATATATATATATATATATATATATATATATATATATATATGTATATATAAACGGCCGTAATACGGACGTTTATTCGTTCGTTTAAGTTTTATCCCTGATATAACGCAAGGCTTGCGTAATCAGCGAGTGCCCTTGTTAAGTTGTTGCCTAAATAGCGTATCGTGCCGTGTAGTCGTGCCTCGTTCGCATGATCCCCAGCGTAATCTAACACCAATGATGCAAAACGCCGTAATTTTCTGTTTGAACGCAGCAGAAGCCCGAACAAAACAACAACAAAAAAGTGTAAAACTGCCAAGCGGGGTCGGGAGCGGTCATATCTTAATTTTGTACTCAGAAGTTTACTAAATATGCCTCGTTTGAATTATGTAGTAGTTCACGCCATCTTTATTTTCTCTGATGATGAAAAAAGCGGCAAATACAATGCCTTATACCCTTTTCTTTTCACTACGGCAAACGCTACCACCGACTAACCAAGCGGAGTCTTGAATGCTTAGTATCTTGGACAAGTTAACTTGCTTTCAAAATTCTGTGAAAAAATCTTGTATATCTGGAAGCTGAAAAAAAAAATGACCGATTTACTTTCACATAGACTAGGTTGTGTCGCTGCATTCTGAGTGAGCAGTCCCACTGAAACGCAGGCGTAACTTGGCCTTGGCTGAATACATGCCGCCGTGAGCGTATTAAACAGCACTTAGAAGGCCCCGAGCAATATTGTTTCTGTTCTAATAGGGTAGCCAATTGTGCATGGGCAATTTCAGCTTGTGTTTCCTAGAGCGATAATGCTGCTCCATATATGCGTAAGGCTAGAGTCTTTCAATGATTTCATGCTCCTGAAACTTCTCCGTAATGGTACCGCCCGTGTCGTTTATGTGTTCTCTTCCGCTGTCCCCGTCTTTATTTGCGGTCAATATGATATGCAGTCAGTGATATAGAACACCAAAGCGCAGCGTCTTATGAACAATCAAAATAAAGTAAACCTCCTAAATAGCGAAATAAGATTGCCGCGTCAGATCTCGCACTGGCGAAGCGACATCACGTGATACAAGTTTTGCGCAAGAATGATTTCAGCACCGGCGCTTCTACTGGTGGCCCTTCGCCCAATGTGGAAGTGTTGCTGATGCCAAGTTAAATGTGAGCTCGGAGCTTGTTCCCTGTAGTAGTAGCACTATTGGCGCCTCAGTCACGTACTGAGGGATCGTCGTTATGGTTTTGTGGTCAGGCCACTTCCCCATGCTCTCCTTCCCCATTGCCACAATTGTTCGAACAAAAAGAAAACGTTGCCTGTCGTCATCACATTGCACCACCGCCATAGCACTGCGTGCGTACTTTAGAACGCCACATTTGCCCGGACGGCCAGTTGTCGGGCCTTACTAACCTGATTCCGCCAAGCGTGTGGTGAAATGCGCCAAATCACGAAGCCGATAAGGCACATTGTTCTCAACTGCTGCCTTGTGAGCGGCCAGCTCCTGCAAGACTGGAAGTATGAAAATAGAAGAGAATTGTATTTAAACATACCGGAAGCTCCCAACGTAAAAACAACATTGAGGCAAGGTTGCAATGTAGAAGCAGTGATTTTTGGAGGTTTCATGTTTCACGCTACGGAGAATGAATCAATTTACTTCGTAAGTGCTAGGAGGTTTCCCCGTGGTTTTCCGGTCTCCTGGTCCAGCAACATGAAGCGCGGTAGAAACAGGTCGAAATGACTGCCAGCTTAGTTGAAAACTGTTCGGCATTAGCGCTAAGAACAACCACACGCTGCGAAGAAAAAATATATCGTTTTAGGACTGAAGCTTTCCACGTATCCACACACTATGTATGCAAGTCGTGTGCTCCAAGGACCCAGAAGATGGTGCTGCCATTTCCGCTGCGCATATGCGTTTTTTATAGCGAGCTGCCCCCATCTCCGCCCATCAAAATTCCTGTGGCCAGTCCTTGTGGTCATCTATATTTCAGCAACTTTCAAAGCCAACAGGTCTTACGTCTATTTGTGGAGGCGTGCCCGAAGTATCCATAGCGCACATCAGCCAAGCAGTTGCTCATCCAATTGTGCATGGGCCCTTTCAGTTTGTGTTTCCGAGAGCGATGGTGCTGCTCCGTATATGCGCAAGGCATATACGGAGTCATACGGAGGCATATACGGAGTGTGGCAGTCTTTCAATGCTTTTATGGTCACGAAACTTCTCCTTAACGCTAAGGGGGAGCTTCATATGTTCACCGCGCCTTCCGCGAGGCGGCGCTAGGGGTCCTATTATGGGGGCAGCGACGAAGGCGCGCGAACGTGTGGCGCGTGTGCAGCCGCGAGACTACAGGCGGGACGCGACGGCGGTGGTGTGGCAGCTGCTGTTTTCTTTGATGATTTTGCCTTCGATCACTAGAAAGTGAAGTGCATGTGAGGCGCTAATCTGAGATTCCGAATACTTGCTGTGTGACGGGTTGCCGCTCTGGCTACAGAGGTACGCACGAAAAAGCCTCGCCATTTCTGTCTGCCTAGTGACGCCGAGCAGCGTGAAATAGGGAAGCGGGCGATACCACGGCAGGAAAACGATGGCTTTAGCTGCGACTGTGAGCGTGTCCGTGTCTTTGAGAAGCATTCAGACCCTAAGGATATTGTTCAGACTGACGAGTTTGTGGTTATCTGAATGTAAACACACTATGTTCCTCAGTGTGTTTTAAGTTTTATCATACTGTCGTTACATACAAGATTCTACACATTTGTGAGGTTCTGCTGCTTTTTAGCAAGGTCTACTCATCTGTGTCCCAATTGCTTTTATTTTGTACACGTTGCTTCATGCTTCCGATCACTGCGCACACTTTGTTCAATGTATGGCCACTCCCAGCTTGTCTTATTTTGGTAGTTAGAGAACAGCCAGCATGTGAGCACTTAATAAAAAGATTTCATATTTTTTCTTATACTCACCAGCGTCTTCGTCGCCACTGCGTGACAAAGCTTAAATAAATGGCCCATGTAGCAAGAGTATTCAGCTGTGCTTTGCCACCTCTACAAGTGTCAGCACAAAGGGCTTCTCAAACTGCCGGTGTTTTCGTCATGTGATCGCTTCTGTGGCGCCCTTCAGCTCTTCAAAGTTCTTCAAACACCGCCAAAACGTATGACTTCCAGCGTCAGTGAGCTTGCAGTATTTTGTTGCAAGGTAAGCGCCAGTCATAAGCTTATGTAAATAATCTTATGCAGTTTGACAAAAGCAAGGACTCGGCCGATACGGTCGCAGTCAGAACACGAATGCTACTGACCATCACGCTAGACCTTCCAGTGTCATGCATACTGCAGACAAGTTGTGGTGAAAATAATGACAAAGTAATGCGCAGGCTGGGCGCATGTAGGAAAACATCCTGTTTATATTAAGCAGCGAGAGAAAGTAAGCGCGCTGTTCAGGAAACAGCCACTAGCAAGGTTTACTAGCGGCCAGCGTCAATCACGCGAGGTTATTAAAGTCTGGATGTTGCAGCCAAGCTTTCTGGTAACAACAAATGGACAGTCAGCGGTGCGCAGTTGCTGAACACTGCAAAACGCTTGACCACAAGATTGACTTCAACAAGGCTGCTGTGCTGGAAACCGAGCCATATCCAAGCAAGAGGCTGCTTCTTGAGTCGCCGCACATTCATGAAACACACGGCAACGTTAATCGCTCCCCGGGGGAACCTTCCTTCGTCTTACTCCCATGGCTTGCGTTCATTGACCCAGTGGTTGTCCACACGTGGGTTTAAAAAGCCACGCTAACACCTCGCCCGCAAGCACACCATGAAGAAGGAATCGAGCCGGTTTCGAAACGTCGGTGTTTATCTAAAAAACTTAGTTTAAATATTTACTTTTATCTTCTCTTAAATAATGGGTCAAGTACCGTCCACACTATGCACAAATTTCAGCCCCCGAAAGCGCAGATAGGAAAGAATGTCAGCCAGTTTGCCGAAAAACAGCCGCTGCGAACACTGGCGCGGCGGTTTTGTGCCCCCTCCTCGACACCTGCGCCACTAGCGGCATGCGCTGTCCCTATATCAAACTTTAGCCGGAGTTTCGTGACCACAGAACGCATTGAAAGACTGAGGTAAGGCTCTCCATCTTGAAAAGAAATCCTCAGGAAGAAGAAATTGTTCTGAGCTGCAAGTTGTACGAAGGCAGTATTACGTACAATTTTCAAACTGCAACAAAGGCGTCACCTTCAAAACACCACGTTCAAGCACAAACAAGTTTCTGCTGGGGCATACCGAGCATTGCATCGATATGTTTCGGGAGCATGCATGAGCGCAATATGCAAACAAAGAGAAAACAAAGAGAGAGAGAGAGAAAGAGAGATGAAGAGGAAAGGCAGGGAGGTTAACAAGATCTCAGTCACCGGTGTGCTACCCTACACTGGGGATGGGAGATAGGGTTTAGAAAGAAGACTGAGAGGAAAGCGATAAAAAAAAAAGACAAGCACGCACAAAAGGCGTTCCAGTTAAAGACGTTCACAAAGGCGGGTAGATCGCAAAAAGCGTAATAGTGTTTGCACGGCCTTCGTCTGTGACGGTAGGTCCTTTCGATGGTGTAAAATTCTTTTTTCCGATAGCGGTTGGTCGTCCAGCTGGTCAAGTTTGTGGCGAAGGCATTCCCCTGTGGACTGTACTGCGGGCACGTGCACAAAATATGTTCAATCGATTCTTCATGGCCGCAGTGGTCGCAGGTTGCGGTGTCAGTCATCCCTATGCGGAATGCATAGGCTTTGGTAAAGGTGTTGTGCCATTACCACAAGCCCGGATCCCGAATCTGCAAGATGCAGAATCTATCCTGCGAGCGCCACAATTCTCCCTTCACAAGTCAAGCTGCTGCGCCTTCGTGCGGGAGAAGCCTCGGCGAAGCGGCGTGTTTAGACGTGCCCGCGTGTGCCCGACAGCCCGGCGCCGCACCTCCCTTGCCTGGAGGTCACCGCGCGCGCGAACTTTGAACCGGGTGGCCAGCGCGGTCGCTGGTTGGACCCCTCGGACGACCGTCGTGTGCTGACTTTGTATTGGGCCGTTTGAGTGACAATGGGCCTCGGGGATTATAAAAGCAGTGACACGCCGCTCGAAAACAGGATCCGCCGACCCCACCTGGAGAGAGGGTCGCTCCCGACTGGGGTGAGATGTGTCACGCGTTTTCGCCGGACGCCGTCGTGCGAGAACAGTCGCGTTTGTGTGAGCTCTCGGCCCCAGTGCCGATCCGTTTATGTCCTGTATGATAACCTGTATATAATGTATAAAGTCCCTTTTGTTATTCTCATCGACGCCAGGCTCGGAGTCTTCGCTACCAACGCTCTGTCACGAAACGGGTGAAGAGCGCTACGGGACCACAAAGCCGTAATCGTGGTGCAGCGGTGCAAGTTCGTAACACTGCTGGCACCGGTTGGAAGTTCATAACACTGGTGGCAGCGGTGGGATTGACCGGCATCAGCTACCTCGGCGCGGTGAGTGCCTGAAGTTTACCTCAAACACCAGACTTTCTCTGACACAGGTTATAGTAGCTCAGGGATTGACTTGGTGTTGCATTGTGTTTAACCTTGTGTGTTTCAAGCCTAGTAAGAGTGTTTTGAAAACCAGGGGATGCTGAGAGGGTAAACAGGGCAGTGTGTGAAATACTTGCATATGTCTTACTAGTAGTGTTATAGTAGCGTACGGCAGGTATATTCAAAAAGGGTAAACAGCAGGAGGACAGTGTGAACGATGGAGAAGTACAAGGTGAAGGAACTTCTCGAAATTTGTGAGGAGTTGGGCATTGAGTTGGGCTCAACCAAAAGAAAGAATGCGATCCTTGAGGTCATGAGGACTGGGGACGTAACGGCTGAGGAAGCCGCAGAGGCCTTGGCGGGTATCAATGAACGTCGGGAAAGGGAGGAGAGGGAACGTTGCGAGCGGGAAAGGAGAGAACAGCAACGTCGCGAGGAGGAAAAGGAGGAAAGGAGAGAACAGCAACGTCGCGAGGAGGAAAAGGAGGAAAGGAGAGAACAGCAACGTCGCGAGGAGGAAAAGGAGGAAAGGAGAGAGATTCGTGAGCACGAGCTTAAAATGAAAGAGTTGGAGACCCGAAATAGCTCGCCAGCGCCTAGTCTCACTTCTAATGTTCCAAGAATACGCGATCAACTTCCACCCTTTGTCGTCGGAGAGGATATGGCCAAATACCTCGTGAAATTTGAGCACGTGTGCGAACGGAATAGCATTGAGCGATCCCTTTGGGCACAGAATCTGTTAGCCTTGCTTCCTGGGGAGGCATCAGACGTAATAACTTGCTTATCGAAAGAGGCGTTTGAGAGCTACAGTGATGTGAAGGAAGCGCTACTGCGGAAGTACAAATTGTCGCCCGAAGCTTTCCGGCAGAGGTTCCGGTATGCAAAAAAGGGTAAAGAGTCGAATGTTGACTTCGCGTTTCGTCTAAAAGCCGACCTGGTGGAATGGCTGAAGGGCGAAGAGGTTTACGACGACCGCGACAAAATTGTCGAATGCATCCCGTTGGAGCAGTTCTACCGTTGCATTGATGAGGATGTCCGGCTCTGGCTGCAAGATAGGCTAAAGGAGGTTAAGCTAAACAAGGCAGCAGAGTTAGCGGAAGAGTATTACACCCGCCGCAGCTTGCACAGCAAGGCGGTGCGCGTAGAAAAAGCAGATAGAAGAGATGGGTTTTACGGGAAGCCCGACGAACGGAAGGAAATCACGCGTCGCGAGTTTCGGGACGACGAGTCCCTTCCCAAAGAAACTGTAAGGGATGGACAGAATGCATCTCAGAATGATGACGATGGTCCGAAACAGCGAAACGAAATGACGCGTTCTTTTGAAAAACGGAGACCGTTAACCTGCTACAATTGCAAAAAGCAAGGGCATATCGCTGCAAGCTGCCCAGAGAGAATTGCTTTTGCAACGATACAGGAAACTCACAAGAACATACGTCTATTGGAGCCCTATGTGCAGGAAATTAAGGTAAACGGCAAGAAGTGCCGAGCACTGCGGGACTCTGCAGCAACTATGGACGTTGTTCACCCGTCTTTCGTCTCCTCGAGTGATTTTACGGGAGAGTGCGTTAGGATACGGCAAGTGGCCGAGAAGGAGAGTGTCTGTTTACCGATCGCAACGGTTAGCATTGAAGGAGAATTTGGGAAACTTAACACCGAAGCCGCTGTGTCAGCCGCCCTCCCGGAGCAATTTTCCTACCTCTTCTCAAATAGCTCGGAGCAGCTGCTGAGGGATCAGGGCAAATCATTCTTTGCCGACGTGGCGTACATGGCCCCCACGCGATCCAAAGCGCGCCCGCTGTCGAGGGAACTTGACTTAGCGTCGGTGAGCGAAAGGCGGTGCGGCACACGGACCGATCACGGTAACTTGAGTGGCGAGCAGTCACGGGAGAGGCAGAGCTCGGAGGCTGGCCTAGACGAGCGGGTCCTGGAAGTGAGTGGGAGTGACGCGGGCAGTGCTAGCCGCGATAGAGACTCGACGCCGAAATTAGGCGACGCGGGCTCCGCACTCACTCCGGTTTCCGCCAGCTGGCAGGAGCAGGCTGCAGTTGAAAGGGAAACTCGGATTCGCGAACAACAGGAAGATTGTTCACTAGCCGATCTGAGGAAGAGCGTCAAACGGGGAGTGAAAGAAAAGGGGGTTTCATTTGGCAAGGAATCTGGCTTATTGTACCGCCGCTACACGGATAAGCAGGGTCGCAAATATAAGCAGCTTCGGATTCCGCGAAAATATCGCCGGGAAAAATGAATGACCTCATTTGCTTCCTCAGAAGTATGTTTTCGGTCCAAGCGATTTCAAGGGGACCATTCTAGTTGTCATTATTAGTGATGATTAATAATTGTTTCTATTTTGGTGTGTTGATGATTTGAAAACTGATTGTTTAAGCCTTGTGTGCTAGATCGTACACCTGCCTCTTGTTGCAGCGGGAGAAAAAAGGGGAAAACAATTTAGTTAGGTTGATTTGAATTATGGCCTTGTCTGGTGTTTGACGGGAGACAGAGGGCACTTGTTCGTGTTGGGTGTTGCCTTTTGCCGGTCGGTTTTGCAAGCTGCAGAACGACCAAGCGGGACCAGTGGCGAGAAGCAAGGTCTTAGGAACGACCCGAGCGGAGCTGGTCAAGGTGCCTTGGCGACGACGTGGTGAGCAGAGCTCCTGTCCTGACGAGTCGGACCTGGGCACGTGAAGTTACCTGGCGTCCCGACAATGGACGTGAACTTGGACGAGCCTGACGAACGTGCGCGCCTGGCATCCGAGCCACGTGGAGGCAGCTCGTCTTCCCGGCGCCTTATCTGAGGGCGGGGATGCTGTTGTGCCATTACCACAAGCCCGGATCCCGAATCTGCAAGATGCAGAATCTATCCTGCGAGCGCCACAATTCTCCCTTCACAAGTCAAGCTGCTGCGCCTTCGTGCGGGAGAAGCCTCGGCGAAGCGGCGTGTTTAGACGTGCCCGCGTGTGCCCGACAGCCCGGCGCCGCACCTCCCTTGCCTGGAGGTCACCGCGCGCGCGAACTTTGAACCGGGTGGCCAGCGCGGTCGCTGGTTGGACCCCTCGGACGACCGTCGTGTGCTGACTTTGTATTGGGCCGTTTGAGTGACAATGGGCCTCGGGGATTATAAAAGCAGTGACACGCCGCTCGAAAACAGGATCCGCCGACCCCACCTGGAGAGAGGGTCGCTCCCGACTGGGGTGAGATGTGTCACGCGTTTTCGCCGGACGCCGTCGTGCGAGAACAGTCGCGTTTGTGTGAGCTCTCGGCCCCAGTGCCGATCCGTTTATGTCCTGTATGATAACCTGTATATAATGTATAAAGTCCCTTTTGTTATTCTCATCGACGCCAGGCTCGGAGTCTTCGCTACCAACGCTCTGTCACGAAACGGGTGAAGAGCGCTACGGGACCACAAAGCCGTAATCGTGGTGCAGCGGTGCAAGTTCGTAACACTGCTGGCACCGGTTGGAAGTTCATAACAAAGGCAACGCCCAACCACAGTCGATATAAAAGCGTGGCGTCTCCACGGCGAAGCTGTGATGGCGCTCGAAGACTTAGTGTAGGATTAAGGGAGTACAGTCGAGTATTTCTTAAATGTGGCTCATTCCATTGCGACGTGGTGCATTGCCGAGCGAGCAGGCGGAGTTTCCGTGCTGCGTCAGTTCTAGAAATTGGAATAGGTGCGTGGTGCTCCTCAATATCGGCTCAGCGGGCAGCTTGATCGACCCGTTCATTACCGATAATCCCGCAGTGACTTGGAAGCCGTTGGAAGGTTATTTCATGGCCTGTATCACTTATATGGTGTAATGTCTCTGTATTGTGAAATATTAGCTGTTCGTGTGGTCCACGTCGTAAAGGTGACAGTAGAGACTGCAGTGCCGCCTTCGGAATCGCAGAATACCTTCCACTTGAGTGGCGGTCCATCACCGTTGTAATGAAGGGCGGTAAAGAGCGGTGCCAGCTCTGCTGCCGCCGATGTTGTCGCGTGAGTCGTCTTAAATTTGATTGTTGTAACATTCGCTGGTATAATGATTGCCGCCGTGGAGCTGTTTGGCAGGACAGATCCATCAGTGTAAATATGCGTACAGTCGCGGTAGTTCTCGTGCAAAAATAGTGGCGTGAGGTGTTTAAGGGCTGGTGATTATAGATCAGCTTTTTTCGCAATGCCAGGTATTGGGAGGTTGATTTTTGGCTGAGCGAGGCACCATGGATGAATCGTAGGTCTCGCAGCCGGAGTGAAACAAGCTGGCAATGATTCATCATATGCTGTTATCGTTTGGCTTAAAGATGTGCGTTGTCTGTCCGCTGGTAGAGAGGCTAAGTGGTGACTAGGAGTCCTGGCTAGATGCCTTATATGGGTACTGAGCACTTCAATTTCAATGTGGGTTTTGACAAGGTGGGCTCTAGCGATTGCTATCGTAGCCACTGTTGAACCACTCTGAGGCAGGCCTAGACAAATCCGGAGCGCTTGAGCCTGAAGACTTTGCATTGTGCGTAGATTCGTTTTACCTGCGTTGGTTATTGCTGGCAAGCTGTATCGCAGAAAGCCTAGAAAAAGCACCATATACAGTTGTAACATGGCACTTGTCGGCATTCCCCAGGTTTTGCCAGTGAAAAACTTGAAACAGGTGGCAGATGCCTGTCAACCGTTCTTTCACGTATGATACGTGAGGGCTCCATGACGAGTCCCTGTCGCTTATGACCCCTAGAAACTTGTACGATCGAACCCGTCATATTATTTGGCCATTTATCATTACGCTGTAGTTTGTCATGGGCTTACGCGTAAATCGCACTAGTGCGCATTTCTCGGAGGAAATTTCCAGGCCTCGATTACGGAGGTAGATAGCAGTTTGCTCAGCGGCTCTCTGAATTCTCGCTCGCAACTGTAGGCGTGTTACTGTAGACGTCCATATGCAGATGTCATCCGCGTACATTGATAGCCTGACTGTGGTTGGCACGTGCTCAAGAAGAGAAATTGGGCTTAGATTAAATAACAGAGGGCTAAGTGCTCCGCCCTGGGGGACACCGCGGTAGCTATAATGTAGAGAAGTATGGCCTTCCTCGGTGCATACAAAAAAGGATCGTATGGAGAGATAGCTCCATATCCATTGAAACATCTGACCACCCACTCCTACCTCTGCGAGAGCGTGTGAAAACAAAGGCCTTAAACTGATTATACGTTGCAACTCCCGCGGTCGATATCCAAGTTACAACAAAGTGAAAAGGAAAACGCGCTGTAATTACCACCATATAAGCAAAATTTTTTAGTCCTATGTTATTTAGAAGGAAATACGCAATTATTATTTGATTTGAAAACATTTATCGAGATAAATATCTACTCTACAGTTGTGGCACCTTATAGTCGTTGCGGAGGCCGCACGGGATAAATTTCGACGTATCTAAAATAAAATCACGTTGTTGTGCTCCGTGTTGCGTGCTTTGGTACTTTTCAATTGCTGCGTCATTTAACTTGAGTTGGTAAACAATTTGCTAGGCCTTGCTTCTTTTTTTTTAGAGACAAGTATGGCTGTTTATGAGTTTCATGTTCAACCTATTTTATAAATAACCTTTATATTGCCTAGTTTTTTTCAGCTATTAATATTTCGAAGGCAAGAGCCGCATAACGGTTCTCTCGGTCATCAAACGAGTAGATAACTTGAGAATACGCTCACTTCCATGGCTGCAAAATGCCGGGCAAACCGAAGCGAGAAGCAGCCGCAGTTTAGCTTCGGAGATGCATAAGGCGTCAGACACTACTGAGTGGCATTATTGCAATAATTAAGTCTAATTACCCAATGTTTTAATTATTGGCTGAGGACCCCAAGTATGAAAGGCCGATTTGTAGAGCACCTTCAAAAACCACTGATCGAGTTGTTTCCTTTGCGATACGTCTCACGTAGTCCTTTTTATCGGGTTGCAAAGAAAGCCCGCAAAATATGAAAAAAAATGCGTTCGGTGAACAAGGTCGGTTGCATCATGACTGGCGCCGAGGAAGCAGCAGGGCGTTCTTTTTCTCATCGGCAGCACTCGGCCAGCAGCATGCATTTTCTCCGCAATCCGACGGGAGCCGACCTTGTTCACCGAACGCACCATACCAGTGCGCAAGCGTTCGATCACGTGGCTTTTCTCATATTTCGCGGGCTTTCATTGCAACCCGCTAAGCAGGACTGCGTGAGACGTATCGTAAAGTAAACAACTCGAACGGTGGTTTCTGAAGGTGCTCATCAAATCGGCGTGTCAGAGAGCTCCTCAAACAATAATTAAAAAGTTGGGTAATTAAACTTATTTAGTTACGGAGTTATGGGGAAAACAAAAAAAATTGTCTGACTTACTATGTGCTATTGCAAATAGTATGCGTTCCGTTCAATTCGCTTCCGAGGAACCTTTGATGTTGAAATTGTTGGCTCAAGTTATGTGGGACACCCTGTATATAGTCATATAAGAAAGATGCCAAAAACAATGACACCAACGACAACGTAGGGGAAATTATCGGCAGTGCTTTCTTGAATCAAGGAAATGAACACTAAAGGGAAATGAAAGTATATATATATATATATATATATATATATATATATATATATATATATATATATATATATATATATATATATATATATATATATATATATATATATATATATATATATATATATATGGTATGGGAACAACACCTAGTAACATTCATTTTCGGTGCCGACGACCGGGCATAAGGACGCTGTGCTTAAGTTATTGCTTTCTTGGTGGATACATTTCTATGAGCAGCTTACTTTACATCCGCCTTGCGTGCATGAAACGTAGCTTGCCTAATATCCAGGACAAATTTATCGATATTGTTGACGCGAAGGTAGTTACACGGAGGGTTCAGTATGCAGTGAATAAAAATAATCGCTATTCATATCAGGCAATGAGTTTAACCATATGTTTACAAACGCAAGTCACAGACCAATATAAATGTGACACAATAGTAATGATGACAATACAAATATAAAGTAAAATGGGAGACACTGGTTTACAGGGAATTCGTGTATTTGCGCAAAGAGGGCAAGTAACGAAGCAAAGAAATAAATAAAAACAACCAACACACGTAAGTTCACTTTCATTTTAATTTCAAATTCGCGCGTCATGTCAACGTTTGTCACCCCGCTACCATGTTACGGTAATTCAGAAAAAGGCAATGGCACCTGGATGCATCCGAGCGATGTTGCTACCAAGAAAATCATCATATCACGATTTCTTATGCACGTATACATTAAATGCGACGGAAAAGTGGGCCGCCATTTTCTGGGTAAGCCGGCAGGCAAACAAAAAGACAGACTGGCTCACCTATATTGTCCAGTGAAATCGCATTCCTGAACATCTCCCTCAGCTCTGTCCTGTTATCTGTGTAGAGGATCAGGTAGGACAGGTAGAGCTCCTGCTTAGCCTTCCCTCCAACCTGCCGCTCCCTTTCCTCCCGCTTGTCGAGCCAACGCAGGTCGCTCCCGCTCATCACAAACTACGAGGAACAAAGGGGAGGGGGAGCTTAAGCTTATCAGCAACGTTACGGCGTGGTCGTATGGTGCACTGATAAGCTGCATTATATTTCAATGCTAGGCTTCAGTTTGCTCCTTTCCAATACGTTGGCGGGGGCTGGTTGCTGCTGTTTTGCCGATTATACAAATTGGGCCACGAAGTTTGTGCGACTGGGTACGAGTCTGAATAGAGAACTTGGGCCGCTGAATATGCTTCAGTGAGCTTGTAACGTTCTCGGCCAGCTGCCCCAGCATGGACATGTGTGCTCTGTGTGCCCGAATGGAAAAGTACACTAAGAGGCAAGAAATGACGAACTTGGCAACGGAAAGTGGACTATACAGAGGGGCAAAATGAGGCGACAGAAACAGCCGAGTGTGAAGGAAGAAGTAAATTAGACAAAATGGCACCCGACCGTGCCTTGCGCGAGGAGCACTGAGCTGTAGAGAACCAAAGAGGACATGCGCCCCCCCCCCCCCCCCCCCCCCCAAAGAAGGCTTTTCAGTAAACACCGAGGAAAGCGTCGCCTATAACCGACTCACACATATTCGCGCGTGAGATGCGTCAAATTGTTTTCTTTAAAGGATGAATTGAAAACAGAAAGAGCAGAATCAGCTTAAAAGATGGCAAAGCCAGGTATGATAAGGCAAACTGAGTGTAACTATTAAAATATAGGAGTGTAACATTTTGAAAATATTGTGTCGCCTGACAGCTGGTATGGCGCGTGGTTGAAAATATAAACATTTCCGACCATTAACTGACGTTCAAGTCCACGCTCAATGACATTCTTGAACCCTACTTTCAGGAAACGTCATGAAACTATTTTTCAAAAGGTTTCATCCTAGTTTTCATATCTCCTTGCGTGCTGAATGGCGATCATGCCGAGACCACTGTCTCGACTAGGTGATAAAGCGAGCTTATTACGCAAACTAAAATGTTTTCTAAGTGCTTACTTTCACAAATGTATGCATTAGCGTGGATTAATTAGCGTTCTCACTGTTGGACCGCCTAATTCAACTTTTACGGCATCTTGGCTATACCAGTGAAATTTTACATTCAGGGGACGATTGCGCTGTTGTATGAAAAAAATAAAAATGAGAAGAACAGTTGAGTTCCCGCAAGAGTAACACGCATCGCGAAGTCGTGCGTCATATCTCTTCTTCTATTAAAAAACATAAGCACCTTACTTACCCTAAGGCTTCTCTTTCCGTCGACAAATGCAAGCTTCCCTACTTCGAATTCAAATAGGGCGCCTAAGCCAAATTGTAGGGAGCAGCGCACCATGAGGTCGATGGAGTTATATGGTTCGGTAGGTTTCAGTGCGGCCAAGTCTAGGTTTAGGGAGATCATCCATCGCTTCAGGTCACCTACCTGAAAGTATAGCATATACATTCGGTTGGTTTCCTTGAACTACGTCACAGCCGCGACGTACGTCGGCCGACGGCGGGCAGGTAATAAATATTACAGTGTTGAGAAAGTTCGCGGAGACCAAGTAACAATACCGTTTTCTAGGTGAAGAGCGGTATTTGGAAGCATTAACGGCGGCGGGCATGCTTTCTTTAAAGACGAGTGCTCTTTTGGAAGCCAACATACGGCAGTAACATAGTAGAGCGCCATATTTCTCAAACTTGCGCCTATATAAGAAGCCATCCGTAAGTTTTCTACGCTTATTCAAGATTCAAGATTGAAAACTGCACGTAGAGGCAGCGTCCGCAAGTTTTCTACGGATATGTATGATTGTCAGCCAGAAAATTAATTTTCACAACGTAATTTTATTCTTCCCGGCGTTGTAGAATCTAACGAACGCCATGCACGTATTTCAGCGATGACTCTATGCATTTCATAAAAAAAATAGCGTTGACAAGATATAAGGAGGGTATATTTTCGCATTTGTATTCACGTCACCGGACATCAGAAATTGCGCGACACTTTGAACTGCGTTTCTTCTTCTAATGGGCGTGGGCGATTTAATTTCCGCAAAATGTAACAACTTTGTAGGTGAAATAAATCGATGCTCAGTTTGTATACAGTCGCGAGAACTACGAATTCGTCCCAATTTTGGAATATTACTCCAAATTGTGGTTAAAGGCGTCGTACCGCACGTGCGTCCAACGAAGCTGACTTACTGACGATTTATTCGCGGGTTTCGAAACCCCAAAGCAACACCGATATTACGAGAGTCGCCGTACGAGGCAACCTTGGATTTATTTGTTTGCTATGCGGGCTCTGTAACGTGCACGTAAATCTTTATACACCCGCGTGTTCGAGTTTTTGCAACACCGAAATGTGACTGCAGCGGCCGGGAGTCGAGCACCGGACCTCGTGTCCGGTGTTCGACTCCCGGCCGAAAAAATAAACGCTTTTATGAGACATCCGCGGGACCTATTTGAATGTAATTTGTTGCATTCGACAGAAGAAAGCTGATTTCTAATGATTGATTTGTAACCCAGAATGTTTTACAGAAATTTACGAAACTGAGTCAGTCTGAAAAAAATTGAAGCGCGATGATTATAAAATTTCGTAACTGTACACGGAACACAGATATCACAGTTCTGTAAACTCCACATGTTAGGGAACTTCAAGTCGGCGAATGGTTTTGCAATGGTTTTTCAAAAGTCCTAGCCACTAATGGTGTACTTCGAAGCGGGGTATAGTGTATTATTTGTATCCGCTTTAGGTGTATTATTAGGTAATAATAATAATAATAATAATAATAATAATAATAATAATAATAATAATAATAATAATAATAATAATAATAATAATAATAATAATAATAATAATAATACTGTTTTATGCCCACTAAAGGACTAAGGCCTCTCCCTGCGATCTCCAGTTACCCCTGTCCTACGCCAACCGATTCCAACTAGCGTCCGCTAATTTCCTAATTTCATCCCCCTGCCTAGTCTTCTGCCGTCCTCGACTCCGTTTCCTTTCTCTTGGCACCCATTCTGTAACCCTATAATCATGCATCGGTTATCTAACCTGCGGATTATATGACCTGCCCAGCTCCATTTTTCTTCTCTTAATGACAATTAGAATATCGGCAATACCCGTTTGCTCTCTAATCCAAACCGCTCTCTTTCCGTCTCAACGCTATGCCTAGCATTATTCGTTCCATCGCTCTTTGCACAGTCCTTAACTTGTTCTCAAGCTTCTTTTTCAGTCTCCAAGTCTCTGCCCCATATGTCAGCACTGGTAAAATGCACTGATTGTACGCCTTCCTTTTCAATGATAATGGCAAGCTTCCAGTCAGGAGTGGACAATGTCTGCCGTATGCGATCCAACCCATTTTTATTCTTCTGTGAATTTCCTTCTCATGATCAGGGTTCCCTGCGATTAATTGAGTTAAGTAAACGTACTCCTTCACAGACACTAGAGGCCGACTGGTGATCCTGAACTCATGTTCCTTTGCTCGGCTGCTTACCATTATCTTTGTCTTCTGCATATTAATATTCAACCCCACTCGTACACTCTCTTTGTTAAGGACCTCAATCATTTGTTGTAACTCGTCTGCATTGTTGCTGAATAGAACAATGTCATCGGCAAATCGAAGGTTGCTGAGATATTTGCCGTCGATCCTTACTCCTAAGCCTTCTCAGTTTGATAGCTTGAATACTGCTCCCAAGCACGCAGCGAATAGCATTGGAGAGATTGTGTCTCTTTGTGTGACCTCTTTCTTTATAGGTATCTTAATACTTTTCTTGTGTAGAATTCAAGTAGCTGTGCAATCTTCGTAGATATTTTCGAAGATATTTACGTAAGCTGCCTGTACCCCTTGTTTACGTAATGCCGTGATGACTGCTGGCGTCTCTACTGAATCAAATGCCTTTTAGTAATCTATGAAAGCCATATAGAGAATTAAGACGGCAAGCTGGGCGAGTTGGTGATTGAACATGTTCCTATGGGTGGGCTGATTTTTTGAATGGCAAGATAGGCTAACACCCTTGTAAACGTCGCTTTACACGTGTTTTCATTTTCTGTATAATATAGTCCGTTGCTTGAAAAAATAACCCAGTTGTTTGTCTGCGCTCGTGTTGTGTACTTCCTCTCGTCCTTCGTCCGGGTTGCGCTGCCCACCCAAAGGACCATATAGAGAGGCTGATTGTATTCTGCGGATTGCTCGGTTACTTGATTGATGTCATGGATTGATCCATTGTAGTGTATCTCTTTTTGAAACCTGCCTGTCCCCTTGGTTTACTAAAGTGCGGTATTGCCCTTATTCTATTGGAGATTATCTTGGTGAACATTTAACATAATACTGGAAGTAAGCTAATGGGCCCATAATTTTTCAATTCTTTAACCTCTCTCTTTTTGTGGTTTAGTGTAATGTTGACATTCTTCCAGTATTCTGGGACCCTTTAAGTCGATAGACACTTCGTAGAGAGGGCCGCCAGTTCTTCAATCATTGTCTCCTCCATCTTTGATTAAATCGACTGTTGTTCCATCTTCTACTACCGCTTTTCCCCGTTTCATGTCTTGCAAGGCCCTTCTGAACTCATCGCTGGTTATAGGAGAAAGTCTCTGCAACCTGTTCATTACTGCTTCTAATGGAAGTATCGTGGCTTCTCTGGGTACTTATTGTGCAGGTCAGTATAAAATTTGTCCGCTGCTTTTACTATACCTTCGAGATTGCTGATGATATTACCCTGCTTATCTTTCAGTGCATACATTCTCACTGATTTTAGGCAGCGTCCATTTTTTACGGCTTCCTCAGTCTTAATTCTCACTCTATAATTTCGTATATGCCTTATTTTCGCCTTGTTGATCAGTTTTGACAGTTCCGCGAATTCTGTCTTATCTCTTGAGTTGGACACTTTAATCCTTTGTCACTGCTTTATTAGATCCTTTGTTACTTGGCAGAGCTTGCCTACTGGTGGCCTCGGTGCCTTACCTCCCACTCCAGTTGCTGCCTCTGAAGCCAGCCTAGTTACGGTTTCATTCATTACCTTTATGTCCTCTTCATCTCTCTGTTCTAAGGTTGCATATTTGTAAGTGCCAGCCTGAATTTGTCTGCTTCTACCCTTGCTGCCTCTAGGTTGGCCTCTTTCATCTTGACCAATTGCATTCTTTCTCTCTCCAAATCGAAGTGAATCCTAGCCCTCACTAACTCATGATCACTGCACCTTCACCCTACCTAACACTTCTACATCCTGCACCATGCTGAGGTCGGCAGAAAGTATAAAATCAATTTCATTTCTTGTTTCACCATTAGGGCTTTTCCAGGTCCATTTTCTGTTATACGCTTACTGGAGATGTTCATTATTCGCAGCTTATTTCTTTCTGCGAATTCTACGAGAATCTCTCCCCTAGCGTACCTAAAATCGACACCGTAGTTGCCAATAACTTGTTAACGTGCCTGCTTTCCCCCCGCTTTTGCATTGAAATCGCCCATAACTACACTATACCGAGCTTGCACTTTCTCATCGCTAATTCAACATGCTCATAAAACTGGTCTGCTTAATCATCATCGTGAGTGGATTTTGGAGCGTAGGCTCGTACTACCTTTAATGTGTACCTTTTATTAAGTTTGATTACTACTACTGCTGCCCTCTCAATAATGAGGTAGAATCCGTCAATGTTGCCCGCTATGTCCTTATGCATTAGGAATCCTACTACGTATTGCTTCTTATCTGGGAGACCTCTATAGCAGATGACATGGTCGTTAGTCAGCACTGTATAAGCCTTTCCAATTCTTCTAATCTCACTAAGGCCGATAATATCCACAACAATGTCTGGTAGTTCCTGAGTCCTGCTAAGCTAGCCTCACTCGACAGAGTTCGGGTTTAAAGGGACACTAAAGCGAAACAATAAATCAGATTAACCTAATAAAGCTTTCTTTGAGAACCCTGAAGGCTCTCATTTCAAGATAATAGTTTGATTATTAGATGAGAAAATGAAGGTCAAAGTATCAGCATTTGAATTTCGCGCCGAAACCTCGATGCCGGTACGTCATTCAGACGTCAGGAATTCCAAAGTACGTTTCCCTTTTGGGCCGCATTGGCTGAGTAAAGGTTCCCCAAACTTAGCGTGTTTAATATTCGGAACATAATGTAGTCAGTCTGTAACGCTATATAATTAAATAGGCCCTAGAAGGTGCCATTAAAATCCATGACGTCACAGCGACCAGGTGCGGGAACTTCAAGGAGGCGTCACCACCCGTCTTTCGTTCTTGCGCTTTTTCTGGCTTACCAAGCGTATTATCGTGGTGAGAGTGGTGTTTTCGGCGTTGTATAAAGGTAATTTATTGATGCAGAAGAAGTCATTTTTCTCTTTAGTGTCCCTTTAAATGTTGCCAGGGTCAATTTCCATTGACGGCGTGTCCGGATACAGAGATTCTTAGCACCCTCTGTTGCATTACAGGTCTGACCGCCGCCTTGGTCAGGTGCTTCGCAGCTGCTGGGAACTGAGGGCCATGGGTTACTAAATTCTGATTTGTTTTTATTGACGAGTTACGAAGTTCTCGAATTGATAGTTGAGCATCTTGAATTCAGCAATTTTTAAGAATATTTCTAAAGAAATTGACAGCCAACATAAAGATGTACATACTACTGCACTATATATTAAGATTTGTTCTTTATAAATGCGACAAATTTCATTAAAATTCTTGCGGTGGTTAGTGACAAAATATATTTCTGCGTTCGCATGTATTTATATAGGAGCTCCAGAACTAATATTGGGAGTTTGAGGATGCATACTAAGAAGACAAAGTTAGTCTCACTGGATTCCATTTAGCGGCTGTAACATATGCTATGAAGCATATACTTCAACGGCGGCGAAGACGAAAGAAACTCGGCAGTGTTAATCAAGCAATTTCTCATGTAGGCTCGCGTCAGTAATGCCTAGCCGATAAAATCAGTCTTTCAACTGTAGGGGTATTGTATGCAGCAATTACTTAAAATGATCGCGGTAAAACTAGGCATGTTCGTGTTTTGGGGTGTAGTCTGACAGTTGTGAAGTTAGGAGGGTAGCAGCAAGGAAAATTGAATGGTAGCAATGTGCCACACAAATGTAACAAAAGAAAACAATTGCGGTCCGAATACGTACAAAAGATTTTTTTTTTGAGCACAATTTTTACAAAGCGCTTGCATGCAGCACCATTACGCCTCTTCAGGTGCCTTACTACGTGCAGCCGGCATTACTAATACACCGTAATTGTCTGCCAGTTATTCAACCGAAGCTTGTATTGGCTCACAAGTGGCGTTGTCGGGGTCACGCAAAAACCGCTCTGCTCCCAGTGCAGATCAGCTTCGGTAAAGGGTGGTTTGATGAGCTGAGCAGGCTCCGGCGCCAGAGCGTGAGTCCTTAGCAACGATTCCAGCTGCATAGGCGCGCGCTCACGCCACACTCGGAACCATTTAGAGCTGTTTCGCTAAAGCCGGGGAGGGAAAGGGCAGAAAGGTATCGCGCGCGCTGCGCCGTCTTCGCTGCCGTTCAGTTCAGTCTCGGAAAACTGATGCGATGGCCATGCGTTGTGCGTTCCCCCGAGGAAGGGGCAGCATTCGACGAGCGGCGGCGAGAAGTCGCTCGTGAAAGGGCTCGCCGTTGGCGCGCCTACACAGCCGTTAGAGCCGTCCGTGCCCAGGCAATCTGACACCGTTATCTGTGGTATACTTAACCGTGGCCAAGGTCAGGTGCACGCAGGACAAGCTTCGATTACCCTTATTTTCGGGTAGGGTAATGGTTGGTCATTTTTTAAACAATATTTCAGAGAATATTCTTTAAATGATACACTTTGGGGTATTTCTACCAATGTCGAAGTCGGTTTGTTTCTTGATGAAGTCATATCTATTTGCTAGTGATCACTAAAGAAATCACAAAATCAGCGGTTCGGAAATGAGATTTTAATTTTTTTCATCGCACGCGGCGACTTTCCAAATCTGAGAATTCGTTACTATAAAAGTAACGGTGCATTAGCAGATAAATATATTTGTACATGTAGGGCACCACAGCCTGAAGAGGACAATGACCCATGATATATGGTTGAACACATACCACGTAGGGAACAACAAGAAAACCAAAGTAACACTTACAGAATACTAGTAGCTGATAAACACAATGAAGGCAGACAAAGCAACACGAGACAGCATAAAGGTGATTATAATAAATAGCACCAAAAAGCGTAACAATACAAGTTAGTAAAGAGAGGGCTGAAAATAAATATATTAAGACAACAGGACGAAATACTGCGGAGCTCATAAGTACCTACAGCCCAGACATTGACTTTAAATTAGCCGCAAGGAGTTGGAAAATGAGATGGATGTAAATGACTTCGTAATCAGTGCCGACTAGTGAAATGAGAATTGGCAGTGTTTTCTAAAAAGTCGTCGGGGAAGGTTCAATTGCATTAAAACAACTGTCTCTATAGCGTAACGTCTATGGCGTCCACGGCAGCAGACCTTCGCCTCCCGCAACTCAGTGCAAGCCCGAATTTTCTATCCCAATCATATATGAAGTAGGACTGCGGGTCACCGCTTCGCCAATTCGGTGAGTCCATTACCCTCGGAGGCGTAAGAACCTGTAGCGAATAAGCCAGGCCCGGAAGCAGAAGGTAGCACGTTCCCACTCATGGGATCTCGACGCGAGCACCAGCGGTCGGCGCGCGCGGCGCCGTCGTTCAAGCTGCACGAGCGCGATGCGAAACAGGCGAAAGTTGGAGCTTCCCGACGAACGGTAAGTGTGCGCAGACATTGGCACCTTCAGCGGCCGCAAAACTGGGAAATCAAGTAAGAAAACCCAACCTTTTAAAAGGGGAGCTGTTACTAACCTCCGATTTCTCCGAGTTCCCCAGGTTGAAACAAGTTTTGAACATTCCAGCCGCTTTCTGCCAGGCTGTTTGGTTCTTCGGAGGCACTGACTCGGTGTAGAAATGGGACACTACGGTGGGCTCTACGGCATTGCGGATCTGAAAATAAAAAGAAGTGTTTTGAAATAGTATCGAGCAGTGGTATGCAGTGTAGAAACGAATAACATAGAGCCCCTTCAGTCAATGGGTACGCTTGTGTACGCGACTTCTTTTTTCCACTTCTGCGCACTGGTTGCAACGAAAAAGGAATGAGTCACGCAAATTGAGCTTCGGGTGAATTTCGCCCTGTGCATACTCAGTGTGACTCTCATTTCACACGGCCACTTTGCTGAAGACACCATCACGTTTGACTGGGTGTCCCACGTGTTCTGTTTCGCGTATGATGGCGAAGGCACTGATTCGTAATGCCTTCAGGCAATAGTTATGACTGTTATTTGAGTCGGCGGTTAAATTTTTTGAAGAAAAACAAATGTTCGGTAACCACCACAATTTCTATTGAATGCAGGCGAATAGCCGCCGCCGCCTCGCCGCCAATAGCGCCGTTTTCGCTCCGTCAGAAAGTGTTTGAACAGACTATGGGGGTCCGTTCACATGGCTCTTGTCGTTTTGCAGCTGAGCTGACTGCGCATCGCTTGCGTCTCGGGGAGCCTCGGCTATCGAAAAAATTGGCAGTGGCTTAGCTGAGCTATGCCCGGATATACGTAGCGAAAGCTAAGGCCAAGGCATGGTTAGCCTTGCTTAATCTTGACTGTAAGTCCAGGTTAGTCTGGTTGTCTAGCTATGTGTCGGCGTTTAGCCAGTCGTTCGGCGCGCTGATCGTCTGATCCCTGGGCGATTCGTTTCCTCTTCATCTCGTTCCGATGTCGATTCCAGGCCTCCTCCTGCTTATCAGAATTGTCGCCGTCCATACTGCCGCCTCAACTGTGGTTGCGGCGCACGCGAGCTCTCCTTTTCAATCCTCCGACATGTTATCAGGCATGCGACGCAGCTGGCGAAGCCAACGGAGGCGAGCGCAATGACGAGGAACGCGTTGTGACGTCGTACCAAACGGCGGTTGCAGAGAGACTCGGCGCTGCGCAGCGGCGGAACACCTGTGGCTCGGTTCTACTAGGGGCGCATGCGCAGTAGTGACTAGGGAGCGAGAGAGAGAGAGAGAAATATCCGCGGTGAGGCAACACCGCCTAGAAAAGAAGGCCTGAGTGCTCGGCGAGTGACGTCACGGAGAAGAGGCCGGCGGTGCTCTTGGGGATACGGGTTGAATTAAAGGATCGCGGCTTGGTTCACCTAGTAGCAGTATGCTTCCATTGACCACACCACATTTTTTTTTCTTCTGTCGAAACTGCGGAATGAGAGGCAGACAGCTTAAAAAGCATTTATTTAGAGGCACAGATACAAAACAGCTATGTAAAGCTTGTGCAGGTATTAATGCCAGCAGCTTTTTATAGCGTCGCGCTTTGTCGTCCTTGAAATGTACTTTTTTGTGAATTATTATTATTATTTATTATACCCGATACTTCAGATTTATTACTTCAAATAAATTCAATCCTTTAAAACCTTTCCTTCCATATTTTGTACTTATGGTTTTTATGGCACGGCAATGATGAATGTAACGCACTCGATTAGCTTCACAATTGCGTATGAACAATTTTATTGGGGACACATGTACGTAGTCCAATCTATAATTTGCTTAAACGAATAATTTCGCTTTCGATGCACTAATTACCGTAGTCCACTAATTTACAACTCAAGTACGTTTAGAAATGGGATATAAAGCATTCGGGCAGCTATTTACAAGGAAACAGCCGCCTTATTGCCCAGAGTTTCAGCTTTTCTCTTCCTTGCCTTAGCATTGGCATCCAATATTTTGTCATTCATCTTGTAGCAGTAGTTGTTCAATAAAATATTCGTGCTACACCACAAAATGTGCCTTAACACAAATTCATATTTATGTCTATCCTCGCAGGCGTCGAACTTTGAGGAATCATCACTTTCTGTAAGGGTACTTGCTGTAATTGAGCAATTAACCTTTCCGTATTTTTCAAAAGTAACTATTTAAAGAAGTTCTGAACATCTTACCCTGGAGTGCACTAATACAATGAAGTATGCACGTGGTAGCGCCCTAATCCAGGCACTCTGGGCTTCTTCATTTTGCGGAAACTTGAACACATGATTTTTCTACCCCGATCGGTACATGTAATTGCTCAGGCAATTGGGCACGCAGGACGTATTAGGCATATCTTGGAATAGCACTCCAGATTCTGGGGCAATGAAGACTCGCGGTACACACAATCGCAAGCACAGCACAAGTGTTGAGACTACATGCACTGTTCACGTCGAGAAAAAAATGTGCGTTCGGGAGCATGCAACAGCATGGCCGAGCATGCCGGGACTTGTTTAACCCTGAAGCTATTCAAGGAGCGGCAGGGCTCCTGGAACTAATTGAATTGTTGTCGCCGCCGTCGACGCCTCGGTCTTCTCCGAATAGCCGGGGTTAACCGCGCTTCATATCTTCGGCGCTTGATCTTCAGCACAGGTGCGCCGCTCGTAGCTTCGTAGCACGCTGCACGGAACTTCTATGTTGGCCTCTTTTGCGTGACGTAGCTCAAGGGGAGAGGGTCAGCCAGAAGGCCTTAAGTTCTCTAGAGGGTGTTGGGCGAGGCGCGCGTTGTGACGTCATGTGCCTCCTCAGAGCGCCGCCACGGCGAAACCGCAAGTTCGCGGCCAGTAAAGCTTTCGCCTTAAAGGGGCCCTGAACCACCTCTCGGGCTTAGTGAAATAAAACAGTACGCGGGTAGCACACGCTGTTGTGAACATCTCAGTCAAGTTCTGCTGCCGTACGCGGTTCGTGGAGCTCGCAAGCGGAACGCGAAGTCACCTTTTTCTCAAACGTTCTCATTTCAAAAACCGCGTGCTCCTCGCTCTCTTCTGTGTGCTTTATTTCGTCATAAAGCACACTCCAATACGCGGCTACTGTTGGTCGCGGCGGTTGGCTACACCGCGGCCGCCGCTAGGAGGTGCCGCCACGAGTCCAGTGGCTGAGCGCACTGCGGCTCTCTGAGGACAGCCGCGTTTGGCTTACGTTTAGCGCGGCATATAGCACCAAATCGGAAATTTGAACTGCGCGCCACGGTGACGCCTCCGCCGTAGCCTTCGAAGTGCAAGGCGTTGGAGGAGGAAGGGCAGCACAGCTGAGGCCGTGTTTGATTGCCGATAACTCCACTTCTCTTGAACGCATTGACGTACTTGTTGTGGCAAAGTGGTTCTGAAATAGCCTATCTTCACTTCAGAGGTCTTTCTCCACTTCGATAAAAAGTGGTTCAGGGCCCCTTTAATATCCACGGCAAGGCGCGCGTTGACACGTCAAGTGCTTCCTCGGAGCACCGCCAAGGTGAAATCACAAGTTCGTGGCCAGTAAAGCTTTCACTTTAAAATGAGAGATTAACGCAGTAACCTCTGCGTGTGAAAGCTGAGCGAAGCTGTGAGTAAGCGACGTTCGTCAAAAGCGTTATGCAATAGCCACAAAAGTACATGTAAACGCTCTCACACTTCTTAAGAAACGCTGTCAGCCAACCGGCGATCGCTTCCGATACAGTAAGAGAACGTGGCTATGACAAACGCCATATTTAAACGGGGCTTTATACACCACTCAGATGTGCCCTCGAACGGGGAACAATATTGGTGTGAATGACGCGACTCACTCACCAGCCGAAAAGGCAAGTCGTCGGGCTCGTCGATAGTGCCGCAAACGTATTGGTAGAAGTCGTCGCACGGGTCAATGCTGAAGTTCATAGTTGCGCGCAGCTTCTCAGACATGTATTCGCAGTCATCCGAATGACACACAAGGCTGTCTGGCTGCGGTGATGCGTTGGTAGCCTTTGTCACGGTGCTCGTCGGCGACGAAGGCCCAAGGTCCAATCGCACTATTGATGGCGTTAGAGCTTTTCTCTAAAAGAGGACAGCGTGAAAAAGCATGCACGTCACTCGTAGACCATACTCATCGATGGGTAACGCATTTCGGTGTGCTCCAATGTGATAGAGATAATGCCCTGCGTTCACTTCGTAGCTTTGTTGCCCACGATTACAGTATCACAATGTACGAGTGCCAATACACTTTAGTCTAACTGTAACACATCAGCATTTGATGTTAAAAACAGCATTTATAACCTGCACTTGCATGTAATTTTTTTTCAAACTGTGCCATTTCCTTCTAAAGTTTCGCCATACTTCGTTTACACTTCAACGTGCATAAAGCCCAGAACGCTAATAACATGACTGCGAAAGAAAGAAAAGTACGTAAAAAAGGCGCGTGCATTAAGGGCCCATTGTGTTTTACGTAAACACACAGAGGGAGTGAGCGTGGAGCGTCTGTGAAAGAAAAGTAAGAAAAATCTAACTATTGCGAAAGGCAATATAGAATCGTGAGCATTTATGACCCAAATATTTACGGTAGGCTTCGCGTTTGAGCGGGAAATGCTGCAAGGACGATCTGCTGCAAAACTCGCCGCGCAGTGATGGTGCAGCCGAAATGGACTTTGCGATGCCATGGTGAAAATCGAAAATGGGTTCGTTGTCGTTTCTGGTGAAAGACGAGCCCGTACGACACGATTACTACCACGATTCCGCGGTTTGAATGCCAGTCCAAGCCAACGCAATATCCAGACTTATGCCTAGTTGCGACACAGAAGAAATGCAACACACTCTATCCACCCTTTCAATCTCACAAAGCAATTACGGCGGAAATGTGGCCGGTACGTTCAATTCCTCGATACATTCAGATACCCATGTGCAGTATTAAAAAGAATGCCTAGACACTCCTTAAAAACAGCAAAGCAGTTCAGCGGAAAATCCGCTAAAGAGGCAGGGTGAAGAAATTTTCATGATAGGAATAGCTGTCGCCGTATCTTCGTGCTACTGTCGGACGAATGAAAATTATTCTTTTTCATATTTCACCTAAAACATTAGCAGAACTTCCACGTGAAATGATTCTGAAAGCAGCTTATCAAGAAACACTGGTGCACTATGCGCGTTCTTGAACTAGCTGCGGTCACGCACGCACCACAGCGTATGCGTTGTACCGCGTTCGGGAAAATGTCGTTAGCACGCGCTTTTTTCATGACACCCTGTACATGTGCTGCCATGAAACACGATAGCTAACCTGACTTCAACGCTATTACGGGGATTATCCGATAATCATTCGACCGTTACCTGATAGTTAATCAAAAACTGCCTCAACTGCAGCCTGTAGTAACGTCAAAGCTTGGCTGTGCGACTCATGAGATATGCGCAACAGCTTTATTATTACCGTAATGAAGAAGGCTTGCATTTAACTTTAGATTAAACAAAAATAGTCCAATATGGAACCTCGTGAAACCCCATACGTAATGTGCTTGAAGTCACTGAATGATCCTTTATTTTCAGTTTCGACGTGGCTAGCATGATAAGAAAAAAAGAAGTTTCTGATAGAATCCTCTAAGCCCACCCATTCCTAATTTTTTCTAGCTTCATAGTACATTCAGCATCATTATAAGCTGGAACGTTTTCATTGCGATAGCAATTATATGGGCACTCCAGGCGCACTCCTACCGCCGGCGTCATCGGTGCCGCCGAGATGCTCCGCGTAAAGTTCAAGTGCGATGACGTGGTGGCCCCGAGCCGTTTGCTGTAGGTGCGAGTAAAAGCTTGCGAGGGTGAGCCGAGGATGGTGGCTCGATCTCTCGGGAGCGAGGGTGGATGCCGGGGAACGCCGTCTCTAATCCCGTGCAAGGCCCCGGAGGGGGGGTGGGGGGTTGAGGGGAGGGGCGTTCCACTTCGGTGGCGACTGTGTACGGCGCGGCCGAGTAGGCCCTATACCGAAAGCGATCTGCGATGGGTTGACCGCTTCGTGTGCGCTGTGTTGTCGCCGCTTGGTTGGCGTTGAAGCGAGGCAGCACGAATGTCCATTCGCTTTGTGCTGCTGCCGCTCTTCCTCACGCCAACAGTATTATAGCGAGTGTCCGCGGTCATCGAGTGAGATGTGTTCATGCTGGCCTGTACATGCCTGACACCATGCTTGTTAATTTTGTTAGTAAGCGCATGGTTAGAAGTCTATACGGCTGATAAAGCTATTATTCTTGCTTCGTATAGCTGTCTAATAATTTGATACCATATTCGATGTTTTTTCACATCGATGAATAGACCAAGTGCTACCTGATGTTTACCTATATGCTCACTTATCAGGTCACAACAGTCGTCTAGGAGGCCAGTCGTTCGGAGATAGCATCAGAAGCGATACTGGGTAAGAATTATTATCAAGAATTTCTCACAAAATGATACCATGCTTTCGTGAACGATTTTCTCCATTATAATACTCAGACACTTGGATACTGCTATGCGACGATAGCTCTTTTCTTACTTTTCCCAGACTTATATGTTGGCCTAATTACAGATACTTTCAATCCCTGAGGTATGTCACCTTTTCATAAACTGCCATTAAAAATAGAACTAGATTTTTGTAGTTTCTTTAGATTTTTTAGTTCTTTAGTTATTTATTGAGGCTCTTCAGTGCAACAATTCTGAGCTCTTATAGTTTACTAGGGGGGGGGGGGCAGCAGTAGCGAAAGCATTATTCAAGCTCTAGGAGCGCTTAATCTAGTTACTGCACGATTTAAAATATAGGAGAAAATAGCAGTAGCATTGAGTCAATGTGCGGGTGATAGTACTCCTGCAGAGGTATTGAGTTTTCAAATGGCCTGCTGCTAAATAAAGTATTTTTGAGAATATCATAACCGCAAATAAACATATAGCAGAACTCAAGGAAGTTGGAACACATTGTTTTCTTTCTATTAGTAAAAGAAAAACAATGGAATATACAATTTAATATATTTTTATGGATTGTAACTTGTTCATGTAGCTGTTCTGGCTTTTTGCATTTTCGTTGCACCAGAAACCTACAAAATGACCCTACACATTTCCTAGGAGCAAACTCATGTGTTTCATTCAAACAGATATGACCACTTCTGCAGCTCTAATAGGCTGAAATCTCAGAGAAACGATAACGTGCATTTCCTCGTAAATACTTTCGAGGAAGCAAACCGAAATAACCAACGGAAATAAACCAATGGCGTTGATTGAATGCGTGCTTCATGGATAGACTGATTGGGTTTAATTGCTCAAAACAACACGAGCCGCTATGGGAGAAGCCGTAATGCAGGGAAATCTGGTGTTTAAATGGCGCACCAAGGGCGACAAAGGAATGTTTTCGGTTGCGGTCCTAATTTCTAATTTTCATTTTGTATACGCAAGAAACTACCAAGATTTTTTAAAAGAAACATTGTGCCTAACTTGAATCAGGAAAACGAACATAGCTGGAAGCAGTTTCCCCGAAGCATATCGACACGAGAACTAGCCGATTTCCTGGCACTGTCCTTATAGTTATCCCTGCTTCCCTTTTCGTCGATTTCATTGCGCGCGTTCGGTCTACCCACACTTCACTTTAATCCTATGTAAATTTTGAATTGATGGCGCCTTCTCGATCTTCCTCTCATGAAAAAGAAGTATTCGCCCTGCACACTGCGGAGGGCTGATACTGAGCGGGCGGAGAAAAGTACGAATAGAAAGGAAAACTTGGAATACTGGCCGTCTCTCTGAATTCAGAAAAATATCTGGTGGCATTAGTGTACGTACGTCGTAGCATAGCACAGCGAGACAATCGAGCAACAGAAAGAAAAAGATGTGCCACAAAGAGTGAGCAGTGACAGAACTCTTATGATCAATCTGCCTGCACGTGGTCTTGTACGCGAAGTATGCATCAGGGTCCCGCGACAAACTCTACACTCTCTAAGGGTCTCATAGTGTCGGGCACGGCGATGCCATCAGCAAGTGAAAAGCGCCCGAACACTCACGGCCGTGGTGTCAGGTGGCACTTGCGCCTGCTGCTCCGCCCTCAGGAGAAGTGCGACGAGCACGCTGACCACCAGGCCTGGCGTCAAGCCGAGGAAGCAGATGGTCGCGAACCATCCGCCACTCACCGCGCCAGGCTCCGCCGATGGCGGCCCTTGCGAAGAAATAGCGCTGGCCGACGTCGGCGCCTTGTTGGCTGTTTCCGAACGTTCCTGTTCCATACATTGGACACTTTATGAGGCTAACAACATTTTTTCATTAGGAGGAATCATTAGCTCGGGGCGAACTTAGATTTCCCGTATCGAAACATGCATAAAAGGCGAAAATGCTTTTGGGAGACAACCGTTGGATCAATTTGAATAAAATGTTTGTATTTGAGAGAGGAAGTTAGACGCTAGTGAGAATAGCAACAGAAATCTGAATTACCGCCTGTAATTATTTTGGAAAAACTTCTCGAAATCGGCAATTTTAGAAAACGAAACAAAAACATTGAGGCCCGAAGTTGGGAAATTGGCAACCTTGCGCCAAAAGGAGATATCAAAGTTTTCTGTAGCTGTGTTGATTACAGCATACAAAGGCAAATATCGATATTGTCCGCATCTTAAGCGGACAAATTCGATATATAGGTTTACAGCTCGTGTAAAATAGTTACGATGTTTACGAGAGTGTATTAGCGGTAATTATCGGTTTATTACCGAGCGATGTACATTACACGAATCGCGTCCTCTTTAGGTGCGTTAATTGGTCTAGTTTACAGAATTGTGATGCTATTATTTATTGCTGAGCTACAGGATTGAAAATTTCGTGATTGAGTATTTTTCTCTCATTTCACAGTGTTGAACAGCAAATCTTATTAATGCAACAAGCTTCGATGTCGGTGCAGTGGTGGCCAAGAGAAATAATTTCTCCCTTCGCATGCATTTAAGTAGGAGCTCCAGTGCTAAAGCTTCCTCCTAAGTCACGGACGGTGGTATTGTGTAACCTTCCTTTGATTAGTGGACTAATACGCTCCGAAATGGATTGATTTAAGTAAAATCAGAAATTCTCTGAAACCGGATTTTAAGTACGAGCGCGTGACGCCATATATCGCCAGATGCGGTTGTCCTGTGGGTAGTCGCTTTATCTCGAAGGGAGCGAGTCGTACAGAGCTTTGGGGCGCCTTTAATTCCTTCGAAGTAGCGCGGATCACAACGCGACATACAATTACGTGAGCAGCGCATATGTGTGAATTTAGTACGGCCTGCGCCACAGCCAGCACGTTCACCGAATGGAGCTTGCCGAAAAGCCACGCGAACACATTACCGCTCACCTTGAAGTCTCCAATCCTAGGTGGGCTTACGACAGGGGATATCTGGTCCCGCATCATTGTGGCAGTTGTCGGTTGAGCCTGTGGTTCATGCCCGTGATGGGAGATTAGATACGAAATGGGTACCTGGTGATGATGATAATTCCTTGTGCAATGACACAAACCCACTATAGGGGTAGGCCACGCGTACCAGGCGGTAAGATGATGAAGGAACAAAAAAAAAAGTCAAGGAAGGAAGGAACTCAACTTTATTCAGGTCCTGCAGGCCACGAGAGCTTTGGGCTCTCATGGAGTGGGCGTCTCCCACGACGGAACCGGGAGGTTGAGTTTCCTGGCAAGGATATTCAAGAAATCGACGACATATCAAATAAAGTAGCGTGTATTAAGTTTGACAGTTTCGCCTAAACACATGATAGTAAAAGTAGCATATCGATAATTATAATATCTTAAGCAAACTAACACGTCGATGTACCAAATAAGTTCAATTTCGAATAATGTTATTATTAGCATAATTTTGAATTTTTACTTTTGTTAGTTGAATTTTATAATTTATAGAATGGGAAATAAATAACTCATGGAAAACAGGATATATTTTGTTCGCAGAAGTAAATATCAATGGCTGGGGAAACGTTCCTGTAGCTTCATCCTAAGGCCAATCCCCCAGAGTGGCTACGTGTCATTATATACCGAGGAACTATATCTACATCTAATACCGATACTCCTGGTGAGAGTTGAGCTATACTACTGGAAACGACGCTACCGTAATTCTCCTCATCAAAGCACAGGCAATAACTGCATGCCAAGTGAAACACGATGCTCTTTGACATTGTAGACGAGGGGTTGCTCGGATAATGAGTATACCGGGCTGGTCAGTCACAAACTGAAATCGGGAAGGGTTAGGAAGAGGGGCTCGAACGAGGTACAAAAAAGGCCAAGACTCAGGTGCAGGAATGAAACAACAAACAAAAAACGTGGATTGTTTGAGACAATTACGCTTGGCGCATCAAGCAGAGAGAACTTAGTGCCCAAGATACTGCGCTTTGTAGAGATTTAGCACCATGTCAACTCTTGAGTCCTCATCAAGTCATTGTATTGCGCCACCCGAGTAGCTTTAACGGAGCACCAAAACAAAAGTTGAAACTTGACCTGTCTGTGCAGTCTGGTTGGTCGGTCAGATGTACTAGTCACCGAGTACTAATGAGTTCAACGAAAACGTGACTGGCTATGCAACTAGCACGGCGCCCCGGAAAACTTACATCTATAACGTGCGGATTACGACTTTTATGCTCTGTGACTCAAACAACCACACTTCATGAGGAGGACATAAACGGAACAGCAGAAAAAGAAAAACAAAGTTTTGTCTGCTGTGCGGTTTATGTCTTTTATATTAACGGGGGAGCGCTTGCATATTTATTTATTTATTTATTTAAAATACCTTACAGGTCCCATGGGGACATTGTGTAAGGGGGGCTACAGAGTAAGCAGCCTTCTAAAGTGGTATACAAAAGATACACCTCAATACAGGGCTCACCAACATTACTATCAAGATTGAAACATGAAACAGAAACAACTGAAGTAATGAAAGGCCACAAAGGTACACTTAAGGAAATAACTTGAGTAAAACTTAACGTAAGGCATTAATACTAGAAAGTAAAATACACAAAAAATGAACATATCAGGGAGTACAATTCTTGAAGTGATATTCAGGGAAAAAGACGCAAAAAAGCAATAATATATACAGGGCATACAAGTGAACGCACGACACAGCATAACATAGCAATTCACAAGAGCGAGATAGCAATGCATAAAAAAAATTATCACAATAAGTTCGAAGCAGATTGCCAAGTGTTAGAAACAAGGTAAAGTGATTTGTAAGTGCTATTATGAAAAATGCTCGTGTAGGAGATGACGAAATGTTTCTTGATCTGACTCGGAAGCAATGTGATCAGGCAGATTGTTCCACAAGCGAATGGCCGTAGGGAGTGCGGAAAAGTTAAAAGCATGTGTCGTACCGTACATGCGCGCAAAACTTAAGTGGTTATTTAATCGACGAGACGTGCTCGAGGCGGTCTGGATATGTAGTGTGGATTGTGTGGCATTATAAACATATTTGTGAAACAAGGATAACAGAGCGATATTACGGCGAAGAACTAAAGGCTGTATGGAATGATCGAGTTTCATTTGCGTTACGCTGGAGTGATGGCTATAATTACGTGAAATGAAACGGGCAGCTCGGTTCTGGACTGATTCAAGCATGTCGATTAAGTATGTAGGATGTGGGGACCAAATGGATGATGCATACTCGAGCTGTGGACGAACAAATGTCTGATAGGCCAATTTGCGGATGTTTGAAGGTGAATTACCAAGATTACGACGTAGGTTAGCTAATGTCCTTGAAGCTTTTGCGCAAAAGGCTGCAATATGGTCTGTCCAGGAGAGGTTTTCGGTTAGGTGAACACCCAAATGTTTATACGATACTGTATGTAACAATTCTTTATTATTGACGTATAAAAAAATGTGAGTTGTCACGCTTACGACGAAAAGAAATTACCTGACATTTTGATACATTTAAAGCCATTAACCAGGTGTTACACCAATTATGAATTAGGCTAAGGTCATTTTGAAGGGCCAGGTGGTCATCAGTACTGTTAATTGATCTGTAAATAATGCAGTCGTCAGCGAAAATACGTAAGCGAGAAGAAACATTAGGTGGCAAATCATTTATGTAAATTAGGAAGAGTAAAGGGCCCAAAACGCTGCCCTAAGGCACACCAGAAGTAACGTAAGTAGGAGACGAAGCAATAATATTAACTACTGTGAATCGTTGACGATTCGAAAGAAAATTACGAAGCCATGTTAAAGTGAAGCAATATAAAGCAATGGTTTCACTGGTATTTTAGCCTGTACTCCTTTTGTTTAATTCATTGGCTGTTTATTTATCTTTCTGCAGCAGGTATTCCACGACATCTCTCATCTACAACGAAGATTGCCGCTTGAAAGCAAGCGCTTATCCATATCCGCTGTCAAGTCTATCTCTTCGTCAAAATGTCGCGTTCTTATACTGCGAATATTGCAGATACGCCTCAATCTATGACGCCACTCATTGGAACGTTGCGCGATTAATGCCGACGTAAACTATCGGGACACTTCCACGGAGCGGACGCCGCTACTCTTGCTGGGTCTTGCTGTGAAATCGGCATGTCCCAAGTACCGTGAGGTCGAGTTCACGTCTGCCTAGCACTGTTGTGAAATCGGGGGTCCGTGCGGCCAACGAAGGTTCCATGGATGGTGCCGGGAGAAAGAAGGGTTCCGAGTGACCTTGAAGAGAATGAAACAGGATTATATTTAAAAAAATACATGGTTCCGTTTTACAACACGGCTCCAATTACCGGAACATACTACGTGCTAGCGTTTTTGCATGTCCGAGTGTCTCCTCTCTCGCAGCCGTCCGGATCCGCTTTTTATGCCTTTCTCTTCCCTCTTTCCCTCGTTGAGGAAATTCACTGGCCAATCCCAAACGACGTATCGCTCACCACCTCCCCTCCAACATGCGGCTCGTGCCTCCAATGTGGTGATCCTGTCTTCAACGTAGCACAATGCGAAGCAACCGCGTGGCAAACCGTGAACCCGCCATTGGTTTCCCCGGGAGTCGCTGTCGATGACCCTGGCATCGATTAGTGGCCTCTTCGTGACGGTCAGGAGGGCGTCGCTGCTGTTTTGAAGGGAAGTGAATGATGAGGCGTGAACATCAACCGTGACGACTGATGTCGCTGGTGGGGCAACCCCTGCTCTGAAGGACCGCCAGGCACAACAGTTTCCCACTTTCTTAGCCTTCGACTTCTCGATCTCCCGTGTGCGTCGCCAGAAAACGAAGTAGGGTGAGTTTACGTTTCAAACCAGACCGCAATTCCATGGAATCTTTGTGTCATATGTTGTGTCCTCGGAGCAGAAGGACGGAAGTTTTTAAGCCTCAGCTTTTCATCAGTGTCGAGCTCGGTTGCAACAGCAGACACATAGCATTCGCCGCAGGGAACGAGCAGCTGTATTTGCTCACTTCATTCTGGTGCGGCTTGTCACCGTGGCTCACTGTGTCGAGGATGACGCCACGTACCCCAAGTATTGGAATGACTTGTTCCAATTACCTAATTGGTAAACCAAATCAGTCAGAATTAGCCTCATTGGGCGAAATTAATAATTATTAAGTGAAATAAGGTATTCTTCATTATACTCATTAAAGTTGATTGGTCTTTAGCAATCTAATCATATCTAAGCCTAATTTAGCTTAAATCAGGAAAATAATATCAGAGTTCAAACCTAAAGGTGGTGCAATTTTACTGGCCCGCCTCTCCATACGGACAGTGTAGTGGAGTCTGTGCAATGCCATTGCTGTTCTGCACGGCGTGGTAAAACTTTTAATGGTGCCAGAAATTTCGGTGCACCCGCGCATATCGCGTCTGCGTTAGTCGCATCCGCGCGTAGTTAGAACACCGTCCGCGACGTTCGAGCGCAACGCCACACCTTGTTATCGCAGTCGGTGCTTCCCCCTTTGGACGTAACTCCCGATTTGTTTTCTGACTCTTTCCACCATTTTGTTATAGGCACCGGGATCTTTTTCATCAAGGCAAAATACTAATTAAAAAGGAATGTGTGCTCGCGCAGACTTTCTGACGCTAGTTCGTCGCCGAATAACAAATATTTAAAAAAATTACCAAGCGGAAGATGGGTGTGAGCGAGGCTTGTCCTGCGTGCACGTGACCTTCGTCCCGCTTAAGGGTTCCGCAGGTAACGGCGCCGGTTTGCGTCGGACTGTCGAGCTCGGCTGGATCGGCGCGCAGACGGCGAACCCTTTCCCGGGCGAGTTCTCGCCGCTACTCGTCGAGCACCGTCAGTTCCTCGGGAGCGTGGCCGTCCCATCAGTCTTCCGAGACTCAGCTGAACGGAAGCGAGGCTGGTGCCGCGTGCGCTAAGCCCTTTCCTGCTCTTTCGCTCCCCGGCTGAGACGAAAGGGCTCTGATTGGCTGTGCGTGTGGCGTAAGCGCGCGCCTATGCAGCTGGGCCGGTATTTTGTAGCGACGCCTTTTTTGATTCTATGCTTTTTCAGGCTTTTCGCGCTTGGCCAGTGGTCAGAGCGACGGTCTGCCCACATTGTCAACGGGATCAGGCGGCCGTGTGTGGTGGATGATAAGAATAGCATAGAATAAGGCAAAAGGCATCGCTACAAAATAGCGGCCCTGGAATCCTTGCTAATAACCTACACTCCGGCGCCGGCACAGCTGTGCGCTCATCAGGCCGCCCTGTCCCACAGCTGCTCGGCTCTGGGGGCAACATAGAGTTCCATACAATAATTACTAAGGGAAACTCCGGCACTAGTGTCTACGGGAGCTGCAATGGTGCAGTTGTGCCAGCGAGAGAATTATAGGAGGTACATGGATTTGCGTAAAATTTGTCCTTCTGGCTTCAAACGGCTTTGTAACTTTTGCAAACGCGTCATTTTCAACAACGCACTGCGTGACAAATAATTAAATGAACCTTACTAAAATTCTCCGACGGCACGATTCGAGCACAGTACCTGTAGTAGAGAAGCTTGATATTGAAACCATTAGGCCACGGCCACGGACGCATGTGTCAACAAGGGGTATGAAACGCCCTTATGAAATTACCGTGGGCATGCGAGTGCCTTGAGACGCTTGGCGCATTTCGATTTGTCGACCTCAACAAGCTCAATCGTCGCAATTATTAGTGATTGCGTGTGTTGGAAGCGTCTTCTGCTCTTCGAAGAGCGTAGGCTGCTCTTAAATTTACTACTATATATATATATATATATATATATATATATATATATATATATATGAAGGCATATAAAGCGTAATATACAGAGCCACAAGAACGTCTGAATCCCCAAGCACGAAGATCAGACAAATTCATGCATTTCCCATCATTCCCATGATGGGTCAACGACTGCAGCGCCAGAGTTCGCTCTAGTATATTGTAGGAAACTGTGCGGGGAGCAACTGGGTTTTGGCGGGACCATATCGCTACCGAAACTTGTGAGCCTATACAAGCTTCGCTTGAAAAATGAGTCACTCGTGCTGTCACGCGACAGTTTTGTGGCGTCTGAAAGTTTGGATGCTGTGATCGGTGGTGACGCGGCATCACTATTCGCTGCTTGGGCTCAGCGCGTTCATCGCGGAAGTCTGCTGCGCATCTCCTACCGAGATCTGCCGTTTCGTTTTTCCGGCGCACCACAGCTTCAGTCAGATCGGCTCCAACTGTGCGTTAAGTGTAGGTAATTGTAAAGAGAGAGAGAGAGAGAACTAAACTTTTATTTTCCGAAACGGTAAACCGAGTCAGAACCCGGTTCACCCTAGGTGGGAGGATTCCTTATTCCAAGAACCCTCTGGCTTGGGCTGCCTCTTTGGCCCGGGCGACGAGACTGCGTTGGTCGTCCAGGTCATCGGAGGAAAGCTTGGCCTCCCACGTTTCGGTTATGGTATGGATCTGCGGTGATTTGGGGCGCTCTTCTTGTGCTTCTATGGGGCGGCTTTCTTTGGAGTCGTCTTGTGGAGCTTGTGAGGTAGGGTCTGTGGGTGTGCCACGCAGTGGGCAATCCTGGACCATGTGTTGCAGGGTGTCTGGAACGTCGCAATGGGGGCATATGTACGAGTACTGCGTAGGATACAGTCTGTGCATGATTATTCCGTGCACGTAGGTGTTGGTCTGTAGGCGGCGCAGGATGACTTCTTCCTCCTTGCTTAGATTCTTGTGTGGCAAAGCGTACGTTCTTCTGCTGAGTCGGTGGTGTTGCAGAAGCTCCGAGTACTTTAGGGCGATGTCATCAACGTTGGTGGCCGGCCTAGTGTGGGATTGCAGGAAAGCCCGGCTGGTATGCTCGCGGGCAGCGGCGTGTGCCGCCTCATTTCCTGTCATGCCCTGATGGCCTGGAACCCAGTCGATGTAGGTGTCGGGGAGCGGGGCGCGTGCGATGTGATTTCTTAGTATCTTGAGCGCTGTTTCTGATACGCGGCCTTTTTGATAGTTGCGAGCTGCTGCTTGGGAGTCTGTTAGTATTACTGCTACTTCAGGGCAAGTTGTTATTGCTAGAGCAATTGCCGTTTCCTCTGCAGTTTCAGGGGCTCTTGCTCGGATGGTGACAGCTGCAAGTTCTTTGCCTTGGTGATCCGTGACGCTTAGGGCAAAGGCGTTTCGTTTAATATACCGGGCAGCATCGGTGTACCTCGTATGAGGGTCTCTCCCGTATTTCTTGCTGAGTGCGCGGATTCTGCTTTGGCGACGCTCCTTATGATAATTTGGATGCATATTGCGCGGTATACTTGCAACGCTGATGCAGTCCCGGACTGCAGGTGGGATTCTTGCTTTCTGGTCTGTGTCTGCAATGTAGCTTTCACTGTAGTTGAGGTAGCGCAAAACTGCACGTCCGGTAGGTGTGAGCTTGAGCCGCTCTAGTTGGCTGATCTTATGAGCCTCGACAAGCTCTTCCCATGTATTGTGGACGCCGAGCCGGAGGAGTTTCTCCGTTTATGCCATGGGTGGCAGCGTCAAGGCTACTTTGATTGCCTTTCGAATGACGACATTGAGTTTTTTGATTTCTGCCGGCTTGAGCTTCAAGTAGGGAGTTCCGTAGGTGATACGGCTAGTTAGGAGGGCTTGAATTATGCTAAGCGTGTCGTGCTCCTTGAGTCCGCTTCTTTGGTTTGTGATCCTCTTGACGAGGTGCGTAACTTGTGAGAGTGTGCGTTGGAGACGCGGGAGAGTGGCCGCCCCTGATCCGTCCTTGTGGATGTGAAGTCCGAGTACGCGAAGAGAGTCGACTGTAGGGATCTTGGTTCCGTTGAGCGAGACGCTAGGATCGGGTTCGATATAGTTAGGTGGTCTTCCTCGTGTCCGTGCTCTCAGGACAAGAAGCTCCGACTTTTCAGGTGCGCATTGGAGACCGCAGTCTCCGAGGTATCTTTCGATAATATCTACGGCTTCTTGTAGATTGCGTTCTTGTTGTCCAGTAGTAGGTGCTTTGGTCCAGAGTGTGACGTCGTCGGCGTAAAGGGCATGGCATAGGTTTGGGATGGCGTTCAGTTCTTTCGGTAGCTTGATCATTGCGATATTGAAAAGGAGGGGTGAAATAACTGATCCTTCTGGGGTTCCTTTGTTGGGTAGCCGAAATTTATCGCTGCGGAGGTTGCAGACGCCTACAGTTGCTGTTCGGTGCGTCAAAAAGCTGCTGATATAGTTATAGATCCGGGCTCCGCAGCCTGTATCTTCGAGGTTGCGGAGAATGGCTTCGTGGCTCACGTTGTCGAATGCGCCCTTTACGTCGATTGCCAGGATTGATGATTTGCGTCTGTGATCGAGGTAATCAAGCAAGTCTTCTTTGAGGAGCAGGAGTACGTCCTGCGTGGACAGATGCTGCCGGAATCCGAACATGGTGTGCGGCAAGTGTCCGTTGTCCTCGAGGTATGTTGTTAACCGGTCGTGCACCATGTGCTCGAGGAGTTTGCCCACGCAAGATGTGAGGGAAATGGGACGTAGGTTTTCGATGCGAAGAGGTTTGTTGGGTTTGGGGATCATGGTGACCTCCGAATGCTTCCAGGCTGCTGGTAGGTCCTCTTTTTCCCAGCAGTCGTTGTAGTACTGTAGCAGTGCTGTAGTGGCAGATTGCGGGAGGTTGCGTAAGAGCTTATTAGTTATTCTGTCCTTGCCGGGACTGGTGTTTCTAGTGAGTTTGGCTAATGCTGCGTGGAGCTCTGCCTGGGTGAATGGTCGATCGAGATCTGGGTTTGGTGTACCGCCGTACGCCTTTCGGGTGGCTGATGAAGTGGGCTTGTCGGTGCTAAGTTTTTGCTGAAGCTCACGAAGGAGATCATCCTCCGATCCAGCATGATTGTGGATCAGTCTGTGTAGATCTTGCCTCTGTTGCGTTTTGGTGCGATCGGTAGCTAAGAGAGCGCGTAGGAGATGCCAGGTTTTCTTGGTGCTGAGTGTCCCTTGTATGCTGTCACAAAAGGCATGCCAATTTTGCCTGCTAAGTTGCTCCGCGTAATCTTGGGCCTGTATGGTGAGAAGGGCGATTCGTTGCTTAAGTTTTCTATTGAGCTTTTGTCTCTTCCACCTCTTCAGGAGGCTTCTTTTGGCCTCCCAGAGATGAAGGAGATGCGGGTCGACTGCGGGGGTGGTGTTGGTGCTTAGCTGGATGGTCTTGGTGTGGTTTTCTGCGGTGATGAGAAGGCCCTTGAGCCAATGGTCGATGTCGTCAATTGTTGTGTTGCCGCTGAGGTTGTCTCTGAAGGACTTCCAGTCTGTTAGTCGAGCAACTCCAGTCTTGTTTGGTTTCCGGTTGTGCGCGATGTCAGGTTGGATAATGTGGTGGTCGCTTCCGAGCGTCTCCGAGAGTCGACTCCACTCGGCCCAGTGGACGTTCGCTGTGAACGTAAGGTCCGGGCTAGTGTCCCTGGAGACACTGTTCCCGACTCTCGTGGCCTGCAATGGGTCGTTCCAGAGGGTTAGCCTGTGGTGTTGAGCAGTGTCGTGCACTCGCGCTCCCTTCTTCGTGGTGCTTGGATAAGCCCATGCTGTATGTGGGGCGTTGAAATCTCCCATTATAACAACTTGATGGCCTTTCGTGCGTTTCCTAAGTTCACGGACAAAGTGGTCGAATCCCGGAAGTTGATCACGAGGAGGGCTGTATATGCTGGCGATAAAGAGACTTTGCTGCGTTTTTCTGTCTGGTATGATCTCCACTAGGGTGTGCTCGATGGGGATGTCTTCTATTTCGTGTTCCTGCGTTGTGAGAGTTTTCTTGGTAAGGATGGCTGTGCGTTGAGTTTGTGCATGAGCGATGTATCCTTGAAGTCGGACGTTGTGGGTATTGGTTTCCTGTAGGGCAATTACATCAGGGTAGTCCAGTTTGACAAGTTCTTGTAGGTTTGCATACCGGGGACGGAAGGATCGACAGTTCCATTGCCAGATGCGCAGAGTATTTTGCGGGCTCTTTGTTGTGGTTTTAAGTGTCGCCATCATGAGGATCTTCAGCTTCACAGGCAGCATCATGGTTGGGTGAGATCGAGCGGGAGGCATTGCGACTGTTCGTGCGAGCCTTCTTTCTACCCTGCTCGGTCGTGTTGAGAAGGCTGTCGAGGTAGGACTTGGTGACATAATTGTTCTTTGCGTGTGCTATGAAATTGTTGACCTGGGCTGTTAGGCCGGTAACCTGGCTTGTGAGAGTGGCGACTTGATTCGCGAGGGTGGTCACTTGGGTGTTAAGGGTCGCAATCTTCTCGACGACAGGCTTGGTGATGTTTTCAATCAGGGCAAGGATGTTCTTTGTGAAGACGTCCTCGAAAGCCTGGAGGTGCTTTTGAACTCTAGCTTCGATAGCGGAATCAACTGCATCCGTGGTTAGCGCTGTAAATGATTGATTGCTTCCATGTTCATATTCTTTGCATCTTTGGAATAGTCTGTCTATGAGACTTTGTTGATTTTGTAGCTTGCTCTCGAGGGCTCTTACGGCTACCGCTTCTGCCGATGCGACGCTGGCACTGCCTGAGCTGCCGGCCACTTCAGCGTAATTCAGGCGTTTTCGGGAACGCGATCGCGATCTTGATCGTGATCTTGACGTGGGTCTGTTATTTCTTGCGGTGCTACTGCAGGCGTTACTTGAGTTGGCGGCGCGTGCACTGGCCACTTCAGCGTAATTCACGCGTTTTCGGGAACGCGACCACGATCTTGATCGTGACCTTGACGTGGGTCTGCTAGTTGTTGCGGTGCTACTGGAGGCATTACTTGAGTTGGCGGCGCATCCATTGGCAGCGCCTAGTTCAAGGAATTCATCGCGGTTGGAGCTCCATCGACTGTCTCGCTCTTGGATCCTGTTTTGCCATTGCTGTCTTACTTGGTAAGGCGGTGGGTTGGGCTTGAGCTTTTTCTTGCATTCTTTCCCAGCGGTTTCGTGCCACTCTCCGCAAATCTTGCACGTGGGATGGCAGTCATGGTTCGGGGGTTGGTTTGTTTTGCCACATTTGTAGCAGAAATTTGGGGTTGGTTTTGGGCAAACGTCTTGACGATGTCCGAGGTTGCCACAGGTTCGGCAATACTGAACTGATTTGCGGTAGGGCTTGCATCGGTAGTCGCCGCTCTGATAAATGATGTTGTAGGGGACGTGTGGGCCCTCAAAATAGATGACCGCCGCCGTGGACTGTCCGAGCATGCGGGCGTTGAGGACTGTATAGCGTGCTGGCACTCGAATTCCGTCCATTAGTTCCGCACTGCAAGTCCCAGGCGTGATACCGTAGATAACACCTTTGCTGACATCTTCGGGTAGACGAGAGTTGGCTTTTACGTTGTAGATGTTGCCTCCAAGCTGTATGTTAGTGACCTTGGCTAAGTTTTGAGCGTAGTTCTTGTTTGCTGTACTTGCAATGATGAGGTTTTCTTCTTTTTGCATTTGTACTCGCACGTTGTCATGGAATTCTTTTTGCAATATTCCGCTGGATCTTCCGATTGCGTGAGTGACTGCGACGAGTGACCATTTGGCGAGTTCAAGGCCAGCTTGTGGGCGGTAGACAATCTTGATGTCGTCCAAAGGTAGCGGTGGCATTCTGGATTTACGCGGCGGTGGCGGCATGGCTGGCTGTTGTGTGGATTGGGTCACTGCGGGGGCTTTGATGCGCGTGATTTCCTTCTTGCCTTTCCTTTCCCATGTCAGCCATTGGTCGTTGAGGTCTATGGTTCTGCCGCTGTTTTTATCGTAGGTCCAAGATTGCGCGACGTCGGCTTCTTCCGCTGAGTCTATATGCATTGCGCTGGTTTCTTCTCGTCGTTCGCTTGACGTCGCGTCCGTCGCGGGTGTTTCTTGGCTCATCTCAAAGTCTGCTTGTCAGCCGCAGCGCCTGCGAGCGCCGAGCCTCCTCTTCGGCTCACAGTGCACGTGCCACGCACGTGCGGCAGCGAGCGCTGTCGAACTCCTTCCACGCGCACCGTGTGCCTGTTGCACGTGCGACGGCGGTTCTTCCCTGCGGGCCTGTGGGGTCTCGCGCGGCGTTAGGCTTAGCAAGGCACGGGATGGTCGGTGAAGATAAAGCTCGAAATCTTGACCAAAACGCACTCACTTTTAAAGTAGGTGGTATCCGCTGGTTCCTTGCAGCTTGCCGATTCTGTCGGTGCAAAATGAAAGGGGTGAGTGGCCTTTCTGTAGAAATGAGCGCAAGACGCAGGAGCCCATGTGAGGCACGTCAGTACTCCACGGCCCCCTAGCGGAGACTCCAGGTAATTGTAAAGCGCTTTTTTATTTCAAGGACGGGCTTATAGGGCATAGAATGCTAGACAAAAGCATAAATACGAGCACAACCGTGCATTGTGCAGGTGGAAGCCCGGCCATCGGAGCAAGGGCTCCCGGATATGTAATGTGTCTGGACGAGTCCACGACAGGTAGTACACATTGGCATGTTATGCAGAGTTTTGCAGTTGGATGAGTTGGCGTCGTGCTTGACAAAGCCCTTGTACTTGCAAGTGACAACAGGGATTAGGGCCATGTCAGCTCATATCCTCAGTTACCCTTCCTCCACTGCTGTAAGGCCAAGGGTGAGCCAGTAGGCACGCAGAGGCATTAGATCATGCGTGGCGCGTCTGTGGAAATTTTTCGCAGCTAGGCACGTAGTAAATGAATCTGGGACAAGAGCTGTCGGTAAGGGCGTGTTCTCTTTCATGCCTTGTGTCTTGCTATCCTTCATTGCATTAAAACCGTCAGGGCGGTGCCCCTGGACCCAGTATTCGTGAACAAGGAAGGGTGAGTTACTGTGAAGCTTATGTGTCTTCTGACAAACGGACGCAGCTTTGGTGACTGGCTTTAGTTGTTTCATGGCACTTAAGAGATCGGTGGGTATATGTACGATGCCTTATAATCATGAGGCTGCCTCAGTGGCGTAGTGTATGGACATGGCTTGTATAGGCATGGAGCGAAGTGTTTGTTCGAATAGAGTAGCCATGGATGTCCATCGTATATTCCTTATTTCCTCGCAGAGACAAATGCATAGGGCTGATCCATGCCATGCGCCCTCCGTTACAATATTCGGATAAGTATCTGGCATGTGTGTAGTAAACGTGCGGAGAAGAAACTACAAGTTGTGGGGATGCGCGACCCTCGCGCCTCCCCTGATGTTTTTCCCGCATAGCGCGTCTCCTGTACTCCCGCTTCGCCGCGTGGCCTGCGTGACGCCCGCGCGGTTGATGTGGTTGAAGCGCAGTGGGAGAGATGGCGCGAGTGTTGCGCTGCTAACGCCGCGAGGTTACTTGGGCGCCGAAAGGAAGGCGCTTGCTCTTTTTGGGTTCGAGACAGCAAGCGGGACGGACGTGCCGTCCCGCACGTGGAGCGACCCTCTTTCCCGGAGGGTCGGCGCACGGCAGGGGACGACTCCCGCGTGCGCGCCTACCCATGCTTCTGCGAGACCGCCTCGCGTGGCCGCCTTCGAACGCGCCACGATTCGCGTGACTATACACCCGAACGACCAGGCGTTGGGATCTAGCATGGGGCGAACATATTCGCTCCTTTTGCGGTCGCGGTAAGTCGGACTTCTAGATTTGTCGCGAGCCGATCGGCATGTTTTGTGGATAGCAACTCGGCTAGCAGGCATTGATGTATGAAAGGTGCAATAAATGCCCTTGTGATTGTTTGCACTACTGTATTGTTCCTTTGTCCCAAGAGTACGGTGTGAGAATCCCACATCAGACCCCACAAAGTGTGCAGTCGTTGTCGCGGCAGCGTCCTCACGCTGTCGTAATTACGTCACGCTGCCATTGTTATGCTGCTGTCGTCACTGTGCCATCATCTCCGTCGTGGTCGTTGCGCCACCACTCCGGTCGTCGTCATGGTGTCGTGCCATCAGCCAGCAACGTCGACGATGATTTGCGCCGCCATCATCAAACACGGTCACTGAACTCGGCAGGACGCCTCGCGTGTATTGCTTTTGCGCCACTTTAGTTTCAGCGGTCCGCATAAGCTGTTAACTTTGACTATCAGTTTTCCATCCAGCTTGGCTCGGCGTTCGCTGTGCTGGGAATGGCATGTGATGGGGTCACTTGAAGAGGTAGAGTATTTTTAGAAGGTATCGCAGCCCTTCGTAAGGATTGACCTTCGACAGTTACATCGTCTTCATCCGACTGTTTCGGCGGTCTTTTTGTGGGTTGGCTGACTCTAACTATTTATTTAAGAACTGCAAAGTCTTTCTTAATCTGCGGGCGGACATTGGAAAACGCACTGTAATAACTTTGACAGTTAGTGGAATTCAAAATACTTGCACGGCAATTGTCTTCTGAGGGGGACTTGGCGCACCGGACACACACTAAAGAATTTGTGCGAATGCCCTCACCTGGGCTCCATTCTGACAGTTAAAACATTGCAGGGGTTTTTGTTCAAACGATCGACCCTGGTGGCGGAACCTGGTGGTGGTGGGTGTTGACGTAGGAGGGAGGACAGACACCCTTGCATATATTTCTCTTAAAAAAGGGTGATCTCAGCTTCTGTCACTTCCAGTATAGTAACGTGCTCCATTGGATGAGGCGTGAAAGGCAGGTCAACAAACTACATATCTACTGTGATTCCCAAAAGAAGGCCCTTCGTGCATCGTTGAACAACATGCGTACAACGTCAGCCGGAAGTGCACTGCAAGTACTGGACACAGTAAGTATGGTGCTAGCAACCCTTGAGTTTATCATGGCTGACCAGTAGCTATTTTTCTCGGACGTAGTACGAAAAGCCGCCAATTTTCAGTGGAATGCCCCGGTATCCAGATCGCGCGTCGCTGATTTCGGTCGGATAGTGCACGCCAATATGTTCCTATCATCGTCTCTTCGTTCCAAACGTTCCGAACTTACTGAACTCAATACGTTATCAGACCATGAATAATTGATGCCGCCAACTATGTGCAAGTACATTACCCGCCGTGGTTGCTCAGTGGCTATGGTGTTGGGCTGCTGAGCACGAGGTCGCGGGATCGAATCCCGGCCACGGCGGCCGCATTTCGATGGGGGCGAAATGCGAAAACACCCGTGTGCTTAGATTTACGTGCACGTTAAAGAACCCCAGGTGGTCAAAATTTCCGGAGTCCTCCACTACGGCGTGCCTCATAATCAGAAAGTGGTTTTGGCACGTAAAACCCCAAATATTATTATATTATGTGCAAGTACAGCAAGGTTTTGGTGTTTTTGCCGCCATTACCTTCCTTACATTTTTCTGCTTGTGTCCTTTCATAGCGATAACCAATACAGAGGCTTAACAGTAAAGTAGAAGATACTTATCGTCAATGTTGTGGGCACCAAGCCACTACCGTTACTTTGGTTGTAAAAGCATATGCGATATTCTATCGCCATGTCCTAATCCGTGGGTTATCACCAGGGACTTTAGTGCTCTTATAAACTGTGGGGAAGTACGAAGAACAACGGCGAATGGCAGAAACATTGTGTCATTCATCTGCGACAATGAGCTTTTACTTTTAAATGATAGCAGTTGCGTGACTCCGCATGCCTTGACTTGGCTTTTGTCTCATCGGGTCATCTGGTGTTGTGGATGGTTTAGGGAGATAGAAAGGCACGGGAGTGAGCATATTGCCACGTATGCGAAGATCAGAAGACATACATCTTTTAAGTCATGTGATAAGATTCAAAGAGCGGGCTGGCGAAATTCCAGTCTGCAATGGATGACTTATGCGAAGGTTACTTATCACATGGCTTGAAAAATACAATCGAGTGCACAGTGAAAGACACACGTGTGCTCTGAGACGCTACTCGAAACTCACGGAATTCCATATAGAGCAAGAGCCCATTTGGGCAATCCGGCGACGTACTGAACCATGACACCAACGCACGAAGTGAATGGATGATCAACGGACGGCTAGCAGCATACGAAGGGTTAGCGAAAGGAGGACAAAGAGACGCTCGTGTTTGTCCTTCTTTCGCTGACCGTTCGTTTTTTTATGCGTAATCATTCTAGGGCTACTTACCTCGGAAATCTGTTCGTCCGTCCGTCTGTCTGTAACGCGTGACACGATGCGCTTCCGAAATATAAATGGGGGAATCCCCATGCGGGTATATATGAGAATGCCTTATGTCTACGTTTTACTACTGAGAGTTGTGATTACGACTTGACGGGGTGATCATTCCGGATCAAGTTTTCCGGAATTTATAAAAAATTCCGGTGGTAGATGGCATAATTATTGTGCCTGACAGTGACAAGAACTTTATTTAGAGTGTCCTGAGGAACTCGATTGGGGGGACCGAAGGCTCCCCGATCAAGTTGGTGGCTCCGCCCACGACGGGACAGGGAGGTGGTGACTCTCCGCGACGTCGCGGGCCCTCTGGACGGCCTGTAGTTGGTTTGTGAAATCCGAGCTCTTCAGCAAGGCGTCCCACTTGGACTTGTTATGTAAGTCGGAGCCCGCGTTGTACGGGCACAGCCAGAGCATGTGGTCGAAGGAGCAGCACGCGTGACCGCATTTGGAGCACGATTGCGGGAAGTTCGGGTCTATCCAACTCAGCGCTCTAGGGGTGAGGTAGGATCTCGTCTGTAAAAGTCTGAAAGTAACAGCCTGAGCCCTGTTGAGTTTCGGGCTGGGGGGAGGGAATTTTCTTCTGCTTAGTCTGTAATGTGATGTAATTTCATGAAAGGTCGTAAGATTATCTTTGAAGGAGCAATCCTGCGGGAGAGCCGGACCGTTATCTCGGGCGCGGTTCGTGAATTCACGCGCCAGGCAGTTGGCCCGCTCGTTAGGGTTGCAACCCGCTTGGTTAGTTACATCGTTCATGTGCGCCGGGAACCACGCTAATGTATGACCTCCAATGTGTTCTCGCGTGGTAATACGAAAGGATCTGTTGACGATGTCGGCTGCGTATTTACAGACTAGAGCGGACGAGAAAGCCCTAACCGCCGTGCGCGAGTCGGAGAAAATCGTCGCTGGGCCTTTTGCGGCTTGAAGAGCCAAGGCTATCGCGGTTTCCTCCGCCTCATTCGCGTGTTTAGCGTAAATTGATGCGGCGCTGATAAGTGTACCGCGCGCGTCAACGACCGTGATTGCAAACCTGTCTCCGCTGCCATATTTGGCGGCGTCGACGAAGAATGCGTCTGCCCGTAAGGATCGATTCGTCGAAGGATGGTTCTAGCCCGCGCTCTTCTGCGACCTTCGTTATATATTGGGTGGATGTTCCTCGGCACGGGCTCAACCTTTATACCTTCACGGGCTAATTTAGACAGGGGGTGTCTGTCGAGCGGTGCCTGTATAGGGAGCTGACCAGCTTCATCGAGAATTTTGATTCCCGGCTTAGTTGACGAAAGCCTGGAGATCTGTGCAATAAACTGCGCTTCAATTAATTCGTCTGTGGTATTGTGAATTCCGAGTTGAAGTAGTTTTACTGTGCTAGCGGATTGTGGGATACCGAGTATTCTTTTGATGCCGGACCTGATGAGCGTGTCGAGTTTGTTCCTTTCAATTTTGCTCCATTTGAGGTACGGTGCCGTGTAAGTAATGTGACTGATGAAGAAAGCTTGGAAGACCCTGAGTAGGTTGTCCTCCTTGAGTCCCCCCCTTTTGTTTGCGATTCTAGTTATGAGTCTTAATATGTTTTTCGCATGCGCACCCAGCTTGTTTAGAGCTTCTGCATTACAGCCTTTGGCGTTGATTAGAAGTCCTAAAATTTTGATGGAGTTCACCCTCGGAATGGGGTGCCCTTCTCGTGTTGTAATTTTGACTGGCAGCGTTTCCAGAGGCTCGAGGTTCCTAACGCCCTGCCTCGACTGTCTGTAGAGGAGGAGTTCGGATTTGGTCGGTGACAGCTTGAGACCCGTGCTTGTAAGAAATTCTTCCGTTACATCTATGGCCGCCTGGAGAGATTGCTCTAGATGGGCCAGAGATCCCCCCGGGGACCAGATTGTAATATCGTCTGCATAGATTGCGTGGCCTATTTTTGGGAGTGCGGCCAGCCTCTCGGACAGTTTATGCATGGCGATATTAAATAGCAGCGGGGATAGGACCGAGCCCTGAGGGGTTCCGCAGTTGCCCAGTTCGTAAGGACCGCCCGAGATCGTGCCCAGTCGAAGGAACGCTGTCCTTTCCGATAGGAACGAGAGAGTGAAATTAAAGAATTTCCGCCCTAGGTTGAGATTGGAAATTTCGGTCAAGATGTGTTCATGAGCCACCCTATCAAAGGCCTTAGTGAGGTCGAGTGCAATGATAGCTCGTACGTCCCGCGTTTCGTTATCGAATATAGATCTTTTCAGGAGGAGCATTGCGTCCTGTGTGGAGAGTCCCTTTCTAAAACCTATTAGATTATGCCTAAATAGTTCTTGGTTTTCTACGTGTTCGACGATTCGATTGTGCACTGCATGTTCTGCCACTTTGCAAATGCACGATGTTAGAGAGATGGGACGCAGGTTACTTATGTGCGGAGGTTTCCCCGGTTTGGGGATGAGCACCACCTTGGCGGTGCGCCATTCCGACGGTACCTGCCCCGAGCTCCACACCTCGTTTATCTCTGCCATTAGGATTTCGATGGCCTTGTCGTCCAGGTTCCGGAGGAGCTTGTTGGTGACCCCGTCTGGCCCCGGGGCCGATCTTCCATTTAGGTTGAAGAGTACGTCTCTGATTTCTGAAATCGTGAAAGGTTCGTCTAATTCTGGCCTGTCTAGCCCCGTGTAAGCCGCTCTCACGCTTACGCCTTGCGAATCTCCTTCCTTGACGGGTAGGTAAGTTCGCGCCAGGTCGTCGACAATTGCATCGTTTGTGAGGCCCGAGGTGACCTGTTTATGTATGACCCTATCGACGGCGAGATTTAGCGCATTTCGGGACTGTTTATCGTTTAGGAGGCTTTTAAGCAGATTCCACTTACTACCTCTTCTCATGCGACCGTCCGTTTCGTTGCACGTTTCGTCCCACTGTTGCAGGGCCAGTTGCTTGGAATAGCACTCTATTTCCTTGTTTAGTGATGTTAGTTTTGCTCGCAGTCGGCGATTTAATTTCTGTGTTTTCCACCTCTCTCTAAGAGCGTGTTTAGCCTCCAGGAGATGCGCTAGCCGCGAGTCCATTTTGGGGACCTCCAGTTCTGTGCTAATTTCTTTGGTCGCGTTTTTGACGGCCTGTTTAAGATTGGTAATTAGTTCTTTGTAGGATTCGCTTGAGGGGGCGGTTTCGGCTCGAATTTTCCGGAAAAGATCCCAATCGACGTATTCGTATTTGACCGGAGGTTTGGGTTTGACCCGCACCGCGATATCGAGAACGTAGTGGTCACTACCCAAGTCCTCTTGGAGATTATCCCACGTGCCCTCGATATTTCGGAAGAATGTGAGGTCGGGCGTTGTGTCTCGACTGACCGAATTACCCCTTCTAGTGGGAAACCTAGGATCTGTAACAAGCGTGAGGTTAAAATCGGCTGCACATCCGGCTAAGTTTGTGCCCTTCTTGCTGTTAAACCCGTATCCCCATTCCGTGTTCGGAGCGTTGAAGTCCCCCGCAATTAAGAGGGGCGCGTCTCTGGCTGCCCTGATTGCGGAATGGAATAGTGCATTAAAGTCCCTGTTCTTATCTGCAGGCGAACTGTAGACGTTAAGAATAAAGACATTCGCGTTGCTCGATCTACTGGGCACGAGCTCGATCAGTTGTGCTTCTAGTCCGCTACGATATTTTGGAACGGTGTGCTCCACAAAAGAAACGCTCTTTTTAACTAAGGCGGCGATGCCTCTCCCCGTTTCGCCTTTGTACGCTACTGCACGATACCCCGACAGAGTAATCTCCCTTTCCGCGAGCGTTTCCTGCAGTAAAATGACTTGTGGCTTGTCTGTCACCGATCTGACGAGCTGACCTAACGGAGCCTTGCGCCTCTGGAAGCTAGCGCAGTTCCACTGCCAAATTTTAACGGTATTGTTATTTGTGATAGCCATCCTGTTTACTATGAAATTTTAGAAGCCTATGGCGCCCCCGTCGGGATTTGATCCAGTCGGGAGCGGTTCAGTAGGTGTTGTTTGTCTACTTTTGGGTTGAGCCCTAGGTCTTTCTAATAGCGTTACTCTCGACTCTATGGCGGAGAGCATGTCCATAATCCTACTCAGGGTCTTTTCCAGTTTACCCTCGGTTTTGACGGGGGAAGCCGAGGTGGCGGACGGGGACTCGTTGACCTCGGTTATGTCACCTTCTTCTTCCTCCTCTGTGTCGCTAAAAGGTTCCGGGTTGGGCGCCTTGCGTTTCGACTGCCCGGCTAACGGGCCTGGGTTACTGTTGCTAACCTCATGCCGGTTTATAAGTTTTCCTTTCATGCTGTTAAGAGATTCCTTAAGCTCTGCGAGCTCGCGTCTAAGTTCCCTATTTTCTGCTTCGAGCGCTTGGATACGGGGATCGATCCTATGCTCTGGCTGTGCCTCACCTGTCGTTCCTTTGCTTGATGCGTTCTTCTTCCCAGACGGCTGTGTCGCTCCCTTGACCTTGTCAGCCCAAGTGGCCCGCTTGACGGACTGGGAGCGAGACCGGGATCTCGATCTGGAGGAGCCTTGCCTCGGTTTGGGTTCTCTCCTTCTCGAGCGTGAGCGCCCTCCGGATAGAGATCGGGTACCTAGGATGGAACCGCTCCGCGCAGCTGGTGCAACCGACGAGATGTCGCCAATTACCTCGGTGACGTCAGATTCTTCGTCCAGTTGTGCCTTCCTTGCTCTTTGTCGGCGTCTTCGGCGTCGGCATCGTACGATGTACGGGATTTGATAGCGCTTTTTGCACGTTCGATCTCCGGTGACGTGGGGCCCACCGCACGCCTCGCACTTGGGGGTGCATTGATGTTCTTCTTCGTTGTCCGATTTTGCTTTTCCGCAACCGCGACATTTACCTCTCTCTTCCTCGCTGCTGATGCAAACGTCGGCACGGTGGCCTACGTGGCCGCAAGCATGGCAAACGTCGACTTGGCGTCGGTATAAAGAACATGGCAACAAGGCTGTGCCGCAGATCACGTGGTTGGGCACGCGCATGCCTCTGAATAAAATCACGACTACGTGCGAGTCCTTGATTCGTCTGGCTTCTAGTGCCGTGGGATTTCTTTCATTCACAATCATGTTTCTGAGCGTGGCTTCATCGTGACAGGGGTCGATGTGCCTTATTACGCCTTTGCACGTATCTTCGGGGGCGGCGACGTACGCCGAGACTTCGTAGGCGCCATACTTGGTATGGATTTTATTTAGTCTCGCATAGGCCCTCGCATTAGAGGCGTGCGGAGTGGCGATGATTAAAATATTCTGTACCTTGTTTGGGCACACGGTGTCTTCCTTCGTTTGATGTTCAGGCAGGGCCGCCGCCATGGCCAGGGCTTGAGCGAGCAGTACTACGTCGGCTTTTGATACGTCGAGGCCTCCCTTGGGGCGCACGATAACCTTGATCTGTTCCTTCGGGAGCTTCGGAAGTCGCGAAGCTGCCGTTACTTGCGACAACAGACTTTTAGCCGGTCCCTTGGCAGTGCGGTAGCCAGCCGTCTTGTTCACGGTACCACGTTGGCCATCTCGTAATGGCGGCCTCTTCGTCTCCTGCTTTTTACGGTTGCTGAGGGCAGTGATCCACCCCGCACCGTTGAGATCTGCTTGGGTTACGTCCATGCCTTCCACAGTTACGACTTCGGGCATTGCGTCGCTTTCGATGAACGCACATGTCGTCGCTTCAGTCGCGCACAGAGACGGGAAAACGCGAGCGTGGGACTGCCTCTACAGGCAGGCCTGCCTGCACCGCCGCGCCGAGAGCAGGCTGTGCCCGTTAGGGCTAGCTCCCTCGTCGGCGTGATCGTAGAGCGAAAGCCTCAGAATATGGCGAAAAGTCCACCCACCGATAAAACTCTGGCATCGGTGGATTCCTTGAAACTTGGCGGTTCCGGTGAGGTATATATATCCAAGCTTCTTCTTGGAAAGACGCCCAAAAATATTTAAGAACGCGGGAGCCGACGTGGATACGTCTGCACTGCTCGGCACCTCTTCTTCTTCCATTATTGTGCCTGAGCTAGATTATTTCTAGAAGCGGGCAATACTAGCACGATATATCAAAACACACATTTAACTAATTACCAAAATTCACTAATCAAATTGTTAAGTGTTTTGCTACACATATTGCAACTTACGAACTGTAGCTGGTGAGTCTGCGAGGTGTATTCACTTGACATACATGTACAGGATGACACCAGTTTCGAGATGTTATTTCCCAAACTGTGAGGTGAAATACATAGGTGTTCCAATTACTTTTGTGTTGCAATGCATAAAAAGGCGTTTTCCTAAAAAGGAAGTGTAATAAAAGCGCATTTTTACGGCGAGTTTGATGGCGCATTTATTCAAACTAGTGTCATTCCAGATTCATTCTCAGTGAATATGCCTCCAAACACACCGGCTACTATTAGTCAATTGCAATGTGGGCCATAATGTAATGAACTAAGACGTTTTTTACTGAATTCTTTCTAATTTGTTGAAAACGTGTTTCATTTTCTCGTGCAAGTAATGTTCGCCTCACCAAATAATCCACCTCAAGGACTAGAATTGCGTCAGCTGCAAGTTGTGGTGTTAAAAATACTAGAAAACTTCAAAATGATCACCTCATATATAGTGATCACTGAAGAGGTATTAAGAGTCATTAAGGTTCGTAAACGACTAGCTAGATTAATTACGCTGAAATATAGTTAAGCCTAAATAGACTCCTTAAGACTAATGAAGGGTAAGGACCGAAGCCTAATGAAGAATACGATGAAATTCCTTAAGCATAATGACAAATAATTCAGGGTAATTAAGAATAGCGAGAGTAATAAAATTAATATAGAATAAATTAATTTACTTGGCATAGGCTAGAGTGATTACGGTTAAATTATTTTGCCTAATCAAGTACAATAAGGCTACCTAAAACTAATTAGACCACATTTGATTAATCACCAATGCGTTTATTAGATCTAATCAAGGATAATTAAATGTAATTAAGATCACTAAAGTTAATAGCCCGAGAAGATTCTGTCGTGAGTGTTATGTTTCATTAAATTGGTTCGTGGGCTGCCATTTTCAAAATTTTGAGGAATAATTTAGCCATGTAAGGCCTGGTATAAGAAACTTTATGGATGTAATAGTTGTCGCAATATAATCCGCATATACAGCATGGTGTTTAGCGTGACATGGCCCGTAGCCTATACATATATATATATATATATATATATATATATATATATATATATATATATATGCAGATTTTCACGGCAACGCCGTTGGCAAGAATTTCCTTAGTGTGTCTATATAATTGCTATGACAATAAAATACATTCGCAGTTTCTGAGTTCATTGCCTGCGGCAGTGCCCAGCTTGGCTCGTGTCGAACAAGGCGACGAAGAGCAGCTCACGTTTCCGTGCATACTCGCTCGTGAGGCGGACGCTGCGTCGGGGGAACAGCCGTTCCTTCGTATTGGCGTCCAGTAGAACGGGTAACACAGAACCGTTCCGTAGCCCGGTGAAGTGTTTACCCTTCTTGTGTATTATTTGAGAGGCATGGAGGGGCGCGGTGCTTTCGCTATATACCCGATGCGTTGGCCTGAAGTGTGTGACCACTGCTGCGTGTGCTTTCACGTAACGCATTGGCCACCGTCCATTTGTCCGGTTGCAGCAGCGAGCAGTTCTGCAGTGTACAAATGTGGTCCTAAGATAAATTCTCGATGCTTACCACAGCACATCCTGATTGCTTAGGTGAAAAATAAGAAAAGAATAAGAAAAGAAGAGAGAAATGAGCAGTTGAACGGGACTACTTGCAATTTGCCGTTGGTGATCTTAATATATTTACATGCATTTTGAGCTAGGTTCTCAGTATCAACAGGCGGCCGTTGGGACATGCGCGATAATCTATTGCCTCCTAATTTATAGTTCTGCCCCCTTTGCATTGAAAGCTGCATTGTGTCTTATTGTTGAAAACTTACTGTTAACTTTTCCTTTCTGCTAATGTCTTCTTTGTTTGTTAGCTTCGAAGCCTCCAGTTTAATCTTTGCTCGTATTGTCCTTAAAAGTCTGCATTGATCTAATTCGTGTGGGCTTCATTTCTGTGAAGCGGCTGTGCTCTGAACCGCAGCTGTCCATCAATGACGTATAATCGGCTTCTACATTTTCATAGCTTAGATTTAGTGTCGATATTTGCAGTTATAGCTCCTTGTTCCGTCGGCGCTGATTCGCAGAGTGCTCAGGGACAGTGTTTATCAAGCAAGTGTGACACAGTGTTACCAGCTCAGTTAATAAACCTCCGCTCTCTCAATGATGTATTTGAAGCTTCATCACAGCACACCGAATGCTAAAGAGTTCAGGAAAATAAGAACTGTTCCCTTCCTTCCCTAAGGCAGCTTCAGAGCAGTGAAAATAAATTCAATAACTTATCAAGTGAGCCAACTCGACTTTGATTCACTCTGAATACGGTGCATATTTTGTAAGAGAGTAGCACTCTTCCCAGCATTTGCTGTTATGTGATAGCGTTAAGGGAGAGCTTTGGATTTAACTTCTTACAAAACGAACATATGTCTGGAAGTAGAAGAGTAAGTTTGCAGTTTAGTAGCCTGGCTATGTTTATATACTCTTTAGTGTTGGCTGATCAGACCCGAAGTCATGACGAGGATCATTGCAGGCACCTCGCCGAAACAGTGTACCTTTTTCATCCTTACTGCTTTGCTCCCCGATTACCTAAGGCTTCTAAGGCACCACTTAAAAACCTAAAAAGGGTACTTGAACTTTCCCTCGGTTTATTTTTGTCAGTAGAGCGTGCAAGTCAACGAGCCAATAAAGAAATGCAACACACATTTAATTGAGCAACTACACTTGACTGCATGACAGATACAATCAGCCAGCGACCTTCTCGTTCTTATGCTGGCGACCTTTAAATGCCCTGTGGAATAATAGCTTGATCACCACCGGCACGTCCTCTTCTTTGCCACTCACTCTATTGTCTGTCTTCGCTGTTGCCTGCCGGAGTGCACCTTTTCAGCAATAGTTGAAGTTGTAGTAAGACTGCGGCGAAGACGTTTAACGCAGCGTAGAGCCGATAGAGGTTGTCGAAAGAACACATTGTGTCACGGAAGAAGCCTGCGAGAAATTGCAAAAACAGTTTTAACGAAAAGTGAAATATAATTTGTTTTCACCTGTGGGTAGCCATATTCGCTTGCGAATCCAAAGCCCCGTCACGAAGCACAGTACCGTGTTATTCACAAACGTCAGTCTTGCTTTGTGCTGCGTGACATTTTACGGTAACCGCGATACATTCCTTAATGAAGTTGTGCAATATCTTTAGCAATAAAGTTCACCACATTAAGAGTATATTTTGAATGAAATATTTGAAATGTGTTCTTTACAAGCAGCGAACCGTCGATGAAAAGTTGTTGGTGCCCACTCTCCTTTCCGCATACCACCAGTGACTATAGAATTGTGGGCTGTTGCCACAGTGCTCTGTGCAGCATATGTCACCACGACGCAGTACTTATTTTCTTTGTAATAGGTAAGGCTACGGCCCCCTTTTGTCCTTCTTAGGCGCCAAAACTTACAAGAAATTGGATATTCTTGCTCGGACCGCAGTTGAGCCGGCATATAGACCGTTTACAGCGGCTTGTGCGCGGAGCCAAAAAAGAAAAAAAAAAAGAAAGAGACGCTACCAAGGCCGGCAACTGAGGCCGGATGGTGGCCGGATGGTGATCAAGGCCGGCAACTGCTCCGCCCGAGCGTCTCTAACAAATATCACTGCGGTGTTTCACCACATGTCAGAGAAGGATCAGGCTCTGTTATCACTCTGCTGCCGCTATCCACGTTGTCCCCCACAGCCTTTTAACTTCTTTTAATCTCTTTGCTCCTAGACGACACGGATTCCGGCTAGGCCTTTCTTGCGAAACTCCATTACCTTTTTAAATGCGTTAGGATTTCTATACTTACCCAACAAGAAAACCGTCTGTCTGTCCTTCACGTAAGACATTCGCTTTCAAGATAGAGCCCGCAGCAGCGAAGCAGCGAGATACTTCACCTTCGTGCTGTTTGTGGGTTCAACGCGGAAGAAGCGGTGAGAACAAAGTTTTCACGGAGCGCTCAACACCCATGTCTCTCTCTGAACTCTCACAGATCACTCTAAGAACAGTTTACACCCTATGGAGTGCCCCTTCTGCCACACAACGATAATCGTCATCTGCCTAGATTCGTTTCCTTTGTTTAACGCTGCGAGCCCGGTACTTTCCAGTAACGAACGGCACACACGTTATCAGCATGATAGCACTGCCGACAGGAAGTGCTATCCTTCTGATAACGTGCGTGCCGTTCGTAGGAACTGCACGCGCAAATCCTTAGGAAACGCAATCCTTAGGAAACAAACTGGGATACGTAGCGCAAGAATGACACAAGGACGAAGCAGGCTTCCTGCTTAGGAAGACCCAAGCGTCGGTGCAAAATCGTGCAGCCAGATTCACCTTTTCGGGCTACTCATAGGATACAAGTATCACTCAATTAAGATCAAAAGCTAGTTTTCCCAATCTAGATAGGCGCCGCAGAGCATTCAGACATTGCCTTTATCATAAACTCTATCATACCCTCTCTCCCGACAACACCTTTATAAAACCAGCATACTGTCGTTCAAGACGTATCAGGCACCATAAAGCTGTTTATCCACCACATTCTCGGACACCTGCTCATCTTCATTCCTTCTTCACTGAGACAGTCATCGACTGGCATGACCTTCCGGTCAGTGTCATTGTTCATGCTTATTCTGCGTGTATCGAGTTTCCCGTTGAACCACTTGACTGATTGCGTCATCTGCTTGCAGCATCTGTAGCATTGTCTTTACGATGGTACCATCGACATCTTAATGTGCTTATAAGGTAGAACCTTGTTTGCATACTGTGTTTCATACCTGAAATTGGTTACTGCCACATTTCATACACATTACCTTTAGTTAGTGAGCCAAATTGGATTTATTATCGCGAAAACGACTAAGGCTATGAGGCGCCAGACACGGGCTAATAAAATTTCGTTAGTAAAGGCAGCATACACTGCAGTAATGAAAGCTGACTTAAAATATATGTTCAGTCTAAAAAAAAAGAAAACTGATCACGTCAGTCAGAGGTACCAAAGCAATTGCTCCTAACATCAACATCGCGTGAAGTGGAGTGTTCGCGATGGGGACACGTGTTATGTTATGAACATGTTATAGATAGGATACAAGCTGTCCGCCAGGCACTGCTCTATAACCTGTCCTTGGAGAGCGGAAGACGCGTTACCATCAAGAACGTTTAATCGAAGTAATTCTTTGTCGACTTCTATATAAACTCTTCTATCCACCACGGGTTTAGTTTCTTCCGATGTTGTCCAGTAGATTGGGCTCTAGCTCTTATAGCTAAGCTGCTGTTATTATGTAATTAGTAAAACTATCATTAATCTCATCGACCCCTAGATCGTCTGAAAAAATGTTTAAGTTTGGCAGCTTCTGTGAAAAGCAGCCAGTCTGCCAGTTGGATTTTCCAGCGACGTGGCCTGCAGGTGATGATGGGTAAAGTTGATGACAGTTTCATTATGGCGAGTAAGTGGTCAGTGTGGTGTATGGATTGCCCAATAATTCCCGGTTAAGATCAATGAAAAGAGAAGGTGTACGAAAGGCTAAATAAGACAGATAAAGTTACGTGATGTAGGTGGAAAATAAGTAGGCGCTCTTTAGTTTATAAGACAGATGTTATTAGATGGAATAAAATCTTCTATGAGTTGTCCTCTTTGGTCAGTTTTCCCACTTCCCCAAAGAGTACAACGGGCGTTAAAATCCCCCGCAAGTGTAGAAGGGTCCGGTACCTGTTCAATCAGCTTTTAACGTTCTTTCGCTTTTACACTTGCGTGGAGCGGTAGGTACGAAGAACAAGCTCTTATATATTTAAAATAGAGAATAGTGACGGCAACCACTCCGAAAAAAGTATTCCATGCCATCCCACCTTCTCGGTGGGAGTTCCGTCTTTCACAACAACGGTAACTCCTCCAGAGAGTCGGCTGATATTTTCCCAGTCTTTTCCTTCTTTCTTCATCAATCTATCGTAATGTAGCTGTCGTCATTGAATCGTGAAAGTGCCAACCGTGACATCCCATTGTTGTCATTGTGGCGTTATCACACAATCGTCGTCACGTTTTCGTTGGGATGCCATCACCGTCTTGTCAGCGTGGTAGCTCATTGCCGCAATTCCAGCCTTGCCATCCGGTTGTAGTCGCGCTATTGTAGTCTCGCTATCATGGCCAAGTCTTCGCGATACAGTATTCTCATGCCATCGTTGCTATACGCTCGTCGTCATCCCATTGTCCTCATGCCGCTTTTTTCACATGGTCCTTGCCACACCATCCTCATAATTTCAGAATCGTCATCTCATTGCCACCATGCCATCATCATAATGCCGCCTTCGTTGTTTGATCGATGTCATTAGTCACATCATCGTCATATGGTCGCCGTCTTTCCGTCATTTTCACTGCCGACCTTGGTAGGCAAATGTCCAAGCGAAGGGGGCCTATGCCAGAGACAATGTACGTCGCAGGTGGCCGAATCAACGGACATTTCAAAAATGACCCTTACACATTCTAAATTATCGTGTCTACAGCAATACGGTGCGAATACGGTGGGTCGCTACATTGCTTAAAAGCTAATCGCAGTACCGTAGACAGTCATCGTGTTACATTTCTAATGGCAGTGAAACAACAATGCTAACAACAGACCACTAGCACATAAACACCGCCAGGAAGGATCACGCTTTGCTGCGGTATTAAACACTATCTCGCGTTACGAAAAAGAGTATCGGAAGAAAATTGGCAATATCACCCAAACGCGAAGCATTGAATGCAGCAGAAAAGCTTAGCATTGCACGTTGTTTTAACAATACACGCAAGCGACATGGCGTGATGTAGCACTGGTAAAAATGTCTACTGCGGCTGCCATAACATCGCCCTGTCGGGTACCAGGCGCATAACAATGCCGACGCGATTAGAAACGCTGGCAGCAGCATTACAGGCGTCTTGCTTCGGCGATGCAATATATGAAACCGGTCGAAATGCGTCGAAGCTTGTCAGCGCCTGATGAAAGAATTGGATCGATTTAGCTTGATGTCTACTATCTGTTCCATGGGGCGAGTGTATGCGCCGCGGTGTGGTATGAACACAGCTGCCCAACAGGAACGCTGTGTGTGCTTACAACGCTAATGACAGCAGCGGAAGCCAAAAATATTCTCGTGGCAGAGCCGACTGAGGGGAGCGTGACCGTGACTCTTCGCGGCTTCATTGCTTTTGCACCAAAAATTTTGCATCCCTCCTGACGAGCCACTTGGAGACCGCGCACGCGCCGTTGATACCGTGACAGCATGGCGGCGACGCCGCCAGTGCCGACGGACTATTACATGAACCTCGAGTGTCCGTGTAAGTGTTACAGCAATAAAAAAAGCCAAAGTTTCTTCCGAAAGTCGAAGCATGAACAAATTATTAGACAGCTAGGCGAATTAAGTATAGTAGTTTTATCGGCTGTATAAAGTGCCGTACACATTCGTTTAATAACTAAATTAACAAGCACGTTCTCACGCACGCACAGGCACACATGAACACATCTCTCTCGATGATCAGGTACACTCGCTGTCAGGGCGCTGGAGGGACGAATAGCGGCAGACACTGCGGGCGAACAGCCCTTCATGCTGCCTCTCGCTCCAACGTGAAGCAGGCGCGCGAGAACACAGCGCACATGAAATAATAAGATATCTCGGGTGGCCTAACATTCGCACCCATCGCAGATTACTTCCGAGATAGGGCGCGCGCGGCCGCACTCAGCCACACGTCACTCCCCACGTCACAAGCCGCCGTCACCGCTGCAGCTTGCGCAGCAACGATCTTTACCGGGAAACGTACGCGCTACACGCTTCGCAGTGACATTAGGAGCGCCTTATCATCAACTATGTGTTTCGAATGCTTGTTTTGTGCTTGTTATTTATGGAAACGAATGCTGTTCTCTGTGTTGTGCGCGGGATTTCAAAGAATGTACGGACTTTTCGCTTCAATGTGCTGAGTGCTTTAAGCCTCCTTCACCTCTGCCACGGGTAAGCCCGGTATTGCACTACCCCCAGGATCGGCACACATGTTTACACGTGGACGCGGGCACAATAAATGGCCGACCATCGAAAACAACTCTTTAAAACAAAGTGGTGAGCTGAAGCGAGGTGGACACTGAGCAAATCAGCTAATACTCATGCAGCTTACAGCGCAGAAGGGGACCTGGAACAGAGAATTAAACGCGGAAACCGCTGTTCCCCGGGAAATTCTGTGTCAATAATTCGCCCTCGAAGAGTCGACTAGGTTATGAGGTTTCCCAAGAATTCTAGACCCCTTTCCGCTTTGCAAGCTTTATCACTGGTAATATAGTGGTTCTACAAATATCGGGTAGAGCTTCCATACTAGGCATTCCGCAATATGCAATATTAAAAGTGCGAAACAATAAAAGACCTCAAACCTAAAAGTGATGTAATTTTATTGGCGCGGCTCTGCACAACCTCCCGGATTAGCCACAAAAGAGGTTTGAAGCGTAGCCGATACGGAAAAGCGGTGGTGAAGTCGCTAATAAAGACGTTGCCTTTAATTAAAAAAACCTAAATGAAATTGTCCGGTGGCAAGATTTGAACAGAGGACCCGTAGCAAAGAGGTCGTTTTTACATAGTTAGCTTACGCTTACTTCAATTCATACTGCCACTACAGCTACGAATATTTCAGTTCGTGCAATATTCTAACAGGTTGCTATCGTATTCTTTGTTCTGCCCTTGTGGCGAAAATTTTTATATATATTGTTTTCAGAGATAGCGGACAACGCTTAGACAATGAGCTTCGCGTGTAAGATCCGCTCATGCCAGTATTAAAACGCCGAAAAGTGAAAAAGTCGTTTTTGTGTCCGTCACTTCGCTCGTGTGGTAAGCAAAAAGTGAAATGAAGGGATTAACCTGTAATGACTGGATTAGCCAGGAGGAACGGAATGGTGCAGGTTCCAGTCACGATCCATGATGCGCCAGACATGTGAAATCCCAAGAAACTGGTGGCAACCGCCGGTTTCGTGGCCAGCAGGAATCCTGAGGGCAGGCTAGCAGCGACCACGGTAGCGACCATCGCAGTCTGAGACGTCACAAACGAAAGTGCTGCAAGTGAAGCAGAGAGCGTCATCAAGCACAAAGCATAAGCGATCCCTTGTCGAACGTGAATCAGGCATAACAGGCGCGCCAGTACCAGCCGCCCAAGCATAGAACCAATGGCATCGTACATAATTAGAGACTCGGCTCCAGACCGGGAAAGCCCCTTGTCAATGGCATAGGAAACCAGGGTCGCTCTGAAGGCAAAATTAGTATAGTCGACTAGAACGTAGGTTAAAGTCAGCGTGCAAAAGGTTCGCATCTTCAATAGATTTATAAATTTATCCGGTGAGACCGGTGCAGATTTGATGAAACCCGTTTGGGAATTTAGCGTTTCTGCGAGAGTCTGGTGTAAAGCGGCTTGAGCTGGAGTAACGTTAGAGGACAGTACTTGGCTTGCTAGCGTTGACTGTTGCCGTAAGTATTCATTACGTTCCGGAACGGGTCCACTAGAGCGAAGGGCGTCCACGTTGAAATCTTCAATTGGTTGTACCCTTCGAACGCTTAAGTGCATCCCTGCAGTTGTAGGGTAATCCGTCTGCAAACCCGCATCGCATGACTGGTTGCTGCTTTGAAGGCCTTCCAAGTTTCCAGGTTCCGAATATTTTATGCGCATTTCTCCGTCAAGAAGCCGGCTGGTGATGGTGATCATTCGCGACTTGGGTGATAACAACCTGCGGAAACAGTCACAGCCTGCTGCTTGGGGTGTCCTAAGGAACAACGTCAGGGGTGTGATGTTCATGACCACAACACCCACAAGTATTAGTGCTCTTTTTAGGCCGTATTGGTCAACCATGAAAGCCAGTGGTACGGGACCCAGAAGTCCTGCGGCTGACCAGCCGACATATTTGAGACTGTTGGTGGTTCCGTAGTGCCCGTGGAAGTGCGTCGCGGTACAGGCGGAGAAGCTGATGAGCACGATACCAATTCCGGCTCCTGAAAAGAGCAAAGCTTATCTGAGAATTCACAGTTACTTTGCAGGCATGCTTGCGTCACTGCAAAGTGTTTAGAGCAGGCAGCATAGTACGGTTTACGTGAAAATGAACTCCAGTATATCAACGAATAATTTTTCGGCTGTTTATTTACAGACACACACACAAAAGAAAGGACAGGAAACATTCTGTTAGAACCGACCGCACGTTGACTGTCGACGGTAATGATATTAGCATGCGAGGAATGCAGCAACACACGGGATTGCTGGCTGAAAACACATCTATTTAGAATCTGTAGTGGTAGTTCTCAAGGTTTTGTTGATTCAAATATAAGGGCACACACGGTCCTTTTTATTGGCCCATGTTGCTATTGAATTCGCTTCCCAAGGTCAGCCATGAGCATGACGGTACGCGGACGACTGCTTGCCGACAACACAATGGCAAGGAAACAATGACGAAGGAGCAAGAACGTCGATAGAACGACGAAGGCCGTATGACGACGGCGTCATGAGGACAATGGGGTGGCGATCATGATATTGCGCAGACTGTGTGTTGACGAAGCTGTGATGATGACGGCATTACGGCATACGCTTGACGACGACTGTGTGGAGACGATGACGAAAATTGAATGATGAAACTCCGTTGATTACTATAGAACGACCACAAGGGCATCACGATGATGTTCTGGCGACGAACGCTAGAGGAGTGTGCGTCTGCGAGGGCGTGACGAAAAAAAAAAGACGAAGCTGGAGTGACAATGGTAGAACCACTTCGGCATTGCGACGATGGTCAGCCGATCATTGCGTGACGACTGTACGAAGATGATGGAGCGACGACGGCGGCATGAGGAGAGTCGTATAGCAAAACTGGAATGACGACGATGCAAAGATCGCAACGGCTCCACAGCGTATTCCTGTCGTCTTCTAGTCTGTGTGTGTGTGTCACTTCGCGCTAGAAACGATGAATATGTTACCGTACCAACTCGCCTAACTTTCTATCCTTTTGGCACCGAAACCGCAAGCGCCTACTTAGTGGCCCAGGCTATTAAAAAACTTGGTTTAACGGGTCGGCATGAAAGGCGCAGCGTCGAGGGCATGACCAGAAGAGATTTAATTTAGACATTCACGGCAGCAGATACACCAGTTTCTAAAGGCGTGTTGAACAGCTCAATACTCGTTTCTGGGCTATTACCCGCTGTTATAACTGAAAGATGAGGCATAGGGCAACTATGCGCGCTGTCAATTATTCGTGTTCGCTTTGATGACGCAAAAAGTAATGTGTAGATGTTGACGTAAAATCGGGGGACCACAGAACTATACAAAGATTTGATTAAAGGTAAAACATTGTGCACCAGTTCTGCAAAGTAAACAGTGCGTATTTTACTTGTGAACTAAGAAATAACATTTAGTTTGCATACCATGCATAGCGCCCAGCGAGAGGGTTGCCCAGATGATGTTAGGTGCGAACCCGGACAATACCAGTCCAAGCCAGGCCAGCACGCTACCCACCAAGGCGATGACGTGAACAGGCACCCATTTTTGAACCTGGTAAATGATAGGTCCTGCAAAGAGGAACACACTGTACCATTAGACACTGCGCTTATGTGCGAAAAGCTCGAATACTATTACTTTCGAAATAATTTACAGCAAATGTTGCATTAAAGCAGCAAAACCGGTTACCACTGCAGCACAGTTACCACTCAATTATAGCGGTTAGGCTCTGATGCCCATTCTTGATCAAATTGACATTGTTGTACTAACATATTCTAACAATGCCTTTTACCTGCACTGGCACATAGGGCAGAAACTTGGAGATTGATAATGCAAACTTCATTTAATATTATGCTGCGCAAAACTAAAAAGGAAAAGAAAACACTAAGGCTTTACGACAAAGGAAATTACGAAGCCATCAATGACGAGCTTTCTACCTTTCTGACTGGTTTCTTGCTTGATTTTTTTTCTCAATGCATTGTTGAAACTAACTGGTGTCTCTTTAAACGCAAGTTACGCGACCTAATTGAAGTCCAACTTCCTACCATAACCATTACAGAACGATCTCATTTCCCGTGGTTTAACACAACATCAAAACGACTCCACAACAAAAAGAAATGTCAATTGCGGCACCCAAAACTGATGGCGCAACACGTGCTTGGGAAGCTTATCGCAACACCGATAAACTCTTTCTTTCGCTCACTGCTGATGCTCAACAATAATGTTTTATTTCAACTTTAGCTAATAGGATACGAACTAACCCAAAGTTCTGGAATTATATCAAACACACCCCCTCTAAACCGTATCATTGCGTTATGAGCAAGGTCGTCAAACTCCTGCCCAGGACATTGCGCATGTACTTATTACTGCTTTCTGTTCAATTATTGTTATTGCCCGCGAACCATCCACTGATGCCAGAAATTACGTTCGACGCTCCTGGCATTTCTAAAAAAATCGATTCCCTAAAAGTGACATCATCTGCCGGGGTTGATGGCATAAGCTCAAAAATATTAAAAGAGTACTAAGCATGTTACAAACATTATTTTGTCGTACATATTTCAGCAGTACATCTCTTCTGGCGTGATTCCATTGGATTGGAAAGTAGGGAAGGTAAATACAGTTTCGAAAAAAGGTAACCCATCATCCCTTAAGGTTACCGTTCAATATCTCAGACAAGTGTTTGTTCCAAACTAATGGAACACGTTATTTATTCTCAAATTGTAAATTTTCTCCTTTCAGTAAACTTTTTGCATGCTAACCAGCATGGTTTCTCAAAAGATGTCTCGTTCGACACCCAGCTTGCAATCTTTGTTAACGATATCAGTTGTAGTCTTCACACTAACAGTCCCGTTGATGCGTTGTTGCTTGACTTCGAGAAGGCTTTAAAAAGTACCTAACAACCGATTATTTCAAAATCTTTCGATACTAAACCTTAACCCCCCGCATTTTATTGGATGCGCACCTCTCTAATTAACCGACAGTTTGTCTATGGTAATGGTCTATGTCTATGATTCCGGTGTTCCACAGGGAACAGTACTTGGCCCCCTGCTTTTTCTTGCATATATTAACGACCTACCAGCTAATATTTCATCAGAAATACGCTTACTTGCTGATGATGGCGTGTTCTATGGGAAAATTAATAATAATTACGACGTACTAGCCCTTAAATCTGATGTCTTTCTTATCGAAACTTGGTGCAAAATATGGTTAATGAGCTTGAATACTAACGAGTCACCTCTTTTACCTTTCCACCGGCGACATTCCTATCCCGTCCGTGAATATCTAATCAATGGTTCTATTATTTCATCAATTAGCACTTACAAGTACCTTGGTACCAGTTTGCACTCCGATATGTCATGGTTCGTTCACATTAACAATATAACTAATGATGCCAACCGCATGCTTAACTACTTGCACCGTAACCTCTGACTTGTTCCCGCCTCTGTCAAACATCTAGGATATTGCACTTTCATCAGAGCTACAGTCGAATACGCTCGTTCTATATATGGCACCCTTAACAAGCTAACCATATTAACATGTTGGAAAGAATTCAACATCCCACAGGGCGGTTTGTTTTCTCTGATTATTCCTTCACTTCCAGTGCTACAGAAGTTAAGGCACAGGCTAAGCAACCTAACCTTGAACTTTACCGAAAGGTTGCCCGTCTCTTCCATGCTTCTCCCCGGACCTCCAACATTTCCCCAGCTTACTGCCGTTTCAACCGCACCAACCACAACGAGGATTTTGTTAGTACTTCAAGAGACTGGAATGGCCTTCCCGCTTCAAATGTTCTTTATAAGAACCCTTTTCATATTAAACGCGTCGTCGAAGAACTAAGTTATGTTGAATAAAATATACGCCCACGCCTCATGTAAAACCTCTTCGGGGGCCTTGTGGCATCAAAATATATAAATAAATCTGATTATAGGATATTGATATCTGATCTGATGAATCTGATATAGGATATAGGATATTGCATATTGATATCTATCTGATGAATCTGATATAGGATATAGGATATTGCACTTTCATCAGAGCTACAGTCGAATACGCTCGTTCTATATATGGGACCCTTAACAAGCTAACCATATTAACATGTTGGAAAGAATTCAAAATCCCACAGGGCGGTTTGTTTTCTCTGATTATTACGGCCACGCCTCATGTAAAACCTCTTCGGGGGCCTTTGTGGCATCAAAATATATAAATACATAAATAAGCTTTAGAACATGTTAAAGACTGCGCAAGGAGCGAGGGAACGAAGAACGATTGGAGTAACGACAAGAGACAGGAAGTGAGCAGTGTGGATTCTATCAGATTCAAACCAACTAACCCGACAACGTGTCTTGACTAAATTGACAATCACGGTGTCAAGAGCGCACAGGTAAACATGAACACATCTCCCTCGATGAGCGCGGAAACTCCCTGTCAAAATGCTGGAGTGAGGAATCGCGGCAGCAGCGACCGAATTGACCCTCGTGCATCTCTCGCTTCAACACGAGAGATGCCCGAGGGTCCCTTCCCCTTCTCCCTGCCTCGTGCCCGACACAAGGCACGCTTACGGCCCGTGTTCTTTGCTCGCGCACGCGAGATTCAACCACGTTCGTCGGCACACCCTCGCAAGCTTTCACTTGCGCATACAGCACACGGCGCAAGGGGAAGGTTCTGCTGCCCTTGGACTTTATACGGAACCTCACGGCCATGCGCCTGCAGCGCTCATATAATTGCTACCGCAATAAAAAATACTGCCTTTTCGGTAATCGATAGTACATATAAGCATGAAATGGCGACCGGCAAAGCAGGTTGGTTGGAGATGATGCTAGCCACGATCTTAAAATGGGTGCAGTGCATGTTCGTAACGGCACACTCCCGCGCATCACACCGCACCACGCAATACTGCCGCAGTAGTTTCCTGTCACAGACAGAACTTCACTGCAAGTATCGTCTTGGTGAAAGGCCATTCAAGTGTATAGTTCCCTGTATCTGCCTTTTAATGTCGCTATTGGAAATTACATATAAAACGTCAGCATAATAGATGTCAATGGTAAAAAAAAACAGTGTAGAATACGGACAAACGTAGGAAACACAGGACGGGCGCTGACTGCCAGTGGTTGTTCGCCTTCAGACCCTTTCAAGATACTAGAAGTTACAGCGTGAGTAATGCGAACACACATTGGTAAGAACTTGGAAGCAATATTTTTTTTAACTTGTTTGGGAAGTAACTGACGCGTGTAAGGCGGTCCTGAGTGGTTTCCCGGATGATCTCGTTTTGTACTCGCAACTTGCCCGGACGTTCTCGTTTGAGTGCCCGGATGTTCTCCTTTGAGTACCCGGGTAACTGCTTTGGCTTTTGGCTCAATGTCACTTGAAGGTCGCCCACAGCGGTACGTAACAGCATTTCATTCCTAATAGCAAGTTCCCTCCAGAATAAAACCAACGTCCTCTGCGTGTCAGTGCCACTGCGTGCTAGCTACCGTGGAAACATGCGCTACGGGCGTCATAGCGCGCAAGGAGTCGCGCAATGTGAGATGCGCACTACGTTGCATCGATATGTGTACACTTAGCGCAGTTGCATAATATTGCACCAGGTGGTACATCGTGCAGAAGTTGCATCGTATAGTGCCACTTGTCACACGATGTGAGTTGCGCACCGTGTAACGTGTACGCGTGCAATTTTCTAATTGTGGTTGTGCTGTAGCGCGGGTAACAACAACAGACGTAGTAGGTGCAAGCGATAGGATGGTTTATTGAAGATAGCGTGGCTGCTTTTATTTTGTACGAATCAGCAAGTGCATGCGCACTTCGTGGTGCGATAGGCGGGCTTGCATTGACGCGATACGGCAAGTTGCGTTGTATTCCATCAGGTGTCACGACATATAGCACTTGCATCGTATCGTGTCATGTGTCAAGGGATGTGACATATGCGTAGCGTACTCTCGGTACCTGTGTTGACAATTCCGTACACGTTATGGCGCCGACTCGCAAAGTACGAACTGAACTGAAGACGCAAATCGTAGAGCTACACCCGCGGCTGCAACCAGGCAGCGTTGGGCTCAGTAGACCAGCGCATAGAGAGCAGCACAAGCTCCAAGTCAACGTCGATGCCAAGCGGATAGTTCAGTTCGTTGTTGTGAAAACGACGCAGACTTCGCCGCGAAGAACCACTACCGTGCTCTCTAAAATGCGGTCCGGCACCTTCGTCGAGGAGAGCTTCAAGTGCGTGCTGCCGAAAATCAGGCACTACAGCTTCTTCGCGAAGAACTTCACGTGGGTGCACCCGGAAATGAGGCTCGCCAGGCTCTTCACGAAAAACCTCACGTGCTCGCAGCAGAAAATGAGGCCCGGGAGCTTCGTCGTTTCGTAAGCAGTTTACGACGGTCTCCTCCAGCTTACGCTGTGACTATGCCACGTGTGCCGCGCAGGCCTGTGACTTTATTTATTCTCTACAACAAATATGCTAGATATGACTGTAAGCAGCAAAAGGTACAATACTAGCAATGTTTACAAAAAAATTGCTCTACCTACAATAATGGTTTTAAAAGGCCATGCGAAAGGTACCAACAATAGATATATTCTCTTCTCTCGGGATTTCTTTAAACTCGTTAAATGTAATCTAGGTACCTTTTTGTTCCGTCAAATCAATTACACACGATGCGATAGCTTGTTACCACAATCTTCTCTATTAAATACTAATATTACCAGGTTTGCAATAAATAGGAACTTCATTTTACCTAAAATACATACTAATTATGGCAAACAGAGCGTGCATTTTTCATCTATCGCATTCTGGAGCACACTACCATTATACATAAACTAAACAACTAAATGATTACATTCTGTCGAACACTGTTCCCTAGTCCATACTCACAACCATTCTTTCAGGGTGCCTTCATTTCACTTTCAATGCCATACAGTTACGTTTCTGTTTCTGCCTCACATATACATTCGAGTTAACAAATTCTGCTCTGTTCGTAACGTCATCTACGCAGTTACTTTATCAGTTGTCAACGAGATTGTGTTACAGTGCTTTTTTTCATGACATTTATGCATATGTAATTCTTCAGTCATGGTATTCATACTAAAACCTGTAATTTTTCTATGTTAACAATTTGTTGAAAACTGCTGTACTTTTGTTTTATTACGTTTACTTTGTAAAGGAGGTCCCATTGCAGTCTTTGACTCCGGGACCTCCTCCTGAATATTAGCAACTTGTAATCATTCTAATGATCTCAATAAAAACCGATTCTGATTCTGATTCTGATTCTGATGCGTTATGCTTCTCGTTTTCGAGCGACGTGAAACGGAAGAGAACAAAGTTAAAGTAAATTCTAAGATACTAAAAATACCTTTTCCATCTCTAGCCAAATCATATGCATAATCTTCACGCAATCATTATCATTAGGACTACTCCCACTTTAACTGGAAGGTTGGCAAACTAGTTCCCATATTCAAAAGTGGTATTCGAAAGCGTATTCAAAAATTACCGCGCTGTCTGACTAACCTGCATTGGTTGCAAGTTGCTGGAACGTATAATTGCATAGAATATTTGTAACCACCTAGAATCTATCAACTTCTTTATTAATCAGCATTGGTTCAGAAAATCATGACTGTGTGACACACAGCTATTTGAATTCACATCCAACATGGATTTTAACATGGATAATAACCTTCAAACTGATTCTATCTTTCTAGACTACTCTAAGGCATGCGATCGTGTTGCTCACTCTTGGCTCATTTTAAAAGTATCTCCTGTTAGATTTGACTCACAAACGCTATCTGGACTTGGAACTTTTCCAACATTTGCAGGCAGTTAACAGTAGTAAATCCTTCTTCTCTTTCTGATGTCAATTCTGGAGTACCACAAGGTAATGTTTTGGGTCCCTCTGCTTACTCTAATTTACATTAATGACCAACCCTTTAACATTTACTCCTTTATGCGACTATATGCGGCGATTGAAATAAATATAGAGCTATTAAAAGTCCTGATGACCACATGTGCGTTCGAAATGAACTTAGCCTGATGCATTCTGGTGTTGTAATTGGCAAATGACCCTCAACTCGCCAAAGTGCAAAGCAGTCTCATTTTGTCGTAAATAATCAAATTCAAACATTTCTTACTTCATAAACAACTGTCCAGTGGCTCGGGCGCGGTCATACAAGTACTTGTGCCTAAATATCACGTATAATTTTTCATGAAAAACACACATAATTAGCATAAGCGCTAGGGCATCGCAAACACTAGGTTATTTACGTTGAGACCTACTTCAGTTACCTGCTAGCACACGCAAATGAGCTTGAGCAACCTTCGTCCGTCCGCACCTTGAATTTGCCTCGTCATTGTGGTCATCTCATTAAGATGACCTATTTTCAATGTTATAATCACTAAAAAACACAGCCGCCTAATTTAGCCCATCCAACAACGAGAGGCACTCTAGCATCACTCTAATTAAAACAGCCTTATCCCTTCAAGCCTTACGTACCCAAGAAGGATCGGACTGTTATGTCTAAAACACATATACATTCTCGTCCGAACACAACAAAAATTGCTCCTTGCAGCCAACTAGGTACTTCTAGGCGTCTTCATAATCTCCTAAGGCTCAAGCGAATATTTGGTAGAACCAAAGCTTTTAATTTTAAGCCATTGCACTCTGGAAGGATCTTCCTGACAGCCTTTTTTCCATCACTAACCGTGAAACATTCCGCGAGAATTAGTGCACTCACTTGTAAAGTTGTGTGTTAAGTATTGTTTAGAATTTTAATAGTCATTAGGAATTCATTTGTTCCTGTTTATCCTTTATGTAGTTTTATAGTACTTCCTCCACCATCATTGAATGTTCTTATTGGTACCTGTGGTGTAGTTAAAAATAAGTAAGTGGGGAAATTAAAGAAATTGAAAGAAATTCATGATCCACAGAGAATAATACAGACGAATTCATTTTCTGACACTCGTTTTCATGGAGGAAAGAAATTAACTAGCGGAGAGCATGACGTCACGCCGCCAGCCTTCGGTAGCTAACTCACTGTGAAGCCGTATTCATGTTTTTTTTCCCCTCTGAAAATGGTGGCCCGGCATTTGGCCGTGCGCTTAGAGTACTCCGCCCAGTGTCTTTCGTTTGCGGTAGGTTTTAACCGAGACACACTTGTTCGGGGAGCTTTGTCAATCACTCTGTGCAAATTTTCTCGCAATATGCTTCGTGCAACGCCGGCCATTCATTGCAACGTAGGAGATTGTCGTCATAGTTGCCAAGTGCAAGAGCAAAATGCAGCGGGTTGTACTCGCACCCGTTATCTTTTCGCAGAAGAAGAAGAAGAAGAAGAAGAAGAAATTTTATTGTACGAAGGAACTCCGTGGGGTTAATCTGGGGTGGAGCCTTCTTGTAGAGCCCCACTGGCCATAGCGGATCGCCGGGCCTGGTCCAGGGTCGCCAGTTGGCTTCCCAGTGCCAGCTCGGAAAGCCGTGCCTCCCAAGACCACGTCGTGAGTGTTTGTGATGAGCTCACCAGCCCAGATACTGCCTGGGCTGGGCGCTCCATACACTGGTAAGTAATGTGTGTCAGTGTGACTGTGTGGTCGTTACACCAGGGACATATCCCTGTTGTGTATACCTCTGGAAAGATTGCGTGCAGTCGAGATATGTGTGGGTATGTGTTTGTTTGAAGGCGGCGCCAGTCCCTGGCTTGTTGGCTGCTTAAGTTGGGATGGGGAGGAGCGCACTTCCGTCTGGTCAGGCGCTGGCACTCCAAAATCTGCCTACCAGTGATGGTTTCCTCGTGGTAATCTGAAGGGGGTCCCGAGGAGGGTTCTGCAGCTCGGCCAGCAAGTCCTCGAGCTACGCAGTCAGCCTCCTCGTTGCCCCCCAGGCCCGTGTGCCCCGGGCACCAGGTGACGGCATGGTCCTCAGTCAATCCGGGGCCCAGGATATCAGTGACGCACCTGGGAAGTGTGCCTCTGAGGTATAACCGACAGGCGGCTTGTGGATCTGTCAGGATGTATGCGGGGCGACCCCTTCGCTCTGCTTCTCTTATTGCGAGGGCTATGGCTGCTGCCTCCGCGGTGGCGCTTGATCTGGTTCGTATAGACGCGCAGGACACCACCTTGCTTTGGTTGGTTATTGCCGTTGCGAATGCCTGTTTTCTGGGGCCTTTTAGTGGTGTAGAGTAAAGGCTAGCGTCGGTGTAGTAGGTATCAGGATCGCTCGTTCTCTGGAGGAGTTTCCGTGCTCGCGCTTGCCGCCGCTTTTGGTTGTAGAGTGGATGCATGTTCTTGGGGACCGGTTCCACGATTATACGTTCCCGTAGGTGCATCGGTACGATCACCGTTTCGTCTTCGCAGTATTGGAGGGTGAGGGGGTATCCCAGTCTTCGCAGCAGTGTTCTGCCCTGGTGGGTGGTGTTGAGTCGTTCTCTTTGTGCGATTAGCGTGGCGGCGGCCAGTTCCTCATATGTGTTATTTATGCCGATCGACATGAGTCTGTCTGTGCTCGTGCCGTTGGGAAGCTGCAGTGCAGCTTTGTATGCGATTCTAATGAGCTTGTCGATGTGTTCTATTTCGGTCTTGCGTGTAGCTTGAAAGGGCAAGGCGAAGGTGATTCGGCTGAGGACGAAGGTCTGTACGAGGCGTAGTGTCTCGACTTCTGTCATTCCATCTTTACTTCTTGCTATTCTAGCTACGAGGGTTGTGATACTCTTTACAGTGTGTTTGAGTTTGTCTATTGCTGTCTTTACGCTGTTATTTTCTTGAACGTGCATGCCCAGGATTCGCGCTACCGGGCTCCTGTTGATGCCCTGTCCGGCAATCGTCAGGTGAAAGGGCGGCGCACGGTTGGACTGGGTGCGCAGTGGTCTTATTTGCAGGTATTCTGATTTGTTGGGAGCGCAGGTCATACCTGCTGCCTGAAGGTAGCTTTGAATCTTGTCTATAGCGGTTTGCAGTAAATCTTGTCGTTCTCCATAGGAGCCCTTGGTTGCCCATAGTGTAATGTCATCCGCGTAAAAGGCACAGCCTAGGTTCGGTATATCCTCCAGCTGTAGGACTAGTTTTCGGAGGCCGATGTTAAAAAGGAACGGGGACAGGATGGAACCCTGAGACGTGCCCTTCAGTGGGAGGTCGTATGGTGGTGAGGTTGTGCCCGCCATGCCAATCTGTGCCTTGCGATTGCCAAGGAAAGCAGAAACATAGTGGAATATGCGTTCCCCGCATCCAATGGCTGTGAGACCGTCTAGTATGGAAGAATGTGCGATGTTGTCGAAGGCTTTTTCGATGTCGAGCGCAAGGAGTAAGTTGTTGAGGCTACCTGGAGGTGGGTTGAGCACCTCCTCTTTGAGCAATAAGAATATGTCCTGTGCAGACATCCCTCGCCTGAATCCGTACATAGATGTTGGTAGGAGCCCCCCTTCCTCTGCGTATTGTGCGAGACGGGTGAGTATAACTTTTTCAAAGATTTTGCCCATGCAGGTAGTCAGTGAGATTGGTCGCAGCTGATCAAGGCTTCTAGGCTTTCCTGGTTTGGGTATGAGTACAATCTGTGCCAGTGTCCATTCTGTGGGTAGTTTTCCACCCGGTGTCCAGATTTCCTGATTGAAGTGGTCCGTGATGGCTTGTAATGTGTCAGTGCTAAGGTTCCGTATCATGGCGTTTGTAATGCCGTCCAATCCCGGTGCTGTGTTCCTTTTGAAGCTTTGTGCCACTGCATACACCTCCGCAAAGGTGATGGGTGCGTCTAGCTCGTGGTTGGGTGCTCCTGTGTATTCTTGACTTGGTATCGGATTTGTGCCTCGCTTGCGTTCTCCCGTGTACCGCTGTTTCAGTTCTTGTATTAACTGATCCTGTTCCTCTTGAAATTCCCCTGCTAATCGTCGGAGGGTGGCGTTTGTTTCAGTTCGCGTGGTAGAGGGGTCCAAAAAACTCCGTAGGATGTTCCATGTCTTTTTCGTGCTTAATGTACCTCTTAAGGAGTCACAGAATGTACGCCAATTGTTGTGGTAGAGTTCTTGGGCGTATGCGCTTGCTTCCTCTGTGATTTCCGCTATTCGGATTCTGAGTTTTCTGTTTAGCTTCTGTCGGCGCCACCGCTTGGTGAGGCACCGACAAGCTTCCCAAAGGTGTGTCAAGTGGTTGTCAATGGTGGGGGTGTCTGCCGTAGTTTGATATATTTTAGTGTTTTCCTCATAGATTCCCTTGAGGTAGTGAGTCCATTCAGTTATTGTTTCTGGTTTGGGCCCATTTTCTACTTGCTGTTGCTCTCGATACTTAGTCCAGTTAGTGAGTTTGGCTTTTCCGAGCGGGCGTCGTAGTTGAGCTGTTTCGTAGGTTATTTCCACTATATTGTGATCGCTTCCCAGGGCGTCGTCTAACACATTCCAGTGCATGGCTGTGGCATTGTTGGTGATTGTAAGGTCGGGTGTGGTGTCCCTGTTTACACTATTTCCCAAACGGGTCGGCCTGCCCGGTGTCGTGAGGAGTATGTAGTCATATCGCTGTATCGCCTCAAGGAGTCTCGTACCTTTGGGTCTGTCTTTGGCATATCCCCATGTCGTGTGCCATGCGTTGAAATCCCCTGTGATGATTAAGCGGTCGCGTGGTTGAAGCATGTTGTACAGATGTTCGAAGATGTGGCCAAACTCTGCTTTCCGGTCTTGCGGGGGACTATATAGGTTGCATATTACCTGCTTTGGTCGTCCCTTTTTGGCTGGCCAGATCGTGACTATGTGGTGTGGAGTTTGTTCGTATGTTACCGTTGTAAGTGTTGCTGCCAGTTCCTTCCGGACGAGTGTCGCTACCTTCGGGTGGTTTGGCTCTATGTGTAATCTGTAGCCCGTAATCGCCTTGGGCCTAGCTCCCACCTCCTGCAAGCAGATTATGTCTGGAGGTATCAGCGCCGCCTGTATGTATAGTGTGAGTGAAGCGTGTTTGTTGTGCAAGGAGCGACAGTTCCAGGACCATATCGTGAGATTCTCTTTTGTTCGAGGCCGCCTATTTGCCATGATAAGAGGTGGTGGTGGTGCTTTCAGCGTCCGAGGTTAGCATGCTTTTGTCATCGGACTCTTGGGAACGCTGTTTGGTGTGCTTACGTTTACGCTTCGATTCTTTGTTAAGGGTTTCTTGAACGTACCGCTTTAGTTCCTGAAATTCTACCAAGAACTGCTGCATTTGTACGTGAGTTTGCTGCTGTATTTGTTGTTGAATTTGTTGTAGTTGTTGTTGTACCGTGAGGTTTGCTTCTCGTTGTTGTGTCCCTGTGTGAACTACAGTATCTCCAGATGGTGTAGGTTGTGGTTGTGTGTGCCCGTTGTCCGGTGGTTTTTCGTTTGGGCTACTTATTTGCTGTTGTGCAGCCTGTACTGTGGGTCTTGTGGTTCCCATAAGCTGGGCCAGCTGTTTTTCGAGGTAGGCTATTTTGCTCTCATATCTGTCTAGGCGTTGTTTAAGTTGTTTGTTTTCTGTGATTACCCTTTGATATTCTACGTTTTGTGTGATTGGTGTAGTATATGCAGGTTTGGGAGCCACAACCTCCGCCCAGCTTACCTTGGCCGGTGTCTTTTGGGTGTGTCCATGGTTCCCGCCGATGCTTTTGCCACCTGCTGCTGGCGAATTGTTGTGGTGGTTCTTCTGCTGAGTTGGTGTTTGTGCCTTGTTCCTTGGTGGCGTTTGGGGTCGTTGGCCCGGGGACCGCGAGCGCGACCGGGAGTGGCGCTTGTCGTCGCCCGACTTGTAGGCTTCTTCTTCCTCTTCAGAGCAGAACCAGCGTATGTTCTTCGTCCTCTGTGGGTGGTTGTTGTTGTCATGGGGGGTCTTGTGGGCGTGGTTGGTCTCCTGTTGTGGCTGTCGAGGTTTCAATGGCTTAAGTCTCTTTCTGCAAGTTGAGTCCCCTGTGGGATGGGCCTCCCCACACGAGGCGCAACTAACAGCGCATGGGTGCCCATCTGTTGGATCTGTCAGTCCACACAGCCGGCAAATAGGGCGGTCCTGATTTGGGCAGACCTCCGTGCGGTGTCCTTTCTCTCGGCAGACCTTGCAAACTTGAATTGTGGGTCTGAATGGGTAGCAACGGAGCTCCCCTCCATATTAATAGACTGTTCGAGGTAGCGTGGGACCGAAAAAGGTGATGGCTACACTTTTGGTTGTGCTGATCATTCGGGCAGTGATGATCTCCACCCCCTGCGTTCTCACTCGGAGATGGGCCATGAGAGTGTCCGTCGAGGTGTTCATCGGTACGCCATGAATGACCCCTCTCAGAGTGTCGTCTCCGTTTGCAGCATAGGCGCGGACGGCGTGGGCCCTGCCGTTCAGTAGGAGCTTGCGTATGAGGCGTGCTTTGTCCGCAATTTCCTCGTATTTGGTCGATAGGATCGCTATGTTTGATCCAGGATTAATTCTGAGGATGAATTGGTCATCTTTGAAGCTTGCTTCACATTCCTCTATGATTGCTTGTGCAAGCGTGGGAGTGAGAATGTTCCTCAGAGGGAGCCCCTGGTTCGGGCGAATGACGATTTTGTAATCGTCCCTCGGCAATGGCGGTAGTTTAGGCAATTTCTTATAGGTTGGCGTGCTCGTCTGAAATTGGTTTTGGGGCCTCGCGTCGCCGCGTCTCCGCTCCAATGCCTCTTGTTTACGTTGTTTGGTGGATTTCACTGCCTGCCAGTTGGCGTTCTCTTCTTCACGGGAGTAAGAGTTAGCGTCTTGACTCACCGAGTCATAGTAGTCTTGAGTTTGCTCCATTTGGTCGTCCGCTATTCCACCCTGCTGTAGGTGGTGGGATTCTCGCTCGGTTGCCGCGTCGAGAGCCATGGCGCTCGACTTTCACCCCGCCGACATTCGACACTCCACACTTCCGGCGCGGGAATCTCCGGCGTCGGTGAAGCTGCCGTCGGCCCACCGCGACGGCGTTGCGTTGGCGTTCACGTGGTGGCGAGCTGTCTTGAATCCTCCTGTCCTTCCAAGAACTCGTAGGCCCACCTGGGTGACGTCCAGGTGTTCCTAAGAACTTCGTGAAGCTGGTGGTAAAGTTTTCCAGGCGTTTTCAAGCGAAAACCCCCTGAAAAATTATGAAAATGCAGAGCGCGAAGAGAGCACGTCGGTACTACTTCGCGCCCCCTAGCGGCTCTCCTCTTTTCGCAAGAGCGTGCGTTGAGTGCGGCTTTCAGCGTGGCGGCGGAAGACACCAAGGCTTACCGTTACAGAACCACACGTTAGACCGTCTGTTTGCGGCTTCGATTTCATGGCATTACGTTCACTCCTAATTTTTGTCCTTGCCTCCATAGAGGTTGTTTAGCCAGCTTCACGTAGGGGTTTTCACAAGACAAGTGTTTACCGCATGCCTACCCATAATTGAAGACATTTGAGTTCAAGACTAAAAAATAAATTGCGGGGTTTAACGTCGCGAAACTGCACGATGCATTATGAGGGATGCTGTAGTGGAGGTAGCCTGAATAATTTCGACCACCAGAGGTTGGTAAACGTTCACACGAAGCACGGTACACGAGCGTTTTGGAATTCCATTCCTGCCGGAATGCGACCGCGACAACCGGGAATCGGGCTCTCGACCTCACCGATGCGCTGAACCGCAATGGCATCGGGGCTCAGGCACAGGGGTGGGTTTGTCTGAGTTTCTATTCAACGTATCCTACTAAACAAAACGTAACGTAGCATTGGTCCTCCTTAACCGAGGTCTGCGCCTCTAACCAAGCCTCTTTAGCCGCGCGCATTTAGGGCTTACACTCAAAAATGACTTAAGACAGTGCACGCCACTGCTCTCTACTGAAGGAACAGAAACGCTAGGTTTTGGATTACATTAAAAATGCATGTCAGAAAAGAAGAAAAAGAAACACGTGAAGGTTTTCTCTTTTTTTTGTGCAAGCGCAAGGGTCCATACAGTTCTCAGGAATCACAAGCCTGGGTAGCGCACGTTCTAACAAGTAATCTGCGCACTAAACTTAATAGGCGCCAAAGGCAGCCTGGAGTACACCAGCTGCACAGCAACCGTTTAGGAGACTCCATGTAGGGACTCCATCGCTAGCTATAACCACGAGTCTCGGAATGTTAAACGACACGTCAAGCAAGGAACGTAAATGCGGCGTTTCGAAAACACACAGTGTCTCCGATGGCATATTCCAGCATCACGAAATGGACTGGGACTCGGTGTTAGATCTCGCCCCCGAAAATGGCCAATCGACACATGTGCTGTCAAATTTTCTGTTAGATCTGAACCGGAACGGAATGCTTTCTTCTAAACCCCCCCAAAAATCTTAATAATATTCAATACAACTCCACGAGTACAACGAGCGTAGTGGACTCAAACTCGATATACAGACCCACCACTCGGGCGACAATGCACATTGCTGTCAGCGGCCACAGAGCGGCCTCGTAGTCCACGTCGTACGCTTCCTTGAGGCGCACATAGAAGAGGGCCGAGTTTGCGAGCACCACAGTGGAGAGGAATGACGTCAGCAACACCACCACACCGAGGCCCCAGTAGCGGTTAATTTCTTCATGCTCCCGGTTCTGGGCGTCTCTATGCGGCTCGAGTACAGGCGCCGACATGTGTCTGAAATTTAAACGACAATGTCAACATGATGGATTAGATTGACACGGAGAGAAAATGCCGCTTCTCCCAGAGCAGCACCTCTGAAATTTTATTTCCTCTGTGGTCGTGTTCGCACTGGTCGATTGTATACAGGAGACACCTAGGGGAGCAAAAAGGCAAAAATATCTAGAATAATCACATATACGAATATCTCTTTAGTTACTCCGCATTTGGGCAGGGGTACACGAACCAATAAAATTTTGAGGGAGACAGAGAATGTAACGCTATCAAGTGGTGTACAACATAAGTGGCAAAGAAGGGTCTCTCAGGGGGGATATCACGCGCGCAGCACCTGATATCCCCCTGAGACTGCTTCTCGGGGACTGCTTTTCATCGTCATCGAGGATTCGACAAACGCTAGTCGCAAAGCATCGCATATTAAGCAAAGAGTGCACTGACCACTCGGCAAGTGGCCTTACTGAATTTCGACACGAGAACGTGAAGCTATTAGGCGACAAGTCGACGAAATGCTGCACGACGACGTCATCCAGCCGTCGAAAAGCCCGTGGGCATCTCCTGTAGACTTGGTGAAGAAAACGGACGGAACACTACGTTTCTGTGTCGATTGCTGTCGACTGAACAAGATGACGAAGAAGGAGGTATACCTCCACCCACAGATAGACGACGCATTGGATCGGCTCTGCAACGCTGAATAGTTCTCGTCAAACCTCAAACCTGGCTCAAACGACCTCAAACCACTGGCAAATAGAAGTCGACGAGAGAGATGGCGAAAAGACCTCCTTTATTACGCCAGACGGCTTCTATGAGTTCAAGGTTACGCCATTTGGACTGTGCTTGACGCCTGCAGCGTTTGCGCGCGTGATGGACACGGTTTTAGCAAGATTAAAGTGGCAGACCTGTCTTGTTTACTCTGATGACGTCGTCGTCTTCGCCGGAAACGTCGACGATCGCCTTAGGCGGCCTGGGATAGTACTAGAGGCCATCAAGTCATCAGGGCTCACTGTGAAGCCGGAAAAGTGCCGCTTCGCTTACGATGAGCTTCTGATCCTAGGCAACGTCATCAGAAAATCTGGAGTCCGCTCCCACCTGAAGAAGACACCTGCCATCCCAAAGTTCTAGCAGCCCATAGACAAGAAGCCCGTGCGTAGATTCCTGGGCATGTGAGCCTACTTCAGGCGCTTTGTCAAATACTTTTCACGCATCGCTGAGCCGCTGACACATCTAACTAAATGTGATGTCTAGTGCAAGTGGGAAACACCGCAGGTCGACGCATTTCAAGAACTCAAACGATGCTTGCAGTCGCCTCCAGCAGTTGCGCGCCTCGACGAGGACGCCGATACCGAAATCGACACTGAAGCCAGCAGCCTAGGCCTCCGTGCCCTCCTAGACCAGAGGAAACACTGGCTTGAACGGGTGATGTCTTACGGTAGCGGGGCGGTGTCAAAATCGGAAGAAAATTATTCTACTACCAAAAAGGAATGCCTCGCCATCGCTTGGGCTACAGTGGAATTCCGCCGTTAACTATATGGCAGGCTGTTGAAAGTCGTCAGCGATCATCTAAGGTTGGGTTGGCTAGCGAAATTAGAGCACCCTGCACGACGCCTGGCGCGGGGAAGCCTCAGACTGCAAGAATATGACATCACTGTAACCTAAAAGTCCTGACGAAAATATCCTAATCCTGACTGCCTATCACGCGCCCCCATCGACCCGCCACCAGAAGACAAGGGTGACAACTAATTCTATGGAATAGCGACCGCGGAAGACTTCGCTGAACCGCAACGAGTAAACCCAGAGCTAAAAAGCCTCGTCGAGTATTTGGAGGGGAACACCGGTGCTGTCCCTACTACTAGTAAAGAAGACCTCACTACTCCGCATCAACTGCCTTCTTGTTGTTCCCTCAACACTCTGTCGAGAAGTACTGCACGTCCCGATTCCTTCGATTCTGCCGGACGCTATCCAGGATGCAGGAAAAGTATTTCTGGCCGCGTCTAACCGCTGACGTCGCGCGTAAAGTCAAGACATACCGAGACTGTGAGCGACGAAAGGCACCACCGACAAGGCCAGCTGGATTACTACAGCCGATCGAGCCTCCTCGCCGACCATTTCAGCAAATCGGGATGGACGTGTTGGGACCCTTTCCAGCGTCAAGATCCGGAAATAAGTGGATCGTCGTGGCCACCGATTACCTTACCCGATATGCCGAAACTAAAGCCCTGACAAAGGTAGTGTATAGCTGGAGTAGCCAAATCATTCGTCGAGAACATCCCACTGTGACATAGTGCGCCAGAAGTCTTCATTACTGACAGAGGAACAGCTTTTACACCTGAGCTTAATGAAGCCATTCTGCAATACAGCCAAAGTACAGCAGCTTAGAACGACATAAAGCTGAGATAGTTGGTAAGGAATCATAATGCAAAGAAGGGGCAAGGCGTGCAGACATGGGCACAAGAGAAGTGGACAACACGAACGCCGACTATCAACTGAAGGAAGCACTGAGGCGAAAACAGAAGGAAGGCACAAACCACATCTACGGATGAGTTTTGCATAGAGAGTACATAGAGAGTGCATAAAAGAGCGTTTTGATAAAAAAGTATGTGAAAGAAGAGTGCATTTTTATGGCGAGTTTCATGGCGCATATCTACAAGCTAATGTCGTTCTCTAAATCCACGCCAAGTGGATATTTCTTGCAATCTCTTCCGCTACAGTTCGTAAAGTACCACGTGTGCTGTGATTTATATAGAAGTTCATTTACAAATTTTTAATTTGTTCAATATGGGTTTGGTTTCTCGTGCAAGTAATGTCTGCCTTCCTGAATAATCGAGGTCAGAGGCTCGAATTATGCTATCTGCAACAGTCGATTTTTAAAGATTCAAGAAAACATAAAAAATGTTCACCTCGTATTTTGACGTTCTGACGAGTACCTTCGTTGGCTGCTAGGGGCGTACAGACTCTGTTGGTCTCATACGCATGGGCACTCGCAAACTGCTTTCGATTCCATCGTCTTTATCTCGAGGTACAGTGCCTAGAATACTGTACAGTGCCTAGACAGTGTACTCGAGGGACGCGGTGCCAAAGGGTCGCCCTTCTGCTGAGGGAGCTTAAAGGAGCTTTAGGTCAAGGGAGATCGGCTATCTCCCTCGGCGGCTGAAGGGTGTACTGTCGTGCCCATACTTGCTGTAGTAAATCTGGTAATTTAATTATTGATTGCATTAAGCGTAATGCCCCCTGTTTTTAGGGCAGTTCTATATAATTGAATAAACCTTTCGACAAGACATGCATTCAACACGATCCCGAGGTTCCGTCGGTATGGTAGTGCTATCTAGTTCTGGCGCTTACAAACAAATCCTTTCAGATATCTTAAGTGATACATCAAAAATGTCCCACTAGCAATCGAATCTTGAATATATATATATATATATATATATATATATATATATATATATATATATATATATATATATATATGTACTTATATAATACAGATTCGATTGCTAGTGGGACATTTTTGATGTATCAAAAAACCTTCCAAAAATATGGCAAAGCAAGATGCCTTTGCGGTTGCCACTTGGTCGCCCAGCTTTTCCTCCGGAGTTAATATTCTAACTCGATTGTTCGTCTATGCTCGTCCGGAAGAGATTAAAAGAGTGGTGGTTGCCAGTCACGCGGTCGTGCAAAAGTGTCTTTCATTTGATTGAGTCATCAAGCTGCGAAGATTATTTACTTCTGCATGCAAGCATTTGCAATGATTGCCGTATTTTCTGTGCTACAGAGACATCCGGTGACTCTGATGTCACCGACTACGACGATAATTTCGAGATGGTGTGGCAGTGGGCGTAGTTAGAAGGGCGTAAACTTCACTGCCTTCTCGTTTAACACTTGTGTGTTTTCAGACACAATTGTGAATCCTCCGTGCCATATATACACTCCCAATCGGCAAAAAATGTGCGATACAGGTCAGCACTAAAAGTACGGGGGATTTTCTGAGCGCATTTTTGAATTTTTCCAACACTTAAAGGATAATCACTACTCTACCAAGCCAGCAAATTATGAAGCTAAGGAAAGCACAGGGAAATTTATTTGCAGTTTCATTTAAAATGGAGAAATGATAGAATAATGATAAATGAAAATGGACGAAAAACATACCACCGGTGGGAGCTGAACCCACAACTTTTGCGATGCGCGTGCGATGCACTACCGATTGTGCTACGGCGGGTTCATTTCTGAGCGAAGGTCTCGAATCCGACAGGTTCGATACATTAAGGTAGCATACGAGGGTTTACTGGTCAACTACCTGGTCGTAAAGTTCACGTGCTACGTGGCGATATTGGTCAAAAGCGTGTTCCACATCCTCCGCGGTAGCCTGAGCGGCAGTGGCTAGCGCTACCGGGGTTACACACGCATAAATACCCACGCATTCGGAAGTTGTTACAACCACCCCTGCAGCACCATTAGTAATTCATCGTACGCGTGATGCGAAGGTTGTGGGTTCTGCTCGCACCGGTGGCATGTTGCCTTTTCGTCCATTTTCATTTCGCTTTAACTTATCATTCCTACATTTACGTTAAAAATTACAAAACATCTTCCTCTGTGCTTTCCTTGGCTTTACTATCAGTTGTCTTGATATGGGCATTTGGCGCGGCACGTGTTAAAATGACGACAGCATTTGTACTCCGACGAAGAAATGTTTGAGCCTGCTGGATCTTGGCCGATGATAAAGGCAACACGATGCATCCGAGCTCTTGCGTGGGACTAAGGAATGTGGGCCGATTTCGAAGCCTGTCAGGTCTAACACAGCGCCCCAATGCGCTAGATGCCGTTAATATTATATGGGGTTTTCCGTGCCAAAACCACTTTCTGATTATGAGGCACGCCGTAGTGAGGCACTCCGGAAATTTTGACCACCTGGGGTTCTTTAACATGCACGTAAATCTAAGTACACGGTTGTTTTTGCATTTCGCCCCCATCGAAATGCGGCCGCCGTGGCCGGGATTCGATCCCGCGACCTCGTGCTCAGCAGCCTAACACCAAAGCCACTGAGCAACCACGGCGGGTGCTAGCTGCCTTTAGGGAAGAAGCCAAGAAGCTCGCACATGACGCATTAACCAAACGTCTCAGAGGGGTAGTTGCTTTTTTTGCACGAGGTAAGCCAGTGCGCGATTGTGTTGGAGTGTTAGAGCATCGGAATGCTTTGCTGGAAGTCAAGAATTCAATGACAGTGTTTGCCGTGCATTTGTTTTTACCAAAGCGGTACGTGGTGAGACAGAAACCCGCCTACTTACTACAATGTGCCTGAAATGAGGCACAGAGTGCTTCACGTCAAAATCACAGTTCCACTTACACTGTAAAAACCAGCCGTCACATCAAAAGACATGCTTTTATAATTTTTGACAAGAAATCGGCGTCATTCCGACAAGACGTTTCGGCACGAGGAGAGAGCCACGAATACCAAAAGACCTCCCTGACCCCCCCACCAAAGAAAAAAAAATATTGTTCGGAATATTAACGTGGTTCGAATCGCTGCCTTGTGCAGTACGTCGTTGTGTACGCCTTAGAAAAGGATGGGCTGCCTTCATTTTGGCTGTGGCATTCCTGGAAATTAAGCTGCCAAGATATTTCCTGTCATTTAGTGCAGCATTTTTTAGATTGTAGTCGAGATGAATTTCCTTGTTTAAATTACCAGAACACGCTATTGTATATGCTGTAAGCAACGTGCCAAACAGCAGTAAGCACTTTTGCAGGAAAAAGGAAGCGTATGATTAGAAAAATAAGTGGATGCTTTATGCGAGGAAAATCAACGAAATATAGTTGATCGAAGGTGTTGTAAAAACGTGAAGGGGGTACTTGAGAAAGAGTGGTCAACCTTAGAGAACATTTCTCGAAGGTGCAGCGCGAATGCCATAATTTAGTGGATGCTAGATGTTAAACATTAGAAAATGTGAACTTAGCAGGGTACTAAAATTAACAAGTTGAATTCCATTAGTACACTACACTCCTACAGTACCAGATAATTTACTCTTACCGGCAGAATAGGTTTCATAAGCAAGAGAACGAACAAGAACCCGCAAGAACGAGAGGCCGGTGGTGACACCGACTTGATGTTTGCGCATAAGCCCTCCGCGACGTCGTGCTCTTTAGCAGCGTCCGTCCAGGCCTACTAAATTGTATTGTCGATAAAGATATCACATTTAAAAAAAGGGAGAAATAACAGAAACTGAACTTGGCAAGCGTCAAGAACTGACTGAGCCAAAAGAACTCGCGTACGAAAAAATAGAGAGAGCGTTTAAAATTGGCTTACAGGCAAGGGTTACGGCGCGGCAAATTGGAAAAACTGAAGATTACAAAGTCATTTTATTTTTCGATAACCAGCCTATTACTTCGAAAACAGGGAATATAGAGTTTAAAATTAAGTTCAAATAGATTTCGCATTTGTCGTTATTCCCCTTTCATTGAAAAAGAAAAGGTAGTTGCGTACAATCGTACTTTAGGCAGCAAAATGTCCGATACAGGCCTCATATATTTTGTCAAAAAGTGTGATGAACATGAAGCGGAAATGTAGACGTACATCCGGAGCAAAAGAAAGAAAAAATACTTGTGTTCTGTTCTGTGAAGGGAAGCACCCGTAAAGGCAGTCATTTATAATCTCTGTCACAAGTGGTCGGTAACATACAGGGCTGCCGCGCACTCTGTGTGCCTAGATATAGCCCTAACAGATGTCTGCGCTACAACACGTAAATTGCAGCGTGACCAGGCAATTTACATTAGTATGTTTATTATCCGCGTAGAGCAGACGCCAAAAGGCAATTAAGCTATTGAAACTCATAAAATTGTACAATTGCCTAATTAAACATTGTGCGTGCAGAGAAGGGAAATATTTGTTCGTTTAGCAATGCCGCCTTTATGTTAAGCGTACCACAATTGACCTGTCATCGTGATCTCAGGAAAGCACAGAGGCTTTTTGCATAAATTTGCTGCAGAAATGATTTGTGATAGCAAGTTAGGTGTCTCCTGTACACGGACGGACGTTATCTTGTTCAACGATGGTCGTTTCAGGAGCAGGTTGACGAACTTGCAATAGTAATAAGGTGAAACATTTTGAGCAAAGTCTTGTTAGCGTCCTTGCGTTTCCTTCCGAGCACTGTGTTTGTGGCTTTGCTTAGGATACCGCATGCGATCTCGCATCGACTGTGCGAGCGAGGGATGTTAATTCCGCTATTTGGGCGCTGACTTTTGGACGTGTTGCAACTTTTAAGGTATGGTATGGTATTCCTTATGCGATGGCGCCCACCCACTGTGGGGGATCGGCCAAGGTTTGGGTGAAATTAAGCAATCGTTAATAAATACTAAAATTGGTAAAGCTAACTGCAGGAAATGAACAAAAATAAAATGTTTAAGAATTCAAGACAATCTCTTTGTAGCAATTATAAATTCCTCCATGGTTTTGCAAATATCCCTGTGGCACTTTCCAAGAGAGGAGGCTCCTAGAGAAAGGATATTTACAATTGAAAAGCTTAAGCCAAGCTGTGTAAATCTCGATTCTAGAATATTTTTTCTTAAAGAAGTAAAACGGTGGCAGAATATGAAAAAATGATCTATTGTTTCATCGTCTCCACAACTGGGCACAGAGGGGAGGGCACCAGACCAGCCCTGTGACGATAGAAGTTTAATTTTGGTATTCGAAAACGTAATCGGGTAAAGATGACTTCAGTTTTTCTGGTGTGAAATGAATTTTCGGGCCAAGGGAATAGGAGGTGTCGATATTCTGAAAAATTAGCTACAGCTGGGTTCAAAAAGCCTTGAATAATTGTTTATCTCCTGAACCTAGTAATCGTTAGGTAAGCTATTGTAGGAAGTAATGGTAATACAGGGCCACTGAGGGCCGTTCTCGCGAGACTGTCAGCCATTTCGTTCATAACTAATACTTTATGTCCAGAAACCCAAAGCAATCTGATTAAGTTTATGTGGGCAGGCACTAGAAGATGAAATGTACGCAAAAGGTTAGTGGCACCATTTGCTGTGAGCGAGGAACATAAAGATAAGGAATCTGTTATTATTACTACCGCCGATATTGACGAATTTAGTCTGCGTAAGGCTAGAACTACAGCTAGAAATTCAGCCAAAAATACGGAAAAGAAGTCCGGAAGCCTAATTGCAAATGACCAATCTAGAGCGGGAGAGAAAACGCCAGTTCCAGATTTTTCTGGAACTGTGATTTTTCTGTGAGGCGTCTGTCGCAATGACCGTGCTTATGGATAAACTCAATAAATGGTCCTGTAATAAGCCGTTTATTATATTATAAGAGAGAAGTTTTGCATTATTTGGGTAGATGCCATCAAATATAATTTGTAGGTTCTTTCGCACATCACAAATAGTCGGTGCCTCCCAGATACGTACATTTAAGGGATTGATCAATGTTTGTACGAAGACCACCTGTGGTGTATAAAAACGATGCCAGTGTACTCCGAAAAATAGTGCAGGCTGGGAAATGTATGTGTATTCCAATCTTGTAATAGGGGATTCATTCAATTTTAAGACAGTTTGCACCATCAGTAAACGAAATCTACACAATATTGAGGGCAACCTGACTTCTTGGTGTAGTATGTTATTGGCAACACATTTCGGTAATCCGCAACACAGTCGTAGGGCTTCCTGCTCAAGTAGAACAAGGGGACGTAATTTATAAGCTGGAGCACCAGAAAATGAAATACATCCAACTTCTAAAATGGGCCGCACATACATTTTGTATATCATTAAAAGTGGATCTCTCCGCATTCCGGACCGACTGTTGCACAGCTTACGTAGCATACCAAGTGCTCGCACCCCTTTTTTAACTATATGGTCAATATGGCCGAGCCAGCTGAGGGAACCATCGTATACTACACCTAAATATTTCACCGACTCCACTTGAGGTATACTCTCGAGGCGATAGGATATCGATATGGTAACGGGATTCATAAGAGGGAAATTCAATATCGAGCATTTTCTAACGTTAAGTGAAAGGCGAATTTTGTTTAACCAGGTTACTATGGCGTTGAGGTAGTTCTGTAGTCGATAATATAGAGAGTGAATATCACTGTCTGATGCGAAGAAAGCAATCTCATCCGCGTATACGTATGTTTGTACATCTTGAGGAAGAGGAATGGAACACATGAGAATATTAAATAGTAATGGTGAAGTGACAGCTCCTTGAGGAACACCTCGTGATTGATTATATATACTAGAGGAAACGCCTCTTAGACAGCAGTAAAGCGTTCTTCCATTTAAAAATTCACCAATCCAGTTTGAAAGATAATTTGGAATCTGTAGATTTCGCAATATATCTAATAAAATTAAGTGTTGTACAGTGTCATAGGATTTGGAAATGTCTAATGTCACAAGAGCACCTATTTGCCTCTGTCGCCGTGCTAATTTTATTCTACATTCTAAGTCCTCGTGAGTATGCCAAATTGAACGTGATGGTCGGAATCCAATTTGGCAGGAGCTAAGCAAGTCTTTGTTCTGTATAAATTTAATCATACGGACATATAGAATTCTTTCAATTAATTTAACCAAATTTGAAGTTAGCGCAATTGGCGTAATGTTATCTATTGCATATCCTTCCCCATGGTTTTTAAGAACAGGGATGACTTTAGCAATTTTTCACGCAAACGAAATCCATGAGAACAGAATTGAGTAATTTACAATAGCTGAAAGGTCATCAGAAGCTTCCTTAAATAAAATTCTGATCATAGTAGATGTTACCCCATCCCTGCAGGGAGCTGAATCTGGAAGTCGCTGCACGATTTCTGCCAATTGTAACATGGAGATATCTGTAAAATCATCTGATGTCCTTCGTAAGCGAGAACAAGTTGGCAAGACAGAAGAAAGTCTAATTTCTAATCCCTTCGCGATTTCTTCCAGTGATTGTTTCATTTCATCACTACTTAAGATTATAGAGTCTATATTATTTTGACGCGGAAAAACTTTTCTACCGCGGAGAAAACGGAACAATGCACGCTTATTTTTATTGTTAGACAAGAAATCAAAATGCTTACAGTCGAATTCATCTTTGGCTTTAGAAACTGTAAGTGTAAAGACAGCTCGAAAAAATTTATAGTCACTCCAATTTTTGGGACTCTGGTTATGCAATAATTTTTTCCAAGCAGCTTTTCTCCTTCTGTAGTCTCGAGTGCATTCTTCATTCCACCAAGGACTGTAAGAAGTTATTTTATTCAATCTAATCTCAAATTGAGCCTTTTTTTGAGAACTTTCCAAAGCCGAACAGATGATCGTGTTTTTTTTTTCTGTAGGCATATTAGACAGAGATGAAAGAATATTTCGAAAGCATTTTTTAAAAATGTTGTAATTTATGAAAGTTCCAACCTGGTCACTCATAACCGATACAGGACGTGCAACGTCAAATACTATTGGAAGGTGATCACTGCTTGTCGAACAATCAATAGTCGACCAAAAAGTTACGGAGAGACAGAATGTAAGATCTAGTGAAGAGTAAGATCGGCCTCTCACAAACGTAATAGATCCGGAGTTTACACACGTTAGTCGATTGTCCAATGACTAGTTCCACAATCGGGTGTCGCACAAATCTGTTCTTAAACCCCACGAGATATGGTGAGAATGAAAATCGCCTGTTATTACAATGTCACATCCACAAGAGTTAATAACACTATCCAGTATGCTAGTAGCCTGTACACCAGATGGAAAATGTGCATTAACTACGGTAAAAGCAAAACATCCCGGGATTACCAGCTCAATCGCTAGGATTTCACACTCTGGAGTAGAAAGTTGAAATAAAATTTTAGCCTTATGGCAAATTTTAGATGAGACAAATGTAATTAATCCGCCACCTCTTGTAGGATGGTCTAATCGAAATGATCTGTAGAATTTCATTTGAACAGATTTCTCAGAATTTAGCCATGTTTCTTAAAACCAAATTAAATCAGGATTAAGTTGAGAAGTTAGACAAGTTAAATCTACTAAAGCATAATATAAAGAGCGGCAGTTCCACTGAAGCCCTTTTAGTGATCCTATTTTTTAGAAAGTGCCGCAGTCGAAACTTCCTTCTGTAGAATGTTTTCCTTTAGCCCAACATTGGAATGATTTTCTTAGCTTTTGAGTGAGGACCGGAGGAGGAGTCTTCATTAATAGAAGACATCGTTCTTTTATATGCTCGAGCATTTTGTTCCACCTCTGTCATCACCAAATCTGTAATAATCACATTACATATTGTAGGACACGCGGAAGAGGGAGTTGAAAGTTAAATATCATTATTGCAAAGATTGGCATTTGATCTTTTATGGTTAGTTTAGTGTTCAGGATCAACTGTTTGCGCTGTTACAGGACCTGGGCAGGTAGTTTGCATCAAATGAGATAAATGACTAGAAACGGCTTGTGAGATACATACACCAAGGCTCATGGCCAACCTTTCCATAGCTTTTGTAACTGCCTTTTCACAGCGGCCTCTATAGTTGCAGTAAGTGATCGGTCCGTGGTAAGATTTTGTCTGCCTATTATCCCCGTGTAGCCAGATGCCCTTTCTTTCACAATGTTTATGGCCTCCTTCTTAGAGCAGCGTCGTCGATCAGTTATTTCAATCACCTGTAATTCTTGAGCCCTAACAAAATAGTTTAAACAATTGGCTGTATGATTTCCATCAGAGAGACAGCATCGCCCTACTTGGGCACTACAATCACTTTGAGCGTGTTCTTCCCCATATGCGCTACAACGTTGTCTTGATTTACACTCTGCCATACTATGGCCGTATCGCCAGCAATTACGGCATTGAATAGGACGCGACGCCACGGGTTCAACTCTAAACACAAGGGGCCACACCTTTAATTCTGATGGGCAGGAAGTTCCAGCAAAAGTTGCGATCACGAATTCTGTTGGGACCCGCTTATTGTCTACCCCTCGATTGCATCGGTAAACAGCAATTACTCCAGTACCAGACAATCTCTCTAGTGTTTCCGCGGGACAAAGAAGAGCATCGACACCTCTGACTATTCCCTTAGTGCAGGCGAGGTGAGCAGGGATGTAGGCACTCACCGGTAATGACGTGAATGATGAGCACTTAAGCAAATCCGCAACACAGGACTGGTCTGGCGATTGACACATGATACTTCTGCGGCCTCACTGCTTCACTTCCGTGACGGTTTGGTATGAAGAGGTAGCAGCATGCAGAGATTTCTGGATTGCCTGGGGGTTGGTCAGACGTATAAAGCATCCATTTGAAGGAACCAGAGCCACCGAGATGCTGCTCACGCCACTGCGGATGAACAAATCTAGAGGTAGTTCATCCATTGGAATAGAGGCCGCCCATAGAGAAAAACCCCTACCGGGGGAGTTTATCGACATCAGCCTAGGATGAAGCTGGCGTTAGAATCAGTGAGAGCTCAACAAATAAGATTAGCAAAGCCTAATATCACTCAAAACTTGGCTAAGTAACAGAAGCCGCAGTGAACGCTGTCGCTCGAGAACTCTCAAAACGGAAATTATTCTTTTTCTACCTTCCGCGTTTTCTTGGACACCGGAGCGCTCTCGACTGCCCTGGTGCCAACCAGCCACTGACCCTGGTGGTTGTGCGATAGGGCTGCGGTCGCTGGAGGAGAGTACGGCAGCCGCCTGCCGCACCGCTGGAGACGCCGCAAAAATAAGGGACCGGCTCGTACCACCACTCATACTACCGCTGCATATGAACGGTTGAAGAATTGTTTACTCTCTGTATACTTTGCTTAACCTATATACTGATATAATCAGTGTTGCTTCCAATCGCGTGTACGATTTTAGCACCAAGACAAGGAAATAAAGTTGTACTCACGTGTCGCTAAAACTTGCACTCGGTCTGGCATGACCCTTTGGGAATCACCGACGAGGAGTTAGCCAGCCCTCCCACACAGATGTCTCGCCACCGATGCTACGAACACATGCTGCAGGTGGCGCGATGCGTTAGGCGACCAGCTGATGCCACGACGGTCGTTGACCCAGCCACAGCTAGCACGGCGGCGTGTTCACCAGCGGATGTCACCTGGCGTTAGGGGGCGACGTTAGTGGGCGACATGGTAACGACGCCGCATTTTGTGGAAGCAATAAAATAATCGGAGGATAAGAAGCAGAGATGGTTATACTTCCAGGATATCCAGGACACAAGTGCTGGTCGTGAGAGACGGGGCTAAATAAGTGCAATTCATGATTATACAGGCACTGTACCACTGATGAAGATTATGTCGGTGTTGTAAATGTCACGAGAAACCGACCTTTGGCTTCGCATTGTCGTGGTGTGCAGATTGCGCAAGTGTGTGAGGAAGATAGGATCTGGGCACTCGTACTGCCATGCAATGCCACGCGGGAACCGTGCAGTTACGAGTTTTGCCGCATTTATTTATGGCACCTGTTTCATACTATTAATGTAGTAAGACACATTGTTGGGCGCTTTGTACAGGTGTCCTAGCCATTTTATTATCATCGTGACAGGATTCAATGAATACTTGTATTGCTAGGTGAGGCTACAAGACGATATACGTAAAGATATGCCCGTCGCATCCTAGCATGAGCAGTGAAAATGAACTGATTGCTACTTCTCACGCTTGAGATCTGTTACATGCTCAAAATTGAACAAGCGTCAGACAGCTGACACAAGGAAGTATAATGTCAATAGAATTGAAAATGCTCTCAGGAACGGAGGAAGCCTAAAATCAGTGAAGGAGAAACTGGGAATTGTCAAGAATCAAATGTATGCGTTAAGACACAAAGCCGGCAATACCATCACTAATAGGGATGAGAAAGTTCAAGTGGCTGAGGAGTTCTATAGAGATTTATACAGTATCAGTGGCACCCGCGATGATAATGGAAGAGAGAATAGTCTAGAGGAATTCGGAATCCCACGGGTAACGCCGGAAGAAGTGAAGAAAGCCTAGGGAGCAACGCAAAGGGGGAATGAAGCTGAGGAAGATCAGGTAACAGCAGCTTTGTTGAAGGATGGTGGACAGATTGTTCTAGAGAAGCTGGCCACCCTGTTTACGCAATGCCTCATGACCTCGAGCGTACCGGAATCTTGGAAGAACGCTAACATAATCCTAATCCATAAGAAAGGGGACGCGAAAGACTTGAAAAATTATAGACCGGTCAGCTTACTGTCCGTTGGAACACCTAAACTTCTGTCAAGCATAGGACCAGGCAGGATTCCGTAAAGGCTACTCAACAATAGACCATATTCACACTATCAATCAGGTGATAGAGAAATGTGTGGAATATAACCAACCCTTATATATAGCTTTGATTGATTACGAGAAAGCGTTTGATTCTGTCGAAACCTCAGCAGTCATGGAGGCATTACGGAATCAGGCCGTAGACGAGCCGTATGTAAAAATACTGAAAGATATCTATAGCGGTTCCAAAGCCACCATAGTCCTCCATAAAGAAAGCAACAAAATCTCAATAAAGAAACGCGTCAGGCAGGGAGATACGATGTCTCCAATGCTATTCACAGCATGTTTACAACAGGTATTCAGAGACCTGGATTGGGAAGAATGGGGGATAAAAGTTAATGGAGAATACCTTAGTAACTTGCGATTCGCTGATGATATTGCCTTGCTTAGTAACTCAGGGGACCAATTGCAATGCATGCTGACCGACCTGGAGAGGCAAAGCAGAAGAGTTGGTCTAAAAATTAATCTGCAGAAAACTAAACTAATGTTTCACAGTCTCGGAAGAGAACAGCAATGTACAATAGGTAGCGAGGCACTGGAGGTGGTAAGGGAATGCATCTACTTAGTGCAGGTAGTGACGGCGGATCCAGATCATGAGACGGAAATAATCAGGAGAAAAAGATTGGGCTGCGGTGCGTTTGGCAGGCATTCTCAGATCATGAACAGCAGGTTGCCATTATCCCTCAAGAGAAAAGTGTATAATAGCTGTGTCTTACCAGTACTCACCTACGGGGCAGAAACCTGGAGGTTTACGAAAAGGCTTACGAAAAGAAACCTGGAGGCTTACGTTCTACTTAAATAGACGACGACGCTTCGAGCTATGGAAAGAAGAATGATGGTTGTATCGTTAAGGTATAATAAAGGGCAGGTTGAGTGAGGCAAGAAACGCGAGTTTATAACATCTTAGTTGAAATCAAGAAAAAGAAATGGACATGGGCCGGACATGTAATGAGGAGGGAAGATAACCGATGGTGCATTAAGGGTTACGGACTGGATTCCAAGGGAAGGGAAGCGTAGCAGGGGGCGGCAGAAGTTTGGTGGGCGGATGAGATTAAGAAGTTTGCAGGGACGGCATGGCCACAATTAGTACATGACCGGGGTTGTTGGAGAAGTATAGGAGAGGCCTTTGCCCTGCAGTGGGCGTAACCAGGCTATGATGATGATGATGATGATGATGATGATGATGAAGTGGTACCGTAATTTACAGGGTGTGTCAGCTAACTTAAGCCAGAGTTTAAAAATATGCCGATGCACTCTCAGACGATGCTATCCAGAGCCCGTTGCTCACTCTTGTGTGTAGTGTATCGCGCTTTCTTTTGTATTTTGTTTAATTAGATAATTAGCGAAGAATAATTAACAAAGTTCCGAAGACACGAAGTTAGGGCAAGAAAAATTCAAATAAAAAAACTTATGGGGTTTTACGTGCCAAAACCACTTTCTGATTATGATGCACGCAGTAGTGGAGGCCTCCGGAAATTTCGACCACTTGGGGTTCTTTAACGTGCCCCTAAATCTAAGTACACGGGTGTTTTCGCCTCCATCGAAATGCGGGCGCCATTGCCGGGATTCGATCCCGCAACCTCGTCCTCAGCTGCCTAACACCATAGCGACTGAGCAACCACCGCGGGTGAAAAATTCAAATGAGAAAGTTGTATAGCGCTTTGCAAATTGTCCGATTAGGCAGTTTCTAACTTCATGTCTATTAAGTATTAGTGTTTTGCAGATGCAGATGTTGGTAAATAAAAAAAAATACCACTTGATATATCCGCATACTCGCCGTGATTGCAGCGCTTCCAAACTCTCCGCGTACAAACGAACATAGCGTCTAGCAGGGCGTGCAGCCGCTTAAATGACGACAGGGCAGCGACGAAGGCGTTCGCTGTGCGATTTACGCCAGCGATGGGCTCCCTTCACAGTGGTTCACGATAGCGATAAACAGACGCAGCAGCAGCACACCCGGATAAATGTGACGTTCGTTTGTGGGCGGCACGCCTGGGAGCAGTGTAATCACGACGCGCGTGCGGGCATGTCACGTGGTGCTTTTTTTGTATTTCGCGGGCATCCGCAGTAAGCTGAAAAACACTAATACTTAATAGATAGAAAGAGATAAACTACTCTTTAGGACGTTTCGCAACCCACTCTGTAACTTCCTAACTGGATTTTTTTTCCGTGCTTCGTTGCTTCATAAGCTCGTTACTTAAGCTTGACTAATTATTGAATTAATCAAAGTACAAAAATAGCGTGAAACACTAAATTCAAAAATGAGCAACATGCGTTTAGTTGCGTCGTCTTAGTGTGCATCGGCGTATTTTTAATCTCTGCCTAAAGTTAGCTGAGACACTGTGTATACCAGTTATACTGGAGGCTTTTATCTCCCGTTCTCGGTGACGTTCAAGTGACCTTGAGCGAAAAGTCACAGTCGTTATCCGGGCACTCAAACGAGAGCACCCGGGCCAATTGCGAGAAAAAAACGAGATCATCCGGGCAACTAGTCAAAATTCAAGAAAGGCCCCCAACCTTTGCAGAGGATATACGCTAGTGCTTGCTCAAACAAGCTACCAAAAGAATGTTTTCAGGCTTATTAATAGTGTTTGTTCACAATATCACTCAACTTGCAACTTCTAGTACGCTGAAGTTTTATTCGTCATTTCCAATAGGTGACGTTCAAAAGTCAGATACAGGGCATCATACACTTAATTGTTATCTTTTGGAGTTGAGATAGGGTTTCTTGTGTGGAACACCAGCGGCCCGTGAGTTCTGCGGCCCAGGATTTGCATAGCCTCGAAAGATGGCACCACGCTGGGTGGCGCCTCCTCTTTCTTTTAGGGCAGTACGTTCTGTCTCCCGGCCTTCTTTCGCTGCCTGTCGTGCCGCCTTCAGCCGGTTTCCTACTAGCTTGGCAGCGTCCATACGGCCCAGCGCACAGTATTGCGTGGTGCGGTGTGGTGTGGAGTGTCACTGTGAACATACATTAAACCCATTTTAAGATTATGGCTAGTAGCATCTCCAACCAATCTGCTTTGCCGCTTTCCATTTCATGCCTACAACTACTCTAGATTACTGGAGAGCCGGCAATTTTAAACTAAACTGTACTTTTTGCAATTAGAATACTCGGATACCGTATATTATGATCACTTTTCTGAAGCAATAATCTGTCTGTAAGGGATACAATACACAATCTATTGAGCTGGTCTTACATTTCATAAATACTTTCTTTGAGTACGCGTAGCATTGCACTCGAAATGCAATATATACTCTCCAACCATTTTATTACCCGGGAGATGTTGCCAAAAAACGTAAGCTTAATAATAACAGAAAAAAATAACTGGAGATACAACGCGCTGTGAAAATCGGTTTAACCGATTCCCACGGCGATCATTGTTGTTTGTGAAGAAACCAGTTCTTGTTTAGCGACCATTTGCAAGTATGGACCATACGACAAGTTGGACAAATTCCACTTCTTCCTGTTACTGCAGGAAATAGATCGGCTCTCTCGGACTCATCATTAGTCCAATTGTATCAAGCACTTTTCATAGGGCATATACGGTAGAGCATGTCAGTGACCACCAGCACGGCTTGGACTTCGTGGTGTGGGCGCGTTGGAGAGCATTCAAGCTCAAGCATTACGCATTTCGTTTGGGCCTACAACGATGCACGTCAACCAACGGAACAATAGCGGAAACTCGTGCTGGTCTAATAGTTGTAGGCTCTGCGAGCCTCTTCGAGTATACCTTCGCGTGTCGACCCGTTACAGACACCATGCTTTGTCGTCGAGCCCAGGCCCCAAGCCAGGTTGCAGCTTTTCATGGACTTCATCACTTCATTAGAATATTCTACTGTCAAGGTTTTTTCCCGCCTCGACTCATAAAATACTTCCATGGGTGCAATGCAAGTGCTGGATGCTCTCAATTTAGTACTTGCAAGTCTTCAGTAAGCATCATGGCTCACCCACAGCATTCTATTCGCACTGAAGGAAAAACAGCGGGGTTTTACTTCAACGATATGCTGCCACGTACTGCAACGTACTGTCGACGACCACTGGCTCCTTAGTCTTCACAGGTGACATCAACGTGCAGCGCCGGCTATCCGGAAGCACTAAGATTAGCTCCAGACAGCAGAATGACAGCAGCTTAATGTATCGGCGGGGCACATGCTTGGACTTGACTGATTTCAAGGCGCTTTCCTACGTGCACACACAGTGTTCCCTCTATCCCGCTATCCTCTTTCTGTACCCCTTTCCCTTCCCCCATTGTAGGGTAGCAAACCGGATGCTCGTCTGGTTGGCCTCCCTGCCTTTCCTCTCTTTGCTCTCTCTCATCGCTTTCATAAACTGGCCTCAAGCACCTTACCCTGTTGCACATTCATGCAGAGTACGCGGACGCTATGCAGGTGTATATCGATGAATCGTACGCCGACATGTCTGACTTCCTGTAAATAAGTTTCCTCCCCCTCTCTCTCTCTTTCACCCAGTTGGAACTTCCCAGCTCAACTTGTGCTCGAACATCCACATATGCGCATGACAATAAAGGCATGACGATGAAGCGGCTATGGTACGTACAATATACAAGGCAAATGTCTCCAAATTTATGTAGATAAAAGTCTCAAAAGTGCAAACGATACTGTCGCCCAATAACACATTGTCTAGTCAGCGGGTGGTACATACATCGTGTAAATGCATTATCACGTACAGTCGCAACAGAACAGTCAACATAACATAATTCACATACAGACGCATATATACAGTGACATTGAAATGAAGGGAACCCTGAAAGCGCTAATAACGTCCAACAATGCGGCTGTCTTCAAGAAGAGTCTTTAGTGTTTTTAAAGCGCTCTTCTGCAAGGCCGTTGTTGGCCAAGGGCCGAAAAGTTTCCTTAAACTGAAAGGTCTGCGGTCTAATTTAATTAGCGCTGATTTAAGTCGGCATCTTGGTGAGTCGTGATGTGGGCAATCTAGAATGAGGTGGTTACGATGACATGAAGTAATCTTCGCAACGCGACGGTGACGAATAAATGACGATGGCACGACTACAATGACATTATGACAGTTGAATCAATACCATTAAATGACCACAATGGAAGGACCACAACGGTATCAAGACTGCTACACGTCGACCAGCGGATGACCACGCTGTAGTGACGATGATGGCACGGCGACAGTGGAGTGACGACGACGATGTGGCGATTGTGGGATAACGACGTTGGAGCGGTGAAAATAACACGACGGCGATGGTGGGACTACGGTGACAAAACAACGCTGGGACGACGACGATGGTACGACAACAACAGTGCGACAACGATTACATGACCACGGGGATGCGACAACGGCAGCGTCACGGCAAGTAATGCCAATACTTGAATGATGGACAGCTTTGACGGTGATGGCATGGCGACTATGGGGTGACCAAGGAAATCACGGAGCTGGAATGATGATTACGGCATGAGGACAGTGGGGTGACGATGCTAGTGTGATCATAAAGGCGTGACGACGAGTGTAGGACCAGGGCGGTGTGTCGGCAGCCGTCGGACGACAATGGGATTATGGCAATGAAATCACTACTGAAAAATGACAACGATGGAGCGTCCATGATGCCATGACGGCGACTCTGAGATGACGATGCGATGATGACAATGGCACGTCTAAAAAGGAATGATGACGATGAACTAATCCCGACGCAATAGCGGCTCAAAGTTGGGGGCGTGATGGCGATGATGATGTGACAACGAAAGTGTGTTGTTGCTGCAGCTCACATACACCTTCACGTGCATCACCTGCAGCAGCGGATCGCCATTATATCCAGTGTTTCTTTGCGCTTGGACCTTCGCCGGCCAATCATGCAAGACAGTAGCCGTCAGAGATGAAGCGACAACGGCATCACATTCAGCATGAGCCACGCATTCGGGAAGCGTTCTTCAGTAAGGCAGCAGCCAGCAGCGGCATCTGCAGAAGCAGCAGCGGGTAAATCAAACAAATAGGCAAAGAAAGCTTCGTTTTAAATATTTCGAATGGCCAGTAGCTGGAGAATTACAGGGGATATTGATGAAGCGATAAAATGAAACCAGAATATGTAACATTCTTGATAAGGTGAGTGATAACACCGTTGTTTCTGTGACATATGTATAATTGTTAATTTCGCGTTAATTAGCCTAGACGCTGCGCGCGGCGCTCCTAATAAGTCGACTGAATAAGCAGTTAGAAACTCCGGCGAGCTGTCGGCTACATGACAATGCGCCAAACCGCCCACGCCGCTTAGGGCCCAAACATGGTCAATCCGCCCGTCCGTTCCGCCCAGGTCCGCCCGCGTGCGGACACCCCAAAGGCGGATTGCGTCGCAAAATTCGGTGCACGCGCACTCCTATTGGGCGACGCGGCCTGTTGACAGCTGGCAACCGCTCGGCGGAGCAAAGATGTTCTAGGTTGGCAACTAACTTTGACAACAGACATCGACTCCATTACGTAGAGTAGGCGCTGCAGCAGCCGACACTCGCACATTTTTGTAGATGTGATTAATTGTTTCTGCGTCACGGTGACAATGCGACTCTAGGCTGCCACATTCTCTTCTGAAGCCGCATGTGCTGCATTGGTACCGTCATCGTTCATGCACATCACACAGTCACCTTATGTGCGCTAGCTTTTGCATATGTACTGCAATCGTATCATTTTGCAACATGCGACGTATTCTCGAACGATTACTTTCATTGCGTGCAGCCTTGGCTGGTTTAGCAAAACCTCTCGAACGTGCTGCGTGCTACGTCACGGGAAAGTGATGGTGTCGCCGGAAGCGATTCGTACGAAATCCCCGTGTTCGGCGCGACGGCACAGTTTCTGTGGTGCTAGTGACAGCTCGCAAGGATACGGAACACACGCACATCTGTTGCGGAATACAGTCGCGTAGGTAACCAAGACGCACCTCTTTACCACTGAGCACGCGTGTGAGGCATTTGCTTGCTCATGCTTTTTTTTTCACTCTGCCAATTTTAAGTGTGTGCCCAAACACATGGGTCCATGAAATGCCTTTTTCTTCTTTTATATATATAAAGCCACCAAAGATGAGGCATCAAACATGCATATTAGAAATTGAATACTTGGTGCTTGTAAACTTTCCAAACACAATATAACCTAAATGATGCGCTCAGCGATGAATGAAATTCTCACTGTGTGCAAAAAGGTTGTACATGAATGGTTAACGTTATGCAGCAAGGAACTGAAGGTTCAGCAGTGAGTGTACACCTCATTAAGACTGGCATAAAACAATATGTACGTATAGCAGTGGCCTTATGTAGACATATATTCGATATGTTTCCATGGAGAATATTTGTTTAAAAGCAAATAATCTATATTGCTGATAGGAGAACCTACTTTAGGTGAAATCAAACAATTTCATTGTTTCTTGCCATCCTGGGTGGCTAATCTGTTGCCACCTTACTACTTGGACATACCTAATTTACGATTTCAACAATGTGCAAAACATTACCAAAGTGCCCGAAATGCTCCCTCTCTCACGCATGGCAGCAAACAAAGATGATCGAATCGAGACTATTTGATACTTACAGCATCATACGTGTGTGTTCTATTTTGATTGCTCTACAAATAAAATTTAAGCTCACACAGGATGCACATGATACGTGAACTATTGCAAGCTCCACTTGGGTTATCTGAGTTAGTTGGGCATGGGCTACATGTTGTTTATGTATTTATGCAGTAAAAAACCTAGCTAGCTGATGCGAAGCCATATTTTAGGAAAGCGGTAAGTGCACGGCATAACATAAACAGCTCGCCAGTACCTGTATTTTATTTGAAAGGAAATCGAGATTATCAAGTGACTTAGCAGCGAGTTCAGTAATCTCTCGTGGTTTGAAAATGCTGATGGGGTTAGTTAGCTTTGCACACAGATAGCTATGTTTGCACGGCTTGAGTAGCACATTCATAATGGACTACTACATACGAAATCTCTTTTGCACCTCTCCTTTGATATCCTACCCTCCGACACAGAAGTACAGACTGGAATTGTTCTTTTTGTCAATACCCAAATTCCAAACAGGTTTTTGGCATCACACCTCTCAATCTTTCACACATGACACTTATTTCATGTTCTGAATGTGCATTCATTGCCGGCAGTATATCTTGTAATGGCAAAATTGTTCGACGTAGTTTTATCTGTATATTTTTGAACTTACCCATAAGTTCATTGCTCTACTTGTATATACCTTCTTCAGTACTGGTATCTGTGCTGTGCCTTCATTAGTGCAGCAAATACTGTGAAAGACGTGAATTCATAAAATAGAAAGTCTATCCAATATAAACAAGGAACTTGTAGGCAAGGTAATCATGACAAACCAGCTGAAAAGGGGGCCTTATTCTACTTCTTTTCATTTGTGATAGCACAAGTGTTTGCCCCTTTTGCTACCAGACGGTTGGGACCGATATCCTCACGAAGGTTTGGGTCATTCACATTTCAAGGGATGAGCAACGGTCGCATACGTGCAACATGTTCCTCTGCCTATATCAATGACTTAACTACATGTAGCAGGTTCAGCTGTGGGATTATTGGTGTAGATGAAGTGATGTATCACACATAGTTTCCGCACACTATCTGATTCTCGAAAAGCTCGCAGGAATTGGTCTTTGAGCTATTGGTTCAGTGGTGGCTTTCCACTAAACTGACTGAAGAGGCAGGTTTGACTTCATCGAAAGGCCCAAGTGAATATGAGGCTAGAACTCATGACACCTAATACAGTCACCTTGTGGGACTGAAGAACACGTGACAGAACGATGAACAATGGAATTCGTCTCACTAGTATGCATAGAAGTGCAGCTGCATTCAGTATTTGAGTGCTGGTATATACCAGCACTCAAAGTGCTGGTACACACACACACACACACACACACACACACACACACACACACACACACACACACACACACACACACACACACACACACACACACGCGCGCGCACGCATGCACACACACACAGACACACAGACAGACAGACAGACACACACGCGCACACACACACAAACACACACACGTAAATGCAAGGTACACATACATTTGTGTTTACGTGTTACTATGTGCATCAAATGAACAGCTCAGCTTTTACAAGACAAAGATAAATAACTTTTCGTACCTGCCCAATTCCTTTTAGTTACGCAATGATTTCTTTTTCTCACATGCAGCAACTCAGCTCCGTGCATAAGTTAAGCTGATATTGCTAACATGAGCTAGACATGGGTGTCATTTCCAGAATATGATAAAATAAAGAAGTCCCCATGTGTATGAGCCTAAAATTGTTGGTTTGACAATATCCTGCCTGGCTGGGTAGTGAACTTGTGTCAAAAAAGAGAAATGCAGCGCACTGACTAAAACAGTGTGGCTAACGTAATATAAGGAGCAGACACTCTGCCGAGTCACTCTGCAGAGTCACTTGAAAATTTTGCCAACAGTTCATCCTCATTGGCTGGCTTCGATCACATAACTAATGCTGGCATAATTGTGAAAACTTGTGTTCAGAATATTCTCATGAGAGCCAATAGGCACGTTTTATATTGTGACAGCAGCCGACTTCCCATGGGCAATGCACTGTGGCGATGAACATGTTAAAGAATGACAAGAGGCGAGGCACCTCTTTCCGTGGTCTGGCATCACAGTTGAAGATGGTTCACTTAATGAGTGGAACCGTGGCCTGTGCGAAATAAAGATCAGTGAGATAGCCAATTATAGCGTCCAACATCCTACACCCACGAATGATACGTAGCAGTAAGCGTACAGCTAGATGAAAGCACACCGGAATACATTTAATGGACATACTTTGCAGGCCCAAGCCAATATAATGCACATCATTTACTCATGAATTTAGGCAGAAGGAACACGAGGACAGAAAATACAGCACTTATCAGGGACATAATGCTGGTGCTTGTGCTATTGTTTGCTTTAAACTGAAGGCTGTTGCCAAAACAGGTGACATGAACCAGAGAATGAAATAGGGTGGATATACAAAGTAACGGCAAAATTTCGCTTACCCAATTGTGCCTGCATTAGTAACTTGACTATAGCTAGCCAGTGAGGAAGAACTCTAGGCAAAATTTCTTTCACGAAGTTCTGCTGGCTGTTAGCAGAATATCATATTGTTATGCGAACGAAGGATTAAGACTGGACGCTATGTAAAAAGTATATTTACAAGGGGGTAACTACAGCGCTGACCAGTTCAGCCGACAGCTCGAGAGCCAGAGGGCGTTCGTCGTCTTCGTCGGGGCGTCCGCGTCCATCGGCCACAAGAAACACGCAATATGCATGTATCAATATATCACCATACCTATGACTTACTTACTTGTTACTTGCTATTACTTGTCTTACGTGTTCATTTTTACATTAATATTTATGTTTGTCGGGAAATGTAAAATTTGTACTTAATAAGAAGGAAGTATCCAGTTCTTACCTATGACTGACATGCGGTGAACCTCGTTGCCTTTCCTCTTTATCTCTCTCTCTCTCTCTCTCTCTCTCTCGGGCAGTCTTGCTTTTTATCATGTGGACATTGGTGTGAATAGCAAGAATTTCTAGATTGCACGAAGTAAATTGCTTTATATTTTGTGATGCAAGTGGCTTACATACCCAAGAGTCCTAACTGCACGTTTTTGGCTGGTTACTGTGAAGACACCAGTGGCAAGGTAGATGAATACATGTCGAGCCTAATTGCCGTTTGCTTACGTTACGGAATGTACACCACAAGAAGACAAGATAGGCACTATTACGCAAGATCTGCGACAACATTTAAAAAAAGTTTTGCGATACTTGTAGGCACATTTTCTGCCAAGTGGAAACTTTAGTGGGCCTTTTATTGGGTCTTAGGTCGATGCCCCTTAAGCGGTTGCAGCCCAATGAATAAGTTCTTACGTTATCAACCACTCACTAGCGCAACTTTGTGCGCATAATATGTGATCGAATCAAAAAGGCACCCTCATTTGAGCTACTGTTGCGATGCAACAGACACTACGAGATTGCTGGAACGGAAGATGAAGAGAGCCATCTGGGCTCTGGGCCAAACTTGTTTCCATCTTCGTCTCTGGCTGCAATGCCTTTGCATATACTTTTGCGTGGTCTCTTGTGCTCGTGTCTCTCCACAAATAACGCTGTTGTGCTCCTCGGATATAATAACACCACACAATTGTGACAGGCCTCTTCACTGCCATGAGTACCTAATGGAACGCCTTTTCCTATCTACCGTATGTCCCAGCTTACATTAACCAAGCCGTACAACGGAAAAAAAAAATCCGCCTCTTCTGTGAAAGCGGATGCACAGCGAAGCTGTTACCGACGCTACACACCACCACAATAAGCGACGTACGTCATGCCTGTACGCACATGTCCGGAAGTGCAGCATGTATTCTCATTTTCCTAGCCCCTCCGCCAAGCGCAAGGACATTATTGAACTAAATGAATGCTTCAAATTAAAATGCGTCAAAAAATACGTAAAGTACCGCTTACACAAAAGCTACACACGTGATATCCACCACGTATTCGAATACGAATCCGCAGCTATCATGTCTGCAGTCGGCGAGGAGAATGGCGCTGCCTTCGCAGGTCGTGATGGTCAAGGTTATGGTTACTTCTTCGGCTGTGTCCACATCCCTTGTGAGGCTTGAAGCCGCTGTTCTTTGATGTACGTGATGCTTGTTCTGTATTGGTGCCACTGTGATATTTTTCAGTGGCGATGGAAGCATTCTCTTGTCGTCCCATGTTTCTAGTTGTTCCATGTGCCCAAGTCTTCTGAGGGTGTCCCTTCCCGTCTCGGTCAGCTTCAGTTTTCGTAGTTGACTTTGCTCTAGCTAGCTCCTTCCAGATGTCATGAATACCCACTCGAAGTTTTTCTGATGGCACTATTTCTGAAATTGCAATGGCGATCTTGGAAACTTTCTGATCAGATTTTCCACCTCAGCGTTCTTGAGGCCGAGGCAAGTTGTGATGCAGGTGATCCTGCCGATGAATAACGCATGAACGATTCCCACCGCGTCTTGTTCCTTCAGACCTTGTGTTCGGTTTGCAGCCCATCTCACTAGGTGGGTTACCTGTATGACAGTTTCTTGCAGCTGCGGTAGGGGTAGTGGCTGCTCGCCTTTGCGTGTGACACAGGTGAGGATTCTCGGTGGATACACCTTCGATATCTTGACTCCCTTCACGACAAGTGCTGGGCCCACTAAATCTTCCTTGGTAGGTCTTCTTAGGTGCTTGCTTCCACACCAATGTGCTCCGACTTTTCGGATGCACAGGAGAGATGAAAAAAATTATGGAGATCTTACGCACTGTGGGAATCAACGTAAGCGAAGTTTTCTTTGGTGTTTGCTTCGATTCACGATAATTAGCGGTGATGTTGACGACGAAGGTTAATTTTTGCAACATATAGTAAAATACGAGTGGTGAGTGTGATGGTAAACGTCTTGCGTGCGGTGTTGATGTTTGTCTGAGTAGTACACATAACGCTCAGCGAGACGAGTTTGTTGTGACATCGTTGTGCACCACTCTTCATGACCTCCAAAAAAGTTAGCATTGTCATTGCCTCAAGGCTGTTTCACATGCTGCGACTGCAACGACGAAAATCGGTGCTGTTGCACGCGTCGCAATGCGATTTTTAGAGGGCTCATTTCACATGATTGCGATTTCAACAATGCGACTAGTGCGACGCACAGGGTTGCTTAGTGCCAGGTTTCGTGGCACACGCTGCATAGTTCTTTTATTGTAGTGAATAAAAGGTTTACACTATAATATTATTGACTTCTCTTGATTAGAAGCAAATAATGTGTACGTTTACTAATTTAAAAAGGTTAGTTAAGAATTGTCTTGGGGTGCGCGACAGCGTTTTCTGTAGTTCAGTGCGACATCGCGTACGTAAACAGCTGTTCGCAGGTGGTTCAGCGATTCTTTATTCTATGGTTCAGCGCTGTGTCTTGTCTTATCTACCTTCTATGACCGTTTCGTTCTTCCTGCGCTACAACAATCTACAAGATGACCTATCGACAAGTTCATATAGCTACCCTCACCGTATATGCAGTATTCGGAATTCGGCTGCCACGAAGTTGTGTCAGCCCAGCAAGATCCTCGCGCTACCCGTGCTCGGCGTCAGCTTCTCGAGAAATGATGCGTGTATATTGCCTGTCATTGCGCATATGTGGTGCCTGCTCCTAGCCATATTCTCACGCCAAACGCAACAAGAAGCACCAACCCGAACGCCCGCGTGTGCCCCTGAACGAAGCCTCAAACGATCAGTGTGATTACTACGCGGAATGAAAATTGTGTTGTGAAATTCAACCTTAGCGCTAGCCTGGTTCGTCCATCGCCGTGCTTGCGCTGCGAATATATATATGGGAGCCCTCTAAATATTTCTAAAGGCGCAAAAGCCGACGCATCAAATGTTTCGAGCAGTTACCGTCGCTTTTGTAGAAACCTGTACGTTGTAATATAGCATTCTAAAGGACACGCTTCTCGTTCACTTTGTTGTCCCGTGTCTCGCGCTGGTAGTATACTCGGAACTTCTAACAAGAAGACCATATCAATACGCGCTATTCATAATGCAGGATCGTAGGCCCACGGCAGGCGTACTTGCCGTAGAATTTTTCAGCTTTCTGCTCAGCCTCGCACGCCTCTCACGGTTAGCCTGTTTTGTGGAAATAAATATTATTATTATATTAGTAATCTTATTAGATATTATAGTTTCTTCACTGTAATTTATAGCAATCGTCCAGATTTCTTAAGCTAGTCATGTATTTAACCTGTATTAGGTCAACATTGTTACAACATGCTTATGGGAGTCATTTCAAACTAGATTGCTCAGCCAGAGAAAGTACAAATGCAAGTTTCAATGTTTATTCCAATTTCGTATTCCTAAACAGATTATATTGGCAGAATTTTATGCCTGCTTGCAATTCCTGCAATTCAATGTTCAGAGCTGGAAAAACTGATTCCTTTTCTTGCTGTTGAAAGGCTGCTCCAATGTCGATAGCAAGCTATAATTATTCATTTCGAAAGTGTTAAGCAATGACTATATGTCTAAGCTTATCAATGCGTTTTTGTTCCACGAACACAATAAAGTTTTCTCTCTCCCTCTCATTGACAGCCATGTAATGAAACCGTTTACTTTCATAAGTATCAGGATGCAAACATTCTGGAGATTGTCCTGAGCATTTGTCTGCATCCTATAGTGTGCATGTTTGTATTAAGTTCTCGTGTTACAATCGCAGTGATCTACACATATTGTTATATTGCAACAAACTAATTTATTTCACTTTGTTTTCAAATCTACCATGTGGCCATGCAGTAACGACTGCATTAATAAGCAAAAAAGAAAACTGCAGATTCAGTGCACGTGTTGGAATCTATGCGAAGTGAAGTTTTTTTCAAGTGGTCAAATAAATGCTGTTAAAGTAACTGCGATATATACAATTTGTCTTATTTTCAACAATCCAACATGTCATCTTTTGCAAGGTTTGCTTATGCACCGCATAGGTCACAACCTTAATGTCATGTAATCTTTATGCATTACACTGTTCACAAACCATACCGAAATGCAAACGGCAGTTAATGTAGATGCACGCTGCGAGACATCAACACAGTGACGTTTGTTGAGCAAGGAATGGTGCGAGGTGTATGCAGATGAATGAATGACGTGCTTATGTACTTATTTATTTAGGCTGCAAGGTTGGAGTATTATGCAAGGGGGAATAAAAAAGTTGTTACATAAGGAAGAAGGGCACAACATTAAGAAAAAAACCAGCAAAAAAAGCAGTACCAATACATTACACCAACTAGCCCAACGTATTTTACTGGCACAACATTATACAATACTTAACAAACGATAACAGAAAAAAGTTACTGCCCATGCAGCCTGTACAGACGGTAAACCAGCGAAGCTGAAATGTGCAGCCCCAGTGTTTATCACTGGGTTAATTCCAATGGTTTATTCAAGTCTTTCTATATTATTGGTTATGTCTGTGTTTCTTAATGAGGTTATGCACATGTTTGGCTTGGGTATATCACATTGTCTATTTGGAATGCCACACATTGCACTTTGCAAGATCACTATCATGGAAAGTGCAATGAGTGGTTCATTGTGTTAATCCAGCGGGTCCATCAAAGTCTTTCTGAATTATGTTGCGCACTTTGTGTTGTAATGCGTTAATCATGATGTTTATGACTCAGTTATGCACTGTAGTTACGAAGTGACACACCGGGGCTGCACATTTCATTTAATTAAATACAGGGACACATTTTCGAACCTATTGGGAAGTCTGAGAGAGACTGCTGCACGCGTGCTCTGCTGCTAGAGAGAAACGACGTCACTATCGGTCCAGCCAATGGCCCAGCATACCTTTGCTGTGAGATAATAATGACATCATGATCTTGTCTTAACCCCATCCCCCTCTGTGTCCCTTCCCTCCAATAATACGCAGATAAATGTATGTTTGAAATGCATAAGCATTTCTATGTCTACCCAACAAGAAATGTCTCCGTCCATCATGCAAGACGAATGCAATGGCTCACACCCCCTTAAACAATGGCTCATACCCCTACACTAGGGTTTTTGGGATCGGACCATGAGTGTTTCACATAGGCATATACAGCTTCACTGTAAAAAGAATGAACACCTTTCTGCTAGAGACCGAGACAATCATGAGGTATATTAACAAATGAAAGTTTAATGAACATGCCGAGTAAATGCTGTTTGACAAGCAATAAATCGAATTTACACAAAAAGCAGAAGCAAGATCTGACGTGTGTCAATACAGATCCCAACAGGAAACGCATCCATCTCTGAAAGTGTAACAGCGGCCATGCTGACACAAGATTCTCCCAGGGTATTTGCATCTACAGCATCCATAATTTCTCTAGGCAGCCGATCTCCACAGAATGCTAGCTTCTTCCTCTACAATGCACTCTCCACATCTGAGCGTGCATTGTAGAGGAAGAAGCTAGCATTCTGTGCAGATCGGCTGCCTAGAGAAATTACGGAAGCTGTAGATCTAAAAATGCTGGGTTAATCTTGTCAGCTCGGCCTCCATTAGAAATGGATGCATTTCCTGTCAGGAAACGCACATGAATTTGTGCTTCTCCTTTTTGTGTATGTTTAGTCTATTGTCAGCGAGCATTTACTCAGTGTGTACATTAATGTTTTGGTTGTTAGATCATCTCGGTTTTCTTGTTCGTCCTATGTGTTCTCTGGTGCCATTTGCAGCCAGGCTATTCATTTTTTTTAGTCTTCAACAAGTCACTTTAATAGCCATTATGATGCTTCTGTGTACCTTATAAAATCTTTTATTTGGCCAATGTAGCAAGAATGTATAGAGTGAAGCAGTAAGAACAGGGTACACTAGCTTCTAATTAAACGGTTTATTGTGAAAATGCAGTGATCTATAAAGGTTACCAGAAAGTAGTACAGCAATAAAACCTGATAAAGACTAGTGCTTGATGAAACCAAACATAAAAGCGGGAAAGGGAGAAAATACATATAAGATATACAAGTCCAGGGAAAAAAACATTGTGATCACCAAATGTGCATGTGGCTACCTTCCAGGAAACTCATTTTTTTCCCAATAGCATGGAACTGGAAGAATGTGCTTACATAAGCAAGCTGTCAGTCTGTCTACTGGAATAACAACAGTGTTTCTTGAAAGGTGCTGGCATGCAGGATTGCCAATTGTAATTATTTTTTTTCTGCACTTAGGATTTTTCTGTATTTTCTTTCTGTAGCATTTTATTTATGTTTGGCTGCATCAAGCACCAATTTTTATCTATCCTTCAAAGATGTCTTTCTTTTTCTTGGGAAAATTCGGGGAAGGCGGGAGATGGAAATTCAAGACGATAAGCAACATGAGAAGAAGGTGAAAGTAGGAGCCAACGTTTCCACAAGTGGACCTTGACGAAGACAAGTCCACTTGTCGAGACGTTGGCTCCTGCTTTCACCTTGTTCTCGTTTTGCTTATCGTCCTTTTTTTTCTGGTAATTTATATAATTCGCCACATTTTACAAATGAACCTCAGTTGAAAGTTAGCCCTCATCCATATCTAGTGTCATCCTGTTGATACTGCTTCATGCTATGCACTCTTGCAACATTTGTGTGTGTGTGTGTGTGTGTGTGTGTGTGTGCGAACACACACACAAGCATGGTAACATGGTCTACAAGCATGGTAAAGTTGTAAAGACCTGTTATTACTACCCGATGCCTGTATTCGATGAGTTGTCTTTATGTGCTGCTGGTAATTCATACCGTACCATACCTTGGACACAAGCACAGCATCTGCGATTTTCCATAGTATCCACTTGTCCACCCCCACTATTTCGAGATTATTCTTTTCACCAGGTGTGGAAGTTGTGTCCAGGCATTGCATAATTGTTTCACCCACGTGCTGGCTCTGCCGTCATGGGCTTACACTAGCTGAGGATTAGTGGATGTTGACTTACGGGCATATTTGTCCAGCTATGTGGATCACAATGTGCAATCTGGGGTAGTTCTTGATTGTAGTCTTTCTTTTTTTCCGACGTTGATATGAGCTGACTTATCAGAAAGCGAGAGGCCAGACAGGCCAAGAAAGTCTGCAGTGTTGTCGAGGGCTTGTTGCATCATTCTTGATTTCTGTATAAGATAGCTTTCCCATAGACTGTAATACACCATAGGCTGTAGTGTTTCATGTAGTATGCCCGTGTTGTTGGTGTGTGTGGGCCAAATGTGCCTCCAACTCTCGCCTGGAATTTTCAGTCTTTCAGAAAGTTACTGTTTAAGTGCTCTACCGGAAATGTTTTTGCTCATCGTTCCTCCTATTAGCGCAGCATGAGGCAGTACTGCTGTTAAATGCCTCTTCACTCTCTTCATTCTTTCATAAGCAGTATTACATAATGTCCTGCAATAAAGTTTCTGCTGCTTATGGCCCACTCATATCTGCCAGAAGGGACAACTCTTGGAAAAGGTTTTCTTTGTGCTATGTGTGCGACGTAGTATGAGCATTCATGCTTTACATTTATACATTTGTAGAACCAGCGTCCTGACAGAGTACTTGCTATACCTGATCATGCTTATTTGTGCAGTGCTGTTGAACAATACATATTGATGCAATGAATATTTACACACTCGAATTATCATGAAAGATGGTTCTTTTACAATTCTGCCCTTTGCTTTCTATTGGTGTTAGATTTTGCATAAGCATGCCCCCCTATGCAATAGTATTTTGAAGTGTAAGGGTTCAATAAAAGGTGATGAACTAAATCTAAGTGCAAGAGCTTTTTTTCTCACCTATGACTCCCATCGAAATGCGACTTCCATGGCTGGCAAATCAACCCCTCGCCTTGTGTTAGCAGCACAATGCTCTAGCCACAGTGGCAGGCGAACAAATTGAAGAACAATATTTCTGTCTATAATTTTTGTTCTTGCCTGTATGTAAGTAAAGTTTGGAATAAGTTTGTCATTGCAAGAAAGCCCAGTTTGTGGTCTTTTATTGAATAAACCACATATTGTGTATAGTTGAAATGCAGAAATTTGTTCTAAAATGCTCGGGTGATATATGTTCTTGCAAGTAGCATGGTAATTCATTACTTATAAGGATAGTAATCGCAGCGGATATCGTTATGTGGGTTTACACACTGAAATATGTGATCGCAAGCTTATTAGAAACTTGCTAGAAACATGTGAGGCATGAATGTTTCTGCCCATTTGATCAGCTGTGAACGTGCAAGAACTGCTTGTACTGGCTGACTTCACCGCACAGTTTTGATTTAATTTTCTTCAGCTTGTCCTTTTATACTGTTTTATCCCCACAAGAACAGGCCGTTTGCCTGCTTTTCGCATTGTTGCACGAGTTCTACATAATTGTGCAGGAGGGTACGTTGTCACTGTGCCACTATAGCAAGCAATTATTTAATCTACTAGCTGTACAGTTAATTACCTTGCAGAGCAAGTGTTCATACAGATGCAGTAAGGATACAAAGTCCGCAACATAGTCAATGTTTATTGGTTTCTGTGCAAGAAAAAAAAATTATCCAGAGAAGAGGTGCAATTTAACGTGCATGTAATATTTTATTCAAGCCACGGATTTAATGCTATTGTAGCAAACTCATTACGATAGCCTACACTTTTGCTGTGTCAAATTTACTAAGAGCCAAGATAAGCTTTCAAGATGCATCGGGAAATTCATGCTTGAAAACCGACAAGAAAATGCAACTGAACTGTACCGCGTTCAGCGCAACGGTGAAACTTCGGGTACTTTGCTGTCTTGCCATTTGCCCTTGCCGAGGTTGAGATAATTCAAGCTGCTCCGTAAGCGCGATTTTTGTATGCTACTCAACAACAGAAAATTGTGACGACCTCGTCGTCTGCTGGGGATCGAACACCTTCTAGCACTCACAACTCGCAAAGGCGTACGAAGCAAACGTGAAAATGCACTTCATTTGCTGTGTGGCGTGTCAACAAACGCATAGCAGTCGGATAATGCAATCTGCAGTACAAGTTTTTTATTCTCCCTTCGCGTACGTACCGAATTCGACGATCCACGTCTCCGCGCATTGCACTTGTCATGTGAGGCGCCATTTTCCAAAACAAACCCATACAAACCGGCGAAATAGTTCCGTTGACAGCTCTCCGCGCAATTTCGACGGAAAATCGCAGCGATCGGTGCGACGGTACGACTGTGCGACCAACCGGTTGGTCGCAGCCGAAAATGGGGGGGTCGGCACTGCGACTGCGATTTTCGTCGCAAACGAAGGAAATCGCACTTCCGGTGCGACGAAAATCGCATCATGTGAAACAGGCATCACGCGGCAGATCACATCGCCGGCGAAGTCTTAATATTTAATTGAATTGTGCCAAAGCCACAATGAGATTATATGGCACGCCATAGTGGCCGACTACGGATTAGCGACCCCCTGTGGTTTTTTTATCGAGCACCTATATCTAAGCAAACGAGCGTTTTTTATTTCGCTCCGTCGAAATGTAGCTGCCCCTGTCGGAATCAAACCGGCAACCAGGAGCAATGCCATATCACCTAGACTATCACGGCGGGCCCATAAGTTATTTGACGTGCGAGCGCTTCCGTAGTATCGTCTAGACGCTACGATGTTTTAATGCGCCTTTGCGTCTGCACTCCGTGCGTCAGTTGCCCGCTTGACAAATTTGGACGGTGTTTATTGTGATAGAAATTGTATGGATACACAAGGCGCATTTCTTCCGGCAGCACTGCGTCGCCGTGAGGTTCCGTACAAAGTCCACGGGCGATAGAGTCGTGGCCGCGCCGCGTATGGTGTATGTGCAGAGCGAACACTTGTGAGGGTGAGCCCACGATTGCGGCTCAATCTCGCGCAGGCAAGGTAGAAAAGCCAGGAGGAAGCGCGCCGTCTTTCGTCGCGCGCAAGGCTTCGGGGGGAAATAGCGAGCGGGGGGGTTGCGTTCTGCTCGAGGCCCCTGTATCTTGAAAGCCATCTGCGACGGGGGCAGAGTCCACCGTGCGCTGTGTTTTCGCAGCCTAATTCCTGTTAATGAGACAAGCAGGAAGGTCAATTTGCTCACTGCTGCTGCCGCGCGTCCTCGCTCTAGCGTTTTGACAGCGCTTTTGTGCGGTCATGAGTGAGATGTGTCCATTCTAGCTTGTGCGCGCGTTATAGCCTGCCTGTTAATCTAGATAGCATGCCTATGTTTACAAGTTTATATGGCCGATAAGACTACTACCCTTACTTCGCATAGCGCTCCACTAATTTGCTATCGTAATTAATGCTGCGCCTTTCGGGCAAAAGTGTGACCTTTTTTTTCCATAAACAGCAGAAACGTACCGCGCCGCGCCTTGAACGTAAATTTATTCAGTTTCTCCGCAACCGCTGTCGTGTGTAGGGTTTCCTCGGTCCTCTCATGTCACCTTTTCCCTTTCCCGCACTCTCCGCATGTATGGGGAACTGCGATATAAGAGTGGCAAGACTATCATTCACTCTTTTCGTGGCTCGTCAGTCCTGCCCATTCTCAGCCTCCTTTCCCAACCTCGTTTATACCATTCTATTTCGCCTCTGGGTGGTGCACGTTAGCAGAGAGGTAAACGCGACAGTTTCTACAATGCATTTGGGGTGGGGGGTAACGGATAATAACCACTGTCGAGATGTTATGCCGACGCCAGGGAGCTGCACAGAGCGTTGTGACGATCGCCGACGGGGAGCTCCAAGCTAGTTTCTAGCGTCCCCTTTCGTCTCTGCTGAGGTCCTGCCATGTGTATGCATGCTCTGAACCAGCTCCACACGCGGCGTGCAAGACAGCAGCAGCAGTACTGGAAAATTTTGGTTGAACTCACCTGATGATAGCTATCGATGCTAATGCGATTAGCTTTCAAGAAATGTGGCAACACACCGTATTTCTGGAGTCACGTTTATTTAACATCTATAGTGATCATTGTGAGGTTCCCATTGCATCGGTTATAAATATGACGCACTATCATCTCAACTTGTCATGGCACTCGCTTGACAAGGTCGCCCATGAACACTGTGCCATGAAGACTTTTGTACGATGCCGAGGGCGTGACAGGGATTGAATAATGAAGGAATGACGTTGATGGGAACGACAAATTTGGTATAACGACGACAGCCTGATGATAATGAGATGACAATTCCAATGATGGCGATGGTGTAACGATACAGCATTACAATGGCATGAGGACAATGCGATGGGGATGAGTCTATGACGACAATGGCGGGACGATGGCGGCATAAGGAAAGCTGAAGACGAAGCTGGAATGGCAGGATGGCACGACTGCGACATCGCAACGACGGCATGTAACGAATGCATGACAACGGCTGTGTAAAGACGACGCAATGCGACGATGGCATGAGAAAAGCTTGAGAGCAATGGGATGAAAACGAGTGTTTGAAGACAATGGCGTGATAACGACTGTATCACGAATCCTGTATGATGACAATGGCGTGATGACGATGACACCACGAAAGCTAGAGTGACGACGATGGCACGACCACGCCGGCGTGATGACGGCAGTATGATAACGCATGTGTGATAGCGACAGTCTGACGATGACGAAATGATGACAATGGCATGACTGCCGCGAATAATCACGATTTAATGACGACAGAAATATTACGATATAATTACATCGATCGATCGAGTAAGACTGTATGAGAACCATGGCATGACGGCAATAGGATCATGTTACTGAAGTGATGACATTAAAACGAAAGCGTGACGACGACGGCATAATGCCGAAGGAACGATGAGAGTCGGATGATAAAGTTAGAACAGCGACAATGGTACGACTGAGATGGCGTCTCGGTGACGGTATAACGACGAGGGCTCGACGAAGATTTCATCACGAACCCTTATGAGGACACTGGTATGACGATGATGGCATGAAGAGAGTCGCATGACTAAGCAGGAGTGACGACAAAGGCACGACCACTAGGGCATGACGAGGATGCTATGACAACGGATGCATGGCAGCGACTGACCGAGGATGACACAATGACGGCGAATGCATCACAATGGTGGCATAATCAGGATTTAATAACGAAGCAATGTCGTCAGCGGGTTCACGAAAAAGGTATGACGACAACGGCATGACAACAATGGTATAACGACCACTCGGTGAAGGCGATTGCGTGACGACGGCATGAGAAGAGTTGGCTGATGAAGGTAGAATGACAATGATGGAACGACTACGACGTCGTGACGGTGAGGGTATGGCAACGAATGTCCGGCGACGGCTCTATGATGACGACACAATGACGACGATGACATGTTAACGGTAAGTGGACACTGCGATAACGACGAGTGCATGATGCCTTTGGTGTGACGACGACTGAATCACGGAGCCTGCATCAAGACAAAAGCGTGACGAAGACGGTATGGAGAGGCTCCGCCGACAAAACTTGATTGACGACAATGGCGCGACCTCGAAGGTATGACGATGACTTAAGGACGACGATGGCATGCCATCGGTACGAGAACAATGATATGAACAGGAGTTTATGATGACAATGTCATAACCATTACTGTGACAGGGAATCTGTATGATGACGATGCGTGACTACGGATGGCATAATGAGGATTTGTTGACGAAGGTTGAGTGACGACGAGAAAAGACCACGACGTCATCACGATGGCGGTGTAGTGACGAATGCCTGACGAATGTATGACGACAATGGACTGACGACGCCGCCATAACGAGAGTCACATGACGAAGTTATAATGACGACAATGGAACGAGCGCAAGGGCATCCCGGCGGCAGTATGAGAAAGCGTACATGGAGACTATGATGGCGACGTAATGATGACGGTGGTATGACAGTCGGTTGAGGACAGCGGGATGCCGACAATGGCGTTACAATGACTGGGTCAAGAAGCCTGTATGACGACAGTGGTATGACGAAGATTGTGGGGCGACTGCGGTGTGACGAGGGTCGAGTGACGACAATAATACTACCGCAACGGCATGAGCACCACGCTATCAAGAAATCAATCAATCCATCAATCAATCAACCAATCTATTTCCCGCTGCAATCAGTAGCATCCGTTGACAATGGCATGATAATGTCATAGAATATGTTGAGTTATGAAAAGAGTGAGGTGGAGACTATCACGAAGCCTGTATGACGACGATGGCGTGAGGGCGACTGCATTACGTCGAAGGAAGGAGCATGGCGCCATCATGACGGTAGTGGGACAACGAATGCATGACGACTGTATGACGACTATGGAGTGACAACGACGGCAAGATGTGGGTCCTATGAGAAAGCAGGAATGACAATGATGCGGCAGCTACGACAGCGTCCTATTCACGAGCTTATACCTAGTGGCTCAAGCTACTAACAATATGGGTCCACTGGGTTGGCGTAGAAGGCGTGACAACAACGGCATGGTGATAGTCAGATCACAATGGTGGAATGAGGACAATGGAACGACCACGACGTCACCAACACCACATCCTTAGAGGCCCAAGCGTAAAGAACACTTGGGCGCCTGGTTTGGCTAATAGCATGATGGTATGGCCTGGGTATGATGATAGAGAAATGAACAGAAATAAGAAAACGTCAGACCAACAATTACTGGCGTACGCAAAAAATACTGATTGCATCAAAATACTGAACATGAATGAATGAATCCTGGGGTTTTGTGTGCCAAAACAAAAAAGTAATAGTTAAGAAGACTATATTGCTAAATTTAACACCTATCGATATTGTTCCGTGCTTTAAAACTTTAGGCGTTATGTTCCAAGAAAACTTATCATGGTACATGCATGTAAATTTCTTGGTAACAAAGTTATGTCAAGTAATCGGGCTTGTTTACCGTAACCGTCATATACGGCCAACAAAAATAATGATGATGATTTTCAACACACTGTTTCTTTCTAGTCTAAACTACTGTCACTTATTTCGGGCTACTACCACACAGGGAAATTTGGAAAAGCTTTATGTTGTGCAAGAACATTGTTACAGGTTGTAGAAAACGTTCCAAAATATGTTCATGCACGTGAATTTTTTATAAAATGCACTATAATACCAATCGCCAGTATGTACAATTATCGGCTCTGTAGAGCACACAAACAAGAAATAAAAAAGGGAGTATGCTTTCTAAGAACACTAGCGGATCTAAAAATCAACGTTACAATCCCCTACTCTAATGCCCAACATTGGGCGCTGTAGGTATGTAAGTAAATAAATATACGACAAGAAACAGAGTTTTGGAAAGTAGAAACCGTTAGAACGACATGCGCACAACAAACACTTCGTAACAACCTGCCAAGGCTACTAAATAGACAACACAATGAAACCAATGGACTGGAAAATATCTCTTTTAAAGCTCTGTATAGTTATTTATGCCTGTGCTAGATTGTTTCCCTGGTAGCGAGAGAGAGAGAGAGAGAGAGAGAGAGAGAGAGAGAAACGTTTATTATATGAAACAGTGTCCCGAGCGAGGCCGGGTATCACCCTAAGGTGCGAAGGCTCCTTAGTCCGGGAACCCTCTGGCTTCGACTGCCCTCTTGGCCCTGGCGACGAGTTGTCGTTGGTCTTCCAGGAATGGTTTCCAGGTTTCCCTGGCTTTTGCAAATATTACGTTATTGAAACTAAGGAGACCCATTGTATACATTGTATTCTTGGTTTTTCTTTTCATTAGTTTGTAGTTTGTTGGAGAAATGTTATTGTTATGGCTTGTGTTGTGATTATATCTTTTTCGCCCTCATGTTTCGAACAGTTGTGATACCGTTATGCCTATCATTGCTTTTTTGCCCTTATTGGTTGGAGATGTTTTTTTACTATGCCCTGTTGCTCGAGCACATTCTTTTCTTCATTTGCTTCGCTTCGTTCGCGATGCTCAGTTGTGTGTAAATGGCATTTGTAAACAATGATGTACTGTCTTTGTGTTTGCTAACGCCGCGCAAACGCCAATGCGGGGGCCTGCTGCTTCTTCAAGCTGTCCATGTGGCAGCTTTTTCTTCATGCCCCTCGCGTCATGTACTGGTGTACTGATGAATATAAACAACATTGTCATTGTAATTTTCATACACGCAGTAGTGGATTAATTTTGACCCCCAGAGGACATTTAAAGCGCCACCAATGCACGAGACATAGGCATTCTTGCATTTCACCCCCATCAGAATGCGGCCACCGCGGCCGGGATTTAGATCCCGCGACCTCGTGATTAGCAGCGCTACACCATAGTCACTAAGCCACCGCGATGGGTAAACGTTCCTTTATCAATCGAACTTAAGTTTGTCAACGGAATTGCAAAGCACATAACAATAATTCAGTTGGAAACGAGAACGTTCTTCCATGTGCTTCACAATTTCTTTTACGGTGCTGCAGCGCAACACAACAGCCGCTAAGTTACTGGACATACCGCAGTCGGTCTAAGGAGTCACCATTTTGAGTTGCAGTTATGTTGTTCAGCTTCTCGTAACTGACGCAGAAACATTCCTTTTCATTCATTCATTCAAATAACTTTATTGAATGCCCTGCAATTTGGTGGGGTGGCCTGGACCCCGCCTAGGTTTTTACAAAGGATTATTGGCCCTTCGCGGCTTCCTCGGCTCGCTGGACGGCCAAGACTTGGTGCTGCAGGTCCAAGCTGAGCAACGCAGACTTCCAGCGTGCGCGGAGGATTTTTGCTGTTTGAGGCTGCATCACCTTTATTGTGTATTATACCCGTACATTCCCACATGATATGCTCTAGGGTGGCTCTGGAGTCGCAATGTCTGCACTTGCCAGTCGTGTATAAATCAGGGTGTATTAGGTCCATGATAGCTTGACTCGGTTTGTAACTGCTGCTATTCGACAGACTGAGCTTTGCTTAATTTTGGATGCAGCGGTGGGAGCGTGTGCCTCTGCAATTTATGGTGTTGTGTAATTTGTGTGTGCGTGTGTGTGTGTGTGTGTGTGTGTGTGTGTGTGCGTGCGTGCGTGTGTGCGTGTGTGTGTGTGTTCGTGTGTGTGTGTGTGTGTGTTTGTGTGTGTGTGTGTTTGTGTGGCGACTTTTAAAGGGAAGGGAAGAGATAAATGCAGCGCCGTAACAGTCTCTCAGAGGAGGACACGTCAACAGCACTGCGCGGGAAAAGGGGTGTGGGGAGAAAAAGATGAAGGAGAGAGAGCAGAAGGCGGCAAAAAGCAAGTAGATAAAGCGAATGCGAGGCTCAGAGCTGCTCTCTCAAGTTCGTTGTAACACAAAAGTCAAGCAGTGCCGAACGAGCTATCTTGGCGATGGACGTGTTGGCTGCAAGGAAGAGCAGTGAGTTCGTTGTTCACCGACAAGTAGAGCACAAGTCCACTCGCTCCACACTGAAAGCGGTACGAGGAGGTATTTGAGCATCTCCAAATCGACGCAGTTGCTTCACACGGAGCTGCTACTTCCCCATGCAATTTCGTGAAATCTGCTCATTCGACGTTCCCACCGCCATTCGTCGGCAGTCGGTAAGGCGTTGCTAACCGACGCTCGGTCCGTAAGCTGTCGAGCCATGTGGTACGCTACGTCATTGCTGCCGTTTGGTAGTGTGTGAGCGGATGTCCAGATGAGATGGACACTTTTGTCGTGGTTATTACCTAATTTTAGGAGTCGTACTGCCTCCGGGGAAATTCAACCATTGGCGAAGTTTCGTACCGCCGTCTGGGAATCACTGATGATTATGTCCGCTTCTGTTTGCGTGCTACAGCTGACGCGATAGAAGTCTCCTCTGTGGTTTTTACGCGTAGCGTGTTGACTGTAGCGCTCGTCGTGCATTTTCCCTCTTAATTTATCACCAATGCTGTGCAGGTGCGCTTGTGTCTGCATCTAGCTGCGTCATCAAATGTGGTGTCCTTGCTGTTCCCAAATTTCTTCTGTAAATTGTGTACTCTGCTTTCACGTTTACCCCGATGTTGGCGGGATGCGTATTATTGGGTATTCAAGGGACGGTTATCATATCTCTGATGTGTCTGGGTATATCTACTTGACACCATGTTGGATATGATACCCTATACCTAGGCAATCCAATATTTGCCTACCTGTTTTAGTTTTGGACAGGCGTTCGTATTGCGCTATGCGTTGTGCCTGGATTACCTCATCCAATGTATTGTGTAGACCTAGCCGCAGTAGTTCATCGTTTCTGGTGGAGATGGAGAGTCCAATTGCATGCTTGTAGATTTTTCTAGTTAAGCAGCCTAATTTGTATCTTTCTTACGAGTACCATCGTAGCTACGATGCCACGCATACTATTCTGCTTATTACAAATGCTTGGACTAATCAAAGCAGAATGCCTTCTTTCATTCCACTATGCTTGTTGGCTATTCGTATAAGTAGCCGCATGTGTTGAGATGTTATATTATCTAACTTGCGTATGGACCCTCCATTGTAGCCGTTACTTTATAAGAGGAGGCTCAATACTGTGATCTCATCAACCTTGAATATAGGTGTACCATCCGCCGTAGTTAAGTGCATTTCCGTATTGTTTCATTCCCCGTAGTTGTGCGGTTTTCGGCCACATCGCTATGGTGTATAAATGAGGAGCTCATATTTTTCTGCTGAACACGCCAGTCTGGTTCTTGCTAGGTATTGTTCAACTGCTTTTATTACACGTTGTAAGGTGTCTTCAACCTCTCCATCGTTGCCATCGCTCACACAGAGGGTGATGTCAGTGTAGATTGTATGACTGAGGTCATCGATTTCCTGTAGCTTTGCTGGTAATCCGATTAGAGCCAGATTAAACAGCATCGGCGATATTACTAAACCTTGGGGCGTAGCTGCGCTAGAAAGGAGGTTCCACATTCTTTCTGCCACAGGCGTCACTAGAAGGATGGGTGAAGGCAACCGGTCACGGTTGTGGGATCGTTCCCCACCTTCGACACGTTCTTTTTCATGCACTTTCATTTCCATTAATTTATCGTTTATTATTTCATTTATCAGGCACAAGTAATTTCCCCTATGTTATCCTTGGTGTCAGCGTTTGTTGGCTTCTTAGTATATATATATATATATGTATATAGACGAGAAGAAAGGGGGTTAACCGAGGGACCCGATATTTATTAGTCATATAATGAGAAGCCAACAAACACTGACACCAAGTACAACATAGGGGAAATTGCATGTGCTTAATAAATGAAATAAAGTAATGATTAATTAATGGAAATTAAAGTGGATGAAAAAAAAACTTGCCGCAGGTCGGAACCGAACCCACAACCTTCGCATGTCGCGTGCGATGCTCTACCAGTTGAGCTACCGCGGCGGCGTTTCCCCATCCACTTTCTTGGGTATTTATGTGTACTAGTAGAACCCTGGGAATTTCCATTAATAATTCATTACGTTATTTCATTTATTATGCACATGCAATTTCCCCTATGTTGTACTTGGTGTCAGTGTTTGTTGGCTTCTCATTATATGACTATATATATATATATATATATATATATATATATATATATATACATATATATATATATATGGCTTCTTAGTATATATACTAAGAAGCCAACAAACACTGACACCAAGGATAACATAGGGGATATATATATATATATATATATATATATATATATATATATATATATATATATATATATATATATATATATATATATATATATATATATGGAGGGTGTACACCATGCACAAACTCCTAGCACTCCCCGTACATGAATGCTTTAAAAACGAGGATGCATGTTTTGCCGCCACTTCGCATCAAATTTTGCTACCATCCTTGTTCTATCTGTAAAAGTGATCATATTACGAAAAAGTAAAATTTTGTTTACGAACTGATGCATTTATATAATATATGCCGATGAATGAGCTGGTACATGACTTGGAATAACGAACAGCGCTAAAAACGGCGCAATACAAAACAGGACAGCGCACTGGCGCGTGTGTTCTTGTTCGCAGGCCAGACTTGTTGCAGCGCAGGTAACAGCGGAGATCCCTGTTGTTTTCCAGCCAGACCTTCTAGTGCGTAGTATGGCCAGGGCTATGTACAGTAGAGGGCTGGCATTATTTTGCAAGTTTCCTATAACTCAATCGCGATTTCAGCATTTGGGGCATGCTACATTATTCTAGATTTAATAATAAAGGAACGAAGCTTTGGGCTAGAACTTGGCAAGTAACATGTGATGCAATTTTCGCTAACCTTTGGTGATCTGCTGTCCAACTTGTTTGAAGGGATGTTTGGAAGTGACTTGAGATCATGGTATTGTAGTCAACACGCGACGCATATCGTTATCTTGTCACACTCCTGAACTAATGAGGAAGACAGTCCGAAGCAGGGCTGCTTTCTGTTTAAAATCCATTGTGTAAATTACGGTATTCATTGTGCAGAGTAAAATAAGGGCCAGTAGGTACCAGAGATTATAAAGCGTCGTGTCTCCTGACACCCGTCTCTTCTGAAAACTGCCGGGAGGTTTAGTCAGGATGGTCTCGCCGCAGCAAGCAGCACATGTTACGAGACGGTAGGTGAGCCTCATCTAGGCGACTGGCCGCGGCTGCTTGCTGTGGAGTGATCAGGCAGTGACGAGGCATTCCCTATGTCCATAATTATCCGCCAACTTAGTTCCGGACGATTTATTTCGCGTCGACCCCCCCCCCCTCCTCGTATCCATCACTCCACTCTCCCCCGTAACATTATTTTCCGTTAGTCACTGTCACACTCGAACATTCACCAGTTTATTGAATGGTGCGGCGGCCGCTAACATTGCTATATTTCTGTTTGTGCGCGCGGACATTGAGGCCATTCTCCAACCTGACCTCCCACCTGCTTGTTCTTGTGGTTTCTTAGCTTCCCTGGCCCAGTGCCCCAGTCCTTGATACATTTTGCCGTGCACAAATCGGTGTTCTTTTAACGCGAAGCTGTTTCTTCTTTTCCGAAAGTTTTTCCGCGTCGGCGGTGGTTCAGAGCGTGCGTATACATGGAAGGAGCGTGGAAGAAAGAAAACAAGACGGGAGAAACTCGTTCGGACCTTTGCGCAGCATCGAATGGGCACAATGCCCTCTGGAGCTTCCTGGGCGTCGATCGCCAAAGTTGCCTCTTGACAGCTGTAACTATCCGCGATCGCCCGCAAAACCTCTGCAGAAATTGCACCGCTTACCTTTTTACAGTAACCAAGTTCAGAGGGAAGCTAGATAGAATGGTAGAAAGGAGAGGTGAGAGGGGGCAGAGAATGGGTAGAACCGATGCTGTCGCGAAACGAGTGAATCCAGCCACTCTTCCCTCGCCGATCGCATACAAAGGGGGCTGGGGGTATAGAGAAAAGGTGACGTGAGAAGGCAAGGAACCGCTCCTACTATTGTAGGACACACGACAGCGGTTGCTGAGAAACTGGCTAAACCTAAATAAGTTCTAAGTACGGTGACATGACCACCCCCTTCTCGCCCTTCGGACCGCGAGAAGCCCTCACTTTGCTGCTTTCACATTCAAGCTTTCCCTTTCATCGATGTCGCTCTTTCGGAGCCCACCTCCTGAAACTTAAAGTCCGTGGAAAATGGGAGGTGGGGGAAGTGTTTCGTAAGAAAATTTGAGGGGCGGGAGTTCGACCCCCCGACCGCCCTGGCTACGCCAATACAATGCTCATTACTACAAACTTAATAACAAGTAAGTGAGATCGGCCTTAATGCAGCTCTATCAAACTCCTAGCCTCACAAACCCGTTGCGTCAGTAGGTGTGATAAATTACTTTCTGTGACCACTTACCTGTCGCGCAATCTACCACAAGTCACGTCGACTGGGTATGTGGCTCTTGAGGGAATCGTGGCACTTTCTGCGGAAACATGAAGCGCTTCAACACGTTACCACTTCATCAAGTCGTTTGTCGTCGTGCTCGTCGATTGCTTGCTCGGTTGATATGGTGTTTGGACGACCACGGAGGTCAATAAAAACACCGTACTCCCGCAGAAAGTTAACACTGAGAATAACATTGCAGAAACGTTCTCGCAGGACAAATCAGCTCGCTATGAACTTCTATCCTCGAATGCGAACTCTAGTCGGGCCTGCGCCCAATAGATTGATGACGTGACTACCAGGCGTTCAAATCTGTGAGACATGCTAGGGTGAGTACTTACTTAAACTCTTTAGAATTTACGATTAGAATTAAAATTAATTTTTTGTAAGCGTCGCCATCTTCCAGCTTAAATAGAATAGCCGACTTCGGTATCCTCTAAGACGCTAGTCGCGTAAGTGTCGATCACCACCGCTATGTGGAGCGAAAGCCGGTAATCTCATTATGTTGCAGTTGACATCGGATCTATACCCCTTCTTGTTCGCATCGATCGACGGTCAGCGACCTGGCCCTCGAAAGGCACTGCAGCCAGTTTTCGCGGTGGGGACTTGGCAATTGTGCACTCGTATATCGCTGGTGCGGTGGTGAAAAATGCCTTGATGACGGTGAAGCCGAATGCCACCCGGGATGTGGTGGAACGTGCTGCAGAGCCAGGTGGTCCAGGGTCGTTGGCCAAGCCGTGATGGCGGCGAGTAGGCAGAAAAGCCCCACAACCTGAGGCGTGCGCATGTGCACTGGCGGCACATATGATCTGCCTCACCGCAGTGGAAGAACACAGGCCAGCAATTCGGTTCGCGCCAGACGTTCGACTTTTGAGAGGACGGGAGTCGACCGCCCATGCAATGCACCAGTTGCTCCGACCGAAGCAAGACCCGAGCAATAATACGTTGCTTTGGGGGAGTTGGTTGATCTCGACAGTATTCATAAAACGCGCAAAAGACAAAGACGAAAGGAACAGACACAACATCAGCGCCCGTCCCGTCATATGCGTTCCTTTGGTCTCTGTGTTTAGCACATTTTATGGACATTGTCGAGACCAGAGGAGCGGCATCAACAAACAATGGTGGAAAGGAAGCAGGTCACACGACGGTATTCAGTCGGCGCAAGCTTTGTGTTACGATGAAATAGGGTGTCCTAGAGGGCTTGGTGTACTTTGTCTTTGGTTACACTATCAATGGTGCTGATGACAGATCGGAGTGTCTCGTCAGCCTTCTGAAAGTCTTCCCGGAGTGGCGAGTGAATGAGTTCTCGCATGCTGCAGCTTCCGATAGCTGCCAATGTATCGGTAGTGGATGCAGCATTTACTTGCCACTTAAGAAAGTTCCATGGACACTGAATCATCTTCTTCGTAGTTACGTCCTCGGATAAAAACTCTGCGACAGCTTTCCGAGGGCTCCGCATAAGACAAGCAAGGAGTCGCTCTTTCACTCCGCGCGTCAAGTTACGCACATTCTCCTCCATTCCAGGATCTGTTCGTCTATGACGCACGCCATAGCTTCGACGTACGTGGTAAAAGGGGTTCCACTTTTATTGAGCGGACGAGCTCCTCGATCGCTCGTTCCGCTTCTTCACAGCGATCAGCACTGACATAAGTGTCCAGCAATTGTTGGTAGAATTCGTGCCACGACGTCAGTTGCTCCTCACGGTTCTGGATGGATGGATGGAGGTTATGAGCGTCCCCTTTGGAACGGGGCAGTGGGTTGCGCCACGAAGCTCTTGCTATTATACTGCCTAATGTCCTGCCTAGGTTAAACAATAAAAAAAGAACGAAAAACACTATGAACAGCCACACCCAAATTTTCTGATCCCCTATTACGAACTGTGCTTTTGTACGTCTCCGTCTTTTGTCGCTTCCCTACTTTTCTTCCACCAATCCTCCAATCGCCTCTTACTGATGCCTATTGCGGCCATGTTTACTTTACCACCACTCCCGATGAACCCATGGGGTTCAAGGAGGCCAATGGTGCCTAAATCGAGCGCTGGGTAGACGTCTTCACATTCTAATAAAACCTGCTTCATAGTTTCCCTAGCTTTACCGCAGAAAGTCCATGCTTCTTCCTTGTTATATCTCGCTTTATAGGTGGGTGTTCTAAGACATCCCGATCTCGCTTCGAAAAGTAATCAGCTTCCCTTTGAGTTATCCTAAATGGTTTCTTTCGTGATTTCGTTTTTTCCTCTAAAGTAGTTACTCATGGCAGGTTTCTTTTCCATTGCCGCCGCCTATGAGATTATTTCAGCCTCTCTGACTTTTCGCTTGACCTTCTTTGTTGCTGTGTTGCCCACCCTACAGGCCGCATACTTGCTGGTAAGCTTCCTAGTTCTTTTCCTCCACTGTGAATCAATGTTTTTCCTGTACAGATACCTGAACTCTCTCCCAGCTCAATTACTTTCTTCCATATTCCTCCGCCGTTCTTGATACTCAATTTTACTGCGAGCTTCCCTCACTTCAAAACTAGTCCAGCCCATATCACCCTGCACAGCTTCATTTGTAGTCTTCCCGTGAGCACCCAATGCGAGGCGACCCACTGACCTTTGGTTCCCGTCGATTCCTGATTGTACCGCTGATTTAAAGCAAACAACCGCATTTCCAAAAGTAAGTCCTGAAACCATTACACCTTTCCACATACCTCTGGGGACCTCGTACCTATTGTATCTCCATAGCGCTCTGTGCTTCATTATGGCTACATTTTTCTTCCCATTCACTGTTATTGTTTTTTCCTGCGTTTCCGTATATCTATTGACTTCGTTTATCCATATACCAATGTATTTATATTCTGCTAACCGAGGTATTTCCTGGCCCGGTTTCCTGGTTTTCTGGATTCATGGTTTCTGGCTTCTTCCGGGATTTCTTGGTTCTGAAACCACGTACGAGCGCCGCCTTCCAGGCTGAAGTATAAATTTCTCAGTTTAGTCGCGTTGTCTCATTCACTGAAGATGGCCATGCGCTCAATGTAGACCGTGCAGTCTTCGAAGATATCGCTGTGGAATGCCTCCGAAGACATAGGTTCTTGAGTGTGTAGAAGCTCGTAATGGCGGTATCCGTACTGCAGGTGGTCTGAACAATCGCGTTGTGTTCCGGAGGCAGTCCTATGATTCTGCGACTACCTCGATGTACGAGAATATTGACTGTTACTATACCCAGCACCTCCACCACTTTGTCCACGTATCTTGAAAGGTGCTGGCGGCGTTTATTAAAAGAAATGGCAGCGGTCAGGATGGAAGATAGAGGGGAAACGACATACATGTGTATGCCACTTGCCCTCTGTCTCACCCATTGCGCTCGCCCTGAGAAGTGCGGCTTTTAAGAGCAACGGGCTCTCGAAAAAAATGTTGGTCGGACCCGAGTCTCACTCAGGGTAGCGCAAGCACTTCTTTGTTCTTGCCTGCGCCTGCCGTTTCTTTTACTCATCACTCAATACAACATGTGGCAATATTGTACCTGCGAGATTAACTGCGGCCTTGCCCCAAATACATCGTTATTTTGTCAATACGTGCAGTCCAATTTATATTGATTATTTTTCAGACCAAAAGTGTGGATGACATGTTCTTAACACAGCTAATTTATTCTCAATCATCTAGTTGAAGTTTTTTTTCATTCTGCAGTATTTTTCCTCGAGGCCTGAGCCAATGAGGTGGAGGGGGTAAATGAAGTTCATATTTCAACTGGACGCGAAAAGACGAGCCCAGCAAGTGCGCGTTTGTGCTTTTCTGTTGTTCTAGCATTCAGCGTTGTCTACGCCGTGTTCTTGGCGCGACCTAATATATTATAAGGTCTAGTGCGTAGTTTCTGTCACAGTGGTGCCGCCACTGCACCAACTCTGCCGTCAGTACGATTGTAGACGTGCTACCGCCGTGGTTGCTCAGTGGCTATGGTGTTCGGCTGCTGAGCACGAGGTCGCTGGATCGAATCCCGGCCACGGAGGCCGCATTTCGATGGGGACGAAATGCGAAAACACCCGTTTGCTTAGATTTAGGTGCACGTTAAAGAACCCCAGGTGGTCAAAATTTCCGGTGTCCTCCACTACGGCGTGCCTCATAATCAGAAAGTGGTTTTGGCACGTAAAACCCCAAATATTATTATTATTATTATTATTGTAGACGTGCTAGAAAATGCGTGTGCTATAAAATAGTAGGCAGTGTGCCTCCGCATACCACACAGAGGCATTTTTACACGTCTAGAGCCCAGCACCGTGTACGTTTGAAAGCGATGAGGAATATTATACCGAGTATGAATGTGGCTTGGCTACAAACCACAGCTTCGAAAGTCATCGTTGGCTTGACACCGTCTGACATACGAAAGACCACAGCAATTCAAGGGACTTGAAGATCTGACGAAAACAAATATTTTCCTTCTCCTGAACAGTCATCCTACTTTTAGGCATGAAATTAAAGCAAGAAGGTTAACCAGAACAAAAATACAGTTCGCTACCTTACACTGGAGGACGGGGGTGAGAGAGGTAGAAAGATAAGAAGGAAATATAAATATGCTGAGAAACAAAGCACATCCCCACAAGGACAAACGCAGGATGACTTTAGCACTTAAGTGTTAGTGCTAGAGTCTCTCATGCAGGTTTCTTGTCTGGTATAAATGCAACGATGTGTTAGTAGCCCTCTGCTGTGATGACTGGTGAGTTCGGTATTACAAAATTGCTTGTTCTTACAATAGTCTGTGTTCAATGCGAGCTAGCACAGTGCGAGTGGTTGTCTCTATACGAAGGCAAGTCGCACAAAAGGTCTTCAAGTGTGTCCTCGCGATCGCTTTTATGACAAGGTTTGTTATCAGCCATTCCAATACGGAAGAAGACGAACAAAACTTTATTGGTAGAAAGAACTTTGCATAAGTACGGCTTCGCATGTGCTCTGAAATACTTGATACACCTCGCACGTGCGTGTCATGTGCAGCTGATATTTTAAACTGAAATCGCGCTCAGGCAAACTCGTGCACCTGGCGCTTTTAGTGCTACAAAAATATCGGTAATAATGAAGGGTAGCAGTTCCGAAGAAATAGCTTCATAATGCAAGCCAAACATCGATGGTTGGATGTTCACGTTGAATAATATTGCGATCATTCAATGACAAGGAAGAAAAGGGATACATATAAAAGATCATAACGGCAGCTAGGCACATTCTTTCAGCGGCTGTGCATCTTATTCACCACACACGTGTTGCCACACGAATGGCACACGTTTTACTCAATTCATCTGACTCTAATGAAGCAGACGTTTGTATGACTCAATTGGATTACTCGCCTATACATCTTGCACAAATCTTTTGCAGGGATCTCGCAGATGTGCAGCAAACAGCTGTGCGCATTTTTTTCTAGCACAGGCAGGTGCTAGCACATGCCATGGTACGTTAACGTTGTTTCGTCTTTATTGCAGGGAAACACACTCTGCGTCTCTAGAAAAGCGCTAACGCTCCACATACGAGAAGTGCATGCGTAGTCAATATCCCACTAGCACGGCAGCGACGGCAGCAGCACCGGTGGCTCTGATACGCCTGGACCGTCCGTATTAATGCCATGAAAATAAAAGAAGACCTCAGGTAGGCCCTTATTTCTCAAGTTCATCGATGCGAGACAGCGTTAAGCCGAAGCAGCGCTTATGAGCTGAGGTAGGGGGTACTTCTTTAGGGGGCAATGACGAGTATGATTATGGGCCTGGGGGCTTTACTGTAGTGACCATTGCCATACGTTACCTTAGGAAAGATGAATTCTCACATTTACTAACGTTTGTTCAGCTACAAAACACCACATCTGCAATGTTCCTAAAGTAATTTCTAAGTGTAGAGCCTGTCAATTCTTAGGTGAATTAAAGTGGTAGGCGGCCTTCAAGTAGACGCATTCCGGATTGAACCCAACTTCACAGTTACGCCAATTTAAGACGTGGAATGTTGCACACACTGCGAAATCACAAGAAGCTGAAGGAATTGTGGTGAGCGATAACGACAGTTAGTTGACTGCCACTACAATTAAGAGCTGAGAAAGATCAGCAAAAAAAAATTAAGGACCTATTCGATCACGCCAAGATGGCTGGATAGCGAAGCTGTGGGGGGACTACCACCTATGATATGGCGACGAGACAAACAGTAAACTATAGCGAACATTTCTTTTTGTAACAGTCGTCATTGATGACGACTGAAAAGCCATTGATGATCGCAGAGTTCGACATTTTGTTCTCTATGATGGATCTTTTGCTTGCTTAGGGAGGTATGAGCCATTGTTGATGATTATCGTTTTACTGGCACTTTTCTGTCCGCCACGATTGTGCCGTTGGAGTGTAGCGGTAAACATCTTCGCTAGAAAAAGCCAGGAGACTTCACGCCCTGTGGGAATCAATGTTATGCGAGGCAGTTTGCGGGGAGCCTACCAAGCTAACGAAACGACCATGAGAGTACCAAGACGTAGGCGTCTGTTTCATGACCTACATGACACACAAGTCATGACATACCTGTCATGATCTATCACTTATGTTCGTCATACACTCTTGTCATACTATGGCAATCTTCTTACATACCAAGTGAATGAAACAACCATGAGAGCACCAAGACGTAGGTGGCTAGACAGACAGACAGACAGACAGACAGACAGACAGACAGACAGACAGACAGACAGACAGACAGACAGACAGACAGACAGACAGACAGACAGACAGACAGACAGACAGACAGACAGACAGACAGACAGACAGACAGACAGACAGACAGACAGACAGACAGACAGACAGACAGACAGACAGACAGACAGACAGACAGACAGACAGACAGACAGACAGACAGACAGACAGACAGACAGACAGACAGACAGACAGACAGACAGACAGACAGACAGACAGACAGACAGACAGACAGACAGACAGACAGACAGACAGACAGACAGACAGACAGACAGACAGACAGACAGACAGACAGACAGACAGACAGACAGACAGACAGACAGACAGACAGACAGACAGACAGACAGACAGACAGACAGACAGACAGACAGACAGACAGACAGACAGACAGACAGACAGACAGACAGACAGACAGACAGACAGACAGACAGACAGACAGACAGACAGACAGACAGACAGACAGACAGACAGACAGACAGACAGACAGACAGACAGACAGACAGACAGACAGACAGACAGACAGACAGACAGACAGACAGACAGACAGACAGACAGACAGACAGACACAGACACACAGACAGACAGACAGACAGACAGACAGACAGACAGACAGACAGACAGATAGATAGATAGATAGATAGATAGATAGATTTTGTCAAAGCGACAAATGTTCCTCACAAAATGCTTGACGCTTGAAAAAAAACCACATTTAAAGACGCAAGAACAATAGTTTGCCGCTCAGTCTAAGGCGGTAGCAAGTTCACTATTCTTTAAGAAGATTCGCGGCGCAACAGTAGCGTTGCGCCCACACTACTTTGCAAGCGAGGCTCGCAATACATTTATTGTGTGTCAAGGACACGGCGCCGATGTACCCAGCGGCAAGTTGCAGCATTCGCTCGACGACTCCGCATGTTTTATTTGCCTCACAGTGCCACTGCAAGCCAGGACGCTCAACGCCATGTAGGAAAGACATCAACTAGTAGAAAGTATTGCAACAGATCCAGCCTAGGGAAGCGATGGATGGATGAAGAAAACTTTATTTCGTCAAGAACATGTGCGGACAATCAAGTGTTAGATGGTCATCAGCGCATGGTTGAAGGCGATCTGGTTGGCCTGCTCCACGATCCTGGTATGGACGGCCAGGTCTGAGCTGGCCAACACGGCCTCCCACTGCTCGAGATAAGGATCACGCATAATATCCACCAGCGGCGGCACTACGCTAGATTCTCATATGATATGGTCATATGTTGTCTGTTCTTCGTACAATCTGCATTCCATATTAATGTCCTCCTGGAATATATTACTCAACAAGCATTGATTGGGGAAGTATCTAGTCTGCAATCTTCACCAGGCGCATTTGTGCGCTTTGGTCAACCGCTTATTTGTGGAGTATAAATCATCCACTCCAGTTTATAATGGCTTGGAATGTCGTGAAAGGACACCAGCCATCTCGAGGATCTCTCCAGAACAGCCGGATCAGCTGCTCGGCTGGCGAAACCTGGAGCATACACGTGAGCCACCACGTTCCCATGGTTTCCAGATTGTGCCGGTACCTAGATTATTTCCACCTCCCTAGTCCTTCGCCCCATGGCCCGATTCAGCAATCGAGCCACCATGACAGATATTCTGCCCCTCGCCAAATTTCTGATGGCTGTTCTTGAATCGCCGAGAATCAGGTCAGACTCAGTATTACTTTAGCTACCGCTATCACTGCTTCCTCTTTCCTCTGCAGTTTCTGAGGAGCGGGTTTTGACCGATCCAGAGGTGACCAAGCATCCCCCCACCCATCCACCACCGGAATCCCAAATGTGTCCGTGTCCTTACACTCCGCGAAGTCTACATAGACTGCGCCATTTACTTCCCGTACTTAGCATATAAAGCACTGGCTGTTGCCTTCCTGCGTTCCTCATGGTGTACCGGATGCATATTTTTGGGAAAACATGTCCAGTATCCTCTTGCTCCAATATGTCCCTGCTCGCTTTCGCCTTCGAAAGTCTACGGGGCTGTCACCAAATGCGTCTACCGCAGTTCTTGCAGAGTGTTGCGTACTCCTAGTCTCAGCAGCCTTTCTGTAGACTCATTGTTAGGCAGCGCAAGGGCCGCCCCATACGCCTGTCTAATCATAGCCTCCACCTTGCCTTTATCCGTCGCGTCGAACTTCATATAAGGTGTTGCAATAACAATCCTACTCAGGAGAGCACAAACGCCTGTGCCAGCTTACGCAAATCCTTTTCCTTCACCACTTTCCTCCTATGATGGGCCGTTCTCCTGGTTAGTCTGACTGTAGCATTCACCGTGTTCTTAAGCCTTTCCAAGAATTCCCTATTCTTCCTGTTAGTATACAGCTAGAGACCCAGAATCTTGATCGTTTGAGCCTCAGCGACCGGCATACCACGTACGTTCACCCGTAGCGGGGGCGTGAGAACATAGCTCCTCGAGCGTAGTCCTGTTGGTTTATCCCTAACCACAAAAAGCTCGGACTTGCACTGAGAGCACGAGAGTCCCGCCTCTCCCGCTAGTTTTTCCACAATATCCACTACCTGTTTTAGCGTATCCCCCTGTTGTTTGTGACTGCGCCTGGTAACCTATAGAGTTATGTCGTCCGTATAAAATGTGTGTTGCATTCCCGATATCCATTTCCGCCTCGGCTGCACCTTAATAAAGGCGAGGTTAAACAGGAACTGCGATAGAACTGACCTCTGCGGTGTCGTTCTGCCCCCAACGGGAAGGAATCCGATTCCACTTCTCCGATAGCTGTGCCCGCAGTCCCACCCTCCAAAGATGATCTGATATAGTGAAAAATTCTACGCCCCGGTCCCATGTCCGATAGGTTCCTCAATATTGCCTCATGGGCAACATTGTCAAAAGCCTAATTCACGTCTTGGTGCCCATGCGCTACTCAGGACCAACCATGTCCTTTTGCAAGTGCGTCGTGGTGTCCTGCGTTGACAAAGTTGCTCTGAAGCTAATCCAAGGTCCATCTAAATAGGTCTCGAAGCTTGGAACGAAAAGCGTGCTAAAACCTATCGCCAAGGATATCAGTTAGTGGCGCACGATTGAAGCGTGACTAGGTGAAGGGGGTACAAACGCTGAAACTAGAAAACCCATGGGTAAAAAAAATGCTCTAAAATGGTCTAAATATTTTTTACCAATTATTTGCTGTCTTTCTATTCGAGAAGTGACTAGTCCCCCTTTTTAATACCGCCCACTGTCTGAACCTATGATGCCTGTCTGACTGAACTTTGTTGATGTATTTTGTCTGTGTATATTGTGCAAGGGTGCCGGGGCCCTTGTGAGGTGCTCTGTCACCTTTTGCTTCGGCCCCCTCTTAGGCTGTTTCTGAGGAAACAATAAAGAAAGAAAGAAACAAACAAAAGAAAGAAGGAAAGAAAGAATACCATCATACGAGTAAATTTTCCGTTTCAGGTATTGTTCCTGTGCTAGTAGAGCAAATGTTTTTTTTTCTATTTCACTATTTATTAGTACTTTCTTGGCCACCCCTACCAACCAGTGATTCTGCCGCAAGATTGGCAAGGATGTGCAAGCCAGCTATTATGTCGTGAGGAACGGCGTTGCTGACTTGAACGCGGCGGTCTCGTCCGAGGTTCTTGTTTATTATTATTTCCTTGCGTGTTTCAAAATGTGGCGCGCGCTTCACTTCAAATTTCGCGTGACCGAGCGCACTGAATTCGTTGGCGAAAGATGGGATTGCAGGTTTTTTGTTATCGTGCAAGTTCACGCTGCGATATCCGATGCGCTTGTCCTGTCATGACGAAAAATGCGGAATGCCCCTCGTAGAAACGTGGCGCTATGGTCGTGTACTCCCCCTAACATAGGCTCTGAGAGACCGATAGGCGGCAAAATGAGCAATTGTAACGTTTTCTAAATGATAATGTGGGGCATTGTTGTCTGATAATTGTTGGATATGAATACATGATGTCGCAAGGAATTACGAATGCCTCTGTGAAAAGGATTCGCATAGGTTGCTATGCCTTACAACTGTGTGCGGGCCATAGTACTTTCCATCAATGAAACATGTTTTGTTTGTCAGTTATATTGGTTGCGTTATTCAAGACAAATAAAAGTGAAGTAGACTTTGGAAGCTCTTTGGCAGTGTCATTTATTTCCATCCTATTCGCTCACCTTCCTGAGGAAGCTACTGGAGCAATTGCCGTCAATAACAGCCTAACTACGTTCACATGAAGACATACGCCACTCTTAATAGTTAAAGGACACGCTGGCGTTTCAGCTGAGGCAAGTCGCATGCTCACTTCAGCCTCAAAATAAAAGTAACCGCTTTCGTATAGGCCGTAATAAAGGACGCTAAAGAAATACAAACCTTCGCGCCCAGCAGCGTAAGATCTTGACGTCACTGCCATTTCCGGTTGTGACGTCACTTTTTTATGTTATATTTTTTGCTTGCTGTTAGTTGTCCCCACGATACGTAGAAGGCGACAGTTACAACGAGCCCCATTTTCTTGACATGTGGGCTTCTCTGGAAGCTTCGCTAGCAGTTTACATATGCCGTGGCCAGTCATCGTTGCAGGCATAAACTCCTTGTCTTCCAACCCTTAAGCTGTTGAGGACCATGTGCTCCATCGATTTGCCAACACAGATCGTGAGCGAGATGGGGTGGCGATTATTATACAGAGTTGCTTGCCTGGCTTAGGAGTAAATGCAAGCCTAGCATGCTTCCACTGTGCCGCGATCTCCCCGCCCGCCCAATATTTGTTCATCAAGTTCATGAGCGCCCCCACCGACTTGAAATTTAGGTTCTTTACCATTTTGTCAGTAACTTGGTGTGGACCCGCTGCCCACGTAATACGGAGCTGCCCCATGGAAAACTTTACCTCCACCACAGTAAAGTCCTCATCTATTTCTCAGTTTTCCTCCCACGTGTAGTGCGGCAAGCAATCGCCTGTCCTGCTGTTTATGTAGTGATCCCGAAGTTCCAGTTTAAATTCCCTAATCGTGCCTTGATGCTGATGCACTAATCCAGCCATTTGCTCCCTATGCGCGGAATTGGTTGCCATGCCTCAACAACTTCCATGTCTTTCTCTATCCGAATTGGCCATTCATCCGAACACAAATCTGTCCCCACTGCTTCCACGGCAAGTATAACGTGCGAGTTTCCATTTCCCGTGCTAATTTGGCCATCCTTCTATGGAGGATCCTATTATGTTTTTGTTTCTTCCACGTCCTCAGGAGACATGCGTGCCCTTCCCATATGTGTAACAGTCTAGAGTCCGCCGTAAAGCCCTCTTCCCCCATCGGAAGCTCTTCCGGGGTACCCTATACATCCCGCCTGAGCGCCTGGACCCAGTCTTCTAGGTCCTCAATTTCCCCGTTCCCCGTGGCTTCCCAAAATCTGCCCAATCCTCACTTTAGGCTCTTCACCTTGTCTTTCTGCTTCGCAGCAGTAACACTGTGAGAGATATGGTGATCACATCCCAGTATCTATCCCGTGTTCACCCATTTTGCATCCCGGACCCTTCAGAGACGTGAGGTCTGGAGAGGTATCCATGCTTACGCTGTTGCCTATCCTCCTATGATCTAACGGGTTTTTAAAGATTGTCCAACACTAGTCCTCGGCTACCTGCTAAAGCTGATTGCCCTTTGGGCTGCGTATAATGTGACCCCATTCCGAATGAGACGCATTTATGCCCCCCATCACGATGAGGTGAGAGTTAGACGCTAGTCGTTGGGTCTTTATCAGGAGCTGTGACAAGCCGAACCCCTTATCTTTTGGAGAACAATGGACATTAGGTACAAAGAGGCCTTTCATTTGTGCACAATCTCTAGCAAGATGTAGTCCTCCCTGCTACTATCCATGGTATGCAGAATTGCAAAGGTGTTTCTGTGGGCTAGCGTGGCGGTGAAGGCGCCTGATACGCCCCCTCAATCCTATCGACCCGAACCTCCAATCTATCCTGTCTTTCTTCGAGTTTCCCTACTCTGTCTGCCAGGATAGCCATGTCTGCCTTAAGACTAGTGCTTTAAGCACCTAGTGCGGCGTGCCCGCCGTCGATGTCTCTGCCACTCTCATTGCATTAGCTCCCTCATCCGCCGGCGGCGGCTTCTTGACTGACCCCCTATCCTCCACTTCCAGAGCCGCGCTTTCCTGCACGCGAGAAGACGCCGCGCGCGGCACTTTCTGTGGGACCTGCACCATCAGTATCTGTACCCCATGTACTTTTCCACTTTTAAGCGCGCACTCTATGGTTGCCATTCTGGCTTCACTTTTTTAATCGTCTCGCCTAGCTGCTGCACGTGCCTTTTAATCTCCTTCTCTCCAGCAGTCTCGACCTGGGAGTTTGCGGTTGGCCAGCTCACGTTTTTGTCATGCGCTTGCACTTCTTTTATGAGTGGAACCTCGCCCTCCTCCTCTGCTACCGCCGGCTCTTGGCAGTGACGGGTAGGAATCCGACCCGTCTCTGCTATTGTTTCCGCCTTTTAACCGCTCGACGACCACTCCCAGGGCCTCGAGCGTCGCTCGTCCTTGCCAGCTTGGCTCTGCGTTTCGCTGTTCTGCTGCCGGCCGGTAAGCTGCTTGCGGGCTAGACTAAACTTGCAGTTCCGGTTCCCCGTGCTGTGCGCAACATGGCACAAAATGCTATTCTGCATGCACATCAGCGAGTTTCCTTCCGGCGGTGCAAGATTATGGTATTTCGCGCAACGATGGCATAGATTATTCTTCGGATAACAAGCGTCATCTGAGTGTCCAACCCTTCTGCAGTTGTAACAGGTCTCTACTAACTCTCTATAAGCAATCACAGCGTACAGACACTTCTAGTAAGTGACTTGCCAGAGAACACGTTTTCCCCAAGCGTGACCTGAATCACTTTCGACTTGCTCAAAGGTCTTGCATCTAGAGTTTCAATGCCTTCAACCTTATTCAGAAATTCGGCCCAAATGTCTTCAATCGGGCGTTCGTCATAAGGATTGTAAATGAATCCCCGCATGGAGTTCTCCACCACTGCCATGTACACCGAAACCGGAAGGTGTCGACCGCTCATCATGAAGGCCTTTACACTTGCATATGCCCCACTGCGATTAATACACAGTGTCCTCACTGTCATTGGGCTGTTCGTTTCTTTGACGCGCACCAGATACTCTTTCGCTTCAGTAACACTTGTCAGCTTCACTTCTGCTCTCATTGCACATCCGAATTCCATCGATGTCACCACACTCAAGTCCCACACCTAATTACTTTCTTCCTCCGTGCTCGACGCGCTGGTGCTGGCCTATAATATTGCGCACCCTCAGCTACCGCAATGGAATAATGAAAATGGCGTGCTCTTGTCTACGAGAATGACATTCGGCTATGTGAGTCATTGCAATAAATAATAAACATGTTGCAGCGCTGATGCTTTAACGTGAAGCTCAGAGAGGAAGTCCAAACTTTTAGGTAATATGCTTTGAGATAAAGTTGATTGCTTACAGAACGGTACCATTATGTGACGTCAATTGAAGGCGAAAATGTAGCGCAGCCTAGGAAACTAAAGTAGTTTGTACCCACAGATCTATGGAAAAGACAGTGAACATGTTTATCCTCTACGCGGCAGGCAGTGTGTGCAGCAAGTGAACAGTTAAGGAACAGGAAGCGTTGTGACAAAGGGGTAGCGGCTTAGCTCGGGTAACCCCTGGATATGCAAAGCGAAATCTTGCTTTAGCCTGGTTAATTCTTGGTTTCACTTGGTGAACCTTTCATTTAGTTGTAACTATTTCACCTAGGTATACAATCATCGTTAAGCCAGGTATGACAGCTGTGCCTAGGTCGGTGGCTAGACATGACTCTGATCAGGCTTGGGTAGACACGCATCGTTCGAAGGTGCCATGTCTGTTGTGCTGCAGCGAAAGCGCAAGTGCTAGACATGCAAAGATACACCGCGAACATGCGCAGCGTCGAAGCACAAACGCACCGGGTGCGATCGCGGTCGCTACATTGATCTCGACGGTGCGACACCTGTTGCATTCCGGACCCTGTCCTGAATGCAACAGGCGTCGCACCGCCTGTTGCATTCAAGTGAAGCACTCCAGTGAAGCAGCTCACCGGTCGATATCCGCGGGGTGGTCAGATGCCGCGTGGTGACGTCGGCTCAAAGCCTCCTGCTCTCGCGCAACGCTCAGAGAAAATGGCCTGGCCTTGCCCTCATCCATGGCCAAGCTTACACTGACTAGGCGAGCGCGGCGCTGCTCTTTGCGTAGGGTTGTGTGGAGAGCGCGTGCGCTAAGCCGGCGGCGGCGGAGCTCGGCCCGGCGAGTCACGTGATGCGTCGCCAAGTCTACGGCGCAGCTGCGGTCAAATGAAGGCCAAACTGCTGGTGACGGTGAAACTCGGCTCGACTAGGTTAGAATAGGCTTTCGCTTTAAAAAGGCAAACATTAGGCTCCTAGCATTACTGCTTGATCGTGCACCCCTGGCGCTTGTCTAGAGTCAACATCCCCAAAACTGGATTATGTGCGCGAATTTTGAATGAAGATTAGAAACGACGCGCATGCTAAAAATTATACAACGAACATAATTAGTGCTCTCATAGGCTGCTGTTGCTGTTTGCTCGTGCACATCCGCAATCAATTAGCAACATTGTGCTACAGTAGCAGTTGATGCATGTCTGCCACGGAAGCCAAATGGGCACGCGCACTTAGCGATGGAACTTCAACGCCTTCGAAGGGGCCACGTAAAGCACCTTGCGTTTCTTGTCTTTTGTTCTAGCTGCATTATACTACATTCTTGTCGACTCAATTTCCTTTTGCGGCGTCTCGTCGTCGGCCGTTTCCTTCTTGCAAGACACGTGTATGGCTAGCGGTGCGTATAGCAAGGCCGCTAGGAGATTGAGTGCTGCTAGAAGCTGGTACATGCCGTCGTACGAGCCCAGATCGTCACGGAAGTACCCTGAAAAAAGTGAGAACAAAGAAAGTAGGCAGTTTTAAAGGGGTTCAGGAAAACTTTTCTAACGTAGTAAAAAAAAAGTCTATAAAGAAGATTATAGAGGACGTTTCTGTGAACATATAAGCGAAGTGTTATTTCCCTCTATGCAGCAGGGAATTTAGTATCTCGCATCAAAAACAGAGACAAATCGCTTGCTATCTCCTTCGCAATCGCGTCAACCGCTACGTAGCTAGCGGCTATGCAGCGAACGAACCGCTTTTGACGTATTTCATGATCGCAAGTACAGCCTCAGTAATGCTATTCTTGCTATTTCGGAGTTAACTATATATATATATGCCGTTGATTCCAAAAATACCAAGAAAAGTACCTAATCTTTGCACTTCCGGTCTGGACATGGCTGTGGCGCGTACCTGCGTCTGCCGCTAGGGACCTCCGAAACGGCACCGGCGTGCTGCGTAGCGTAAATACCGCGGCCACCGCGCGGGGCTGCGATGAACCCTCTTGTTGCTGACAACTGCGAGCTGTGATTGGGTTCTGTGGGTGACGTTGCTCCAGGGGCGTAAAGGTGCGGTGGCAGCCGCACCACCCATACGGCTGAAATGAAATTAGCGTCGCAAATACCTCTAATGAAAATGTCGAATTTTTGGGCGGGGCCTTGCCCTCAAGTCAACCCCTGCGTATTTTGCAGCACGCTAGGGGGCCCGAAAGAAGTGAGAGACAGGGAATAAACATCTTTATTGGGGACTCTTTTAGCATTGTTTTCGGAGGGGGGAGGGGATGTCTCCCTTTTCCAGGAAAAATGGGCTTTTGCAACACCAACGACAGTTTCTGAATTTCAGCCTGCACCCTCAAGTGATCCCGGCCGGCATGTTCTTGGTCAGCGTTTCTAGTGATTCCGAATTTGACATTGAGAGTCGGAATGCCGAGAGAGGCTTATTAGCGCCAATTGTAGCTCACACCTCTGGTTCCTTAACAGATCACTTCGCGAAAATGATTGCACCCGACCTCACGACTGAGCAGGCCAGGGACATACGTCATATGCTTGAATCGTACACCTACACCTTCATTTCGGTGACAGGCCCTTAGGCCAAACATTGTTGTTCACCATCGTATGAACACTGGAGACACGAATCCTATTCGTCGGCGTCCCTATCGCGTATCGCATGCTGAACGTCGAGTCATCCAATCACCAGTGGACAAAATGCTCCGCAAAGGGGTCATCGAGCCATCGGCCAGCCCTTGGGCTTCGCCTGTCATCCTTGTGAAAAAGAAAGATGGTACCTGTCGTTTTTCCGTTGATTCTCGTCACTTAAACAAGATCACGCGAAAAGAAGTATACCCACTACCACGTATCGATGATGCCTTGGACTGCTTGCACGGAGCTGAATACTTTTTGTCCATCGATCTTCGATCCGGCTACTGGCAGATTTCAGTCGATGAAATGGACCGCGAGAAGATGGCCTACATCACGCCGGATGGCTTCATCATCATCATCATCATCATTAGCCAGGTTACGCCCACTGCAGGGCATAGGCCTCTCCCATACTTCTCCGACTACCCCGGTCATGTACTAATTGTGGCCATGTTGCCACTGCAAACTTCTTAATCTCATCTACCCACCTAACTTTCTGCCTCTAACTTCAATGAACCGATAGAACAGGCTGGCTTCAGGAAGGGATATTATTTTTGGGCGTCCGCGACCACCCACGTACGCAGCGCGTGAGGTCATGCGTACTCGGCGAATCGTGCGTGCATGAAGCGGCTATAGTTGGCCGGACGCAAAAGTTGAGAAAGGAATTGCTGACTTGCACGCGCAGCAGCCAGTAGTGTGCTGCCATGTGTGCTGCCCAGCGCCGCCATATGCCAGCTTCTGAAACTGTGTAGCCAATATCAACCGCCACGAAACCGACCCACAAGCCGGAGTCACATCTGTGGCAAGAGCCATATCGAAAAATTCGCTCTCGTAGACACACGAGAACGTCTCGCGAAGTCCGCAGAGCCCGCAGCGAACGCTACGCAGCTTTAGAAAAGCTGCGAGCACACGCAAGAGACCGTGTGTGCTCCTGCGCACTGCGCATACGCACTGTCACCTCCGCAGATTTCCTGCATAGCAGAGCTGTTGCGGACGCCCAACTAGAACTGCCTATTGTCACGTTGTAGTGACCGTCAAGAACACAGTAGGAAAACAGTGTATGGCGAAACTAACTTCTATTGGGCGAACTTGTGCCCACATAAGCAAGTGACAATGAAGCCACAGCGGAAGCGGCCATTGGAAATCTGATCTGCGGAGTAAGCGCGTCGGCTTTTACACATGATTCATCAGTGGTTCCAGACTAATCGCAGGTGGCCGCGTGCCTTCCAGAAAGTACTACGCAATACAAGCAATCAGATTACACAAGGTTCGGGGAGAATAGAGAGCGGATAGTACCATCGATAACATTCGAGAAACTTCCGATACATACAGGCGCGCGCTGCGCTGAGCGATAACATTTTTTGTGTGGTAAAACGCGGTCACCCGATAAAGATAAACACGTAGACAGGTCAGTATGAACGCCTTGTTTCGTGGCCGTTCCGCTAACACACGTGGCCGTTTTACGGGTGTCATGTGCACTAACGTCAGACTATGCATTATTGAGAATAAAGCTTTCTTGAAACGCTCGGTCATTCGCTTACATTGACAGTTCTCGTCGACATGTTCGGTCGAATCCTTCTAGGAAACCTGCTCTAGTTCAAGAAGACGCAGCTGGTATACCTGTATTATGTTTGGATAAATTTTTTGGTTACTCGCAGCAAAGACAGGCTGACTAGTGGGTCAGAATGCAACGCTATTAACGCCGCTTTGCTGGGCGTTGGGATACCGGCAGCACGAGCAATGCTGCAGCGTCGGCTGGCCAAATGGTCTGTTTGCGAGTGAAGCTGGAGGCGAGGAGGCGGTCTGACAAGGGCACGATATCGACGACGACGGCCGTCGGCGCACGCAAAGCGTGGGCAGAGTGACAAAGGTGCACACAGCTTGAAACTTCTAACTGCTGTCCCGGCTAAAAAAGAGAAACAAGAAATGGAGGCGTGATACGTGACGTAAAGGTCACGTGATTCTTTGGCGTGAAGAAGAATGGGGAAGAATGTCGGTCGTGGGCTGTGGTCGGCTCAACGGGAGGGGGCCTCCACTGCGGGGAGGATAGCTTGCTCCCAGGCATCAGCGCCAAGCAAAAGTCATTTTTTGTCTCACACGCTGAGAAAAAAAAAGAACTTTAACATGCTCGCTCTAGATTGCTCGCCGGATAGCCATTTGAAATTTCAAGTGTATAATCAAAATTTACGATGAGTTTTTAATGGTAAGGGGCACACTACAATGTAGAAATTGAAACGGAACAGAACGGGCGCTGACTTTAAGCTCTGTATCGATTTAATTTGGCTTTTGGCTTTACTTGCATACAATTCGCCCAACAACGGACATGCTAAGTTGTCTTTCACGTGATACTGCTCGCTTGACTGCTTTCTATTATTTGCAGTGAATGCGCGAGTGTTTGCTGTTTGCTCGTTTCATAAAAACGAAAAATCCGGTTCATTTCACGGAATTTAAAAAATTTCGTAACAACTTAACTTCAGATCTTAAGAAAGCAAAATCAGCTTACTACGACAACAAATTTTCCACAGTCATGAACAGCCCTAAACTATTGTGGCAAACAGCTAACAACATCATAAAAGGTGGCAAAGCACGCATTCCGCTGGATTTTTACATCGACGGTACAAGATTTTCAGGGGTACCACTTGCAAACAAGTTTAACGAACATTTTCTCAATGCAGGTTCGCCAAATTGCTCACGCATGAGCCAAGCGTTAACGCCTATCACTTCATATTGTTGCGGGAAGAAAGCAGGCCCACGAGTGTAAAATAACTTATATTTACAAATGATGGATATGGCGTTCAGGCAACCGCCAGACTTCGTCTTTCTCTAGTCCAATTCAACGTCTTCCTTCACTTCACCGTAACATCACCCTCCCGGTGGGGGAGCTCCGCCCCGGTGCAAGTTAAACAGCCTCACTTATTGGGGGGACATAGGGCTTGAGCCTGGTGACGTGAACAACATCACTGGTTAAGTTGGGAGGCACGGAAGGCTGACCGAGTGGGGCGATCTCGTAGGTCACGTCGGACAGTTGGCGTAAGATCTGGTACGGACCAGAAAAACGGGACAGTAATTTTTCCGACAAGCCGACACGACGTGAAGGCGTCCAGAGAAGGACAAGGGAACCAGGTGAAAAATGGTGGTCTCGGTGCCGAAGGTCGTAGCGTCGCTTTTGAGAAGCTTGCGAGACTGTGAGGCGATGACGGGCGACATCTCGGGCCTGGGCGGCTAAGTCAATAGCATCGCGAGCGTAAGCAGTGCTGGGTGACTGTACTGCGGAAGGTAGCAACGTGTCAAAAGGCAAGGTGGGGTCGCGGCCGTACAAAAGGAAAAATGGTGAAAATCCGGCCGTGTCCTGACGGGACGAGTTGTATGCGAAAGTGACGTATGGTAAAGCGACGTCCCAGTCGCGGTGATCGTTGGAAACGTACATGGCGAGCATTTCAGTGAGTGTGCGGTTGAGTCGCTCGGTGAGGCCGTTCGTTTGAGGGTGGTACGCGGTAGCAATCCGATGTTCTGTAGAACAGGAGCGGAGCAGATCATCAACGACCTTCGATAGAAAGTAGCGGCCGCGATCCGTCAGCAACTGGCGAGGGGCGCCGTGGTGCAGGATGACGTCTTTTAGTAAGAAGTCGGCGACATCTGTAGCGCAGCTGGTTGGCAGGGCTCGTGCGATGGCATATCTAGTGGCATAATCGGTTGCTACAGCAATCCATTTGTTTCCTTTGATGGAAATTGGAAACGGACCAAGGAGGTCGAGGCCCACACGGAAGAAGGGCTCTGTAGGTATATCAATGGGTTGAAGCAAACCAGCGGGAGGCATAGCAGGCGTCTTCCGGCGCTGACACAGGTCGCAAGAAGCGACATAACGGCGCACAGAGCGATAAATGCCAGGCCAGAAGAAGCGGCGCCGCAGGTGGTCGTAAGTACGAGTGACGCCCAGATGTCCAGCAGTAGGAGCGTCATGAAGTTGCTGGAGCACGGTGAGTCGAAGGTGCTTGGGGACGACTAGGAGGAGCTCCGGGCCGTCAGGACGAACGCTACGACGGTATAAAGTTCCATCGCGCAAGGTGAACATCCGAAGGGACGGGTCATTGGGCGAGGAGCTTAGGCGTTCCATAAGTGTTCGAAGAACAGGATCCTTGCGCTGCTCGTCGCCAATGTGGAGGAAGCCGGAGAGGGACAGAATACTGATGTCCGAGTCTGCATCGGTATCGTCCGGTTGATCCACGGGATTGCGGGACAGGCAGTCAGCGTCTTTATGCAGGCGTCCTGACTTATATATAATAGAAAATGTATATTCTTGTAGGCGCAATGCCCAACGTGCAAGTCGTCCAGTTGGGTCCTTCAAAGAGGAGAGCCAGCAGAGGGCGTGATGGTCGGTGACAACGCAGAAGCTCCGACCGAAAAGGTACGGGCGAAATTTCGCGACCGCCCATACGAGCGCGAGACATTCTCTTTCAGTAATGGAGTAATTTCGCTCGGGCGTGGAAAGGCGGCGGCTAGCGTAAGCGATGACACGGTCTTGGCCCTGTTGACGCTGAGCGAGGACAGCGCCGATGCCATGACCACTCGCGTCAGTTCGTACTTCAGTGGGCGCAGAAGGGTCAAAGTGGGAGAGAATCGGGGAAGTGGTAAGCCGCTCAATCAGGGTAGAGAAGGCTTTCTCCTGTAGCGGTCCCCAAGAGAAAGAGGCGTCTTTCTTAAGAAGGTCAGTGAGAGGGTGAGCGATGTCCGCAAAATTTTTCACAAATCGCCGAAAATAAGAGCATAAGCCCAGAAAACTACGGACATCGTTCGTTGAACAAGGTACAGGAAAATTTCGCACGGCGTGAACTTTCTGTGGATCAGGTTGGATTCCGGCGGCGTTGACGAGATGACCAAGCATGTTAATTTCACGGCGACCGAAGTGGCACTTGGAGGAGTTTAGCTGAAGGCCAGCCCTGCGAAACACGGAGAGTATGGTTGTGAGGCGCCGCAGGTGGCTCTCAAAGTTCGGCGAAAACACAATCACATCGTCGAGGTAACACAGGCATGTAGACCACTTCAAGCCGCGCAAGAGAGAGTCCATCATGCGCTCGAATGTAGCTGGCGCATTGCATAATCCAAAGGGCATGACTTTAAATTGGTACAGACCGTCCGGTGTGACAAAGGCGGTTTTCTCGCGGTCCATCTCATCGACGCTAATCTGCCAATAGCCGGAGCGGAGGTCAATTGATGAAAAGTATTGGGATCCGTGAAGGCAGTCAAGAGCGTCATCAATGCGAGGCAAGGGATAAACATCCTTCTTTGTTATCCGGTTGAGGTGACGGTAGTCAACGCAGAAGCGCCACGAGTTATCTTTTTTCTTTACTAAGACAACCGGTGATGCCCACGGGCTACTGGAGGGTTCAATGATGTCCTTGTCCATCATCCTGTCTACTTCTTTCTGTATGATGGCCCTTTCTGTTGCCGAGACACGATATGGCCGCCTATGAATGGGGCTGGCGTCACCGGTGTTGATGCGATGCGTGACAACAGATGTCTGGCCAAGTGGACGGTCGTCCAAATCAAAGATGTCCCGATAAGATGACAGGAGATGACGAAGAGCTGTTGTTTGCTCGGAAGGAAGGTCGGGGGCGATCATCTTAGAAACATCGTCCGCAGGCGTCGAGTACGAAGGAGTGGATGACAAAGGTCCGTTCGTACTGAGGAAGGATTCAGAGGTCAAAAAAGAAATCTGAAATTCTTCCAAAGGAGTGATATGCGCTATGGCGATACCGTGTGGCAAAACATGTGACGAGAACCCAAAGTTGAGGATGGGCACGCGAGCGCAGTTTTCGTGGATCCGAATTAAGGTGCTCGGTAGGGCAATATTACGCGACAAAACCACGTCAGTAAGCGGCGACAGGACGTACTCGCCATCAGGTACGGGAGGACAGGGCGTCAGCAGGACATTTGTAGCAGCCTGTGGAGACAGCCTTGCAAATTCAGCAGCACATAAGCGGTGTGGAGCACAAGTGGTTGCGTCGGCAGGAAGCGGCAGGTCCAACTGTACAACACCTGCGGAGCAGTCAATTTGGGCAGAGTGTTTCGAAAGGAAGTCGAGGCCGAGAATTAGGTCGTGTGGGCAGTGTTCAAGGACGATAAATAGAACAACGGTATAATGGCCCCCAATGGTCACACGTGCTGTGCACATTCCAAGGACAGGTGACGTACTCCCATCGGCGACTCGCACGGTGCATGGTACGGCGGGGGTCAGAACCTTTTTGAGCCGGCGGCGGAGAGCAGCGCTCATAACTGAAAGCTGCGCTCCTGTATCAACGAGAGATCTAACAGGAACGCCATCGACTTCAATGTCCAGCAGGTTTCCACATGTAGGCAGGGTCAATAGAGGATTTGTGGGCCGGGTCGGAGTTGCAGCTTCACCTCCGGGAGCTGCACCGCCTAGTTTCCCGAAGCGAAGCGACCGGTTGCAGAAGGGGACGAAGAGCGGTGAACGAGAGGCGAACGGGACCTACGACCTTGCGGAGACGGGGATCGGCTGGATCTTGGTGGAGCACTGTCGGCGTTGATGTTCCTAGTCGGCGTATAGGGCGAGAAAGTGCGATTGTCGGGTACTTGGCTGTAGTGACTCGGAGACGACCATCGAGGAGGCGACGACCAGTGGTTGCGGCAATGACGGGCGATGTGTCCAATACCGGAACAATTAAAACAGATGGGTTTATCATCCGCTGTGCGCCATTCAGCTGGGTTGCGACGGAGTGGTGGAAAGCTTTGCGTCCGGGAGCGAGCGGTCGGAGAAATTTGGTAGGTGTTGGTATGGCGGACTGAGCAGAGAGATGGAATGCCCAAACTTGCTATTTCCTCCCGAACGACCGCTTGTATAAGGGAGATAGCGGGTACGCTTTCCCGACAGTCTGAACGAACGGGAGCCGGGGCCATGGCCTCAAGCTCACGGCGAACGATGCGCGTTATTTCTTCCGGTCCTGCGGGCTGAACGAACCGCGGCGGGTCTTCGCAAGAAGATGTCGCGGCGGTATTGGGCAACCGGTCGAAAGTTTGAGTGACGCGGCGGCCCTTCGCTTGTTCGAAGCGCCGGCACTCCTTAATAATTGCATCCACAGTGGCACAATCCTTACACATCAAGAGATTGAAGGCATCGTCTGCAATACCTTTCAATATATGGCCAATCTTGTCTGCCTCGGTCATGTTGTCATCAGCCTTGCGACAGAGGGCCAGCACATCCTGTATGTACACGACATAGGATTCTGTGGACGTCTGAGCGCGGCACGCAAGTTCTTTTTTAGCTGCCAGCTGACGACCGACAGGTCTGCCGAACAGGTCTCGCATTTTTTCTTTGCAAACATCCCAGCTCGTTAGGTCAGCTTCATGTGTGTCATACCATTGCTTCGCAGTTCCCTTCAGATAAAATATTACGTTTGCAAGCATCATTGTAGGATCCCACCTGTTGTTGTCGCACACTCGCTCGTACATCGTAAGCCAGTCCTCGACGTCGACGTTGTCCGTGCCACAAAATGTTCCCGGGTCCCGTGGGTGAGTGAGGATGACCGTGGGCACGGGCTGCCGAGGCGTTGTCGCTTGTGTCGGTTGATTTGCCATTGTGGCAGCAGGTAGATGACGTCCGCTGCGAAGTTCCGTGGTGGTACCCCGCACCTTCCACCAAAATGTTGCGGGAAGAAAGCAGGCCCACGAGTGTAAAATAACTTATATTTACAAATGATGGATATGGCGTTCAGGCAACCGCCAGACTTCGTCTTTCTCTAGTCCAATTCAACGTCTTCCTTCACTTCACCGTAACAATATGTTCCTTCCACTAATAGCAATTCACTGTTTCTGATACCTACATCGGAGGAAGAAGTTGTAGGTATTGTAAAGGCAATGAAGGGTGGGTGCTCGCCAGGAAATGACGATATTAGTGTACGCCCCATCAAGGCCGTACTTCCATTACTTGTGGGTCCTCTAGTACATATTTGTAATCTCATATTAGAGACCGGTATATTCCCTGAAAAAATGAAAGTTGCACGCGTAACCTTAATATTGAAAGGAGGAGGAAAAAATGATCTAAATAATTATAGACCTATTTCTGTTTTGCCGCTCTTTTCTAAGATCCCCGAACGCATAATATACACGAGGTTAAACAAATTTTTAAATGCTCATAATATAATATGTAAACAACAATATGGATTTCAGGCTGGAAAATCAACGGAGACAGCACTGCTATTCATAAAGGACCGTATTTTGGAAAACTTTGAACAAAAACTATATACACTGGGTATTTTTCTTGACTTCCGAAAAGCCTTTGATTCTATTAAACATGAAATTCTTATGGAAAAACTGGGAAAGTATGGTATCAGAGGAATAGCACATGAACTGATAGACAGTTATCTCAAAGGAAGAAAACAATACACTAGTATGAATCAATTTCTGTCAGATATAGAAATAATTAAGTACGGTGTACCGCAAGGATCTATTCTTGGGCCTTTGTTATTTATTTTATACATCAATGACATCGTTAACATCCCCCTGACACCTGATATTATCCTTTACGCGGATGACACTAATGTCTTCTTTTCTGGTTCAAATCTAGCCTCACTTGAACAACATGCAAATCAGTGGCTGAGTCAGCTACAGATCTGGTTAAACAACAATGAACTTGACTTAAATATAAAGAAAACACAATATATTATTTTCCGTCCCAAAAATAAGCCCTTGAATCATCACGTCCAACTACAGATCTATAATACCAATCTGTTGCCAACAAATTCTTGCCGCTTCCTGGGCGTCTGTTTCAAATATGACTTAACATGGACAGATCACGTGGATCAGGTCCGTTTGAAGGCATCTAGGTCCATCGGTTTGTTGCAACGCGTAAAATATCTTTTACCTCTGTGCTTGAGAAAGTAGATTTATTTTTCCGTAGTTCACTCCTACTTTATGTACTGTCAGCTAGTTTGGGGTACATGTAACAAATCAGATTCAGACCGCCTTTTCTCGCTTCAGTTCAGGGCGTTGAAGACGGTATTCCGTTCCGCACCTGTTGTCAAGGAATCCCTGTACGACGCAGTTAAGGTACTGCCGTACTATCAACTTTACAGCTTCTCATTGGCTGTAATCATTTTTCATTACATTAAGCAAGATTTTACATCCTTCCGCACTAAGTACTTAAACAGGAACCTTACCCATAACTTGCGCACTGTATCTATGGTTTGGTCTAAGCCACGCACAAATTATGGTACTCACATCATAGACAACCAAATAGTTACACTCTGTAACACTTATCCTTCAATGATCAACTGCATAAATGATTGCCAAACCCTTTCTCAATTTAAAAAAAAAATGAAAATGATGCTTTATTCTCCGGCCTCTCTTGCTTAGAATTGTACCTTTCTTTTATTTTGATCAAGTGCTATTTGAATGATTCTCTACATCATTGTTTCCGTGAATTAGAATGATGAATTCAATGTATAATATTAAATCATAGGATAATTTGTCATATGTGACACAGTTTTGTATTTCTGAGCTTCCACTGATTTCTTTGACTTTGCAATGTAGTGAGATCTGCAGAATGCAGTATTTTGTCGTGCCGACCTGCTGTCATAATGTGATCCCGAGGTGAAGACCTTGTCAGGAGGCATTGTTGCCACCTTTTGTCGCGCCTCGTGGACATTCTGTACTATCTGTATGTCCGAATAAACTGAATTGAATTGAATTGAATTGAATTGATAGATCAGGCTAGTGTGCGCGTTCGAAAAGCCGATATTCGGTTTCGTGTCACACGATTGGCCTAGATTGACCTACGCCGCGATATCGGCGAAGCCTGGACAATCGCGTGAGGCGAAACCGAACGTCGGCTTTTCGAATGCGTAAAAGATAGTGGCACAGCACAGCAACGCTCATGCGTAGCCATGAGCGACCATAGGCTGATTGTGGTTAGCGCATATTTCATCTCACCGTTTACGTGAAGGCGGCTTACCAATGACTGATGGGCTGCACAGTTGCACAGGGATAAGAAGCAAGCCAGACGCTGCCATGCACACCGGAACTTGGTCGGCACCGAAGAACTCCGTCATTATAGAGCAGCGTAGCGAGCTTGTCGTGGCTACGAACATCACAAGGATGGCGTCAACGGCCAAGTACGGCACCGACCACCCGGCATGTGGCACCATACCGTAGAAGAGCGCCGTGAGCACAAAGCACGCGGCTGCCATGGTCGGGCGGCCCACGAAGCCCATATCGGCTACGAGGGGAAGCGCGACGTAGCCAATAATTTCCAGCATGGTGGCGTAGGTAACCGCCATGTCGGCGTCAGACTGTGGAGCCCCCTTATCAACTGCGTAGCTGTCGATTGTCTCTAGGAAGACGTTGTAGCCGTAGATCTCTACCACTGCACCGATAACGACTACATATAAGCTTGGCGCCTTCAAGATAGAAAATTTTTCAAGGAAAGGCAGTGGCTCTTCTTCATCCTCTATGTCTTCAGGAATTGTCGGTGGTAGCGTGTAGGGTGGTAGAATTGCTCGTTCCAGACTGTGCTTTGAAACTGCAACGCCTTTGTCTGTACGGATGTCACTCGCAGAAGTTACGGAGTCCGCTCGATGAGTACCGAGGGCCCATTGTGAAATGCACGATTGACGAGCGGCGATCTTGAACGATGCCCTTCGATAAGCTTCATTCTTTTTTTCCACTCGCGCTCGCATCCAAAGCCAAAACGCCACAGCCATGACGTGCATGGCCAGAGCACTGTAAATGAAGAGGGTTCCGCGAAGGCCGTACTTCTCGCTCAGAAAGGAGAGCAGCGAGGGAAATGCGAAGGCGCACACTGTGGTTCCTGCATCCCGGATGCCGCTGGCTGCACCCAGGTACTTGTCGAAGTGCATGCCCAGGATGACCATCAGGCCCACCAGGACAATCCCAGCGCCCGCTCCTGTAAGAGCCGCACGGAAAGCGAGAGATGAGCATCCATCGTGGTCGATTTCAATTCAATTCAATTCTTTATTTGAACACATAGAACATACAGAAATACCAGAACTGGTTGGACCCATAGCCACAGGCTAGTGGCGGGTCCAATGAAAAATGAATAACAATTGCAATTACAGAGCAAATAAGATACATCACGTGCATACACATATTTGTTGCATACTATTAGGTAGCACGAGCGTACACAATGAAATGCGAAACAGTGATAAGCATCTTATACTGTTAAACATTTCTAAGTAAGCACAATACACTAGTTAGGAGGATCGTATGCAAGTTCCTGCATTATTATGAACACACATGATTAATCTCGACAAAATCGAAATATTAAGATATGTTCAGCAGGTGTCAGCGAGTTACTAAAGAAAACAAAGGAGATCTTGATTGTTACCATTGAAAAACATTATTGGGGATAAGCAAGTTTTTCTTAAGCACCGATGAAAAATTATTTGCTTGTTTTATCTTAGCTGGTAGTTTATTCCAAAATTTTGACCCTGAAAACTGTAGCAAACGTTGCCCGTAAATATTTTTAGTTGGAGGAAGATTAAAATTACCGCACGTTTGATTTCTGGTCGCACGAAAAGATGAGTAAAATACAGAAAAATGAAAATGCAGGTTATGTTTAACAATGCTGAAGACACACGTGTCAATTTTTAATTCGTGTATAATGCCGTGCTTTTGAGAGTGCATAGCATCCTGATGCGAGCTTTTTACAAATTGCGCTTATTTGTTCTTGCCAGTGCAGATTGCAGTCGACAATCACGCCAAGATATTGAAATGAGTTGATTTCGTTTAATGGAAAATCGTTTATTTGTAAATCTAATGATTTAGCAGAGAAGCTATTGTTACGCGTTCGAAATACCACATATTTGGTTTTATTAACGTTCATCGTAGGTGTGTTCATTGAAAACCATTCACTTGCTTTTTTCAACTCTTCGTTTGCTTTAATTTCCAGATCACAAGTGTTATCGGCTGTTAATACAGTAGAAGTGTCGTCAGCATACATAAGGGTTTCACTCGTACCAAAAATGAGTGGGAAGTCGTTAATGTATAATGAAAATAAAAGGGGTCCAAGGACCGATTCCTGAGGTTCTCCAGCGCGCGCATACCTAGGGGAGGATGTATTATTGCTCATTCTTACTACTTGTACTCGTCCATGAAGGTAGTCAGCAAGAAGATCTAATGAGCTACCGCGGAAACCATAATGTTGTACTTTATGTAGGAGTATGTTGTGATCAACTGTATCGAATGCTTTTTTAGGTCCAGGAATATGACACACACACAAGTACATTATTTTGCAAAGCAACATTAATCATTTGAGTTAACGTTAACACTGCTGACGAAGTTGAATGATTCGGACGAAAGCCAAGTTGCCGTGGGCACATAACCTTGTACTTATCAATAAATCTGTGGAAACAATGCGTTAGAATTTTTTCAAATATAGTATTAATGGTACTGAGCACGGATATCGGCCTGTAATTGCAAGGGTCATTTCGGTCTCCATCTCTGAAGATAGGGACAACCTTCAGCTGAGACGGATATCTAGAGCAGTTCACGGAGTGATTAAACAAGTAGCACAATACTGGCCCTAACATATTTATATTCTCTTTTATCATTCGAATAGAAATACTATCTAGTCCGGAGGCATTAGAGGCTGACATTTTATTGACTGTTGCCATCAGGTCTTCAAGTTCAATGGTCTACATAACGAAATTGTTAGGTACGGGACTCTGCAAGATATATTTTCTGATTCACTAAACTTTTCAGCCAGGGATGGGCCTATACATGCGAAGTATGCGTTAAAATTATTGACAGCGTCATTATCAGTGGTTTCGGGAAGCACAGTTAGCTTGCGTTGTTTTCCTATGATTTCGTTTATAATTTCCCACAGCTTTTTTGTGTTACCAGTGGTCTGTGTAATTAGGTGAGCATAAGAAGCCCTTTTGCTAGATCGAATCATAGTGACAGATTTATTCCGCGGTACTTTGAATTGCTGTAAGTAGTATATATTATCTTTATTATGGCACCATTTGTCATGCCAGTATTCTTTGGCCTTAAGTGTTTGAAGTATGTGCCCTGTCATTCATGGGCACATGGGCGTATCATGTCGACCCTTCGAGACCTTGCGATTACTCCTATCTACGGCGATATTAAGATATGCAATTAGGTTATTTATTTCAATGTTGATATCCTCGTTACAAATTTCTCTGAAACTAATGCGAAGGATTTCCTCTCGTAATAGCTTGTAATCTATTTTCATTCCAATGCAGTTTCTCATTTCTTTGGTACTAGTTGGATGATCTAAAGCGGCAAAGATAGGTAGATGATCAGAGATTGGCTCTAGGTAAACGCCTCCGGTGTCTAGATTTGTTATAGCGTGGTCAATTAAACACGAAGATGCCTTAGGTATACGCGTTGGTGACGTAATTAAATTACGATAGTTGTAAGATTGTAACAAATAGCTATAGTCATGGTTATGCATGTTATATGTGTTTATGTTCATGTCGCCTACTATAATCACTGGTTCATTTCGCTGCTTTGACAAAGCGCAGAAAATTGTTTCCAGCTTATCGAGAAATCCTGCGAGGTTTACGCTCGGTGGCCGTTAAACTGCTCCAATGATGACGTCACAGTCTAGCCGAATGAAAAGGAATTCAATGTATAGCAACTTTGCTATACGATATATTATCCTTTACAAACAATGCAACGCCACCACCGCCTGAACCTGAGTCGCGCGCGTTTTATTCTGTTCTGTAACCTGGAAGAACGATTATTTCACTTTTCCGCAGCCACGCCTCAGTTGTTGCACTGACACTGAACGAATGTGCATGTAGCGACAGGACAGCAGAAAGCAAGTCGACGTTTTTATGAATACTACGGATATTGCAATGAAGAACTGATGTAGATTTTGCTCTACAAAGATTCTCAATCTCTTTGATTGAGTAAGGCATTGTTAACGAATAGGGTGTGCAGTTATAAAAATACTGAAACTATTTCTGCTAAGTCTTCTTCACGTGTTAGATGCACTACTTTGAACTTCTCGGATTTCCGCATTACTATTTTCCTCTCAGAAACCCATGCAAATTTCCATACTTTCGCTCGTCATTGTTGGATGGCTTTTCCAAGCAAGATTTTGTTTTCGGGGCACAAGTGTTTGTTTACGTACACTGGATCGCTACGAATGCTGCGAATGCTACTCTAGAACGCATGCGATCGTAAACAGTCATGTCCACGGTTCGTTGAATATACGTTTCACTCCGCCATTTTTTTTTACCATTAAGCCAAAATGAAACAATGACACCTTTTGTTTTCTACTTCTGCAAGGACCCTTGCTGTATTATTGTATAGGCGGTAGCCTTGATGAAGCTTATTCCTTGAATGTACACAATAAATGGCATATGTGCTTTCTGTGCCTTTCCTTCGGACTGTGCGGACTATTGTGGTTTCATGCAAAACAAATGCAGTCGGCCACAAAGTTGGTCCGGAAAACAAGCATCGCCTAGCGCAGTTTATGCATGCGCTGTCATCACCCGCGAATTACACATAAACGCAGAAAAAGAGTTATCTGCCACTCCCGGTGTAAATTACTATTTTGCGAACACCATCGGCGACGATACCTATATCGTAGTTTGCCTTCTGACTGCCAAAGAAGAGCTTAGACAGTAGATGGGCTCATAATTTTTAGGAGGGAGACAGTGCAGTGTACCCGCCAGCACACAAATCACTTAACAAGCGAAAAGAAGTAGCTTGGAGACGACTTCAGACGAACACCTACCCCCCTACCCCGTAGCCTATCACTACTACTACACGGACCAATACCCTAATACATGTAAGCATTGTAAGCAAAAAGCGGATCTATTCCATATTATGTGGTCGTGCCCAGCCGAAACTCGCACAAATCACGAAATAAGTAGTATTGACCAGTGGGAGGCCGTGTTGCTCATCTCCGACCCTGACATGTGGGCCAAGGTCATCGAGAGGGCTGAAGAAGCCGCCCGGGCCCAGGGGCTCGTGGCTGCCTAACGACAAGGTCATCCGTCAATACCTTGTTTTCAAATAAAGTCTTTGCTCACTCATTCACTCACTCACTAGGGGGGAAGGAAACTTGACACTTTGACCGAGAAATCGAAGCTACGATCCTACTTTTTTTTTAATGATGTACTTGGGTACAGCAGAATTGCGCTACTGGGCTGATCTCTGTACGCTACATTTCAGAATTCCCTAGGTAACATATTCAGAAAAAAAAAGAACGGTTCATGGCAGAGGCAACAGCAGTAACTCCATGCTCGGCAGCAGCCCCGCACGCCTGCATTAGAAGGGTGAAAAAATCTCATTGACCCAAACTGTATCACCGACATTCCCATACAGTGATGACACCATGATTAAGGGTTCGTATTCTGCTAATAGAAAGGATACTTCCTCGGTTTTACGCACAGCACCCTGGTCTGATTATGCCACACGCCGTAGTCGGTGATTCTGGATAAACTTTAACCACCTGAGCTTCTATTACCGTGCACGTAACTTTAGGTACATGAGCGTTTTCTTTTTCAATATTTCCCCGCAATCGGAAGGCGGCCACCGTGGACAGCACCGAACCAGCGGGCTCGTGTTCAGGTGCGCAACGCCACCGCCACAAATCTATCTAAGCGACACGCCCGCTTATGCTGCTAATAAAGCGGTGGCAAGCGTTGCTGAACTTGAGCCGTCGGCAAGCTGCAGTAGTAACCGCAGGACGTGCTGGAAAGTGTCGGAAAAGGGTGGCACACAGCAGTCTAATATAAGCCATTGTGCTAGGATGGCTGTATTGTTGTGCAAGGAGCTTGAGAGTGAGCATTGTTAGTATTTTGGTAGTGCGGGATTAAATGAAGGGGGAACATTTTTTTACAGCAATTTATACGGGTGCCACACATCGCACCTTTTTTCCGTGTTCACTGCTTATGACATTTCCTCTGTGTTTTCTGCATATAACGCGTCTTGGGCATCTATCGGCGATATGCTCCGCAAAGAACTATCATTGGCGCAACAAATGTTCGAGTTCATCCATCAACTCTTCTCTGACCCGCCGCGGTTGCTCAGTGGCTATGGTGTTAGGCTGCTGAGCACAAGCCCGCGGGATGGAATCCCGGCCACGGCGGCCGCATTTCGACGGAGGCGAAATGCGAAAACACCTGTGTACTTCGATTTAGGTGCACGTTAAACAACCCCAGGTGGTCGAAATTTCCAGAGCCCTCCACTACGGCGTGCCTCATAATCAGAAAGTGGTTTTGACACGTAAAACCCCATAATTTTTTAACCCTTCTCTGGAAAATACTTATTGCGATCTTGGCCTGGCCCATGTACTCGGCGCGGTATTCGAGGCCGTCATCTAATTCTTGCCATACACCGGACTGGCTTTGGGACTTTCATTCTAACTTGCTGTTCTAGTTTAGTCACCTCCACCTTCGTCGCCAATGCCAACGTTTTCTCTCTCTCTCTTTACTCCCAATTCTCTTCCTCAATGCTGCGTAGAAGGTCAGAGAGCTTATTCAGGCCAGCATCTGCGTTCCATCATGATAAATCTGTCACACTTTCTCTGTTTCCTGAAAGTGCACTAACAATAGTGCTCTTATATTTTACACAAATTAGAACAAGCTGATGTTAGGGGCACATATTCTTCACCTAATATTCATAAAGTGTACAAAACATTATGATGCGCTGTGAGACATGCGAATCATAATAAAGTCTAAATTAACATTGGCCACAAACTCATGAAGTAACAGTTGCGATGGAAAGTGTGTTGACAACAGTGCACAAGTTGCTGCGTATTTATCGAAAAAAAAAGGATAATTAACGAATCAGCAAAAACGCAACACTGTACGCCATGCACTGTAACAATAAGATAGCGCAAGAAAAATTGCACTTCTTGGTTGCTAACTTAACAAAATTGGAAATGTTGAGAGTTTTCAGCAATATAATGCACATTTTTTATTTATCCAAAAGAGCCCATCAGCCTTAACATACAGGTGAGGAGAATAATAAGAACTCACTGATGCTGCTTGGGCGATCGGAATTGTGACACTGTGGTTGCCTCTGCACTTAGCAAATTCAAGCTTGAAATTGTTCCCCAACAGCTCTGAGACACAATATGAAGTAACGATAGAGAAAACCAGAAAAGCAGTACTTCCAGAACTCAAATCAAATGACAATGAAAGAAAAGCTATGTGGCCGTTTCGCAATTCGCACCGTTTCGCCCTGTGACCGCAATTGCTGCGTTTCCTTGCCATTTGTTTTTGCTTTTACAACATAAAGTCTTTTTATCTTTGAAATACTGAACTAGGTTGCACTGTAAGACTAGGACGCTGGACAAAATTGGTAAAACACTCGTGACGCCTCATTTTTCGTTTGCACTTATTCCGTCGTGCCACACAGTTCAGCCATGAATCGGAGTAACACATTCACCTGACCGTGAGTGAGCTAGTACGTGCGCACTGCTCACACAAACACACACACACACACACACACACACACACACACACACACACACACACACACACACACACACACACACACACACACACACACACACACACACACACACACACACACACACACACACAAAAACGCGCGCGCAAACACACACACAATATATAAAAGTAGTCAACTGTCCTTCACAGCCGCTTCCTGTTATTCCAGTTCATCCCCTACCTCTCTCGTCGGTCTCACCCTGTCTTCATGACTTTATATATATATATATATATATATATATATATATATATATATATATATATATATATAGATATACATATATATTTGCATATATTTACCAAGCACATGTGATGTCACGGTACTCACCAGATGAAAAATCGATCATGTCCAATTGTAGAGTTACAAAAGCAGGCCTTGTTAGTTTTAAAGAGACGAAAAAAATACAGTTTTCGCATGTGAATAGCGATCTTATTTCATTAATAAAAATTGAGCTTGTTACAAAACTAGAAGTGTAATTTGGTTAGAATAACCCTAAACCATGCATTGAACAACTTGTTTGATTTGAATACGAAATTCAGGTATGATTAGAAATATACGTTTTTTTATTGAGACGTTTAAAGTGCCAGAACCACGATTTCATTATTGCGCAGTGCATGGATGGTAGTGCTTGGATCTTCGGTATAATGTTGACCACCAGGTGATCTTTAATGTGCTCCAAATGCACGGGAACAGGGCAATTTTGCATTTCCCCTCCATCGAAATGCGGCCGCCGCGGTCGGAATTTGATCTTGCGAGCTCCTGCTTAGCAGCGCCGCACGATAGCCACTAAGCCGCCGCCACGGGTAAATGCCCGTTTGTCAATAGAACTTACGTTTGTAGACGCATTTACTAAGCGCGTACCAACAAAGCAGTTGGAAACAAGGACGGTAAACCTATGTGCTTCACAATGGCTTTTATATTACCTTGAGAAGAAACGTAATATCCAGGTCTCATGTTTTCTTGGACCGCCTCAGTGTTTTATTGAAGGGAAGATGACGAAGTGCTTCTTGGCGTAGTGTTGTCTTTTGAAAACGGCGAGGTCAGCGGCGACCACTTTCAGGAAACGGATCGGGCTATAGACTGACCGCCACATCGAAGGCGCTCACGTCTACTCGTTCAGCAGCGAGGACCCTCCCGAAGACGATGGCATCGAACTTGCGTGGAGACGCAAGGCGACGAGGAGGGACACGAGGACCTCTTCGTTCTCCAGTACACGAAATGTTGGGCCCTCGTGGAGTCCCGACGCCAACACTATCCTGTTTATGCTTGTGATACCCAGCGGTAGCATGGAGCGGCTTAACAGGCAATCTGCCTTGATTCAGCTGGAGAACGTTTTGACAAACGAAATCACGGTCATTGAAGTGAACACCCTCAAAATTGTAATGCCGGTTGATGTCCAGCATGCGTGTGCTCTTAGCGTCCTGCACAAAGTAATAGGTCTTGATGCCATGCAGATGGTCACATGCATCCGTCTGAGCTTTGATGTCACCGCTGTAATATATGACGTAGAGTTGGCCATCCTCAGGAATTACTTGCCGATTCTGGTTAAAGCAGCAAGTTTGTGACGCTATTGTTGATGTGCACCGCTTGGACAAGTGGCGTTGCGTGAATAGTGTGTTCAAGGGCGACTGTCTCCGGTTGCACGTAATAGTAAGTCACTTTTGTCAGCCTGTGCGGCCTTCCATTGCGAAACCTCTGCTGTGCCGCAACTTCAAGAAACTAGGGCACGCGAGCAGCATCTGTAACAACGAAAGAGCGCACCCACGCTGCGCTGAGGCACACGCCGAGAATAAATGTTCCGCCACTTTCATGAAATGTCGAAACTGTCACGGCTCTCATGAGCCTTCATCGAAAGACCGCCCTAGGATTAAGAAGCAAATGGCCATCTTAAAAGGGATGGCAAGCGATGATTCATTTACTTGAGAAGGTGCTGATAAATTCAGGAAGCGATGCTCCCATCGTCGGCGCACTTCAAGGAAAGCGTCTGCGTCGGTGCCGCGTATGCCATGCCCAAAGTCACTTCCTCCAATTCCCCCCTCAGGACATGAACATCAGAAAGGTCTACAAAGGAAAATGGAGCTTGGAAAAATACGGACACCGAAAGCTGACCTGTGTTGCCAAAACAGCAACCACCAGCAGAATTGCTGCACCTGAATCGACTGAATCGACTGAACGGGATCGGGAAGTGGTGGTGATGGTGCGATCAGTTATGAAATACCATTCAAATGTTAGTGAGGAAGCTGAAGACACCAACAGCTCAAGGCGCATTAAAAATACTGGATGCACTGAATCCAGTACTTGCAAGTCTCATATAAGTACCATTACTCACCTAAGACTTGCTTTTCACACTGGAGTATGAAGTGCGACGATTGTTAAAGGTAATGCCAGAGGCCTGAAATCCCCGATTTCTGATTTGCGCCACTTTGTCTTGAAGAATCGGTTTCCGACGCTTGTTATTTGCGAACCGAACATAGCGATTCCTTAGAGATAAAATGTTTACAAAGTCTTTACTCCTTTCACATGCCAGAAACGGAGAAACGTTCTGGTTTACATCCGCACAGATTTGACGTATGTTCCACCTACTGTAACCAATACGTATGCCTCCGCGTCAGAAAGCACAAAGTATCTTTCACTCTTATTGGTTGCTATATCTCCCCATCAGGACGGTTTAACTTCGAAAGACTGAAATGGCATAATAAAGAAAACTAATAGCCTCTGAGTCCTTTGGAGACTTCAATGCGCGCCACTTCATTTGGGCAAGCACCAAGATAAACTACTGGGGAAGGAAAGTTGTGCCGCTCTCCTGCGATTATGCCCTGTGCATCATGAGCGTTGGTAGCACAAGGTACCTGTGGGTCTTACGTACCTGCGGGATCCTACTTCAGGCGGTTGGTGCCATTGGTAAAGCCGCAATAATCTCCGTTGGAATCGTCGGTAAATTGGCTTATCGCTGTGGCTAGCTTTATCGGAAAGGGGATGGAAAGAATGGTCCTTGCATGTCTAGAATGGCATCTCGAGCATTACAATATCTACCCCGCTTCCATGGCAGATTTTCGTCGGGGCTGTTCCTCAATTAATAGCTTCATTGATTTCACAATGTTTGTGCAACAGGAGAAAAGCCGCACCGACATATCGAGTGCCCTCTTTCTTGGCCTGAAAGGCGCTTCTGAGGACGTTGCACCTGATGTAACCGTCAACTTCCTGGAGACTATTGGAATTGGCGGCTGCGCGATTCGTTTGCTATCTGACAAAATGGTTCGGCGTTCGTTTTTGTACAAACAGAAGATGACCTCACAGCTGAACGCTAAATGTAGTGTGCGGCGTGCCTCAGGGAGGAGTATGGAGTCCCACTTTGCTCAATGTGACACTGATTGGACTAGCTGAAGTTTTACCTAAAACAGCCTACCTCTAAATATGCGCAGATGATATTTTCCTGTGGTATTCTGCGGCAACTCGACTTCAGGTGCGCGTGCGACTGCAGCGGGCAGCCACCTTGACATCAGTGTAGCTTCACGCACTAGGATTGACTGTATCGACCCGGAAGTATGCATTGATCGCATTCGCATGCAAGCTTGGTACGCCATACTCAGTCTCTGTGAATGGAGACACTATCACCTATGAAAAGACCCGCCGAATAATGGGTGTAATGATCGACCTAAATCCTTCGGGGAGCCTCATTCAGCGTATCTGAACAAAAACCTGTCATTGATTGCCCATGTACTGAGATGAGGCACGTATCCTGGATTTTTTTCGGGGGGGGGGGAGAGCAACCCAAGGTCACTTTTCTATGCAATAGAGAGGGGTACCTTTATTAGTAAAAATGTGAGTAATGCCCACCACTCACTATAGAGACGCGTAAACCGACAAAAGACAAATAAAATAAAATGTATCTAACAGGTACACCCGTGAGATACACCTCTTTTACATGGCCAACAAGAACCACATCAAGTGTACTAGCGCAGGAAAGAAGCGCAGGATAGGCACTGTCAAGAACAAGTAAACAAGCGAAAGCGTAAACTGAATTCTAGTGGCGTTTTGTGAATTAGCTCTGGAAGAATTTTAGATTTTAGAGAAATATATATTTACGGGACAATCACAGTTCTTTTGGATGGCTCGTTTACTACTCTATCAAGTTGAGAGCCAAACGTATTGTTGTTTGGGAAGTTGGGTAACAATGCGTGGCCACCAGCCCCATACAATCGCGTAGAGTGCAGGACGCTGCGGTTCTAGACGTACTGCGCCCACATAAAACGCCCACATAAGCACAGAAGAAAAATGGCTACGTCAGGCGGCTCGACTGATAACTGTAGAAGCGTTACTCAGAACACAAGGAATCATTCTCCCCTTCCGGCGGCATTTTCTCTACTTCCTTTTTAAATGAAAAAAAATGTTGATCATTAAATATTTTCACAAACCACGGATAAATTTATTATTTCTCGCTTTTGCTTCCTATTTGGCTGTTGCCTCGGCATTCTGCCTTAGTAGATCGCTTAATTTCTCAACTCCTTGCGAACCCTGTTTGCACGAAAAATACTGTACAAATAGGGAAAAGCCAGACGAGGTAATTAGTGACATTCATATTGCTTATGGGTTTAACGGTTATTGCCGGGTTTGATGATGGGCGCTTTTCAACATTTTATTTTCCACCTTATCGAACCGATATCACGGGTATATGGTTCCGAGGATCTGCCAGCGTCGCGGCGAGCCGACCCTCGAGGATATAATGAAACAAAATAAAAAGTTAAACGCAAATGGCGTTTTCTCCGGCAGCAACTCCTTCCACGAGCATACAGACCACCTGACTAGAAATTGAGTCGCTTTTCTGGTTTCTGGATCAGTCTAAACAACAAAGGTTGAATTAGGGAAATAACAGCGATGCGCCTGACCGTTGCAATAGATGCTGACAACTGAACGTATCTCGAGGTAATCGCGCGCGCACCGAATCGATGAGAAAACTGGCCCTCACCCCAGGAGATGCCGATCATATAAGCGTTATGACCGTCACTTCTCTCCCATAGTTCACGCCCGCACCTTATCACTCGACATACTTCAACACAGACGCATATGTGATCGCATTATCGTACATCACAAGATTATCAACAAGCGTATTTATGTTGACGCCCCCATTTCTTTCGCCAGTTCTTCAGCACGTGTCACTCGCCGTTCCAACCCACTTAACATCGTGCCGTTTATGCCATTTTCAGACAGCTTCAAATTTTCATTTTTTTCCTTTCACAGTCGAATTGTGAAACGATTTAGTTGGCACATTACGTAAGATGTCTGTTGATCATTGTGTGCGAGAATTGCCTAATGGTATGGTATGAAGAACTTTATTTGGTCCTGAAGGTCAACCATAGGTTGACGCGGGCCGCTCCCACGTTGGGACTGTCAGGCCGAGCCCTTCAGCCACATCGCGGGCCTTCTGGACTGCCCGTAATTGGTCAGAGAGTGATTCGCTGTGCAGCATTTGCCGCCACCATTCTTCTTCCTTGTCACAGTCTGTAAAGACCGCGGGGCACTGCCAAAGCATGTGGTCAAGAGTAATGATGCCATTGCACTTATTACAGTTGATTTGAATTTCCCTCTCAGGATAGATCCTGTTAATAAAATCTGGACTTGGGTATGTTCTAGTCTGTAGCAAACGTAATGTGACAGCTTGGGCTCTGCAAAGCTTACCGTGTGGCAATGGGTACTCCCTTCTGCTTAAATAATAATGCTTCGTGATTTCGTTGTATGTTAATAATCGATCCCTGTGTTCCCCGGGTGAAGTGTACGTTGCTCGGTCTTGAAGAGCACGGCTAGAAAGTCCTCGTGCTGCTTCATTTGCCACCTCATTGAGGTTTCTCCGAGCTCCGTCCACAACCCCCAGATGTGCAGGAAACCAGCGGATTTCAATCCTCTCACTGTTGACCTTCTCTAGAAATTTTGTTGCTATCCGTGTCACATATCCGTTGGTAAAGTTGCGTATGGCTGTTCTAGAGTCGCTGTAAATATGTGTCCACCGATTAGCCCGAATGGCTAAGGCGATTGCTACTTGTTCTGCTACTGTTGGGTCCTTGGTATAGACGGTGATGGCATCCCGTATGTTACCTTGAGTGTCTACAACAACGGAGGTATACGCATCCTTATTTTTAACCCAGGCAGCGTCAACGAACACCGCCTGCTGCTTATTTTGATCTATGTCTTGAAGGAGTGCCTTCGCCCTTGCCTTCCGTCTCTCAAGGTTATGTGTCGGGTGCATGTTCCTAGGGAACGGGGTCGTTTTTATTGTTTCTCGTAGTCCCGCTTGCAATTGTGTTAATAATTCTCCTTCGTTGGTGTGATTGTTAATTTCTACGCCAATTTCTTCAAGTAGCGCCCTCCCAGGTCGTGTCCCCATTAGTCTCTCCTGGTGAGCCACCTGCTGAGCCTCAGCTATCTCTTCTAGTGTGTTATGCAGCCCTAGGCGCAATAAGCTATCGTTAGCCGTGCTGATGGGAAGTCCTAGTGCAGTCTTTATAAGTCGTCTGATTAAAGCGTTTAGCTTGTTCTTATCAGCCTGTGTCCATTGTAGCATGCCAGCCACGTACGAGAAGTGGCAAAAGGCGAATGCATGTACCAATCTTATGGCACTGTGTTCTCCTAGCCCCTTATGCTTGTTGGTAACTCTACGAAGAAGCCTAATGACTTCTTCTGACTTGTTAGAGATGTGTTGTATCATCCTGCAATTAGATCCATTCGCTTGCAGGAGAAGGCCTAGCACTCTAATAGTCTCCACCTGCCTGATTGGTTCTCCATTCTTGGCATATATGTCAATGCGGGGTTCTTCCTCTGGGATATATCCGTTCGGTTTGCGCCCACGCTTACTGCTCCGTAGTAGCAATAGTTCTGATTTCTTAGCAGAGCAGTTCAGTCCCATACCCTCAAGTGTTGTTTCTACCACATAAATGCTTTCCTGTAGTTTGGTCTCTGTTTGTCCCATATTACCTTCGGCACTCCAGATTGTTACATCATCTGCATATATAGCAAAGTGGATACCCTCAATCTGCGCGAGACCTCGAGCCACTTTTGACATTGCCAAATTTAATAACATGGGAGATAGGACGGAGCCTTGTGGTGTCCCACGATTCCCAAGTTCCAGAGTTGTCGATTGGAGTTCGCCTAACCTGAGACAAGCAGAACGGCCACCGAGAAAGGCTTTAACTATATTGTGCAATCGTTTACCCAATCCCATCTCCGAGAGGATGTCCAATATGGCCCTGTGCTTGATGCGATCAAAGGCCTTTTCTACATCGAGGCCTAGAAGAGCTCTAGTATGCAGCGGGCTAGCAAGAATAAGATGATGTTTGATTAAAAGCATTGCATCTTGAGTCGAAAGTCCTGGACGGAAACCGATCAGGTTATGCGGAAGAAGATTTCTGTTTTCTACATACTTAGTAGGTCTATTGAGTATGACATGCTCCATGGTTTTGCCCAGACATGATGTTAACGATATGGGTCTTAGGTTATCTAGATTTAGTTGCTTGCCTGGTTTGGGAATAAGAATTGTGTTAGCAATTCTCCATTCCTTTGGATAATCACCATTTTTCCAGAGTTCGTTGAAATACTCTGTTAAATATGTTATAGATTCATCGTCCAAATTTTTCAACAGCCTATTGGAAATGCCATCTGGACCGGCAGCAGATCTACTGTTGAGGTCGTACAGGGCTGCGCGAACTTCGCTTTCTGTGAAGTCTTGATCCATAGGCTTACAGTCTTCCCCTGTATATTCAGGCGGGTCTGTACTCTCATTGCTATCCTTAAGCGGTAAATACTTAGCTGCAAGCCGATCCAGAATGGCCTCCTCCGTTGTGTCCTGACTCTCACGATGGACGAGTCGTGCTACTGCTGTTCTCCTATTAGATTTCGTGTCATTCTCATGAAGCAAATGTCTAAGTAAATTCCAATTTCCACCACGTCTGATTCGACCATCTATGGAATTGCAAAGCTCATCCCATTGTTGTTTCTGTAAATTTCTGGAGTGTTCTTCAATCTCCCTATTCAACAATGATATGCGCTTCCTGAGTCTCCTGTTCAGACGTTGTGTTTTCCATCTTTTTAACATAGATTGTTTGGCTTCAATCAAGTGCGCCATCCTACTGTCCATGATTTCGATATCCTCATCTGTGGTAATATTCTTCGTTGCCGCCTTTACATCTTCCCTGAGCTGAGTGGTCCAAGTTTGGAGTGTTTTCTTTTCTCCTGTCTCTGTCTCAGCTCTGCTTTTCCTTGCTTTCCGGAAAAGATCCCAGTCAATGTAGGTAAAATGCTTTATCTCATTACTTGGTGTTTCCAATAGTATTTGCAATATGTAATGATCTCTACCCAGGTCAATATTGGAGTTATTCCAGCCAGCGTTCGCTAAATTTGATACAAAAGTAAGGTCTGGGGTGGAGTCCCTGCATGTAGATGTACCACACCTAGTGGGATAAGCTGGGTTTGTGATGAGGGAGAGATTAAGATCTGTAGCTAGGTGCCAGAGTCCATACCCTTTCTTAGTATTCCAGCGATATCCCCATGTTTGATGTGGGGCGTTGAAATCTCCTCCAATAATGAGTGGAGCGTGCTTAGTAATAGCCATAGTCTTATTAAGAAGTGCCCTGAAACTCTGTTTCATGTCGCTAGGGCTGCTATAAACATTAAGACAAAAGAGGCTTTGCGGTTTGCTTCTATACCTTTTCAAAATTATTTCCACAAGTAAGTATTCTAATTTGTTTAGTCCAAGGTGCAAATCATGTTCTATGTAAGGTATTTTCTTATCTACGAGCGTGGCTAGCCCCCTACCCGGCTCTTTGCCCCTGCATGTCGCTTTGTATCCGGAGAGGCTAATGTCATCCGCCAAGGTTTCCTGCAGCATAATTATTTTCGGTTTGTCTGCAGAGTTTTTTATAAACTGCATGAGAGGTGCTTTTTTGTGATAAAATCCTCGGCAATTCCATTGCCACACGGTAAAGCTCCCCCTGCTAGCCATTGCTTATAGAACCCGCCTTACTGCTACCCGCTAGAGTACGCTTCGTAGAACCCCCCGACGCGCCAGGGAGCGATCTGACGCTTTCTGCTTCTGAGGGTAAGTATTCGTCGTCCTCACCTAGCGCTTCTACTTTGGTAAGCCTCTTTTCAGCCGTCAGTCTCCATTTCCATAACTTATCAACTTTGAAGGTAGTTTTGTCTATGGCATCTCTAAGTTGTTTAATCGCCTCCTTGATCTCTTCCAAAGCAGAGCACACTGTCGTTTCTACTGGACTTATTGCCCGCTTCTTTGGAGCTGGTGTGTTTTCTTCATCCTGACTGTTGTCATTATTCACCGGTTTGGCTATTGCTACTTCTGTGGAGCTAGTCTGCGAGTTCTTGCGAAGTTCGACAACCTGCTTAGTAAGTTCTTCATTTGCCTTTCTCAGATGCGTTACTTCTTTAATTAGCTGTTCTACCCTGGCATCAGTTGCCAGGGTAGAATTGCCTAATCATGTATTTGCTTTATGTATGCTTTATTTCTTGCTTTATGTATTTGCTTTCTCTGTAAATCTTTGCACTCACATTTGTAATCATGGACTTTCCTAATACTGTTTATGTATAATCTTCTGCACCACTCCTGCAATGTCCCAATTAATGGGATAGCATTATTTGTAAAGAAAATAATGAAAATAAATAACTGCCGCCATCCAAAAGGGATGAAAAACACAGCAAAATGGTGACCGCCGATAGTTGACAAGTCTCAAGATTGATTTGGCGGCGCTTTAGGAATGTTTGCGAGGAGTGGTGGCGTGGGCGGGCAGGGGCGTTTGCCGCTTAACTTCGGAGGGGTTTCACGCACCCGCACTCCCCCCCCCCCCCCTTGGGTACTTGCCTGACTGACACTCACATGCGGGAAAATATGGGGCGCGTGTGTAGGCTCGATGCGTCATTTCTACAGAGATATATTTTTAGGATTTCCATACCACAGCCTTCTGTTGTCGTCAAGTACGTGCCAGTCAAGTGTTCGCTCATTGGAGAGCTTCCGGGGCCAAGCATTGCACACGCACTTCGAATTTGCTCACTGCGTGTCAACACCTGCAACAATTGTGCTAGCCAAAGTTCATTCCATCTAAATATATGTCGCTGTTTCAGCGAGGACAGGAATGCCGTGTGATCACCACATGGCGTTCTTGCCCTCGCAAGGACCGAATTGCCTTCCATCAGGATACACACCAGTAGCAAGGCTTTCATTTCTATTGTGGCGTTTCCAACTGCCTCAGGTGCGCCCAAGTATTTGGGGCGTAAAGAAGGCCAATCACTAAAAATACCACTGAAACAGATGATGCTGCCGTTATTGAATAAGACATACGGGAACCGAATACGACTCTACACCGATGGTTGGTTCTCATATATCAGCTCTTCAGGTGCCCTTGTCATTCTGGCTAGGAAAGCTACAATCAAATTCAAACTGTAACACATAACAACATGAATGGAAGCGCAGCTTGCGGCCGTGCATTCTGCTGTAAATACCTCCAGCAAGAGGCACCTCGGAAATGAATCATTTTTCGCGACTCTAAGGGACCACTTCAGAGTCTACATCTTGTCCTGCATGATAGGACTCATGAGCAGCTGGCATATGAGAGAAGAGAGGACCACCACAAAGCTTTCGCTAAAGGGAATTAAATTATATTTCAGTGGCTACGTGGACATACCAACATTGCAGGCAATGACCTCGCCGACGAAACCGCCTTGCTCGCGAGGCTGTTTGCCTCGCGAACATATACGATAAGGGCAGTAACAGATAAGGGGACTGCCCAGTTCCAGTCCCCTTATCTGGAACCACCATTGCAAACTTCATTTCGTGGCTAAAGATACGACACATAAATATTGGTCTTCTCCCAACCTCCTGAAGTGTCATCTTCATAGACTTGATCCGTTCCTAAAGCTACAAGTGAGATCAACTGGTCTGAGATTTGCTGGTCTGAGGTGACAATATCGTGCCGACTCTGGCTCGGGGTCGCACTTACAAAGACCTACTCGTTCAGCATTGGAAGTGGGGATACTCCCATGTTCGGCTCTTACGGAACTACAAAAACGACTGAACGCATCTAACGTATCTGTCCGCAGTAGACGTCGAGTGTGATGCTCTTCGGACAGCATTGAACGGGTGCACTCTACACACTTTTCGGAAATCAAGATCCTTGGGCCATTCCTGTACACATCGCTGACACAAAAAGCTACGAAAGCGTTATAGCAGTACCTCAAGTCTACAGGTCTCGGGGACCGTCACTGCAAATCTTCAGAATCGCGCGAGACTGAGCTCTCTCTCTCTCTCTTATTTATCTCTTTTCATACTTACACCCCTTCCGCCAGTGCAAGGCAGCAAACGCGACTTGCGTCTGGTCGGCCACCCTGCCTTATCTTTTTTTTTCTCTCTCTGTTTCTCTCTCTCTGTGTGTTTTACTAATGCCTGAACATATGTAATAATGCCCTTTTCCAAGCACATATTTTTTTTGTTATTTCCTGCTTGGAATATTTAGCTGCGAATAAAATTTCAATATGTACGAACTATTATTGCAAAAGCAAATATGTTGACACTCCAAGCGAACTTTCGCCGTCTGCGTGGCTGAGAGGCTCGGCATACATTTAAATAGGCGAATGCTATGTGCATGTCATACTATATGACATGTTGCATTCGCAGGTTACATTGCCAGACTATTCTATCACTAATGTAGCAAATATTGTTGACGAAATTGTTGGCTTACATTGTTGACAAAATTGATCCTCGGAATATTCAGAATGCAGCCCACAAAGAAATCTCATAAAAGATAACTCTGACAACACCTGCCCTTTATCTTAGTGTTTTTTAGACAATTAAATCTTAAAAGTGCGAAACAATATCAAAGGTCGAACTTGAATGTGATGTAATGCTATTGGCACGGCACTTTTTAGGCAGCACTACCCATGAGATCGACTCACGAGGGAGGTTTCAAAATACCCGATACGGAAAAATGGTGGTGAGTAGCTAAGGAAAGAATTAGTGTTCAATAAATCAACATAAATGAAACTTTCCGGCAGCAGGATTCGAACAGAGGAACTCTAGTACAACAGCACGACCCTCTAACCATTAGGCCATGGGCGCATGCTTCAGTGAATGGAATGAAGCATCTGTAAGAATTTCCCGAATGCAATTGAGGCAGCGCGTTCAGACGCATGTGTCGTTTTATGGATACTCCACACGAATTCTCGCCGTCATCAATAATCACACATAAAAGAACAGATTACTTTTTATGCTTTCTGAATAACACAACTGCCATTGAAAACTGTATCATTTCCCTTTGTGTGAAAAATTGAGCTCCGGGAGGCAAAATATGTATAGGCATATTCGTGCTCCAGTCCCAGAGGCTGGTGTACAGAAGAAGCTGTGTTCTATTAAGGCGTCCGATTATACAACTTTGCTAGCTGGAAAGAAATGTAAAATAGCCTACACAGCTATGCAGACCATAGAGCTTCTTACAGTTATTACTAGAGGGAAGTTTGGTGCTGCGATCATACAGCCTTGTGAATGATGGGTAATACATCGCTTTATCTAATCTTCATGCTTAGGGATTCAAACGTTCTTGTGACTTCATTGATTACGCTTTACGTGAGTTTAAATTCGAATACATTTCAATGGAATTTATGCTTTCTTTAATGCAATAGCTAATAGGAGTCTGCAAGCACACCTAATCACTTCTAACTGCAGTGATTGCGCTTTTTCATGCGTCCATTGTGTAATGGTTTTAATATTGGGTTTGTGTGCTAGAGCTCCTCTGTTCCGGCGAATATCTTATCAGACCATTTCTTTAATGTTTGTTTAATTGTTTTTAACCCAGTGCTTCCTTTAAAAAATGACTTTGGAAAGTAACGAAGCCATTTAAATCGAAAAGGACGAAGTTTAGGAAAATCCATGTACTACCCATCATTACCATGCTGGTTGAGCTGCCCTGCTGGCATCTCCCATGCACCGTAGCTCAACAATACCGTCTATTGGAAGTATAAAACCCTATGGATGCTAGTGTGCACAGGATCTGCAAGCAGAGTGGTTCAGCGAGCATGGGAAGGATGGGTGGTACATCGATTTTCTTAAACTTCTTCCTTCTGGCTCCGAATGGTTTTGTAAACTCGCACTTTTGATCAAAGTGTTGCGTAATAGATATATAAGTAAACATTATTAAAACCCTCAGAGGACCCCTAGCACAGAAGCCCGATATTGAAAGCACTACGCTATGAACGAATGCGTCGTCAAGTGGCCATAAAACGGCTTTATGAATTTCCCGGGGGCTAGCCAGCGCATTGAGACTCTTGGTGCGCTCGATTTGGCCTTGACAAGCCTAACTATTCCAATTATTAGCGATTTTGCGTGTTTGCAGTATTGTGCAGTTAGAAAAGCTTTGGTTGCTCTGATGTCAAGGAGAATCAAGGCAGATAAAGTACAATAAACAAATGAACAAGAATGTTTGAATTCGAAAGCATGAAGATAAGACAAATCGATGCCACAGTGCCTGAACGATTGCAGCAGCAGAGTCCCTCTGGCAGTTGTAGTAAAACTCGTGATTCTCGTGAACTCGTGATGGCTTGTGCCATCGTTTCCCCACATGAAGTGGCTAAGGTGCGGTGACTAGAATAGTACCTGCCAGTGCGTGGTTTCTGAGCGAAGCACCGCGTCCTTTACATCGCGCAAACATGCCCATGCTTGATGGCTTAACGCCGGCCGAGAAGCTCCAGAGAAGAGCTAATGGCAACGAAACAAGGTGGACCCACATACGCGCAACGACCACTCCATTAGTTCAGATGCAGAAAGAATGGGACGCTGCGGAAACAGGAGTCCGAAGCTGAGCGACGACGTCGATAAAACACCGCAGTTCAGAAACGGGAACCGGACGCACAAAGCATGCCCACAACGAGCATGCCGCTGTACGCGAAGGCGAGGTCAACACAAGGCGAAAGCGCTCACAAGACTTTGTATTTCTAAGTGACGCTGCTCACGGTCCCGGAATTTTTCTGTGTCCGTGGGTGCTATAACGTAAAACTATTCCAAACGTTTCTATTCCGGTTCTGCAATCAGCCCTCCGCGATTGGTCAAAAACATTTTTGGACGACACCCCCCCCCCCCCCCCTTCACCTGTCTATCACGCTATGTCACCAAAACCGCGATAACGCCCCATCTGATATTGCTACGGGACAGCCGGCACAGTGTGGCTGCACTGAGGAGAAAGAAGACGACGTGGCCCCGCTTGAGATAGCGTCGCCATCTTTGCCACCGTTGGTCTACGCGTAAATATATTGTAAATAGACTTGTACATAAGCTGCATCTGACATTAACTTGGTGGAGGTGGACGCTCCCCGTACCCGTCATGGAGCTTCGCAGCGGTCGCAACGGCGACAGTGCAACTTCGGCTCCTGCTGGCGGCACTTCATCTACGCAACCGTCTCCACCTGCAGCCCCGACCTACGTCGCCGTTTCCCCTCCTCGGGATCTTGGTGTTTTCAACGGAGTTGGTAGTCCTGATGTTGACGATTGGCTCCGCTTATACGAACGTGTGAGCACCAGTCACAGGTGGGATTCGACTATAATGCTTGCGAACGTTCTTTTCTACATCGACGGAGCTCCACTTGCATAGTTCCAGACTAACGAAGAGGAGATCTCGAGCTGGGATTTCTTCAAAGAGAAGCTCCGTGACCTTTTTGACAACCCCTTCGGTCATCAAGTCAATGCCAAGAAAGCCCTTGCCACACGTGTACAGACATTGACCGAGTCCTACGTGTCCTACATTCTCGACGTCTTGGCCCACTGTGCCAAGGCTGACCCGGCCATGTCTGAGGACGATAAGGTTAATCACGTCCTCAAAGGCATTGCTGACGATACCTGATTACACTGATTACACTGTACACACTGATTATGCCTGGTTTGACCGAACAAAAGGAAAATTGTTATTTCTGATTTGACGCCTTTTCGACATTAGCCGTCGGCTATTGGTCAAGACTTTTCGGGCTGCAGCCACTTCACACCTGCCTGTCACGCGACGTCAAAAAACGGCAAGAACTCACCGCGTCAAAGTGACGTGTAGCGTTAAAGATGCACTAATACGCCAAACAAAAGTGAATTTTCTTCTGAATAGCCGCAGACTGCCCCGTTCCGAAAGGAATAAAGGTGGCTGCCACTGATCGCTCAGGCACTGGCTACTCGCACCAGCCGGTGAGCATGGGTTTATTTGCGTGTAATAAACCTTTTGTGTGCCATGTAACGTTTTCTAGCACTTTCGGCACGTTTGCGACCTGGTTTTGCCAACTCTTCTTTGCTGAGGATCCGTTTTAGCGTCATTATTAAGCTTCCGTTGCATGCAGCCGCGATTGTCGACGAGCCACCTCAAGCTATGTAAGGCAAAGCGGACCAATCGCCGCCGCCGGCACCACTCTCTTCATCGGGTTATCGATTTTCAGCGCAGTGGCGCAGCCCCATCGAATCCCTCTCCACTTGATGATGCCCCTCGCCTCTTGTGAGCCAATTAGATAAGACGGGCCGCTCAGTGTAAGCAATGTTATTCGTTTTTCAAGCATACAAAAGTGACCTCCTATGAACGAGGAGAGCGTTTGATTGGTCTCTTCAGACAACCCTGCGGGTGACCGCCCGATGGCTACGTCGGCGTTTATGCGAATTTGACGTGAGGAGGGGCACTATAACGTAAAACTATTCCAAATTTTCTATTCCAATTCTGCTATCAGCCCCTCACGATTGGTCAAAAACTTTTTTCGACCACCCCCACTTCACCTGTCTATCACGCGACGTCGCGAAAACCGCGATAGCTCCCCATCTGATATGATGTGTACACACCGATTATGCATGATTTGAAAGAAGAAAGAAGAACAGTTATTTTTGATTCGACCCCTTTCGCCATTAGCCCTCGGCTATTGGTAAAATGTTTTCGGCCTGCACCCACTTCACCTGCATGTCACGCGAAGTCACAAAAACGCACAAACTCACCGCGTCAAAGTGATGTGTACGCGATAAAGATACATTAATATGCCGAACCAAACTGAATTTTCTTCGGAATAGCCGCAGGCTGCCCCGTTCCGAAAAGAATAAAAGATGGCTGCCGCCGATCGCTGAGACGCTGGCTACTCGCACCTACCGGAGAGCGTGGGTGTATTTGCGTGTAATAAAACTTCTCGCGTGGCCGTGTAACGTTTTCGAGCACTTTCGGCACGTTTACCAGCTCATTCTGCCAACTCTTCTTTGCTGAGGGTAAGATTTAGCGTCACTGTTAAGCTTCCGTTGCATGCCGCCGCGATTTTCGACCAGCCACCACAAGCTAAGCAAGGGAAAGCTGACCAATCGCAGACGCCGGCCCCACCCTCTTCATCCGGTGATCGATTTTCACTGCACTGGCTCTGCCCCAGCGGATCCCGCTCCACTTGAGCATTGTACTCGCCTCTTGTCAGCCAATTAGATACAACAAGCCGCTCAGTGTAGGCAATGTTATTCGTTTTTCAAGCAAACAAAAGTGACCTCCTATGGACGAGGAAAGTGTTTGATTGGTCTGCACAGACAACCCTGTGGGTGACAGCCCGGTACTGGCGTCGGTGGTTACGCAAATTTGACGTCAGGAGATTGGAATAGAAACACATTGGAATAGTTTTACGTTATAGCGCCCGAGATTGGAATAAAAACAGAATGGAATAGTTTTACGTTATAGGGCCCCATGTACACATGTAACAGGAAACGTGCTTGCTTGGTCAGTTTACGTGTACTGTAGTTCATACTGCCGCTACAGCTACGAGCCTTACACATAGCGTAGCATTGTAAAATGTTTCTATTGCAGTCATTGCGTTGCCTTAAAGGCAAAACTGTTTTTTTCAAGTGGGAAATTATGTGTGAAACGTCGAATGCCGAATGACATAGAATCAATAATACGCACAACTAAAAGAAGTCCACGTACTGTTTATTTTTTTTCGGATCCTTTTACTGCTATCTAGGAACGTTCTTGTCACCTCGCTTTTTTTTCATCCTGGGTTGGTATTTAAAGTCTCCTTTTGTGCCCGACTGTCAGTTCATTTTGGCTGTATGTTTCACCCATTTGCTGAATAGCCCTCAGACCTCCGTATACTACATTGTGTTAGCACTTCTTTAACGAGTGTAAGACAAGACTACTGTATCAATTAATCATGTGATGCCAAACTTATTGTTAACAGATGGTCTTAACAGATGGACTTTGGGACCCTCGCCTGTATGCTACTACCAACCAACTTTGTATCTTGAATGAACGATAAACTGAAACTGAAACTGAAACGCGGGTCCACCTTGGTAAGATTCTGTTCTACGTAATATTAAAATGTATCGTAATACGTTCCGCGGAGTTCACTTGGCTGTATACAGTCTCGTTTGTTTCTACAGCATCGACAATCTTGTGAGCTTTCAGGTGTAAATTAAAAGCTTGAAACGTTGTTTTTCATGAGAAGTTCTCAATTTCGGGACACGGAAATTACCGTGCGAGCACTTTGAAACCCTGAAATATTTTGCGTGTAAGTACACAAATCGGGTTCTCGGCGTGCTATAGGTCTGGATTTGGTACAACTATAATATACATTCATTTGCACTCATCTAAAATAAATTCTTGTGTACAATCTAGCACAGACAGGGCGACAGAAAAGACACGGAGACACTGCGCCATCTTTTTGTCACCGCGCATGCGCCTTTTGCGCTACAGTGTGCATGACCCCCTAGTAACTGGCCTATCAGTGTACCTTATTTAATTGCTTAGCTTTTCATGTGTTTCGCATAATTTTGCAGCTCTGCAAAATCCAATTGAACGATATGAAATGTTGATTCTCTGTGTTGCACTAATGCCATCTGTTCTAGTCATTGCGCAAGTTTTGCTGTTTTAATGTAAGAGCACAAGTAACGAGCGTGTCTAACAGTACTATGCTCTGTCGCAAATTGATTTTCCCTCACTACAGTAAACATTTTAGGCAATAACCCCCCCCCCCCCCCCCCTCTTCAGCACAAGCTGCATAGAGAGAAAAGTACTAGGAGGAAAGACAGGGAGATCAATCAGGCGTGCGTCCGGTTGGCTTCACCACAAGAATACACTGATAGGAAAGTGTACGAAACTACCCTAATAGAAAACAAAAGTTCAAAAACCGAAAGACTTGGCCGGGAAAAATTATCTCTACCAGCTGGTTCCTAAGCCAATTCGATGTAGTGGGCCAGCTGCCTGCGAAATACAGCCGAACGCTGCATCGCTACGCGACACTCAATAGGCGCGAAACATGGGACAGACGACACAGATGATGTGCAAAGAACGATATCGTTTCACGAAAATTATAGAAATGCATAAATCGCAACATAAAAGAAGTAAACCGTCTTTCTTTTTGACATCGTATTTTGCATGTGACATGCAGTGCTATTGTATCCTGACTGAGTTAAGTTTTTCCACAAGTGAGTGGAACTTCAGAGAAAGGCGGAAATTTAAAGCAGGCATGAGGAAAACATTGCCAAAAGCCGAGCGTGTCGCGAATTTTTGCAAGACTTGCATTCTTGCATCGATGAGACGTTGTAATTCGCTTTCTTAAAGGCGATTTCAAACAATACCATATTATTTCGTATACCGGCGAAAGTGAAAACGACCAAGTAATGTCATCTTATTCGCATTAAGCGCGAATGAAGCAAACAGGAAACTACATTTCTCAACCAATCCATACCATACTATTAGCTGCTCATAGAAGTATAGATGATTAAGCTCTAGACGCGACAAATGTATGTTGGAATGTCATGTCACCTTTCAAGAATGCTCACGCGGTTTCAATGTGATCCGTCTGCCTAAAAAAAATATGTGACCTGGTGCTGGGGAGGTTCTTTCTAATATTTCTCCTCAACGCATTAGCTGTCACGACGTAAAACAGCGTGAAAGAAGCACGTGACGCGCACACCATACATTTGAAAGAGCGACTATGACACGAGACAAGCATTCGTGCGATCTTTTCCTAGTGGCACGAGCGTTGAGCGTTTGTGCTGAAGGGGTGCGGTCTCATGCCGCCATTGGTCACGCATTTCTTTAGATCATTATGTGGTGGGCTTCAACCACTTTGGAGGTATCTAACTGAAAACTCCAGCCGGTCGAGCGTACGCGAGCTCTTGCGGGTTGTTAAGATATACGAGGTACAGGAACGCCACTTCGGTATACTTACACTCTTAGTGGGGCTAAGTTCTGGCGTAGTTATGTTGAAGAAATAGCACGGCTGAGTAATAACGCGATAGCGTTGATGAGCCCGTGTCACAGAAAATCCGGCGTCAGATGTCGCATCGGCAAAAAATAAAATCGGAGGACGCTTAAGCTGCGCCTTAAAGAGTGAAACGCAACAGCATTCCCGTTGACCCGCCAAGGGGTGCAAGACGATGCGCTACGGCGCAGCGATCAGTTACGAGGCGCCGCGCATCGGACTTTGCACCCACCAATCACGCGGTGAGCGCCGAGCAACGCAGCGTTCGGCGCGACAACGAAACGTGCACCTGAGCAAACGGAACGAACCAAAGAACTCTGTGTCTCCCAGGGGGAAACGATCTACGCGAGCCAAACGTCATGATCGGCATGGACAGGCGGGCCGCGAGGCGCCTCGCACTGGTCCCGGCACAGCCCCAATGCGCTCAAACGAGACGAAGGCGAGAAACGGGCGAATGGCGCACTACCTGTCGGAGCAGCACCGTGCATTGCGAGGAGAGGATCTTCTGTGTTTGCCGCAAGGTGGCTCTGCGTGTGTGGCAAGCGCAGAAGAAATGTAGCGGAAACGTACTTCGCTGCGCGTTTAACTACGACATCTGTAATTTACGTGCTTATAATTGCCGATATACACCGCAGTATAACTTTCTACGGCACGTTTCTAAGGCAACACCGCATTCACTAGAGGCCTTTGCCGCACTATGAACCATGGAACTCATGGCTGAGTGGTAGCGTCTCCGTCTCACACTCCGGAGACCCTGGTTCAATTCCCACCCAGCCCACCTTGAACGTTGTTTTTATTTATAAATTGCCTTCCGGAATTTTTCGCTCACGACCAATGCCACCGGCACCGACGACGCCTGCATTTCTGCGACACGAGCTCCGTAACCCTGTTGCGTTAAAATATTTCTAAACCGCACATACCAGGCTGTTTATGTGAAGCAAGCAATTCACCGAACTCATTGAATATCGTAAGCTAAAATACGTGATAAAATCGCAAACTACACTTATACACAACCTTTAGACATGATAGCTCTCGGAGTGTAATTTGAACATATTTCTAGAAAACAGAATTCTGGTACGCGGAAACTCAGACAAGCCCCTTTTCCAGCGGGTCTACAGTGCACAGATCGTAGACGGCGTCTGGCATTTGCGCACGCCGGGCGTAAATATCTCAGAGTCCATGGAGCAGCCACCCGCTCCCATGAAAGACTTCCAGATGGCGATCGCCTCCGCCGCATCGCTGCCCCTACAAAAGGCCGCGTTTTGACCAGAAAGCCCGCTTTCGTGCATAGCGTTCGCGGCGAGCATTTCCTGGTATATAATACGGTTACATACGCTGCAGTTGCGGGAAGCGTGAGAAGCGGTCAGTGATCTTTGAATGCTATCGCCTTCCACTCTTAAAGGCGAAGCTTAAGCATCCTTCAAATTTTTGATGAACGGATAAATTAGCAGATTAATAAAATTTCATCGAAGATGTGCGCCAACTTCAGCGTTTGAGACATGCAGCGTAGTTGTGTGAGCGAGTTTTCGCACCATTTGTAAGTAGTCTAGGGGTCCGTTTGCTGGCTGTCCTTAGTGATTGTCGACCATCAAAGCTGTGTTCATACGGCCGCTCTGGAGCCATATGATCACCCTTAATGCGTCGCTAGCCCATTCTGTCAGAGTTCATCGCCGCAGCCATACAATCTCCCGGCTGACTTCCAGCATAAAGCCGGCACAACGTGACGTCAGAAAAAATAAAGATGGACTAAAATCAAGAAATAAAGAACAATACTGGCAAATAAGTTATCTAGTGAGTGAAATGCCCGCAGGGTAACCTTTATATTATAATTACTGGTGCTCACGTTTCAAAGGAAAGCTCAGAACTGCGACACCGATTGCGTTTCCGGCAGTTTTCTGATTGATATCTTACACCTAGCACGCCACTGCTCGCCACTTTCGGCTTTCACTGTCGCTGCAGGAGAGAGTCCCTGTAACAGCTTTAGCTGTAAGACGACGTTCTCCATTTTCCCGTTCTCATGAAGGTGAAGGAAAGGTAGTGGCACAAGCATGAGTCACGAAACTTAGAAGTCATTTAGCGAACTTGCACCCAGTAAAATATATGAGAAGCAAAGCACAGCGTTAGCACCGACCACCGTTGTCGTTGATCGAAATCTGTTCTGCGGGTCAAGTGCGACGGCCATTTATACATGACTTATCGCTCATTACAGCGTAATTAGTGGTTCTCGCGTGTGTTCAAGAGTGTGCACCACTATTAGCGTCACGCACGCAATCTGCCTATGAAAAAAATGGCTGTGGCTTAGGTAAGGTTAAGCCCAGGATGCGAAGCATACTAGCCTTTATTTTAGTTGTTGAACCACTGTTTAGCCTGGTGAACTGCTGTTGCTTGGCTATATTTGGTTCGGCTAGACGAAGAAACAACTCATGCATTACTTCTTCGCCTTCAAGAGTGGAACGCGACAGCGTTCCCGTCGACCCGCCAAGGGGTGTAAGACAATGGGCTACAGGGCAGCGACTACGCGTCCCGCATTGGACGCGGTGAGCGTCGAGCAAAGCAGCGTTCGGCGCGGCAACGAAATGTGCGCCTGAGCAAGAGACGCACGCCTTAGAAACAGCGCGTTTCTAAGGCAACACCGCATTCACTAGAGGCGCTTTTGTACCGCTTTGAAGCGTTGTACTCGTGGCTCAGTGGTAGCGTCTCCGTCCCACACTCCGGAGACCCTGGTTCGATTCCCACCCAGCCCGTCTTGCAAGAGTTGAGCCAAAGCCACTTCTCCTCTGTCGTGACGTCACGGTGTCACGTGATTTCATGGTCACCGCCGCGCCTGAGGAGCTGGGTTGAGCCCTCGTAATATGCTTCGCATAAAAAAAGAAAAGACCTTGCCTGTAGGGTAGTAGACAAGATTTGCGAAATTTGAGATGCATGCAGGCGCGTCTTGCGCGGAGCGCTAACTGTGTAATGTGGTTAACTGGTGAAAAAGGCTCTCCTGAAGGAGACAAACTATGTGCGCATGTCAATGTGCATGCTCAAGAACACCTAATGATTGCGTATTTGGGCACACCCAGTTGAAAAACACAACAGGTAATTTCAGTCTGTCGTATTTTGGGACGTTGTTTCTCTAGTTCTGTTGTCTGTCGTCCTGTTGTCTGTAGTGTGACGTACTGTAGTCGAAAGTTCTGTAGTTCTTGATCAATATTTAATTAATATGGACAGAAACCTCTTTAAGGCTATGTATATTTTAGTACAAGAAAGAAAAATATGAAAAAAAGGAGACGTCTGCGGTGGGGATTCAAACTTCCGACCTGATGATTCCGTGCCCAGCATCTTACCACCGCACCCACCCCAGAACTTTTTTTTCTTTATTGCATGGAATTATGGGTAGTGTCAAACTAATGCAGTTACATTCCATATGAATATACATTAGACACAAATTCACACATGGTATGCAGTCCAATGACAGTTCAAAATTCTGGCAAACAAACACAAACATCCAGACGCGAAATCCATTCAGGTACGGGATCATATGTAGCCACCACACTAAGGACTTGAGCAGTCTCTTCTCGGAAGATAGACCTTGTCGAGTGAGGTGGCTCGGCATATCTGTTGATCATTCGACTTCTCCATAATGAATAAAGTCCTAATAACATAAACAAATCGTATGGTGTATTACTGGATGTCTTTTTGAAAGGAAGGAACCGGATACCGTAATATGTGAGAGCAAAGTGTTTTTTGATAGTTCTTTGTAAAATGTACCAAAATGAAATGCGTCACGACAAAGTGTAAAGCAATGTTCTATTGTCTCGGGTAGATTGCAAAGTCTACAGTTTGTATACCAGGGTACATACAGAACATATCTTCGGTGGGTACATTTTGGCCATATCAATAGTACGAATCTGTCTGCGCTGATGTTTACATTTGCATTGTAAGAGCCAAGATCCGCTGTCACTCCACCGCGTCAACTGCCGCATCTCTAGAAGAGCAAAAGTGTTATTACCATCGACAGGTACGTCATGGAGTTTTAGAACATTGATTTTGCTGTACGATATCCATATTAAATAAGAAATTCACAAATAGACAACGGTGACTGTTAGGGTTGCTACTGCTAATTTCTACAGTTGTCTCTCGCTCTTTACACTTTTGAGCGCCCATATAATCCGTGTTTTCAATGCAATACAGCTACATAAACATTCGTGGATGAATGTTCTTTCTGACAGCATACTGGCTTTTCACGGCAGCACTGTACCAAAATAATGAGACCCGAGTGAGACAGCTTTTCACGCAACTTTGTGGAACCACCCAAGACTTCCTTTTCGCTTCGCAAAAGCTTATGCAATGTTTCTGGGACATTAACTAATGTGTCAGTGTAACAGCACATGTAAGTCCACAGGCATGTGAGCCACATCTGACCAAATAAAGCAAAACGGAAACGCAGCCATTCCCGCAGATAGTATGATTTTGATGAGGCCGGTATGGCGTTGCTGGTGCCTCGTCGTCACGGCACACTTATAACAATTGGCCACGTCGATTTTAATACCGCTGTTGGTGCTCTCAGCATTGCCGGCTTCAGGGAAGCACGATTGAATACAGCGCAAGAGAAAAGTACAGTGTACACCATCGATGCGAAACTGCATAGAATTTTAAAGCGTCGCAACGGAAAGCGCTTCTGTCGCGGCGTCAGAACTTATGTCGCTGCGACAGAAAGTGGTACATTCCTGTGTAGTCCCGACCGAGAGTTCCTGCTGAGACGTCAGAATCGCTGTTGCGATAAAAAATTGTTGTTGCGACTTCATGAACTCTTGTTGTCGCGACAGAACGTTTTTGTTGCGACTTCAGAACTCTTCGTCGTCGCGACAGATTCTTTCTGTTGCGACGACAGAATTTCTGTCTTAACGTCAGAATCGCTGTCACGATAGAAAGCTGTTGTTGTGACTACAGTACTGTTGTTGTCGTGACCAACCGTTTCTGTGGCGACTTCAGAACTCCTCGTCGTCGCAACAGAATATTTCTGTTGTGACGACAGAATTTCTGTCGTAACGTAAGAATCGCTGTCACGACAGAAAGCTGTTGTCACGACTTCAGAACTCTTGTTGTGGCAACAGAACGTTTCTGTTGCGACATCCGAATTTCTGTCGTAATGTCAGAAATGTCTATCGCAACTACAGAAACATCAGGAACTTCTGTCGTGCAACAGAAATTTCTGTAGTCGCGACAAAATTTCTGTAGTGGCGACAAGAATTCCTGTTGTCTTTTTCGACTGGGCGTAGAGTAAATAAACTAAAAGAAAGAACGTATTTATTTGCAATACGCGTAAAGCTTTGTTATACTAAATATGAACAACGTAAAAGGAAAGAGAGACGCAGTTGCCAAGTGGCTATTGCGCTCAGTTCCTGAGCACAATGGGGGAGGGGGGAGGAGGGAAGTTCAATTCCTGGCTACGATGACCGCATTTTGTTGCGGAAGCAATGTAATGCCGCTGATGCGTGTGGTTTCGGCAGATGTCAGAAAATAGCAGTTACTGAAAGAAACATTAGGAGACTCGGACAAGAGCGAATACAGTATTTTATTTATTTATTTTTTTATTTGTTCATACAAACTGCAGCCTCATTGACGTTATTGCAGGAGTGGGATGAATAACAAACATACAGCATTTAAAAACAAACTTGCGTGAATTGTTTCAGTGGTAGTGAACGGATGTTGCCCGGTAATAAATTCGAGATTTGAATTGTTGATGAAAAAAAAACTGTGTTTAAAGGAATCAGTGCTGGAAAAAAAAGGTTGTGGTATTTTGAGCATAGTGACTCCTTGTACATGAGGGTTTGGAAAAAGTCAAGTCGTTATCTAGAGAGGAGAGGCGAGGAAATCGATTAACGTGTGAAGGAATTCTAGGCATTCAAGTTTGCTACGCTTTGCAAGAGGAGTGAGATTAAGTAGGAGAAGAGAGGTAGACGGCGAAAATTCCTTGTCATACCTTTGCAAACAAAACACACCGCGTTTTTTTTTTTTCACTGGTTCTAGTTGTTTGACGTCACAGTGTTTGTATGGGTTCCATACAACGTAGCCATATTCGAGGATGGGGCGAATGAGAGTTTTATATGTAAGAAGTTTAGTTTCTTGAGGAGCTAAACGCAGCGTACGTAGTAAGTAACCTAGTCCTTTAAGGGTCTTGTTACAGGGGACATCAATCTGTTTCGGCCATGACAAATCGTGTGTTAGTAGGATACCTATATATTTAAATTCGAAGACCCCATTTAAAGCAGTATTGTTAAAGGCATAGGCAAAGAATTAAGGGGATGAGCGTCGTGTAAAGGACAAGGAGACAGTTTCGGAAAGTTTAGACAAGTTGATATTCATTTACCATGCTTTGAACCAGTTACAGAAGTCAGTAAAATAGTTGTTGAGGACGATATGATCAGTAGGATATTTAATTGTGTGATATAACACGCAGTCATCTGCAAAAACGCGTATTTTATCTGTGATGTGTAGGGGGAGGTTATTAATATAGAGGAGGAATAAAAGAGGACCCAGTACTGAGCCTTGGGGAACCCCTGATGAAACAGGCATCAAGGGTGAGTTAGTAGAGTTGAAACGTACATATTGCGAACACTGAGAAAAAAAGTCCGATATCCAGCCAACCAAATATTCATCATTTACTATAGCGAACAGCTCGTGCATAAGTTTACGGTGTGAAACAGTGTCGAAGGCCTTTGCAAAGTCTGTAGAACAGCCTCAATCTGGTCACCTATGTCTCAAGAGCTGCTGATGTCATGAACGAATTTCGTCAGTTGCGTTATAGTACCAAGACCACGTCTAACACCATGCTGGAAAGGGCCTAACATTTTGTTAGCTTCAAAAAATTTCATAATATTTTTAAAGAAAATATGTTCGAGTAATTTACATGAGTGTGGTGTTAAGCACATTGGCCTATAGTTAGATAACAATTGAACGTTGCCTGACTTAAATAAGGGCAAAACTGAAGCAGGTTTCCACGAGGAAGGAACGGTGGAGGTTGAGAGAGATTTTCTAAAGATAATTGTTAGATATATATCTGCTTCACCAAAAAGAGTATCGAACGTGAAAAAAAAAACTGTCGGGATACCGTCGGGACCACACGACTTCTTGGTGTCTAAGTTAAGGGTCAGGTTAAGTACACACTCAGTAGACAGTCATATATCGTCGATTGTAGGGTATGGTTTGGAGTGAAAAACAGGGGTTACAGAGTTATCAGTCATCAACACAGAGTGGAAGTAGGTGTTAAAAGGAGAAGCTCTTGTCTGCGATTCAGAAACTGCAACATTGTTAATAACGTGTCCGAGGATGACCATGGCGGTAGGATAGCTTTCACAAATTTTCGGGGATTAGCCAGCATTAATTTCGTCAAGGTCACCTTGTAATAACTTTTTTTTTGCAGGAACCATTTTAGAACAGAGTTCCTTTTTAGCGCTATGGAATTGCATGAGATTTGCTGAATCACCAGAGCGTTTCAACCGACGTAATCTGGCCACACGACGTGATAAATGCAAAAGGTCCCTAGTCACTCAAGAAATTTCAGTGTTTGTTTTCTTTGTTTTTGAAGGAATAAAAAAGTTGATACACCTACCGACAAGATTTTCGAAGCAAGTTGTCAAGGTATTACTATAACTAGTGCTACCTATTAGTTCAAACGCATGAAAAGAATCACATAGGGCGTCCGTTATTGCCAAATCATCTGCGCGGGTAAAATCAGCAAATGTGCGGTAGATATAGCGGGATTTAGGGACGATGCCAGGAACTGAAATTAACACAGCATTGTGGTCAGATATTCCATCAATACCATCGCAGGCGTAAGCAGCATTAAAAAGACATGTAGTAAGAAAGACAAGGACGGAAGTTTGCCCAGTGAAATTCTGAACGATCTCATGCAGGCCACATGACCTAGAAATGTGGACCAACTCATGTGGACAGTAGGTCTTGTCCTGTTTTTGGAGGAAAAAGTACTAAACTTGGTCGATAACGTTTAAAGTTTAGAAAGCAACAACAATATGCACAAATCTTCAAAGTGAACTATGAAATTTTAGGTAGCTGTAAAATAATAAGTAAGCTCTCCAGGGCTATAATATTAATAGGGGTTGTGTCCAAGGCGGGCGCGTTTCGATGGAGGTGAAATGTGAAAACAGCCGTGTACTTAGATTTAGGTGCATTTCCTAATGCCTTGGCACTTTGTACCACCTGTTTTTAAGAATAAAGGCATTATTATTATGTTATTATGTTATATTATTATTATTATTATTATTATTATTATTATTATTATTATTATTATTATTATTATTATTATTATCTAGGTGCATGAACCTCAGGCGGTACAAATTATTCCGCAGTCCCCCACTACAGCATGCCTCATAATCAGTTTCGGTTTCAGTTTATTATTCTTTAAATATAATGAATGGTTAAAATACAACATTCAGACGATCACATTGGGGTTCTGACACGCAAAACCCCATCAATACTTTTTTTTGTAGTTTGATGGTATTGTGTCTAATGCGCGTAGTCGCTATGACAGCGAATTCTGGAGAAGATTTCTGTTGTATGAATGCCGACGTGAATATTTTTGTAGTGTAGGCGCACGAGAAAGCCTGTGCCAGACATTCTTTTACAGGGCTTCCGGTTACTAGATACGTTGCCCGGCACCCTGGCTTGTAGGGACAATGCTCTACTCGCTTTCCCGACAGGTGCAAATGTGTACTATATACTGCGCTTTATTTCGAGAACTAAAACAATCATGACTGATAAGAAAAGCAGGAGATAATGGCGAAACCAGAAAACTGTTCATTATTGAGCATTCACTTCGCTCTAATGGTTCTGTGCGTAAAAATACTCGATAAAAGCCAGACTTTATTTTTGGCGGAAAGAAAGTAGGAGGCAATTGAAAATGTGTAATAAAGTCATGCACATCAATACGTTCATAAAACAGCGGATTGTAGCAGCGCAAGCGCTACAGAAATATGAACTAATGATGGCGCTATGCCAAGCATCTCAAGTGAACACGCTTACCATGTAGAGCACCGAGGGTAATTGTCATGCACGTGATGTTGGGAGCGAAGGCTGCACCAATCAACGGCACCCAGAGCAACAGGCTGCCGAAAAGGGTTATCTGGTGCACGGTGAGGTACTTTTGGAGCAGCACCACGACGAAGCCTGCAATGATGTAGGTATAAAGAAACGATCCTTGAACAATTTGTCACATCGTAGCAAGTTTATTAATATCTCTTAATGTTTGACTATATATTTTTAATGCGCAGTCGAATATGCAGAAAGAAACTGGAAGTATGTCTCAAATAGTACTTGAGTATTGCCTCTCGTAGGCGCCGTTATGGCCTACGAAATAATGTGCAACACAGTGAAAAAGCTTCCCTCGGATATCTTTCATTATCCCTTCTCCTTTCTGAAACACTGAGTGTGCCTCGTATATGTACTTGTTATCCGTAAACAAATATGAAAAGCAAGTTCTTTTTATACTGTAACGCGCTCAGACAATCACGCTATGATCTGGTAAAGGGTCGCCGTCTGTGGAGCTTCGTATTCATTCCGATGTATTGTCTCTTGTGAGTCACAAACATTTCCGAATAGCTCTCATTAGGGGAAGTCTTGTAGCGTCAGTTTTGATGTCATGAAGTATTTCACATCATGGTGTTGACGGTATTCGCTTATTCGGAATAGGGTCATAGCACTGGTAGTGTTTACTTACTACGTGATCCGAACACCTGTTTAGGATATGCACGATTATATCTAGTCTGAAGAAAATTTTGCAGCTATCATTTCATGATGTAAACACATTTGAAATGTTTGCAGAGCAGCTGCAAGTATTTGTGTTTTCCGACACAGGCTAACAAAACCGTCTGCGATTTAAGATTTCAGCTTATAATGCACATATTTTGCCGATGATACATGGCGCGTATGTGTTGTTAATATTGACGCCATTGCATGTAAGATACACTCGAAGACGCGCTGCACGTTTTCTCTTCGGAAAGGATCGGTCGATTCATTTGGCAACAAGCATAACGCCAAAAATACCGTGCCCACTTAGAGCATCGGGGCAAAATTGCTCGCTTGAATTTATTGCATTCACTTTATCGAAAGCTGATCAATTTATTTATTTATTTATTTTATTTATTTCAACATACTGTCAACCCTTTGACAGGGTTATTACAGGTGTGGGGTACAGAAAGAAACAGTAATAATAGTAATTTTCAGGGTAGGTATGCTAAACAAGCACAAATAAGAATGAAAAATATACATACAACAGTAAGTATGAATACGAGTATTGACAAGCATGCTAGTAGAAAAAATAAAACAGCTAATCATAAAGAGAGTACAAATAAATGACATCAGGTTGACGAGTACGTATTAAGCGAGTTATGTAACATCTCAAGGACATCATCAATTCTTTGCTGTTCGACTATAAGTCGGTCAATGGTATTCCATTCCCGAGTGGATCTAGGGAGGAAGGAATAATAGAATGTACTGTTGTTGCACGCATATTCTTGTAGTGTGAGATCGTGTGTGTGACGTAGTTGCCTTGTTTATTTAGTTTCAACGTATGTTGTGTGGTCTATCTTAAAATAGTTGTGCAGTAGCATATATAAGAACTTCAGACGGTGGATTTTAGCACGGCTTTGGAGTGAGGGCAAAGCTGCGCTGTGTAGCAATTCTGTCGGGGAATCAAGGCGTCGATAGCGGTTAAAAATAAATCTAATCGCTTTGCGCTGCACATTTTCAAGCTAGTGAAATGCTAGTGAACATTCTTATAAACGACAATTTTCATCGTGGCCGTCAAGATATTGTGACGGGCATAACGTGTGCCTCAACGTACATCCATTTCGTAATTGCTGGAGCGGTTGGTGCTAAATCAAATCTGGGAGTCATTGTCAAACCAACCAGCGGTTCCCTCATCGCTGGTGTTCATCACTTGAGCCAGTCATCTTTCTAGAAGGATAAACTCCAGGAAAGCTGTCTGCCTTTGTATGTAAAGGTCGGCCGGTCACTTTCGAAATCCTGTGCCGCCTTCGTCACCGAAGCCAGTACAATATCAGAAGTGCATAAAACTGGGCTGGTTCAAGAATATCAAGTTTTCCCACTACGCCGAGCCTTACACCACGGACACATGAAAAGTGCTAGTGAGGCAGAAATACTGGTAAATTGAATATCGACAGCATATTTCTGGTTTTAAACTGTCGATGCTATCAATAATACGATTGATAGTAAACTCTAGTTCGCTAACGCACTGTTGATAGCGTTGTCGATAGTTTTGCAGTTCCAGTGATACTACCAAAACTTAACTTCAATTAGCTAGCCTTGACAGAGTTCTTGCATTTTTTGCATGAACTTTATAGGGAACGAGAATGAAACAGTTGTCTCTGGTTTCAAAATTATACATATGGTTCATAACTTATGGGTACTCGAAACTAATGAGCCAGTTTTACGCTACACCAATAAAGTTTATTGGTTTCTTCAGCTTCTAGTCATTATGTGCAATAAAATGGGTGTCAGTAAAGCTGTACACATAGATCAAATTTGTTTTTTCGCTATAGCTTATCAGTTAGACATGTGTCAGCCAGACATTTAGGTGGAGCATGTCAACTTTTTCCTTTGCACCCACTGCTCTCTTAAAGTATGCATGAAGGCCCAGCATTACAGAACATCTGTTTGACTGGTACTGACGTTGTGAGAACGTACTTATGTACTGCATAGCCGTTTCCGAGAGCAGCGTTATGGAAGTTTCGCTTGACTTCTATAATTGTAAGGGTTAACTACTCCTCGACTGTTGTTGCAGCACCATGTACTGATGAACATTGTCATGTGGACCTCTGCTATACACATATGTATTTGCTTGTCAGTACTGTCAGTCCTACCCGGGAGTGTAACATCAAGGACATCGCCGTAAGACACGTGATGCATGCACGAAATATACTAAATATCATTGGATAATTCATATACCTAAAAAAAACTTGGGAATCGTTATAAAGAGAATAGTGAAAATGTAGCGTTATATAGGGCTAGAACAGTAGGAAAACTGTAGCATAATACTTTTATGGATGATCGATGTTTATTTACAGATGAAGACCTGGATGGATGACAGCTCGCCCCAATGTCGCCAGCGAAATGATGATGATGATGATGATGACGCCTCAATCAATGGCACAAACCCACTATGGGGGATAGGCCATGAATCGGGTGGTAATATGATTGAATCAATAAAAGAATTTGGTTAATAAATAACTAACACAAAAAAGTAAAGTAAATATATAATCCAAGATGAAAAATAATCTGTGAACACATGAGTAAAACTAGTGATCAGTACCATAGTAAACCTTGCGTTGATAGGAATACAAAAAAGAGAGAATAATAATAATAAAAAACAGCCTTAAACTTGAGTAAGCTAAATTTTTTTAATAATAACACTAGAAGGATTTAAACTGTGCATTGCTTTTACTTTTTCAATTTCCTAGACTGAAGTAGAAGTAAATCAATTGTCGAAACTAAGAACTATTAACAAGGCATTCTTTTTGTGCCACACAGAAATGTTGCCTTGTCTGCCACTCAGCTCGCCGTCCTCCTCTTCTTCTATCTACTCCTCTCCACCACGCTACAATGCCCCTTTCGCAGACGAAGCCCACTGGGAGAGTCACTATTAGCAAGCTGGGTGTACTTGGAGCATCGATTTGTAGACGAAACCCATGCAACTATGTAAGTTAAGTCTCTCAGGTGATCTAAAACAACGAATGGGCTCATATAATGTGGCGAGAGCATGCTGCACAAGCCATGCTTGCCTTGTGGGGTCTATAGTAGCACTAGGTCACCTCTTTTCAAAATAAATGGCTTGATGGGAACTATCGTACCGATCCTTCGAGCGGTCTTGCGATGAGAATGTGCGTACGAGTGCTATTCAGCGGGCTTACTCGGCGAGGCAATGTGTCTTGGCGACAGAATCCTCAGCGTCTAGAGGAAACGGCAGAATCGTGTCGAGGAAGCAGCGCGACGACCGAGCATAATATAGATAGAAAGGGATGGAATTCGTTGCCTCATGCTTCGCAGTGTTGTAGTTCTGAATGGGAACATATAATCCCAGTTCTTTGGCTAGAGGAGACATACATGGATAGCATGTTCTTCAAGGTTCGGTTCGTGCCTTCAACAAGACCGTTGGTTTGCGGACGGTACGGTGTTGGGTGACGAAATTGTGTTCCGCATAGCCTAAGCAGCTCTTCAACAGCGTCGACCATGAATTGACGACCGTGGTCACTTCTGATCACGTGAAGTCGGCCATGGCGCATGATGACATAACGCAACAAGAAAGCTGCGACACAAACAGCGGTAGACGGTGGCACTGCCGAGGTCTCTGCGTATTGTGTAAGATGGTCTACACAAGCGATGATCCATCCATTGTTATTCGATGAACGTGGGAATGGCCCACGATGTCCACGCTGACTTGCTCAAAATTTGTGTGAGAGGGAATCAACGGCTGCAGAAGGCCTGGTTGGACGGTGGAAGGTCCTTTCCGCCATTGGCATTGGTCGCAAGTAGCCACATATTGATTGGTTGTTTGACGCATATGAGGCCAGTAAAAGCGCTCTTACACACGTTGTAGCGTAGTACGGGTGAATCCTAGATTACCTGATGTCGGATCATCATGCATAGCATGTAGGACAGCACCACAGAGACTCTTCGGGATGATAAGAAGAAAACAGACGCCGCTGGCAAAGTGGTTGGTTTTTGCAAGAAGTTGTCACGTATAGAAAAACCACTACTGGCTTTCGGACTCAGGGCCATGACGAAAAGAAGTTCTAGACTGACGTCATTGCGTGGATCCTCCTGGAAGACGGTGGTGTCCGGCAATTCAAGTGAAATAGCAGCCAGACTGTCATCGAAAGTGTCTTGAGAATTTGCGTTGGCAGTGGTACGCGGGAAAGACAATCGGCATCAGCATGATGGCGAACGCTTCTGTATTTCGCTACAAAGTCATACTCTTGCAGTCGTAAGGCCCACAGCGCTAGACGACCAGACGGATCCCGAAGGCTGACCAGCCAGCATAATGAATGGTGATCAGCGACTATGATGAATGGACGACCATAGATGTAACAGGAAAATTTCTTAACAGCAAGAACAGCTGCAAGGCATTCCTGCTGAGTGGCTGTGTGGTTTCGCGCAGCATTGCTTAAGCAACGACTGGCATGGGTGACAACGAGATTGGCGTCGCTTCACCGTTGAACAAGCGATGTTCCGATGCCTATTCCGCTGGCGTCACTATGAATTTTGGTAGGGGAACACGGATCAAAATGACGCAGGATGGGCGCTGACGTCAGTAAGAACTTAAGTTGACAGAACGATGGCTCACATTCTGGTGTCGAGTCGAACGATACACATTGCAACTGACGCGTCGATGGGTGAAAAACGTGGGCAAATTTCGGGACAAAACGACGGAAATAAGAACAGTACCAGGAAACTGCGCAGCTTCTACGCTGACTGCGGAGGCTTGAAGGAACTGACCGCTTCAATCTTGCAGGGGTGAGGTATGACTCCATTTGTATCGACTGGATGACCGCGGACCAATGCCTGTCGCTCCCAAACCTACAATTTCCAGAGTTGAGAATCAAATCGGTGTTCTCCATGCATTTCAGAACCAGGCTAAGACACTCGTTATGCTCTTCAAGACTGCGGCCGAATATAACATCATCCAGGTAGCAAAGACATATTTTCCACATTAGTCTGCGTAGAATTGTGTCCATGAATATCTCGAAAGTCTCGGGCGCATTACAGAGCCAGAAGGGCGTAACATTAATTTCGAATAAACCGTACGGTGCAACAAAGGCGCTCTTCTCCTTATCAACGTGATCGACAGGTATCTGCCAATAGCCTGAAGGTAGATCGAGGGACGAAAATAGGACGCATAGTGTACGCAATCTATTACGTCGTCAATTCGTGGGAGCGCGTACACATCTGGCTTGGTAATCGCATTAGGTCACCTATAATCAACACGAAATTTCTACAAACCATCTTTTTCCTTCACGAAAATAAGAGGGTGCGGCCCACGGGCTTGATGATTCTTGAATGACATTTTCCCTCAGCATGTCTTGTACCTGGTCTGCAATAATCTTGCGCTCTGATGAAAACACTCGGTAAGGCTTCTGTCGAAGAGCACGTGGCGATCCCGTGTATATGAGATGGTGAGCACGCGAGGATTGAATAGTTGTACAGTGCCCATCTTGAGAGAAGTCGAACACAGTAGCATACTGGAATACCAGTTGCACTAAGATGAAGACAAACTTGCTAAACATGCGTAGAGTATTCTGCTCGTAAGGGCAGGCGGCTCGTCCTTCAGTGGAATCCCCGTCCCTGACGACAATCGATGAACTGCACGTGACGTCGTCGAAGAGAGCAATCTTCATGTGTTCGGGAACACGCACCGGGACGGCCTAATAATTTAACGCCCACAAAAACGTGCAGCCATAGTTACAGTCTCAGTCCCAGTGTCCGCGCAGTCTTAACTGCCTCGTTAAGCGGTAGTCCGTCTGGCCAACCCAGTGATGAATAGATCCAGAGAGTTTCCAATTTGGCAATTGAGCTGCTAGGGGTATTCTAAGAAGAAAGCCCCTCTGCAGCGGATTTTTGGGTGTTTTGCTGTCAAATGTCAGGTCACTGCGCTCCAGGAAATATTAGTCTCCGCCACCTCGCTCCATGGCTACAGCGCCGTGTCGGGCTGGCCCGGAGGGCGAGTGATTTGTACCGTGATCGATAAAAGGCCTACTCATCTCAACCGCGACCTGAAGCTGATGAGCAGTAGAGTCGAATATGTAAAGCTTGAGATCCTGCTCGACGCGCCCTAGCGGAATCAGCGCAGAAACTGTGTTCGTCCTCAACATCTACAGCAACCCCAGGGACTCACCCCAGCAGTTCAAGACCATGTTCAAGAAAGCGACCGACTTGGCCGGCCGTCGACGCTTGGTCGTCGTCAGCGACTTTAACGCACCGTATGGCATCTGGGGTTACGTCTACGACACTACCAAGCGGTGCAATCTGTGGTAAGACGCCAACGAGATGGACATCACCCTGGTCACTGACAAGGCTTTTTACACGCGCATCGTCAACTTTGTCACCCGGGACTCGACACCCGACCTCTCCTTTGTCAGGAACGTGAAAGACGTTGGCTGGGAGAACACCGCCATGGAGTTCGGCAGCGACCATTACATTTTCCAGACCAACTTCAAGGAGGCTCAGAGTAGTGGGAGTGAATTCACGTTCGTCGATTGGGACCATTTTAACAAGATTCGGAAAGAACCCGGGAGAGCCAAGGCACCCGCCAATTTCGAAAAATGGTGCGGAGGCATCCAAACGACGCTTCCACCATCACCAAGAAAGTGGAAGCCAATCTCGACGTCGAGCGAATGAACAGCAGACTCGTCCACCTGATCGAGGCCAAAAACGCTCTGCTCCGCCGACGGAAGGGTCAAATGCTCAATCGCAGATTCCGAAAAAAGATCTCGGAGCTCAAGTAGGTCATCGATGATCATTGAAAACGTTATACCAACAGCAGTGGGATGAGCTCTGCGAATCTATCGACGGACAGACGCGCAACGGCAAGTCCTGGGGAATGCTAAAGCACCTTCTCGACGAAAGCGGCTTCAAGTCAAATTAGAAGCGTACGTTGGCCCGCGCCATTTACGAAGCCACCGAGTCTCACACGATCGATGAACTCGTCTCCATACCCATACAAAAGTACCTCCGCGTCCGGCGCGAAGGAAATCCGGCAACCCAACTTCCGGAGTACTGAGGCCCTCGTCACCTCGAGCTGGACGAAGGCTTCACCCTTGCCTTGGTCTGACAAGCCATCTTCGCGTTCAACTGCAAGTCTGCGCCGAGTCCGGATGGAGTCACCAGTAGAATTTTGAGAAATCTCGACGACCCGTTGATTGTCGTTCTGACCGACAGGATCAACGAGATCTAGAAGAGCGGCATCGTTCTTCCAGAATGGAAGTCGGCCTGCACGGTGCTCAATCTCTAGCCCGGCAAGGCCGCAAATATTGGGAACATCAGGCCGCTTTCTATAACGTCCTGCGTCGGCAAGGTCATGGAGTGCACCGTCCCCAACAGGCTCAACAGGTGCCTCGAAGACAACGAGGTTTACACGTACAACATGATCGGCTTCCGTGCTGGGTTCTCGACGCAGGATGTCATGAAACTAATCACGCATCAGATCCTGAACGACCCTTCCAGAGACGTAAAGGCTCTACTCATTCTGTGCCTCGAGAAGGCTATCGACAACGTGTTCCGCACCTTCATTGTCAAGACCATTTCAGACCTGGGTCTCGGTTCCGGATTCCACAGTTACGTCAGCTCTTTTTTTCAACGAATAGGAAGGTCAAGCTTCGCGCTGGAGACTTCCGCCCTGAAGATGCGCCCCTTGGAAGACGGGGCACTCCTCAGGGCACCGTCATCTCTGCCGCACTGTTTAACATCTGTATGATTGGTCTTTCTGAGAGGGTGGCACGTGTCGAGGACGTCAAGCACGCCATTTACGCCGACGACAGCAGCATCAAATGTTCCGGCGGCTGCGAGGGCAGAGTCGAAGAAGCCATGTAACAGACGTTCGACGTGATCGAGGAGTATCTCCGCCCCACCGGATTTTTATACACCCTGGACAAGTCGGAGCTTCGTTGCAGGCAGACCCAAATGTTGGAAGCCGGTCTCCGAAAGTAGCATCAGACTTCGTACATGTGATGGGGAGGTGGTAGGGAGGGTCGAAGTCATTCGGGTCCTGGGCATGTTTGTCGAATTCAGCGGCGGGAACGGAATGGCTCTCCGCGAGAACATCCCAAAGACAGGCAACACTTACCGCCGGGTTTGCAGAATCGCAAACCGACACCGAGGCATGAAGTAAAATAATCTGCTCAAGCTTATGAACGCCTTCGTAGTATGCCACTTCAAGTACACAATTTCTACGCACAACTGGCTCCGTGCGGAGTGAGACATGGTCAACGCTCTCATCCGCAAAGTAGTTAAAAGGGCTCTTGGGCTACACATCAGCACCCGTACTGAGGATCTCCTCCAGCTGGGTATACATAACACCGCCAAGATTGCCAAAACCCAAGAACGCGCGCAACTGACTCGCCTGACCACCACAGCGGCAGGTAAACGCATCCTCGAAGAGCTGAGTTACCATTCTGCGGGATTCCTGATGGTTAGTACCCCGATCCATAGGTGCATTTGAGATAAGTTTGAAGTGGCCCCAGTGCCCCGAAACGTCCACCCTGACCACAACGAGGGCAGACTAAAGTTCAGAGCAGCAGCGATCCTCAAACAGATTAAGCAACAAGATATCAGAGCAAGCTTCGTCGACGTAGTGTAGTACGGCGATGGGAAGACCTTTGCCGTCGTCGTGGTCGACTTCTGCGGCAAGATTTCCAATAGCGCCTCGGTTCAGGCCCCGAAACCACCGAGCAAGTCGCCATCGCTGTCGTCGTGCTAGACGACAGCGATGATCTCGACAGCGACAGCGACAGCGACAGATCTCGTGGGTCCGAGATCTACAGCGATTCCAGAACGGCAGTTGGGGCTTTTCAGATCGTTGCCATCGGCGAGCAAGCTGCTCGTCTTCTTAGCATTTGGAGACCGTATGCTCTCACGATACATTGGATTCACTGCTTTCCCGCTCACGTAAGGTGGGTCAAGGGTGCTCCCCCGAATGTCAATGAGTCTACTCACGAGGCTGTGAGTGGCCTCACCTACCGCGCTTGCTGTGTAAGGAGTGCTGAGTCCCCTCCTTCCTGTGGCCACAGGGGCGCTCCCGCTACTCATAACGAAGTTATGAATTTCTTCTACGCATCTAGAATGGTTTTTCCACACCCTCACCCCAAGTTGAATAGGGCGCAAGCTGTTTCACTTACAGACAGGCCCATATCTGTGTCTGGTCTTTCTATACGAAGTTTACCACGACGCCTGCCCGTCCTGCGGGCAGATGTCCACTCTAGCACACATGCTCTGGGAGTGCGGATCGAGATACCCCAAGTTCAGCAAGGAGAAGTTGGACTTGCTTCTGTGTAGCCCCGCTCTAGACAAGCAATTCAGGCTGTCGGGCTGCCCGCGACCGGGGAAGAGTGCTGGACCTGCCTGTCCCGACGTGGGACAAGCCGTGTGCGCGATGAGTTCGTTTCTTCGCCGGAACTCCCATAAAGTTATTTCACTCACTCACTCACTCACTCACTCACTCACTCACTCACTCACTCACTCACTCACTCACTCACTCACTCACTCACTCACTCACTCACTCACTCACTCACTCACTCACTCACTCACTCACTCACTCACTCACTCACTCACTCACTCACTCACTCACTCACTCACTCACTCACTCACTCACTCACCCACCCACCCACCCACCCACCCACCCACCCACCCACTCACTCACTCACTCACTCACTCACTCACTCACTCACTCACTCACTCACTCACTCACTCACTCACTCACTCACTCACTCACTCACTCACTCACTCACTCACTCACTCACTCAATCGCTCGCTCACTCGCTCACTCACTCACTCACTCACTCACTCACTCACTCACTCACTCACTCACTCACTCACTCACTCACTCACTCACTCACTCACTCACTCACTCACTCACTCACTCACTCACATGTCAAATGGTTTATAGATTTAGGCACATGACAAGTCATCGTTTGAAGGCTCGGTGCGTCGCATTAAATGCACGTCTGCTCGCCTAAACGACATCCCCGGCCTGAAGAATATTTGTGCAGCTGTGTGCAATTATATTGTTACAGGGATATTGCCAGTATCGAAAGACTATATTTACAATATAGTGTTTCTACAGTATACAATATACATGATGAGTCAGAGAGTTTAAGATGGCCGACCACCAAGAACATGCAGCAGCCCGCGTTTCCGAACTTCTTCTTCCTCTGTCTTCTTTCATCTTTCCGTAACAGAACCCCCGGGTGGAGAAGCGCAGTCTCGGCGCATGGCAAGGGAATAAGTGTGAGCGAAGTATGGCTTCAGCCGCGAAACGTGCACGACGTCAACAAGCGTCTGAGTTCAGGATGCATCAAAGTGTAGCGGCGAAATCTCGTAATTTACGCCGTTAACTTGGCGTAGGACTTCATAAGGCCATGTATAGCAAAAGAGAAGATTCTGGAAGAGGCCAACCTTAGGACATGGTGACCAGAGGAGCATCCAAGCATCTGGCGCGACCTTAACATCGCGATGGCAGTAGTCGTAACGCTCTTTTTGTATATGCTGCGAGGCATAAACGAGATCGGGCGACTTGACGTGCCATGTGATCGCGATCGATCCCTTCACGAGCGTACTCAGTTGCAACACGCGGCACAGAAGTGAGCATGGAGCGAAGCGGTGGGAGGGGGGGGGGGGGTGTCTCGACCGTGCAAGAGATAAAAGGGTGAATATTTTGCGGTGTCTTGTCAGCACGAGTTATATGCGGCCGTCACATAAGCCAGTGTGGCGTCCCAAACGCGATGATCTATGACGGCGTACATCGACAGCATCTCAGTGATTGTTCGATTGAGACGTTTGAGACGGAGGCGGTCGTCGACAACTCGAGATAAGAACGAGCGGCTGCGGTCTGTAAGTTACCGTAGAGGTGCACCGTGGTGGAGAATGGCGTCGTGGAGGAGAAAATCAGCGATGTCTGTTGCGCAACTAGTCTGCGACGCCTTTGTTATTGCATAGCCTGTCGCGTAATTAGTAGCGACGGCGATCCACTTATTCCCTCTAGTCGTCGGAAAAGGACCAAGCAGGTCAAGGCCTACGCGAAAGAATGGTTCAGAGAGACTTCAATTGGATGAAGTCGTCCAACCGGTGACAGGGGAGGTTTCTTCCGGCGCTGACTATTCGCAAGTTGCGACATAACGACGCAGAGAGCGGTAAAGACTCGGCCACAAGAACCGGCGTCGTACGCGGTCGTATGTACGCAAAACTCTAAGGTGTTCCGCCATCGGTGCATCGTGAAATTCTTCGAGAACGATGGATCGCAGATGATGAGGGCGCAACTCAGGGCGCAACTCAAACAAGGAGCAACTCAGGGCTGTCAGGGTTGATAGTGCGGCGGCAGAGGATGCGTCGCGTTGTTGTTCGGCGTGCATGTCGGTCATGTCAGTCAAAGCCATTACGCAGGTCACCGGATTATGTGCAACAGGATCGGGAGGGTACACGGGGTGACGCGAGAGGCAGTCAGCGTCCTTGTGGAGGCATCCGGTCTTGTAATGGACACTGAATGAAAATTCCTGGAGCCGCAAGGCCCGGCGACCAAGCCGTCCAGTCAGGTCCCGAAGGGACCCAAACTAAAGCCAAGCACCACCACTCACTGATAGAGCAATTTCTTTGGGCAGGTGACAGCAGGCGGCAGGCGTAAGCTATCACACACTCGGCATCATTCTGTTGTTGGGCGAGAACAGCGCCGATGTCATGGCCGCTTGCGTCAGTGTGGACTTCGGTCGGTGCAGATGGATCAAAGTAGGCAAGTATGGGAGGGGTGGTCAGAAACCCGATGAGAGCGGCAAACGCGTGAGCCTGCTCCTGGCCCCATGAGAATGGCGTGTTGTTTTATAGAAGATCTGTCAAAGGCCGAGCAACATCGGCGAAGTTTTTGACGAAATGGCGAATGTAAGAACACAGGCCGACGAAGCAGCCCACGTTAGTATCAGTACGTAGCACAGGGGAGCTGAGTACGGCGCTAACTTTTTTCCTGATCTGGTTGGACACTGGATGCATTAACGAGGTGTCCCAACACGGCAGTCTGACGGCGCAGGAATTGACACTTCGTGGAATTCAGTTGAAGGCCGGCGTTTTGGAAGACTGCAAGAATCGCAGCGAGTCGGGTAAGGTGGCTGCTGAACGTGGATGAAATACAATAACATCGTTAAGGTAACAAAGACAGCTGGTGCATTTGTAGCCTCGCAGAAGAGAGTCTACCCTATGTTCAAATGTCACAGGAACATTGCATAGGCCAAATGGCATGACTTTGAAATGATATAAGCCATCCGGCATGATGAAGGCTGTCTTCTCGTGGTCCATTTAACCAACTGAAATCTGCCATTAGCCGGATCGAAGATCGATGGACGAGACATATTTAGCTCCGTGGAACGAGTCCAAGGCGTTATCGATGCGTGGTAGTGGGTAGATGCCTTTTCGCGTGATCTTGCTTAAGCGGTGATAACCGACGCAAAAACGCTAGGTACCATCTTCCCTTTTTACAAGGACGACAGGCGATGCCCAAAGGGTGACTGATGGCTCAGTGACCTCTTTGCGGAGCATTTTGTCCGCTTCTGATGGAATGACTTGACATTAAGCAGGCGATACACGATAAGGACGCCGACGAATAGGATTCGTGTCACCAGTGCTTATACAGTAGCGAGCAGCAGATGTTTGGCCTAAAGGCCTGTCGCCGAAATCAAAGATGTCACTGTACGATTGAAGCAGGAGGCGTATGTCCGTGGCCTGTGCAGAGGTGACGTCAGGTGCAATAATTTTCGCGAAGTCATCTGTTAAGGAACCAGAGCTGTGATCTGCAATTATCGCTAATAAGTCACTCTCGGCATTGAGATTGTTAATTTCAAATTTGTAACAACTAGAAACGCTGTCCGAGAACATGCCGGCCGGAATCACTTGAGGACACAGGCTGAAATTCAGAAGTGGTAGAATGACGTCGTTGTTAGTAACTGTGACCAAAGTATGCGGAACAGCAACGTTCCAGTTCAAAAGTACGTCGATGATGGGACGAAGCACATATTCACCGCCAGGAGCCTGTGGCTGGGTGGTCAAAGTGACGTAACTGCCTCGGGTGACAGACGCACATCGTGAACCGAGCGCAAGTGCGGTGGGGTGGCACTCGGAGCATCGGTGAGTTGAGGCAGTTGAGGTAACTGAAGAAAGCCGGTCGCGCAGTCGGTGATAGCAGAATGAGTTGAGAAAATGTTCAATCCAAGGATAACGTCGTGAGGGCAGTTGCCGATCACAGCAAAGGGAACAGAAATATGGCATCCGGCTATATTTAAACGCGCAGTACCCATCCCAAGAACAACGAGCACGCCGCCGTCAGCCACACGAAGCACTCGGGCAGCTGCTGGCACCCAGTGAGCACATTCTTTAAATATCTACGTAGGCTAGCACTCATCACAGTACGTGGGCTCCCGTGTCGACGAGTGCTTGCACAGGTGCGCTGTCTATTTTAACTTCTATTACATTTCTCCTTGTGGGCACATCACAGGATTTGCTACAGCAGGGCAAATCCGAGGGCTGCATTTCTTAGTTTTCGGAAAAAGTGCGGCCAAACGCCACAGGGACCACAGGCGACGGGGCTGCGGCGAACCGAAAGGTGGACGACGTGTTTGCGCTTAACGAGACTGGTGTCCGCGCGTCGATGGTGAGCGAATGTACCATGTTTTCCTAGCAGAGTTGTCGGTGCTGGTAGACTCGGCGGTGGGCAAAACACTGCGGGAATTTGCGTCAAAATGGCTCAGGTTGGTCGTCGTGGGAGGTGTTGAGGGCCACGAGTTGCGACAGTGTCGGGCGACATGACCAATGCGGCGACAGGTGAAACATATCGGCTGGTCTTCCACAGTTCTCCACTCTGTCGGGTTGCGAGAAAGCGGAGAGAAGCGTCAGCGTAGAACGAAAACTGAAGGGCGTACATTAGCTCTGGGATTGGCGATAGCACATAGAAATGTAAACGGTTGTTTTCAAGTTCCTGGCTAATGATGGCTTGCACGAGAGGAATGGAAAAAGTGCTAGCATCAGGGCTAAGTGAAGAGAAAGCTGCGGGCGCCATCACATCCTGTTCACGTCGAGCGATTCGCACCACGTCCTCTGATGGAGATGGATGCTGCTGTGCGGGTTGTTGTTCAAACGTCGACGTTGCGGCTTTAATGGGAAGTCTGGCGAATGGGTGCAAGACGTGTCGACTTTTGGGCTGCTCGAATTGTCGGCACTCTTTAATGATAGCATCAAATGTAGAGCAGCTTTTACACATGAGCAGATTAAAGGCGTCGTCAGCAATGTCCTTAAGAACGTGCCCGACCTTCTCAGCTTCTGTCATGCCGCGATCGGCTTTACGACAAAGTGTTAGCATGTTCTAATTGTACTAGACATAGGACTCCGTGGAGAATTGGCACGGAAGGCCAGTTCCTGCTTTGCGGCAATTTCACGGCCGGCTGGTTTGCTAAACAACTATGTCAACCTCTCTGCATTGGTCCCTGCTGGTTAGCACGTCTTGGTGGTTTTCGTACCACACCTTTGCCGTGCCTCTTAGGTAGAAAAACAGGTTAGCTAGCATTAGCTTTTGGTCCCATCTGTTGATTCCGCTCACGCATTCGTACATAGCCACCTACTCTTCGACGTCCGCGCCATCGGTCCAGCATGAAGTTCCAGGATACTTGGGTTGCACAACCACAACCGAAAATGACAGCGACGTAGCTGGCGACGGTGACGTTGGAGGCGGCAACGATATTAATCCCGCGTGCTCATCGTCATTCATGGTGCGGACGGTGATGCCACGTCCACTGTTGAGCTCCGTTTCTAGCCGTGGTACCCCGCACCTCCACAAATATGTTACGGGGATGCTACGACTATAGAAAGACGATATCTACAACGGATATACAGGTTGAGTCAGAGTATAGTTAAGATGGCTGACCACCAACAACACGTAGCAGCCAGCGTCTCCGATTTTCTTCGTCCTCTGTCTTCTTTACTTCTTTTATAACAATAAAACTATATTAAGGAGCCAAAAAGCAAAACACAACACACAATGGAGGACAACAGGACAGAGCCCCGCTCACAACTGCTTTATTTTTACAGAAGATACGTACACATATACTTTCAATTGGCACCTACGCATAAATACATTAGAGCATCGAGCGCGGTAAGATAAGGAAGTTTCAACAAACTTGTTCTCTGACTTATACATTGATAAGTACGCTTCCCTAACGTAAAAGCTACCTTGCTTACTAACATAAAACGCTTCCATAATTTCCCTGACTCTCGTATCGTTACTTCTGGCCAGAATCCACGTGTCGGAAAACTGTGCCTCATAAGAGCGCAGGGGGCAGTTTCTGATATGCTTAGGTGTATTAAGGCCTTCTTTATTTTGCAAAACATTTGGTTCATGTTCCATCATTCGCTCATTTACACAACGCCCATTTCATCCTATGTAAAAACAATCGCAGGAGTGGAATTTCATAGAGCACGCCTATGGCACATTTCATGTTTGCTTCTGCAGCGTCTTTTTTTTTCTTTCCTCTTTTCCTATACGATAGCAAAGGCCTCCGAGCTTTCTAGGGGCTGTAAAGACGAGTGGACACCAAGCCTACTCGCAACCTTCTTCAAATTATGTGTCAACTTGTGCACATGCGGCACGACTACCGGTCTCACCTCTTGAGGGACGCTGTCCTAGCCCTCACAAACCTCTTCATTTTGTGCAAGAGGCTTTCGGCAGCCAAGGTCACAAGCGAACCAGGGAGAACCCAGCTGAAGCTAGCCTGGCCAACTGGTTTTCGACACTCGACTGCATCTTGTGAATACGAGATTTCCTGAGCGCAGATTCAAGGCAGAGTGAAGGAATTCTTCTATTTACCAGTTTTGAATGGGAGGAGTCGAATGCCGGAAGCCCGTTATTTGCACGAGGAGCATTAGGCCACAAAGCGGATCTGCACAGAACTCTATTTGGAGATTTAAAAACTGTAAGAACTTACCCTGAGGCAGTTCAGGCGGGAAATCTAAGCCTTTACCATGTTGTCTACATAGGGATAAGCCATTGGCCACATTTTCTGTGAAGCTGAAGGTTCTGTCCTTGTTTAACATTACCAAAGAATCATCGACATATCTAAAGATTTTAAAAACCTTAGTTTATAAAACCTGATATGAAACTGGGTCATTTGTGAAAGAAATATATTACATAGCAGTGGTGTGACACAGGACGCAGTGCATATGCCAACTTCCTGCATAAAAAAACCGCTGGTCAAATGCTATAAAGGCGGCGTGTCCGAGAGAAAAGGCATCCATGCTACCCAGGGGCAGAAAATACGAGCCGGACACCATGCCTGCTCGCAAGCTTTTTGAAATTGTGGGCCGAATTCCGCACATACGTAAAATGTGCACACAATAAATTTTAATAGGACTAAAGAGTCGGCAATAAAAGTACCGACAGAGGTCTGAAAAGAAAGAGGGTCAGTTCCTTCAGTACACTTTCTGACTGCAAAAAATGGCCAGGATGTCTTCAGCTTGGTTTCCTGGTTCACTTGTCACTGGGGTTGCCGAAAGCCTCTTGCAAAAAAGTGAAGGGCTGTCAGAGGTGGGTTAGAGGTCTCCCAAGAAGATGCGAGATCGGTGGCTGTGCCTTATATGCGCAAGTTGGTCCACAATTTCAAGAAAATTGCGAGCAAGCATGCTTTCTCGCTCGTTTTTACAGCTCCTAGTAAGCTCAGATGCGTTTACTCTCGGATAGAAAAAAAAAACGAAAAAGAAAAAGAAAGAGACTGCGGTTCATGAAACATGCCATAGGGGTAGTTTATGAAATTTCCCTCTCCTGTGGTTGTTCCTATAAAGGACAGACAAAGTGCTGTGCAAATTAGCGGATTAGGGAACATGAATGAAACGTTCAGCAAAATAAATAGAACCCCAATATACCTAAGCAGACTAGAAACTGCGCAGTGCGCTCTTGTGAGGCATACTTTCTGACGCGCTGATTCTGGCCAGAAGCATAAATACGTAAACTAGGGAAATAATGGAACCATTTTATACCACGAAGAAAGGTAGCTTGTGTGCTAGTGAAGCGTCTTTATTATTGTACAAGTCAAAATAAACAGTTTGATGAAAGTTCCTTATGTTGCCGCACTTGATGCTGTAATGTGCTTGATGCGCAGGTGCTGAATGAACGTATGTATGTGTGTGTCTCATGAAAAAATCAAGCAGTTTAGTCCGGCGGTCTTTGCCCTTGTCCACTCGTGTGCGGTTGTTCTTTGGCGCAGTAAAATAATTATAATGATTCAATATGAACTGATATTATAGGTTGATAAGCTGATTTTATAGGTTGCAGCCAGAATATTGCCACATGTAGGTAGTGGGTCGAGGCTAAGAGTGGGTCGAGCGTGAAAGAACAAAGAAGACCGCGCTTCTCTTTCACTCCTCATGAGCCATCCCCGACGTACGCGTTTTCGAAGAGCCAGCTGCTTTGTGGTTCATTAAACTCCCAAGAGTACCTCTGAAGGCTCGTGACAAACTGGTGGAGGTGTGGTGTAGCCCTTGCGGATGTTGCAAACCCCTCCAAGGATCCGAACTACGAATCCAGTGTCAGTCGACGCTCCCGTGTATCGGACCAGCCGCAGGATCAGTGGGCTAGCCCCTGAAGTCGCCGACGCTATGATTCCCACCACACTAACCGGGGCGACCAGCGCTACCACTCAACCCGCCCCAATCGGTACGGAGAAGACGATGTTGAATCAGTATACACTTGAGAGCCCGCGGATCCTGACGACGTTCCATGGCATAGTCTTCGAAGACGTCGAAGACTGGATGGTCGACTTCGAGCGCGTGGCCGCCTTGAAGCATTGGAATGACGCGGCAAAACTGACACACGTTTACTTCTACCTGGAGGACAGCACGCGTACATGATTTTGGAACCGTCAGGAGCAACTGATGTTGGTGCACGAATTTTGTCGTCAGCCTCTGGAGACCTACCCCAGTGCTGATTGCCACGAACGAGTGGAACGAGTGATTCAGGCCCGCGTCCAGTTACCAAACGAAACAGTGACCACGTAGATCGAAGACATGACGCGCCTCTTCAGACGAGCTGACCCAGCAATGCCGGAGGAGAAGTTACGTCATCTGATGAGGGAGGTCAAGGAGCAACTCTTTGGTGCTCTCGTACCCCGGAGCCCTCCGAAGGCGGTCGAGGAGTTATTGTCTGAGGCCGTGACCATGGAAAAGATGCTTCTGCATCGGTCCAACCTGTATGAGCGGCAAGGGAACAGCATGTCTGCTGCTGACGTTTTCATGACAGTCGGAAGCAACAGTGACTGTCTGCAAGAGCTCTTCCGCTTTGTAGCGCGTGAAAAGTCGCAAAAGACCGGCGACACACCAACACCACGCCCTACGTTAAGCTCCCTTACAAGCGTTATCAACGACGAGGAAGTGAGACCTTCCCTCCTCGTAATGCTGGGGCTGAACCTACATAATACCGCCGAGTGACCTATGCGGAAACATTAAGGCACCCTGCTTCTTCTCCGCGGCGGTTCATCCGTGCTCCTCCTACAGTGTCGCTTCAGTTGGCGCAGCCGATATTGTACCGCCAAGCTGGGCACATTCAGCCGCCTTTTGCTCATGCCGCTCCAGTTGCCCATCGTCCGCAGCAACCGGTGCACTACATCGGCGATAGAGGCACGTTGCCTCGGCAGTCGGATGAGTGGCGCACACGCGATCGCCGGCCTCTGTGCTTCCACTGCAGTGAAGCTGACCACCTGCAACGCCAGTGCCCATACCGGTGCCTTGGACTTCGCGGTGTTTGCGCATACTCGCCACCACCCCGATACGACTATCGACCCCGGGACATTTGCGACTACATCTCTCAGCAGCGCTTGCCACCACCTGCCGGGCGGCAGTCGCAGTCATCGTCTCCGAGACAATTTTCGCCTCCACCCCAGCGGTATTCTACTGCGCAGAGACACAGTCCCCGCCGGGAAAACTAATTAAGCGATCTTTGGGGGCGAGGTCACTGACAATCGAAGTGCTGAAGACCCCCAATCGACCCAGCCATAGACAGATCCCGGTCCAACATCACCTGCAGCTGAACAGGAGGACCGACTTTCTCTAAATGTAGCAGTGACTATTGACGGTTATGCCGTTAGTGCTTTAGTGGAGACCGGCGCAGACTACTCTATATTAAGCGGCGAAATGGCAACGCAGCTGAAGAAAATAATCACGCCCTGGTATAACTGGCACATTCGGACAACTGGCGGTCACGTTGTTACCGCACTGCACGCCTTCACGACTAGAGTTGAAATTCAAGGATATACATTGGTAGCGTTTTGCCTTGTCTTACGCGAATGCTCCCACGGCGTCATTCTTGACGTCGACTTCCTGGAGGAGTATGGCGCTATTAATATTCTTCAAGAGCGTCGTATCGCATTCTCAGCCGACCGAGCAATCGACGTGCAGGACCATTAATGGCGTGCTGACGTACTTCGTGCTTCTGGAGACAGTGTAACGCTTCCTCCACGAGCCAGTGTCCTCGTCGACCTCACATGCTGTGGCTTACGTGATGGCGGAGCGGTGGCCAACACTAATTTGGAAGACATCCTGAAGCAAGGTGTTTGTGTGGCTAGAAGTGTTAGACAGCTTCGTGATGACCAATGGCGATTGCTTGTTACTAACTTTAGAATCGAGCATTGGCACCTTTGCGGCACTTCGATAGCGTTTGCAGATGAAGCAGCAGACGTTAACAACTGTTTCACATCGGATGTAGTGGAGACAGCAGACACGCCTCTGGACCATATCGACATCAATTCTGAACTGTCTACCGATACCCAGACAGCGCTACGCAAGCTCTTGCATGAACTAGGGACCTGCTTCGCGAGTTTTGCGAAGGTATTTCAGACTCCCGTCATTAGGCAGAGGACCATCATGTTCTAGGAGGCACGCCTGATACACCAGCAGCCTTACCGCGTGTCGGCAAAATAAGCCATACGTACACAGGTCCGGGAGATGCTTAATGACGGAGTCATCGAACCTTCCAATAGCCCGTGGTTGTCTCCAGTCGTTCTTGTCAAAAAGAAAGACGGAACGCTCCGCTTTTGTGTCGACTACCGGAAGCTTAACAACGTAACTAAAAAGGACGTGTACTCGCTGCTGCGTATCGACAACTCGTTAGATAGGCTATGGCGTGCCCACTATTTTTCTTCTCTCAATTTAAAAAGGGGCTACTGGCAAATCGAGGTAGACGTAGGAGGTCGCGAGAAAACAGCCTTTGTGACTCCAGATAGTCTCTACGAATTTCGAGTCCTTCCTTTTTGCGTGTTCAGCCCTAGCTATTTTCCAGATAATGATGGACACTGTCCTCACTGGACTGAAGTAGCAGGCTTGTCTTGTGTACCTTGATAATGTGGTCGTATTTTGTGTAACGTTCGAGCAGCATCTTCACAACCTGCGCAGTGTGCTAGGAGCCATCCGATCGGCCGAATTCACACTTAAGCCATAAAAGTGCCACTTCGGTTGTTAAAAGCTCATGTTGCTCGGGCATATAGTAAGTGCCAAAGAGGTCCGACCTGATCCAGACAAGCTTGCCACTGTGGCCGCATATCCAGATGCTGCCGATAACAAGACCCTCTGGCGCTTCCTGGGTTTGTGCGCCTACTATCACCGGTTGATTTGGGGCTTTTTGAAGATAGCGGAGCCTCTGACTCGCCTTACAAGGGATGTGACGCCATTTGTCTGGCATAATGAGCAACAGGCAGCTTTTGCTGAATTACGACAACGCCTACAGTCATACCCCGTTCTTGCACAATTTGACGATGATACCGATACAGAGGGGCATACCCACGCCAGTAGCATTGGCCTTGGCGCAGTGCTTGTCCAGCGTCAAGATGGAGTGGAAAGAGTTATAGCCTATGCCAGTCGCTCACTGTCCCGCGCCGAGGAGAATTATTCGACTACAGAGAGCGAGTGCCTCGCAGTCGTGTGGGCGATTATCAAGTTTCAGCTACCTCTATGGTCATCCCTTCAAAATAGTAACGGAGTAACGGACTACCCTCTGTTGATTGGCAACCATGCGCGACCCTTCAGGACGACTGGCAGGGTGGAGCTGGCGGAATTTAACATCACTATCGTTTATAATTCTTGCCGTCAGCACGAAGACGCTGAAACACTGTCCTGCGCACCCATTGATCCTGTAAGTCAGGAAACAGAGGACAATGACAGCTTCCTAGGCGCCATTAGTTCGTCGTACTTGATCAGACGGCAGCGTGGCGACGCTGAGATTCGACGGATCATCGATCATTTAGAGGGCCGCGGCACAGCCATACAACGGCATCTGTCTTGCTCATTGACACCCTTCTGTCGAGGAGACAACGTGCTGTGTAAGAACAATGCCCGTTCGAACAGCCGTGCTAACTACTGGCGGTTCCAAGAGACATACGAAACGACGTCCTCTTCGCTTGCCATGATTAACACACATCTGGCCATTTAGGTTTCTCATGGACACTCACTAGTGTAAGCGAGATTTACTATTGGCCGGGCTTTCGGTAAACGTCAAAGAGTACGTTAAAGGCTGTCCTGAATGCCAGCGACGAAATACACCATCAGTTAATCCGGAGATCTTCCATCAGCCAATCAAGCACCACACACGCCTTTCGACCAAGTCGGCATGGACGTTCTGAGACCCTTTCCTCTATTAGCCGACGCCAACAAATGCGTGATCATCACGACTGATATTTTAACACGTTATGCATACACGCAGGCCATCCCACGAGCCACGGCTTCAGAGACAGCGTAATTCTTCACGCGCCACATCGTTCTACGTCACGGTGCTCCCTCCCCTGTCATAACAGAGAGAGAGGGACAGCATTCACAGCCCAGCTTATGGATGAAGTGTTTGAATTAAGCAACACAGGCATTGAACGGCGACCGCGTATCATCGACAGACCAACGGACTTACCGAACGACTGTATAAGACGATCACAGACATTATCTCCATGTACATCGACGTCCAACAAAAACATGGGATCGGATCTTGCCTCACGGGACCTTCGCGTATAACACCACCGTGCAAGAGACGATGCGATTCACACAATTTCGCCTTCTCTACGGTCACGAAGTCCAGACATTGCTGACTGCTATGCTGCCATTTCAAGACAGTGACCACTTGACAACTGACGTCGATGAATTTGCTGAGGAAGCTCGGCAGCTCGCGCGGCTGCATGTCGGCCAGCGGCCGCAGACGGACGCACCACGATAGAACATCCGCCACAGGCACGTGTCCTACAACTCCGGAGACCAAGTTTGGGTGTGGACCCCTGTTCGCCGCCGTGGCCTCTGTGAAAAGTTGCTGAGCAGGTATTTTGGTCCATGTAAAGTTCTATGCCGCGTCAGTCACGTTAACTACGAAGTGCTCCCGAACACAACATCGCAGATACGGACCCGGACGCAAAGACAACCGAGCTCGGACATTGTTGATGTTCTGCGCATGAAGCTGAAAATCTTAATCAGATTTTCGACGGCCGCTGATCGTGTTCGCCGCTACCATTGTTCTTTGAGTGTAGCCTGTTTGAATGGGCGAACTTGTGCCCCAAAAAACAGGCTACACTCAAAGGCCAATGTAGCGGCGAACACGATCGGCGGTCGTCGAAAATCTGATCAGCGGGTCAAGCGCGTCGGCTTTCATACAGCAGTCGTCGAATGTTCCAGACTAATCGTTGGGACCCGCATGCCTTCCACAAAGTTCTACACCATTCGCGTCACGCGATGAAATCAGATAACACAAGGTTTGGCGACAACAGACAGCGGTTAGAAACATCGATAAGTTTCCAGAAACTTCGGATACATGCAGGCGCGTGCCGCGCTGTACGATAACATTTGTTAGGCGGCGAAACGTGGTCACCCGATAAAGATAACTACACGTGTCAGTATGTTAGATGTAACTAGCTATATGAAACAATATGAATGGTTATCTTATATGAATGGTAGCACGCGTGTAACTGGAAAAGAACGAAAAGCTACGTTTATGATACAAAATAAATTTGTTATACAGATTTAGTGGCATTAGCCACGTTCAGCGCCTCGCACTTATCGCACCAAAACCAAAGCGTCTGTGAAAGTCGATCAAGCTTCGTTACATTAAGGCATAGCTTGAAAGCTGCAAAATGAACACGCAGTGCTCCGCCTACCGACTATCTCCTACCCGTCAGGGAAGCCAAGAACATTCTGCCTATTATATTTTTCTTCCTAATGGCCAACCTAAGGGAGTAGCACGCGGTGGTGTCGAGAGTTGTGACCTAAACTGAAGCATATGAAGCAGCTGAGATAGGCGGACAACAAATTCGTGTCGAGAAGCATGCAACTGTTACTCACTTCCTGAGTATATCATTATTGTGAATACGCTCCCTGGCCAGGAAGCATCCGTGAAGTCGACGGCGAAAGTGTCCATGATGGCGACGAAGTAGAAGCCTGAGTTTATCTGTGTCGCCATGTTGAAGAAGGATGCGATAGCTGCCGCAGCTGCAATGCCCCAGCTTTTGTCGATGTCCTTTCGTTGGAAACGCCGCGACTGCCGCCTCATGGCGCTGGCATTTGTTTCATCGCTTGCTGAAGACTTGGTGAAAACACTGCTCAACCTGCACATACAAGATTTGAGAAGAGATCCCATTTGCCTAGATTTATTAGATGCAAATTCTAGGAGCTAGAAATGAAGACAAAGTGAGTATTGGTAATATACTTGGTCACGCGGCGTGGAGCCAGACGAAGGAAGAATAAAGGGGAGGCAAACAAGCGCTCGGCTAGCGTTTGTCTGTGTCCCCGCTTCATCGCCCTTTCTTCGGCTGTGCGCTGTGTATAACCAGATGGGACGCCAACTAGCACGGTTTTACACCCTGCTGCTCATAATATATGACATATTTAAGGGAGCCTTCACAAAAGCAATTTGCATTGCATAGATGGCTTGCTGCGACGGTCACAGAGATGCTTGACTGCCCATATATGAGGACATTTTGCAGTGTGTTCGTTATATTGAATGTTACGGTTCCCCAGCAGGCACTGTGTGACAGATGTAAAAGAACGAACACCCGCACAGGAAGGCCAGGTACATCGCATGCATACGTATATGCACACCTGCGCGCAAGAGGAACCACAGCGGGCTTATTCTTGGCACACCACCAGGAACGTAGCGGCATACTGAATTAACGAAGCCCGTGTGTTTTTTCCTCAACAGGCACAAAATATATGCGCACATATCAGCTGCACTATTTTGCAATAAAGCCACTTGGAGAACTAGACATCTTGCGACCAAGAAGAGGCCTTTATGTCAAGTTACAATACGCATTACTAGTTAGGGAAAAAAATCTTTCAGGCATCTCCTTTTAGGTCCAAGCAGCATACTTTAGAAGTACTGAGTCTTTCTTGCAAGAACGTAGGTATTTCTGACGTCTAGCAAATGTCGATTTCGGAATTAAACATCAAGAATTAATTGGTTCATCGCAGAAACATGGGTGGGGGAGCCAAATTGGGCTTGCAGGTGGGAACTTCCACGTTGGTTGCACAGCGTGAGCTCTAAGACGGACAAATGCGAAACATGATGCGAGGCGGAACGGGATATTGACATCAAGGCGCTTTGTAATGGAGCTGAGAACATTATTGAAGCATGAAGGGAAAAATGTAAACCACAACGTCATTGCCGCAATCACCAGTGCAGAACTGTGGATGTTTCCTTGACGTACTCTCTACAATTTCTTATGTTCCGATGCACGGCCATTATTTCTTTCCCCATATATCCATCAATAAGACAATCAGAATAAAGAGTGGAATACGAGTCCTCGTGTACGAAGAGTCACAAGCCCTTCATGATCGTGATATGAACATGTACGCTTTATGTCTACAAAATAGCTAAAGCAATCATCACCACAACATCTTGCATAAGATATACGTGGTGGTTTATGCTGTTTTATTATTTAGTATATAATGCAGTCCGAAGACCAAGCAGGAAGGGCGAAAAAATTGACGCAGCAAGCGAAACTGTACAAGATATACAGCAGAATAAAGCAAGCATTATCAGTCAAAGACACGGATAGACTAACAAACACGATAAAAATCCGTTGGAGGCAAAAACTGCACAACTCCGTAAACTCATTCTTTATACAAAGAAAAAACAAAAAAATGGCTGTGGCTTAGCTAAGGTTAAGCCCAGGATGCGAAGCATACTAGCCTTTATTTTAGTTGTTGAACCACTGTTTAGCCTGGTGAACTGCTGTTGCTTGGCTATATTTGGTTCGGCTAGACGAAGAAACAACTCATGCGTTACTCTGCTTCGCCTTCAAGAGTGGAACGTGACAGCGTTCCCGTCGACCCGCCAAGGGGTGTAAGACAATGGGCTACGGCGCAGCGACTACGCGCCCCGCATTGGACGCGGTGAGCGTCGAGCAACGCAGCGTTTGGCGCAGCAACGAAATGTGCGCCTGAGCAAGCGATGCACGCCTGAGCCTAAGAAACAGCTCGTTTCTAAGGCAACACCGCATTCACTAGAGGCGCTTTTGTACCGCTTTGAAGCATCGTACTCGTGGCTCAGTGGTAGCGTCTCCGTCTCACACTCCGGAGACCCTGGCTCGATTCCCACCCAGCCCATCTTGCAAGAGTTGAGCCAAAGCCACCTAGAAACAGTCTCTGTAGCACGTCGCAACCTTCGCCTCTCATTCCAACGAGCAGCTCTGTCTCCAGGAGGCATATCACCTCGTGAGTGTCTAGCAGAGGCAAGCGCAGCTGCTTGTATACCGCCGCGACGCCGCGAGCGGCAACGCGAGTTGGAGCCCCGTTTCTCCTCTGCCGTGACGTCACGGTATCACGTGGTATTGAAGGCGACACCGCCGCGCCTGAGGAGCTGGGTTGAGCTCTAGGTTGAGCTGGTTGAGCTTTAAATATACCACGAAATGTGGCCTTATCAACAATCAAGTTTACAGGAACTGACACATGCGCTTTAGAGCTCAGCTCTTCCTAGGTGGAGCGTCTAAATCGCCTTCAACGTGCGAACGCACGTGCCACTGTTTGCGCGTTCCTTGTCGTCTTCTACCGCAGCTGGCTCGTTGGCCCCATTCGGGGTAAAGACGCGAATACGCTTGTTCCACTGCTCGCGCGTTCGTCATCGTCTTCTATCGCAGCTGGCTCGTTGGCGCCGCTCGGCGTCACCGCGCGAAGACGCTCGTGCCAGTGTGCGCGCTCCTCGTCATCTTGTACCGCAGCTGGCTCGTTGGCGCCATTCGGCGTAAACACGAGAAGACGCTTGTTCCACTGCTCGTGCGTTCGTCATCGTCTTCTACCGCAACTGGCTCGTTGGCGCCACTCGGCGTAACCACGCGAAGACGCTCGTGCCACTGTTTGCGCGCTCCTCGTCGTCTTGTACCGCAGCTGGCTCGTTGGCGCCATTCGCCGTAAACACGAGAAGGCGCTTGTTCCACTGCTCGTGCGTTCATCATCGTCTTCTACCGCAGCTGGCACGTTGGCGCCACTCCGCGTAACCGCGCGAAGACGCTCGTGCCACTGTTTGCGCGTTCCTCGTCGTATTGTACCGCAGCTGGCTCGTTGGCGCCATTCGGCGTAAACACGAGAAGACGCTTGTTCCACTGCTCACGCGTTCGTCATCGTCTTCTACCGCAACTGGCTTGTTGGCGCCACTCGGCGTAACCGCGCGAAGACGCTCGTGCCACTGTTTGCGCGTTCCTCGTCGTATTGTACCGCAGCTGGCTCGTTGGCGCCATTCGGCGTAAACACGAGAAGACGCTTGTTCCACTGCTCGCGCGTTCGTCATCGTCTTCTACCGCAACTGGCTTGTTGGCGCCACTCGGCGTAACCGCGCGAAGACGCTCGTGCCACTGTTTGCGCGTTCCTCGTCGTCTTGTACCGCAGCTGGCTCGTTGGCGCCATTCGCCGTATACACTAGAAGGCGCTTGTTCCCCTGCTCGTGCGTTCATCATCGTCTTCTACCGCAGCTGGCACGTTGGCGCCACTCCGCGTAACCGCGCGAAGACGCTCGTGCCCCTGTTTGCGCGTTCCTCGTCGTATTGTACCGCAGCTGGCTCGTTGGCACCATTCGGCGTAAACACGAGAAGGCGCTTGTTCCACTGCTCGTGCGTTCGTCATCGTCTTCTACCGCAGCTGGCACATTGGCGACACTCCGCGTAACCGCGCGAAGACGCTCGTGCCACTGTTTGCGCGTTCCTCGTCGTATTGTACCGCAGCTGGCTCGTTGGCGCCACTCGGCGTAACCGCGCGAAGACACTCGTGCCACTGTTTGCGCGTTCCTCGTCGTCTTGTACCGCAGCTGGCTCGTTGGCGCCATTCGCCGTAAACACGAGAAGCGCTTGTTCCACTGCTCGTGCGTTCGTCATCGTCTTCTACCGCAGCTGGCACGTTGGCGCCACTCCGCGTAACCGCGCGAAGACGCTCGTGCCACTGTTTGCGCGTTCCTCGTCGTCGTGTACCACAGCTGGCTCGTTGGCGCCATTCGGCGTAAAGACGCGAATACGCTTGTTCCACTGCTCGCGCGTTCCTCGTCGTCTTCTACCGCAGCTGGCTCGTTGGCGCCACTCGGCGTAACCGCGCGAAGACGCTCGTGCCACTGTTTGCGCGTTCCTCGTCGTCTTGTACCACAGCTGGCTCGTTGGCGCCATTCGGCGTAAACACGAGAAGACGCTTGTTCCACTGCTCGCGCGTTCGTCATCGTCTTTTACTGCAGCTGGCTCGTTGGCGCCACTCGGCGTAACCGCGCGAAGACGCTCGTGCCACTGTTTGCGCGTTCCTCGTCGTCTTGTACCACAGGTGGCTCGTTGGCGCCATTCGGCGTAAACACGAGCAGACGCTTGTTCCACTGCTCGCGCGTTCGTCATCGTCTTCTAGCGCAACTGGCTTGTTGGTGCCACTCCGCGTAACCGCGCGAAGACGCTCATGCCACTGCTTGCGCGTTCCTCGTCGTATTGTACCGCAGCTGGCTCGTTGGCGCCATTCGGCGTAAACACGAGAAGACGCTTGTTCCACTGCTCGCGCGTTCGTCATCGTCTTCTACCGCAACTGGCTTGTTGGCGCCACTCGGCGTAACCGCGCGAAGACGCTCGTGCCACTGTTTGCGCGTTCCTCGTCGTATTGTACCGCAGCTGGCTCGTTGGCGCCATTCGGCGTAAACACGAGAAGACGCTTGTTCCACTGCTCGCGCGTTCGTCATCGTCTTCTACCGCAACTGGCTTGTTGGCGCCACTCGGCGTAACCGCCCGAAGACGCTCATGCCACTGTTTGCGCGTTCCTCGTCGTATTGTACCGCAGCTGGCTCGTTGACGCCATTCGGCGTAAACACGAGAAGACGCTTGTTCCACTGCTCGCGCGTTCGTCATCGTCTTCTACCGCAGCTGGCTCGTTGGCGCCACTCGGCGTAACCGCGCGAAGACGCTCGTGCCACTGTTTGCGCGTTCCTCGTCGTCTTGTACCGCAGTTGGCTCGTTGACGCCATTCGGCGTAAACACGAGAAGACGCTTGTTCCACTGCTCGCGCGTTCGTCATCGTCTTCTACCGCAACTGGCTTGTTGGCGCCACTCGGCGTAACCGCGCGAAGACGCTCGTGCCACTGTTTGCGCGTTCCTCGTCGTCTTGTACCGCAGTTGGCTCGTTGACGCCATTCGGCGTAAACACGAGAAGACGCTTGTTCCACTGCTCGTGCGTTCGTCATCGTCTTCTACCGCAACTGGCTTGTTGGCGCCAATCGGCGTAACCGCGCGAAGACGCTCGTGCCACTGTTTGCGCGTTCCTCGTCGTCTTGTACCGCAGTTGGCTCGTTGACGCCATTCGGCGTAAACACGAGAAGACGCTTGTTCCACTGCTCGCGCGTTCGTCATCGTCTTCTACCGCAACTCGCTTGTTGGCGCCACTCGGCGTAACCGCGCGAAGACGCTCGTGCCACTGTTTGCGCGTTCCTCGTCGTATTGTACCGCAGCTGGCTCGTTGACGCCATTCGGCGTAAACACGAGAAGACGCTTGTTCCACTGCTCGCGCGTTCGTCATCGTCTTCTACCGCAACTGGCTTGTTGGCGCCAATCGGCGTAACCGCGCGAAGACGCTCGTGCCACTGTTTGCGCGTTCCTCGTCGTATTGTACCGCAGCTGGCTCGTTGACGCCATTCGGCGTAAACACGAGAAGACGCTTGTGCCACTGCTCGCGCGTTCGTCATCGTCTTCTACCGCAGCTGGCTTGTTGGCGCCACTCGGCGTAACCGCGCGAAGACGCTCGTGCCACTGTTTGCGCGTTCCTCGTCGTATTGTACCGCAGCTGGCTCGTTGACGCCATTCGGCGTAAACACGAGAAGACGCTTGTTCCACTGCTCGCGCGTTCGTCATCGTCTTCTACCGCAAGTGGCTTGTTGGCGCCACTCGGCGTAACCGCGCGAAGACGCTCATGCCACTGTTTACGCGTTCCTCGTCGTATTGTACCGCAGCTGGCTCGTTGACGCCATTCGGCGTAAACACGAGAACACGCTTGTTCCACTGCTCGCGCGTTCGTCTTCGTCTTCTACCGCAGCTGGCACGTTGGCGCCACTCGGCGTAACCGCGCGAAGACGCTCGTGCCACTGTTTGCGCGTTCCTCGTCGTCTTGTACCGCAGTTGGCTCGTTGGCGCCATTCGGCGTTGCAGTTGCACATTTACAGATTTCGCTAGAGTTCCAATGCGTTGAAAGAATTGAGATTCTTGAACAGACACTTCAACGCACTGCGCAAGTTCTAATACCCCCGGGAGGTTCTGACCTAGCGGTTTGCGTCAGGCAGTAGGAGCTACAGCACCGAAAATTTTGCATTAGTGCGGCCGTCGCAGAATCCGTCCGCGTACAGTAGGGATATACTGCCGAATCTTCGACCTTCTGCTATGCGACAGTGCAGGATGAACCACATTCTATGGGCATTTCCAAGGCTTATTCCGTCCGTCTACGGCATATTTGTTGTGTATATATATCACAACGGGCCTCCAAACGTTACCATTTGGACTCATGACATAAATGTTCTCTATTTTTAATGCGTTAGCGTTATTAGTGTGCTTCACGAACTGTGTGATATCTATCTATCTATCTATCTATCTATCTATCTATCTATCTATCTATCTATCTATCTATCTATCTATCTATCTATCTATCTATCTATCTATCTATCTATCTATCTATCTATCTATCTATCTATCTATCTATCTATCTATCTATCTATCTATCTATCTATCTATCTATCTATCTATCTATCTATCTATCTATCTATCTATCTATCTATCTATCTATCTATCTACCGCCTACCTTGATTAGTCCGTGGTCGAATGAATAGCGTATCGGGTGGCTGTATTGTGGGAACATCAATCTCACCAACCGATGGACCAACTTGGGTCTATGAGTATATGGCAATGTGTACATATGTGCCCCTCTTCATCCAACCTTTTTCACGCCGACATGGGTCACTGTAGACGAGGGACTGGGTACACTCTTGGAAAAATTTGCACGGTTTGGGTCATATCTTGTCCCACAGCAATAATCGTCATCTGTCTTTCCCGCATTTCCTTTCTTTAATGCTGCGACTCCGGTAGTTCCAAGTCACGAATGGTTCGCGCGTTATGACCATGACATAGCATTCACGACAGGAAAGTAGCGAGCGCCGAGTTTGCAAGAAAGGAAACGCAGGCAAGGCAGACAACGATTATTGTTGTGGGACAAGATAAGGCCGAAGGAGCGCAAACTTTTTTGAGAGTGTAGGTACCACTGTTCCAAAAATCTATTTGATGCCGACTTGGAGCATTGGGTATGCGCCAATGGAAGTGTGCTGCTTTACAACTAAAAAACAAAAGATCCTGCAAAATTTCGCGATGGTCAGCGGAATCGAACCCAAGTTACAAGCACTCCTCAAGAATAACGAACCGACGCTTTAGTAGGCGGCACCACGAAGGCACCCTGTATGCGCTGCTCTTCACTGAACCTCTGTCCAAGCTAGGCCACTGCGTATGCATTACGGAGTGTGCGGCAATAGAGGCAACAGTTTTTAGCGCTTGCAGGAACCGACGCGCCCCGCTTCTCGTCTCGTCTCGGAGGCCACGCGCGGCCTGCCCGGCAGTGCCACTCGATGCCGCAGTGCGCATGGGGAACCAGCGCTGGAGTTTTCACGACACCTACAGCGCCGCCCTGGCGGTCAGAACGTTCACAACTCAGCCGCTCCCGCGGACAAAAATTGCTACTGGTGGTGGCGTCGCGTGCGCTGAAAGTCGAAGGAAAACAAAAGGACGCCGGCGATACTCTTACGCAAGGTAAATATACCTGGTAGCGAAGCTTCCATAGGAGCCCATACGTTCAAAACATGGCGGTCCATCGGCGGTCCATGGGGCTTAGCGCCATCTGTATGTGGTGGGAACACTTCCGGCGGAAGAAAAAATAATGTGACGCCATGTCCGTTAAAAGCAGAAGTGACGTCATTTTGTTTTCGAAGGCGTGAAATTTGTTTTGTTGGCCTGCTTTTGGAGCTAGATATTCAAATACCCGCCATTCAACTTGATGGGCATTTCGAGCTTTCAGCGCGGAAACTAATGCAGGAAAAGCCAGCCGTACGGTTCTCGAAATCGCACCCCGGCACAGAACATACTTTTTTGGAGGCCGACGAAAGTTTTAGGTGTAGAGGGCTGATCCTGTCGTCGGACGCCAAGCCCGTCGGCCAGCGCAGTCGCACGAAAACTACACAATTATCTGGCAGTCGACGCGCCGCCTATCCAGCGCTGGTTTCCCATAGAAGAAAGCGCGAGAGAGGAGCTCGATTGCTGCACGACGCATTTCTCTGCCTTCGCACGCACCGGCGCGCCACGCATTTCGGAGGCCAAGCGCAGGCATGCTTGTGGCAGCACTAGATGGCGCCTAGTGTTCTTAGCGTTAAAGAGCAACGCTGCTGCAGTATACGCCTCTTACATAATTCCTTTCGATGGTGGCAACACGTTGTGCCGCTATTTTGATTCAATGCTAAATGCATTACCGTCGACAATCATCGTGAGATGGGTTCTGGCGCATTTTTTTTTACTCGAACTAATGTTGCTCGAAACAGTGCGATACTTGCAGCACATAATCTTGCGCCAGTTATGACCTCTCTGGCACTTGTTTGCAATAGCGCCGAAAGCGCAACTTTGCGAAATACAGATAAATATAAAGGTAAGGTAAACAGCAATCGGAGCATTGTGTGATTGGTGATGCGAAGGTGCGTAGAATTGAGGAAGAAACGGCCATATAGTTGAGTATTGAGTGAGGGAAACACCATTTCTAGACAAGTCTGAGCATAACGGTAAAATAATTAAAATGTCCGCCGATTTCGGCTCTGGCACACAGCCAACTTCTTTTTTTTTAAATTCAACTAGAACAGTGACATCGAAACCTTTTGCTAAAAAAATATGGAGAAGACGGGCACATGTGGTATTCACGTGGATGGGTTTTACAGGTGGCGGATAAGAATAACATCTGTAGAAAATAACATTTGTGTCGCTGTTTCGATGATACGTAGGAAGCCATCAAACGCGTGCCTTGTCATCTGCATAAAGGATGAGGCAGCGTTCTCAATTCATGAGGAGCATTCAGTGTTGATGTTAAAGTGTGAAGTCGGTCGAAAAAAAGAGATATTTATTTTTTTGAACAAATTTCCTTATGTCTAAAATGTTTTCTTTTTTTATGCTTTGATACCGTGTACCTAGAGTGGCAGTAATATATTCCATTTCAGACTGGCTAAACGAATTCAGATCTGGCCAGCATGTCTAAGCTTTCATAAAAACACTGCTTTTCAAAGCTTAGAAATCCAAGCGTCCTGTTTTGCTGCCAGATTTGGTCGCGCACGTGCGAGTTGACTGCGTGGATTGCTGCCAAGATTGACATTGTGTTCTTGTGAATACTATTGCTCATGTTTCAGTAAGAGGGGAATCGTGTTCTTTAAAAGTGAAAAATTAAGAGACTTTTAACATTGAAATGCGGCAAGCAATACACGTGACATAATGAAAAACTTGGACCAGGCAGTCAGTCAAGGTACAACCAACAAAGGTGCTCCACGTACAGCAAAGTCAACTGACGTTTAGTACATGTAGCAGACACCGGATATATAAAAAGATAGACTGATCGTAAAAGCATCAAACATGTCCGAAATGCTTGTGGTCGTACGCTTTCTGTGACACGTATATTGGCCGAGAACTCATGCAACACGAGAAACATAGTCAACGAGGACGACGCCCTTCGTTTTACGGCAGTGCATGTGCATGACAACGGTTATCCGGTGTTACTCATAAGCGTAAGCTGTTTCGCTCGGCTAAAATCACCGCTCCGCGATCGTCGTGCTCCCAATGACCCTTCAGAAATTGCTTTGCACGTCGCCATCCTTTTGTGTTGGAGATAAGGTGGGCACAGTAAGCCTTATGGTGAAGCAAGTCACCATGTTCTCCGTTTACAAGCAGTACCCTGAACGCGACGAGTTGGTGGCCCAACTTCAGCTAGCCACTTTAACACAACATTCATTTCCCTGCCGAAATCACTCTCAAAAGATTCGAACTCAGCATGCGAAGGCAATAACGTCATGTTACCTTCACATCTCTAGCGGTATGTTTATTAAGTTTGGTTGTAGCACTTTTAAAGATCGGCATCAGAATTTTCTGCTTAAGTAATTACGATGAACGCCCACCTTTTACCGCGGACCAAGAAAGAAAAAAAAAACCGATCCCGTATCACGGCACTTTGTGTGAAGCTCTTTAATTGTGAAGTTTCACAATTTCGTTAAATAAGTCAATGGGAGCGCATAAACCACCAAATATGCAAGCATTAGAGAAATGCCAACAGCATCCGAAAGACATCCAACCCCCAAGCGACGCGCAATGCACAAGAATAAGCAAATTTTATCAGTTTACACAGCCGCAATTCTAGAAGCATCGTATCAGTCTGGTGATCAGCTTTGCTCTGGTCAGAATTAGGGTTTATATGCTCACTCGTGCATATTTAGATCTTACTGAAATTAACGGAAATAAATACAAAACTGGTTATTCAAGATAATTGGGAAAGGAATGTCAGGGCATATTGTTTCAAAATTATGCGATGTCAGGGGTGCCGAAACGACGTCGCACCGTGCCAGCTTTCACAGCCAATAAAATAGTAAGCCACTTTCAGTAAGCAAAAGTGCGTGCGCGTGGTGCGTCGCAAAACTCATGCGACGCAGTCGTAGCATATAAAGGCGTGTGAGCGTAGCACGTATTAAACCACGTAACATAATAATAATAATATTTGGGGTTTTACGTGCCAAAACCACTTTCTGATTATGAGGCACGCCGTAGTGGAGGACTCCGGAAATTTTGACCACCTGGGGTTCTTTAACGTGCACCTAAATCTAAGCACACGGGTGTTTTCGCATTTCGCCCCCATCGAAATGCGGCCGCCGTGGCCGGGATTCGATCCCGCGACCTCGTGCTCAGCAGCCCAACACCATAGCCACTGAGAAACCACGGCGGGTACCACGTAACATCAGCAGAGTGCGCAGTGATACATTTTTTTACCCCACAACACAACTTGCTCAACGACCAAGCATTGCTTCCAGGTTGTGAAACGGAACTGTATTACTGATCTGCCAAACACACTCATCGTCGTGAATAAGTGACGGTACTATAGTGGAAAGTTGAACGACGTTCCACAGCAGCGAGGGGATTAAAATAGAACTGCGCTAATGACCGGGTTCGTATGGCTCATTAAGATGTTGTGTTTAGATGGCGTCCTACCATTTTTCTTCAGTGAGGACATCCCTGCACGGATACATATAAACAGTCACTTGCCCTCCGTTCTTCGTCACGGGTGACGCAGCACGATAATGAAGGGCGAATATGGCATTCGTGTGCGACAATAGAACGCTGACGCTGTTACAGTGGCTGCTGTTGTCATTGCTACGCGGCACTTTTAAGAAATACACGGGCCGTTGTTAGCGTGCTTACACGTGTATAAAATCCACATTTCAGGTACAGAAACACCTAAGTGAATGTCGCGTGATGAAAAAGCATTGTCGCAAACCTCTGCCGACACAGTTCGGCCGCCAGCTTCGGCGCCGTAATTAAGCATTTTGCAGCATTTGCAAACACTGCTCTTCCACTCATATTTGTCACCGAATTCATCACAGCCAACACATATACAAAGATGAGATACAGAGCACTTTGGGAACACCTAAAACACTTTGTCGAAGTCAGTAGGGAAAGAAAAACCACGGATACATGACACGCGAAGCACTTCACAGATGTAAAAAAAAAAACTGCCTGTCATGATAACCGGTGTCTTGCTAAATGCTGGCGGTAAACAAAGCCGCCTGGAAATCACACACCTAACTAACCGGCTTCGGCCAGCATGACCTGTGATATGTCGTGCTGTCAAGCACTTGCGACCTCGGAGGCCATGTGGTTGGAGGCGGTTTGTCAAATCCCTGTTTCGGGCTTCCCATAAAAGAGCAATACTTTAAAGACGTAGTAAAATCATGCCATGTGTTAGCGCAACACATGCCTGATACTCGTCATTGTCATCTCCTTCGGGGCGAGGGGGAAGGGTTATGTGGGGGCTGTATGAGCTCGGCTGCAATAAAGCGGTTCCTTATGAGTGGTAGAAGGCGCTTTGCGTAGCCCACAACCTCTCGCACATTCTCACTATAGCTGCGCTCGTGTCTCCGAATCACAACACCGGCCATGCTAGCTAGCTCCACCGAATCCAGTACATCCGATGCCGCCGTTAAACCTTACCCTTCACCATTCGTCGTGACCATAATTAGCTGCCACCGTGACCGACAAGTCTTCGCTGGTCTGCAAGGGGATGACATCGAGGACTGGCTCCAAGTGAGAAAGTTCAAAGAAATTGCAGAATGTCCTGTCCTATCTGGCTGATTTCGCGAGAACCTGATTTCGGAGCGATAGCCACATCTTTCTTGCAGGGCGACTTTCATCAACAGCTTCGGCAGATTTACGGCGCTGCCGCTGTGCGCGCTCAGGTCGCGAAGAAGCTCGGTGAGCGCATCCAGTTCCCTGGGGAACAATACACCTCAGATATTAAGGATGCGCTTGCAGTGTACCAGCATGCGAATGCCGCCATGTCCCAGAACGACTCAGTACGACACATTATTAAAAGAATTAACACCGTCACCTTCAACTCCCTTGCTACGCAAAATTCTACTACCATCCAGGATGTGATCACTACTTGCCAGCGACTTGAGCAGCTCCATTCCCTTCGGTTATGCACCGGTATCTCGGACATTCGTCTCCCTTCAGTCATATACTTTCTTACATTGATCGGTGACATCGTCGGTGAAGAGCTTCACAGGATGTGCTCTTCTTGCGCTCCGCAAAGTACCGTCCCTCTTTCAACGACCGGCTTGCGCGATTTTATTAGGCAAGAGATCCCCCCCGCTTTCCGTCTACCGTGCTCTGACAGCCCCTGCACTCGTGGGGTACCAGCGCATGCTGACGTTGCGGTGCTCTTTCCAGCTATTACCACCCCTCTGTCTACACCAGGACACTACGTTCCAGTGCCTTCGTTGTCACCGCTGGTGCGTGTACAGTGTTACTACACTCCACTTTATTCCAGACCCATTTGCTATTACAGTGGCTATCGAGGGCTCATCTCCCGATTTTGTCGAAGGCATCAACAGGATGAGCAACGTGGCTATGCTACCGAGGAACATGCAGGCGTGAGTCCAGCAAGGGGCTAACAGTGCACGTTCTACCGCACTTCCTACCACCGGTCACCTTCTCTTTCCTACCCTACTAATCTGCCTGTCAAATCTAGTCAATGTCACCGCAGGTCCCCTTCTCCACGTCGTCGTTCAGTGTTGCCTCCCTGACCCACTTGTCATGTCCCGAACGCATTGAAGGTTTTTTTCCAACTCCGAACGCCCAACTTCGTCGACAACTTAATGAGTTCAAGCTGCTCAGTAGGACTTTACACCGCTACATTTTCCACGTTGATGGCAATAAGTGAGTCAGAATAATATTACGTTCTCTGTAACATATGAGGTGCTGGAAGCCTTTCACGACCATCTGACGGCTGGTCATCTAGGCTGCCACAAGACTTACGAGAGAATAGGAAATGCTGTTTCTGCCCTGGTCTGTCTTCAGCCATTGTGAAGTACCTCACATTCTGTGTTCATTGTCAAAGCCGCAAACTACCGACAACTCCTTCTGACTGTTTGCAACCTCTTTCTTGTTCCGCTTCGCTTTTTGAATTCGTTGGAATAGACTTGTACGGCCCTCTTCCCACGACCTCAAATGGCAATCATTGGATTGTGACGGCAACTGACCATGTAATGCGCTACGCGGAGGCAGCCTCTCTATAATCGGAGACTGCCGCTGAAGAAGCCGATTTCCTCACGCAATATTTTTTACGCCATGGAGCTCCGCGCACTCTCCTCAGCGAAAGTGGCAAAGTCTTCTTCTCTTGTATCCTTACCGACGTCATCTGCACCTAAAGCACCATTCGCAACACGATTTCATAGCGCTTGACATAGCGTTTGAGATAGCGTTTTCATGGTACCCTCTCAGACATTATAGCAATGTACATGCGCCCCGGCCACACGAACTGGGATGCAATCCTACCATTCGTGACATTCGCTTACAATACGGCTAGGCAACGTACAACTGGTTTTTGTCCCTTTTTTCTCGTCTATGGCCGCTCACCAAGTTTCATTCCTGACGTGGCGTTCCTTTGGACTCCAGTGCCCCCAGCAGCTACTTTCTCAGAAAAATTTTTGTGCCGCCTCGCGGACTTCCGACGGCGAGAGAAGAAGAGGTATGTATACGCGAATGCGCCTCACATGAGCTGCTGCTTCTCACATCAATATCTACTGAACTACGTGCCGTATCGACCTGACACTGACGCCACTCAGCGCCGCAAGAGATACCTTTAGAGGCCACCCTGAAATCCCTGCACAATATATTATGTATTTTGCCGACGTTTTCGTTTCGACGGGTAAAGCTAGGTGTAGCACTCGCTCGGCGTTGCACTGCGGCGATACGCAGCATGGACGCGGAGCCGCCGCCCCAGCACCACGTGTGCATGAACACGTTGGAACGTGACCCAGTAACGTCAGAACCTTCTAAAGAGCCCAAAAGTGACAATCCATTGATCACAGTAAACAGCAGGAAGTCGAAATTGAAGTTGAGCAAAGCGCCAGAAAATACATACACATAAACTAAGACACAGGAGACGCCAAACGCTAAACTGGCAGCGGTAGCGCTGCACAGACCATACCCTCCGCTACGGAAGGATGCGCACAAGGTGATTTTCCGTCCTTGGGAAAGATTTACGTTTGCCAGGTGGCAGACGGGTACCGTCCCAAACAACATAAAACGGGAAAGTAAGCAACCAATCGGAACGTGCACGCATGCCATGATCGCGAGGAAAGAGCCGCAACAAAATATCGCCATCGCGAGCTTACCCGACAAAGAGCACGCTGTCACGCTCATTGGAATCAGATTGCTCCAATTCGGGGAGAAAGAATACTCAGTGACCGCAGACGCAGCAACGCCTGAAAACTCGGGCAAAGGGGTCATCCACGGCACAACCCGTGGAACCTCCGTAAGGGCTCTGATGGAAGAACTTTCCGCGCCCGGACATGAAATTATGTATGCGAGATTGCTAACTAATACCCGCTCGGCTCTCATCACTTTAGCAGAGGCGGAAGTGCCTTTCACCGTGTATAAGATGGGCGGAGAGAAAGGCTGTTCCTTGTATACAGCTCAGCAAAACAAGTGTGCCAACTGTGCTGGACGGCGAGACACCGCGCGGACGTGAATCGGTGTGCAAAGTGTGGTACGGCAAACCTTTCGCGACATTACGAATGCACTCCGCTGTTCACCCAATGCCACGCCTAGCACTTCACGGCTGCCACGTATTGTCGTAAAAGATCTCGGAATCAAAGGAAGAAATTAGCGGGCCAGAATGAATGGTGGCCCACCATTCGCCAGCCACACAACTCCTCTCGGGCGGGAAGACTCGCGAGATCCCGGTCAAGATCTCGAGCGAAGTCTACGTTGCGAGTAATACATGTAGCTGCGCGATTTGCTGCTCGAGGCACGTTGCGTGTATTCGCGGGCTTCTTTCACGCTCGGAAAAAACACTTTATGTAGCACGCATTGAGCAGCAGATAGCTGTATCGGGACTATTTCATGTCGCTATACAATTTTCTCATTGACACTTTTCGTCCAATGATAATGTTTGAAATGTTGAATAAATAATTATGACTAATTATATAATTAGGTGGAATGAAAGAAATAATTTGAGTATCTCCAAGCGACCGCAAACAACATCCTCTTTGTTCTGTCCAGTTACGTGGCGTTAGCATATCTTTACACTCTGACTGAAGTTAGCTGGGACACCCTGCATACAGCAGCTCGGTGTACCATGTCATAGTCACCTGCCACCTACGTTTCCCTGTATCTTCCGCTTCCGCTTGCTCCAATGAGGGAGGAGCACCAGGCTAGATACACGTTCTCCAGGCCGAACTCTTCTCCTTTCTCTTCCTTAAAATATACTCCTCCTCCTGCAGCTCGCTGTATCTCGGCTTGGCGCACATTAGCGGTGATCATTTCGGCGAAAATACGGGCGGAGAATTTCCAAGAACGCGTGGAGGCTCCAGAAACTGACCGTATTTCTATAATGTCGGCACATGTTCATGCCTATGTTTTCATTCTGTGTGAGTGACTTGTGGGTGCTAGTTCCTGAAATGCAGCCTATACAGTCATGCCGGCGTATCGCGATGCAATTTACACCACTTTATTATCTATTGCGAATATTTTCTCAAGACCCGAAGTGTTTGCCAAGGACCATACGAGAAAACCTACATCTATGCCGACACGCCAGCCTGCTTAGTTCTGTTAAACCGAACGGAGTGAACCGCGAAGGTAAATGTTTTGACAAAGTTGAAGGGATGAGGGGGATGCATGCGTAGTAACTGCTATAAGACGTTCAATCACTGCTGTAATTGATGCACAGATGCGATGCTAAGGAAAACGAGGCCATAAGTTGGAAGGATGACCTAAGGACCAGTGAACGTCCAGCTGTGTCCCCACTTTTTAGGGGCTCCGCCTACGTCCATTTCAGGAGACTGACTAGCTTCAGATATGATATACACTATTTGTACTTAACTCCGTTCTGCCAGTAAGGGCCGCATAAATCATTCTACTGTAACAAATCGTCTCTTCTGCGCTTTGTTCTGCTTTTTTATCAGTAGCTTCGAGGAAAAGGTAGCTTATACCGAACTTCTGACATAACGAACATACTTTCGTTGAGTGAAGGCGTTCGTTGTATTTGGGCTCGGCATCCGCGTGGGCTTGTAAACAATTTCTGGTGTTCTGTTAAAAATGCGCCACATAGTAATGACGATGGCAGACACCGTTTCAGTGGCATCAGGGCTATTTGCACATGCATGGTATGTTTAAAGGCTTTGTTGCAGTGTGACGTTGACAATAAGAAATACCCTAATCAAATAAAGTGATTTCATATATTTGGGCATTAATGTACATGGCTTCCCAAGTAAGAGAGTAAAATGTACTGTAAATGAAACGACTTGGTGAGCCGTCTCAGCGGCACAGTTATTGTGGAGCGTTGTTTTGATCACAGCGCTGCTTTAAATATTGCTTTAACGATTTCGTTTAGTCCAGATGCTGATTTAGGAACATAACTGCTGGCTGTGAGTGTGAAAATTAGTTCTTATTATTGAATATAGCTGCATTTTCCAACCAAGACTCAGCTTCTGTATGATGAGCAAGTAGTGCGGCGCAAGAAGGCATCACAGCGCACTTTTAGAGGTTCCTAATTTATTGGGACTTAGGTTAGCCAATACATTGATTGTCTCCTACAAGTACTTCATACGCAGTTATTCTGCAGCGGAGCACGTACATTTACATCTTTATCGTGAGAGCTAATGGCGCAACTAGGAGCAATTTTTGCCCGCATCTGCATACAGTGTTCGCTATAACTCTAGATCCCATAAATTGCACCCTAATTTTGATAAAAGAAAATGATCTATTGTTCTCATTTCTTTACTCTATCCCGTATTAACAGCTGTGTGTTGATTTAAGCCTTGCATTAATTTCAGAGAGTCGAATCTTATATGAGGTAGCAGATAAGTAATATCTTTTAAAACAACAAAGCTGCTCATTAGGCTGCTTCCAGGCACCCAAATAGTACTTATATATAATGATAGAGTCTCTCTTGGTTGTGTGTTACGTGTATGTGTGCAGGGCTGGATGTGCTCCAAAGTTCTGCAGCGTTTCGCCAACGTTGCTATGTAACGGTTATCTTTTCATTGACAAGTACCACGTCACAAGAATTGATTCGGTCTCTCAGTCTTGTGCGTAGATTTGAAAATCTGACCGGCGATGTGCACAAAAAAGTATATTCACGTGAAGTGAGCGTTACGACTTTACTTTTTGTTTTTGCAGAAGTACGAACATTCAGTGCAATGGCTCACTCCCGGAGTAAAATAAACAGGAGAGCCGGTTGATCTGGTAACAGTACTTCCTTTCCGATCCAGCGAAAGGGCAGTTTCGCCATTTGTACAAACGGCGAGATCCCTAGTTGCACTGCGCCAGCCGCTAGATTTGGCGTCGTTCTGTCGTTCCTGTGTCCCCAACTGGCAGTCGCCGTTTCCTCCCGGTCTGCCATCTGTTTCTGTTCTCGCTACAGGCGCTTGCGCTATATCTCGCTTGTCACTTGTCAGTAAACATAATCGTTTCTCGTCGGCTTCAGCTCAAGCTGCTTTTGCTAGTTTGCCGCGATCATCCTGGTTAAATTTTCTGGCTCGAAATTTGCTAAGTCAATTTAACTGCGCCTAGCGCGTAAGCTGGTTACGTTTGAACCCGCGCAGATTATATATAGAAGCTCTCAATACCTTCTGCGCGCAGTCTGTTGATGCTGTGAGTAGCACATGAAACATCGCAGATATTCAGGGTTTTGCTACATTCTGTGGCTGTGTGTGGATATGACAATGACTAATGGAAAAAAGTATGAATGGTTAACATTGCAGGGAACAGCAGTTAAAAAAGTAGTGATGCATGACTACAAGAACTCTATAACCGAAAACTGAACTTTCATCTACATTCCGTTTCGCTAGGAACATAGCAACAGCTCTAAGGAACATTCACGCTCCCCTCAATGAACGCCCAATGTATCCTGGGTGGCACCATGAGTAAATCTTTCGTTTCTTGAGTCATGCTCGTAACGTCATCAGAGAACGAAACCACTCATGACGTCTCTAAGCTACCATAAAACCAGCTTAATCACCTGGAAACATTGCATACGCCATGAGAAATCTACTTTAGGTTCAATGAACGCAGGAAAAACAATGAGCGATCTGAAGGCTCAAATCACGAGTGTAAAAATACAGCGTAATGCGTCCGCTGCGTAGCATGATACCGCTAGAGAAAAGTCGACATCAAATCAAAGCAATCTGTCTAACCTCGCAACACTTATCAAACAGCCGTCCTGCACCCGTCGTTTTTGCAATAAGACTGACCCACAGCATCGTTATTTTGTTGCCGTCTGCTTTGGCTGCTTTGGCCTGCTATATTGCGCCTTCGGACCCTTAAGAGTTGCTTCTCAAATTCACAGTTTAATGTCAAATTTCTACAGCATGGAGTGCGCTGTGGTTGTGCTAGCAGCCTGCAAAAAAAAAAACAGGGGAGAAGCACTAGCGAAGGTTTGTTGTGGAGAGTGTGAGTAACGAAAACAAAGAGCATGGCAGCATGCGGCAGAATAAGAGCGAGTGGGTTCACAGCATCGTTAGGTAAACCGAGCCACTGCCATGGCGGGTGCCAGAGTCGGTTTTCCTTTACACTTACCCTGTGGTCTCGCCGCTATACAGCGAATGCGCGTGCTGCAGTTACATTTAGGAGCCAGTCCATGATGATCTACAGATTGGTTTCCTTCCACGTTGGCTTGCCTATATATAGAGATAAAATTTCTGAAAGTCTGCGCATTTAAGAGAAAAATGCGAAATAGCTGTCATAAATCCATGTAAAAGCTTCCCATAGGCAGGGGGTACAATTATTATTCTATGCTATCCCCAAAACTCCAATCTGTGGGCAGTAAATTTTTTCTCCAAGATATGGGAGTGAGCTTGATTTCCAAGAGGAAATCAGCTTGAGGACACACGATTGAGGTCGACCCTAACCAGTTTGTGCTTACACAGAAAGCGATTCCACAAGCCGCGCTCAGTCGTCAGAGAAACTGTACATATAAATCTAGACAGAGCAGCTTGACTTAAAATTGGAATAAAAAATCAGCACAATTCTGGTAAAAGACGCCCAGCATACCATTTAAGTGACTGGCGGTCTAGTCTACCATCATTGGAATAGAAACTGGTGACGTATACGCGTGGTTGGCATATGCTGACGCTGAATGCATGTAAATTCCGTCGCTAAAAACGATGGCTTCATAGCAGCTTGATTGACTTCATTTGTTACGCCACAGTGCAGTGACGTAGGCCGCCGTGCACCGCAATGTGGGAACGGTTGCGCAAGCTCGTAATTTCAGGCATCAAGTGGACGTAGTGCAGAGTACGACAACACGCATAAGTGCGCTGTTTTGTTACCCTTTTGCGCGGGCTAGTTTTTCGCGCCAAGGCCTTTTGCTTGCTGTTTGAATATTTCCAAGTCACGTGTTTAGTTGGTTGAACCTTGTGACGAGGAAAATTTTTGTCTTGACCCTCGCAGTGCAAAGCAACTTCATCGCGTACAAAGAGGAAGAGTCTATGCGGCGTGGTGTTGGATTGATGAGTGCTTGAAGGCTCTTTGCGTGTCATAGTTGAACGTCTACAAGAGGTACAGTTGATTAGACACGCTGCGACTAAGCTTTTTGCAGCTACATTTTATGCTTTGACTCTCGCAACTTGCGTGGCGCTAGCAGCCGGGAATCAGGCTTACTAATGCTTGCATGTTCTTTTTAACTATAATATGCACTTGGCGCTTCCAGCCTCATTAGAGTGTGAGATGTGTGTTGGTCGGTCTCCGCTGTCACTCAAACAGCCAAACGAACTTGGGTAGCTAACGTCCATAAGATAGCATTTAGGGACCTCTATGCATGCACGTACCCAGTTGCTGATCTCAAAGCGTTTTACTTTTCGAGACCTGCTCAATATCCCACAGAGAATAATTTGTCGTTTAATGTAGTTAAGATTCTTCGGGAACCGTGCACACTTGATGCTATGTACCCAGATCTAACTCCACTCACACCCGCTAGGGTCATTTGGTATGTTTGCATTGGCACACAGTATAGGTGGAAAGTCTTCATTTTTTCAGGGGGGGGGGGTGAGAGTGGGCTGGGGCCTGATTAGCTTACCAAACCCCATATATATATATATATATATATATATATATATATATATATATATATATATATATGTGTGTGTGTGTGTGTGTGTGTGTGTGTGCGTGGGGGGGGCGGGGTTGTACATATATATCCATACATGCATATTGCGTGTTTCTTGTGAAAGATGCACGCGGGCGCCGCAAAGAAGATGACGAACGCTCTCTGGCACTCGAGCCGTCGGCTGAACAGCCAACGCTATCCTTTGTAAGTATACTTTGTAAATAGTCTCTAGTCCTTAATCCTTCGTTCGCGTAACCTTTTGGGGGAGACGGCTGCTTCCCGTCTTCGCCACGGAGCTCCGCTCCGGCCGCACAATGCTGATTTCCGCCATGGCTCCCGGTGATGTCTTCATCTACTCCTGCGACCCTGCCAACAAGGTACATTACGGTCACCAACCCCCGCGATCCTGGCATATTCTCCGGCCAAGATAACGTCCAGGTTGAGGGTTGGCTCAACCTGTATGAGCGTGTTAGCCAAAACAATGGCTGGGACGCTACCATTATGCTAGCGAATGTCCTATTCTACTTGGGCGGAACTCCTCCTGTCTGGTTCCGGACACAAGAGGACGAGGCCTCTAGCTGGGGTGCTTTCAAGGAGAAGCTCAGCGACCTCTTTAGAAATCCCACCGGTCGGCAGCTGGCTCCTAGAAAAGAGCTTGCTACCCGAGTTCAGTTTTCTACTGAGGAGGAGGAGAAGGACGTGGAGGAAGAGAAACATCTATTTAAAAGGAACGAAAGGACAAGCAGGTGTCTTTCTGCATGTGCGGGAGGCGCCCTTAGTCAAGGGCTCCGGCGGCTCTTGCGGTCAACCGGGCCCGCCGCACCAGTTGCTGCTGGCCACAAGGGTCGGAACTAGTCAGCACGGCCTCCCACTGCTCAGGTGTGAGGTTACGTATTTGCGGGGCCGCCTTCACGTTGGGGCGTGCCCATGTGGTGGGATATAGGGAGGCGTAATCGTTACAAAGGGGACATTTGTATGAATATAGCGTAGGGTGCATTGTGTGTAGGGAACTTGAATGGGGGTATGCATTGGTCTGTAATTGTCGCCATGTTACGGCGTCTTCACGTGAGAGGGTCCTGTGTGGATGTGGGTTATGTGCTTACAGTTTATCCGACACTTCTCTGTATGTCATTGTAACAGAAAGCGTGTTGATTATAGTTTACAAGATGTTGTTCCATGATGTTGTATAATATTTTCGTCTCAGTCAGTTCTTCATGGTTACCTTCTGAATGTGTAATATGTGCTTGCCGTTCTTCGCTGTGATTCCACGCAATATGCCAGACCAATTATTTACAACTCCTTGCTATAGCATTGGGGCGGAAAATGCTGATGAGAGTGATGAAAGTGACATCCTCAATAGTAAGCGTTGGTTCATACATATTCGTTATAACATTTTACAATGTAAAGCAACGCCTAGTTCCTACAGGCCATGCATGATGTATTGCAACAAATTGTTTTGAAAAAAAAAACGAATACGCAGATGACATACGCATTCCAATTTATTGAATTTATGATTACTGAACTGTACGTCATAATACGTTTTTGTTATAATTCCGTGGAATTACATGGATATCCGCGTCGGCGCATTATCGTCATGCAGGTTATGTGTTTTCCTCTATGAACCATCACGTATATTTCGAGCACTTTCGGGTAGAACATCCTGTTTGGTAGCTGCATGTTCATACTGTCCGTCGCAATATCGTATGTTATTGCAAAACTGTAAGAAACATGGCATTTTTGTGATGTTCAAAGTGACACAGGTAGACTTTTCTGTGAAGTGCCTGTGAACGTTTCTATATATCAAATTTTCGTTGCTTTTTTCTAATTGCAAGTGGCTGCCCCGCCTTTCGAAGCTGACGGAGCTGAGATGATTCATTTCACCTACGATATGCCATGCAACAATTGAACATTGTGGAGAAGCTACACCTGTTGCGAATATTTGCAGACCCTAATAAATAACTTCATGATTATCCTTTACTTCGAATGTTGCTTCGAAAAAATTCCTCGGGTATTTATCGCGATAAGCAGCTTTGTCTTTAATAAGGTGCTTTGAGTCTATCACGTATATATCCAGCCTCACGCCCCAACCAAGCGATTCAAGTTGTCTACCGTCTTATGCCACTAGGCATGTGCTCGTTGTCGTGATGCTGTTGTTGTGGTTCCATCGTCGTCATTCCAGCTTCATCTGCCTCTCGTCAGGTGGTCATCGTGAGGTAGCCATCGTCACACGATTGTCGCCTTGGCGTCATTGTCTAGCTTCATCGTACCATCTTCATCATTCCCTAAATATTATCCTATTGATGTCATACCGCTTTCTTCATTTTATCGACGCCGTGCCTTCTGCTTCACTGAATTATAATCGTGCTGTCTCAAATTCCTCTGTGATGATGTTGCCGTTGTCAGACCACTGTCGCCATTGCGTTGTCGTCCCACAGCCGTTGTCATTATCCGCAGCAATCAGTTCATCAGTTCTTAATAAAGTTTTCACCCATAATTTTTGTGCATTTACTAGCTTAAATATGCCACCTCTAAACGCTTTTATTTACCCAGTGATGAACCGACTCTTAATAACTAACAATAGTGTGGCTAAAGTTATGCCACTGAAATAATCCGAAACACTTCGTTGGGATTAAATTACCTCCACGTTGTTAAAAAGTGCTGTTTGTTGTTCGCTGGGACAACGAGATACATGTAACCTTAATAAAAATCACATAGAAGTCACTTGTTGAAGCCTCCACCCTCCAAGACAATTAATTGGGAAGGTGAGTCTACAGCAGAAATGAAATAACAAACATGCCGCGCCTAGTTACCCGCCAATAGCGCTCACAGTTCTCTATGTAGACGGCTGGAGCGAATCTTGTTTTCATGTCCTGTGAACTTTTTTGAATCTTACTCCTTTTTTTTTCTGCATCACAACGCAGTTCTCGCAAAACGTAATCTTTCGAAACACAACTAACATGCAAACCTGTAATGCCTTTCATGCAGAAATTAGTTGTGATTCTTCGTAACTCTTTATTTGGGGATTGCATATATTTTTTTCGCTTTTCAAAGGCACTCGACAGGATGCTTCATGAATTGTTACGATACAAACTAAAATGGATTGAATGCTTTCTCATTAATCGCTTGCACTTAGTTTCAACTAAGAACACTCATGCTCAGCCTTCTACCGTGCACTGAGACTTACCTTAGGGCTGGTACCTCGTATTCTTCTTTTAATATTATACAATAATAACTTGCCTGCATGCGTTACTTTAGATGTTCAATGATTCGCTAATTACTGTGTAGTCTTCAGAAAAAATAGCTTGTTATATCGATGTAACACACGAATTTTATCTCAGTGTTATTACTCTAGCAACACTTCGCTTATGGAATTACATATTACAAAACGCAAAGTAATCCGACTGTGTCAAAGACCGCGTCTACTGTGTCATAGCAGAAGTATCTCAGTATACACGTAACCATTGATATAGGTTCGGGCACCCACATACCACACGCTTATAATCTAACAGCCTGTTGAGCTACATTCGGCCAAGCTTTTCAAAACCATCCTCATCAGTTAAGCGTTTACTACACGAAACGCTAAACCGCTCCAAACAAGAATATGCAACATCATTATAGTATACAACTTGTTCAGATCTTAATGAATTACTTAAAATGGTGCACAATAGCTGTGTTCGTTTAATATTGTCTAATTACACCACCATGCTAGGATACGTGTCTTGAAATCGAGGCTGAGCTTACCACGCCTCTCGTCGCACCGTAAGATGTATCATTTAGAAATTTTGCATAAAATATATTATCACAAGTGCCAGCGCGATGAACTAACCTCTTCTCGTGATCACGCTTGGTATCTGCTAGAGCATTCTCTCAATTTTGACATTGCGCTAAGCAGAACTAATACATTTCGTAGTCGTTTTTGCAGTACAGAATACCGCGAAATACTAAAACCACCTTTGCGCACCGGCAGTACCAATTCAAGGTCATGACCAACTTTCAAATGTTTAACCAACAGTGTATAATAAAGGAATAGTTTCTTTTTGTTGCACACTTACGGCATTTGTAATAAATAATAAATGCCATCGCGTTAAATCATCACGGTCTTTCCATCGTCGTCATTCCAACTTTGTCATCCGATGCCTGTCACACCGTCGTCATACAGTCGTCACCATCCCACTGTAGGCATGCCGTCGTGGTCAGTATGTCTTCTTATCAACGCCATCATTTCAGAATCGTCATCGTCGGCATAATGGCTCTGCCACTTTGTCGACTCATTCCATCGTCCTCCCTGCGTCGTGTTCACACAGCCGTCGTGAGGCCCTCGTGGTCATGGCGGACGCCGGAGTGCCATTGTCCCAGCAAAGTGGGCTGATCTCGGAGAGGGTGGATGTGGAATATCACCGAAGCAACAGAAATCTCAGAATGACCACTACTGATCTTTAAAAACAAGCTTTCTTCAGCAGTAAGGAGTGTTGCGGCACTGCTTGAATGCTAATTGCATTAAAAAGGCCATGAAACACTTCTGATAGAAGCCGAGAATGCATTTAAGAAATAATTCAGGCTATTATTATTAGATAGATATGCTGTTGAGAAAGGTTATTTTATAAATACTGTGCAAGGAAAAGTACCTCGAAGCATTCAACAGGAGCGGAGCCATTGTCAGTCAGAGATAGCCTTTTATCTCGTCGCGGTGCTCTCTTTCCTTCTTCAAAGCCTTCGCAGGTGAAAGCGCAGCGGGGCATGGCGGCAGCGCTTCCCCCGCTGAACGTCACCGTGGTGCACCGTTCAAATTTTATTTTGGATGTTCGCGTAGACACAACTATTACCAATTTCGGCGCCTAGGACGGCAAATTCGGTTGTCCACACCGAGCTGCAGGGAGATTAGTTAAAGGGTTCACCGTGGCACACCGCGGCGTCTGCAGTGTCTATGCTCTATAGCAGACGTAGCTCGCTGTACTACAGTTGTACGCAACTGTAGTGGTTATGCGCAGCGTTTGCTATGTTCATGCATACTTGGGCTTATGTGGGTGCTCTCGCTCGCGTACTTCAGCCTGGCTGTGTGCTACAGGGTGCGAACCGGCTTTGTCCTGCACCAGCTCGGCTGACGGGTAGTAGTCACCTACAGATTGCGCCTTTTGAAGCGACAACAATAACTCAATACGAAGCAACGCCTCCCAAGGCGTCGACGCAGGAGAGGCCAGCAGTGAGTGCACGATGGCAAGCGCACATATGGTCTGACCTGAAGTTTCGCCTAATTTGAGGCTATTGCTTTGTTGAACACTAATCAAAATTAGCGACATTTAATGGTGTCATCACAGACAAGTAGTGTGGGCAAAGTTTTGTTCCTACATGGGCGCCCGTGGCCAAGCATGAGCAGATTATAGTCAGCTTCTTTTGGAAGTACGTAATCATTATGCAAAGTTGAAACGTGCATTTTTGCATACTTCAGAACATTTACTTGCCTCCTTCAATAAGTATTCACAGCAACAGTAGGAAGAATCTCACTGATCCAAAACGCCCGTCTTGAATGGGGCCACCTACTGGACAGTAGCAGCCGTGTGTGGGAATCTGATAAATGACGGAACATGGACGCCACCAGCAGCTTCGAAACGGGGGAGGAGAAGGCTTTGCGTGAAAAGAGCGCGTTTGGGAAAAAGGTGACTTCTCGCAGCGCTCGCGAGCTCCTGGCGCCAATCATGACTGCAAAATCTCTGTTAGATGTTCACAGCAGCATCCGCTATCCATGAACTCTGTTCTTTTACCAAGCCCAAAGGGTGGTTCTGGACCCCTTAGCATCGACAATCATCATGCGATGGGATATGCAGGAATTCTTTGCAGTCTTAAGTGTAGCTTTGGCTGGCAAGATCCTCGCGTAACAGGCGTTCTTAAGTTTCCATTTAAAAGAAGGCATGAAGAAACTGTCAACACACACTTGAAAGGAAACCACACAATGTGCACACATGAACAGTGCAGCTAGTTTATCGATATTAACATTCTTATGCTGCGCCTATTTTCATTGTGTCCTGTGTTTTCTATCCTTGTGCAGTTTGTGTTGATGTTGACAAATATTCCTGTTTTACACTTTTCAAGCTAGCTCTCTTATTGCTTGGGATAGCTATTCATGAACTCGTTTGGCATTCTATATCGTTTTAAGATTGCTATGTTATAATGGTCGCCGTGCTGACAAAACGAGAGTGACTGGGCGTGTTTTAAGTAAGTGTTTCAAAAGTAGCTGTATTTTACTTCCGTCTTCACGTACTGAAATTCGACTTTCTTAGTACTTGGATACGACACCCTAGCTTGTCTTTAACATTTTATTCAAATATTAGCTCTGTTTTGAAGCTCACTGTGCTTTCAGAGTCTTAAAGCACGTAGGAAGAAAGTGAGTCACGTGATATTCCCTTGACGTTGATAAATGATTACGTAGATTGATTATAATTGGTTTCACGAGGTATGACAGTTCAAGAGTTTGTGGCTGAATCTCTGTAGGCTCCATTTCGCCGACTAAGCAAGTTTGACTCGAGAGCTAGTTCACTGAATAAATTTGGGCCATATATTTGTGTACCGAAGGAGGCTGTCGTAAAAATAGGCTACGCCTACTTTTAAATGGCGTGATTTAGGAAGGTACGTGCACATAGGGAAAGCGTAGGTTCCTACTTACTATTGAATATATTTAGAATATTGATGTCTCTGAAGCCAGACAAACCGATAAATTCCCTGATTCCTAGTTTCTGAAATCTGACAGCGAGAATCAACTGGACCTTTGAATTCGTATTACTTCAACAAGGGCAAATTCTATGCTTCTGGGTTACAAACTCGCTTATCGCGTGGTATATGTGCAAGTTCACATGGGGGCACATTGAACGCGACAATAAATACAGAGCAGGGGCGCTATAACACAAAGCTATTGCAAGCTTTTCTATTCGAATTCTGCTATCAGCCCTCCGCTATTGGACAAATACGATTTTTGGACAACTCCTCCTTCGCCTGTATGTCATGCGACGTCACGAAAACCGCGCTACCTCTGAATATGAGATGACGTGTACACACCGATTATGCATGATTCGACTGCAGAAAAGAAAAATAATTAATGATGATTCGACGCCGGTTCGCCCTTAACCCTCCGCTATTGGCCAAAAGGTTTCAGGCGGCACCCACTTCACCTGTCTGTCACGAGACGTAACCAAACCGCGAAAGCGCATTGCGTCAAAGGGACGTGTACGCGTTAAAACTGCAATAATATGTCGAACAAAACTGGATTTTTTCCTGAATAGCCACAGACTGCCCCATTCCGAAAACGATAGGATATAGCTGCCGTCGATCACTCAGGCACTGCCTACTCGCACCTGCCGGAGATCATGGGCTTGTTTTCTTATAATAAACCTTTAAGTGTGGCTGTAGAACGTTATCGAGCCATTTCGCTACGTATACGACATCGCTGTACCAACTCTTCTTTGCTGATGATCGCATTTTAGTGCCATTTCGCACTGTCTGATTCCTGCCGGCACATTTTTAGACAAGCCACTGCAAGCTAAGTAATGGAAAATGGTCCAGTCGCAGAAGCCGGCACTTCCTTTTTCATCCGGTTATCTATTCTTCAGTGAGCTGGCTCGGCCCCATGGAAACCTTCTCCAATTGAGCGTGCTCCTCAGCTCTCGTCAGTCAATTAGACAATAAAAACCGCTCAATGTAGGCAATGTTATTCATTTCAAAGCAAAGAAATGTGACCTCATATAAACAAGGGGAGCATTTGATTGGGCTGTTCAGGCAACGGTGTGGGTCAACGCCGGATGCTTGCGTCGGCGCTTACGTAAATTTGACGTCAGGAGAATGGAATCAAAACATAGTTCAGTAGTTTTACGTGATAGAGCGCCAAGTAAAAATTATAAAGAAAGCTTACACGTTAAAGAGAGACGTATTTGCTTACCGTTTTTCGGTCGTCATGACTGTAGCGGCTTATTGCGCACATAGAAGGAAATCGTTCAAGCGCTGGGGACCAGACTGGAAGGCAGCGGAGGAGTGCGAGATGTTCATTGCCGCTGCAGCTGGCGTCGCTTTGATCTCATTTCACGCAGCTTCATGGGAAGCCACATGTGCGCGATGGAACTGTCGGCCGTGAGGATTTGTTTCCTATACATGTTTTTTCGTTCACATTCCAGTGACATGCCCTGGTAGGCGCACCGCACGAACTTCGCAGTGCCAAGTGTTCGCTCGTGGCAACGAGACATTCACTTCACCTCGAAGGCATTGCGCCTCTACACGAGAGTTGCCATTGCTGCGCAGTTTTATTAACTCCGCGCCACAGCTGCACGAAAATGAAGGCGGGTATGACGAGTCCAGCAGATTGAGCGGAATGCAAGTGCTACGAGGCCTACCAGCTGCGGAAACGGCAACATGGCAATTTCGTAGCTCATGATTGATACTAGTCATTATTTTTAGTGAGTTAGGTAGGCTACGTGTATTGTCAGATAAAGTTTTTCTTCGTTTGTGCGTACCTTGCTTTGTACCGCCACCCCAACATATAAAGTAGAACATCTATATATTTAGTTCAGTGGTTTGAAATCCTAAATGCGCCAGTTATTATGAGCTCAGTTTTGCCAATAGTACTAGACCTTGCTTTTGTGCCCATTCGCACTGAATGTAGGTCAGTTTCAGTAGGTTGTTAACTTTTGACTTGTTTCTCTTTTAGCGGGAGGCTCACGCTAAAGCAGCACATGCCAGGACAAAAGCCAACACAAGCAGTCGAGCAACAACAAATACACTATTTCGGGCGGCCTTGGTGCAGGCCAGCAAAATGAGGCCAGCGAGCAGGTTGTTATTTCCCAAGGCACTGGTGACATTTATTTATATTTTATTATTGACCATTCCTACTGTCTGTATGTAGTGGGGACGTCTTCGCAACCGCTTCCACAACAGGACGGGAGCTTGCTTTATGCCCATTAAGTGACATTGCATTTGGCCTTTTCGAGGCCACTCCCCACTATAGTAATAAGTTATGTATCATCGAACGACGCCGAGCCCTGCATAAAATGATGTCGCAATAATATGAAACTCATAAAGTGGGACATCGCTTTGAGTAAAAACAGCGGTTGTTGTTCCTTCTACCTAGGAACTTCTACCTAGGAATCACGGAATAAATTCATATGAAGGAACGTAAAACCAAGCGTTGGATTGGCCAAGGTTGGGTGAAAGAAAACCATAGAAGGCGCTTATCACATTTAAATACTCTACTCAATGCTTTCCGAGAATATTGCTCGCATCTAGAAATTTTTGAAAGGCCAGTAACGCTCGTCTTTTCAATGAGTATGTTCGCGAAGGACCTCAGATCTTCCTGAGGCTGAAGGGCCAGCGATCTAAAATAATGAAAGCACGTATTAAGAGTTGCCTGCGTCTGTCATGCCACAGACATTCTACCAGAATATGCTGTACATCTTCACCCCGTGGCCACAAGTACATTCCGCGCAATCAGTTGTCGAAATTTTATGTGGAAAGTGTATTGTGTGCACGGTACCGAGCCGCATACGGTGAATCAACGTTTAAAGGGCTGTCGTATTTAGTGTGGAGAGGACCAAACCATGTGGCTTTGCAACCACGGGCTGACATCTGCGTTAGTATGTGTTGCTATTTTGTTTTGCGTTATAGGGAGACCATATGTGGTGTTATTAACATGTCCTTTTCCAGCTCCCTTGTCTGCTGCAACATTCCCAGGGATATTGCCGGGGCCTAGTATGCATTGGAACAGCACTTTGCGATTTTCTTTACTTGCTTTTGTGAGTTCCTATAGCGTCTCGCAATATAACGCCATGTTTTGCGAATTGCTGATGTCACTATGAAGTGAAGACAAAGCTGCCTGCGAGTCACAAAGGATAACCCATTGTTCTCCTTTTTGGATTGAATTCATGTAGCGTAACAAATACACTACTGCAATGAGCTCTGCTATTGTTGATGATGTCTTGTGAGGTAGTTTAAACGTTTGTATAGGTTCCATTATGGAATGACAAAGGTAGCTGTAGAAGACTTTGTTTGGCAAGAACCATCTGCGTACGCTCGAATATACCCAGGGTATCGAAAGTATATCTAGTATAACGCCAGTTATTGTGGTGGGAAATAAACATATCTCGTTTGCGGAGAAGTCCCACAACCAAAAGTTCAATTTTTGGAGCTATGAGTCGCCATGGGTGGTAGGAGATATCTGAGGACCAAAATTTGTGATATGGTAGTCGATCTTTGTGCACCTGAATCATTGAGGGGATGTTCGCTATGTCTATATCTATTTGTTCACTTGCTAGAGGGTGCCTTTTGTGCTGCAATGAAACGAGAAAATAGTGGCGACAGGTTTCAACCATCCTCATAATAGGAAACAGAGGATGATGCGCCTCTGTAATTACTACAAGAAAGAGCATTAACCGAGGGGCCCGATCTTTTTATTAATAATATCATGAGTAGCCAACAAACGGCGGTGGAAAGAATGTTCTACATCCGCCGCTATAGTTTATGAGTGGTGGTGCTGGCGAACACTCCCAAGGTTAGTTGTAGTAGTGGATTGCGAAACCGCATCGCGGTAGCTCAATTGGTTAGAGCAACGCATGTGTCATGCCAAGACGTGGGATCGTTCCCTACCAGCGGCAAGTTGTTTTTTCTTTCATCCACTTTCATCGCCTGTAATTTATCATTCCTTTAATTCAATTAATAAGTAGAAGTATTTTTCCCTATTTCACTCGTTGTCCTTGTTTGTTTGCTTCTCATGATATTGTTACGGTTAACGTTAAACCGGCTTTATTCAAGGGACGCGATTGATGGTGAAGTCAACATGGCGTCCCGAGGCTGCACCAGCTAACCTCTTCTTCTTCTTCTCCTCGCCCGGCTCATGCCGTAGCAATCCCCGGTTGCCAGACGAAGGCCGCTGGGCAAGTCCAAATCACTCGGAAAGCGTAGGGTGAAACCGCTTAATACGGGCAACATGTACTAACTGGGTCAAGCTAGACCGACGACCAGCGGACGTCAAACGTGCCACCACGTACGTCAAGTCACTCAAGCGATCTAGAATGACGAATGGGCCCGTGTACTGGGGTAAAACTTTTCACATAGGGCACGTTTACGTTCCGGAGTCCACAACCACACAAAGTCTCCTTTAGCGTACGAGAAAGACTGATGTCGGCTGTCATAGCGCTCTTTCGATCGGTGTTGCGATGCCACAGTACGAAGACGAGTGATACGCCGGGCTTCTTCGGCAAGACAAAGCGTCTTGGCAACAGAGTACTCGCTGTGAAGGTCAAACGGTAGTATAGTGTCAATGCAGCTTAGCGGTGAACGTGCGTAAAGGAGATAAAAAGGACGGTAATCGGTCGTCTCATGCTTTGCAGTATTATAAGCATAGGTGATGAAGGGGAGTACGTCATCCCAGTCCTTGTGATCCGAAGATACGTACATGGCCAGCATGTTAGAGTTCTGTTCGTACGTTCTACAAGCCCATTTGTCTGAGGGTGGTAAGGCGTTGAATGAAGGAACTGCGAACTGCAGAGACGAAGCAGCTCTTCTACGGCGTCCGCAACGAACTGACGACCGCGATCGCTAATGATGACATGGGGGGACCATGTCGAAGAATGATGAATCGAAGCAAAAACGTCGCAACGGACGCAGCTGTTAAAATGGTACGGCCGCCGTTTCCGCGTAACGGGTCAGATGGTCGAAGCGTACGATCACCCAGCGGTTGTCATTAGATGATCGGGGAAATGAGCCCAGAAGATCGATACCCACTTGTTCAAACGGCAGGCGAGGCGGCGGCAGAGGTTGGAGAAGACCTGGCGAAGCGGTCGTGAGGCGCTTGTAGCGTTGACATTGTTCGCAACTGGCGACGTAGTGCTTGACTGTGTCCCGCATTCTGGACCAGAAAAAACGCTCCTGAGTGCGGTTAAAAGTTCTGATGAATTCTAGGTGGCCAGAGGTCACATCGTCGTGCATGGCTCTCAGTATGTCCGTTCGCAGACTCTGCGGCACCACCAGAAGGAAGCGCGCGCCTTTAGCCGAATAATTGGTCTTGTAAAGCAGGCCGTCACGGACACAAAATCGACCGGTGGCTCCAGGACGCGATGCGGCTACAAATAAAGGTTCCAAACTAATATCATTTTCCTGCTCTGCTTTGAAAGTCATCGAGTCTGGGAATGCAGAAGAAATGGGAGCAAAACAGTCATCAAAATTGTCTTCATCACATTCCGTCGTCGTCAGAGGAAGGCGGGAGAGACAGTCCGCATCTGCGTGGCGACGCCCGGACTTGTAGGAAATAACGAAGTCGTACTCCTGCAGTCGAAGAGCCCAACGTGCCAGTCATCTACTGGGGTCACGGAGATTCACCAACCAGTATAACGCGTGGTGGTCAGTAACGATAGTGAACGGGCGTCCGTAGATATAGGGCCGAAATTTGTGGACAGCGTAAACAGCTGCCAAGCATTCTTGCTCGGTTACAGTGTATTTGCGTTCCGCCTTGGTCAAAGAGCGACTAGCATAAGCCACAACGTGTTCAGCTCCTTGATGACGTTGCACTAGTACGGCACCGATGCCGATGCCACTGGCATCAGCATGCACTTCCGAAGGTGCGGATGCATCGAAGTGACGCAATATGGGCCCTGATGTTAGCAGAAATTTTAGCTGGCGGAACGCGGCGTCGCGAGGTGATGTTCAGTTGAAAGGGACGGTTTTTTGGAGAAGACATGTTAGGAGGTACACCACGTCGGCGAATCTTGGGACGGAGCGACGAAAATACGAGCACAAGCCCAAGAAACTCCTTAACTCCCGCACTGACTTCGGTGCTTCGAAGGAGCTGACTGCCTCAATCTTCCGTGGATCTGGCCTCACACCGTTTTTGTCGACCAGATGCCCAAGTACTAACGCCTCGGTTTCATCGAAACGACATTTCTTGGAATTTAGGATCAAGCCGGCTTGTTTGACACAATCCAGAACAAGACTGAGACGGCTGTTATGCTCACTCAATGTGCTGCCAAAAATCACCACATCATAGAGGCAACACAAACAAATTTCCCATTGAAGTCCTCGGAGGATAGTATCCATGAATCGTTTGAATGTTGCTGGTGCGTTACAAAGGCCGAACGGTATAACATTAAATTCATAAAGACCGTCTGGTGTCACGAAGGCCGTTTTCTCCTTATCGTCTGGGTGCATGGGTATCTGCCAATACCCTGATGGCAAATCCAGTGATGAATAGTAGGCAGCGGAATGTAGACAATCGATGACATCATCAATCCTAGGAAGCGGATACGCATCCTTCTTGGTGACCGCATTCAGTTTCCTGTAATCAACGCAAAACCGCCACGATCCATCCTTCTTCTTTACTAAGATCACTGGTGCTGCCCACGGACTAGAGGACTCTTGAACAACACTTTTCCGCAGCATGTCTTTCACCTGTTCCGCAATAACTGTCCTTTCTGTTGAAGAAACATGGTAAGGCTTTTGCCGAATGGGGTGCGCAGATCCGGTGTCCATTCTGTGGCGAGCATGAGAACGCGGGAGTGAAGCCTGCTTGTCGCAGCAGTTTGCTGCTGCGACAAGCAGGCTTCACCAGCAGTTTGCCCGTCTGCCCAACACCCAAGCGACATCTTCCTGTGCCGACGCTCCTCGTCCCACAACACTGGCGATGTTACCAGGATCGTCCGGCGTGAGATTGAGGCCCCCTATCCGGCTGCCTTCAACTCCAGCTCCTCCAACTCACCTGCAGTCACGGTTTCCCTGATCCAGGCAGTTGTCCGCCAGGAGTTCGCAAGCATGGGTCTTCACACCATGTACTCAGCTCATCGCCCTGATACCCACCCGGTTTCTTCGATTTCGTCCCGTCCCGCATCTTATTACCCACCACGTTTCCGCGACAAATCTGAATGGCGCACTGCTGACGACAAGCCCATTTGTTTTCACTGCCACCGAATCGGGCGCGTTTCTCGGCACTGTCGCAGTCGCTGGAGTTCCCCGAACCGGTCTACTTATACTGCCTACTCTTGCCCCCCAGGTGGCCCTTTTCGTCCCGATGCTGCCCGCTCCTATAATGCCGCCCCAGATGTTCCTGCGCCGAACCACCCCTATTCTCGTTCGCTTTCGCCCCAACCACGACAATCTCGCTCCCCTAGCCCCATCGCTCCTATTCACCGACTCCCTCGGACGCCGCTCAAAGCCGTAAAACTAGACGATGCAGCGCCTCGAAATGACGATGCATTGCTCCCTACGCCGCCAAATCCTCCACTGACGTTGCTCACTCATCTGAATCTTCTTGGCGTGCAAGACAACGGTGTTTCTGTATCTGCTCTCATATACACTGGGGCGCATTTGTCGGTAATGAGCGCTCACCTTCGTAACCGCCTAAAGAAAATAATCCCCGCCGCCACGACGCCTGTTGTCCGTGTCGCTGATGGCGGAACAGCTCCCGCAATTGGTATGTGAGCCGCCCGCGTCTTCTTCGCCGATCACTCCACTATCGTGCTATTCACAGTTATCGCCAACTGTCCCCACGACATCATTCTCGGCTTAGACGTCCTCTCCGCACATTCTCCTCTCATCGGTTGTTCCGCCAGTACTCTCCACCTCGACCTGCATGTTCTAGATCCCGCTGAACCACACCGCAGTCCCATCAGTTCCATCGACTTCGTTCGCTTGCCACCTTCGGCACTGACTTTCGTTGACTTAGTGTCATCCGCCCCAGTGCTCGATGGTCACTACATCGCGGCTCCTATGCAAGTCGTCCTCCTTACACACGGGATCACAATACCTCATACTGCTTCATCTATAACGGCGAATTGCATCTGCCTGCCAGTGGTCAATTTTGGCTTGACGACACAAGTGCTGCCACGCGGGTGTCTCCTGCCCAGCTTTGCTCATTCGAGGATCACTCAGTAGCATCTAGTGCAGTGGATGACAATTCAGCCGACCCTCCTCTACCATCGCAGTCGGCAACTTGTACCATCACCGACTTACAGAAAATGATTGTGCCCGACATGCCGCCCGAGCACGCTCGTGAGCTCTACCGCATTCTGTTTTCCTAACACGATATTTTTTTACATTAACGATCGTCCTTTGGCCCAAACTACAGCTGTTAAACATCGCATTAACACCGGCGATGCCCCTCCTATTCATCGCCACCCGCATCGACTGTCACCGGCTGAGCGTCAAGTTATTCACGCGGAAGTTCGCAAAGTGCTTGCCAAGAACATTATTGAACCGTCATATAGTCCATGGGCGTCAACTGTTGTACTGGTAGAAAAGAAAGATGGCTCATGGCGCTTTTGTGTGAATTATCGAAACCTTAACAGGGTTAACTCAACGCATCGAAGTGCCGATTCGGCCGTCGCCAGATTACCTTCCTTGGACATCTCGTTTACGCGAACGGAGTGCAACCGGAACCAGGCAAGATCCATGCTGTTACGCACTTCCCTATTCTGAAGAGTATCAAAGATGCGCACAGCTTCATCGGCCTTTGTTCGTACTTCCACCGTTTCGTGAAAACTTTCGCGGCCTTAGAACGACTACTAACCGAGCTTTTGAAAAAAGACGCCCCTTTCCAGTGGAGTGATAACGAGGCCTCTGCATTCTCGCATCTAATTGACCTCCTCAGAATGCCTCCTGCTCTGGCCCATTTCGATCATTCTGCGCTTACCGAAGTCCGTACTGAAGCCAGCGGTCACGAAATTGGCGCAGTACTGGCACAATGCCAGTGTGGCAACGACCGTGTTATCGCGTACACCAGCAGGCTCCTCTCACCCTCGGAGCGCAATTATTCCATCACTGAACGTGAGTGTCTGGTCCTCGTTTGGGCGGTTGCGAAGTTCCGCCCATACTTATATGGCCGACCCTTTTCCGTTGTCACAAGCAATGGCGTGCTTTGCAGGTTATGCTCACTGAAGGATCCTACAGGAAGACTTGGTCGCTGGGCCTTATGCCTCCAAGAATATTCGTATTTTGTCAGCTACAAATCTGGCCGACTACACAAGGACGCTGACGGCCTGTCTCGCTACCCGGTAGACGAGCCTGACGACGCCGACAGTAGTGCCGCCATTGGCATTTTCTCTGTCTGCCTTCGCTAACCCCGCCCACGAGCAGTACCGAGGCCTATCGCTGCGAGCACTAATCGAGCGTCTGCGCTCTACACCTACCGACGCATCCGTTCGCCAATATGTCCTCAGGGCGGCATTCTGTACCGAAGTAGCTTCCTCCCTGACGGATCTCATGTCATTGTCGTGCCAAAACACCTACGACAGACCGTGCTCTTTGAGATTCATGACGCACCCACTGCAGGACATCTTGGCGTAAGGCCACACGTACGACAGCGTCCGCCACCGCTTCTATTGGCCTGGTCTCGCTCGCTCCGTCCGACCCTATGTTGTTACGTGTGATTCCTGCCAGTATCGGAAAACACCCCAAGTGCTACCTGCCGGTCATCTGCAGCCGATCACCGTCACTGTGGAGCCGTTCTTTCTTGATGGATTAGACCTCCTCGGTCCCTTTCCGACGTCATCCTCTGGGAACAAAAGGGTAGCCGTCGCAACTGATTACGCCAACCGATACGCTATCACACGGGCTCTCCCTACCAGTCGCGTCACTGACGTCGCGGACTTTCTCTTGCGTGACATTATCTTGCTTCATGGCGTCCCGCGACAGCTGTTTACTGACCGTGGTCGTAACTTCCTTTCGAAAGTTATCGCCGACATTGTGCGTTCCTGCTTCACTGAACACAAGCTGACTACCTCATACCATCCTCGAACCAATGGCCTGACAGAACGGTTAAATCGTACTCTTAACGATAAGCTGTCCAAGTACCCCCATGACTGGGACATTGGCCTTCCTTGTGTCACATTTGCGTATAATTCTTCCCGGCATGACACAGCCGGATTTCCTCCATTTTATCTACTGTACGGTCGCGAACCGACCTTGCCCCTTCACACGGCACTTCCTCCTGCTGCAATCTCAACAAGCAAGTATGCGCGCGACGCCATCGCCCTAGCCGACCGTGCACGCGAGCTTGCCCGTACTCGACTGACGGCATCGCAAACCCCACAGCAGCATCAGTACAACGCCCGCCACCATGAGGTACAGTTTTTGCCTGATGCGCTCGCGCTCCGGTGGTCGCCCTCTCGTCACGTCGGAGTTTCAGAAAACCTCCTTTTGTGATACACATGGCCCTACCTACCGCATGCTGCGCCAGGGGATTCCTGTGACGTACGAAATTTCTCCTGTGCGTTCACCCTCGTCCTCTGCTCTGGCATCTAGTGATGTCGTGCACGTCACTAGGCTCAAGGCATACTACACTGCTTCCGAGTCCGGCCTTTAGTCGCTCCGGGACGGCGCTTTTGCCACCGGGGCTAGGGCTACGGAACAGTATTTGTGATCACGAAGAGGCGAGCAGTGTGAAGACGTCGACGAAAATTAGAGGCTAGCGCGGGCTGTTGCCTCTTCACCAAGTGCGGCGTATTTCCTTTGTAAGTATGCTGGTATTTATCTAGCTTTTCGTCTGTGTCTCCCTACGTAACAATATGTAGGACTTAACTCTTATTCCGGCGACTTTGTGCAGTAAAAGCAGGCGTTTTGCAGATGCTGATGTAACACTCACGGAAAAACTGCCGTCGGAATGTTGAATTTTTTTCTTTGCCGTGGAGACAATTCCTGATGCAGCATGGTTTTTGGATTCACAGCAATTTATGGATTCACTTGTCATAAATTGCGTCCTTCTTCTCATGGTCGGAACACATACGGGATGACTTCACTTCTTTTCTTTATTGTAGGTGACAAATTTGAAATGTTCATCACACTCAATCGCTTCATAATCCCTTAGGTTATAGTCTGAAGTACTGTCGTTCTCCTGATTGGGTGTCTCGTCGAGAGGAGGTCTCTTGGTTTCACCTTCGCTGGCCGAGTCCCACCATGGACGCCGGAGGCGGGCCGTCAGTGCCTTGATATTAAAGGAATAGCCGTGCCGGCTTGATGACGTCATGCACATAGTGTGTGTTGGCAGAATCTTGGACGCGTTCTTGCTTTGCACTCATGTGCCTAGGAACACGCTGGGGGTCATAGGGTTTGTGCTGCCGTTCTCGGCTTCCGACCACCGTAGAGGTTGGAGACACTGCGAGGGAAAAGGCAAAGAAGGCTTCGTACCTGGCTTCCATGGCCTCGTAGGTCGCTACACTTCTCCCTCAATTCCAGAGCGATGAGATCCAGGCCCAATGTAAACAAACTACTTAAAACTGAAGTAGACAGTGAGCAGCAAGGAACAGGGCCACGGCCTCGGAGAAACTTGTTCCTCCTAGGAACTCGTATTTCCTCCTAGGAACGCATTTTCTGAGGGACAGAGCTTAAAACACAGGAAATAAGCGGGCGTACAGAACGTGAGACCGGTGACGCTATACCGTAAAGCTATTTCAAACTTTTCTATTCCAATTCTCTAATAAGCCCTCCGCGAAGGGTCAAAAACTTTTTTGGGCCCCCGCCGCTTCGCGTGTCTGTCACCCGCCGTCCGGAAAACCACGATAGCTCCTCATGTGATATGACGTGTACGAACTGATTATGCATGATCGGACTGAGCAAAAACAAAACAGTGTTTTCTCATTCGGCACCTTTTCGCAATTAGCTCTCTGCTATTAGTCAAAAGGTTTCAGCCTACACCCACTTCACCTGCCTGTAACGCGACGTCACAAAAACGCCAAAACTCGCCGTGTCAAAGTTAGAAGTGTGCGTTAAAGATGCATTAATACGCCGAACAAAACTGAATTTCTTTTCTGAATAGCCACTGGCTGCCCCGTTCCGAAAGAAATCAAAGTTGGCCGTCACCGATCGCTCAGGCACTAGCTACTCGCACCTGCTGGAGAGCGTGGGTTTATTTGCGTATAAACGTTTTGTGTGGTGGTGTAACGTTTTTGAGCACTTTCGGCATGTTTACGACCTCAATATGCCAACTTTTCTTTGCTGAGGATCCGTTTTAGTGGCATTCCTAATCTTCCGTCACACGGCGCCGCGATTGTCGACCAGCCACCGCAAGCTAAGTAAGGTAAAGCGGACCAATCGCAGACGCCGAAACGACCGTCTTCATCCGGTTATCTCTTTTCAGTGTGCTGGCTCGGCTACTTCCAAATGCTCTCCGCTTGAGCGTGCTCCTCACCTCCTGGAAGCCAACGACAAACGAAAAACACCTCCATGCAAGCAGTATTAGTCATTTTGAAAAGCAAAGGAAAGTCACCTCCTGTCAACTAGGAGAGCGTTTGATTGGGCCGTTCAGGCAACGCTGGGGTTCGCCGCCGGGGGCTTGCGTCGGCGGTTATGCAAATTTGACGTCAGAAGATTGGAATGAAAACATATTGGAATAGTTTTGCGTTGTAGTGCGCCAGTAATGTACATTTGCTCGCTTATTCTGTCTGCTTGATACATCGGTTAGTTCGAAACGTCAATGCTGCGTTACGTGCAGCTGTAGGAATTTCTGTAATAACAGATCACGTGATGCTCCTCGGTCTGCGCTTTGGCCATCCCACAGAGACAGTTTGCTTCAGCCTTTGGGTTACCCGAAGGCAGTTGCTGTGACAAGGTTACTAGAATGAACAAGACAATCAATAGAAGAGTGGGACAGGACAGAGCGCTAGACTAACTGACAAGCTTTCTTAAAAAAAACACGAAACCCAGTTGAAAAAGACAACAGGAATTCCTGTCGCAACTACAGAAATTTCTGTTGTACAACAGGATTTGTCTGTAGTAACTACAGATTCCTGATGGAGCGACAGACTTTTCTGATGTACAACAGACATTTGTTGTTGCTACTACAGAAGTACAGTCTGTCGTATGTCTGTTGTTACAACAGAAAGCTGAAGCTCTACAACAGATTTTTGTAGTACTACAGAAAAATTTGTCATCACTACAGGCACCCTGTTGTCCCAACAGAAATACTCCTGAAGTAACCCGAAAAACTTCTGTAGTGCTACAGAGAGCTGTTGAAATACTACAGAAACCTATTGTGGCAACAGGCCCCCAATTGTCACAACAGAAGTGTTCCTGATGTAATGCGACCAACTTCTGTTGTACTACAGAAAAATGTTGTTGTACGACAGAAACCTATCATTGCGACAGGCCCCCAGTTGTCATAACAGAAGTGTTCCTGAAGTAATGGACAAACTTCTGTTGTACTACAGAGAACTGTTCCACAACGGAAACCTATCGCCGCAACATATACCCAATGATGACAACAGAAGTGCACTGAAATTGTGTGATGCGACAAGCTTCTGTAGTGCCCGGTTGAAAAAGACAAAAGGAATTCCTGTCGCAACTACAGAAATTCTGTTGTACGACAGAAGTTGTTGACATTTCTTAATTGGGAGACATTTCTGACGTTACGACAGAAATTCTGATTTCGCAACAGAAGCATTCTGTCGCGACAACAAGAGTTATGAAGTCGGAACAACAGCTTTATATCCTGACAGCGACTCCGACGTTATGACACCAATTCTGACGTCGCAGCAGAAACATTCGGTCGCGACGGCCAAGAGTTCCGTAGTCACAACAGAAGCGCTTCCCGTCGCGGTCCTTTAAAATTGTATGTTTTTGCATCGGTTGTGTACACTGTACCTTTCTCCTGCGCGGTATTCAATCGCGCTTCTCTGAAGCCGGCAATGCTGACACCGATGGCACCGACACCGGTATTAAAGTCGACGTGGCGAATAGTTATAATTGTGCCGTGACGACGCGGCACCAGCAACGCCCTACCGGCCTTCTCAAAATCGGCCGCTGATCAAAATCATACCGTCTGCGGGAATGGCTGCGTATCCGTTTTTTTTTTTGGTAAGATGTGGCACACAGGCCTGCGGACTTACATGTGCTGTTACAGTGACACATTAGTTAATTTCCCAGGAATATTTCACAAGCTTATGCGAAGCGGAAAAGAAGATTTCGGTTGTTCCACAAAGTTGCGTGAAAAGCTGTCTCGCTCGGGTCTCATTAATCTGATACAGTGCTGCCGTGAGAAGCCAGTATGCTGTCAGAAAGAACTCTCATCCACGAATGTTTATGTAGCTATTTTGCATTGAACACACGAATTATATGCGCGCTCAAAAGTGTAAAGAACGAGAGACAACTGTCGAAACTAGCAGTAATAACCCTAAAAGTCAACGTTGTCTATTTCCGAATTTCTTATTTAATATGGATATCGTACATCAAAATCGATGTTCTAGCACTGCACGATGTACTTGTCGATGGTACGAACACTCTTGCTCTTCTAGAGATGCGGCACTTGATGCGGTGGAGTGATAGCGGATCTTGGCTCTCAAAATGCAAATGTAAACATCAGCGCACCAGCACGTCGTACTGTTCACATGGCCAAAACATACACTCGAAGAGCATGTCAGGGGTGGCGCAGTGGTAAGATGCCGGGCTAGGAATCGAGAGGTCGCATGTTCGAATCCTAGGCAAGGACGTTTTTTTTAAATTTTTTTTTTACTTTTATGTTTTTTTTGCTAACAAATTTACATAATCTTACGGACGTCTCTGTCAATTTTTAATTAAATATTGATCAAGAACTACAGAACTTTCTACTACAGGACGTCACACTACAGACAACAGAACTACAGGCAACAGAACTACAGACAACAGAACTACAGAAACAACGTCCCAAAATACAACAGACTGGTAAAATTTCCTGTTGTGTTTTTCAACTGGGAATGCTACCGTATGCTAAAATAAATGCGCATACAGACGCATAAACGATGGTGCCACGTTGGAGGCAACGTGGCACATTCGTTGTCTGCACAACAAAGCCGATGAGCGCCCACAACAAGCCATTGCACAGCATTCACCAGTTCTTCTCAAGGTACAACACTTCTTTATCAGTGAGTACCAGTAAAATTTACCACGTCGTTCTGAAAGTACAACACTTCTTTATCTGGGATTGCCAATGATGGAGCAATTACACATTCATTAGCAGCTTTTGAAATGCAGTACGCCTGATATAGTGCTACGGAACAGCCGCCACTGTGTGGCTGCACTGAGGAGGACGAAGACGACATGGGTGCCGGCTTGTTATAGCGTCGGCATTTCGGCCTCGTGAGCTTCCGTGTAAATAAATTGTAAATAGTATTCGGCTTCAGCTTCACGTAACATTAATTTGGTGTAGGTGGGCGTTCCCTGTACCCGTCATAGAGCTTCGCAGCGGTCGCAATGGCGACAATGCAACTTCGGCTCCTGCTGAAGGCACTGCACTGTTGGCGACGTAGTTTGGGGCTGCAGGCCCCAAACTACGTCGCCGTGTCTTCACCTCGGGATCCTGGTGTTTTCAACGGAGTCGGCAGTCCCGATGTTGACGACTGGCTCCACTTATACGAACGTGTCAGCACCAGTCACAGGTGGGATCGGACTATTATGCTTGCCAACGTGCTTTTCTACCTCGACGGAGCTTCATTGGCGTGGTTTCAGACTCACGCAGAGGAGATCTCGAGCTGGGATCTCTTCAAAGACAAGCTACGCGACCTTTTTGCAATCCGTTTGGTCGACAAGTCAATGACAAGAAAGCCCTTGCCACACGTGTACAGACGTCGACAGAGTCCTACGTGTCGTACATTCTCGACGTCTTGGCCCTTTGTGCCAAGGCTGACCCGAACATGACTGAGGACGATAAGGTTTATCACGTCCTCAAAGGCATTGCTGACGACGCCTTCAATTTACTGGTGTTTACGAACGTCACCAGCATCGATACCATCCTCAAGGAGTGCCGCCGTCTCGAGCATGCTAAAAGCCGCCGGGTATCCCAGCGCATCACGCGACTTCCCAACACAGCTGCTACATCATCCTGTGACGACCTCTTCCACCAGCCGTCGCGATGTGACAATTCGACCCGCATTATTCGTCGTGAGGTCGAAGCGGCACAACCGGCGGCCCCTTCATTCCCGTTACCTCATCATTCTCCGGTGATAATCTCCTTGATCCAGGCCGCCGTCCGTCAAGAGTTGTCCAACGTCGGCCTGCAACCCATTCGTTCCGTACGATCGGAGCCTTTGTCTCCACGCACGTCCCCACCGCACTCTTCTTACTCCTCTTATGGACAGCGCAACCCCTCCGAATGGCGAACCATGGACGACAAGCCGATTTGTTTTAACTGCCGACGCATTGGACATGTCGCTAGCCATTGCTGCAGCCGCTGGACTTCTCCGACGTGATATTATCCTGATCACCCCCCTCGCCCCTCTAGCACATCCTTTCCCTTCGCCCCTTCTATGCCAGCTTCATCACCTGACCCTGCGACACCTTTGACACGACCCCTCTACTCCCGCTCGCCTTCTCCCTCCCGTCACCAATCTCGCTCGCCCCCGTCACGCCGTGCTCCTTCTCCGACCTACTCGCCGCCCCCCCGACCGGAAAACTAGACAGCGCAGCCTCTGGAGGTGAAGCTGCAAAGACGACATTGGCTCCAAATCCTCGCTTCACCTTACCGACGAACAAGAATCTTTTGGACGTACTCGTCGATAATGTTCCTGTGTGCGCGTTGATTGACACCGGGGCGCATGTGTCCATTATGAGTGCTGCTCTTCGCCGTCGGCTCAAGAAAGTTCTGACGCCTGCCCCGAACCGATTTCTACAAGTCGCCGACGGAGGTACTGTCGCTATTGTTGGCATGTGCTCTGCCCGACTCACCATTGCTGAGAGACACAGCGTCGTTCTCTTCACCGTCATCGAGCATTGCCCTCACGAAGTCATTCTCGGTCTGGATTTTCTTGCCCATCATTCTGCCCTCATTGACTGTTCGGCCGGCTCACTTCGCCTTTACTTGCCTCTTCTTGCCGACCCTGTGGACCCGCCTCCCAGCCATCTGAGCTGCATAGATTTTATTCGCCTACCACCTCACTCTATGACACACGTAGACTTGTCCTCACCAGCTGTACCTGACGGCAATTACGTGGCCGCACCGATTCCGGCCGTTATGCTTACACATGGCGCTACTGCGCCGCACATTGTGCTGAAAATTACTGGCAACCGCACCTGCCTTCCACTTGTCAATTTCGCGGTAACTGCGCAAGTTCTGCCTCAGGGGATCTCCTTGGCTATAATTAGCGCTTTGCAGGATGATGAGGTCGAGCCATTCACAGTGGAAATCGTTACAGCTCAACCCATATCGTGACGTCATTGCACGTACTGACGTCGACATTAAGAAGATGGTTTCCTCTGTCCTTACACCTGCTCAAGTCGAAGCTCTTTGCCGCGTTCTTGAAGGCAATCGCGACATTTTTGACTTTGACAATAGACCCTTAGGTCAAACGTCTGTCGTGACCCATCGCATAAATACTGGCGATGCGAACCCTATTCACCGACGTCCATATCGTGTTTCTGCGTCGGAACGAGCCGTTATCCAACAGGAAGTCAAAAAGATGCTTGCAAAGGACATTATGGAGCCTTCCTGCAGTCCCTGGGCATCTCCCGTCGTACTTGTCAAAAAGAAGGATGGAACGTGGCGCTTTTGTGCAGATTATCGCCACCGGAACAAAATAACAACAAAGGACGTGTACCCTTTGCCACGTATTGATGACGCTCTAGACTGCCTGTACGGTGCCACCTATTTTTCTTCTATCGACTTACGGTCAGGCTACTGGCAGATATCTGTCGATGACATGGACCGAGAGAAGACTGCATTTGTTACCCCTGATGGCATTTATCAGTTCAAGGTGATGCCTTTCGGTCTCTGTAACGCACCCGCCACTTTCGAACGAATGATCGACTCTTTGCTTCAGGGGTTTAAGTGGTCCACCTGTTTGTGCTATCTGGACGACGTCTTCGTTTATTCGCCCACATTCTACACGCATCTAGACCGTCTTTCAGCGATTCTTAACGTGTTCCGCCGCGCCGGTCTCCAGCTGAACTCGTTAAAATGTCACTTCGCTCACCGCCAAATAACCGTCCTTGGACACCTCGTAGATGCCAGAAGCGTGCGACCTGATCCGGACAAAATTCGCGCCGTTAGGAATTTTCCTGTACCGAAGTCCACCAAGGACGTTCGTAGTTTCGTAGGGCTGTGCTCCTATTTCCGACGCTTTGCGGAGGATTTTGCGACCATCGCACGTCCCCTTACTGACCTCTTGAAGAAAGACGCCCCTTTTTCTTGGGGTCCTGACCATGCCGCATCTTTTTCGCAGCTGACTACTCTCCTTACCATGCCTCCAATTTTGGCCCACTTTGACCCGTCTGCCTCAACGGAAGTTCGAACTGATGCCAGTGGTCACGGCATAGGAGCAGTGTTAGCACAGCGCCAGCGGGGACATGATCGCGTTATAGCCTATGCCAGCCGACTTCTGTCACCCGCCGAGCGCAACTATTCAATCACAGAGCGCGAGTGCCTCGCTCTTGTGTGGGCTGTTGCGAAATTTCGTCCATACTTATACGGACGCCCCTTCTATGTCATCACTGATCACCACGCGCTCTGCTGGCTATCCCCGCTCAAGGACCCCACGGGACGACTCGCTCGCTGGGCGTTACGCCTGCAAGAATGCACCTTCTCCGTGGTATATAAGACGGGACGCTTGCACCAGGATGCCGATTGTTTGTCCCGCTACCCCGTCGACGAACCGGCTGATGCGGACGCCATCGCTTGCATTTTCTATGTGTCCCAGTTGCTTCAAATCGGCAACGAGCAACGGCGCGATCCTTCATTACGAGCCCTCATCGACCGTCTGGTGTCAACTCCTGGCGAAGCCTCTCTCCGGATGTTTCTCCTTAAGGAGGGGGCATTATACCGCCGCAATTTTGATCCACAAGGCCTTGACCTTCTGCTCGTCATTCCATCGCACCTGCGTTCGACTGTCCTCCAGAAGCTTTACGATGTCGCCTTGGCTGGACACTTGGGCGTCTCGCGCACATACAACCATGTACGCCGTCGATTCTTTTGGCCGGGTCTCGCGTGCTCCGTGCGGCGCTACGTTGCCGCTTGTGAGCCCTGTAAGCGCCGGAAGAAGCCCTCCACACCTCCAGCTGGATGTCTCCAGCCGATCGACATCCCACCCGAACCCTTTTTCCGTGTTGGTCTATACCTTCTTGGACCATTTCCTCTCTCGGGCTCCAGAAATAAATGGGTCACCGTCGCTACCGATTATGCTACGCGCTACGCAATCACCAGAGCCCTCCCGACAAGTTGTGCTACTGACGTCGCTGACTTTCTGTTCTATGACATCATTTTAGTGCACGGTGCTCCGCATGAATTACTCACTGACCATGGCGGCAGCTTTCTGTCGGCAGTCGTCGAGGACATCCTCCGCTCCTGCTCGACAAAGCACAAGTTCAGCACGTCCTACCACCCACAGACCAACGGCCTCACGGAGCGCCTCAACCGGACTACACCGACATGCTTTCGAAGTACGTTGCGACCGACCACCACGACTGGGATCTTCACTTACCATATGTGACGTTCGCGTATAATTCATCGCGTCACGTCATGCCCGAGAACCCGTGTTTCCCTTGGACACTTTGCTGCCTTCGGCCACACGTTCCGCCACTGAATACGCCCGCGACGCAATTGCACACGCCGACCACACGTGCCAGCTCGCCCGCGCCCGTCTCGAGGCCTCACAGGAGCGTCAGAGATGCCTCTGTGATTGCCACCATCGTGACGTGCACTTTTCTCCGGGTTCTCTGGTGCTTCTCTGGTCACCCGTTCGACGTGTGGGCCTTTCTGAAAAGCTGCTGTCGCGCTACACTGGCCCTTACCGTGTGGTACATGTGACCGATGTCACGTATGAAATGATCCCCGCCGATCTCTCAGCTTCATCGCCAGCTGTAAGTGACATCGTTCACGTGGCAAGACCAAAACCATACAACACACCTTTAACCGCGGATGTGTATATTAAGCACCGGGACGGTGCTTCTACAGCCGGGGGTGATGCTACGGAACAGCCGCCACAGTGTAGCTGCACTGAGGAGGACGAAGACGACGTGGGTGCCGGCTTGTTATAGCGTCGCCATTTTGGCCTCGTGAGCTTCCGTGTAAATAAATTGTAAACAATATTCGGCTTCAGCCTCACGTAACAATATTTCCATATCTAACTGGCTGGCGAGCCGCTTGAGCGCTTGCTTGTTATGAAAACACGGGGAGCATCTATAGATGCTCCCCGGTACATCTACGGCACTGGTCAGCCAAGTGGTAAGCGCTTGTTAGAGAGTTTATAGCGTACCGGTGCTCCCTAAGTCGGTTATTCAAGCGCCTGCCTGTATGTCCAATACAACACTTTTTACAGATAAGTAAAATGTTGTATACCACCCCCACATTGCAGTTAACAAAGCGCGTGGCATGTTCCTTAGCGCGTGCACCTTGACTCCCTGCGTTGTTTACCAGCCTGCACAATCCTGCGAGCTTCAGTGGCGCTGAAAAAACATCCACACCGCACTTGTTCGCCACCTTTTTTAGGTGGTAGGATACCCCGTCTACGTATGGAATGACCACAGGGCGCCCTACTGGGACGTGTTTTATTGCACCGAGTGGCCGCTGGGTCAGCTTGTAGCTCTTTAATAAGGCTCTCAGTGACGGACACCAAGGTATCATAGCGATACCCGGCCTTAAAAGGACACTAAAGTCAAATATTAAGTCACGCTACAGGGATAGATAAATGCTTCAGAATCTCTAAGGCTCCGATATTATCGCGAACAGAGCCTTAATAATCGTTAATTCGAAGTAAACGCTGAATATGATTAGAGACTCCCCCGGGGCATTGAAATACTTCCGCGATAACGAAAGCTCTCCTTAATTAATTTCTGTCACTAGTACTCAACCACTCGTTGCACAAAACGCTACTTGTCCAGCTCTATTTTACTTTTAGTGAATGGAACTCATTGAAATAACCCCGACAACGACGCGGGTGGTTGAAACGTTTCGTTTCCGCTCGACTTCAAGCCGCCCTCGCTTTCGCGTTTCAGTAGTTATCATGTGGTGCTGCACTGGTTTTTATTGCTCACGAAACTCGACCAAACTGCAAGTAGCGAAGAATTCAACTTTCATGTGATGACGCGGAATGCCCGGCGGTCTATGCCACTTGACCAGGAAGCAGCTGTAGCGGCGAATCCGCCACTCTGTCTTTGCTCGGTACCGCCGTCTGTTGGGCGCCGTTTTACTCACCGACGGCAGCAAAGGGCGGCGATGGTGTATGCAACATCATCACTCGCCCGTTTCAGTGGCAGTAGATTTGAATTTCCAAATAGGTATTCGGACCCTTTAGATGCAATTTTTTCGTGAACGAAGTCTTTTCTTGGCACGAAACAAGCGTTGCGAGTTTTCTGCAATGGTATTTAAACAGTCCACGTCGACTTCGTATTTGCCTTTAGTGTCCCTTTAAGTAAACAGCTCCCGTGTTGCTGAACGCTAGAGGAAACCTGGTGCACATAAGATTTAACCAGAGCAGCTCTCAGGCAGTTAGTAGCTATGCCTCTTTTAACTAACTTGGAGTGCGCCGAACGGTAATCAAGCAAGGGGTGCTTGCTCCTAGGAGAGTGCATCCAACAAAGAGAACGGTCATTTGGAATGATACGAATACCTATGAATTCTAGCGACCACCTACTGAGAACTCATGTCTGAACTTAAGTCTTACTGCACTCTTTTCAGGAACACCCAGAACGTTTTTAACAGCATAGCCACTCCTTGCAGCTTGCAGCACAAAGAAGTCATCGACAAACCTAAAAACCTTAGCTACAAAGGTATTGTCGAGTCACGAGAAAACACGAGTGTCAGCAACAGATGAAAATAAATCACTTAAAAGAGGCGATATACAAGAACCGATGGAAACACTATCTCTTTAGACAAATGTGTCCTGGTCCAAAACAATAAAGGTATGATGAAGATAAAAGATTAGCATCTCAACGAAATTTTCAACAGAACGTTCTGCGGCATTTTGAAAGTCAGCGGGACCAGACCCTCCGATATCCTCCCTGACAAAAAGCTCAGCCTGGGGGAGGAAGTAAAAAAGTTCTTCCGCGCCATCTGAGAAGGCTAAGAACGGTTGCCCGGTGTTTTCATGCGTCGAAAGGCAGTTAACGAGTTAATTACCGTTGCGCAACATAAACGGGTCATTGGCACGCAAGATTTCAAGGTGTATCTGAAGAAATTTGGACATTTTCCCTTGCCAAGGCTCTCAATTACGATTGCTATGAGAGGGACACCTACTATGAGAGGCACGCCGTAGAGCAGTCCCCCAATACGGCGTGCCTTATTATCAGATCATGGTTTTGACACGTAAAACACAATAGTCTAATAATATAACTTGAGCTTAAACGTGGAAGCGCTCACTAAAAGCGCAGTGACATCAAGCAGAAAATAACAACGCATAGATCGCTCTAAAAGTGCAGTAAACACACCGCCATTGCTTATCTTTTCCGTCGAACGACCGTGATTCACTCCGCCGTCGCTCTTGTTCGCGAAGCAGCGACGGAAACTAAGTTCGTACGTGACGAGTTTTCGTACACGTTAAAGCGCCCAACTACGCAACAGTTGATTCAAGAGATCGCTGAAGGCTGGCAGAAGCGCTAAATTACGACCATAAAGGCGAACATGACAGCGTGCACATAGGCAGTAACGTGAACAGTGCTCGTCCGAGCTCGCCTACGCTTCCCAGCCTAGGCGACAGGTTGCGCTGTCGGCGTTTTGCGCATGCTGCGCTCGCATATGTTGCGCCATGTACATAGATTACTATTTGCTTCGCGCACTCTATGCCGTTAGGTAACTTCACTGTAGAATCGGTAGCAGTATTTATGAAAGTACATACATGTAAGCGCGTTTCACGCCGAGCGATATTTTTATTTATTTATTTATTTATTTTTACCCTCAGGGCAAAGCATTACAGAGGGGAGTGGGTAATACATAACACTGAAATACAAGCAACAGCAGAGAACAATTACTAAGACATAGATAAGTTACGATAAGTCATCAACACAATATATCATTCAATAGAAGCGGTAACAGCAGTCCGAAACAATACAGGGTCAGGAATTGTGGCAATTGAGGAAGGAAGGTGGTTCCAGTCATATGACGTGCGAGGAATAAAATAATCCAAGAATGTTTTAGTTTTGCATGTAGAAATGCCTACCTTATGTATGTGATGTGTGCGGCGTGAAACATATGAAGGGCGAAGAAGTAACTCGTAGCCAATGGACTCATGATGAAGTAATTTGTGAAAAAGGCACAGGCGTGCAATTTTGCGTCGTGATGCAAGTGAAGTTAGGCCCAGGGCAGTCTTCATAGTGGTTACGCTTGATGTACGCCGAAAGTCAGAAAGAATAAACCGGGCTGATTTGTGTTGTAACATCTCCAGTTGGTCGATCAAACGCTTAACACCAGGGTCCCAGATTGATGAAGCATATTCGAGTTGTGAACGTACGAGTGTGGTATAGAGCAGAAGTTTGATGCTAGTTGGGGCTGCGTGAAAGTTGCGTTTCAGATATCCGAACATGCGATTAGCCTTGTTAGTGATGTGCTCAATGTGCGCATGCCAGCTAAGGTTAGACGTAATATGAATTCCGAGGTACTTGTATCTTGTAACAGGGTCAAGCACCACACCATTAGGAGTATATACTGGCGATTCACTATTAACACGAGAGATGCGCATAAGTTTGCACTTTTCAGCATTTAAAGTCATATTCCAAGTTTTGCACCATGTTGAGATAGCGTTAAGGTCAGACTGAATCATGTGCTTATCACTATCATTTGTTATTTGCCCAAAAAGGACGCAGTCATCGGCGAAAAGATGTACAGAAGAAGAAAGGTTACTGGGTAAGTCCTTGATAAATATAAGAAAAAGCAGGGGCCCCAAGACAGTGCCTTGCGGCACACCGGGAAGAACAGGGTGAACGGTGGAGTTAACATTGTTGACGGAAACAAATTGCTGACGATGGGTAAGGGACACTTCAAGCCATTTTAGAATGTTAGTGTCTAATCCAACCATGCGCAGCTTTAGTAACAAAAGATGATGGGAAACCTTATCAAATGCCTTCGCGAAATCTAGAAAGATGCAGTCGGCGATAGAGCGGCAGTCTAAAATTGCGTGAAGTTTGTGCGTGAATAAGAGTAGCTGTGTTTCGCATGAATAGGACTTCCTAAAACCGTGCTGAGAAGGATGAAAAAACGAGTTTGATTCAAGGAAAGTGACAATATGTGAAAAGAGTATGTGCCCTAAGATTTTGCATGGGATGCTGGTAATAGATATGGGCCGGTAGGTAAAAGGCGAGTGTTTATTACCAGATTTATGTACAGGAACCACCTTACCTATCTTCCAATCGGTTGGTAGTTCACCGTTTCCCAATGATTGCTGAAATATTTTAGTTAAGGCAAGTGATGAATACATTTTAGTACTTTTCAGGAACTTTGTAGTAATGCAATCGACACCAGCACTGGAAGATATCTTAAGATTGTCAATTATTTTAGCTATACCATCAGGATGGATGACTATAGGGTACATTGGGAGGAAGTTGCTATGATCCAGTTGAGGCAAATCCGTAGTTTCACCATTTGAAAAAAAGCTGGAAAAAACACCGTTCAGTACATTTGCACAGGCAGTATCAGATATAGGTTCGTCACTTGAATTCGTTAGTACTATTCTAGACGTTTCAGAGGGGTTAATGACGCTCCAAAATTTTCTTCGGTTATTGAGCAACATACCCGGTAGAGTGTTATTCTGGTAATTTGCTTTAGCATTCATGACCGCAAAATTGTAAGTGTAAGCTGCAGACCGATAACGGGACCAATGATGTTCAGTGCGTGATTCTTTAGCTGAACGGAAGAAGCGTTTTTTACGGTTAGACAAGCGCTTAAGATGCGCGTTATACCATGGCGCATGCAGGTGATAAGATATTACGCGAGTGGGTATGAAACGGCTGGTGAGATCTAAGATTTTGTTCTTGAATAAGAGCCAGTTTGCGTTCACCGATCGCGAGTCGAATTTGTCGAAAAAGGTGGCCAGGAAAGAGCCTAGTTCATTATTAACTTTGTTGAAGTCGACGCGATGATACATGCGTATTATTTTACTGTGACTAGCAGATTTTTGTATGGGAATGTTTACAGAAAAATTTAGCAAAGAATGGTCGCTTAACTGGGGCATGTACGTTATTTCTGAACACAGTTCTGGTCATGTTGTTAGTACGAGGTCTAATGTACTTCTTGTAACTTCAGTAATTCTTGTAGGCTGAGTAACAATTTGGGTAAGATTGAACAATGAACATAAATTAGTGAATTCCTTGCATAGCGCCGAAAAGGAGGATGGTTGCACCGAGGACCAATTGATGCCCGGAAAGTTAAAATCACCCAATAGAAAGATAGATGACGAGGGGTAACGCGTTACTATGACATTGATGGTATCGTGAAGGTCTGCAACAAATGTAGGAGAGGCATTAGGCGGTCGGTAGCATGCGCCTAGGATTATTCTGCGGCAGCCTAGTTGAAGAGATAGCCATATAATTTCGATGCTTGACATTATGGGAAGAGAATATGACTATTTTTTTACTGACTGCTATTAGTACGCCGCCACCTTGCCGATCTTTCCTGTAACAGCGACAGAAGTGGAACCGATTTGATGAATCGAATATCTCAGAATCACGTATGTATTCGTGCAGCCAAGGTTCAGTTAGGACGACGATGTCAGCGGAACACGCACTTATGGCAGAGGAGAGTTCAGTGGGTCTTTTGATGACACTTCGGATATAAGTAAGTAAAACTGATGTTTGAGCTGCGCTTAAACAACGGCCACTGCCCCTCGGTAACTGTTAGGCAGACTTACAAGAGCTAGATGCAGCGGGGAGAGGCGAAGGCGTGCGCTGGGTCACCGGCTTGGTGCGTTCTGCGGTAATCTCAAATGTCTTATCGTTCACGCGGTCATACATGTAGGATCTATCGTTTACGACCAACTTATTGTATTTTAACTTGAAAGATGGGGAGCCGGGCAGTGATTTGGCGAAGCCAATAAGTTTTTTGCGTGCTTGGCGTGTGGCAAACGAGTAATCTTCTGCCACTTGAATGTCTTCTTCTTTTATGTCTTTTTTACACTTCAGCATTCTTTCTCTGGTTTTGAAGTTGTTGAACTTCACAATCACCGGACGGCATCCAGAATTAGAATACCGCCCTAATCGATGAGCCCTATCTATGTCATTCGGCGAGAGTTCGGGGTCAACGTATTTTGACAGGACATTTAGAAGTTTTTGTTCCGTTTCATCCCATGTTTCATGGGCATTCTTATCGGCGATACCATGAAAAATTAAATTATTTCTACGACTCCGGTCTTCTAATTCATGAATTCGTGCCTGCAGCAGTTGATTTTGTTTGCGAATATCAAGAGCAGTGCATTCTAGGTCCTGCTTTACTCCATCAATTGCTTCAAGTGAGTGTTCAACTGTCGTAAGCCTGGAATTCATATTTGCGAGAGCTGAATTAATACTCTGCTGTCCGCTCCGTAGTTCTTCCATCGTTTTCTTTATATCTCCGTTACTTGCTGAAAGCGCGACTGACTGTGCCCGCAATTCCTTCAAGATACGAAGTATTTCCATGTTTTGCTCCGATTGTGTTAATATGACGTTAGCAGCACTGCTGCTTTCCTCGCTCGAGGTGTCTGTGCTCGAAGCACCACCGATAATTTTGGTACGCGTGTGAGAAGGACCTGGATTTACTTCCACATCTCCCGACAAGAGCAAAAGAAGACAGCTGTTGAAACATTCAGTCAACACGCTCAAAAACACGCGTGGGCACGGGAGCAGCAGTAAGCATCGATTGTCACTTTTCTTAGCATTCAAAGGAATGTGGTTACGCACCTGGATGGCAAACAAAGGCGGTCTGTTAGTCATTGTCGCTGCGACGCTGCTCACGTGCCCACTGAAGCGGTCCCCTGGATACCGGCGCCTAAATACTGGCGTTGAACTTGCTGTCGATGACCATGCCGCAGCTCTGGAGTGGAAAGGACTGCTCACAAATCTTGAGGGCGCCGCCTAATGAACGAACGGAGGCAATTGACAGGAGGCAAACTGCGTCACTTGGTGCAAAAAAGCACTGTCATGGGCAGGATTGCAGATACTGTAGATGCCGTGCGCCACAAGTGGAAGCAGCACCTGGATGGCAAACAAAGGCGGTCTGTTAGTCATTGTCGCTGCGACGCTGCTCACGTGCCCACTCACGTTGTAACAGTGGCGAAAAACGATCACCAGAAAAATATAATCACTTCAATCGTGTCAGTATAATGAAGGGCTTGCAAATAACGCACTCGTAAGTCCGTGATCAGTTCACAGGTGGTCATGAGATAGTCGCAAACTTAAAACGATTGTTGTTCTTCATTAGCACCATATATTACCGTTTAATGCCGCGAAAGATACAGCAAAATTAACACCAAACATAAAAGCGAATCATATAACGGATGGCACTCAATAATTTTTTGATCACGTATGCTCTTCAAAGAGCAATGAAACCGCACTATAGGTTTAGTTTACTCTACCTCTTTTGTTTTCTATTCTACTGGGAGTACCACTACAACGCTTGATGTGAAGTCTTCTCAACAGCTGATAGCGCTTTTCAAGGCGAGCTTTCGCAACACCTGAGTATTCGATAGAACCACATGCACCTGGAAGAGTTTGCGCAAAAGTGCAAAAGGCTCATTTATTAGGTGTTGCGTCCTACGTTACGTAAGCGTGATAGCCGAAAGTGGACGTGGAGGAGCCCGAGTGGCGAGACCGGAAATGAAATGGACTTTATACTCTGCGCTAACCCTGTCATCATACAAGATGTGGACGTGCTTGGCAAGGTGCGCTGCAGTGACCATAGGATGGTAAGAACTCGAATTAGCCTAGACTCGAAGAGGGAAAGGAAGCAGCTGGTATATGAGAAGCCGATCAATGAGTTAGCGGTAAGAGGGAAAACAGGGGAATTCCAGATAAAACTAATGAAGAGGTGTTCGGCTTTAACTCAGGAAGGGGACCTTAGTGTTTAAGATATGAACGACAGTTTTATGGGCATCAATAAAGAGTGTGTAATAGAAGTCGGTGGTAACTGCGTTAGGAACGATGCCAGTAAGCTATCGCAGGAGACGAAAGATCTGATCAAGAAACACCAATGTGTCAAAGCCTCTAACCCTACACCTAGAATATAACTGGCAGAACTTTCCAAGTTAATGAACAGGCGTAAGCCAGCTGCCATAAGGAAGTATAATATGGATAGAATTGAACATGCTCTCAGGAACTGAGAAAGCCTAAAAGCAGTGAAGAAGAAAATAGGAAAAGGCAAGAATCAGATGTACGCGTTAAGAGACAAAGCCGGCAATATCATTATAATATGGATGAGATAGTTCAAGTGGTTTATATATAGAGATTTATATAGTACTAGTGGCACCCATGACGATAATGGAAGAGAGAATAGTCTAGAGGAACTTGAAATCCCACAAGTAACGCCGGAAGAAGTAAAGAAAGCCTTGGGAGCTACGCAAAGGTGGAAGGCAGCTGGGGAAGATCGGGTAACAGCAGATTCGTTGAAGGGTGGTGGGCAGATATTTCTAGAAAAACTGACCACCCTGTATACGCAATGCCTCAGGATTTAGAGCGTGCCGGTATCTTGGAAGAACGCTAACATAATCCTAATCTATAAGAAAGGGGACGCCAAAGACTTGAAAAAATTATAGATCAATCAGCTTACTGTCCGCTGCCTACAAAGTATTTACTAAGGTAATCGCAAATAGAGTCAGGAACACCTTGGACTTCTGTCAACAAAAGGACCAGGCAGAATTCCGTAAAGGCTACTCAACAATAGACCATATTAACACTATCAATCAGGTGATAGAGAAATGTGCGGAATATAACGAAGCCTTATATATAGCTTTCATTGATTACGATAAAGCGTTTGATTCAGTCGAAACCTCAGCAGTCATGGAGGCATTGCGGAATCAGGGTGAAAATACTGAAAGATATCTATAGCGGCTCCACAGCCACCTAGTCCTCGAAAAAGAAAGCGACAAAATCCCAATAAAGAAAGGCGTCAGGCAGGGAGATGTCTCCAATGCTATTCACAGCATGTTTACAGGAGGTATTCAGAGGCCTGGATTGGGGAGAATTGGGGAGAACAGTTACTGGAGAATACCTTAGTAACTTGCGATTCACTGATGATATTGCCTTGCTTAGTAAATCAAGGGACCAATTGCAATGTATGCTGACTGACCTGGAGAGACAAAGCAGAAGGGCGGGTCTAAATATTAATCTGCAGAAAACTAAAGTAATGTTTCATAGTCTCCGAATAGAACAGGAATGTACCATAGGTAGCGAAGCACTGGAAGTGGTAAGGGAATACATCTACTTAGGGCAGGTTGTGACGGCGGATCCGGGTTATGAGACTCTAATGATCAGAAGAATAAGATTGGGCTGGGGTGCGTTTGGCAGGCATTCTCAGATCATGAACAGCAGGTTGCCATTATCCCTCAAGAGAAAAGTGTATAATAGCTGTGGCTTACCAGTACTCACGTACGGGGCAGCAACCTGGATGCTTACGAAAAGGGTTCTACTTAAATTGAGGAGGACGCAACGAGGTATGGAAAGAAGAATCACGGGTGTAACGTTAAGGGATAAGAAAAGAGCAGATTGGGTCAGGGAACAGGCGCGAGTTAATGACATCTTAGTTGAAATCAAGAAAAAGGAATGGGCATGGGCAGGACATATAATAAGGGAAGAGAACCGATGGTCAATAAAGGTTACGCACTGGATTCCAAGGGAAGCGAAGCGTAGCAGGGGGCGGCAGAAAGTTAGTTGGGCGGATGAGATTAAGAAATTTTCAGGGACAACAATGTCACAATAAGTACATGACCGGGGTAGTTGGAGAATTATGGGAGAGGCCTTTACCCTGCATCGAGCGTTGCTGATGATGATCACATGTAGAGGTGCCTCTCAAGAGCGACGTTCATTAAGACAGCATCTTAAATGCTGGTCGAAATGTATGAAAATAGCTATCGCTTTTCATGCGGTTGGAGCAGACAAGAAACTGGCAAACGATTGAAGCAATAATATTCGTTGGCTAGATTTTTCATAACAGCGAAGTTGGCACGTAGGCTTCTCCTGAAAATAAATTTTTGCCATGATGTAGTACAATGAAGTCGTTTTCTACTCGAATAAATGGAACTGAAATTTTTCATTAATTCTTGGCAGTAACGTCAATTCTGTCGTACTATTGTTAAACACAAGACAACTACGACCTCTCTTAGCACTCTGTATGGTGTCATTGTTTTCGATGGGCGATCGTCCTGAATATACTTGTTCTTGTCGTAAGACGGATTTTTAATTGTTTGTATAACATTTAAGAAATTTGTTAGGGGTGCCTTCTGCATTGTCTGGCTCGCAAACTGCGTGCGATATTTAAGCCTCCATACTACATAAAATATTAGTTCACATGTTTCTCGAAAGTATGCTTTGTTCATTAAACTAAAGATAAAACCACATCTATTTGGCAACTTCCCTGACTTGTGTGTATAATAACCTGTCCTGCTCAACACATATTTGTCTTTTTGCAGTCTACAAGATGTATTGAGAAATTTAAGAAAACGTCTTACAATCACTTTACAAGTTCTCGAAGACATGTCCTAGACGTTTCAGAAGATGTTTAAGACGTGGCTAAGCCGTCTAACGCAAATTTGTCGGAAGTCTCAAGATGTCTTGTTGCGGTTGGGGCAACCATCTAATGCACCGCCAATTAGGGAATATAAGGCATCATGTAGCCGTGTTAAATACGGCTAAGGAAATTTGGCGGGGTGTTTTCTAGCCACCTTGAAAACATCTTTTGAATGGTTTAAGCACAATCTCGAAGGGCAAGGTATGACACCTAATGAGCATTTACGTAACGTTGGCCATCATTTTGTTGACTGACAGGTCTTTTAGGTCCCCACGGTGACATGCCTACAAGCGTTTTCAATGTTCTTTAAAAAGAGGTGGCACCATGGCTAGTCAGGACTGCTTAATATTCATTGCAACTATCGGCACCCAAAAAAATTTAAAATTGCCACTTCTTGATTGGACGAACAAGTAATTCCAACAATGACAGCAAGGTCTACCAAACAGGTCAATTCTCTGTGAGAGCACTATTGCCACGGGAAGCGCTAGCTCCGCGATCACGGCATATAATATTGTCTCTAGACCCAAGACTTCAGTTACGTCATTGCAGTCCAGATGGTTTGCCTCACTGTGGCAACAACTGTCTAAATAAATGCTGCTTAGTTTCAGTGATCTCGCTAGCAACGGCGTATACAGCAGATATGCGTTGTTGTGGGAAGACTCAAGATTCATGTAAGTCAACGTATAATAACTCAAGATTATTTTTAGTCAACACTGATCGAGATTTGCAAGTGGAATAATATAAAAAACTCCACCATATCATTACCGAAGTTTTTCTGGTAAGGTTGTTTGGCGCACACACGAATTTAAAACACAGAACACGATTCCATTATTATATTAATTTCAAAGGAAAGCAGCGTCTCGTGCTACCTGCTAAAGGCGCAAGTACTTGGGAATGTATCTAATGCTCGCAGTATAGCAAAGACTTGATTGTACCGACAGCACGAATGCCTATAACGCCTTTTCGCCATCCGCTATAGCATGACTGAAATATTGGCAAGGCCTGAAAAATGACACCAGGTGTTGAAGCGACGGATAAGGTAAACCACGATTACTCACACAAGTGAAGTACTAAACTACTAGCGAAAATTTTCGGATAATTTTTAATATAACATATGAATAACACGACACTACATAAGCAAAATGCACCTTTTAGAACTTCGCTTCGCGGCTGTTAGTTGTCACACATTGGTCACGTCACGATTCAAGGAGCTGGTTTTAAGAGTTGCATGGGCTGATGCACCCACAGAAAATTCAGCTTGCTCCTAATGATGCTTGACCTGACATTTGGCATCTGCAATCAGAAGGTAAGAAAACAGAAGGTAACAAATATATCTTACTGTAAAACTTCGTTATAACAAAACGGGATGTGACTAATTATTGGATATAACGAAATGGCATTCCCCTTCAAATCCCTGTCAGTACCAATGTTCCTGAAAATTCGATTCAACGAAGTATAGGTACCTGGCAGTAGATGTACCAAACAATATTTGTCTCCGGAACAATAAATGTTAGACCCTTGCAGGCCCAATACATTGATTTCCGCGGGATTGAGCACATTCTGGGCTGATGTCAAAACTTCTAGGCTTTTGCGTTCACTGTGCCGTCGAATACTGGTCCCGAGAATGCACTGGTGCAATCTCAGAGGTGGCGCCTTTCTGCGTGTGCCAAGCGCTGCTTGATTACGACCCACACTATTCGCATCAGTGTACAAGCTATATCCTTCAACCGCGTGGCCATTTCTCCGGTTTCACGATGCTAGATTGGAGCCCAATGGAATGGAGACAGCCAAAATCATCACGTTGAAACGTAAAGCAGCTATCGTAAAGGCAATCGTGTCAGATGCTAGGACGACGCGTGTTGAAGACGCGGCAGTTTGTCTTGCTCTTTTGTTAAAATTTCAGTGCGCACGTGGCCATGTAGTGGCTCTGCCGGCCGCAAGGTCTTCTTTTATGCTTGATTAAATTTATGCGCACTATTCGGCAAGTATTGCAGTGGAGGGCAGTATCGAATGTAATGAAATAAATTTCGCTCCCCTTCAACTTCGGTATAAAGACCTTTTACTGATTATCGCATATATACGCTCCCCCGAATTTGTGTGGAAGCCTTGTCCGCGAACAGTAACTACAAGGTAAACCTACCTTATAACGAAGCTTCCATAGAAGCCCTACATTCAAAACGTGACGGATCATCGGCGGTTAATGGGGCTTAGCGCCATCTGTGGGACGAGGAAACAGTTCCGGCGGAAGAAAAAATAATGTCATGCCATAGCCGTTAAAAACAAAAGTGATGTTATTTTGTTCTCGAAGGCACGAGATTTGGTTTGGTGGCCTGCCGACCTGTATATTCAAGTGCCCCGCCATTCGACGTGATGGGCGTTGCGAGCCTTCAGCGCGGAAGGTGATGCAGGAAAAGGCCAGCCGTACGGGTGTCGAAATTGCACCCCTGCACATGTATACTTTCCTTGGATGCCGACGAAAGGTTTAGGCGCAGAGTGCTGCTCCGGTCGTAGGACGACAAACCCGTTGGCCAGAGTACTCGCACGAGAACAACTAAAGTAAATAATTCTCTGGCAGTCGTAACACTGCTTTTAACTGAGAAGATTAAGAAACCATGAAGCTACCTGCTTCACCAATTCAGAAAAACATCGACAAGCGAAATAACACAATATCTGAGGGGGGCGTATTGTAACAAATGAACTTTACGAGCACGCCCTTCTGCGCACTTCAATAATCAATCAGCTATCACTTGCATTGTAAATGCAAGTGATAGCGGTGTCAACGGGGAGAGGCTTCTTGCACTTGATCTCACTCTCACTGCCTGCTGCGCATGCGCCGCGTTGTAGCCTGAGGCGCTGTTATTTTATTAGAGGGGTCTACGAGACGGTAAGACATGTATCTGTCATAGTCTGGTGGTTAGGATGTCTGGCTCTTGCTCATGAGCGGCGGGTTCGATTCCCGGTGTCGCCAAGTCTTTTTTGCGCTGATTTTTGTTTCTTCTTCTTATAATTATTTTCTTTCGTACGCATCCATGGGATGCCAGGTTAGATTAGGTTAGGCAGACGGCTGGGGAAACAGACGGAAAGGATTGTGAACAACGCTTTCCTCCATTCCGCCGCAAACATTGCGGCGGCACTTTTTTCAACGCCCATACGATGGGCCTTGAACAAAGATATTAATAATCATAAAATAAAATAGTGTTGCTTTTTTTAACTCGTGACTCATACATATGATTGACCGGAAATGTTATTCACGTTTAATGAATCTAACTGTGTCTGGCTTTAATAAAAAAAAAACGTTTTCTAATTGCCGAATTTTCGTTTCCTCCAAACGCGCATCAATCACTTTTGCCATACCCACCGTTGCTGATGTCGGTGACAATTTGTTGTGAATCGCTTTTCGCCAGAAGCTTCCCGACTTATTTGAGTCGACCATGGTAACTGTTCGAAATCCAGCCTAGGCATCTTGCTTGTTTAAGACGGAATAGTGCCATCGCTGCAATTCAGCGTTTTCTGTAGTCTAGATAGCAGGCACCCGAGATACTACCCTCAAATGTAGATTCTTCCTTGGTGATGACAAAAGCTTTGTCCAAGAAGGCCAATGTGATGATTAGAGGCTAGAACGTCCTGCGCAAAAACGTCGCAAGTGATATTTTGCGCTTTGACAGCACACACATGTTGCTTCAAGCACTTTTCAGAATTGCAAATTGCATCTTTTGTTGATGCAAACGCCGACGTAGGTTGCGGAGGGTGTATCGATCCACGCCGCCAACAGATTCCTTCTACCGCGTCTCTTTCGCATGTACTAATTGATGCTGTAACTTGGAGGCGGAAACATGCGCCACGTTGAATTGATATAATTAACCCATTAAAGACCAGCATGACCATATGGTCACGTTAGTCTGCACAGTGGATTTCAATTAATTAAGCTTAACAAAACAGCACTAAAATCGCCTTTGACTTGCCGTTTGACAGATTAGAGTTCCCTTTATGGATACCACGTGGCAGCAGCTGTCATTCATTTTGTGGGAGCCCCTCGCAAAGGCACGAATAAGTGTTGCTCTGCGAGTGGCGTTGCCATGCATCGCTCCAAGGGGTAAGTGCGTTTTTTTTACTACTTGTTTAAGCAATAGTCAGATATCCTTACCTCCGTATTGCTCTTTGAATATGTGACCTTCGATGACAATTTGCGAAAGATTAATGTTTGATTGATCCACGAACCAGCGCGTTATCTTACGCGTTGCCATATGGTCACGCTGGGCCATTAGGCTACCTAACTTTTTTTTTAACTGGAGTTTTATCTCGTTCATGGCTGCTGGCGCATTTCGCAGTGGTTATTTCTTATTTTATTGTCTGAATAGGTTGATGTTGGAAAAAATAGCGAAGATAGTCGTAGAGGAACATGACGACGTGTCAGTGATTTATATCGAGCCGCCAGAGGCTAGCACCTATTCCGATGAAAACTCGGCCGATGAAGACTCAGGTAGGCTCATTGACAATCTAACCAGGCGGTAGCTATTAGCCGGCGCTGAAACTGTTTTCTCTGATGGACGCCGCATTGGTGTATGCGACTCGGACGATGACGACCCCGGCGAACAAGGTGACTGAATATCAGAGGTTTCTTCTTTTGTAGATGATGCGGAGATTCCGGCAAAATTATCCACTGCTTCAGAGTGGACGAAGGGTGACCTCCAGATAAGCCTTGGCATATTTCCCGACCCAAACTTTGCTGCTTACAGGGCGCTTTCACCTATTGAGTTGTCTGACCTTTTTGACAACGCCGTCGTGGAGCTGCTAGTCGAACAAACAAGAAAGTATGTGTTATTTTGGAATATGCCCGATCTGGAGGTTACCAAAGAAAAATTAGGTTTTCTTGGAGTGCTCGTTTTTTCCGGCTATAACCGCTTGCTAGGGAAAACATGCTATTGAGACAGCGGCACGGATATGCGCAACACGATGGCCTACAATGCTATGTGAAGAAATCGCTTCGTTCAGATAATGCGATTCCTGTACTGTGCCAAATGCAAGCCTAGCACTTAGTGACAAGTTGGCAAAGTTGAGTTCAATAATGGCCCTATTGAATGCAAGGTTTCTGGAGCATTTTCAACCTGTGCGTCACCTGAGCTATGACGAAAGTATGATTAAGTATTATGGTCGTCATGGGAGTAAACAGTTTACACGTGTAAGCCTATCCGCTTCGGGTATTAAGTATGGTGCCTAAATGTCAAGAACAGATACCTTGTAAACATCAAAGTGTATCAAGGCAAGCAGAAGATACCGGAACATCTGAAAAATATGAAAATGACTTCAGAAAAGCAGCGGTGCCACTTTTCAGATGGTCGAAGAACTCGCAGCAGAGACGGACGACCTTCCTTTCTTTTTCTATTTTGATAATTTATTCACAAGCATGCAGCTACTCAGGCATCTCAAGGCACATGGCTACGAAGGCACGGGCACAGTGAAGCAGAACCGTGTTCCCAATGAGTGCCCTGTCGCTTGACCAGAATTCGTCAAGCGCCAACCTCGCGGGCACGAAGATCCCGTGCTGAGCGACAATGGGATAATCGTTGTCCGCTGGATGGACATTTCTGTAGTAACGATCGTAAGCACTATTCACGGCGTAGAGCCAATGTCATCTGCAGACAGGTACTCGTATTTTGAGAAGAAGCGAATCAAGGTGGGCCATCCAAACACTGTTGCTAAGTGCAAGTTTTACAGGAGGTACGGACCACATGGATGCAAATGCAGGCGCCTATAGGATTGCAATCCGTGGCAAAAAGTGGTGGTGGCTGATTTTCACTTGATTTTCTGATGTATATATCAGCAACGCTTGGGCGCAAATTCGTAGCACGGGGTTCAGCGTCACGCAGGTGGAATTCCGCAGGCAAATTGCACAAAGCTACATGATGCGATGGGACAATAAGCCTAGTGGACCTGGTCACAAAGACTGGTGGTGTCCTGACTGGTACACAGTAGGACCGAGTGGCCGACTTTGTTGCATCAATACCTAATGGCAAGAGGTGGAGGTGTGCATGAGAAAATTGCAACAGCGTGGTGCACACACAATGCACAAATTATGACGTCGGCATCTGTATTCCATGATTTAAACCATATCACACTAAATAAGTGCTCGACTATTCGCTATGTATATTTTTTGTGATGTTTCATGGTTTCAAATAAATGTTTCTAACTTCGCGTATTTTGCTGTAGCGTAAGGGCCCAGTGTGACCATATGGTCACGGGCTATATTTCAAAAACTAATTAAGCAAGAGTAATAATTCTTTGCATGTGAATTATTAGTATTATTGTAAGTAAATGTGTGAGATTTATTTCAAGATAACAAGAAAAAAAAGAAACCGGTCCCTAATGGGTTAAGGAGCACGTGTCAAGGCCTTACTTCTGGGACATGTTGAATGGCAGCGTTAATGCAAGGACACATGGCCGAGCGATGTCACTGGCGTGCCTGAAGGATGTTTTAGACAACAAATGAAACTTACGGGGTATCGGCACTCACAAAGTCCAAGGCATACTCCGAGCCTCCAGATTAGAGCAAACCTTCCGCCCTTATCCTAACAATTTGCTTTAATCCTGATGACCAGCTGACAGCGACCTGTACATAGTACGTCTGGGTAAGCATAATACGAAGTTTTCTTTCGTTACAAATAATATTGTCAAGGCCTGCCACATTGCAGGCCGCGCACCTTCGACCTCGCGCCGCCCTTTCCTGCGTTCCTTGAGTGAGCGAGGCGTTGGTACATTCAATAAGAATCTATGAAGTCAGTGTAGCATCGGTTTTGGCCCGCTAGTTGTAGTATGAACTGGTACATGTGCCGAAGATGCAGAAGAAGGATAAGTGTCCAGGCGCTTTCTAAGAAATACCCTTTGCGAATCACGACTAACTTTACATCGGCAAAAAGTGGCGATTTCGAAAGCACTTGAAACGACAAATTTCCGATCGTTGAGAGAAGAATCAGAAGTGAATCAGGCGCCGAAAAAGAAACCCTTTCCCAATGCACCTGTGCAGCACGCGGCAGTCTGATTATGGCATTGACCGAGACAATGGTTCCAGTCTTGCCAAGGAAACAAGATTTCAAAGCAGCATCTCAAGTACCGTGCTATCCATCCTACAGAAAAACGGAATCGCAACGATGGCAATCTTCCATCTGCATACGCAGAATGCCGAGTTATTGGTGCTCAAACGCACTTACGCCGTTTGGAGTTGTTCGCGTGGTGAACAAGGCTTCCTAATGGAAGCTAAATGTCTAATTCTTAGCAACACCACTTGATCGGCGTCCTTCCTTTTTTTCTTGCAACATGAATTTCAGGACCAAGGAAAAGTATAAGCCAGATGAAGTACTGAATTTCTATATTAATATCGTGTTCCGAAGTATGCTAGTTAAGATGAGTAAAAAAAGAGGGCTATATTCTAGGTAATATTTTTCATTTTTTTTCATTTCATTTTATTTCAGCATTCTTTTTTACAGCAGAAAAAGTACACTAGGGCAAGAACAAAAAGCTGCAAAACAGCAGCTTGACTAGGTCCTTGCCCCTCTTCTTGGCAACAGGCACAGATTGATACAGACATTCAGAGTACATATATGCATATACACGCACTCATACCAAAAAGCTTTCTGTTAATTTGTCAATAAGAGAGAGAGAGAAAAAGATAGAAGTGCGCACATATTCACCAATACAAAAAAAGACAAGTACATTTATAACATTTTCTTGAAACATTGTTCTTTAAACATTGTGACAACATTGATTTTTCAAAAACACGCCATTGTAATTTATACAGCCACTTATAAGGGTATAATTTAGTACAGCAACATGCTTTTGTACAAAGGATACTCAAGAAATATAAGCAAAATACCGTTATATAATCACCCGTGTGCTTTAGATTAGCAGGACAGGTAGATTTCTGAGAAACTAAGTGCAGCAGCAAAAACATATATTTCTTCCTACGTCTGTCCCACACACGATGGCTGGAATGGCTACGTCGCTGCTGCAGTTTTTGCTCTGAACATGTGCCAACAGGAAGTCACTCGGGCCGCGCCGTTTATTCAGCTGTTCTACGGGAGGACGCCTAGATTACCGCAATAACACCTTCTTGGCTTCTACGACTGCAGCGAGACCCTGAGCAAGGCTCGCCTGCGAGCTTGGCTAGCAATACTGCACCACCAAGCGCAGTTCAACACGTCTTCTCAACAACGACCCGCTCGATCTTTTCAAGCGGGTAGTTTAGCCATCGACGGGCACTGTATTCACCTCGTCGCTGAGGAAAAGTCTTACCCCTGTTTTCTGGCCCTTTTCGTGTTGTGGAATCTCTGGGTCTTGTGACGCTTCGTTTAGCCGCAATTCCCGAACTTGATGACAACCGTCGCAAACACATTTTTTCTACTCATTCCAGCTAAGTAAAGCTTTGCGTCCCTCGTGAAACCTGTACGAAGCTACAGTATTACTCCTGTTCGAACTCGAGGGCAGAAGGGGCGGCGTGTGTAGCGGTAACGATTAACGCCGCAAGTGAACGAAGAGGAAGAGAAGGCAAGGATTGAGTAGCAGTGGGTCAATGTGCCAGTCCCATTATTGATTCAAACCATTCGGTTATTAAGGTGCTTTCGATGTTTAGTGGCGGAAATTGGCAAGAGGGTTTGTCGCTGATTTTCTAGCAGGAAAATTGAGTATTTGTAGCAGATTTTGTGGCAGTGAGCAATGATAATTCTGGATGAATATGGGCCGGCCTCTGTTCCTGCGCGTCAGAATGATTTCAGAATACTGGCGCAAGTCATTCCTAATTTTCTTGAGGAAAAGAATCTACGTGCGCGACCGTTCACGAACAAATTACAACCATCACGCGGACACACTGAGTCGATCAGCCCACGCGAAAAAGAAAAATACTGCGTGTCCCGAGCCATAAAGGCCGGCACACAGAGGCAGGAAAAACTATCACGGCAATAGTGTCACGTGGTATGCAAAATAGCCATTTGAGCAATTTTATTTTCGTGCTCTATTTGTCTAGCGAGTAAAATAGCCGAGCTACAGATCACCTGCGTTATGATAACATACGGATAAATGCAAAACAGCAAAGCCGCTGCTAACAAAACCAACCAACCAAACAAACAGAAGTAAGTTTCAACTTTCTGAGAGTATTATGACACAGCTGCCGTGCCGAACGTGCCAAGTTCGCGTCGTTGGTTGAGGATTACTTCTCCCACCAAGGCCACGTCTAAAGTACGAAGTACGAATGCGGGACACGCCAACAACGCATAGTGGACCAATAACACACCACTTACAGAGAAAAAAAATTTCAATAGGAGTGGACACTCGGCGAAAATCGGCAAGACGAAACACGTCGCGCCTTTTGTTCACATCAACCGTTAGCTGACGCGAGCATCGAAAAAAAAAGAATGTGAAACTAAGTTACGTGACAATGTTTCTTTTTTTTTTTAGTGGCGAATTTGCATATGGCTAGGTGGCTTGTATTTTTCGTATCCATGAGGCGCTTGAGGATATTGGTGTTGGTGGCCGGATGTATGCATGGCTGCAGAGTTACCTCAGTGGCCGCACCATTTTCATGTACACTTCGGATGGTGCGACTGATAGGCATGACGTTCGCAGGGCTGTTCCGCAGGGTGGTGTCCTTAGCCCGATATTGTTCAATATCATACTGGTGGGCCTTGCAGACGAGCTACCTGAAACAGCGCGAATCAGTATGTACGCGGATGATATCTGTATTTGGTCATCTGGGGTAACACGTCCACAAGTGCGTGCAAGGCTCCAACGTGCGGCTACTATAACGGGGAAGTACTTGCGCCGTAGAGGCCTGCAACTCTCAGCAACTAATTGTGCAGTCATGGCATTCACGCGCAAATAAATGTCACATTATCCAATCGTTGTCGACGGAACGGCGCTTCCTTTAGTCACACACCAGAGATATCTTGGCGTGATAATACACCGCAGTCTTTCTTGGACCAAACATGTTACTGCGCTTAGGGCTAAACTGACCAACTTCATACACGTTCTTCGTGTAATATCAGGACTGAGATGGGGTCCCTCTGAGCGAAGTTTGCTCCAAGTGTACCAGGCACTTTTTGTGGGCTACATACGCTACAGCATGCCTGTGTTATCTAACATGGGGTCATGTTGTATACGCACGCTGGAGAGCCTTCAGGCACAAGCACAACGGATATGTCTTGGCTTGACACGCTGAACGTCAACTAAGGGCACATTAGCGGAAGCACGGGCTTGTCCTATCGACATATACAGGTCTTCTGAATCTGTGCGAACCTATCTTCGCCTGCTAACCAGACACTCACACCATCCATTGTCTGTCAACACTTCCAAGCACCAACCTTCACTGTGCGTTTTCTAAAGCTATTGCATGTCACGCAAGCATTATACCTGCAAGATTCCAGGCCACCGATATCCCCGCGACACCTCCATGGACATTGCCAAGACCACTAGTGAGGCTTCAGATACCCGGAATTATGAAGAAATCTCACGTTTCCTCCATTGGCTTGAAGCAGCTCACCCTGTCCCATATATTTACATTATACAGTGGGACTGTACATACTGATGGTTCGGTCACGCCATCTGCCACTACGGCCGCATTTGTCATCCCACAACTTGGAATTACTCAACGATTTCGATTAGACCGCAAATCGACATGTACGGCTGCGGAACTTGCGGGAATACGGGAGGCTGTCCGTTTTATGAGAACCCAGACGCCCCATAAATGGACGATATTGTGCGATGCCAAATCAGCGCTACAGGCGCTAAAATACTTTTTAAAGAAAGGACCATACTATCTGCTCGTGCTGAAAATCGTCGACCTTTATCACAGTGCCGAGTTAAGTGGCCACGTGATCACCATTCAATGGGTGCCTAGCCATTGTGGTGTTTTTGGTAATGAACTCGATGACAGTGAGGCAAGATCGGCCTCCTCTTCCTCTGATGAAGTACGGATTGCCTACTCGCGACCTGACATCAACTCCATGATAAAGACACTCATGCAGGACCTTACAAAGGCTTACAGAGCCCACTCTGACAACATTCACAGACGTCTACTTATGCTTGACCCAGACGGTAAATTCTGTTTGCCCCCGAAGCTTACACGGAGCAAAGCATCATTGATACACAGGATTCGGCTCGGCGTTGCTTTCACCAGTCGGTACGCACACCTCATCGGCCAATCGAACAGCCCCGATTGTGTACACTGCCAGATGCCCGAAACACTGCAACACGTACTGTGCGACTACCCAGCATATATGCTGGAGCGAATGACGTTAGACAGTTTCTTATCCAGCGTTGGCAGACAACTACTGTCGGAGGAAGCTATCCTCGGCCCATGGCCTGACACTGCAATGTCAATGCGTGCAACAAAAGTATTGTTGAAGTTCCTGCAGGACACCAAGCTCGACGAGCGGCTCTAGCGAGACAACTGTCTCATGTACATAAGCACTCACCACTTCTCTTATCATCATCATCCAACCCAATACTTTCACTCCCCTTCCCTCTTCCCCAGTGCAGAGCAGCAGACTAGAGCGCACTAGCTCAGGTCGACCTCTCTGTCTTTCCTATCAATAAATTCTTTTCTTCCTTCCTTCTTCTTCGTATCCATGCGTCAAGAATTAAAAAAAGTCGCAGGCCTGCACGGCACACGCAGAACAGCCACAGCGCAAGCTGGAGGAGCGGCTCCATAGGAGCTCCATTTTCGGTACCACGCACTACAGGACTTCGCGGCGAAGTTGGTTCGTTAATTTGCGTTTAATGAAGCAAAAGCACCCGCCGTGGTTGCTCAGTGGCTATGGTGTTAGGCTGCTGAGCACGAGGTCGCGGGATCGAATCCCGGCCACGGCGGCCGCATTTCGATGGGGGCGAAATGCGAAAACACCCGTGTACTTAGATTTAGGTGCACGTTAAAGAATCCCAGGTGGTCGAAATTTCCGGAGTCCTCCACTACGGCGTGCCTCATAATCAGAAAGTGGTTTTGGCACGTAAAACCCCATAATTTAATGAAGCAAAAGCGACGAAGGCCATGGCCCGCCAGTCAAAGTAAAGTGCAAAATCCAATGTAAAAGTACCAATAGCTGCGTTACATTAAAGTCAATGTAAATTCCCAGTTTCGTCCAAAGACTCGAACAAGTCAGTGAGTCGTAATAGAGGCTTTTCTCCCAATATTAAGGCAGGGTGCAAACGTATATGCAAGTGATACAAATTGTTGAAATGTTGCCGCCTGTGTGTTGCGGTATGTGGACATGACATAACATTGTTTTACTGTGAGCGATTCATGGAATTTCTCGCAAGTTGTTGGGTTTTCTTTTCGATATAGAAAATTGTGCGCTAGATTCGTGTGTCCAATTCGAAGTCGACATGAGATCACCTCATTGAACCGTCTTTGGTGACTGCATAATTTCCACTCGCTAAGCAAGGGTCCAGTCGAATGTAACTTATTTATGGAAGAGTTCCAATCTTGTTGCCATATTCATGCTAGGTCCTTACGAATCGCTCGGATACTGTCGTATGGGAGTGTTATGTGAGTTATGCTTTTGTGGGCTGCCATGGGTGCACTTCTATGTGCTGCTTCATTCGCTGGTATCCCAACATAGCTTGGGACAAAGCAGAATCGTATGGTCGACCGTAATCGGCATAAATAATATCATTCTTTTGCTTGTCGGTAGTAATTTTCTCAACTGCTATCATATTGCATAAACTTCGGCGGTAAAGACTGAAGAAATATTATTTATCCGTGTGCTATTTTCAAATTTTTTCGTTATGATCCCGACACCTACATATCCTTGTGTTTCGGAGATGTCAGAGTAAAATTCCCTGTAGTTCTTATATTGTTCTTTAATGGCTCGGAACTCTTGTATAATGTATTCTTGTGGAATGACTTTTTTCTTTAGATGTGTTACTGTCCACTCACATAGCTGTGTACAACTGCACCACGGGGGCAATCCTGGTGGCCTTTCAGCAACCTACAGGACCTCACGAGGAATATGATAAGTCATGTCGTCATGTCGATAAGTCATGTCTATCTATCATGTCGTAGTGGCCGAATCATGTTCGGTTTTTTAGTGTAGTGTACTTGTGATTCGCACCGTGTTACGATGTTGTAAAATATATGTTGTGGCGATGACTGAATTCTCAGTGCATAGGAAAGTGTAAGTTTTGCTATGTGGTGCTGTAAGGAAGCCTCATTGCAGTCGCCATACATACTTTGGACAGGCAATGTTCTGTAGGCATTGTTCGCTAACCGTAGGCCTAGATTAAGAATTGGATCCTGTGGCTTAATGTAGGACTGCCTAGCTGCACCATCAATTACACTCGAATCCGACATCATTGATGCCTTCAGGTAGCATGTCTGGGTTTATTGGCCGGTTGCCTTCACCGAAAAAGATCACGTTCTCGTGACGCTTGCGGCAGAAAGGATGTGTCACATCTGACGCCATGGTTTGTGAGTGGTGGCGCTGGCTAGCACTCCCAGGGTTCTACTAGAAAACATAAATACTCAAGAAAGTGGATGGGGAAACGTCGCCGTGGTAGCTCAATTGGTAGAGCATCGCACGCGAAATGCGAAGGTTGTGGGAACGTTCCCCACCTGCAGCAAGTTGTTTCTTCATCCACTTTCATTTCCATTAATTTATCATTTCTTTATTTTATTCATTAAACACAAGTAATTTACCCTATGTTGTCCTTGGTGTGAGTGTTTGTTGGCTTCTCGTGATGTGACTAACAAAAACAGGCCCCTCGGTTAACCGCCTTTCTTCTCGTTTACTACCGTAGTCGAGAATACTACGTACAAGGGACCGGTATATACGTAGTAGACTTGTTCGGTCTGATCCCCAGTGCATGCGTGATAACACTTTGAGAATATTTAGTGCTTTATCTGCCTTAATTTTAGTTGCGTTAATGTGTATCAGGAAGTTCAGCTTTGCGTCAAAAGTTAGGCTTAAAATTTGTAGATTTCTTTGACAGGTAGCTGTGTACCATACAATGTCAGAACTAGATCGCAGTGTAATCCTCGCTTCTGGGAGAACAGAACTGTAACAGTTCTGTGTGTTGAAAAACAGAAACCATTTTTGTCATCATCTCATCGTGTAATATTATTCATCGCTATTTGTAGTTGTCTTTCGCAGGTGGAAAGCTTTGAGGCGTGGCAGGCCACTTGCGAATTGTTGACATATACGGAGTGCATAACAGAGGAGGGGATGACTTTATTAACAGAGTTCATTTTGACTATGAAGCGTGTCGTGCTCAGAATGCAGCCATGTGGCACGCCATTTTCTTACGTTAAAGAGCATGAAATTATTGTGCCTTGACGTACCTGAAATGTTCTACTTGACATGAAATCAGATTGACATTTTAGCATTCTGTGACGAATTCCCAGGTCAGCCAGGTCTCTCAAGATTCCGTATCGCCACGTCGTATCATACACGGTTTCTAAATCGAAGAAAATCGTGAGACAGCTTTGTTTGTGTAGAAGCAGGTTACGTATTTCCTGTTGTAGTCGGACGAGATGGCCAGTGGTGGAGCAGCCCTTTTTGTATCCGCAATGCTGCATGTCTATTAGGCGTATTGTTTCAAGGATGAATGATTGATGATTCGGAGCGTAGAGGTATGAATTCTGCCGCTAGCAAAGTTGCGGCACGCCTGTAGTCGGTCACTATGACTTCCGGCTCTGTTTGGGAGAGCGCGAGGGCTACGGCCGCTTTCTCGGTTTGGAGGGGATTGTTTCGTGTGAGCGAAATGCTGCTCCGATGTCCTTTGTTGACGACTACGGTGGCTGTTGTGGCTGCGCGTCTGGAGTAAGAAGCCGCGTCCGTGTAGGCTGTAGACGGTAAAGTCCCGTATCGCTTGTGTATTTCCAGGGCGCGGGCCTCCCTTCGCTTTGCGTGGTGCACTGGGTGCATATTGCGAGGTAGAGGACGGACGGTGATGTTGCTCCGGATGGCATGGGGTAAGCTGATCAGCAACGGCTGATTGCGAGGGCCCAGGATGCGGCCTGAGCTCAAGATATTTTGGAATGAAGACGCCTCTGCAAAGCTGCATTCACCCAACAAAAATGTTTATTCTCTCTCTGTCAAGGATGAATGTGAGTCTTATGTTTATGATGCTCTCATAGGATTTGGCTAGACAGCTTGTTAATGCAATAGGTCTATAGCTGCTAGGGGATGTTGCGGGTTTACCAGATTTTATAAAAGGCACTAATACTGCGTTTTTCAAACCTGTGGGCCTTACCCTAGACTCCCATATTTTGTTGAAAAATTCTAGAAGTGCCTCTACCGATGCTTGAGATAGGTGCGCCAGCATTGTGTAGTGGGCATGGTCAAAACGTGCTGCCGCTTTTTACCAGCAGAAAGAACTCTGTTGAATTCATCTATTGTGAGGGGGTTACTATCACACTTCAGCTGAAGCCCCAGCGGCGGGAGTCTGTTTCTCCGCCGACTCTGCATAATTTAAGAATGTATTTGAGTAGATTGCTGAGCTGGAGACGTAAATGTGTCCGAATAATAAGTAGGCCTGGTCCTGTAGCGCTGTTTGTGTCCCTGGACATGCAAGTAGTGGTATTGAGTATGATGAATACTCTCCTCTAAATTTCCTCACCTGGTCCCACATTCGTTTTCATGTGATCGTACTTAATATTAATGAAAGTTATGTATTTTTGCCATCATGATTTCTCAGCCTGTCTTCGAATAAATCGTGCTTTTTGTTTTGGCCTGTATGAAGTTTAAAAGCTTGCTATAGGAAGGGTACCTCCGTAGAATTCCCCAGGCTTTTTGTTCTATTTTTAGCTTTGGTGCACTCGTATATCCACCAGCGGTTTAGCTTTTGGCGCACGATACCAGATGACTGGGGTACCGCCTTTTCCTTCGCGGAGATTTTGACCTCAGTGAATTTTTTTTTTAAGTTCGTGAAGGCTTAGTTTTAGCGAAAACACATCTTCCAGTTTCGCATTCTCCATAAAAACGGGCCCGCAAACGAGCTGTAATTTCCATGGGCGTGGCCTAGTGCATATGGTTTGGTGGTGATAATAAGAGTTTAATGACTGCGGGTAAGTGATCACTAACATATGACGTGTCTAGGGCTTCCCATTTAATATCATTAAAAAGAGAGGGTGAGCAAGAAGGTAAATCTAAACAACTAAAAGTGCGGGAAGTTGGCGAAAAGTAGGTCGGTACAACTGAATTTAAAAGGCAGATATCGTGCGATTTAATGAAATCTTTAACCAGCTGTCCGCTTTGGTTAGTTTTGACACTGCTCCTAAGAGTACAATGAGCATTGAAATTCCCTATTAAAAAATGGCTCCGTTTGATTAGTCTGTTAAATCTTCTAAGTGTTTAGTAGTGAAATGAGTGTGGGGTGGAATATACTGTGAGCAAACGGTGATGGTTTTGTGAGACAGAATGGATGCCGCTGCGGCCTCAAAAACGTATTGAATTGGACATTCCGGGTAGGAGTGCCCCGCAGCACAATAATAGCGACTCCTCCTGACAAATGGCTCGAACATTCGTGATCCCTTTGGACAAAAGTGAAACCTTTGATAATTTGACTATTTTTCGGCCCGAGACTCGTTTCCTGAAGACACAGTGGAAGTGGTGAAAATGTATTGATGATGCCTGTGATATCACCGAGATCGCGTATGAGACCTCTACAATTCCAATAAAATTCAAAGCCATTTTAAAATTGAAAGGTAAACAATTGCACTACGAGAGAGTAAGAGATAAAAAGATGTTAGATGACATGGATTTTATGGAGGATAATACAAAGGAACGACAACCTTTAGGTTATTGCTTTCTGATTTAATGTGGTCATTTGGAATTTGCCCCGCTTTCCACGGTCGCGAGAGCGCTTGTCCTCCGGCGTAGACGACACCGGGGTTTTTGGGTCTACCTCCATCGCTCTCTCTGAGGCGCTGGAGGAGCGAGAATCGTGCGCACAGACCCGTGTATCGGACTTTGGGGTCCGATTGATTTTAGGGCCCTGCAGAACTGGTGTCTGCAGGCCCTTCGGAGATGATGGCGCAGCACTGGCTGCCTACACCACGGGGGCGGGAAGCGTCACTAAGAGACCACTGTGTGTGAGCTCGGAGAACTCCTGAGGCCTCTGTGACGCTGTCCCCACTTGCGTCAAATCGGCATAATTATTCGCGAAAGATACGATAGTCGCTTTCTGGCTTCAAATAAATTTTTCTTGCACACTCAGTGCAGTTAATTCTTTTTCCTTTTTGCAGCCAGTGCAAAACCGCGAGTAAGCTGGATTGTCTGCTTTGCAGTTAATGTAAAGTGGAGAATAAGTGTAGTTCTCAGATAAATGATCATTGAAGCTACCTTTAGCACAGTTTGTTTGGCGTCGACATGCATGGGAAGCATGTCCGAACATTTGGCACTTGAAACACCGTCTGGGGTTCTGGATATACATTGTTACGTTTACTTTTACGAACCCTGCATCCAGCAAGGTGGGCATTATGCTTATTCCAAAGGCAAGTATGACATGTCTTGTCGGATATTCTTGGTCATTTTCGCGGATTACAGTTCTGTGTACTTTGGTAAACTTTTGTTCCTGGAAACCCTCAAGCAGTTCCTCATCGCTCAGGCCGGTAAAGTCTTCCTCTGAGATCACACCCGGCTTGTATTTAGTGTTCTCTGTGATGAAATTCTCACTGTGTCGCCAATACTTCTAAGTTGCGAGCGTTTTTGTGCGTTAACCCTGTTATTTAGTTCAAGGAGGAGGTCCCCGCTAGAGATTTTGAGGTTTTGTAGGTCGGTGCGAATTTGTCTTTCAGAAACTTGGCCACCAGGAATGGAGAGAGCTTTCTTACGGGTACGCTGTTTTCGCTGTGGACAACATAGTACTTGGGAACTGATGGAGCGTTGTTCCGAAAGGAGAATTGGAACGGTGCATAGGCACGGCATAATTTCAGACGCCGATCATGAACGACAGAAGTTTGCGCTGGCATAATAAAATGTCTATGTTCGGCAACAGCGCTGACCGCCCACCACGGACCCCAACGAGGGGACGCGGCAGAGCTTGTGTAGAAGTCTCCACGATGCCAGTCGTACGCCGTCACTATAACCAAATATGGTGCACCTAAGGTAGGATAGCCACACAAGGTTAACCCTTGCTGCTAAAGAGAAACGAAATAAATGAAAGAGAGACAAAGTGGAAAGTCATACACTGAGAGAGAAAAACGAAGATTTGAGGAGAGAGAGACACAAAAATGCGACTGCCGATTTTCCCAGGGTGGGTCAGCCTGGGGGTGCCGGCTACGTGAAGCAGAGACTAAACAGGTGTGTTGCCTCCGCCGGGGGGCCATATAGATCCCAACTCCCGGCATCGGCTCAACCACCAGGATCCCCCTTTTCCCGGATAAGGCTAACCCGTGCACGGCTACACGCGGGAGCATTCAACTCTCATGTGCTCGGGTACGTGATGTCGCAACGCACCAAACGCCTGCTGACGCAGTCGCTGCGGGGGAGGTGAAGTATCTTCGCGTCGTTTTCACGAGAACGATCTAAACTGTTCGCCCGGCGTCGACGGCAAGTGGTGGCTCGTCCTGCTCTCAGCACGCGGCCTGCTGAGCCCGACGTCACCCAGTTGCAGCTGATTCGCTTCTTTAGCTCTACGATTCGCTTCTTTATCAGTGCGTTGTACCTTGCAAGCAGGCATCATAACGTGCACTGAAGAGCAAACACAGGCACCCAGGCTACGTGGTGAACATGTCATATCCCTTGAACCATGGCACGGCACGTCACTATTGATGATGGTGATGATAATGATGGCGTCCTCTTCGAAACTGAATGGCGACTAGTAGTCACCTAGCCTGCTACATCCAGGACCAGCTACACGCTGCATGCTACTGCCACATGTCGGGCACCTTGTTGGATATAACGGAACTGCTGTGCAAAGTTTGTACTTATCGAGGCTACGCGGCACGCTTGTCAAATGCCACAATACGATGGTAATGATGATGATGATGATTTATTGTTATCGTCTTTGAAACGGGAGTTTGCTTGAATTATTCAGGTATTTCATATATGTTTTCTATTGTATCAATATTTACACATGTGCATAATCTACTTTCCTTTCCTCAAGACTTCTCTATCTACTTTGCACCACTACTAATGCAACTGCTACATGGCGTGCCACCTGGTGTTATAATATGCAACTACAATGCAAAGCAAGCTAGCAAGCAGCTAGCTGCATGCTAGCAAGCCCCGGAGTGGCTTAGCGCTCGCTGCGATGTAGCGGGAAAATGCCCTATAAACGCGTCCTAGCTCGCTACGAGACACGCGACGGTATATACGCGTTGCGTAGCGTCCATACGAGCACGTTTTTCAGTGCACTTGCATAATATTACACTGGGGAGAACGCCATGTAGCAGGTGTACATGTAGCGGTACAGTTGGCAGTCAAAGAAGGTTTGAGGAAGAAAAATAGGTTCAATGAGATGTATATGAGAATGCTAAAAATATACATCGTTGACGTCATTAAATCAATCTGACTGGGTCACTACGTCTCATCCCGGATTCTCGTGGTGCCCTGCTCTCGGCGCTGGATACCGAGAACATTTTCGGAGAAGGCTAGTATGAGATAGGTCAGTTGTTCCAGCAGTGTTTCCAAGCAGAAGCCCGTCGATAAAGGTGAGCTCCTAGTCAAGGGACTGGAGTGCTTTATCATCGATCAATAAAGCCGAAACATAAAAATGAAGCTTCCTTGGCTTCCTCCTCACCTACAACAGAAACGTATTGTAGGCATTGGAACCGTATGGCATGGTGCAGTCCATAACCAGAGAAGCGAGGCGTTGTGAAGGCATGGAGAGTTGGCAGATGACGAATCGTTATGCAGAGTTCACGCACAAAGGAGGCGCCTCTACCCGTTCCCTTCCTCATTTTGTAACAATCTTCGGTCATCAATGCGTAATTTTGATTTCTGAACGACCTTCCTTGTGTCTTCGATGCAACAGGGTAGGACACGCAAGACGACCGTGTAAAACACCACGATGCGTGAAGTGAGACGGTTTCGGTCATAACACAGAAGCATGCGTTGGCACGTATGCTCACAAGCTTCTTGGTAGTCGACCAGTGGACGGTGATGCCGTCGTTAACCCCTTCAAAGATGTGAGTGAAGTCATAAGTGCGTCTGCCGAAGCGCCTGCTTAAGACCACCGAGAATAGAAGGTGCAAGTATCGTCATCTGCGGACGCTATTGCAGCAAAGGCTATCGAAGAGCATTCGGTGACCAACTGTAAAACAGACCCTTTGCAAGGTAGGCGGAATCGCCACTTTTTAGGGACCTGCTTCATCCTACCGAGGATACTAAAATGACCGAGGTGCCCAAGAAGCGTCAAGCGCCGGTGAATGATTTGAAGTGATCTGGGAAAGAGCCCAAAGTTGTCGCGGCGAAGGCGAGGAAACCCCTTCATGGAGCCCCTGTGAGTGTAAATGCCGAATCAGTTGAAATTGTTCCTGCAGCTCTGCACGTGTAGGCGCTGCGCCTCAGTACTGAAAAAATGGTGGACGCCACGTCTTAACGTTTGGAACACTTAACGTCCATGGCTTACGTAATAAGCAGCGGCAGAGTCAGTCTTTACACGTGTTGCGCAGCCGAGCGTTAGATATTAAGACAATTCAGGAAACCGAAAATCAATACGAGGATGACACAGCGGCTGCTGTAGCCCCATTTCTTTCGGAGTATAAAGTACGTATCTGTCACGCGACTGGTGTCGCGTGCCACCAGTCTGCAGGAAATGGCGGCCATGCAACGTGTTGGAAATGAGCACTGATAGGGAAGGGCGCCTTGCATGATGTGATTTAAATATAGAAAGTAAAGTTCGGAGGTTTCTTTCCGTGTACGCCCCAAGTAGAGCCCGTGACAGGGAGGAGTACTTTCTTTCATTGACCCAGCACTGACCCAGCAATGACCTTGTGTTGTCTTAGGTGACTTCAGTTGCTTGTGTAGTGCACAGGATCGGTCGTCCACAAGGCAGCGCCACGACATCGGTGTTGACGTTTTCAATGCCATGATATGCGACTGCAAGCTTGTTGATTTACGGGAGCACGAAAACGGCCCATTTCGCTCTACACACTTTCAAGGTACATCTCATGCAAAGCTCGATCGATTTTATGTATGATTACTTATCCTGCCTACACTATACGGCTACAATATGCGCCCTGTCTTCTTCATTCATCGTTATTTCCTGTCGGTTTGTTTTGGCAACCAGCAATTTCAAAGTTTGTGGATGAGCTAGGACTTATGGAAAATTAGTAATATGTCAGTCTCACATAAGCCTTTTCTAAAGTGTGTCCCGGAAATTCTTATTGAAATACCAAGTCGCAGTTCTTTATCACTTTTTGCGCAGTGGGAAATATCAAGCAAGAAGGTAAAATGATAGCAATTGAAAAAGCTTCCACATTGTATTTTGAGAAAAAAGGAAAATATAAATAGTTGTGCTAGTTGTTAGCCACCTACACGAACATGAATGCCTGCGTCCCGGCAGTACATTGAAGATATTTACAACACCAAGGCATAGGTGCAGACAATGCACACTGAGAGATACAGCGGTCCGAGCGCGTATTCATCGGTATTCGGAGCAACAACCGTGTAGTGGCTCGCTTCGTGATGAGTGTCGGCATGCTCAGTCAAAACAAGAGATACTCGAGACAGAGTATGCCGGAGCAATTGTTAATGACCAGACTAGAATAGTGAAAGTGCTCGCGGATCATTAAGAAAATATTTTTCAGTCTCATAAATTAATTTTAGTGAAGCTGTAACGAAAAAATTTTTTCGTGTCTGCTATAGCTCAACCAAAATAACGTAATGGTGTTGATAGAGATATATGCATCACAGATGTTGAAGCAACCATTACTTCGCTAGCTGAAGGCCGAACTCCTGGGTCTGATGACTTGAGTACGGAATTTTATCAGTGCTTTCGCTCTTACCGGATTGTCTATCTATCTGCGATGCTCTATCAAAGACGCAGAGTACTTATCCCTAAAAGCAGTGGTGTAACTAAATTACAGAAAGTCGAGGGATACGGCCCCATATCACTTTACAATGTGGATTATAAAATATTTGTGAAGATATTAGCTAGTCGCCTTCAAGACGTAATTGAATCAGCGGTGGTAAACCATCAAACATGTGGCATTAGAGGAAGATCAATCCAGACAAACACCAACGTTGTGTGGTCTGTGCTAGAGTGTGTATCAGAAAGTGCAGGCTGGGTCGCAATAGTTCAGGTTGATTAAGGAAAAGCATTTCATAAAGTTATTCACTACTTGTTTCGTGTGTTAGAGCACATAAACATTAGGTACCTTCACTTTAGAGGCATTATGACATGTTTGGCTAATAGCACCAGAAGGCTAATAGTTAATGGTTGTATGTCCGAATATATATACCATAATGCATCCGTAAGGCAAGGTTGTCCCTTGGCCCCTCTATTACTCGATTTGGACTTGGAACCGTTTTCACGCACGAATTCTGAAGGATCATGCTTTTCACGGGTTGAAATTGTTATTTAATGAAATGCACGTATTTCCCTATTCAGATGACATAGCCATCTTTTGTGCTGACAGGAAACGTGTAGAGAATGCATTTGCCATAACGCGACAGTTTTCCTCAGCACATAGGTGTAACTCACTCTCAATATCGCAATAGCAATCCACAGTGCACAGCGGAAGATGCAGAAGTACAACGTAAGGCTAACAACCGGCAGGGATGGAAGTTGTCCATAGTTAGCCGAGATGAAGGTGGCAATGTCTTCCTAGCAGCCCGACTTATGTATGTCTTGCAGGTACTACACTGCTCGCGGCATAGGTTGCAAGCTTTCCATTGTGTGTTTGCTACCTGCATATGGAGCTCACGATTTGAAGCCATGCAACGTGATAACCTTTCTTTTCCTTTGGAAACTGGGGTATTCGCCGAGTTCCCCTTTTTGTTATACAACTTGTCTCCCGGTTATTCTTCTTCCGCGATGTAAGCTGTACATTTCTAAGAGAGATCTGACAACTACGATTATTCAATTACCTTCCAGAAATCTTTATGTAGTCATCTATCAAAGATGCACCATGGGCTCCTTGGGGCTTCTTGAAGGAGGACGTCGAAGCATTTCGCTTTCTTAAGGGTCGCTTTAGTATGGATTATATGTTCACTGCCTTCCACAGAGAAGTTTCCGTTGCACTAATAGACACATTGATTCCTGTTCTGCTTTACTGTGTGCCTTATTTGGAATGTCATTACCTTGACGTACTTAAACGTGTCTATCAAATGATCATTGCTCCAAGGATGAGAAATTTTCTTTAATTTACATTCGGCCACTCTTCCGGTCAAAACCTGTCTAGAAAAAAAGGGCTGTTTCGTGCAGTGGTCAACAAACTGCCAGTTGTCTCCACATACTCAAACGATTCATCACTGTTTTGCATATTGTAGGAACGTGTTGTTAAGGGACATTCTGCAAAATACTTAAATAGGATGAAAATGTCACACCATACACACTTCGTTTCCTACCTTTTAAACATCCCTGTGACCCACCATATGGCAGGTTCATGACACTTAGCCTACATAGATTTTGGCGCACTAGAATGTGTGATGGGCACGCTGAACGATCGCGGAGCACTCGGTTTTTTTCAGCAATCTGTTGCCTACGTTCGTAGTGTGTGTGCTGCACAAGAAATAGTGCCGGACTGGATGCCTTTATTGGACGCTTGCACCGATTTGCGTGACATTTTAATGTGTTTTAGTCGCCTTTAATTTCTCAAGCACTTTGTTTTTCTTATTTTGTTGAACAGTCTGCTTTCATGCAATAAAGGGAAAAATACTGGCGGTGCTCAGTGGTAGAGTAAATGACTCCCACGCAGCGGGCCGCGGTTCAAAGCCGGCGGACACCATCACCATCCGAGACAGCTGTTGGAATGAACCCATAACAGCTTGCGCCTGTAAAAGGTGAGCGTGGGCCGATCCGCGGCGGAGGTGACGCTGGCTTCAAGCACTCTCGTTCTAACAATAATAATAAATAAAAAAAAATAAATCAAATAAATCCATCAAGATTTATTGTTTCAAGTTGATGTGTATAGTGGAATTGTTTGTGAACAGCACATTGACTCACGAGGAGGCGTTACCTAATACGCGAAGCACAGAATGTATGTACAACCACACGTCCATGACTCGTAAAAAAACAATGCCACCGTCGGTTGAAATGTCTGTGCCATACAAACGAAAAAGGGAATTGCGATATCCACTGTGTATATATCTCCAGGCCCACCCAAGTGTAATATCAAGAAGTTAATGGCCACGTACTGTCCGTTTGTTAGCTGTGATGACAGTACCCCTGTGACCATCGCTGGACAGTCCAATGTGAACATTTCAAAACCCGAGAAGAAAAGGTCCACTCAGTTTGTGATACAAGAGTCGTTCGAAGTACTACACCAATCCAAGTCATTCAAGTACTCAACAACGGTCGTGTACAGATTTAACATTGACCAAGATTCTGTCCGAGGTTGTAACCTGCTCAATCAGTGCATGTCACAGTAATCACAAAGCTATCGTAACTCTCATTACCAAATGATGAAAATAAGTACGTGTAGCCCTGTTGAACCCTGCGTGATTTGCTACAGTTTGGTGGGTCATTTTTCTTTACAGAGTGGAATGGCTCCTCCTTTTTTAATCTCTCTAGCTAGAGCTAAAACGTTTTGCGTGTAAATGAAGTTATACTTTGTGACTTATATTTCTTTCGTTACATAGCGACAAGCCAACGACACGCCAGGCGGGCCAGATCCATGAGCCATGCACAAGACACGCCATAAAAGCGAGCGAGGCCGCCTGCGCATGTGAGCGTAAGCCTGTTCAGCGTCCTGTCTGCCTTCTTTTGATGTAACTCTGGGCCGCGATTTTGTAGCAGTTCCTGTTTTTACGTGAATTTCTTTTCACCTAACCTGATGACTTTTGGGTATAGTGCATGCATGATGTCTTTTGAATAGTCCAATCAAAAGCTCGCTTCGTTGACCATATGTTTCTTTTGTGTTCTGCATTTTCTCTCCGGGCGGTAAAACAAATTTATTCTTTATAAATACACTTGCTAAATTCACACTTCCTTGCTGTTGAAAGCAGAGCCGTCGTGTCATGAACCGTCTGGAATAACCCACTGATTAACACCGCGGCAGCACGTTTCAGCCTCGCTGGTTAACTATCTGTACGGAGTGCTTGGGCGGTGATTTCATTATCCTTTTGTCGGGGAGTGCATTTCCACCCCTAACAACTTGAAGTCACCGTTCAGCGCAAGACGCGTCCACGTGATTTGAACATACTGGAATGTGATGAATGGGCCTATCCATTGTCTGTCGCCACCGGAGCTTGTGTAATCTGATTTTATGTTATGCGCGACGCGAATTGTGTAGCATTTTCTGAAAGACACGCGGGCAGCCGACCTGTAAAGTACCTGTAAAAAGCCGACGCGGTAGACCGGCAGACCAGATTCCTATGCTCGCCGACTGTATTCGCCGCTATCGCTGTGCATTGAGTGTCACTTTCAATTTTGTGCAAAGCGTCACCCAATAAAACAGTTGGGTTATTCATGGTTTTGCTGCTGTGTTTTTCCCCGTTACGACTACGTGACAATAACTGGCAATACCTAGGCACTTGTGATGCTAAAGGGAACAAGCCGCGTCAAATTTAATGTTCCAGATATAGCCACGTGAGATATTTTATTAAAAAAGGACGACACAATTTTGATGGGCCAGAAATATATTTTTAGGTGTCTCAATAGAGAGTGACAACAACAGTATTGCAGGAACTCCAATGCCTGAAAATGCGGATGGATGCAATAGCATACCACGCTAATGTTCTTAGCGTCTGTAAGTAAATTAATTTTACATCTTTTAGCAAACAGCACAATCAGGCGCACATGGAGAACCAGCGGCAACTAAGAGAGCAGCGGGTACCAAAAGTGCGGGGTTTGCGGGAAGCGCAGCAGCAGCGTCTTTGAAGCGACGGTCGCACTAGACCACCCAACGACAGCTTGCGTGGCTGCTGGCCGTACGGGCTTAGAGTTCCAGCCTAACCCCCTCATGAGAAGTAAAGAAGCACAAGCAACGAACTTCACGAGATATTTTTTTCTTTGCTTCAAGAAATTTGCTGATTCAGTAATGATGGTTTGAAGCACGACTATTGCTGACTTACTAAAATAATTGCGTATGTCACCCTTTAATGCGACCATAAATAGAATAGCTGACGCAGTAGGACTGTGCTTGAAGTGATAATGCTGCAATTCAGCCATTCCAGCGAAGCAGGCGGCGCCACACGGCCCTCTTCCGAAGCGGTCACCCGGTGATAGAAAGGCAGAAATCTGCGACGCAGTTCGGCGGTTCGGCCTCGCGGTTGTCATGAACGTGGAGAAGAAAAAGAAAGCAAAGGCTAATCGCATGTGCGACGTGCCGCGGTGCTCAAACCATGCCGCTAGTCAGACAGCTACGCTAAATTTAAGTTTGTTCCGCCGTACGCTGCTCGAGGCTATAGACGAGCGTGATCACGCCTGTACGCTACGAGTTTCGTAAATTGCTGTATTTTGCAGCCGTTTCGTATTATGTTTACATTTCGAAACGCAGTAAAGTTTGTTTGTTATTGCACATCATTTATTTCTTGAAAACAGGAGCGCTTAAAAAAACAATTAATATATGTTACTGGTATGCGTCTGTGTTTACTAACTGCTTGCGAAAACGCAAATGTATGGCTTCGCGCCCGTGAGCATTTTCAAGGCTAGTAGCGACATACTGACCTTTACAAAGCGTGTACCTTGACGTACTGCGACGTTCACACATTGCGGCGGGCCCTTTATTGCACTCGTCTGTAGGCATAGTGATTCGACGCTTACCTCGGTGCCTGTAATAGACTTGGTGCCGCAGCATATGACTTGACCGGCGTTGAACGTAGCTTCGCTATAATTTACATACCTTTACGTCTCTTTAGGGAGCAAAAGTATGGTCTGCAGCGAAACTGCGCTCTTAAGCGAAATTACGTTCTTGGGTTCGTATTTGGCGGCACAACCATAATCGTCCTCTGTCTTGTCCGCATTTCCTTTCTTTAAGGCTCTGAGTCCAGTACTTCCAAGTGAAGAACGGCATACACATTATCAGCACGACAGAGCATTCTCGACAGGAAAGTAGTTAGCGCAGCGTTTTCAAGAAAGTAAACGCAAGCAAGGACAGAAAATTCTGATGATTATCGTTATGTGGCAGATACGACCCAAAGGGTGTACCAGCGTAGAACGCCTGACGTGCTCCGCTCCTCGAGACGCACACGCTTGCGAGATCGCCTAATCACCATCTCGGCAGCCATTTTGACCTACCGTTGCGCTGCCTACAGTCGCTGGAATGATCGAACAGGAAGGCCCACACCATTAGGCTCATATGCAAAAGTGCCAGTAGGCCTGGTGGTGCGGGCATTCTCACTAGCGCTGAAATTTCCAGGCACCTGATTCTTCTCATGCCAATTCAAGCACGAAACCACACTGCAATTGTTCTGAACTTTCATCCTGCCTCATCAAATGGTGACAATCAACTGCTGAGGCGCTGGGGAATTCGGAGCTTCGCACAACGTAGGAAGCCATGTATAAACAGACACCAAAAATTGATGAAAATTTCTTGCCTACGCTCCTTCATTTCATTTATATTGTGTATTTTTGTTTTTGTTTGCATTTTGTGTTTCTTAAATTTTGTATGAGGACATAAATGAATTTTCAAGTTTATATGCTTTTCTTGTGCAACTCATGTATATATATATATATATATATATATATATATATATATATATATATATATATATATATATATATATATATATATATATATATATATATATATATATATATGTATATATATATATATATATATATATATGTATATATTAAACATATTTTTTTGCTTTTATTCAGTGTTGTGCGAATGCAGGTTGTGATGCGTGAAGTTTGTGTGTATTATATATGCAGCAGTATCGCTTTGTAAACATGAAAGTATGATATTATGCTTTTACATTGAAGCTGTATATGACTGGGACCCGGGATATTATGGCGTTCGTGCGGATATACTCTCCCCTCAAAAGTGATAGTGAAAGAGCCAACAACAAAACAAACTCATATCGCCGCTCGCGTCGCAATGCGGTTTAACAGCCACCTGTGTCCAAAACGGCGCTCTGTCGCAGCTGTGTCTCTGTGAATTCATGACGTAGTGCGAGGCGTAGTGTGCGCCTAATAAGGTGACCACGGGGAATTTTCAGTACCATTTCGCTTTACCTCTGCCATAGGAAGGCCACGCGGAATCCGTACGCCTGAACAGCAGCGTACCTACGAGGAGCGACAGCGACAGCAGCGGTGGCAGAGAGACCGTCGCTGTCGTGTCAACCCGGCGGCCCCAGAAGAAGAGCGTGCCCCTGATTGGCTGCGTAAGTGACGAGCAAGAGCCGACGACGCATATCGTGACCCCGGGATATGCCACATATAGACGTCGACGCCACGCGCGCACTGTGCCGGAAATCCACGGCGTTTACGCAATGTTCCAAAGTGACTTTCTCGATCGCAACTTCCGATCAAGCTGCCGAGTATGTGATCGCCAATGGTTTGATAATGGCCTCTCGGAAATCAACAGCGTGCGGTCGGAATAGCGACGGCAAAATGCAGTAAATGTGCTGACGCGGTGGTTTCCTGGCGAGAACGTTGGGAAGTTTCGAGTCTGCAGCACGTGTGCGGAGTCGCTGATCAAGGGTAACGTTCCCTCGGTTCAAAACAACAAACGAGCACGTGTACTCCCCCCCTATCCACGTGCCTCCACATTTGTCAAGGTTGAATGCCGTGGAGGAGAAGCTAGTCGCGCTGCGCCTTCCGTTCATGTTTACACGGCGGCTCAGACTCTGCAGCCAAAGGACAAATGGTCAACGTACCCAACGACGTACGGACAACCGTCCAGTTTGCCACGTCATATTGATTAATTTGCCACGTCACTCTGCCTTATAGAGCACTGTTTTATAGAGACTAACACTTTTAAACAGTCGTTCTTCTCAAGAACAGCTCGGCAGTGGAATGCCTTATCTACTGATACCATACAGTGCACAAATCTTTCGTTGTTCTCTCGCGCACTGTCATGAAATTTCTCTCCGTATTGTTACTCGCTTTTTTAGTGGAGTTTAGACCATGGCATCAAGTTGCATTGTCTTTATTTACTTCTCTTGTAAGATTGGTTTTTCCTTTTTTATTTAATCTTTTTCTTTTACAACACTTGGTGGTATGTGCTGGTTTATCCTCATGGCGATTTGATTACAGGGATATGTTTGTTACGATTCCATGTATGAAATGCCGTAATGACACGTTTGCTTTGTACTCCTACGTCCGCCTAAAGCCTGGCACTCAGGCTGGCGGTATTCTTCTAAATAAATAACTAAATAAATAAAATATTCTTCTTCCACAGCTGGCTCCGCTCTGCCGCTCATCATTCCAACATAGATTCTTTGGCGCTTGTGCTGTTCACGCAGGGGAGGCCCACACACCAGCTTCGTCCTAGCGCCTTTATTTTTAAGTTCACTTGAATTGATGACTACAGACTTGATACGAAACCTGATAGTTGCTTCATGGATGACATTTGTGAGTGTTTATCATCAGAGTGTTGAACTTGCCTTCACCTTTGCGTATCCTTCTTGCCATGTCTTCATCGTCCCTCATCACACTTTTATGTCCCCGTTCCCGCTCCCCTGTGGATAGTAGTAGGCTAGAGCGCCTTAGCTAAGGCCGACCTCTCTGCCTTCTATTTTTTAAGATATCTCTCTCTCTCTCTCACACACACACTTCCCTTCTGTTGTAGTAATTTTGCCATGTTTACGGGGGCATGAGCCATTGCTTCTTTCACGTGAAAGAGACATTTAATAATAGAGGTAGTACGCGAATATGTGTGCGTACCATATCGTCTCGATGGCGACATATCAGGGCAATAAGTATGTAAATACCTTTGTTCTAAAATCCGTGTCACGTCTGTGTCGTGCGTTAACAGGTTCGCTGGTTATCCACCTTCACAGAGTGGAATGGCTCATGATTTCTTTTTACTGTGTGTGTGTAACTCCGCGACATCATGTTGCTATCACATGTAGTGACATATCTATATATTTGGCTGTGATAAATATTGTTGTTTTGTTGCACTATGGCTAATGTGCTTCTACAGTTTTTTTATAGTATAGGTTAAGCCGGATGTTATTTCTATGTTACCGTGGAGTACACAATACTATTTTTAAACAGCGAATGCCTTTATATGTGATGTCCTATGACGCATTTATCTCGTATTTTTTAGAGGCAAGTATAAGGTGATGTGATATTTATTGTGACATGTCTCAGTGATATGTTGCATATGTCTACTGCTGGAACATTTGCGGTTGTCGCACTTCTTTAATGTAGGGACTGTTGCACGTGATGTGTACGCGTGCACGTTGTACATTAAAAAAGGACAGCACGTTGAAGGTTGACATAGCAAGGAATGTTGCAGTTTTGTTTAATGCTATTATTTATACATGCTGGCTATACAGTGCTGGCTTGCAGTATAAAAACAACTTTGTGACAATCCAGTTACTGAGCTCTACAATTTACAACTGAGAGCCTTTGTTGAAATCTATCAACATGTTGGATAACCAGTTCTATGGTGTTTTCTTCACTCTGAAACAACGCTGCGGTTATTCTGAGACAAAATGGTAGGAGGATCTAAAGTGTGTGTCTGTAACATCCCGTTCGATGGAGTGGAAGGTGTGACGGTACTGTGAATTTTGGCTCTTGTGAGCTTCTCAGCCTGAGTAGAAAGCGAGGAGGAGAACGGTAATGTTCTTCACTGCATCAGGGGAGCGTACAGCTGTAAGCGATACCAGCAAGAAAAAAAAGGCTACAAAACAAAACTGCAGGCTACATCTATGACACTAGAATAGCACCTTGTGCTTGTTGGCTTTCTATCCTGGTGTTAAAAGCGCAAAAAGTAGACGGAACACGAGACGAGAAGACGGTGTCGTCTTCCCGTCTCGTGTCCGGTCTACGTTTTGCGCTCTTAACACCAGGATCCATGGCACACAGGACATCTAGGTGACGATGGCTGTAGAAGCAAGCAAATCATGGGAAAGTTCTTTTAAAAGCCACTGTTTTAGTGTGCTTTCAAACTCTTATCTTATGTTTAAATATTCTGCTTTACTTATTTTAAATATAAACACTACAGCATATAAGCTCTAGTTAACCCTCCAATGCACAAATGTTACATTTCTCGACAAATCATGAATGCTTTGCACTTCGTAGATATCATCTACAAATGAGTCTGAATATAGTTTCTTGGTTACTTCACAGCACGAAATGTACAATACAATTTTTGGTATTCGTTAGATAACCACATATTGATGATACTACAACATCTTCTATGCATCTAGCGATGCTCAAGCTGTTGTTGACATCGCAACTGCCGCCGCACACTCCATAGCTAATGCATGTGCTGTGTAAGGGTTGTGTCGAACATGCCAATAACATTGTTTCGGACAGCCCGCCCTCTGAAATAATTCGTATGAGAGCCCCTATTTTGGGGCAAACTGTGTAGAATGGCGTCGTCGTTATTGTTGTGTTCGTTACAATTGCTACTGTTGCTGCCGTCATCACTATAATCATCACATCCTATGTCACCCTCAGAAACACGAAGATTGTGTGACACAGCACAGGCCGCAACAATGTTGGCCGCACGTTCCGGCTCGTAGAGGAAGGTGCGGTACCACTGTAAACAACGGAAACGGCTCTTAAGAGACAAATGCACCTCTCCAACACAGAACGCATGGCGCTAGGAGCTGTGTTGTATTTTTCCTTGGCTGTTTGCATTGGAGGATGGCCGACAACCGAAGTCAGGAGCCATGGCTCCAACGAGTAGCGCTTGTCAATTGCATGAAAATGGAAATAGTGCACTCACTACTTCTCAGCCGACATACCATTTGAAAACTGCAGAATAGTACAGCTTCATCCAACAAAGTTACATTTCAGAGGGTGAAGACCACAGATATTGCCGCCATGAGTCCCAACTAAAAGCATAAGGTCACGTTGGGCTCTAATATGTGTTAATTTTTGCTTCCGGCACACACTGGGTAGCGTGAGAATGGTAGCATTAATAGGTGTTCCTTTATTCTGCTCATGGTAGGTATTTGGTAGCATGCTTGTAAGTTATTTAACACTTTGAACATTGTCAGTGGTAGCACTAATTGGTTTCATTTCTTCTGCTCCTGGCAGGCACTTACTCATGTACTTGTAATTTGATTAAATGATTGCCGTTCTATTCCTGTCTGAAGAGTGACAGCGACAAAAATGGTTTGTCTCACCCAGGAAGCATTTCCCGGTATTCGTGATTCGCCCCACTTGGAACCGCCGGCACAGCAGTGTCGTCAGCCAGACGAACGAGTCATGCTTAGACTCCGCTCGCATAAGATCCACGGCCAGGATCCTCATCTGCGCGGCGAAACTCGGGGTAAAATGTGCGCACAGAAAGACCGCGTTGACAAGTGCAACAAAACTATAAGGAGAATCAGGCACGGGCGCACAAGAAAACATGACGTGTACTAACGAACATGCAAGCTAAAACGTACTTTGTGGGCCAGATGGCGCTCACTTTTTGCAAACCGTCCATTGAATCATCTTTTGAAAGTGCCTAAACAAAATGTGATCCGTATTGTGTGCATTAAATATCAAGAAACCTCTGCACTCGTGTAAAGCTATTAGTTCGCTTTATGTTTCATGTGATAGGTCGGTGTCTTACGTGTGCTACAGCGCCCATCCGAGCTGCCCTTGTTCTCACCTGTCCGCGTTCGCTCGTGAATTAGCTGGTATTGTGGCTTCGAATTACGCTATGTGGAAGGATTTGTTGAAAGTTGATTTTCGTGTGCTGGTGTTCATTGCCGATTCGGCAGTGTTCGCGCCATAAAGGGCGTCGTTGCGCGTTGCCTGTGAGACGAAGAAGCGTTTACTCACCACATCTTGAAGGTAAGCAGGTCTGGCGCCTGCGCGCATCCTTGGAGCTTATGGTTCATGTAGTAACCTATGTGCAACAACAGAGCACTTTCAGAGCGCATTTGTCCATGTTGCTGTGCCCGTTTCACGATGAGAGTTTCCGTGAAATGTATTATTTCTTACCTCCTACTTGCTTTCTGCATCGATGTGCTACCACCCCTGATTGTTGTGACTATATGGGCAAACATTCATATAAACGCTGACAGTTACTGTTTCTTCGGTAGTTTCCCAGCAAGAAATTCTTCAGTAGATATGCATTTCTGCAATTTACATGTGTAATGTATGTAGATGAGTTGGCATACGTCTGCGGTGTTTGACACTTGCGCTGATATCAGCTTGTGGGAAGATTATTTTAATGATACAGTTCAGTATGAAGCCCCGCTTCGCGAGAACCCTTCTACATTGTTTGTGCTCTTCGATGGGCTCGCGTATTTGTCTTCTATATTGCACGGCAAATATATGCCGACATTTCCACGGCGACATTTCTCTTTAATCAAGGCATATATCAATCAGGTGCACGTTTTCATTAATATTTTCATCTGATGAACACGATGTCAGGTGCTGCGATTCTTGTTAAAGAGAGTGGGTTGTAGCACTGTGTTATATAATAAGGGCTGCGATTTTGTTGCGATGCTTTCCGCTCAATGTTTGCTACTATTATAAGCCGCCGCTCATGGCTGGTTGTTCTCGTTAATAGCGATGGAGGAATGCCAGTCAGACAACTGAGAAAAAGGAGTAGCATAGGAAAGGGCATCGCAACAAAATCATGAGCTAAGTTTAGAGCGTTCATAATGGCTTGTCCTTTTTATTTACTGCATATTTAGGTTTTGGTGATCATTTTCCAAGTAGTCTGATGCTTGCTGCGGGTTTTATTCCAGCCTGACTTTTACAATAAAAAAGTGTAACAACTTGAGATATAAGTGCGATACAACTGTACAAACAGACGCAGATTGATGTGTAAAGCTCTGTTTCAGTTCCACATGATACTGTAGATCACACTGTGTAACTTCACATCGCAATAAATTAAACCTTTCTTAGTGTTGAAGGTTATGTGGATTCTGCCGTCAATATTACATCTTGTAAGAACCTGCTGCACTGCTACACACTGGGTCACACAACGATGCACTTGACCTGCATGCTCTTACAAGGTTCATACAAAACTGTTGCTTCACTGTGAGTTGCAAGATATGCTTGCGCAATATGCAATCTATACACTGTGTGTGCGATTTGCAGGATTTCTAGTAGTAAATCACATGCACAGTATCATTTATTTATCTTGGGAGCCCTCAGTCCAAGCAATGAAAAAAAATTAGCTTCTTCTGAGATAAATATAAACGGGCCTGGAGTAACTATGCAGTACATACCCAATACAGACAGTATAATATTCTAGCCAGATTGCTTCTTTTAAAACATCATTGAGGAGTATGAGTGTCTTTTTTTATGAGCCACCTGAAAGAAGCAAAAGGATTTGGTTACCTGAATTATTATGAAGCCTTGTGGAGTTCACTTCCCACACCAATACCTGCACACCTACATTCTTCCCTTTAATCAGTCACAATTATGTATTGCATACCATACTTCACGCCCTAAAAATAACAGCCTGAAGACAATAAAATGTGTAGCTTTATTAGGTAGCTGCCGAATTTCTAGCCACAGTATGAGTGCTCAGTTTATCAAGCAAACAACAAGCCACAACCTTTTAATGTGACAAGTTGAACATGTCTCTCAAGAGCTGGTGGGCTCCAGGCTGGAAGCAGGCCTCCTTTATATGTCACAGAAATTTGAGTTGGTGATAATGTGGTAAAGGATACTGCTGAGCCATATAAAAGTGAGCCAACTAGAGCAGTTGCGACACTACCATGGCAGCACAGCTGAAAGCAGAGCATTCTCTGTAACATTGCATTCTTTTCTTCGTTTCGCTGCACTTGTTTAGTTTATAAGAGAAAACTAGTCCTGTACCGTTACTTATCTCAAATGTGAAGAATTAATTTTACCTCCTCATTCTCATTACTTAACGAGTGCCTATTACACGAGCTTCCTGTGACATGCCAACAATGCGGAGTACTGCCTGGAACTGATGCATGCATCTGTGGTGTGTTGTACCATGCGCTCGTAACCTTAGGTTTTCGATATGCTACAAGGAAGCTTGCTTCAAGCTTGACCCACACAGCACTTGGTGCAATTTTGAAACAGTCACTTTTTAATATAGTGTAATTATTTGTTGCACTCTCACTGAATTGAGGTGGTCTACTGTGAATATACGCTCCCGGTGGTCATAGGAAAAGATTTTCGACCACCTAATGACATGGTTTAGACAGAAAGTGCCCTAAGTAATGCTGTCACGCAAAATTTCTATCACATTGTGCTATGTCTCAAGGTCCAGGCATAACTAAATTTTTGGCCTTCAAGCGCTAGTTTTTTTCAACACAATTTTGTGTGCAACATATTGCTTTTTAAGCCCTATTCCTGTGGTGACAGACTTCTGGCTTTTTAAAGTAAGCGCTACAGTCGATCTTACTATGTCTGGTTAATTCGAACGCATTCTTGACTGTTGTTGGAATGGCGGAAGCTTCAAGGCCAACAACATATTCTAGACTCAGCTGAACGCGTTGACACAGTGGTTGTTTCTTTCGATAATGGTTGCGCGTGTGACATGGCAATTTGGGTTTAAACTTCTGCTCGTTTTGACTGTGGTAGGTTAAAGATCAAATGAGAGCTCACGGAATATTCTGCACTGCACAATGAGATCCTTTGTCTGGCATCCTGTACAATAGTTTCTCTGGGTCTGCTGTCTCATTTGTTGATCTTTCTTCCAGATTCTTATGAATACACAGCTGCTTACTGGGCTAGGCAATCATGCCATTGCGCTTATTAGCAACACAAAAATAAGCACAATAATATTGTCAGGCATGCTACGGCATGTGGGCTGGCGCTGTGTAGCACACTAGCGAAAGCACACCAATGATAGTATGCAATGGTATCACTTGCACCGCTGCGGTTTTATTAGACGACGTAGAAACAATGACATGTAAGCTTCTAGCACCTGTAGTTGCAATGCAGATACTAGAGTATGCCAATCGCTGGCAGTGGAAGTTTCTAAAGCATTGATTACATATTAAGCCCGTCCGCCTCCCTTATGTGCTAGCGTCACGCCCGCCTGTTACACACCACTGCTGAATATAACAGCAGCATGTGGTTGCAGGATATCTAGGCAACTGAAAACTAGTAAAGGATGCAGCAGTGATGGAAGGTGATTGCTCATTACAAACGAAGATGGTTTCCATAGTTTTACTCTATGAGGAGCACGTGATGAAGTATAATGCAGTTCGTCTTAGCTTAAACATCAGTTAAATCGTCATTTTTTGTTTAGAAAGCATAAGATTGCAATAATGTATTTATGCAAAGTTCATTGATGGTGTGTCCAATATTTATAAAGCCTAAATAAATCGCCAAACAAATAACAGCTTTTCATGCTTGTGAAGCAGATGATGCTACCGCTCAGCTTGCTGTATGCACACATACACAGCATGTTCGCCTGTCCCCTTCTGTGGCATGCTAATGGTAGTAAAGTGTTGTGCTAAAGGTTCAGTAGAATGAACACCTGTAGCCTGACAATAAAGATATGTAAGAACTAAAAAAATTTTGAGGAATTGTGAAAAATACACAAAATATTATAACGCCTTTAGATTTTGTATTACAATGTGTGCACGACTAACGTTTAACCACAGCCCCTTATGGCATAGACAGCTGTGCTGTGTGATGGCAGGCCTGCAATATAAGCGAGCTGTTCTCGTAAATACAAGTTCTTGTTCATGGCATAGCGAGGGAATCAACTTTGGGAACTTTGATGCTTGAGGTAGCGCACAAATGTTTGTTGGCCAGTTGCCTGCTCTTAAACTTCAGGTACTACTAAGCAGCTGCTGCAATAATGCTTAACATTATTTGTGAGCAGTTTCATACCTGACTGAACTGGCAAATAACAATGCACTCTGTTTCAAACAACAAATAGTTAAAGGCTTCTGTGCTGCCCTGATGTCTATTAGGAACTATTTTTGATTGGTGCAAGTTTCTTAGCTATGTGCATAGAGGAGAAGCTGTTCTTGCTTGTATGAAATTTTTGAATAAGGTAGAAAGACTGGCTTTTGTTTTATTTTTCGGTTGCTCTGTGAGCTCTCATCAAAGCACCACATTCCAGAGATCTGATGTGAGAAGACGTGGCAAACTGGAATAACATGCAAATAGTTCAATAACCTACTCGTAGTTTCAGAGAAACCTTTGCAAAGTATATTCGAAACATTATTTCAGAAGTGCATGTCCTAATCTAACCTCACATCTTTCCATCCAAATTTTACATTTTATATTTGTGAGAAAAACATAACTACATCAGCAGCAGCACTGCAGTTAGGAACGCACAATGGTACTACAAGTGTTATGCTGAAGTATTCTATGAAGGCTGATTGGTTTGTAATTTTATAACTTTGCATGAATTTTCGTGCCATTGGAGAGTTCCAATCTGTTTGCTCCGACATGTAGGGAACAGTAACCTTACAATAAAACCAATGCAAAACTTTAACTACCAGAATATGTACATAAATATAAAATGGGTACAGGGAACTCATCTATGCTTGTCCACATAAAATACTATATTTAATCACTAGGGCCACATAAAGGACGCATAAAAATGGGACACATGAAGGAAGCATGAAAACAGTGCCCAAGTTTCTCTACCAAGGTTACTTAAGGAGATACAAAGGATACACAGCGTACAAAGGATAGAAAGGTTACTTAAGGATACACAAATTAAGGACACATAAAGGAAACATAAAAGCAGTGACCAAATTTCAACATGGAAGAAACATAAAGTACGGTAACATAAGGAATACATAAAGGTAGGACACACGAAGGAAACAAGAAAGCAGTGGTCAAATTTCAGCATGAAGGAAACATAAAGGACGTTTCCTCATGTGACCATTGGGAAACATACATTAAACATAAAGGATATAATCATTTTCATAGGGGCTTCATGGATAGTAAAGGGAAGGTGTCAAATCAAGGCCAGTGGCTGAAAAAAGAAGTAGCGTAGAAATAGCAGCATGTCAAAAAGTGCTTCAAAGGCCACGGTTTTGAAGTGGAGCAGTGGCAGCGTCTCCCAATGTTCAAGTATCTTTTTTTTTTTCACTTCAGAGTTTCACAAACACTATAAATATCCAATTTTACGGTATTCTAAATTTGACGTTGTGAAAGTTAGCGCCAGCTCCAGTACAGCTCTGGAGGTGGCAGCGCCTGTATTTCCCTCTGACAGATGCAAAGAAATCTTACGAGCGTAATATATACAATCGTATCGTACGTATTAGATATTTACGTGTAATGAGGCTATCATGAAACCATATAACACCGACAACAGCTACTTAAATGGTAAGTTGTATATTCATATATGCTCCCAGCAATGCGGCGGATCGGGCCCAGGAGGCGTCCGCCTGTTTTCGGTTCATGTAGCACAAGCCATAGAACACTTCGCGTTGTGCCACGTGTACCACGTATCCAGCCGCACCGCGATTATTATTCGTTGTGAGAGATAATTCGCTGCATGATCGAGGCTTTGATTTATGTATGTTGATGCCGCGTGGCCCTATAAGATATATAGGGGGGGAGGAGGCAGGCACACCCATTTTTTAATTATATAAGCCAGTAGTCAATGTATCTATCAGGTAGATGATCTATCTGTAGCATGTGTCAAAAGATAATCACTGTGTGCACTCTATGTTACTTGAATGCGCACTCGAGGAAGTTCATAATCAGGTAACATGGGGTGCACACAAAGGTAGCATCCTGCCGTAAACACACAGGACACATCCTACAGGAAAGATTAAGTTTATTTCCTCGAGTTGTAGAAAGGATGAATAAACATGCGGTACACGCAAAGTATGTTCCCTCAAGTTCGCATGAACGACCAGGAAACATAAAGATCATATAGTTCACAAGAGGGAAACATTCAGGAAACATAAAAGCCATGACGATTTTCATCCCTTGCGACACATGAATGCGGCTTTACGGCCCCGCATGGGCGCGATAGTGGCAATGAGGCTGCCGTCGACGCATCAGATGACTCCAGCAATAGCACCATGCCGAAGGAAACCCTCCTTCACGGATGCGTTTTCCTTCGACGTCTCTATATTCGGAAAATGAACCTACTTGTTGCGGCCAGCTGCGTTTGGGTTATTCCACGAGAGGTCAACACGGGTAAAAAAATTCATATTTTATATTCAAGCGAACATTTTATGTTTTATGCGCATATCACTCGGTAGTACGAAAGTGAATGTGACTTCTTTGTCAAATGAATATTTTAGGATGAAAAAAAATTCTAAATTATTCAGTGCGGAGCCGCCTATTTCATGCACAAGGCATCCTCGCAAATATTCAACAATGTGAAATACATTATATAAGAACTACAAAGAATATATTTTTGTCTGTAAAACATAGACGTAAGGAAGCGCCCGCTAGCACTGTTTGAGGCTTCCGTGCAAAAGGGAAGTGTTTTAGAATAACTGCTTAATTTGCTGCAAACTTCTAAAGTTGCTATATTTACGATTTTTTATAACCTAAACCAATCAATGTATCCCTTTTAAATTTGGTCAACTGGGAGAGGTTAACGTCTTCAACAAATGTGCTGAATATTGTTGCTATATCACAAATTAACATTTTTTACAAGTCGCCTCAAATGTGAAGTTTTCACGAAAATGCATGCTATTTAGAAATCGAAATGGAAAAAAAACTGAACGTAAATTTTTCTCAAAATGTCGCAAACAGCTATTCACAGGCATTTGAAAAAGGATATTAAAAACATGTTGCATTATTTTGTTTGTAATTACAATATAGGTGGCACAAATGAGTTTGGCCAGAATGCAGCGAGGTGCTGAGAAAAAGGGACATTGGGATAAAAAGAACTCCCATAAGGATCTGACTTGCCTAACTTGACCATGATTGCGACAAAAAGGCAGTTATCGCATTATCGTTAATACTTATGCATAAAAGTGCGTTTGGTAAAATATTTATTCGCTTTAGTGGGAATAAAGAAGCGTCAACGTAACCTTTACATTGCTCATTTTATTTAACAGCATTTGTGCGCAGCTAGCAGCGTAGGTAATTTGTTCCTTCTGTTAATGAAGATTTGTATGTCGTGTGTGCTACAGAATCAACCGTTAACTCTCTGTAAATGCACAGAGGTAACAGTATGTATGACAGCTAAATAGCTCTAAAAGTGTCGTGCTGGTCATTGTATAAGCATCATTATGCAGGTTGTCGCACGTAAATTGATCCAAAGAATTGAAAATGAAAAGCACTCCGGACGCGAGTTGAACTGAATGCATAATGTTGGTCCTGGCCTATAGTTACTCACGCTATTTTTTTTTTACTTTCCCCTTTACTAACGGAGCAGTCATCTATAATTCATCAACTCTTTAAGTATTGACTGCAGACACGAAGTGTGATACGCAAACTTGTAGAGCAGCTTGAGAAACCTCTCAATACATTGTTTCCATCACGATATATCTCATGTGGTACATTCTACCACGTTCCAAAGAAAGCCCGCGAAATATTAAAAAAAATACTACATGACGGGGCGCTTGCGCACTGTTCTTGTGCTGCTCTCAAGCGTGCGATGGATGAACAAGGTCGGCTGCTGCGAGACTGGCCCGCAACAGGGCGTTATGTTTGGTGTAGGTGTCTGGGCATGCGGCTTTTGTCACATGACAACGCAAATGCCTGCTGCATGCCGAGCGGCGCCGAAGAGCTAAAGCTTCTTAGGTCACGAAAAACAAAAGACGAAAGTAGAATTTTGATTCTGCTTGAAAGAAGGAAAAGGAAATGCGCGAATTACACGAATAACCTTGTAGTAGTTTTCGAATTGAACGTTGATGCTACAACTTTATACGTTACGGCTCGAATAACAGCGGATAAATCACACGGGGGCAAAACCAACTAATGGTAGAAAAAAAAATATTGGAGACATTCAAGGAAGATTCTGCATGTCTTCTTCAGACGATGACTCTTGTCGCACTGGCCCCGTCTGCTCTCCTTCTCACACTTACTGTCCACCAGACGTTGTTTATTGACCTCGCACCCCGCACGTGCGCATCGCTTCGTGGTCGCAGTATCGGTTGGCCGCGTCTGGCTTCACACTTTTGCGCCATGACCGGCGCGTCAGTCCGTGAGAGAGAGCGCCCGCAGGCTCTTCCAATTTACCGGATATAGACCATACGTTGTGTACCTCATCTGAACCAATCTTAGCGAACTGTACATATCCAGAGCTCCCCAGGCGCCCGTATCCCTGCGTGTTCTCCACAGAAATGCTATTTGGCTGTTACGAACGTTGAGGAGCAGATATGGCTTGCTCTAATGAGGAAAGAGTGGATATGCTTTTGGCTCTAGGTGCGTCAAGTGGACACAGTAGGCGCCCAGTCGAGCAATTTAACGCTGGCATCCAGGTACGCGTCTGAGCTCAATGATGATTGTGCGTACATATGAAACCCTGAGACAGACTGGGACTTTTACGAAGAAGCGACATAAATCTTAAATCTTGGGCGAGGATGTGGAGACAGACATTCTGTCAAAGTTTTCTTCAGACCCACATGCAAGTGTTCGTAGTGTGGGGGCTGGAGCTGGAGTGACAAAGTCTTTAGTGTGGAAAGTACTTAAGAAGAGGCAATTTCATCTGTACCACGTGCAGCATGCACCTTTTCAGGCCTTTGCAAACTGAATTATAATCAAGACGAAAGGGGACCCAGACTTTGTTAACAAAATACTGTGGACCGATGAAGCTATCTTCTCACGTAATGCCCAAGTGAGCATCCACAACGCTCACTACTGGAGTGATGAAAACCTTCACTATGTTTTGAAGACACATCACCAATATCAGTGGTTGTTAATGTGTGTAAATTACGGTGGCACTAACATTGGCACCGTGTTTTTTATAACACGATTATAGGTGAAAGCTACGTCAACGATATCCTTGATGGGGCAAGGATCAATGATATTTGGTATCAGCTTGATGGTGCTCCCGCGCATGGCAGCAGCAAAGTTTGAAAATGGCTGCATGAAGTATTCGCACAGCAGTCGACTGTATGGCATGGGCCCATTGCTTGGACGGCCCGGTGGCCAGATTTAACTGCTGTCGATATCTCTATCTGGCGCTACGTCAAGGATCAAGTATACCGGACACCAACCACATCAGAGAACCTAAAAGAAAAAAATAAGACAAGTCTGCAACCACATCCCTGATACCATGATTAGGAATGCCTCAGAAAGTATGTCTACGAGATGCCAAATTGTATTGCAGCAGATGGTGACCTCTTTGAACACGCATTATAATCAAAGGGCGCTTTTTAGATTGAAGGTCACTGGACAATCATTCCGGCCCTAACGCCGCCTCCACACCGATCCGCATTACACTCCGTCGGCAGGCTGCCAGCTCTTGCCCATTTCAAGCAACAAAACGTAAACCTATGTTCGTGTTCTCTTTCGTCTCCTCAGACGCTTTATCGCTTCCGCGCCGCTCGGCCAGCAGCACCATTTGCGTTGTCATGTGATAAAAGCCCCGTGCCCAGATACCCACACCAGACATAACGCCCTGTTGCGGGCCAGACTCGCTGTAGCCGATCTTGTTCATCCATGGCACGCTTGAGAGCAGCACAATAACAGTGCGCAAGCGCCCCGTCACGTGGTATTTTTTTCATATTTGCGGGCTTTCGTTGGAACGCGGAAGAAAGTACCACGTAAGATATATCGTGATGGAAAGAATTTATCGTGAGGTTTCTGAAGGTGCTCTACAACTTCGCATATCACACGGTGTGCAACCAATACTTAAAAAGTTGATTAATTAAACATATCTACTCCGTTAGTTAAGGGCAAAATAAAAAAAAACAGCCTGATTAACTCTACGCCAGTGCCAACATTATTCATTTCGTTCAACTCGCTTTCGGATTGCCCTCATTTTGAACACATTGGCTGAAGTTATGTGGGACAAGCTGTATAACCTGAGATGCGGTGGTGGGAGTGGCGATGGTGCTGGTTGGCGCAAGGCCAGCTGCCAGCTGCCTAAAACTATCATAACTGCCTTTCGGTAGCAATCATGGTCAGGTGTAGGCAAGTCAGATCCTTATGCACGTTTTTATCCAGATGTCCCTTTTTCTTCGCACCTCGCTGCATTTTGCCGAAGCTCTCATTTCTACAACCTCTAGTGCCATTACAAGCAAAATAATGCAACATATTTCTAAATATTCTTTTTCAAGTGCCTGTGAACAGCTGTTTACGAGATTGTGAGAAAAATCGACGATGTTTTTTATTTTTAAATAGGGTTGATTTTCGTCAAAACTTGACGTTAGATACAAATTGTAGAAATGGTAATTTGTGATGCAGCAACAATATTCAACACAACTGTAGAATAGGTAAAGGTCTCACAGTCCATCAAATTTCAAAACGCTATACAGAACAGTTTAGGTAATAAAAAGCGTAAATATAGCAACGTTCGAAAATTATAGCAAATTAACCAGTTATTCTAAAACACTACCGTTTTGCACAGAAGCCTCAAACAGCGCTAGCTGACCCTTCTTTACGTGAGAATCCCTTGTGCATGAAATAGGCACCTCCACACTGAAGAATTTCTCTATTTTCTTATTCCTAAAATATTCACTTTTGTGCTACCGAGTGATATGCGTGTAAAATATAATATATTCAGTGGAATCTAAAATATGAATTACTTCACCGGCGTTGATCTCTCGTGGAATCACCCGTTTACGACTGCTACTGCCACGCATCGCACGCGATTGCTATTGAAAATAAATACGATTGCGAGCGATCTTATGAGCCTCTATCGAATCTGTGCGAAGTGCGACGTGGAATTTCACGATTGCACGTCGCACGCGTTTGAGGCTTACGGGAAAAAAACATGAAAACGTGAAAAATGGTCGCTCATAATGCGGAAAAAAAACATTAATTTATTTCTTAAGGAGCTTAAAGTCTCCTTTCAATGGAAGAGGGGCCCTCATGGGATGGCGACGAGTAAAGCGCGTGTACACTCCCGCATGTCATATATATTCTAACGTAATCCGGCGCCTTGAACAGGTTCCAAGTCGTATACGAGACAACCAAATCTCTGCCGTACCAAAAACAAGTTATTCCCCAGACTAACTGCTATTCTATCCTTCAGCTCGCCCTTCGGTTCCTCTTCTTTTACTTGCGGCATTCTTCATGACCGGTACACTCGCCCCCTCTCCCCTTGAGTTCGCACACGAGTAAGACAGAAGTCCCGTACAGGTTAAGCTTAATCTGGCTGGCATGAGTAGGCAAAGTGCGTTTGCGACAGTTGTCATCAAATTTGAGAATGACGGCAAAACGAAACGTCACACAACCCAGTTTCGGACTCATTCGAAAGAGAGCAGAGGTTAGTGAGGGCTAAAGCAGAACTATAAAGGTAAAAACTTACGCGGGGAACTCTACAGCGGAAGCTTGATAACGTCACATCGTGTTGGTGTGAAGGGTATTTGCTCATTTTCCACCGAAATTTTCGATGCATGCCTTCTGAGTGCTTTGCGCATGATACTGTGTCGGTACTGCATTCATATTACTGCCGCGTGCAGATACACTATAGAATGGGTGATTTATTTTTATATTCTTCTAGATACGTGGCGCCACACCTAAACGCATATGTAGTTCTCAGCATGCGTGCCGTTTAGCATGGACGTTTAGATGTCGTGTACTATCTTCTGTTTCGTCTTGAAATCGTGAAAACGACTGTTTGACAATAGCATGACACTATCATGGCTCGTCATGGTATCGTCATAGCTTAATGACGACGCAATGTGGACAAGGGCATGACGATGACCGCCTGACACTGACTGCTTCATCCTGATGGCATGAAGGCGACGATTTGGCGATGACTGAATAAGAACAACTACGTGATGTCTGCGTAACGATGACGACAGCGGTGGCAATTCTGACATAACCATGGTGGCATGGCGGCGATGACAACCATGGACGCGACGCCAGCTGACACCGGTGTTATTTATTTACTTATTTTATTTATTCATATCTGTTACCCTTAGGGCCAGTGGCATTAGAGATGGGAGTGGTACAACTAGAAGCTCATAATTATAAACATTGGTAGATTCATGTTAATACAACGTTACCTTAGGTTAAACAAACCATAGTAATTTCAAGCTAAAATACAAAAGCATGGTGTTCTTTTCATCAGTCGTGCGATGACGGTGACCACGCGATTACGATGGCTTCACAAGGAGGCGTGACTACGACAGCATGACAAACATGGCGTTTTGAGTGACGGCAGCGCTATAGCGGCTACTGTATGATTACGAAGGCGACGACAACAGTGACAATAATAGCATGGCAAAAGAATGACTTCGATAGTGCCTGGATTGGTTAAAGACAGCCCGCCGACCAATGTGGCCGATCCACGCACCTAGTGTGTTTTCCCTGTCTCTCCTCGATCCTCTTCTAGGCGCAGTTCTCTTGTGGGAATCGCTCAGCGTCCTCATAATTCTGAAGCGCGAAGGTACGATAGACTGCTACATTATTTGAACAAACCCCACACCGAACTCTTGCCTTGAGTACAAAAGATACGCGAATGATACACTACTTGAACCTTGAACAATCTCTTAATCACTGTTGTGACAACTGCGATGCTGAATAACGGTTCAACCTGATCATTTAGAATGTCCATTATATAGACATGAAATAATATTTGATCAATGTGAAAGAGGACAAAAGCTTTCCCGCACCGCTAACACTGAGAAGCACTTTAGCTATCGTGCCTTTTTTCTATAAGCAGCGCTAGCCTTTGAATTTGATTTCTGCTAAAATTTGGAACACTGATTAGCCTTACAAGCTCCAGGGTATGCTTTGTGCGCACTAGACAGTCCTAATTAAATTTTACGTCACCTCACATCTAATTACAAGTGCTCTCCTTTCACGCCCAAGACATATACTTTCCTTTTTTATTTCTTTTCTAGCCCTCTCACTCATAAGGACTCAAGATCTTCCATTCCCTTACCACGCGCGTGCCATAAAGAGAGTTCGTCTTCCTTCGCTTTCCCTCTCATTATGCCACTTGAAAGAAAAAGAAACGACAAAAAGGAGCTAAGTTAGGTCAAGTCCTCAAGTGTGGACGTGATTTATACTAAACGTAATGACAACAATAAGAGCGACAACAGTTTCAAAAGCTCATCATTACTTTTCATAGCCTCCAATGTGACCAATTGCCCTCGTGGGTATTAGCCATTATTTGAGGCCGCAACAACAACTCGGCGTCAGCCTGTGTTCAGTCCGAGGAAAAGAAGACGTAGTCGCTCGTGAAGGTCATACGTTGTTTCTTGCATCTCTGCAGGAAGGAACTTCGCTGCTACCTCACTACTGGTAAGCTAGTCTCATGCTCTCCTATTTATGTTACCACCAAACATGTTGCTCTCTCTCGCTCTCTCTCTGACGTTTTCTGTGCGGCGGACGTACAGTGCCCGACATAAAATTATTCACTGTGTTACATCGCAAGGTCCATCATTTCTTTCCCTATTTTAGTAGTATTCTAGCATTACAAGCTTGCCATGCCACCGCTGAAATAATCAGTAGGGTTGTGATTTAGCAGTATTCTAGTGTTACAAGCTGGGGAGACGAATGCTCAAGGTTGATGGTGATGAATTCAGCTTAGGAGACGCCCCACCGTAGTAATGCGACCATTTGCTACGTACCCCGTGTGATACGCCTGGATACACGAGCTTGTGCGCGCATAAAAGTAGTGACAGACGCACGCATGTCACTGGTCCTTTCCCTTCGCCATAGCAACGTGAATTTTTGTTTGCCCGACCAGGTCTAATTGCGAAATGCTTTATTGCCTGAATGGCTCCACGACACCTGAGTCACATTGAAATATTCTGCCAAAAATTGTTGCAGAGCAGGCTGAAATCCTCTCACGCCGTTGCGTACGAAACCGAATTTGGCCAAGTAAACTTCCGAAGTAGGCAGTGTGAAATGGGGAGCACTGCGTTCATAGAGAAAAGAAAGCCGGCAGATTTCGCGCCCTATGGTATATAATAAGAAGCAGCGGGGGGGGGGGGGGGGGAGCCTACCAAGTTAACGAAACAAAACCTTGAGAGCACAAAGACGCAGGCTGCTCCTTTATGGCGTACATGACACGCATATCGCAATATTCATGCGATGACCTATGATTTAAGTTCGCCGTACACTCTTGTCAAGCTATGCCAATTTTGGTACATAAAACGTTAACGAAACGACCTTGAGAGCAGCAAGCCGTAAGCGCCTGTTTCATGACTTACATGACACGCATGTCATGACCGCTAATTTATGTTCGTCATACATTCTTGTCATCCTATGCCAATTTTGGTACATACCAAGGCGTAGGCGGCTGTTTCATGACCCATATGACCCGCATGTCATGACATTCATGTCATAACCTATGATTTACGTACGTCATACACTCTTGTCATGCTATGCCAATTTTGGTACATTCCAAGACGTAGGTGGCTGTTTCGTGATGTACATGACACGCACTTCATGACATTCATGTCATGACCTGTCATTTGTGTTTGTCATACACTCTTGTCATACTATTCCAATTTGTTGTACCGTCTAGCGTGTAGCGTGTTTGTAGCATTGAATGCTTTTGCCTAAAACTATTGTACTGAGGATGCTAGGTTCTTGGATATTACGCGAAAGAAAGCAAGGCAACAGACATTTCTAAAAGAATGCTGGGGAAAACATTACTACGCATGTGACTTTTCATTATACGATAGTCTGAAAGAGATCTTTACCAGATAAATTTGATGCGAATATGGCTCGAACCTTCTGTCTCAACAGTTTCCCAATTATACCAAGTATCTTTATTTTCCCTTTATTGATTTTATTATTGCACAAAAGGGTTCATTCTTTGTCGTATAAGAACAAAATCTCTCTGAATAAACACACAACTTTGTATGTGTCGGCGTAAAATAAATCACTCTGAAGATGACGCTCCAGCTGGAGCTCCAGCAAACATATACATAGACCGTACGGTGGGATAAAACCTGAGCCAAAGTGAACTATGACAAGGACATGAAAGAGCTGTATGCGTAGAAATTGATTCTCTGGCTTGTTTTCATGGCTGCAAGAAACTGGCTTTACTGTTCACACAGGTCGTTATCCCTGAAAAAGAAGCGGTATAGTAGCTGCCATGCTATTTCATCAAAACCGGATAATTGCTAGTACGTAGGTAGAAATCTTGGAGGATACAACGCAAACTTAGAGACGATAGAAAAGGAAATTTAGGTGTATATCAATGTACCACGGGAAGATAACAATATAGATTGGAGCAGAAGGGAGCTCTTGTTATTTGTTTTGAGGTTAAAATGAATTGTGGCTGTGAAAGTGACGTAATGTGCAGAACAGATAATCAGGGGTCAGTTCGTGATAACCGGAACAGACAGCCTGTCGTTACTTGCCTGATGGCCAATATTTTGGTGCAGAAAGTAACCGGAGTAACGGAATGCAGGCTACGAAAAGGTAGCGAATTTGCGCGTGACGGAGCATTAGGTCTTCGGGCGACTTTATATCTGATACCCATGAATTTAATCAGTAAATGCCAGGCAGGGTATATTTGCAACTCATGATGGAGGCATTTGACCCTAAGTTGACATAAATAAGCTGAACATTACGAAAAGCATCACGAACTGTGCTGGCTAGGGCTGTCCACCTTTCGTAGCAACCATGGGGAGCCCCGGAAGAAGTTGGAGTGAAAGACGAGCTCCATCTACGTCACAAAAGAATATCCGCGAGCAACTCAGTAAAAAAATTATGTACCATAAGAGCGATGTATTTTGGTATGCCATTTTCAGCCTTAGCATTAGTGAACCATCTGTGACCTAATTCTGTCTTCAACAGTAGGTTCCTACGCCAGTAAATAGGCGAAGGAAATTACACAGCAGATCTGATTTTACTTTTCAAATGTCAAAAACAGTACCACTGTAGGCAAGAGAACCGAAAAGCAAATGAGCACTCGGGTGTTGTCTAGTCTGAATTTATTTTTCTTTCCTGGTCCCATGTTCAGTGCTACTTAGCACTGTTTGTCAAAGCAAGCACGGATTTTATGCGAAGCATATTACTAGAGCTCAACCCAGCTCCTCAGGCGCGGCGGTGTCGCCTTCAATACCACGTGACACCGTGACGTCACGACAGAGGAGAAACGGGGCTCCAACTCGCGCCGTCGCTCGCGGCGTCGCGGCGGTATATAAGCAGCTGCGCTTGCCTCTGCTAGACACTCACGAGGTGAGATGCCTCCTGGAGACAGAGCTGCTCGTTGGAATGAGAAGCGAAGGTTGCGGCGTGCTACAGAGACTGTTTCTAGGTGGCTTTGCTACGGCGCAGCGACTACGCGCCCCGCATCGGACGCGGTAAGCGTCGAGCAACGCAGCGTTCGGCGCGACAACGAAATGTGCGCCTGAGCAAGCGCCGCACGCCTGAGCCGACGCCGACGACACCGGCTTTTCTGCGACACGAGCTCCTTAACGCTGTCGCGTTAAAATAAAGGCTAGTATGCTTCGCATCCTGGGCTTAACCTTAGCTAAGCCACAGGAAGTTTTTTTTTTGTTGACCTGCACACTATGTTGTTCTCTGAACGCAGTATATCTCGCATGCACCGGTCAACAGATGGCCAGCGAGAACAACGCTGATCCCGTGCACTCTGAAAGCATCGCCGGCCCGGAGAGCGCACTCCCCGTGTGCCGCATTTGCTTCCAGTATGCGAACGAAGAACGCGGACCACTCGTGGCTCCATGCTCTTGCAAGGGCTCCATTGGTCTCACGCACAAGTCTTGCCTGGAACAGTGGCTGCGGCAGCGCAAAACGGACCAGTGCAACGTCTGCCTCGCCAAGTTCAACATCCGCAGGACGCCTGCCGTGAGTGCAGTGACTGGTGGCGTTGCTTTAATAGCGTTGATTACCAACAGATGCTCAAGTTTATCAATAAGCCAAGTAATATTTGTTTGATGTTTCTTTTTTGCGTTAAGAGACTGCACATGAGCCATACGAGTTTTTAAGGAGGGAGTCATGACCACTCGTCTTCGACTCGCGCTAATTTGCCGAGAAGATAAATTGCCATAAAAATTAATTACACACTCTGTGCTCACGGAAATTCAGTCCCTGAAATCTGTAAATAGAGAGTACTGCAGCTTCGTAATTGCAAGCACTCTCATGGCTACGTTACACAGACACAAGTTCACAAAACGCTAGAAACTGTTGGACGTGTTAGTCAAAGTGATGCTTTGCGTATGAAAAGAAACTCTGGATGGGAACGGTGATAAACGTGTGAGAGGAACAAGCAGACGAAATACACAGCTCGGTTTCCTTTTGGCCCTGCTTCTAGCGCTGTTTTCTGTCAAAGCATGCACCGGCGATCTCATTTATTCGAGGCAAACAAAATGCCTCCATGTCTGGTATTCCAGCGCATCCCTCCCGCCTTCCGAGACAGTCAAACTATCAGCTGAGCGAGTTACCTAGCGCATCGAAATGCCAGGGCGAAGTAATCTACAACTCCCGAGTAATAAAACATTAAATACACAAATTACATTCGCAGACATGCTCAAGTAGGAGGAAGTTCCATAAAGAAGAACAAACGGGTGGGGGCTCCCATCCGACTGAGCAGAGCTAGCAGCCGTTCTGTTGCTATTATTGATAGAAATCGTAGACACAACGTGCAGAAGAAGCGATTGTGCTTGTAAATGAAAAGAAATAGACTTTTATTTCACTCTGATGCTTTTTCACTTTATTAATAGTAAGCAGGTTATTGGATCTTTAACCTCATACGTTAACATTTTCGGATGTAACTGAAGAGATTACCCCACACAGTCAGTTGAACTTTTTTAGAGTGCTTCAATTGTGGCCTAGGGCTAACTGGAGCCTTTTATTTGTCATATCATTCCTTGAGCATGGCATATGGAGCTAGGAATATGACGTTATTGAAACCATTATCTGGCAGACTTTGTGATGCGATCGGTTGACTAATGTTCTTGACATATTGGTTGTACTCGGTCGCTCACCGATTCTCCCCCGGCGCGCTTGTGACACTTGACAAGCCCCGTGACTCGTAAAGCGCCGCAATGGTGAACGATAGAGGTAGTGTTATAGTATATATATATATATATATATATATATATATATATATATATATATATATATATATATACGAACATGGCCCTAGCAAGGTCAGCACGAGAACGACTACTTTTCGTAATTTTGTACTTCCTGTTTGTTCATCACGTGTAGACGAGACTGCCGCTGGCGCAGCCGGCACTTGTTTGGCTTTTGGTCAGTGCACAGGGCCTGAGCGCCTCCGTTACGACCAAATAATGAGGAGGAGCAGGTAAGAGCCGTCGGGACTGCCCGACGATGGTGGAGGGTTTACGTCTTCGTAGGTGACTCGGAGAATAATCGTCTAAGTAAACGGTCACCTCATCCAGAGCTCACTGCAGGGAGGACCAAATGGCTCGAAAGGCTCCTATTAGAACCCCGTGTCTACAAAAGTACATGGTCGGTGTATACGGAGGTGCCAATGCCGTGCCGGAGGTCTTACGGAACGGTTGAAGGGAGAGACACCAGGCGCCAAGTTAAAAAAGAAGGGGCTCAGAACGAATTCCAGCGGCACACTGCAAGAAATCGTGTAAAAAGAGTTCAACGGTTTTGTCATCCCTACGCAAAGGATGTACCCCGGGAGGATGACCGTAACGAAATGCTGTAAGCAACCCGTCGCACTAAGGTCGTTGAGAAAGCGCCCGACGACCAAGTTAGCCAGGCCATTCAGGACGCTTTCTGCGCAGAGAAGCTCCGCGAGTGCCATTTCACGAGATCCTCCGGCGTCCTCCTGACAGACTGGATCTATGCGATTCAGCAGTGTAGTCTGCTGGGCATTGGTGACGACGGAACCCGGTCTGCTGTACCGGGAAGTCGAGGGCCCCTGAGATCTACTCAAGGCGCGCAAGGCCAACGACTACAGCACCATCTACGCAGCTGAGGATTAGCGAGACGGGCCTGTAGGAGGTGAATGCATTGGCGGACTTTCTAGGCTTCAGGACCGGCGCAACGGGAGCCCTCAACCAAGCTTCTGGAAGGCAGCCAGACCACCGGATGTCGTTCAGGTAGCCCAGCAGCCGCTCCTTCTCTTGTTGAACCAAGTTCGGCAGCACCTAGACAAAGAAGCCTTTCACCCACGCTGCAGAAGACGAGTTAATCATGTCGCGCCGTGGAATTCACACGACTCTCGTAGCTTCGGAAAAATATTACAGTACAGCATTTAATGAGAGTTCCTCATGAATCGCGTATTGCGGCTGCGACGACCAGAGAGAAGCAGCACGGCAGGTATCAAATTTCAAACACGCAGCAGCAAGCAACGCAACCTCCGTTATAGCACTGAAGCGACGGTGTGACCAAACCATCAGTGAAAATGCAACGCGAAACGCCGGCGTCGATGAGCAGCCAGAAAAAAAATTCAGTGGCGCTTTAGCGATAAATTCGTGCAAAATGCGTTAGCATTACGACGCACCCCTTTGAGGTCCCGTATTCAGGATGTAAACCAAGTGCACCACTTTGCAAGGTGTTTTTTTTGGAAGCTTACGCCACATACGCGTGGCGTGAGCTCACGCCATATATATATATATATATATATATATATATATATATATATATATATATATATATATATATATGTATATATATATATATATATATATATATATATATATATATGTGTGTGTGTGTGTGTGTGTCTGTGAGTGTGTGTGTGTGTGTGTGTGTGTGTGTGTGTGTGTGTGTGTGTGTGTGTGTGTGTGTGTGTAAAGGGGTTGAGCGCGTCACAACCACGATCTAAGTCTGAGGCACGCGCTACTACGGGGATTCCGGATTAATTTTGACCACCTGAGATCCGTTAACGTGCACCTAAATCTAAGCACACGGACGGTTTCCCAATTCGCCCCATCTAAATGCAGCGGCCGTGGCCACGATTTGATCCCGCTACCTTGCACTTAGCAGCGAAACGCCATAGCCGCTAAGACACCACGACTGGTGAGCTCACTTGGCAAGCGTCCGGCCCCTTCGAGGAACGAAGTGCAACTAACGGTGGTCCGGAACAGACCATCGTCAGTTGCACTGTAAATGTAGAATGTTTGTGCAACAAAATGACAGCCACACAGGCCTAATAGGCAGATAGAATGCGGCGCTAGATGCCGGCTAAAATAATTACAATGAAATTTTGGTGGTGTACGTGCCACAACTAGGGTCCGATACGGAGACATGTCGTAATGGGGGACTTCGAAAGAATTTTGACATTCTGGAGATCTTTAACCTGCATATAAATCTTAGTAGGAGAGCGAGTGTTTTGTATCTGGCCACATCTCCTCTGCCGACCGGATTTGGTAGCGCCTGTGTAGGTATAGAAAGACATATTTTGGGGATAACAGAAATTACATAGGAAACGCGGAGCCCACGCGCCGTATAGGTATTCACTTGACTGAACTTTACATCGTGTTTGCGAAGGACGTTTTCGTTTAGCTACCGCTTGCAAGTATACAGGGTCTATCAGCTAAGTTGGCAAAACTTAAAAAAAAACATCCACGTGTGAGTTAGGAAAATTCAACCAACCTAGGGTTGTTGGCTTTACTCTGGAGTAACTCAAATTATTTAATGTAATGAGCTTATGTAATGAATTAGTGATAATGAATTGGGAAGCTGTTGAAAGGGACAGGAGTTGGTGAAAAAACGCATTCCACGGATAGAATACGCTGCCGAGAGCATCTAGGCCAAATTTTGCTGTCGATCGCGGCGCGTGGAGCTCGCAAGCGGAGCACTAAGTCACATTTCTCAAAGGCTATCTTTTGAAACGAGACCTTCTTCGTATTCATTTCGAAGCTGCCGGTGGCTTGCCTATGTTGTAATAGGCATGACTCCCATAGACGGCTGCTATTGGCTGATAGCTGGAATCTATCACGAAGGGTGTTTTGATCAGTTCGCTGCAGTACTGTTGCCTCGTACTGTCTTTCCAGCTCTATGACAGCCTCATCTTGACCGTTTCTGTCGGTACAGGCTGCTCTGTCAGCGCTGGCCTCATCGTGATTCCCACTACGCTTGTCTCGTTCATTGCAGCGAAGATGATGTCGATATCGTACGGCATCAGTGCTGCATCGGACGGCGACCGCATTTACATGGGGACAAAATGCAAAAATGCCACGTGTCATGCATAGAGTGCACGGTAAAGATCCTCGGGTGATCAAAATTTATCCATTGTAGCCCTATGGCGTGTCTTCTAATCAGGCAGTGGTTTTCACACGTAAAACTCAGAGTCTAAGTTAATGAAGTAGTGAGGAAACACTGTTAGGCGCCTCTATTTGATAGTAGCAAAGAAAGCTTTATCAAAATATTTTTCAACGGGAGCTTACAGGGTGTTTCAGCAAAGTCGCGCCCATTGGGAAAGAAATATATACGCGTCAGTTACATGAATGCAACCAACTTGGTATTACCGTTCGCTGTACCGTTCAGGAAATGAACATATATTTTACAATGAGCTTAGGTAATTAAGAATCATTAGGCAGCCAAGCCTTAAAGTGGTCATTTAAACTCCAAATCTCCAATGCTTTCTTCAAGATCTTCATTACCATTGCGTTTAAATCGATGATATTGCTACGGAATAGTATTACCGATGACGAAGAGGCGAGCAGTACGAAGACAACGACAACGATTGGAGGCTAGCGCGGGCTGTTGCCTCTTGGCCAAGTGCGGCGTATTACGTTGTAAATATACTTGTATATAGCTTTTCATTTGCGTCTTCCTACGTAACATATCTGGTGGAGGTGGACGTTCCCTGTACCTCGTCACGGAGCTTCGCAGTGGACGGTACGTCGAGCCTAGCTTCATGGCTCCCGGCGACGACAATTCGACTCAGCCGCCTCCGACCCCTCCTGCCACTTCGACGACCTACATCTCTCCCTGCTCCTCGTGATCCTGGCGTATTCTCGGGCAAAGATGGGGACGACGTCGACGACTGGATCAGCCTGTACGAACACGTCAGCCGCAATAACCGGTGGGACCCTACTATCATGCTCGCCAACGTAGTATTTTACCTCGGTGGCACACCTCGAGTTTGGTTTCGGACGCATGAAGAGGAGCTCAACAGTTGGGATTCGTTCAAGCAAAAGCTCCGAGACTTATTCGGCAACCCCTACGGTCACAAACTTGCCGCGCAGAAGGCGCTTTCCGGCCGTGTGCAGACGTCAACAGAGCCCTATGTCACGTACATTCAGGACGTCCTGGCTCTGTGCCGCAAAGTTGATGCACACATGCCTGAGTCAGACAAGGTATCCCACATCCTCAAAGGCATTGCCGATGACGCCTACAACTTGCTCGTGTTCAACAACGTCGCGACGGTGGATGCTGTTATCAACGAGTGCCGCCGCCTGGAACTCGCTAAAAGCAGACGTATCGATCAGCAGTTTGCCCGTTTGCCCAACACCCCAGCGACTTCTTCCTGTGCCGACGCTCCTCGTCCCAACAACACCGGAGATATTACCAAGATCGTTCGGCGTGAGATTTAGGCCGCCTATCCGGCTGCCTTCGACTCCAGCCCCACCAACGCACCGGCAGTCACGGTTTTCCTGATCCAGGCAGTTGTCCGCCAGGAGTTCGAAAACATGGGCCTTCACACCATCTGCTCGGCCCATCACCCTGATACCCATCCGGCTTCTTCGATTCCGCCCCGTCCCGCATCGTCTTACCCACCACGTTTCCGCAACCCAGCTGAATGGCACACTGCTGACGACAAGCCCATTTGTTTTCACTGCCGTCGCATCGGGCACATTTCTCGGCACTGTCGAAGTCGCTGGACTTCCCCGACCCGGTCTGCTTATACTGCCTATTCTCGCCTCTCGGGTGGCCCTTCTCGTCCTTATGCCGCACGCTCCGATAATGCCGCCACCGACTCTCCTGCGCCGAACCGCCCCTATTCTCGTTCACCTTCGCCCCAAGGACGACAATCTCGCTCTCCCCAGCCCCGTCGCTCCTTTTCGCCGACTCCCTTCGGACGCCGCTCCCAGCCGGAAAACTGAATGATGCAGCGCCTCGAGGTGACGCTGCATTGCTCCCTACGCCGCCAAATCCTCCACTGACGTTGCCCACTCATCTGAACCTTCTTGACGTGCAAGTCGACGGTGTTCCTGTATCTGCTCTTATAGACACTGGGGCGCATTTGTCGGTAATGAGCGCGGACTTTCGTACCCGCCTGAGAAAAATAATCACGCCCGCCACGACGCTTGTTGTCCGTGTCGCCGATGGCGGAACAGCCCCCGTAATTGGTATGTGTGCCGCCCGCGTCTTCTTCGCCGATCGCTCAACAGTCGTGCTATTCACGGTCATCGCCCACTGTCCCCATGACATCATCCTCGGCTTAGACTTCCTCTCCGCACATTCTGCTCTAATTGATTGTTCCGCCAGTACTCTCCGCCTTGACCTGCCTGTTCTGGATCCCGCTGAACCACACCCCAGTCGCCTCAGTTCCGTCGACTTTGTTCGCTTGCCACCTACGGCACTGACTTACGTTGACCTAGTGTCATCGCCACCAGTGCCCGACGGTCACTATATCGCGGCTCCTATACAAGACGTCCTCCTTACACACGGGATCACGGTACCTCATACCGTTTTATCTATTACGGCTAATTGCGTCTGCCTGCCCGTTGTCAATTTTGGCTTGACGACACAAGTGCTGCCACGCGGGATGTCTCTGGCCCAGCTTTGCTCATTCGAAGACCACTCAATAGCATCTATTGAGGTAGACAGCCATTCAGCCGATCCTCCTCTACCATCTCAGTCGACAACTTGCGCCATCGCCGACTTACAGAAAATGATTGCGCCCGACATGCCGTCCGAGCACGCTCGTGAGCTCTACCGCGTTCTGTTTTCCTACAACGATATTTTTGACTTTCACGATCGTCCTTTGGCCCAAACTACAACTGTTAAACATCGCATTAATACCGGCGATGCCCCTCCTATTCATCGCCGCCCGTATCGAGTGTCACCGGTTGAGCGTCAAGTTATTCACGCTGAAGTTCGCAAAATGCTTGCCAATAACATCATAGAACCGTCATGTAGTCCATGGGCGTCACCGGTTGTACTGGTAAAAAAGAAGGATGGCTCATGGCGCTTTTGCGTGGATTATCGGCACCTTAACAGGGTTACCAAAAAGGACGTGTATCCCCTACCTCGGATCGATGACGCCCTTGACTGCCTCCATGGTGCTCGCTACTTCTCTTCTATTGACCTCCGCTCCGGCTACTGGCAGATTGCTGTGGACGATCTCGACCGTGAGAAGACTGCTTTTGTAACTCCGGACGGTCTTTATCAATTCAAAGTGATGCCGTTTGGTCTATGTAACGCTCCTGCCACTTTTGAGCGCATGATGGACTCCCTTCTTCACGGTTTCAAATGGTCCATATGCCTGTGCTACGTCATAGTATTCTCCCCAACGTTCGCTACGCACCTCGAGCGCCTCTCGGCAGTCCTGGACGTTTTTCGTCGCGCCGGTCTGCAACTGAACGCATCGAAGTGCCAATTCGGCCGTCGCCAGATTACCGTCCTTGGGCATCTCGTTGACGCGAACGGAGTGCAACCGGACCCAGGCAAGATCCATGCTGTTACGCACTTTCCTGTTCCGAAGTGTGTCAAGGATGTGCGCAGCTTCATCGGCCTTTGTTCCTACTTCCGCCGTTTCGTGAAAAATTTCGCGGCCATCGCACGACCACTAACCGAGCTTTTGAAAAAAGACGCCCCTTTGCAGTGGGGCGATAACGAGGCCTCTGCATTCTCGCATCTAATCGACGTTCTCACAACGCCTCCCGTTCTGGCCCATTTCGATCCTTCTGCGCCTACCGAAGTTCGTACTGATGCCAGCGGTCACGGAATTGGCGCAGTACTGGCACAACGCCAGCGCGGCAACGACCGTGTTATCGCTTACGCCAGCAGGCTCCTCTCACCCGCGGAGCGCAACTATTCCATCACTGAGCGTGAGTGTCTGGCCCTAGTTTGGGCGGTTGCGAAGTTCCGCCCATACTTATATGGCCGACCCTTTTCCGTTATCACAGACCATCACGCGCTTTGTTGGTTATGCTCATTGAAAGACCCTTCAGGAAGACTTGGTCGCTGGGCCTTACGCCTCCAAGAATATTCGTTCTCTGTCACCTACAAATCTGGCCGACTACACAAGGACGCTGACTGCCTGTCTTGCTACCCGGTAGACGAGCCTGACGACGCCGACAGTAGTACCGCCGACGGCATTTTCTCTGTGTCTGCCTTCGCTAACATCGCCGATGAGCAGTACCGAGACCTATCGCTGCGAGTACTCATCGAGCGTCTGTGCTCTACACCTACCGACGCATCCGTTCGCCGATATGTCCTCCAGGGCGGCATTCTGTACCGAAGGAACTTCCTTCCTGACGGATCTGATCATCTTCTTGTCATGCCAAAACATCTACGACAGACTGTGCTCTTTGAGATGCATGACGCACCTACAGCAGGACATCTTGGCGTAACCCGCACGTACGACCGCGTCCGCCGCCGCTTCTATTGGCCTGGTCTCGCTCGCTCCGTCCGACAGTATGTTGCTGCCTGCGATACCTGCCAGCGTCGGAAAACACCTCAGGTGCTACCTGCCGGTCATCTCCAGCCGATCACTGTCCCTGTGGAACCGTTCTTTCGTGTTGGATTAGACCTCCTCGGTCCCTTTCCCACGTCATCCTCTGGGAACAAATGGGTAGCCGTCGCAACTGATTACGCCACCCGATACGCTATCACGCGGGCTCTCCCTACCAGTTGCGCCACTGACGTCGCGGACTTTCTCTTGCGTGACATTATCTTACTTCATGGCGCCCCGCGACAGCTGCTCACTGACCGTGGTCGTAACTTCCTCTCGAAAGTTATCGCCGACATTGTACGTTCCTGCTCCACTCAACACAAGCTGACTACCTCATACCATCCTCAAACCAATGGCCTGACAGAGCGGTTAAACCGTACTCTTACCGACATGCTCTCAAAGTACGTTTCCAAGGACCACCGCGACTGGGACATTTCCCTTCCTTACGTCACATTCGCTTATAATTCTTCCCGGCACGACACCGCCGGATTTTCTCCCTTTTATCTGCTCTACGGTCGCGAACCGACCTTGCCCCTTGACACGGCACTTCCTCCTGCTTCGATCTCAACAAGCGAGTATGCGCGCGACGCCATCGCTCTCGCCGACCATGCACGCCAGCTTGCCCGTGCTCGACTGACGGACTCGCAAACCACTCAGCAGCGTCAGTACAACGCCCGCCACCGTGACGTACAGTTTTCGCCTGGTGCGCTCGTGCTCCTCTGGTAGCCCTCCCGTCACGTCGGACTTTCAGAGAAGCTCCTTTCGCGATACACAGGGCCCTACCGCGTGCTGCGCCAGCTGACGCCTGTGACGTACGAAATTGCCCCTGTGAGCTCAACCTCGTCATCTACTGTGGCACCTAGTGATGTCGTGCACGTCAGTAGGCTCAAGGCCTACTACACTGTTTCCAAGTCCGGCCTTTAGTCGCTCCGGGACGGCGCTTTTGCCGGCGGGGGTAGTGCTACGGAATAGTATTACCGATGACGAAGAGGCGAGCAGTACGAAGACGACGACAACGATTGGAGGCTAGCGCGGGCTGTTGCCTCTTGGCCAAGTGCGGCGTATTACGTTGTAAATATACTTGTATATAGCTTTTCAGTTGCGTCTTCTTACGTAACAATATAAAAGATGCTTAAATAACTATTTTTCATAGTATTTATCTAAGTAATTAGGAATAAGTAATTGCCTAAGCTCGTAGCTGCTCAAGAGGACAGCTAACAATGCTAAATTGGTTGCATTGTATTAATTCACACGTGGTTATACATAAAGTTTCGCCCCGCTTAGCTTAAACACCTTGTGGCATGCACAAGTTTGGACATATTTTCACCAATAAATGCCTTGCTCAGCATATGCTTTCGCACTCGAACACGGGGATTCAACGGAAGACGACCAAAGAGTGACATCGACGGAATGACGGCGGTGGTATCTGTGGTACAGCATGGCAAGAGTGGAACGACCATGGCTGCACGACTATGATGAAATGACGACGTTGATGTGACGACTACATGCTGAAAATTGTATGACTACACAATTGCTTAAGGTAACAGTTGCTCAAGAGTACATCTAACAATACGAAGTTGGTTGCATTCTATTAATTGACACATGTGACACATGGTCATATTTAAAGTTTCGCCCCACTTAGCTGAAACACATTTTAGCGTACATGCCAATGTTCGAAATATTTTTACCGGGAAATGCCTTGCTCATCATTAACTTTGGCGCTCAAACATGGGGATTCGACGCAAAACGACGAACGAGTGAAACTGCCGGAATGACGGCGATGGTATTGCTCTACAGCATGCCAACTGTGGAAGGACAACTGCTTTACCACGATGATGGAATGACGGCAATGAAATGATGAGGTTGCTGTGACGATGACTGAATGATGACAAGTGGATGACGACCACTGGTATGACGGCGATGGGATGACCATGGCGGCCCAACGACAACTGTATGACTACGACGCAATGACGACGATGACTACAAGGTGACGAGGTGTGAATGCCATCATGGCATGACAACGAGAGGACGACGCTGGAAGGATGATGTTATGACAACAATGGCGAGATGACGATTGGATTACGGCGCTACTGGAATGCCGGCAAGTGTATGATGACAGCGGCGTCAGGACTGCAACGGGTTGACGACGATAGTCTGTCTCCGAATGACGAGATCATGACAACGGCGAAATGGTGAAGATGACGAAATGACAACGCAATGGCAAAACACTGAAGATGGTGTAGCGATGAAGTCGTCATACATGACAATGAAGGAATAATTCCAAGGGCATTAAGCCGACAAAATAATGACGACGGCATAATGATGACGGCTTGCTTGTGTGGGAGCTCACGTCTTCTCTTACGCACGCCACCAGCCGCCCCCGAGCCGGCTCAATGAGGAGTATTTAGGAGGTGCTGGTCTGATCTATGTTATATAACAGTGAATCGTACAAGTTAGAACTTTGCTATATATATATCTATAAATATATACTTGAGAAAAAGCGGCAGCCATGCGAAACCGGAGAAGGTAGACGAAGGGCTCATTCACGCTAGCGGCTTGAGGAGGTCGCGAGGTCAAGTTGGCCACAAATATTCCAGTAAAGTCTCAAATAGTCGCAAATGATCGTCGTTTGGTCGATAAGTGGCAGCTCTCGGTATCGCTCCCTGCTCGATTTCCCTTTTGGGCAATGCCTGTCGCACACCATTAACCTATACTGGAGCAATCAGCGGCGAAAGAACAAGACGTCAGTACACGCGAACGCTTATTTTGCTTAGCATACGTGGTGATGCTAGCCGACTCGAAGGGCATCGATCGCGATACATTTCGTCGTGGCGATGGGCAATGAGCACTTGCTGGCGCGAACATCAGTCGCTGTCAGTCGTTCCTTGGTCGCCATCACGGCAGGTCGCAAGATCTCTGTCAGTCGCCGGTGGGAATGAGCACTAATTGTACTGAGCTGGGGTAATGGAAGTACTTGAAAGAGCCCGGATAGAGTGGATGTAGTGAATCGCGCGTAGTTGCGCGTTTGCAACGTATGGAATACATTTCTGGTATTATCTAAACAGAAACTTATAAATTGCTAATGGTGCGTGAACGGCTTTATGCAACTGAGCTCTCTTTGAAGTATGTGTTTCTGCAATTGGCACACATTAGCGAAAGCTTGATATTTCTTTTTTTAGATACGTGCGCTGCAGAATCAGAGTTCGTCGGTTCATTCCTTTGCTATAGCGCACCGTACCGTTAGATGACAATGAGGCGACTTTTTACAGCGAAGCTGTTTAACTCTCTAGGCCTGGTGCGCATACCACGCATACGTTCCCAGTGGGCGAGGGAAGGGGGTGGAGGGTCGGTTACCCTGGCCGTCTTACATCCGTATCACGGCAGGACCGGAGTGGCTAGGAATGCGTGGGCAGGTCCCGGAGATTGTGCAATACAATACCAGGCCGACAAGCGGCGCAGGTTAAGGAGGTTTTATGCACTCCGCCAACTTCAAAAAAGGAAGTGTAATACCTCGGGTCGAAACAGGGCCACATAAATTTGGACTTGAAAGAGAAATACTAGATATAGTACATAGAATAAAGGGCAGTTAGTGTAGAAATTTGTCCTTGATCCTCTTTATTTGTTTTATATCTTGTTTAACGAATAATGAGAGGGGGAAAGAGTATGACGATGACGCCTGGGTACACAGCCTGCGCTTCTGTGGGGATGACGTCACGCACGTCGGAGGTGATGGCCCGCCGGCAGGAGCGGTTGCGGCCTATGCATAGGACTGCGGTGAAAAGTATGATTTCATAATGTATGCGGCCCATGCATGCAGTTCATGTTCACTAGTAATCGTCTCCATGTGAATGTTCTCACACCATGAATTTTTCAATGGCAAGCACGTCGTTCGCGTGAACGCCCGGGTCGCCAATCTGTGGAAGGCGGTGCGAAGAGTTGGCCACCGTAGCCACGGTTTATCCAAGCCGGCCAGCCATGGTGCAGCGAGATCGCGGGAGCGGCCGACACCCTGGCCGCTCAGATCGAGCGGGAAAGCGTGTTCTATGCTCGCACTACCTGCACTTGAGCCCATCTTCTTCTTCGCCTGCTTTGGAGGTAACGGTCGAGCCGCTAAGACCAATGATCGAGGGTTCGACTTCCACATAAGTGCGAGAATTCAACTAGTCGCTCTCGCACTTCGCGACGCTGAGAGCAATGGAAGGTCCGCCCTTGTCCTCACTGACTCACAAGCGGCTTGTCGTTTATACCTGAATGGAACACTCCCTATACAAGCCATTCGAATCCTAGGTCGCACACTACAATGGACCCACGGTATCGTCTGGTGCCCCGGGCACGAAGGCCTGCGGGGCAACGAAGAGGCGGACTGCGCAGCTCGAGGTCTCACTAGCCGAGCGGCAGACCACACCGTTCTTCAGCCCCCGACAGACCGACGAGCGATCCACGAGTCATTAACGACAGGTCAACAAATACTGCAGGACCAACGGCTCGGAAGAACACAATATGCTCCCCCACACAAAGCTCTCAATAAACTGCAGGCAAGGGACTGGCGCCGCCTGCAAACTAACACATACCCACACTTGTCTCGTCTACACACAATCTACCCAGACAGTTATACGTCCAGAACATGTCCCTGGTGTAGCAACCACACAGCGACACTCGCGCACATAACACACGAATGCACCGACCGTCCGGGCGACGCAATTTCGCCACGAGTCACAACACACACACTCACTACGTGGTCTTGGGAGGCGAGACTCTCCGAACTGGACCTGGGAAGCCAACTGGCGACCCTCGACCAGGCCCGGCGCGCCGCGATCGCCAGTGGAGCCCTGTCAGAGGGAACCACCCAGGAATAAACCGCGCAAGGGTTTCTCCAATAATAAAGTTCCTCCTCCTCCTCCTCCTCCCACCGAAGGTCGTGGGTTCGAATGCCTGAATTAACGCTATATAAATTAGCTCCGCCTTTTTTTGGCGTTAGGAGTGGCAGCAGAGTCAGCTGTGGAAGAAGACGATGACGATCGCTCGAGCAGTGGCACGAGCCCGTGTCTGCGTTCGCCGAGCTCGCGTGACTTTCAGCACCGCACGCCGTGTTTTCCAGACCATCGCGGGTATCCCACGCATACGAGGTACAGAAGCAGCAAAAAGGGAGAGAAACGCTACCACGCGCGCAACAATAGCTATAAATTATGCTCGAAGCCACGAGAATGCTATGTCGAATGCTATGTCGAATGCTATGGCCTTGGTTTGTGTTCAATACGAATGCTAGTGCTCCACAGAGCTCTCGAGTTTTCGATTAGTCTAACATATATACATCTGGAGATTGTCCCGGCATTCTTAAATATATGCTTTCTTTTACCTATATACGAACTTGAAAAAAAAAATATTCGCTTCCTATGCTAACTTTAGGATTTCATGCTCACACGTAACATATTTTGGCGTTGGATTATCTGAACCATCGTTCTTTCTTTTCGCAGCCACTGTACAAATTTTTCGGAGTTTCTGACAACCGCACGGACGTGATGCGCATGGCCGTCAACGTGTTGTCCTGCGTGGGTGACGTGCTGGTGCTGGCCTTAGCCTGGACCTACGCGGCTAAAATTCTTGGCAGCCAGGGCTGGTTTGCCTATACTGTTATCGTCCTGGTGCTCCTCTTCCAGTCACTCTTTTGGTTGACTGTTGAAGGAATACGGGCATGGTGCGCTCTACCATCTTTCTTACACGATAGCCATACCACGTGGGTGTAAGGAAGTGTAACGTTTCACTGCGCGTGATATTTTAGTCAGTGAATTGTGTATATATAGGATGTCGCCGTTGAATGTAACCATCGTTCGAAATAATATGGTCTGTGCTTGTCGGCTCAAACGAACTCACTGCTGTCGAGGATCGCATAACCTAGTGCGTATTATTTTTTTCGTTTCGGAAAGGCAATTTGTAGTATGAACTAATTGCCTAATTTTTCTAAATAGTGGTTTCAGCAAGAAATTTTCAAAGTGAAAGCTTTAGATCGCATTTAGAAATAGCCGACTGAAGTGTTAACTAAGTACCATCGATGGAGCTTCTTGTACTTGCCTTTAAAGAGGTCCGCGAAATACAAGAACAACCGCATGATAGCACTACCATTTAAGCGCTCCCGGATGACCGATCAAGAAGCGCCATCCGCGTGTCTCTACAGCGCGGCGGGAGACATGCTTGGCGTTTGCGGTGACCGCAAGGAAGGCACCAGCAGCTGCTGACTCGTCATGAGAAGCAAGCGGTCACCGATTCTGTAGGAAGCAAAGCCCGGCCCACGTGGAGCCTTTTTGCACGCGAAAACGCGCCTCACGTGACACAACCGTGGCCGTGCCGCCCAATTGCACAGTCGTGGACCCAAGAAGCGAATACCGGAAGTGCATGTGGCAGCACTACTTGGGCGGCACGGCCGCGCGCATTTCTGGTGCAAGAAAGCTCCATGCGTAGGAGGCTTAAATAGTTAATGTAAATAATAGAACAATATTACTTTACTTCCCGACTGCAAAGAGAGAGGTCCTAGACATTACGCTACAAAACTTAAGCTCGAATGAAACATAGAAAGCGAACCATGCGTTATGGTGATTAGCCGAAAACAACATATGATGTAGCAACGACATCCGGTTCTTCGGTTTCTCTGCTGTCTTGGGGCCAAACGTTGACGACAGAAGCGGTAGCACGCGTCATAAAGGACGTATACCTGTACGCTGATTACGTATGCGCTGTTGAAAATTAGCCTTAACGGGCGCCTCACTCTAGTCTTTCCGCACCATAATATGTGAGCAAACAATTCCTTCTAAATTGATGTAGCACCATCACCGCTTTAAAACGCCCGCCGCTGGGTTCCTGACGACATCTCTGGGAATTTTGGAAAATTGTGTAATTCAGCTTTTTAGTGCGTCTGCTGTGGTGGTCTCGGTTCGATATACGGGGTCTTTGACGTATTCACCCGCCCCCTTCCCCCCCCCCCCCAAAAAAAAAATAAAGTTGAGTGCCATTCCACTCTCTGAAGGTGGATGACCAGTGAAGCTGTGTATGTGGGCCCCTTAATGACGAACTCTCCATTGCCGTGCGTCAAACGCCGTATGCGCATTAACGGCATGCGAGACGCGTATACTGGCTCCTCGTCGCTGTTGAGCCTCAGCAGATGGTGAGGCTCCGGCGGGTATTGGGGGCGACGACTTACGGAGTGGCCATCTGTCGGAAGCGCCACACTTGCGTCGTATGAGGGATAATGCGGCACCCTCCTCATAGGTTTGGCTTACGGCGCTCAATAAAAACACCACGCGGCAGCCCTCCTAGAGATTTCTGTAAGTACTCTCAAAACGACGGAAGATTCTACTATCAAACTAATAATATTGGGCAAACAGAAAGCATATAATCGTTTACAGACGCTATCTCTTTACCGAATATGTACAGTGAACGCCACTAAGCGCGGTCGTCGCAATAGAGCCTCCCGAACCGGCTTCTTGCGTGAAAGGTAGGCAAATTCTGAAAGCAAACTATGTGAATTATGTTATTGTAGTGGGCTATCTGTATAACCAAATGGAGCATAACAGACTGAAGCCTCAATGCAGCAATCGCACGGGTTCACAGCTACCAACTGCGCATCTGCGTGCATGTCGACTCACAACGTCTTGGTTTGGCTGTGAGAGCGTTTTCCCACCGTGCAGTGAGCTTCAGGCAGCAGAATATGAGCATTTCACAGTACAGAAGCAACCACTGTTGCGTGGATGCTATCAGAGCTGTTCAAAAATAAATTCGTTATAGAAACGCGGACGCATACGGAGACTGTGATGTGCCGTCGCACCGATTCAATGTTTTTTTTTCTTCTAAATGCTTGGACGTTCGGATATTATTTCTGAAGTTGCGTCGTGTTCTATGTTTATCGGTCTTGTCAGCGTACGATTTACCGCTGCTTCTTTTTCGCAATTGGGTTCCTTAATTCATAACACAAAAATGACCATGTGCCATGCCTTTATTTAATGTGCCTCTTAACAATCCCTTTCCATTCCAGTGAATTTGCCAGAATCTAGCTTAAACAAGTTCATAGACCAAATAAAGCTTTATGACATTAGCCGGGCTGCGGGCGCAGGCGATCGTTTCTGTTCGCGTTTTCCGCAACTCATTGAACATTGCAGTCCCGATGCCGTAGCGGAAATCTTCATCGCGTCTGTGCTTGCTGCATACCCCAGTTGTAGCCGATGGCTGCCTGCCGGTTCTTAGTTCCGCTAGGCGAGCTTCACGCAGCTCCTTGCCCTGCGACTGCGTGTGAATAAGGCTGACACAAGGCTTCGGTGCGTACGTTTAGCACTACGGCATCAAGCCTACCACGCTGCACGCCATCATAAGGAGTCCCTACCTATTATAGTACTTTAAAATGCTGTCAAGCAGGTACCAAAGGCGGCAAAACCTGACCACTTAATGAGAACCGCAGTGAAGGTGGGTCTTTAAATTTTCGGTTTCAGTTCGCTTCGGCTGCTTCGGTGGCTGCTGTGTCCACGTGATCCCCCGTACCACGTCACGCCGACGCTGGCGTCAGCTTTTCCAGTGGTGGAGCTCGCACCCAATATAGACCCAAATATTGTTGCAAAACGCGGCATGACACCTTTTATTAACGAATCCCGGCACGTAGAACAGACGCACCTCACCGCATTCCGAGGGCACACAGTGCTTCACCGTAGCCAAGACTATTGTACATTGGTCGACGTCCCGTTTAGGAGGTTTAGGAGGGAGTTTGGAGAAAATCTATTTGATGTGGGCTGCGTTGTTTCTGTGTGACCGTTTGTGGTTTTAGAGTGTCCTCCCAACCATTACTGCGCTGTTATTCCGGTGAAACGTTCCAAGCTCGCGGGATTGTGGCCACATGGATGGTCAGCATTTCTTTCCGCCTCGTGTTCCTGGAGGCCGAACGCTTATTGGACTGCCACCATAGCAGAGCGGAAAAAAAGAAAAGGAGATACGCAAGTATTTGGAACGCAGACAAAGCGAAGGCGGTGCGAACGTAGACAGAGCGGACTCGGGCCAAGGTGCAGTATCTACTCTTATTAGGTAATTACCTGATACGGGTTGTATTTGGATCTAAGACATTAATCTTACTTTTCCAAGTTCGTGCAGTGCTTAAACCCTGCTTCACCTTCGGTGCGAGCCGGCCCGGTATTGCACTATTTTCGGTATCCGCCCATACATGTATGGCGAAAAATTCTCGATCTACATGGCTCGATAGGCGCTCGCAGTTTTTTCTAGAACCTGGAAATACACAGCCTCGCTTTAGAACGTTCGCGTATACCGAAATTTATGTGCAGGTTAACCAACCATAGGTCGTCGGAACGATGCCGGAGTCCTCCTCTACAACGCGCCTCACGATCATATGGTGATTTTGGCACGTAAAGTTCCAGACTTTTACTCAAAAAAAAAAGCATTTCCTATGATCACAGCTCCCCCAGGCAGGGACAACATCTCTTCACTCAGTCATAACGATTTTTTTATTGACAGTTAGTTTATCTCGAACATTACTTGCCGTTGCACCCCGATCAATCATGTTTCTGAACCGTCAAGCATGCTTCACACTATTTTCTTAGAAGTTATTCTCATTACTACTTTCTAATGCAAAAGTTTTGTTTGTTTAGGTTAGCATTGGACTCTTCCTGTTCAACGCACTTTCAGAGTACCCGATACTACCCATAAGACATGACTCTATCAGCGCAGAAATGAAAGAAATGATAACGCTGAAAGCCCTGCGAACATTTTATTTCGTCTTCGTACGTTTACCTTTCAACCCCTCCCACTTCCCTCCACACACCCACCCGCTTTAATTTCTTGTGTACTTAGCCCTCCGGCTACCTGCTCCATCAAGTACTAGCCAGCCTGAACTTCTTAACGATCTTATTTTAGTCTTAAACACGCATGACGCGCTTGGAGAACAAATTATCGACCGTTTTCCGGCGATCCCGTGGGCGCCGCCATGTTTGGTGACGTGGTGACGCATCCATTGCTTGCTTCAACTGCCTCTGTTGCCTCCGCGTTAGAATAGGTGTGTATGACGCCGGTGCAACTTAGCAAACCTCGGTTTCGGGAGATCTTGTAGACGGTGACTGGGTGGACGACACGAATCTTTGGCCACAGCTTCAGAGAACGTGCAAAAACGCTTTGGAAGCTGATTAAGCTATGTCCAAATGGCACAATTATCGCATATGGTGCTTGTTTTAAAAGCAAGGCTAAATATTAATTTGAAGCCATCCAAACCTTCCACTCATCAATTGAGTCAAGATCAGTGTGTACTGCTCTTCATTCTTCATTTGGCAAATATTTTGAAGCAGCTGCTTGTCACATTTTTGACTCAGTAAATGTCCTTGTTGCGTTCGCTATCTGACTTTTTCTGCCTAATTGCTCGCGGGGGTGCTGCAGCTCCGACCGATTTGTTCTTGCTGCGTGCAAGGCTTGAAACGTTGCCGTTTTTATACTTTGAAATACCTTGTAGCAAAGATGTATTATCGCTAGTACCTCGCTTATTCTTGTGGACCGTCCCGAAACATTCAGCTTCAACCATTCGTGCGCTGTCCGTGTAGTAGGTGTGTGGGCCCATTCTCTTACTGACACGTTGACGATAGAGAGGGCATCGTATTCCGTATCAGTTGGATAAATTTACGTAGGTACTGGGCGCAAAACATACTATGACAAGAAGCGGACGTACACCTTTTGTCAATGTATAGAGAGTGGCACTCACTCTTGCCGACGTTCCGGGGCTGAAGCATTTTGTTTGAAGGTTAGCGATACAACGCTGGCGGATAAGCAATTTCTGTATTCTCGAAAAAAGCCCTATATCTCGCAGTGCCGGTAACACGTATGGACCGTTGTAGCAACGGTCCATGAATTGAATGCAAAGATTCACTCCATTCCTTTATATGCCAGTCACTGTTTTTACTGCCAGCTACTGCACGGGTCGTCGATCCACATAGTTCAATCCGGCATGATTCGAGCACAGTGCGTTAGCGAAAGCTCTGTTACATTTCCCACAGCTGATCGCACAGAAGCAACGTGGAAGCGGTAATGATTTTGTATTGATTTTGTAGAACAGACTACTCCGTGATAAGGGTCAATACTGAAAGCGGGGATCTAGGCAAAGGTATTAATCTATTTTTATAGCGCTAAATCTCATCGCTCGACGAACCTCGCCTGGAAAATGTGCTCACTACCCACGGCAAGAGCAAGGCAAGACAGGGTTATGCAACGAGCTAACTAACTGGCAGGGGTGAGGTGCGTCACGATGGAGGTGATTTAGTTAAATTTATCTTGCGAAGGTCAGTGCAGCAGCACAAGACTACGCAGCCTTGTTTTGCCCACAAATTTTATCGGCCCTTCTATCACACGTTCTAGACCGCATTTCGGGTCAGTGCTGCTAAAGCAGTGCATGCACTATCGCCCACCCGCGACCACCTTGCTTCTTCAGAATGCACCCATTCGTTTTTCGTGATATGCTCGACGCGCGGAGCAGCAACAAAATTCGAATGTCTCTGGCCGACGGAGCGGGCGACCTAACACGCAGCACACGCTTGACAGACAAGAAAAGCATTATAGCACAGACAGAGTAGCTGAAGGAGAAATTGTGCAATTCATCGCGGAAAAAGGGCCGACAAATCATTGTGAGTACGCCGCGACAACGGAACAGCAATGATGAGTAACCAGTGCCCCACACGGACGTGTACACACTGATGACGACAGCAGACGATGCCAAGAGCACTCGACACTAAGCGTCGTGACGATGGGGACTCCACTCGATTTCTCAGGAAGCGTTGTCTCGGAAGAGAACAGCAATTTACAATAGGCAGCGAGGCACTGGAAGTCGTAAGGCAATACACCTACTTGGGGCAGGTAGTGACGGCGGATCCGGATCATGAGACGGAAATAATTAGGAGAAAAAGAATGGGCTGGGGTGCGTTTGGCAGGCATTCTCAGATCATGAACAGCAGGTTGCCATTGTCCCTCAAGAGAAAAGTATATAATAGCTGTGTCTTGCCAGTACTCACCTACGGGGCAGAAACCTGGAGGCTTACGAAAAGAGTTCTACTCAAATTGATGACGACGCAACGAGCTATGGAAAGAAGAATGATAGGTGTAACGTTAAGGGATAAGAAAAGAGCAGATTGGGTCAGGGAACAAACGCGAGTTAATGACATCTTAGTTGAAATCAAGAAAAAGAAATGGGCATGGGCAAGACATGTAATGAGCAGGGAAGATAACCGATGGTCATTAAGGGTTACGGACTGGATCCCAAGGGAAGGGAAGCGTAGCAGGGGGCGGCAGAAAGTTAGGTGGGCGGATGAGAGTAAGAAGTTTGCAGGGACGGCGTGGCCACAATTAGTACATGACCGGGGTTGTTGGAGAAATATGGGAGAGGCCTTTGCCCTGCAGTGGGCGTAACTAGGCTGATGATGATGATGATGATGATGATGATGATGATGATGTTGTCCTGGAACGTTCTATATATACTGTCCCAGAAACTTGCCGACTCACATTGCAAAGTCTGAAGCAAACAGGTCGGCCGACAGCGCCAAGGTGCCTTCACGTAGCGAGCGGGCGCGCAGAGTCCCACCTCTGACCTCATACGCGATAGGGCGCCCCACAAAGATCTCGAGGCTAATTGCCACTGGAAAGCTGGAAGGAGCCAGAGATCCTCTATGCTCAGACGCGTCTAAGTGTGCCTAGACAGATCTCCGGTAAAGCACATATTGGCAAGAAAGGGCTCTGCGCAAGGGCTGCAGGTTCACACATTCCTAAAGCTACTTGGGGAAGCGCCTCCTCAGGAGTTCAGATACAGTACAGATACGGTCATGTTCAGTGTCCAACGGGCAAGCTGAATTTTTAGTAGGCTTTACTAGGTGCTGGTTACAAGGTGTATGTAACACTGCACTCGTATACTTACCACCTGATCTGTTGCAACGCTTTAATGGCTCGATCTCGATTATGTAGCAGTTGAATATCAAGTGCAGGTATATTTACAGGCTTGTGTGGTGCAAAGACGATTACGGGACGACCACGCATTAGATTTGTATTATTGCTATTTCATCAAGCAGTACAGAAACGTGCTCACTCGCACAGGCATGTAGGTCAGAATAGCATTCTATCATGGCCGTTTTGCTAGGCCTTTCATTTTTAGTGCATCGCAAGTAATGCCTTTGAGGGGGACGAACAAAGTTTTCTTTTTCTTTGCGACATTGTGATAGTGAAGCTAAGGATGGCGCGGTGACTTGACGACGACAGTACTTGAGCGGCCACAATGGTGGCACTGAACGTAACAGAATGCATAAATGAGACAAAACAAGGTATATTTTTAGCAGTCATCTGTTGTCCTAGTAAATTCCGCGCACCAATGGAATGAAAGTTAGTTTGTCTCCTATTAGAGTGCTTGTCTACACCCCAGCCTTATGGCGCAAAAGAGTATCCATTACAATTGACATTTCACCTTCTCTGTCCGTAGATTTGCCTCTAAATATAATTACAAAGGGTAGGTTAATGGCGAATTAAGGATACACTCTTAACTAATCGCCCCCTCCCCCCCAAAAAATTACAAAGCATAAAGCACAATAGAGTGACATGGCTTTGCTTGAAGAATCGTCATGTAATAGATTGCTTAATGTCTGCAATAGAATGCTTTCGTGAGTCGAAGCCTACGAATGTATTTATAAAGGCTGAAGACAATAAGGCAACAGGGTAATAGTTGTACCAAAAAAAAGGAGAGGATTCACAGGCACAATTACTGCTATAGGTGTAGTTGTACATTCACAAGCGAGAGAAAGAGACAAAAAACTTTATTTGCCACTGCGAGGTTGGAAGTTAGGGCAGGTAGGCGTATGGTGGCGTATGGTGTTGCTCCCAGGTGGGGGGGACATTTGGCGCCCACAAAACGAGTGTCAGTTGTGTTTCCTTGCTTGCTCTTGTCAGCAGCTGGTTCCAACCCTACGCAGAGGGAGCTGGCAGTAATTATTGTGGGGGAGGGTAACCCTCGCATCGCCAGAGAATGTGTGCTCTATTGGCGGACACTCCATGGTCACACTTAGTACAGACGGGATCGTAATCCGCGCCAGTGAATTAATAAATCCTAGAACGACTGAGAACAAAATCGGCCTGCAGTCTGCAAAGCCTGGTTGCTTGCGCTCGGTCGAGGTCGGGGTGAGGAGGCGGGTACACGTATCTCGTCTCCGTGTAGAAGTTAATAATTTCAGCATAGTATTTGGGGGCTTCTGCGAGAGCATCAGGGTCCGAGGGGCCGGCCTGTCGGTTTAGGCCACGGGCTAAACGATTGACCCCTTCGTTCCCAGAGTTCCCGGCGTGAGCAGAGACACAGCTTGCAGTTCTGTCAAGACCGCAGCATGGACGATGTGTGCGGCAGGGAGACAAAGTGAGTTTTTCGAGAAATTTCGGATGGCTTCTTTATAGTAACTGAGAAATGTGCGTTTGCGGGGATCCGCAATGGCTGGCGCGATCGCGATCTGTTCGGCAGCGGTGGAGGAGTGCGTGCGCATTGTAGCGGCGCTGATGAGAGTGGTGGTTGGAGTCGCTATGCAGGCCACTTATGTGTTAGAGTCGCATTTCGCCGTGTCCACGCACATGGCATGTTCGTCGGCGGAGTAGGTGACGTGCAAGGCTCGTGCCTTCAGTTAGCGGCGCCTATCATGGCGGCCGGGTAGCATATTATTGGCCATGGGTTTGATGACCAGCCGACTGCAGACTCCAGTCTGGAGGGGACCAGTGGGGTGGATGTGACCTGTAGGGTTGAGGTTAAGGCGCTTAAGAATCTAAAGACCGTGTTTGGTGGGAGAAAGACGGTGTATATTTGTAGTCTTGTGTGCCTCTTTCAGCTCTGTGAGGGTGTTGTACACACCAAGCTGGAGCAGACGCTGTGCGCTGGCGGACCGGGGTAGTCCCATTGCCGCCTTGTACGCCGAGCGGATGATGCTACATTCCGCCTCTTCGTCTTTGCGGCGGAGGTGGTAATAAGAGTACG